>NC_053041.3:343945053-345195053 GCF_002575655.3 Aegilops tauschii subsp. strangulata
GCTCTAAGTAATGCACATCTAGGTCCTATGCCATTGATGTTACGCGAAGATTCGTTTAGATATTTTTCTTTGACTTTTTTCTTTTCCTTTCTAGTTTGATTATTACTGGCTTTATCAATAAGAAGAGCTCAGTGTATTGCTTGCCAACTGTCCTACTCCGTTCGTACCAGTACCGGTGCATAATCCCAAAACTCGTTCCTTGTTTTTGTCTTGAAAAGGAAACCAGCCAAATAGCCAATAGGAGTCCTGCGCAACCCCAGGAATTTGGAGCGACTGGTACAAATAATTGCGGTTGATTATATCAGCGGTTAGATAATACGTCAACCCCCGCTTCAATTGGCAGTTCCTCTTCTATGCATACCCCGCTTAAGTGTCCACCATCTTCATCGTCCCCAGCAGGCCGCGCTACAAACTGGCACACACTCTACAGCCATGTTGAGCGATAGCGAGGACGACAGCTCGGCCAGCAGTCTGGCGCCCGATGATAGGTCAACATCGGAATCATCCCGCTCGTCTTCCATGAGTCCGGCGTCGAGCCCAGACCTCGATTATATCCGGTTCATGGAAGGGATGCCACCTCCGGAGTCGCCAGACGACAACCAGACGGACGAGGAGCCGTCGAAGGATGAAGAAGAGGACAAAGATGATGATGAGGAGGATGGTCGAACGAGGAGGAGGAGGACGACGACAGCAAGGACGATGGCGACGGCGGCGGCGATGAAAAGCCAACGGTCAGCGGCAAGAAGCGTCCTCGCCAAGACGATGTCGCGGGGCCATCCAACAAGAACAACAAGAAGAAGAAGGACTAAATTAAGCAGACTATATATATCTCTGTTTATCCTGTCAATCTCATCGCAGACGGTTAGTAATATGTATTCGACAGAGATCTTCTACATTATCGCCAACAGGTTGGTTTGTTGAATTGTGTGCCCTGACGAGCACACAATTCACAAAATAGACCGTATGGGCTGTCTATAATGATCGCACACAATTCTGATTACCGACCTTTTTGCCGGGTATCACATACATCTTGTTACGCCGAATCGTTTGTGTTCACCTCACTCATCGCAAACGGTTCATCGGAGTGAACTGTATGCCGTATATCGCACACACACCTTCATCACAAACAGTTCGTGCAGATCAACCGTATGCCCCTCATCGCACATGCAACTATAATCTGAACCGTGTTGATGTATCATTCATCGCAAACATTTTGCATCATTTCTGACGGTTTTCATATAGCACCGTTTGCGATTATTGCATAGCACATAGTTTCTCGAAGGGACTCTGATCGTAGTGTCACGTTAGGAGCATCCCGCAGTAGTGTACTAGAATGTAACAATCTGTCGTTTGATTGCCGGCCAATTATTCTCTTAAGAACGCTAGCTTTCGGCTTCACCCATCTGAGGTACAGGTCCGGATTAGCCGGTTGTAACAATCGCAGAGGTGCTCCCTCTACGCCCTAGCTGAACAATTCGGGAACGTAGGGCAAAAACACAGGAGCAAGGCAACCCAACTTGGCAAAAACTTAAGTCATAGAGGTGCATATAATGGCAAAAAGAGTGTATCTGAACAAACGACGTGTACATTGTGAGCTCCAGGCTCTGAATAATAATATGCTTCAGTTAAAGAAGCCCCCAGGCGTCGTGGGGTGTATACATTTTAGGATGTGTACCCCTTAAGTTTTCGGCCTATCCAAACATAACCTGGGAATCGTACAAAAACGAAGAAATAGAAAGAAATGAAGAGGAGAAAAAAACAAACAAAGGTACATGGTCGAACTTATGCGTAGAATCTTCAGAGCCGAGCGGCGTTCCATGGATTCGACTCTAGGATATTATCCGATGCATTACGAAGGCGATAGGCCCCTCCTGTGAGAACTTCATCTATGATAAAGGGGCCCTCCCATTTTGGTTTGAGCTTGTCCTTCTTCTTCTCTGGGAGGCGTAGAACGAGTTCGCCGATATTGTAAGTCCTGGCCCGCACTTCTCTGCTTTGGTATCGCCGAGCCTGTTGTTGATAAAATGCGGAACGGGCTTTTGCAATGTCACACTCCTCCTCCAGGCCATCTAGGTCGTTCTGCCGATTGAGTTCGGCCTCTCTCTCTTCATACATGCACACTCGAGGTGAATCATGAATAATGTCGCAGGGTCGGACAGCCTCTGCGCCGTACACCATAAAGAAGGGTGTGTATCCGGTCGTGCGATTGGGTGTAGTCCATAGTCACCAGAGTACGGAATCGAGTTCCTCGACCCATTGTTTATCTGACTCCTGTAGGGACCGCACTAGCCTGGGTGTGATGCCGCTCATTATCAGGCCATTAGCCCGTTCGACCTGATAGTTTGTTTGAGGGTGATATACGGAGGCGTAATCGAGCTTAATGCCCAGGTTAGAACACCAAATTTTCACCTCATCGGTTGTGAAGTTAGAGCCATTGTCAGTAATGATGTTGTGCGGGACACCATAACGGTGTACAACGCTGGATATAAAGTCGATCACCGGCCCAGCTTCAGCCGTTTTTAGTTTTTACTGGTTTGGTCTTTATCCACTTAGTGAATTTATCCACCATAACCAGCCAATATTTCTTCTTGTGGCTTCCCCCTTTAAGGGGTCCGATCATATCTAGCCCCCAGACCGCAAAAGGCCAAGTAATGGGGATTGTTCTTAGGGCAGTGGGCGGCATATGACTTTGATTGGCGAAAAGCTGACATCCTACACATCGCTGTACAAGGCCCTGTGCATTTGCTCGGGCCGTTGGCCAAAAGAAACCTGCACGGAAGGCCTTACTTACGAGGGCCCGAGCTGCGGCGTGATGGCCACCAAGACCAGCATGTATTTTGGCCAAGAGTTGCCGCCCCTCCTCTTCGGAGATACATCTTTGAAGAACACCAGTAGTACTTTTCTTGTAGAGTTCACCTTCGTTAACTTTGTAGGCTTTAATAGCTCAGCGTGGCTTGTATGTTATTTCAAATGGTAAGAACTCGATGACCCATTTGGCTATGCGGCTGGTGGCGTCCCGATTATTTATGATGTCATTGAGTGGTACTTTGGATGCCACCGTGATCGAACACCCTTGAAAGTAGTGCCGCAGCTTCTGGGATGCCATGCAGACCGCATATGCTATCTTTTGATAGTGTGGGTATCGAGATTTGCATGGTGTAAGGACCGCCAATACATAGTACACTGGTTTCTGGAGTGGGAATTTGTGTCCCTCTTCCTCTCATTCGACGACGAGTACGGCGCTCACCACCTGGTGAGTCGCCGATGTGTAGAGCAACATAGGTTCGCCAACACTTGGTGCGGCAAGGATTGGGTTGCTTGCTAACAAAGTTTTTATTTCTTCCCATTCGGCTGTAGCCGCATCCGTCCATTCGAAGTGGTCGGTGCGTCGGAGCAGTCGATAAAGTGGCAGCGCTTTTTACCCCAATCTGGAGATAAAGCGGCTCAAGGCTGCCACGCACACAGCTAGTTTTTGGACCTGCTTTAAGTCTGTTGGCGTTGCCAATTGTGACAGGGCTTGATTTTGGCTGGGTTCGCTTCGATTCCTCTATTGGAAACAATGAACCCAAGTAGTTTTCTGGCTAGAACGCCGAGGACACATTTTTCGGGATTAAGCCGTACGTCGTATGTTCGGAGGTTGTCGAATGTGAGGCGTAGATCGTCCACCAATGATTCGACATGTTTAGTCTTGATGACTACATCATCTACGTATGCCTCCACTGTCTTGCCAATTTACTTTTCCAGACATGTTTGAATCATGCGTTGGTAAGTGGCGCCAGCGTTTTTGAGCCCGAAAGGCATAGTGTTGAAGCAAAAAGGCTCGTACGGGGTAATGAATGCCGTTGCGGCCTGGTCGAACTCCTTCATCTTAATTTGATGGTATCCGAAGTATGCGTCGAGGAAACACAATGAATCGTGTCCCGCGGTCGCGTCAATGATTTGGTCAACGCGGGGCAGTGGGAAGGGGTCCTTGGGGCAAGCCTTATTAAGGTCTTTGAAATCGACGCAGAGGCGCCAGGATTTATCCTTCTTCCGTACCAGGACCAGATTGGCTAGCCAGTCTAGGTGCTTGATTTCTTTGATGAACCCGGCCTTAAGTAGTTTGGCTAGCTCTTCGCCCATAGCTTGTCGTTTTGGCTAGGAAAACCGCCGCAGCGTTTGCTTGACTGGTTTGAACCCTTTTATTATGTTGAGGCTATGTTCGGCCAGTCGTCGTGGGATTCCGGGCATGTTCGAAGGATGCCAGGCAAAAATGTCCCAATTTTCACGTAGGAATGCTCGTAGGGCGACGTCGATCATTGGATCCAGCTGTGCTCCAATGGATGTTGTTTTGTTTGGATCCGTCGGGTGCACTTGAAATTTGACTATTTCATTTGCTGGTTTGAAAGATGTGGATTTGGGCGTCTTATCGAGGATTACATCGTCTTTGTCCACTGTGGAACGTTGAGTGGTTAGCTCCTTGGCCGCAAGGGACTCGGATAGTGCCTCGAGGACCAAGGATGCGGTTTTATTTTCGGCGCGGAGTGCTATATCCGGATCACTGGTGATAGTGATAACTCCGTTGGGCCCTGGCATTTTGAGCTTCATGTCCCCGTAATGGGGTATGGCTTGAAAGCGTGTGAAGGCGTCTCGCCCCAACAGGGCGTGGTATCCGCTATTGAAAGTTGCCACGTGGAAGAGCAACTCCTCGGACCGGTAGTTCTAGGCGTGCCGAATACAACATCAAGTTTAATTTTCCCCGAGCATCGTGCTTCTCAATTGGGGATAATGGCTCGAAAGGTGGTACTGCTTTGCTTGATGTGACTCTTGTCCATTTGCATTTTGTTGAGTGTGTCTTCGTAGATGAGGTTCAGTCCGTTGCCGCCGTCCATGAGAACTTTGGTAAGTCGGAAGCCATCCACAATTGGGTTTAAGACCAAGGCGGCTGGTGCTCGGACTGATTGGGCCCTTGGTTCGTCGTCGGCTGTAAAAGTTATTGCCGTGTCGTTCCAATGATTTATTGCGGCTACTTGGTTAACCTCGACAAGGTCGCGGAGTGCCCTTTTGTGTCGATTATTTGAAGAAAAGGTCTCGAAGACCGTAAAGACATTGAGATCGTCATCCTCTGAAGAGTGCTTCTCTGGGGTAGTGTTGGTGAGGATGGCCTCACCGCTCATAGCCACCTACCGGAGTACCCAACATGCCCGAAGGCTATGCATTGGTTCGATATACGGCGCCGTGTGTATCTGACAGGGCTTGTCAAGCAATTCGTCGAGGACAGTTCTATGTCCCGTGAAGGGCTTGATTTTCTTGTCAATGGGCTGATGATCGGGTGCCCCGTAAGGGTGCATCCTTTTTGCCCTTCCGGTGGGCTGCTTAAGGGCAGGAGGTTCCCACCGGGCTGTTTGGGCTTTCCAGGCGCTTTCCATTGCGCAGTATTTCCTTACTATGTGTGCCAAATCTGCAAAGTGCAGTATGCGGCGGCGATTCAGGGCATTGAGGATTCCCTCGTCCGTACAGTCGCGACAACAAACTGAAACCGCGTCATCGTCACAGTAATCTTTAATCTTGTTTTTAACAAGGAGGAACCTGGCCCAGAAGTGATGGACCGTTTCCTAAGGTTGCTGCCGTACATACATTAGGTCACATTATGTATGGAGGACCTGAATTGCTTAGGCAATATTGCTTGTGGTGGGTGGGCGGGCTAAAATCCGAACCCTGTCCCACTATTGGATCTGGAGTTTGAAGAATCTTCGAGGTCACCAGTTCAGGATCAGTAAGGTCCTGAAGGCTTCCGGACTTAATGCCCGGTCCTATGTTCGGAGGACATGAGGTCTCTTCTCGAGGATGAGTATCCGGCTCACAAGGCTCGGAAATCCGAACATAGCTGGTGTTTAATTTAGGGGGACAGGAGTTCTCAGCTCGTTCCTCAGCGACCGCTACCAGATGGGTGACCGGCGGGGACTTGATTTCCCTCTGATCGGGTTTAAGCCCAATCCGATCATAGTTTGTTGCGACCCCCAGGGTGGCGATGCGATCTAGCATGATGAGGACATCAATACCATTGTTACACCCACAGGCCCTGCTGCTATACATACTGGACCAATTACTAGAGCTCGCGCACGCCAATTAAATTACCAGGTACTTTCGTTTCTTGCTAATGATTCTAATGTTCATGAGAATATGATGCTGCCTAAATTGGATACATTTGTTGTGCTTACAAATGAAGGGCCTAGCTTTGAGAAGGATGATCATTGGAGCAAGAACAAGCATGGAGATGATGGCATGCGCATGGGGAACAAGAACGGAGTTACAAGTGATGATTTCAGGACGTTGAAGTCACCATAATGCGTGCATTAAGCCTTGGACGAAATATACAAGATGCTACTTCATAACTTTCGTCCAGAGGCTATTCTAGGTGCTGCGTCACCTTATTATTGGGCCAGGCCCATGTAATTTCGAAATACATAAGTATAGGCTGTTTTTAGAGTCCGTATGTGTGGGGAAACAAGAGATAGGGTTGGTTTCGGACCCCTTCCTAAAGGGCCACGAAATTCCCCCCCTCTTCCTCCATATATACAGCCCTTAGGGCGTCGTTTAGACTTTGGGTTTTGTTTAGATTAAAAGTTCGCCCTAGCTGCAACTTCGCGTACTTCGTTTGTGTTCAGCGACCAGACAAAGGCGTCACAGAACCCCACCTTGATCAATAAAGCTTTCATCTTATATTCGCAATATCCGGATTGCAATCTCAGTTTCTTGCTTGTTCTTCGTTTGCTCGCAGGAAACAGACCCTCGTGGTCAGGTTGATCGTGCTCCGGCGTGGTCGATAACCTCTCGGAGTTGGTTTAGCGATTGCTAAGGCGCGACGTCCTCGCACGTTCGTAGTCGGATCGTCAAAGTCGACTTCCACCAAAGCGATATCCATCATCTCATCGAAAGACGGGACACCTTTGCCTCTATCAAGTGGTATCAGATTTCCAGGTTGCTCGGTGAGATTTTACAGTTTTTCGTAGTTTAGATCGAGTCTGTTCTTCATACCTACAGTCGACGAAAAAGCCACAAAAAAAAAATTAGGGTTAGTTCATCATATCCGAACCAATCTGAGCCTTTGCATAATCTTTTTAGGGTTTTTGCTTTGTTGAATTTGCGGTTGCATCGTCGTGTCAAGTTGCTGGTCTTAGAGTCTAGTCTTTTAGAGTTTCGAGTTCTGGTCATAAGTTGTCACGCCGCCGCCGCACCATCATCGCCTTGCCATCTACCACCATTGCTTATCCGCCACCGCTTTGAATCCGTATCCATATACCACGACCGCTACCATATACCACCACCGCTGCCATATACTACCGCCATATATCCACCACCAATCCAAGTTCTTTTCATATTCGGTTTGTTTTAGAGATCCATATATTTTCCGTTTCGTGTTTCCTTGCCTGAGTAGGTCTCGAAAAAAAAAAATCGGCAACCAAAAATATTTTTTCCCTATCCTATTTTTAGGCCCCGGGTAGTGTTTTGAGACACTCGCCATCATAGTGATTTTTTGTCGCACTTTCTCGTCGTCGCTGCCCTGATTTCCGAAAAAAAATAGTCAAAAAAATTTTGTGCCCATCCTGTCAGTTTGACCTGGGAAGAGTTTTGAGACACTCGCCATTATAGTGATTTTTCGCAAAAAAAAAGAAAAAAGAGGAGCGCAAAAAAAAGAGCGCAAAAAAAAAGAGCGCAAAAAAAAAGAGCGAAAAAAATTCCAGAGTGTGCTTTTCCCTTGTTTACGTGCAGCGCCGTGATTTTGTTAGTGTTCTAGGCTCGCGTCTCTAGCACGGTCTAGCCTAGGACCAGCACAGTACCGTCGTTGAGCGTTTATTCAACTTTGCATCTCTGAATTGATTATTGCTTACCATTTTGCTACCATATTATAAGCCTTCCCAGCTCCACATAAGTCTACATCGTGCGTTTGACTCTCCCTGGTAATCGCTATATCCAAGCTTTGAGAGTTTTTTACTACAACGGTTGCCGATCACCACCTGCTGCTGGGTAAGAACTGGTAAGAATTTGAGATTCGCTTGAAGGTTTTGTGACACACCACCATCACCACCACTTCTAGTAGTCTGCAGGATCATATTCTTTTGTGTTTCTATTGCTGCTAACCATGGCAGGTTCACAAGCCGATGAGACTGATTGGGAGAACATGACGAACAAGGAGTTGCATGATAAATTTCAGCAAATGATGAGTGGCCAGGTGGGAGATGTGCTAAACAGATTTGAAGAGGCTATGGAGAAGATAGATGCCGTGGAGAAGTCGTTTGAGACAAAGCTGGATAGCAAGTTTACTGAATTACTCAAGCGTCTTCCCCAACCACCACCGGCTGCACATGTCGCACCTCTACAACAACAACAACCACATCTCCAACGCCGCCTTCCAAATCAAGTGGGACGGGCACAGCGCGTTCCAATTGAGATTGGTCAAAATTCGGGTGCTGCTGCCCCTACTGTTGATGCTTCTTTGGCTCCTGCTCCTGCGGCGGCTGAGGAGGATGACGATTATGCGGGCGATTATGAGGATGAGGTTGATCAAAACCAGAACTACGTGCAGCCACCAGCACCACCACCAGCAGGTCGACCTCAGGTATATATTCGCAACGGTAGGCTGGCACCACCACCTCAGGTACGAGATCATGACCATCTCCCTAAACTGAAATTGAATATTCCACCATTTGAGGGTAGATATGTTCCTGATATATATCTTACTTGGGAGTTAGAAACTGAACAACGATTTACATGTTTACAATATCCTGAGGAGAGACGTGTTCCTGCTGCTGTTTGTGCTTTCACTAGCTTTGCATGTGTTTGGTGGTCTGAACATTGTAGATTATATCCTGTTCCAGCTACTTGGGCTGCTTTGAAAACTGCTATGCGTACTCGTTGGGTTCCACCATATTATCAACGTGAATTACTTCAAAAATTGCAGCGTTTAAGACAAGGGAAAAATTCTGTAGAAGAATATTATCAGGAATTACAAACTGGCATGATTAGATGTGGTATTGTTGAGGAGAATGAAGCTATGCTTGCACGTTTTATGGGTGGATTAAATAAAGAGATTCAGACCATTCTAGAGTATAAGGATTATAATAATATCACTCGTTTATTCCATCTTGCTTGTAAAGCTGAACGTGAAGTGCAGGATCGACAGCCATTGGCGCGAACTAACTTTTCTGCAGGTCGACCTTCATCATGGACACCGCGTGCATCTTCTATTTCCACTTCACCATCACCTCCATCAGGTGCCACCTCCAGCCGTGATACAAGAAAGCAGGCACAACCACCACTCTCTGCCAAGAGCACACCTGCCGGGCCTGTGCAGAGCTCTTCTTCTTCCATGGCATCGACAGGGCACACAAGTGATATTATTTGTCGTCGTTGTAAGGGAAGAGGACATTTTGCGAGAGAATGCAAATCTCAGCGTGTCATGATTGCTACTGAGGATGGTGGGTATGAGTTCGCTAGTGACTATGATGAGGAGACTTTGGCTCTTATTACACGTGAAGAACATGGTGGAGATGATTCTGAAAATGAGACGCAATACATGGCTCCTGAAGACGCTGACAGGTATGAATGTTTAGTTGCTCAACGTGTTTTGAGTGTGCAGGTCACACAAGCAGAGCAAAATCAGAGGCATAATTTGTTCCATACAAAGGGAGTTGTGAAGGAACGTTCTGTTCGCGTCATCATAGATGGAGGGAGCTGTAACAACTTGGCTAGCATGGAGATGGTGGAGAAGCTATCTCTCACCACAAGACCACATCCACATCCTTACTACATCCAATGGTTCAACAACAGCGGCAAGGTTAAGGTAACACGTACTGTTCGTGTGCCTTTTAGTATCTCTACATATGCTGATTATGTTGATTGTGATGTGGTACCCATGCAAGCATGTTCCTTATTACTAGGTAGACCATGGCAATTTGATAAAAATTCTGTACACCATGGTAGAAACAATCAGTATACTCTTGTTCATAAGGATAAAAATATTACTTTGCTTCCTATGACTCCTGATTCCATTTTGAAAGATGACATTAATAGAGCTAATAAAGCAAAACAGGAGAAAAATAAGAGTGAAAATCAGATTGTGGCAAAGGAATTTGAGCAACAAATGAAACCTAATAATAAACCATCTAGTGTTGTTTCTGAAATTAAATTGAAAAGTGCATGTTTACTTGCCACAAAATCTGATATTGATGAACTAGATTTCAGCAAATCTGTTTGCTATGCTTTTGTGTGCAAAGAGGCATTATTTTCATTCGAGGACGTGCCTTCCTCTTTGCCCCCTGCTGTCACTAACATTTTGCAGGAGTTCGCTGACGTCTTCCCACAAGACGTGCCACCGGGATTACCACCTATTCGAGGGATTGAGCATCAAATTGACTTAATTCCCGGTGCATCGCTACCCAACCGTGCACCATACCGTACCAATCCAGAGGAGACGAAGGAGATTATGCGTCAAGTACAGGAGCTGCTCGACAAAGGTTATATACGCGAATCTCTTAGTCCTTGTGCTGTTCCTATTATACTCGTGCCTAAAAAGGATGGTACGTCGCGTATGTGTGTTGATTGTCGAGGCATTAATAATATTACTATTCGTTATCGTCATCCTATTCCTAGGCTCGATGATATGCTTGATGAATTGAGTGGCTCTACAATATTCTCCAAAGTTGATTTGCGTAGTGGATACCATCAAATTCGTATGAAATTGGGAGATGAATGGAAAACTGCATTTAAAACTAAGTTTGGTTTATATGAGTGGTTAGTCATGCCTTTTGGGTTAACTAATGCACCTAGTACTTTCATGAGACTAATGAACGAAGTTTTACGTGCTTTCATTGGACGATTTGTGGTAGTCTATTTTGATGATATACTGATTTATAGCAAATCTTTGGAAGAACATTTGGAACATTTACGTGCTGTTTTTATTGCTCTACGTGATGCACGTTTGTTTGGTAACCTTGGGAAGTGCACCTTTTGCACCGACCGAGTATCTTTTCTTGGCTATGTTGTTACTCCACAGGGAATTGAAGTTGATAAAGCCAAGATTGAAGCTATTGAGAGTTGGCCGCAGCCCAAAACGGTCACACAAGTGAGGAGTTTTCTTGGACTCGCTGGTTTCTATAGGCGTTTTGTGAGAGATTTTAGCACCATTGCTGCACCTCTCAACGAGCTTACAAAGAAGGATGTGCCTTTTGTTTGGGGTACCGCACAGGAAGAAGCCTTCACGGTATTGAAAGCTAAGTTGACACATGCTCCTTTACTCCAACTTCCTGATTTTAATAAGACTTTTGAGCTTGAATGTGATGCTAGTGGTATTGGATTAGGAGGTGTGTTATTACAAGATGGCAACCTGTTGCATACTTTTCTGAAAAATTGAGTGGGCCTAGTCTGAATTATTCTACTTATGATAAAGAACTATATGCTCTTGTTCGGACTTTAGAAACATGGCAACATTATTTATGGCCCAAAGAATTTGTTATACATTCTGATCATGAATCTTTGAAACATATTAAAAGTCAAGCTAAACTGAATCGTAGACATGCTAAATGGGTTGAATTCATTGAAACTTTCCCTTATGTCATTAAACACAAGAAGGGTAAAGAAAATGTTATTGCTGATGCATTGTCTCGTCGCTATACTATGCTTTCACAACTTGACTTCAAAATATTTGGTTTGGAGACCATCAAAGATCAATATGTGCATGATGCTGATTTTAAAGATGTATTGCAGAATTGTAAAGAAGGAAGAACCTGGAACAAGTTTGTCGTTAATGATGGATTTGTGTTCCGTGCTAACAAGCTATGCATTCCAGCTAGCTCTCTTCGTCTTTTGTTGTTGCAGGAGGCGCATGGAGGAGGATTAATGGGACACTTTGGCGTGAAGAAGACGGAGGACGTACTTGCTACACATTTCTTTTGGCCAAAGATGAGACGGGATGTTGAGCGTTTTGTTGCTCGCTGCACTACATGTCAAAAAGCTAAGTCACGACTCAATCCTCATGGTTTATATATGCCTTTGCCTGTACCTAGTGTTCCTTGGGAGGATATATCTATGGACTTTGTTTTAGGTTTACCTCGAACAAAGAAGGGGAGGGATAGCATATTTGTTGTCGTGGATAGATTCTCGAAAATGGCACACTTTATACCATGTCATAAAAGCGATGATGCTGTTAATGTTGCTGATTTGTTCTTTCGTGAAATTATTCGCTTGCATGGTGTGCCAAATACTATTGTTTCAGATCGTGATACTAAATTTTTTAGCCACTTTTGGAGATGTTTATGGGCTAAGTTGGGGACCAAACTACTTTTTAGTACTACTTGTCACCCCCAAACTGATGGACAAACTGAAGTAGTCAATAGAACATTGTCTACAATGCTTAGGGCTGTTTTGAAGAATAATAAGAAAATGTGGGAAGAATGCTTGCCTCATATTGAGTTTGCTTATAATCGTTCATTGCATTCTACTACTAAGATGTGCCCTTTTGAAATTGTGTATGGTTTCCTACCTCGTGCACCTATTGATTTGTTGCCTCTTCCATCTTCGGAGAAGGTTAATTTTGATGCTAAACAACGTGCTGAATTGATCTTAAAAATGCATGAGTTAACTAAGGAAAACATTGAGCGTATGAATGCTAAATATAAACTTGCTGGAGATAAGGGTAGAAAACATGTTGTGTTTGCACCTGGAGATCTTGTTTGGTTACATTTGCGTAAGGATAGATTTCCTGATTTGCGCAAATCAAAGCTAATGCCACGTGCTGATGGTCCTTTTAAGGTGTTAGAGAAAATTAATGATAATGCATATAAACTTGAGCTGCCTGCAGATTTTGGGGTTAGTCCCACTTTTAACATTGCAGATTTGAAGCCTTATTTGGGTGAGGAAGATGAGCTTCCGTCGAGGACGACTTCATTTCAAGAAGGGGAGGATGATGAGGACATCAATACCATTGTTACACCCACAGGCCCTGCTGCTATACATACTGGACCAATTACTAGAGCTCGCGCACGCCAATTAAATTACCAGGTACTTTCGTTTCTTGCTAATGATTCTAATGTTCATGAGAATATGATGCTGCCTAAATTGGATACATTTGTTGTGCTTACAAATGAAGGGCCTAGCTTTGAGAAGGATGATCATTGGAGCAAGAACAAGCATGGAGATGATGGCATGCGCATGGGGAACAAGAACGGAGTTACAAGTGATGATTTCAGGACGTTGAAGCCACCATAATGCGTGCATGAAGCCTTGGACGAAATATACAAGATGCTACTTCATAACTTTCGTCCAGAGGCTATTCTAGGTGCTGCGTCACCTTATTATTGGGCCAGGCCCATGTAATTTCGAAATACATAAGTATAGGCTGTTTTTAGAGTCCGTATGTGTGGGGAAACAAGAGATAGGGTTGGTTTCGGACCCCTTCCTCAAGGGCACGAAATTCCCCCCCTCTTCCTCCATATATACAGCCCTTAGGGCGTCGTTTAGACTTTCGGTTTTGTTTAGATTAAAAGTTCGCCCTAGCTGCAACTTCGCGTACTTCGTTTGTGTTCAGCGACCAGACAAAGGCGTCACAGAACCCCACCTTGATCAATAAAGCTTTCATCTTATATTCGCAATATCCGGATTGCAATCTCAGTTTCTTGCTTGTTCTTCGTTTGCTCGCAGGAAACAGACCCTCGTGGTCAGGTTGATCGTGCTCCGGCGTGGTCGATAACCTCTCGGAGTTGGTTTAGCGATTGCTAAGGCGCGACGTCCTCGCACGTTCGTAGTCGGATCGTCAAAGTCGACTTCCACCAAAGCGATATCCATCATCTCATCGAAAGACGGGACACCTTTGCCTCTATCATAGCAGCTTGTTCAAGGATGAGACATCTGCTGGACCGATCTTTTCGGAGTGTTCGAGGCTGACATGGAGATGATGTTTGGCGATTGTGGGAGCCGCCGTTGGCTTGATGGCCGAGCGAGCACCCATGGTAAAACCGCCGAGCTGGAGGATCTGTCCTGGAGTTAGGGCCCCTCCAGAAGTAATATCATCATTAATGACAAGGCGAGCCATCAATGCTTCTGTCGACAACACAAAGGAACTCTCAATGAAAGCACCAATGTCGGTGTCAAAACCGGCCGATCTCGGGTAGGGGGTCCCGAACTGTATGTCTGAGGATCGAAGGTAACAAGGGACACGGGGAACACGATGTTTTCCCAGGTTTGGGCCGTCTTAATGGAGGTAAAACCCTACTTCCTGCTTGATTGTACTTGATGAGTATAGGGGTTACAAGAGTTGAACTACCTCGAGATCGTAATGGCTAAACCCTAGACGTCTGGCCTATATGAATTCTGATAGCCCCTACGGACTAAACCCTCCGGTTTGTATATACACTAGAGGGGTACAGTGTCGGTTTACAAGGGAAGGAAACAGTACATCCGGTCTCCAGTCTTGCCTTCCATGCATCTAGGAGTCCTGCCCAAACATGGGGAATAATCTTCCGTTCTATATTCGCGGCCCATCTGCCCAGCCCATGTTCGAATAGGCCGAACACTTGAGGACCCCTGAATCCAGGTCACCCTCAAGCATCATATTCTCATGAACATTAGAATCGTTACCAAGAAACGAAAGTTCCTGGTATTTCAATTGGCATGTGCAAGCTCTAGTAATTGGACCAGTATGTATAGCAGTAGGGGCTGTGGGTGTAACAATGGTATTGATATCCTCATCATGTCAAAGTTTTCTTGTAACTTGACTTTGTCGCCGTTGCTTGTAGAAGGCTTGATTGAGGTAGAAGTCGGTGGAGTCATTGAAAGTTGGGTGTTGGAGAAGCCATAGGACATGGAAGAGAACCTTGCATACTTGAAGTCATCTTGCACTTGTCGCTCCACCTTGGTGGCTTGGTGCACTAGCTCGATGAGGTTGGAGTAAGGTTGGAAGTCGGCGATCTTGATTGAGTCCATTCAAGAAACGTGCCATAGCTTGCTTACCATCTTCCGTGACATTGGCTCGTATCATGGCAATCTCCATTTCCTTGTAGTACTCTTCAACGTTTTTTGTTCCTTGCTTGAGTAGTTGGTGTTTGTTGAAGAGGTCACAGTTGTGGTATGTTGGCACAAAGCACGCTCTCATGACGTACTTCATTTGATCGCATGTTGTGATGGCTGGTTCACCTCTTGCCTCACGGTGCTCAAGGACTTGTTCCCACCAAATGAGGACATAGTCTTGAAACTCAAGGGATGCCATCGCAGTCTTCTTCTCTTCCTCATAGTTGTGCAAACGGAAGATCTTGTCAACCTTTAATGCCCATGAAAGGTACTCTTCGGGATCATTGCTTCCGAAAAACTTGGGCATGGCGAACTTGAGTTTGCCGTCGCATTGCTCTTCATTGTGTTGGGGTCGAGGGTGATGACGTCCTTGACGAGGAGGATTGTCTCCCTCAACTTGCTCTTGGCATGGAGGATTCCTATTGTCTTGTTGCTCTTGGTGAACTTGAGGTTCTTGTCGAGCTTGTGGAGGAGCTTGTCTAGCTTGTGGAGGAGCTTGAGAAACTTGTCGGTGCAACCGTGATTGATAAATCCTCTCTTGAACTTCATCGCGAAGTGCTTCCTCTTGCTCGCGCCTATGGTGGTTGCGTGCGGCAACGGCGCGACTTGTGTCGTGGAGGGCACGTTGCGCCTCAAGTGCTTGAGCTTCTCACCGTTGTTGTTCTTGACGTAGTGCGTTGGCATCTTGCTCGTCTTGGTGTTGCCGCGCTCGCTCTTCCTCTTGTTGGCGTAGACATTGCCATTCTTTTGTGTGCGCAAATGTAGCTTGATTTTGGCGATGCCGATGTGCTTGCTCGTCAAGTTGTTCTTGTGTACGATTTTCGTGTAGAGGATTGCGGTTTGCTTGATGGTCTTGGCGCGCTTCTTGGCGAAGAGTGTTCGACGTCGGTGTACTTGAGTTGTCGGAGGAGTGTCGACTTGAGTGGCTCCATCTTGAATATGATGAAGTGGTAGAAGAGCGGTTGACCAACAAGGCACGAATCTCGTCCATTCATGCATTGTTCTCTTGTTTTTGTTCATCGAGCTTGTTGTCGAAGTAGTTTCTTCTACGTTGCTCGGAGAGTCGCAAGTCGGTGGCAAGGTTGTCAATGCGGTCACTCATTGCTTGATGTTCTTGATGCAAAGCTCGTTGTGCACCGAACAAGTGGCTCTTGGTGACATATGAGGTTGAGTTGTCGTCTTGCTCGATGAAGAGTGGGTTGGTAGAAGAACTTGGCATATCCATCATTCCAAGCAAATATGTAAGTGGGAGAAAGAGAAGAACTATACCAGATGTACCTTGACCGAAGTTGAAGATAGATCGATGATCACTCAATAGTGTAGCAAGGAAATAGCATAATTGGTACCAATCCTTGTTGGTTCTCACACCTACACAAATAAAGCCTTTTGATGTAGCTTGGTGAGGATGGTGGCACAAAATTTGATGCAACTGTTATTAAGACTCAATAATGTTGAAAAATATTCGCAAATTGCAAATGTAACAAGTAGGCAAAAAGCAAGTAGTGGTACACGGAAACACACACGCAAATAGATAAATGGGGTTGTGCAAACCAAAAGTGAGCGGAAAATGTGGAATCCACGAAAAATGCTCTTGTTGCACAACTCTAGAGAGACGCTAGCACGATTGCACAATAGGCGGATACGAGACTTGTGCACAACCTACTAAGAAAAAATGCAACGACTTCTATCCCAAGTATGCTATATGTATGGTGTTCCGATGATATGATCCAAGATGATCGAGTATGACTATCTTAATGTATTATGATGCTATGGTTCTTGCTTAAAAGCTCTTTGCTTATCTTTCAATTTTGCTTAAAAGCTTGTTTGGCTCTTTCTCTTTTTGAGCTCTTTTGATGGCCACTTATGCAAAGCTTGACAATACAAGATAGCAATTATGTATATGCGGTGACAACCTTGTGACACAAGAGATGATATGATGATACCAAGATGAGGATATCAAGATGATATGGTATGTATGCTATGGGAACTATGATCACTAATGTGCACAAGTAGCGTTGCCGGCAATACTCAAATGGCCAGTCTCGATAGGTAAGTGACGCAAAAAGGGATATGAGGTTATCAATGTAATGGAAAGGATTAGACAAAGATGTCGTCGAAGTTACTGTCCTTGCTTATGGTCGATGGTGTCAAAATGATTTAGTGGTTGTTGTCGATGATGAGTCCTTGTGAGCGGCGGTGATGTCGATGTCGAACCATTCCTAGTTAGCCGAAACACCCCAGGAAATGATGAACCACAACTCAAATTCTCAAAACCAAAGTCAAATGGTGGTAGCGAGAAGCGGTGGTATGGTCGGATATGTCAAGGGTTTGGCGGAAGTTAGGTGGTCGTGGTCGAAATGGGTATGCGGTGGCGGAAGTGGTGGTGAAGAAAAACTGCAGAAATGCAGTTTTGTCAGGGGAAGCCAGATGATCCAGGCCAGGAGCCAGATAATCCGGGCTCGTCCGGATGATCCGAGTCAGGGTCCGGATGATCCGGGTAGGTCAACTGCGCACGGGGATGGCTCGGGATGAACTCGAAAACAATGAAAAATTCAAGGATTTTGTGGATTTTTTATGGGTTTCGTGGGGGAGATGGTGGGGAAAGGTAACATCCACTTGCAACACAAACAATCCACGAATCAAGATCAACAAAACTTCATCATACCAACAAATCACAAAAATAATTGGGGGCTATTTTAGTGGGGATTTTCGAAATTAGGACGAAATCAACAAAATTAGGCTAGAAAACAAAGAGGGGAGGCTCCAAAATCGTGATCAACGAGGCTCATGATACCAAGATGATGTAGGGTAGAACCCAAGATGCCCGATCTTTCACGATTGGAGCGGATCCCGTGATGAACACAAAGAACACGAGGGGAAACACGAGAGGAAACACTCAAACCAACAAGATTCGATTACACATGTGCTAGACCCTCGAAACACAAAGAGACACACGATCCACGATCAACAAATGACGATACAAGTAGCAAGTTCTTCTCCGTGAGGAGGTCTTGAAGGTTATCCCGTGAGGGGCCTTGAATCCAAGCGTGGATCTTCTCCGTAGAGGTCGTGGTCTCTCAATGGAGTAGAACCACAAGGATGAGCAAAGCTCTATCTCTAAATTGAGCTAAACCTATGCCAACACTAAAAAAGTGGAGGTGGAGTCTTTTATATAGGCTAGAGGAGCGAAAGGGTACATGGGCTTCGGCCCAAAGCGCACACGCAGGTGGTGGTCCGGATGATCCGGATGGTGGCCCGGATGATCGGGGTATCAGGGGTCCGGATGATCCGGGCGACCGTCCGGATCGTCCGGATGTGTCGCAGCTGTCGAGGGGGTCCGGATGACCGGGAGGTGGTCCGGACGTCCGGGTGGTTTCGATGATCCGGGCGTCGGTCCGGACCGTCCGGCTTTGCGGGGAGGCTTGTTGGTCTCGGGTGCCACTTATCCGGATCGTCCGGGCCGGGGTCCGGATCGTCCGGGCAAGTGCAGACTTGGCTGTTTTCTTCTTCGTCTTCGCGTATCTCTTCCTTCTTCGATCCTCCTTGCTCCTTAGCTTCTCCATGGCTAACTCCTTGGTACTTGAGTATGCATAATGTCTCCGTTTGAGGTAGTAGCCTTGTCTCATGTGCATCGAAGTGGAATTGTGAGAGGAGAGATGTCACCTCGGTCTCGAGAGCTCTTGCACTTCCTCGTGTCATGGGTCCACTAGACACTTGGTGAGACGATGATAGGTCCATGGGGATGACCTTGGGATGCTCCGCATCATATTTGCTTGTCGGAGGATCTTCGGATGTTGTTGGCTCATGCTCGGCAACCACCTTGCCGGTAGCTGATGACCATTTGGCCGGAGTAGCGCCAAGCGCTCCTGCGTAAGGAATGTCGTTAGTTGGTCCACGGGTCTCGTTGCCGGCCTCTTCAACAGTCTTCTTGGCGGCCACCTCTTTTGCAGTCCTGCGGCCTCGTCAGTAGCGATCCTATCAGCCTCATCAGCCGCGTCCTTGGAGATCTCCTCAGTGTCAACATTAGTGTTCATACGATTAGTTGGGAGTAGATCTGAAAATGAAGGGGAGAAGTAAACCAAATTCTAGTCAATTTCAAGGAAACAAAAACAATGAAGAAAAGACAGATGCTCAAAAGCAAGTGGATTACCTGTGTGGGTCTATTGAGGGGGAACTCCTTCTCCTCTGGCAACGTCAGTTGCCGTCGCGTTGCCGTCGGTATTCTTGCTTGCCGTCTCCTCAATACGGACGGGCTCACCCATGGTAGCCCTTGCCGAAGAGCCATCTCCAGGCAGTATAGTTGACGAGGACAACACGTCAAGAGTTGCCTCTGGTTGACCTTCTTGGCAATGTTCTTCTCCTACAAGCTCACTGATGTCAGCGGTGGAGATCTCCACACCAACACTCGCCAGCGGAAAATGAGTGATGAACTCATGTTGGGGGCTATGCTGGGGGGCTGCATCGAGGACTGGGCCCCGGGCTGATGATGATGGTCTCTGGGCTAGCCATGATGCTTGCCGCTGCCTCATCGCTTGCCGAGGTCTTCGCCCTCTTTGCCTGCCTCTACGCCAGTGTTTCTGTGTCTCAGCAGAAAACAAAACAAAACAATATGGAGCATGTCAGATCAACAAATCAAGAAAATTAAAGATTAAAGGGTGCGACAAGAATTCTTACTAGGAGGTGTCAAAATTGACATCTGCTCAAGTGTTGGTACTAGGAGGTGGGGTAGGAGTCCTTTCACGCTTGGCCTTAGTAGCAACGGGTTGAGATGACCCTGCCGCTCCAGCTGCCGGTGCATGGGCACTTGACAACCTTGCCGCCCTAGTTGTTTGCGCGGTTGTACGTCTTGTGCGCCGTACAGTTTGCTATTGGGCTCCTTGCCGTTGCGTAGTCTTGCCGGCCGGCCCCTTGTAGGCACTTTTGTTGCTTGAGGAAGATGGGTGCATTTGATCGCCATAAGCAGTCTTCTGAAGGACGTGTTGCTTCTTTGGCAGAGCAGGGGCTCTTCATGCAGTCGCCCTTCAGCTGTCCCCTTGTCGGCGGAACTCCCGGCAACCTCATTGCCGTGTTCCCCGGCAACCACACCTTCATCAACAGGTTCTTCTTCGGGCATCCACACTTCTTCTTTTCCAGTTTCGGCTGCCAAGTAACCAAAATCACAAGCTTTTGCAGCAAGCTGAGCTTCTTCTGCTTTGCTCGCAATATAAGCAATCTCTTCATCAGTGGTGGCGTGGACAAGCTCTGTCTCCACTCTGATGGCCTTCTCCAACAAGCTGTCGAAGAACTCTTGGGCACGCTCTGCGGTTGGTTCATCCAAATTTCCAAGAACACCATGATTGTCACACTCTGGCATCATGGCAATAATAGCACTAAGGGAAGAGTTGTTGCACATAAGGACTATGCTTGCTAGCAACTTAGTCTTGCCGTTTGGCCTGACTAGTGCATGGCATGGAGAAGTATGTTGCATGATCATCAAGTTGTTTTCATCCCTGGGTGCAACCTCATGATGTCTGCGGCATTCTTGAATTCGCAAGCTGGCCGCCATTGTTCTGCAGAGGGGCGATTCGGCGGCGGAGGAAGTCTGTGCCAACCATCTCAATAATGAGCCTCGCAAATCTGAGGCAATGAATTCTGGTGATGCCGATAGTGAGCTTCTTGTCGTCCTTATCAAAGTCGCTCCAATCCTTGCTGCCAACCGGTTTGGTCTATCGGGATAAGTAGAACTGAGGGAAATCCTCCTCCTTAATCCAGCACCACTCAGCTTGCCATTCTTCACACTTTTTGTGCAAGTTCCCTTCCGAGTATATCTCCTTGCTCTGGGTCCTCGGAATCCAAGTAATGCAACCGGAAAGAGCATTTCCAGGCTCGATGCGAGGAACGAAATAATGGCGGAAGAGTGCGGTGTTGGGAACTACTCTGGCAAAATTTTCACGAAGATGTGCAAAAACCGGCATGCAAGTGACATCATTTGGCATGAAATCAAGGAGATGGAAGCCATATGTTTACATGATGTTATTAAAGAAATTGGAGAAAGGGGAGCAAAGTCCACAATAGAAATATGCGACAAATAAGTGAGATTTGTCTATGAAACTCTTGATGGAGCCGGGAAGTACATGCGGGGCAATTTGAGCTTTCGTGGTTCTCCCCCACATGTATGCATACCGTTCGACGAGGTTGCTCTTGTCAAGAACTGGCTTGAAGACGACATTCCGCTTTCGCGCCTCCGCTAAGGCTTCTGCGTCCATGCTGATGGACTTCTCTGCCTTGTCCTTGCTTGCTTTCGGGGCCATGGCGGCTACAGAAGCGAGAGTTGAAGATGACCGGAAGTGTGGAAGCCGCGGGCGAAGGAGATGCGCTCTGTTTTGGGGGTGCAAGGAAGAAGATGATGGCAACTGCTAGATTAGAAAAGAGAGGAGGTAAATGAGCAGTGCCTCGTGTGGATTCCTTTTTATGGGGAAGGAGCGAGGGTGACTCTTTACTGTCCGATGTGGATGCGCTTTTGCAGGCGCATTACCGCATCAGTCGTTTCAACAACACTTCGCATGTGTCCGTTGCCCATGCCCGGGGGCTCCTGTCTATGTACAAAGATTTGTGTCTTTAGTACAACAGGCTTATGCATAGGCAGTAGCATCCTTCCAAATGGCAAAGCTTGCCGGAGGGCGACCAACAAGATCAAGACCAAATGACAAGGATCAAGAAGACATCCAAGCCTCGATCCTAAGACCAGAAGATCGATCTTGGGATTCCCAACAAGACCCTTGCCGGGAAGCTTGTGAAGACCCAACAAGCTTGAGCCCGGCAAGCTCCGAGCCTGACAAGGATCCCACTAGCTTGCCACCACCCCATCTCGTCGATCAGATTGTCACTTGTCGTATAGGTGTCGAGCGGGCAGGTAGTTAGGTGACTCTTCTCTGGCGTGTGTCAGCTCACCACCGAAGACATAACTTTATTGACACCCGTACCACGGGCGTGTCGAAGGAATACGAGGTAGCTAGATGGATGACATAGAAGGAGAGGCGATCCTTGTCGGGGAGATTTACCAGCATGACACCTCACGACGCAATTAATGGGTTTGTTCTAACTCATCAAAGTTAGGTATTTAGCACTGTAACCACTATTCATAGTGTACATTTACAATTTGCCATTGTGGTGACCCCTTAATCAATAAAAAGGAGGCCCATGGCTACCTTTACAAAGGTAGACACTTTGCACAAACACGCGCGTAGCTACACTTCCTACACAACCTTGCCGGAATTGCGCTCCCTTGTACTTGTGCTGATACATCCAATACACCAAAGCAGGAGTGGGGTTTTATGCCTATAATACTTTGAAAACTAGCAGGGTGACCCACGCATTTGCGCGGCTAGATTATATATAAAACTTGTTTTGGTATTGACTTTGGTGTGTCACAATGAAAATCCAAAGGTCCGTATCCATGCAAAATCATAACTCAAAAATACACATCTTTCTCTTATACTATCCTCATCCCCTTATTGTTCATCTTTTCATAGTTATTTTGATATATTTTCAGCCGAGAATTAAATTGATGGGCTGACATATACTTAAACTTTATTTCTCTTTGATAGAGGCAAAGGTGTCCCGTCTTTCGATGAGATGATGGATATCGCTTTGGTGGAAGTCGACTTTGACGATCCGACTACGAACGTGCGATGACGTCGCGCCTTAGCAATCGCTAAACCAACTCCGAGAGGTTATTGACCACGCCGGAGCACGATCAACCTGACCACGAGGGTCTGTTTCCTGCGAGCAAACGAAGAACAAGCAAGAAACTGAGATTGCAATCTAGATATTGCGAATATAAGATGAAAGCTTTATTGATCAAGGTGGGGTTCTGTGACGCCTTTGTCTGGTCGTTGAACACAAACGAAGTACGCGAAGTTACAGCTATGGCGAACTTTTAATCTAAAAAAAACCCAAAGTCTAAACGATGCCCTAAGGGCTGTATATATGGAGGAAGAGGGGGGAATTTTGTGGCCCTTGGGGAAGGGGTCCGAAACCAACCCTATCTCTTGTTTCCCCACACATACGGACTCTAAAAATAGCCTATACTCAAGTATTTCGAAATTACATGGGCCTGGCCCAATAATAAGGTGACGCAGCACCTAGAATAGCCTCTGGACGAAAGTTATGAAGTAGCATCTTGTATATTTCGTCCCAGGCTTCATGCACGCATTATGGTGGCTTCAATGTCCTGAAATCATCACTTGTAACTCCGTTCTTGTCCCCCATGCGCATGCCATCATCTTCATGCTTGTTCTTGCTCCAATGTTCATCCTTCTCAAAGCTAGGCCCTTCATTTGTAAGCAAAACAAATGTATCCAATTTAGGCAGCATCATATTCTCATGAACATTAGAATCATTACCAAGAAACGAAAGTACCTGGTAATTTAATTGGCGTGCGCGAGCTCTAGTAATTGGTCCAGTATGTATAGCAGCAGGGGCTGTGGGTGTAACAATGGTATTGATGTCCTCATCATCCTCCCCTTCTTGAAATGAAGTCGTCCTCGACGGAAGCTCATCTCCCTCACCCAAATAAGGCTTCAAATCTGCAATGTTAAAAGTGGGACTAACCCCAAAATCTGCAGGCAGCTCAAGTTTATATGCATTATCATTTATTTTCTCTAACACCTTAAAAGGACCATCAGCACGTGGCATTAGCTTTGATTTGCGCAAATCAGGAAGTCTATCCTTACGCAAATGTAACCAAACAAGATCTCCAGGTGCAAACACAACATGTTTTCTACCCTTATCTCCCGCAAGTTTATATTTAGCATTCATACGCTCAATGTTTTCCTTAGTTAACTCATGCATTTTTAAGATCAATTCAGCACGTTGTTTAGCATCAAAATTAACCTTCTCCGAAGATGGAAGAGGCAACAAATCAATAGGTGCACGAGGTAGGAAACCATACACAATTTCAAAAGGGCACATCTTAGTAGTAGAATGCAATGAACGATTATAAGCAAACTCAATATGAGGCAAGCATTCTTCCCATTTTCTTATTATTCTTCAAAACAGCCCTAAGCATAGTAGACAATGTTCTATTGACTACTTCAGTTTGTCCATCAATTTGGGGGTGACAAGTAGTACTAAAAAGCAGTTTAGTCCCCAACTTAGCCCATAAACATCTCCAAAAGTGGCTAAGAAATTTAGTATCACGATCTGAAACAATAGTATTTGGCACACCATGCAAACGAATAATTTCACGGAAGAACAAATCAGCAACACTAACAGCATCATCGCTTTTATGACATGGTATAAAGTGTGCCATTTTTGAGAATCTATCCACGACAACAAATATGCTATCCCCCCATTCTTTGTTCGAGGTAAACCTAAAACAAAGTCCATAGATATATCCTCCCAAGGAACACTAGGTACAGGCAAAGGCATATTTAAACCATGAGGATTGAGTCGTGACTTAGCTTTTGGACATGTAGTGCAGCGAGCAACAAAACGCTCAACATCCCGTCTCATCTTTGGCCAAAAGAAATGTGTAGCAAGTACGTCCTCCGTCTTCTTCACGCCAAAGTGTCCCATTAATCCTCCTCCATGCGCCTCCTGCAACAACAAAAGACGAAGAGAGCTAGCTGGAATGCATAGCTTGTTAGCACGGAACACAAACCCATCATTAACGACAAACTTGTTCCAGGTTCTTCCTTCTTTACAATTCTGCAAAACATCTTTAAAATCAGCATCATGCACATATTGATCTTTGATGGTCTCCAAACCAAATATTTTGAAGTCAAGTTGTGAAAGCATAGTATAGCTGATGAGGACATCAATACCATTGTTACACCCACAGCCCCTGCTGCTATACATACTGGACCAATTACTAGAGCTCGCGCACGCCAATTAAATTACCAGGTACTTTCATTTCTTGGTAATGATTCTAATGTTCATGAGAATATGATGCTGCCTAAATTGGATACATTTGTTTTGCTTACAAATGAAGGGCCTAGCTTTGAGAAGGATGAACATTGGAGCAAGAACAAGCATGGAGATGATGGCATGCGCATGGGGAACAAGAACGGAGTTACAAGTGATGATTTCAGGACGTTGAAGCCACCATAATGCGTGCATGAAGGCTTGGACGAAATATACAAGATGCTACTTCATAACTTTCGTCCAGAGGCTATTCTAGGTGCT
Organism: Aegilops tauschii subsp. strangulata; assembly: GCF_002575655.3. Classification (NCBI taxonomy): domain Eukaryota; kingdom Viridiplantae; phylum Streptophyta; class Magnoliopsida; order Poales; family Poaceae; genus Aegilops; species Aegilops tauschii. The sequence continues at coordinate 343,970,263 of NC_053041.3, forward strand.
GCGTCACCTTATTATTGGGCCAGGCCCATGTAATTTCGAAATACATAAGTATAGGCTGTTTTTAGAGTCCGTATGTGTGGGGAAACAAGAGATAGGGTTGGTTTCGGACCCCTTCCTCAAGGGCCACGAAATCCCCCCCCCCTCTTCCTCCATATATACAGCCCTTAGGGCGTCGTTTAGACTTTGGGTTTTGTTTAGATTAAAGTTCGCCATAGCTGCAACTTCGCGTACTTCGTTTGTGTTCAACGACCAGACAAAGGCGTCACAGAACCCCACCTTGATCAATAAAGCTTTCATCTTATATTCGCAATATCCAGATTGCAATCTCAGTTTCTTGCTTGTTCTTCGTTTGCTCGCAGGAAACAGACCCTCGTGGTCAGGTTGATCGTGCTCCGGCGTGGTCGATAACCTCTCGGAGTTGGTTTAGCGATTGCTAAGGCGCGACGTCCTCGCACGTTCGTAGTCGGATCGTCAAAGTCGACTTCCATCAAAGCGATATTCATTATCTCATCGAAAGACGGGACACCTTTGCCTCTATCAAGTGGTATCAGATTTCCAGGTTGCTCGGTGAGATTTTACAGTTTTTCGTCGCCATCTACCACCATTGCTCATCCGCCACCGCTCTGAATCCGTATCTATATACCACCACCAATCCGTATCCATATACCACTACCGCTACCATATACCACCACCGCTGCCATATCCTACCGCCATATATCCACCACCAATCCGAGTTCTTTTCATATTCGGTTGGTTTTAGAGATCCATATATTTTCCGTTTCGTGTTTCCTTGCCTGCGTAGGTCTCGGAAAAAAAAAATCGGCAACCAAAAATATTTTTTCCCTATCCTATTTTTAGGCCCCGGGTAGTGTTTTGAGACACTCGCCATCATAGTGATTTTTTGTCGCACTTTTTCGTCGTCGCTGCCCTGATTTCCGAAAAAAAATTAGTCAAAAAATTTTGTGCCCGTCCTGTCAGTTTGACCTGGGAAGAGTTTTGCGACACTCGCCATTATAGTGATTTTTCGCAAAAAAAAAGAGGAGCGCAAAAAAAAAGAGAGCGCAAAAAAAAAAGAGCGACAATTTTTTTTTCCCAGAGTGTGCTTTTCCCTTGTTTACGTGCAGCGCCGTGATTTTGTTAGTGTTCTAGGCTCGCGTCTCTAGCACGGTCTAGCCTAGGACCAGCACAGTACCGTCGTTGAGCGTTTATTCAACTTTGCATCTCTGAATTGATTATTGCTTACCATTTTGCTACCATATTATAAGCCTTCCCAGCTCCACATAAGTCTACATCGTGCGTTTGACTCTCCCTGGTAATCGCTATATCCAAGCTTTGAGAGTTTTTGACTACAACGGTTGCCGATCACCACCTGCTGCTGGGTAAGAACTGGTAAGAATTTGAGATTCGCTTGAAGGTTTTGTGACACACCACCATCACCACCACTTCTAGTAGTCCGCAGGATCATATTCTTTTGTGTTTCTATTGCTGCTAACCATAGCAGGTTCACACGCCGATGAGACTGATTGGGAGAACATGACGAACAAGGAGTTGCATGATAAATTTCAGCAAATGATGAGTGGCCAGGTGGGAGATGTGCTAAACAGATTTTAAGAGGCTATGGAGAAGATAGATGCCGTGGAGAAGTCGTTCGAGACAAAGCTGGATAACAAGTTTACTGAATTACTCAAGCGTCTTCCCCAACCACCACCGGCTGCACATGTCGCACCTCTACAACAACAACAACCACATCTCCAACGCCGCCTTCCAAATCAAGTGGGACGGGCACAGCGCGTTCCAATTGAGATTGGTCAAAATTCGGGTGCTGCTGCACCTACTGTTGATGCTTCTTTGGCTCCTGCTCCTGCGGCGGCTGAGGAGGATGACGATTATGCGGGCGATTATGAGGATGAGGTTGATCAAAATCAGAACTACGTGCAGCCACCACCACCACCACCAGCAGGTCGACCTCAGGTATATATTCGCAACGGTAGGCCGGCACCACCACCTCAGGTACGAGATCATGACCATCTCCCTAAACTGAAATTGAATATTCCACCATTTGAGGGTAGATATGTTCCTGATATATATCTTACTTGGGAGTTAGAAACTGAACAACGATTTACATGTTTACAATATCCTGAGGAGAGACGTGTTCCTGCTGCTGTTTGTGCTTTCACTAGCTTTGCATGTGTTTGGTGGTCTGAACATTGTAGATTATATCCTGTTCCAGCTACTTGGGCTGCTTTGAAAACTGCTATGCGTACTCGTTGGGTTCCACCATATTATCAACGTGAATTACTTCAAAAATTGCAGCGTTTAAGACAAGGGAAAAATTCTGTAGAAGAATATTATCAGGAATTACAAACTGGCATGATTAGATGTGGTATTGTTGAGGAGAATGAAGCTATGCTTGCACGTTTTATGGGTGGATTAAATAAAGAGATTCAGGCCATTCTAGAGTATAAGGATTATAATAATATCACTCGTTTATTCCATCTTGCTTGTAAAGCTGAACGTGAAGTGCAAGATCGACAGCCATTGGCGCGAACTAACTTTTCTGCAGGTCGACCTTCATCATGGACACCGCGTGCATCTTCTACTTCCACTTCACCATCACCTCCATCAGGTGCCACCTCCAGCCGTGATACAAGAAAGCAGGCACAACCACCACTCTCTGGCAAGAGCACACCTGCCGGGCCTGCGCAGAGCTCTTCTTCTTCCATGGCATCGACAGGGCACACAAGTGATATTATTTGTCGTCGTTGTAAGGGAAGAGGACATTTTGCGAGAGAATGCAAATCTCAGCGTGTCATGATTGCTACTGAGGATGGTGGGTATGAGTCTGCTAGTGACTATGATGAGGAGACTTTGGCTCTTATTACACGTGAAGAACATGGTGGAGATGATTCTGAAAATGAGACGCAATACATGGCTCCTGAAGACGCTGACAGGTATGAATGTTTAGTTGCTCAACGTGTTTTGAGTGTGCAGGTCACACAAGCAGAGCAAAATCAGAGGCATAATTTGTTCCATACAAAGGGAGTTGTGAAGGAACGTTCTGTTCGCGTCATCATAGATGGAGGGAGCTGTAACAACTTGGCTAGCATGGAGATGGTGGAGAAGCTATCTCTCACCACAAGACCACATCCACATCCTTACTACATCCAATGGTTCAACAACAGCGGCAAGGTTAAGGTAACACGTACTGTTCGTGTGCATTTTAGTATCTCTACATATGCTGATTATGTTGATTGTGATGTGGTACCCATGCAAGCATGTTCCTTATTACTAGGTAGACCATGGCAATTTGATAAAAATTCTGTACACCATGGTAGAAACAATCAGTATACTCTTGTTCATAAGGATAAAAATATTACTTTGCTTCCTATGACTCCTGATTCCATTTTGAAAGATGACATTAATAGAGCTAATAAAGCAAAACAGGAGAAAAATAAGAGTGAAAATCAGATTGTGGCAAAGGAATTTGAGCAACAAATGAAACCTAATAATAAACCATCTAGTGTTGTTTCTGAAATTAAATTCAAAAGTGCATGTTTACTTGCCACAAAATCTGATATTGATGAACTAGATTTCAGCAAATCTGTTTGCTATGCTTTTGTGTGCAAAGAGGCATTATTTTCATTCGAGGACGTGCCTTCCTCTTTGCCCCCTGCTGTCACTAACATTTTGCAGGAGTTCGCTGACGTCTTCCCACAAGACGTGCCACCGGGATTACCACCTATTCGAGGGATTGAGCATCAAATTGACTTAATTCCCGGTGCATCGCTAGCCAACCGTGCACCATACCGTACCAATCCAGAGGAGACGAAGGAGATTATGCGTCAAGTACAGGAGCTGCTCGACAAAGGTTATATACGCGAATCTCTTAGTCCTTGTGCTGTTCCTATTATACTAGTGCCTAAAAAGGATGGTACGTCGCGTATGTGTGTTGATTGTAGAGGCATTAATAATATTACTATTCGTTATCGTCATCCTATTCCTAGGCTAGATGATATGCTTGATGAATTGAGTGGCTCTACAATATTCTCCAAAGTTGATTTGCGTAGTGGATACCATCAAATTTGTATGAAATTGGGAGATGAATGTAAAACTGCATTTAAAACTAAGTTTGGTTTATATGAGTGGTTAGTCATGCCTTTTGGGTTAACTAATGCACCTAGTATTTTCATGAGACTAATGAACGAAGTTTTACGTGCTTTCATTGGACGATTTGTGGTAGTCTATTTTGATGATATACTGATTTATAGCAAATCTTTGGAAGAACATTTGGAACATTTACGTGCTATTTTATTGCTCTACGTGATGCACGTTTGTTTGGTAACCTTGGGAAGTGCACCTTTTGCACCGACCGAGTATCTTTTCTTGGCTATGTTGTTACTCCACAGGGAATTGAAGTTGATAAAGCCAAGATTGAAGCTATTGAGAGTTGGCCGCAGCCCAAAACGGTCACACAAGTGCGAAGTTTTCTTGGACTCGCTGGTTTCTATAGGCGTTTTGTGAGAGATTTTAGCACCATTGTTGCACCTCTCAACGAGCTTACAAAGAAGGATGTGCCTTTTGTTTGGGGTACCGCACAGGAAGAAGCCTTCACGGTATTGAAAGATAAGTTGACACATGCTCCTTTACTCCAACTTCCTGATTTTAATAAGACTTTTGAGCTTGAATGTGATGCTAGTGGCATTGGATTAGGAGGTGTGTTATTACAAGATGGCAAACCTGTTGCATACTTTTCTGAAAAAATGAGTGGGCCTAGTCTGAATTATTCTACTTACGATAAAGAACTATATGCTCTTGTTCGGACTTTAGAAACATGGCAACATTATTTATGGCCCAAAGAATTTGTTATACAATCTGATCATGAATCTTTGAAACATATTAAAAGTCAAGCTAAACTGAATCGTAGACATGCTAAATGGGTTGAATTCATTGAAACTTTCCCTTATGTCATTAAACACAAGAAGGGTAAAGAAAATGTTATTGCTGATGCATTGTCTCGTCGCTATACTATGCTTTCACAACTTGACTTCAAAATATTTGGTTTGGAGACCATCAAAGATCAATATGTGCATGATGCTGATTTTAAAGATGTATTGCAGAATTGTAAAGAAGGAAGAACCTGGAACAAGTTTGTCGTTAATGATGGATTTGTGTTCCGTGCTAACAAGCTATGCATTCCAGCTAGCTCTCTTCGTCTTTTGTTGTTGCAGGAGGCGCATGGAGGAGGATTAATGGGACACTTTGGCGTGAAGAAGACGGAGGACGTACTTGCTACACATTTCTTTTGGCCAAAGATGAGACGGGATGTTGAGCGTTTTGTTGCTCGCTGCACTACATGTCAAAAAGCTAAGTCACGACTCAATCCTCATGGTTTATATATGCCTTTGCCTGTACCTAGTGTTCCTTGGGAGGATATATCTATGGACTTTGTTTTAGGTTTACCTCGAACAAAGAAGGGGAGGGATAGCATATTTGTTGTCGTGGATAGATCCTCGAAAATGGCACACTTTATACCATGTCATAAAAGCGATGATGCTGTTAATGTTGCTGATTTGTTCTTTCGTGAAATTATTCGCTTGCATGGTGTGCCAAATACTATTGTTTCCGATCGTGATACTAAATTTCTTAGCCACTTTTGGAGATGTTTATGGGCTAAGTTGGGGACTAAACTGCTTTTTAGTACTACTTGTCACCCCCAAACTGATGGACAAACTGAAGTAGTCAATAGAACATTGTCTACTATGCTTAGGGCTGTTTTGAAGAATAATAAGAAAATGTGGGAAGAATGCTTGCCTCATATTGAGTTTGCTTATAATCGTTCATTGCATTCTACTACTAAGATGTGCCCTTTTGAAATTGTGTATGGTTTCCTACCTCGTGCACCTATTGATTTGTTGCCTCTTCCATCTTCGGAGAAGGTTAATTTTGATGCTAAACAACGTGCTGAATTGATCTTAAAAATCCATGAGTTAACTAAGGAAAACATTGAGCGTATGAATGCTAAATATAAACTTGCTGGAGATAAGGGTAGAAAACATGTTGTGTTTGCACCTGGAGATCTTGTTTGGTTACATTTGCGTAAGGATAGATTTCCTGATTTGCGCAAATCAAAGCTAATGCCACGTGCTGATGGTCCTTTTAAGGTGTTAGAGAAAATTAATGATAATGCATATAAACTTGAGCTGCCTGCAGATTTTGGGGTTAGTCCCACTTTTAACATTGCAGATTTGAAGCCTTATTTGGGTGAGGAAGATGAGCTTCCGTCGAGGACGACTTCATTTCAAGAAGGGGAGGATGATGAGGACATCAATACCATTGTTACACCCACAGCCCCTGCTGCTATACATACTGGACCAATTACTAGAGCTCGCGCACGCCAATTAAATTACCAGGTACTTTCGTTTCTTGGTAATGATTCTAATGTTCATGAGAATATGATGCTGCCTAAATTGGATACATTTGTTTTGCTTACAAATGAAGGGCCTAGCTTTGAGAAGGATGAACATTGGAGCAAGAACAAGCATGGAGATGATGGCATGCGCATGGGGAACAAGAACGGAGTTACAAGTGATGATTTCAGGACGTTGAAGCCACCATAATGCGTGCATGAAGCCTTGGACGAAATATGCAAGATGCTACTTCATAACTTTCGTCCAGAGGCTATTCTAGGTGCTGCGTCACCTTATTATTGGGCCAGGCCCATGTAATTTCGAAATACATAAGTATAGGCTGTTTTTAGAGTCCGTATGTGTGGGGAAACAAGAGATAGGGTTGGTTTCGGACCCCTTCCTCAAGGGCCACGAAATTCCCCCCCTCTTCCTCCATATATACAGCCCTTAGGGCATCGTTTAGACTTTGGGTTTTGTTTAGATTAAAGTTCGCCATAGCTGCAACTTCGCGTACTTCGTTTGTGTTCAACGACCAGACAAAGGCGTCACAGAACCCCACCTTGATCAATAAAGCTTTCATCTTATATTCGCAATATCCAGATTGCAATCTCAGTTTCTTGCTTGTTCTTCGTTTGCTCGCAGGAAACAGACCCTCGTGGTCAGGTTGATCGTGCTCTGGCGTGGTCGATAACCTCTCGGAGTTGGTTTAGCGATTGCTAAGGTGCGACGTCCTCGCACGTTCGTAGTCGGATCGTCAAAGTCGACTTCCATCAAAGTGATATTCATCATCTCATCGAAAGACGGGACACCTTTGCCTCTATCAATAGCGACGAGACAATGCATCAGCAATAACATTTTCTTTACCCTTCTTGTGTTTAGTGACATAAGGGAAAGTTTCAATGAATTCAACCCATTTAGCATGTCTACGATTCAGTTTAGCTTGACTTTTAATATGTTTCAAAGATTCATGATCAGAATGTATAACAAATTCTTTGGGCCATAAATAATGGTGCCATGTTTCTAAAGTCCGAACAAGAGCATATAGTTCTTTATCATAATTAGAATAATTCAGATTAGGCCCACTCAATTTTTCAGAAAAGTATGCAACAGGTTTACCATCTTGTAATAACACACCTCCTAATCCAATTCCACTAGCATCACATTCAAGCTCAAAAGTCTTATTAAAATCAGGAAGTTGGAGTAAAGGAGCATGTGTCAAGTTATCTTTCAATACCGTGAAGGCTTCTTCCTGTGTGGTACCCCAAACCAAAGGCACATCCTTCTTTGTAAGCTCGTTGAGAGGTGCAGCAATGGTGCTAAAATCTCTCACAAAACGCCTATAGAAACCAGCGAGTCCAAGAAAACTCCGCACTTGTGTGACCGTTTTGGGCTGCGGCCAACTCTCAATAGCTTCAATCTTGGCTTTATCAACTTCAATTCCCTGTGGAGTAACAACATAGCCAAGAAAAGATACTCGGTCGGTGCAAAAGGTGCACTTCCCAAGGTTACCAAACAAACGTGCATCACGTAGAGCAAAAAAACAGCACGTAAATGTTCCAAATGTTCTTCCAAAGATTTGCTATAAATCAGTATATCATCAAAATAGACTACCACAAATCATCCAATGAAAGCACGTAAAACTTCGTTCATTAGTCTCATGAAAGTACTAGGTGCATTAGTTAACCCAAAAGGCATGACTAACCACTCATATAAACCAAACTTAGTTTTAAATGCAGTTTTCCATTCATCTCCCAATTTCATACGAATTTGATGGTATCCACTACGCAAATCAACTTTGGAGAATATTGTAGAGCCACTCAATTCGTCAAGCATATCATCTAGCCTAGGAATAGGATGACGATAACGAATAGTAATATTATTAATGCCTCTACAATCAACACACATACGCGACGTACCCTCCTTTTTAGGCACTAGTATAATAGGAACAGCACAAGGACTAAGAGATTCGCGTATATAACCTTTGTCGAGCAGCTCCTGTACTTGACGCATAATCTCCTTCGTCTCCTCTGGATTGGTACGGTATGGTGCACGGTTGGGTAGCGATGCACCGGGAATTAAATCAATTTGATGCTCAATCCCTCGAATAGGTGGTAATCCCGGTGGCACGTCTTGTGGGAAGACGTCAACAAACTCCTGCAAAATGTTAGTGACAGCAGGGGGCAAAGAGGAAGGCACGTCCTCGAATGAAAATAATGCCTCTTTGCACACAAAAGCATAGCAAACAGATTTGTTGAAATCTAGCTCATCAATATCAGATTTTGTGGCAAGTAACATGCACTTTTCAATTTAATTTCAGAAACAACACTAGATGGTTTATTATTAGGTTTCATTTGTTGCTCAAATTCTTTTGCCACAATCTGATTTTCACTCTTATTTTTCTCCTGTTTTGCTTTATTAGCTCTATTAATGTCATCTTTCAAAATGGAATCAGGAGTCATAGGAAGCAAAGTAATATTTTTATCCTTATGAACAAGAGTATACTAATTGTTTCTACCATGGTGTACAGAATTTTTATCAAATTGCCATGGTCTACCAAGTAATAAGGAACATGCTTGCATGGGTACCACATCACAATCAACATAATCAGCATATGTAGAGATACTAAAATGCACACGAACAGTACGTGTTACCTTAACCTTGCCGCTGTTGTTGAACCATTGGATGTAGTAAGGATGTGGATGTGGTCTTGTGGTGAGAGATAGTTTCTCCACCATCTCCATGCTAGCCAAGTTGTTACAGCTCCCTCCATCTATGATGACGCGAACAGAACGTTCCTTCACAACTCCCTTTGTATGGAACAAATTATGCCTCTGATTTTGCTCTGCTTGTGTGACCTGCACACTCAAAACACGTTGAGCAACTAAACATTCATACCTGTCAGCGTCTTCAGGAGCCATGTATTGCGTCTCATTTTCAGAATCATCTCCACCATGTTCTTCACGTGTAATAAGAGCCAAAGTCTCCTCATCATAGTCACTAGCGGACTCATACCCACCATCCTCAGTAGCAATCATCACACGCTGAGATTTGCATTCTATCGCATAATGTCCTCTTCCCTTACAACGACGACAAATAATATCACTTGTATGCCCTGTTGACGCCATGGAAGAAGAAGAGCTCTGCGCAGGCCCGACAGGTGTGCTCTTGGCAGAGAGTGGTGGTTGTGCCTGCTTTCTTGTATCACGGCTGGAGGTGGCACCTGATGGAGGTGATGGTGAAGTGGAAGTAGAGGATGCACGTGGTGTCCATGATGAAGGTCGACCTGCAGAAAAGTTAGTTCGCGCCAATGCCTGTCGATCCTGCACCTCACGTTCAGCTTTACAAGCAAGATGGAATAAACGAGTGATATTATTATAATCCTTATACTCTAGAATGGTCTGAATCTCTTTATTTAATCCACCCATAAAACGTGCAAGCATAGCTTCATTCTCCTCAACAATACCACATCTAATCATGCCAGTTTGTAATTCCTGATAATATTCTTCTACAGAATTTTTTCCTTGCCGTAAACGCTGCAGTTTTTGAAGCAATTCACGTTGATAATATGGTGGAACCCAACGAGTATGCATAGCAGTTTTCAAAGCAGCCCAAGTAGCTGGAACAGGATATAATCTACAATGTTCAGACCACCAAACACATGCAAAGCTAGTGAAAGCACAAACAGCAGCAGGAACACGTCTCTCCTCAGGATATTGTAAACATGTAAATAGTTGTTCAGTTTCTAACTCCCAAGTAAGATATATATCAGGAACATATCTACCCTCAAATGGTGGAATATTCAATTTCAGTTTAGGGAGATGGTCATGATCTCGTACCTGAGGTGGTGGTGCCGGCCTACCGTTGTGAATATATACCTGAGGTCGACCTGCTGGTGGTGGTGCTGGTGGCTGCACGTAGTTCTGATTTTGATCAACCTCATCCTCATAATCGCCCGCATAATCGTCATCCTCCTCAGCCGCCGCAGTAGCAGGAGCCAAAGAAGCATCAACAGTAGGTGCAGCGGCACCCGAATTTTGACCAGTCTCAATTGGAACGCGCTGTGCTCGTCCCACTTGATTTGGAAGGCGGCGTTGGAGATGTGGTTGTTGTTGTTGTTGTAGAGGTGCGACATATGCAGCCGGTGGTGGTTGGGGAAGATGCTTGAGTAATTCAGTAAACTTGTTATCCAGCTTTGTCTCGAACGACTTCTCCACGGCATCTATCTTCTCCATAGCCTCTTCAAATCTGTTTAGCACATCTCCCACTTGGCCACTCATCATTTGCTGAAATTTATCATGCAACTCCTTGTTCGTCATGTTCTCCCAATCAGTCTCATCGGCTTGTGATGCTGCCATGGTTAGCAGCAATAGAAACACAAAAGAATATGATCCTATAGACTACTAGGAAGTGGTGGTGATGGTGGTGTGTCACAAATCCTTCAAGCGAATCTCAAATTCTTACCAGTTCTTACCCAGCAGCAGGTGGTGATAGGCAACCGTTGTAGTCAAAACTCTCAAAGCTTGGATAGAGCGATTACCAGGGAGAGTCAAACACACGATGTAGATGTATGTGGAGCTGGGAAGGCTTATAATATGGTAGCAAAAATGGTCAGCAATAATCAATTCAGAGATGCAAAGTTGAATAAACGCTCAACGACGGTACTGTGCTGGTCCTAGGCTAGACCGTGCTAGAGACGCGAGCCTAGAACACTAACAAAATCACGGCACTGCACGTAAACAAGGGAAAAGCACACTCTGGAAATTATTATTTTTGCTCTTTTTGTTTTCGCGCTCTTTTTTTTTGCGCTCCTTTTTTATTTTTTTTTGCGAAAAATCACTATAATGGCGAGTGTCTCAAAACTCTTCCCAGGTCAAACTGACAGGATAGGCACAAAATTTTTTTAACTATTTTTTTTTTTGGAAATCAGGGCAGCGACGACGAAAAAGTGGGACAAAAAATCACTATGATGGCGAGTGTCTCAAAACACTCCCCGGGACCTAAAAATAGGATAGGGAAAAAAATTGGTCGCCGAAATTTTGGCCTAAAAACTGCCCGGGGGTCTCCAGACTTTTTTTTTCCGAGACCTACTAAGGCAAGGAAACACAAAACGGAAAATAGATGGATCTCTAAAACAAACCGAATATGAAAAGAACTCGGATTGGTGGTGGATATATGGTGGTAGGATATGGCAGCGGTGGTGGTATATGGTAGCGGTGGTGGTATATGGATACGGATCGGTGTTGGTATATGGATACGGATTGGTGGTGGTATATGGATACGGATTCAGAGCGGTGGCGGATAAGCAATGGTGGTAGATGGCAAGGCGATGATGATGGTGCGGCGGCGGCGTGACAACTTATGACCAGAACTCGAAACTCTAAAAGACTAGACTCTAAGACCAGCAACTTGACACGACGATGCAACCGCAAATTCAACAAAGCAAAAACCCTAAAAAGATTATGCAAAGGCTCAGATTGGTTCGGATATGATGAACTAACCCTAATTTTTTTGTGTGGCTTTTTCGTGGACTGTAGGTATGAAGAACAGACTCGATCTAAACTACGAAAAACTGTAAAATCTCACCGAGCAACCTGGAAATCTGATACCACTTGATAGAGGCAAAGGTGTCCCGTCTTTCGATGAGATGATGGATATCGCTTTGGTGGAAGTCGACTTTGACGATCCGACTACGAACGTGCGATGACGTCGCGCCTTAGCAATCGCTAAACCAACTCCGAGAGGTTATTGACCACGCCGGAGCACGATCAACCTGACCACGAGGGTCTGTTTCCTGCGAGCAAACGAAGAACAAGCAAGAAACTGAGATTGCAATCTGGATATTGCGAATATAAGATGAAAGCTTTATTGATCAAGGTGGGGTTCTGTGACGCCTTTGTCTGGTCGTTGAACACAAACGAAGTACGCGAAGTTGCAGCTATGGCGAACTTTTAATCTAAACAAAACCCAAAGTCTAAACGACGCCCTAAGGGCTGTATATATGGAGGAAGAGGGGGGAATTTCGTGGCCCTTGGGGAAGGGGTCTGAAACCAACCCTATCTCTTGTTTCCCCACACATACGGACTCTAAAAATAGCCTATACTCAAGTATTTCGAAATTACATGGGCCTGGCCCAATAATAAGGTGACGCAGCACCTAGAATAGCCTCTGGACGAAAGTTATGAAGTAGCATCTTGTATATTTCGTCCCAGGATTCATGCATGCATTATGGTGGCTTCAATGTCCTGAAATCATCACTTGTAACTCCGTTCTTGTCCCCCATGCGCATGCCATCATCTCCATGCTTGTTCTTGCTCCAATGTTCATCCTTCTCAAAGCTAGGCCCTTCATTTGTAAGCAAAACAAATGTATCCAATTTAGGCAGCATCATATTCTCATGAACATTAGAATCATTACCAAGAAACGAAAGTACCTGGTAATTTAATTGGCGTGCGTGAGCTCTAGTAATTGGTCCAGTATGTATAGCAGCAGGGGCTGTGGGTGTAACAATGGTATTGATGTCCTCATCACTCTTCCTTTATACATCTTGCAATCACTTGCCCATAAACAATAAAATTAATTTATGGATTGCTTATTGTCGTGATAACTTGTTCGTTTTGATTTGTTAACTATAGTTTTGCATTAACTTGTATCTTTTGCTAAATTTATATGATTTTTTGCTAAGTGACAACTTTTTTCATATGATATAATATGCCCACTTGAACATTGGTATTCCTTTGTTTTAATATCTAAGGTGGTGTGTGTGTGTGTCTTCTATTGTATTACATTACATGCAACATACATTTGATTGTCCCCTGTTTAACAATTCTCCTTCGGTACCAGCTATTGCAAAATTCAAGAGTGACTTTTATATCATGCATGCCTACGGTTGTCTTTTAGGGAAATTTGCTCTTTTAAGTAACCTATGAACATTGAAGTTTTATTACATCTGACCCCGAGTGATGTTACATTAATATTGGTCTCCTTAAATACATCGACATACACAATACCAACTCAATGTCATTAGATGCATCAAGAAATCAAATTTCATCCTATATAACTTTAGTATTACTGACTGATGTCTTTTGTTAAAAGTTATTCACAATATTAAAGTTATACTACATGAAAATTGAATTCATGATACATTTTCCCATAGACCTAGTCATACACTACAAAGACTGACTTATGAAAAAAGTTATATGCAAAGTAAAAAGAAATTAAGGGATTACATGTTGGGAATTTGTTTTTATTTTACTTGCCAAATTTAATAAATTTGTCCCATTATAATTCAGTTTATTCAAAATAATGAGAGTGCAACTAAGAGCGCAAGTACCCCTCAAGTTGTTTCTTCAATAAGTAATGTGTATGCATATGATTCATTATGCGAGAAGTGTGCATCGCTACTTAAAAGTATGCGATGTACTCGTACTAAAAAATCTTTAATCTTTACCGCACACTGATGTACCTTGGTTTGTGTAGTTTTTCATTGCTTAGCGTAGACATGGTTTTTTCCTATCAAGTGCTTGGATCATAACTGGTGCATGTATAGTAGTCTCAAAGATAAACTGATATATTAGATTCAAGGTCCACATCTCGTGGCGTTTCAACATCATCGTTGCTTGCTAGATCAATTGCACTGTACCTACTTATCATGGACCTTGCTTGTGACATTGATGTAGGGTGGAACCCTATACGGCCGATCTTTCACGAAAGGAGCGGATCCCAACGAAGAACACGAAGAACACGAGGGGAAACACGAGGGGAAACACGAGAGAATCACTCAAACCAACAGATTCGATTAAACATGTGCTAGATCCTCGAAACACAAGGGGAGATACACGATCCAAAGTCAACAAGGGATGATACAAGAGGTAACCGGTTCTTCTCCGTGAGGAGGTCTTAATGGGGGCCACCCATGAGGGGGTCTTGAATCCAAGGTGGATCTCCTCCGTAGAGGGGCCGCAGTCTCTCTCGTGGAGTAGATCCGTATGGATGAGCAAAGCTCTATCTCTAAATGAGCTAATCCTTTGCTAACCCTAGAAAGAGGAAGGGGATGGAGTATATATAGTCTAGGGGGCGAAAGGGTACATGGGCCTCGGCCCTTTACTGTGCGCGGAGAGGCGGAGCCGGATGTCCGGGCGACGGGACGGATGTCCGGGGCTTCGGGAGGGGCCGGATGTCCGGGCTAGGAGGCGGGATGTCCGGGCTGGAGGGTTTAGCTTCTGTAGGTTCTGGTGCGTGGCGCCGGATGTCCGGGCGTCTGGCCGGATTTCCGGGCTCGGGCCGGATGTCCGGGGCCTGTAGATGTTGGGCGGCTGGGAGGCTGCTGTGGATGACGCTCCAGGGGCCAGATGTCCAGGGTACTGGCCGGATGTCCGGGGCCTGGGAGGTGTTCTTGACCGTTTCCGTTGGTTCTCTTCATCCATGGACTTGGCGGCTTGTCCGTCTTCACGAGCATCTTCGGGAGAGTCCTCTTGACACCTGATCATGCATAGCATATCGGACTTAGGTAGTAGCCATGTCTCGAGTGGATCATATGTGATATCACTAAGGAAGGAGGTCACCTAGTTCTCAAGAGCTCTAGCTCGTGCTCGTGTCATGGGTCCTCTTGGCTCTTGATGGGACGGTGGTAGGTCCATGGGGATGACTGTAGGATGCTCCGCATCATCTCCCCTCCCTTGAGAAAGATCCGACCTCGGATCGAAATCCTCATCACCATGGTACGGGGAGAGATCTTTGATGTTGAAGATGTCGCTCACGGAGTACTTGTCGCGTGGGAGGTCGATCTTGTAAGCGTTGTTGTTGTAGCGTGCAAGCACCTTGAAGGGTCCATCGGCTCGTGGTAGAAGTTTGGACTTGCGTTCGTTGGGGAAGCGGTCCTTGCGAAGGTGTAGCCACACAGGATCTCCAACTTGGAATATCATGGGTTGCTTATTGACGTTGAGCTTGGTCGCGCATCGTTGTACTTGGCGCCCGATGGTATGCCTTGTATCTTCATGCATCTTCATGAGGTAGTTGACTCGGGCACTCGCGTCCATGTTTGTGCGCTCTTGTAGTGGTAGAGGAAGAATGTCCAATGGGGACAGCGGGTTGAAGCCGTAGACGACCTCGAACGGGGACTTGCCGGTAGTCAAATGTCTTGCACGGTTGTAGGCGTACTCGGCGATAGGTAGGCACTCCTCCCACTCCTTGATGTTCTTCTTTATCAACACGCGTAGTAGAGTGGAGAGCGTACGGTTTGTCACCTCCGTTTGGCCGTTGGTTTGTGGATGGTATGCCGAAGAGAACAAAAGCTTGATTCCGAGCTTGGCGCACAAGGTCTTCCAAAAGTAACTCAAGAACTTGACGTCGCGGTCCGAGACAATCGTCTTTGGCACTCCGTGAAGGTGCAAGATTTCCCTACAAAACAAAAGTGCAACATGTGAAGCATCGTCTATCTTGTTGCAAGGAATGAAATGTGCCATTTTGGAGAATCGGTGCACAACAACAAATACAGAGTCCTTGCCATTTCTAGTTCGAGGCAAACCAAGGAAAAAATCCATGCTAATATCTTCCCATGGTTGATATGGAATTGGAAGTGGCATGTAAAGGCCATGAGATTGAGCTTTAGACTTAGCTTTGCGACATGTAGAGCATCGGTTGGTGAAGCGGTTGACGTCGTGAAACATCTTATGCCAAAAGTAGTTCTTGGAGAGCGTGGTGAATGTCTTGTCGCGTCCAAAATGTCCCATTAGTCCTCCTCCATGAGATTCTTGCAAAAGTAACAAATGAAGAGAAGACTCAGGGATGCAAAGTTTGTTAGCTCTCATAAGATAACCATCCTTGAGGTAATATCGATCCCAAGAAGTATGCGTCAAACACTTGGCATAAGGAATAGCAAATGTAGGATCATGCTCATACAAGTCTTTTATGTGCTCATAACCAATGACAATCAACTCAAGTTGTGTAACAAGCATGCATATACGGGAAAGTGCATCCGCCACAATATTTTCCTTACCTTTAATGTACTTGATGACATAAGGAAATGACTCAATAAATTCACTCCACTTAGCATGACGCTTGTTCAACTTAGTTTGACCCTTAAGTATTTAAGTGTTTCATGGTCGGTATGTGATAGAGGTAAAGGTGTCCCGTCTTTCGATGAGATGATGAATATCGCTTTGATGGAAGTCGACTTTGACGATCCGACTACGAACGTGCGAGGACGTCGCGCCTTAGCAATCGCTAAACCAACTCCGAGAGGTTATCGACCACGCCGGAGCACGATCAACCTGACCACGAGGGTCTGTTTCCTGCGAGCAAACGAAGAACAAGCAAGAAACTGAGATTGCAATCTGGATATTGCGAATATAAGATGAAAGCTTTATTGATCAAGGTGGAGTTCTGTGACGCCTTTGTCTGGTCGCTGAACACAAACGAAGTACGCGAAGTTGCAGCTATGGCGAACTTTTAATCTAAACAAAACCCAAAGTCTAAACGACGCCCTAAGGGCTGTATATATGGAGGAAGAGGGGGGAATTTCGTGGCCCTTGAGGAAGGGGTCCGAAACCAACCCTATCTCTTGTTTCCCCACACATACGGACTCTAAAAACAGCCTATACTTATGTATTTCGAAATTACATGGGCCTGGCCCAATAATAAGGTGACGCAGCACCTAGAATAGCCTCTGGACGAAAGTTATGAAGTAGCCTCTTGTATATTTCGTCCAAGGCTTCATGCACGCATTATGGTGGCTTCAACGTCCTGAAATCATCACTTGTAACTCCGTTCTTGTTCCCCATGCGCATGCCATCATCTCCATGCTTGTTCTTGCTCCAATGTTCATCCTTCTCAAAGCTAGGCCCTTCATTTGTAAGCAAAACAAATGTATCCAATTTAGGCAGCATCATATTCTCATGAACATTAGAATCATTACCAAGAAACGAAAGTACCTGGAAATTTAATTGGCGTGCGCGAGCTCTAGTAATTGGTCCAGTATGTATAGTAGCAGGGCCTGTGGGTGTAACAATGGTATTGATGTCCTCATCAGTATGGATGCTAAATTCATGAGGGCGAAGGTAATGTTCCCATTCATGCAAAACTCGGACTAAAGCATATAGCTCTTTGTCATAGATGGGGTAATTGAGTTGCGCTCCGGAAAGTTTCTCACTAAAGTATGCTATGGGGCGCTTCTCTTGCGTTAACACACCTCCTATGCCATTACCACTAGCATCGCAATGAATTTCAAAAGGTTTGTCAAAGTTGGGTAATGCAAGCACGGGGGCATGAGTAAGCAAAATTTTAAGCTCATTGAATGCGCTATCTTGAGATGGTCCCCAAACAAAGGGTGCATTCTTCTTTCTCAAAGCATGCAAAGGTGAAGCAATGGTGCTAAAATCCTTCACAAATCTACGGTAGAAACCGGCTAAACCAAGAAAACTACGCACTTGTTGCAAATTGGTTGGTTGGGGCCAAGTTTTAATAGCATTGATCTTAGATTCATCAACATGAACACCCTTAGAAGAGACTACAAAACCCAAGAAAACAAGCTTATCAACACCAAAGAGGCATTTTTCCATATGAGCATAAAGTTGCTCTTTTCGAAGAGTTTGTAGCACGGTTTGAAGGTGGGTGACATGCTCTTTGAGAGATTTGCTAAAAACAAGGATATCATCGAAGTAGACAACAACAAATTCACCAATGTAAGGGCGAAACACATAATGCATAAGGCGCATGAAAGTACTGGGTGCTTCAGATAAACCCATAGGCATGACTAACCACTCATATAGACCAAACTTTGTTTTGAAAGCGGTTTTCCATTCATCACCCTCTTGTATGCGGATTTGATAGTAACCACTTTTAAGATCAATTTTGGAAAAAATAGTGGCGCCGCTAAGTTCATCAAGCATATCATCAAGGCGTGGAATGGGGTACCTATAGCGAACGGTGATAGCATTGATGGGTCTACAATCGGAACACATGCGAAAACTACCGTCTCTTTTTGGCACAAGAATGACCGGTACGACACAAGGACTCAAACTTTCACGCACATGTCCATGGTCTATGAGATGCTTTACTTGCCTTTGTATTTCTTTGGTTTCTTCGAGGTTGACGCGGTATGGGGCCTTGTTAGGTAGAGGTGCTCCGGGGATGAGGTCGATTCGGTGCTCAATGCCTCGTAGTGGAGGTAAACCCGGAGGTAGCTCATCGGGGAAGACATCTTGGAATTCCTACAATAAAGAAGATAACACTAGAGGAAGATTGTGAGAGGTGTTAGCTTTTGGTACCTCGTCCTTGTAGAATAGGACATGGTGTAGGACACTCGATGGGTTCTCACACACTTCTCTCATCTCACGTTTGGTGGCAAATAGAACTAAGTTTTTCTTGTCGCTCATCGTGGTGGCACTCAAGTTTGGCTTGTGGCGCTCACTCTCTTTTTGGTGGTTCGCTCTCTCACTACTCTCTCCATGATGGGTTGCTTGCTTGTCGGCGATCACTTGGCTCGGAGACATAGGATGTAGCACATATTCCCTTCCTTTCATCTTGAAGCTAGTGGTTTGTGCGCCCATTGTGGATGACACCTCGGTCAAATTGCCATGGCCGTCCAAGAAGGAGGTGGCACACGGTCATCGGAAGGACATCACACTCCGAAGTGTCTTCATAGGCGCCGATCTTGAAAGAGATTTGTACTCTATGCTCGACTTGTATGTGATAGAGGCAAAGGTGTCCCGTCTTTCGATGAGATGATGGATATCGCTTTGGTGGAAGTCGACTTTGACGATCCGACTACGAACGTGCAATGACGTCGCGCCTTAGCAATCGCTAAACCAACTCCGAGAGGTTATTGACCACGCCGGAGCACGATCAAACTGACCACGAGGGTCTGTTTCCTGCGAGCAAACGAAGAACAAGCAAGAAACTGAGAATGCAATCTGGATATTGCGAATATAAGATGAAAGCTTTATTGATCAAGGTGGGGTTCTGTGACGCCTTTGTCTGGTCGTTGAACACAAACGAAGTACGCGAAGTTGCAGCTATGGCAAACTTTTAATCTAAACAAAACCCAAAGTCTAAACGACACCCTAAGGGCTGTATATATGGAGGAAGAGGGGGGAATTTCGTGGCCCTTGGGGAAGGGGTCCGAAACCAACCCTATCTCTTGTTTCCCCACACATACGGACTCTAAAAATAGCCTATACTCAAGTATTTCGAAATTATATGGGCCTGTGATAGAGGCGAGGGTGTCCCGATCTTTCGATGAGATGATAACTATCGATTTGGTGGAGTCGACTTTGACGATCCGACTACAAACGTGCACGACGTTGCGCCTTAGCAATCGCTAAACCAATCTCCTGAGGTTACTGACGATGCCGGAAGCACGATCAGCCTGACCACGAAGGTCTATTCCTGCAAGCAATCGAAGAACGAGCAAGAATATGATAAAGCAATCTGAATATTGCGAATATATATGAAGTATTGATAATGGTGGGAATCCGTAAGCGGTCTTGGTCTGGTCGTTGGACACAAACGAAGTACACGAAGTTGCAATGGCTAACTTTTAACTAAACAAATTCCAAGGAAAAAGCTACTAGATGGATCTACTTATATAGGAACAAGGGGTGGCGGCCAAGGAGGTGGGAGGACGTCCCAAGGCAGCCTAAAACCAACCCTAGGTCGTACAAGGCTCATGGGCCCAAGTGGAGGTGATGCAACACCTTTGGACTTGTTGTTTGACTCGGATTCTGGTGCAACGTCAGATTGTTTCGACCATAACTCAATGCTCCGGACGAATTTAAAGGTGAATCCAATTGGGTTGGAAAGAGCACGAAATCTAGTTTCCAACAAAAAAAGAATCACCCAATTCGGAGTCCGTATGAAAAAGTTGTTGGCGTTTTGAGTCAGGTATGTCTGTGCAGTCCGAATCTGAATCCAGAACGTGAGAGACTTGGACTCTATCTTCTCTTGGCCCAAAAGTGACGTGAGAGGACTTTTTGAACAGAACCTAAACTTCTCCTTTTGCCTTATCTTCATATGTGGATTGTACAAATGTCCCATCCACCTGCAATTAGACAAAACACAAAAGTGTGTGAAGTATTTTTGTTCTGGATAACATAAATAGATTATTGAATAGTTTGCACTAGAAATCACCTGACAAATATGCATGTATGCAATATTTTTGGTCGTATCCAAGGTAGTCATGTCCTCATCATCCTCCCCTTCGTGAAAACAAAGCCATCCTCGGCGTTGCTTAATCTGAAATGTGGCTAACAAAAGAGACAAGGTGTACATGTTGTATATGTATATGTCATCCATTTTTACTTCCCGTGGATTTTGCACATATGACACATGTATACATGAGTAACTTTCATAGTTAATAAAATATAAAGCCAAAATATTATCACAAGAAGTAGAAGGCATGAAAGTATTGCAACTCAGTTTGCACATATAAGTGAAGCTCTTATTCATATGAAAAGATGGACAATATTCATCATTAAACCATCCCAACATTGATGAACCATCACCAAGATTAGAGGTCATATCAAAATGATTAAACATTGGCACAATTATTTTCAAACATATTTGATCCAAATCTGATTTATTCCCTGATTCACTTGATTCTTTTGCATCGATAGTTAATTCAATGGGCTCACTCAAAATTGTTTGATCACATGGCAAAGTCAAATCATCAACATAGTCCTCTAAGGTAGCTGGTGTGATCAAAGTAGTGGGTAGCTCACCGCATGGTGCACTTAAATTGACAAGACATTCATCATACTCATGTGGAAGTGGAAGATTAGTACCTTTGTCATTACCTCTTATGATCAACTCAGATGAGGTAGGCACTCTCGGTGATGATGTGTCACATGGTGGAGGTGATGTAGTCCTCACAACAACGGATGTGGTCGTCATAGTATGCTTAGTAGTTGAAAGGACAACCATATCAACTCTTGGAATGTGCATCTCGCGCTTGTT
This sequence comes from Aegilops tauschii subsp. strangulata, assembly GCF_002575655.3. Taxonomy (NCBI): domain Eukaryota; kingdom Viridiplantae; phylum Streptophyta; class Magnoliopsida; order Poales; family Poaceae; genus Aegilops; species Aegilops tauschii. The sequence continues at coordinate 343,991,619 of NC_053041.3, forward strand.
CTCCTTGTGCGCAACACGTCGTTTTATTTCCTGTTCAGCTTTGCAAGCAAGATGAAACAAATGGTCCATAGGATAACACTCTTCATGTATTAGTATCTCCTGAATGTCACGATTTAATCCTCCCCAAAATCTATCCATAAAATCTTCTTCACTTTCTTCTAAAGAGGAATGCAGCAAGGTAGTTTGTAAAGTATCATAATATTTCGTTACGGTGTCACTACCTTGTTTTAAATGTTGCAACTTTGTAATCATGTCGCGAGTATAATAAGCGGGAACGAATGTATGTCGCATGGCAAGTTTCAAATCATCCCAAGTAGTAGGTATATCATTAGGGTGTAACCGACAATATTCACTCCACCAAACTACAGCATAACCAGTGAAAGAACCAACCGCAACCTTAACTTTTTTACGCACATCAAAATTATTGGAAGCAAATATATTATTTAGGTCAAACTCCCATTCAATATATAAAGCAGGTCTAAAACGGCCATTAAATGGTGGTATAGAAACATTAACCTGATCATGTGCATTTGGATGTTTGTGCACCTCTCGTGACGGTTGTGGTATTTGCATAGGTGATGGCACATCTCCCACGATCGACAAACCCCATGAATTGACTCTAGATCCTGTCATGATTAGTAGAAACAAGAAACAAAATTCAAGAATAATGTTCCTATGAACTACTAGGATGTGGTGGTAAAGCGCTCACAGTAAAGCAAATATCAATATCTTACAAGTTCTTACCAAGCAGCAGGTGGTGACAGGCAACCAGCGGTGTCAAATAACTCCAAAGATTGAGTAAAGCGATTGCCAGGGGAACGTACGTATACACGGTGTAGAAATATGTGGAGCTGGGTTGGCTATATATGGTAGCAAAATATTAGCAATAATCAATTCAGAGATGCAATGTTGAATAAACGCTCAACGACGGTACTGTGCTGGTCCTAGGCTAGACCGGACTAGAGACGCGAGCCTAGAACACTAATGAGGTCACGGCGTAGCACAACTAGCATCAATGAAGGATAATAAGTAGCTCTGGACAGCAAGATATAAGTGAAGATCACAACGGCAGTAAAGATAATGATGAAAAACAACTGCCAAGCAGGATATACAACAACTCTCTCCAACTTTCCTCTTGAAAAGTTTGTGCCAATTTTCTGATAATTTTTTTCAAAGAATGCTACTAACTCAAGCTTTCCAATGCAAAAAGAATCACTCAATTCCGAGTTGATATGAGGAGTGAAAGAATTCTGAAACTGGCTTGAAAAACTGGAATAAGCTGTGTCCGCGAACTTCGGAGGGCAAAAAGACCTATTTAGAAGACGATTTTGAGGTGTCAAATATTGAACTAGTCTCTGCAACTATTTAGATGCGGCTCGTCGCTAGCTTTCATTTGAGTACTCGCGGAGTCAAAACGGACTTCGTATGAGGAAGGTATGCCTGTTTTACTAAACAGTGCACAAAACAGATTCCAATCCGAATTCAACTACGAGATTGAGTCTAGATAGATCCGAATTTTGTTTTTTTTTCTTCTCTCTTTTTTTTCTCACACTTTTTTTCTTCTCTTTTTTTTCTGACTTCTTTTTCTTTTTTTTCTCTTTTTTTTTCTCTGTCTTTTTTTTCTCTCCCTCTTTCCAAGACAAACTAGATAAGATGCAGATTGGATCAAACGAAGATGTGAACGACCTCAACTATGATTGTGACAATGAACTATGGGTAGCACATGGTGGAATTTGATGGATGGTGTGGTGGACAGCAGAAGGGATAACGATGCAGCGGCGACGTGACTAATGTGAACAGAACTCGAAACTCTAAACGAACTAGACCCTAAGACCAGCAACTCGACACGACGATGCAACCGATAATTCAATAATGCAAACAATGAATAGAAAATTGCAAAGTCTCAGACTGGCTTGGACAAAAGGATGAATAGATCTAACTTTTTTGTGGCTTTTTCTTGGACAATAGGTAAGAAAATAAATCTAATCTAGGGGAAACTGGAAATTCTCACCGAGCAACCTGAAAACTGATACCACTTGATAGAGGCGAGGGTGTCCCGATCTTTCGATGAGATGATAACTATCGATTTGGTGGAGTCGACTTTGACGATCCGACTACAAACGTGCACGACGTTGCGCCTTAGCAATCGCTAAACCAATCTCCTGAGGTTACTGACGATGCCGGAAGCACGATCAGCCTGACCACGAAGGTCTATTCCTGCAAGCAATCGAAGAACGAGCAAGAATATGATAAAGCAATCTGAATATTGCGAATATATATGAAGTATTGATAATGGTGGGAATCCGTAAGCGGTCTTGGTCTGGTCGTTGGACACAAACGAAGTACACGAAGTTGCAATGGCTAACTTTTAACTAAACAAATTCCAAGGAAAAAGCTACTAGATGGATCTACTTATATAGGAACAAGGGGTGGCGGCCAAGGAGGTGGGAGGACGTCCCAAGGCAGCCTAAAACCAACCCTAGGTCGTACAAGGCTCATGGGCCCAAGTGGAGGTGATGCAACACCTTTGGACTTGTTGTTTGACTCGGATTCTGGTGCAACGTCAGATTGTTTCGACCATAACTCAATGCTCCGGACGAATTTAAAGGTGAATCCAATTGGGTTGGAAAGAGCACGAAATCTAGTTTCCAACAAAAAAAGAATCACCCAATTCGGAGTCCGTATGAAAAAGTTGTTGGCGTTTTGAGTCAGGTATGTCTGTGCAGTCCGAATCTGAATCCAGAACGTGAGAGACTTGGACTCTATCTTCTCTTGGCCCAAAAGTGACGTGAGAGGACTTTTTGAACAGAACCTAAACTTCTCCTTTTGCCTTATCTTCATATGTGGATTGTACAAATGTCCCATACACCTGCAATTAGACAAAACACAAAAGTGTGTGAAGTATTTTTGTTCTGGATAACATAAATAAATAGATTATTGAATAGTTTGCACTAGAAATCACCTCACAAATATGCATGTATGCAATATTTTTGGTCGTATCCAAGGTAGTCATGTCCTCATCAGCCTGGCCCAATAATAAGGTGACGCAGCACCTAGAATAGCCTCTGGACGAAAGTTATGAAGTAGCATCTTGTATATTTCGTCCAAGGCTTCATGCACGCATTATGGTGGCTTCAACGTCCTAAAATCATCACTTGTAACTCCGTTCTTGTCCCCCATGCGCATGCCATCATCTCCATGCTTGTTCTTCCTCCAATGTTCATCCTTCTCAAAGCTAGGCCCTTCATTTGTAAGCAAAACAAACGTATCCAATTTAGGCAGCATCATATTCTCATGAACATTAGAATCATTACCAAGAAACGAAAGTACCTGGTAATTTAATTGGCGTGCGCGAGCTCTAGTAATTGGTCCAGTATGTATAGCAGCAGGGGCTGTGGGTGTAACAATGGTATTGATGTCCTCATCATCCTCCCCTTCTTGAAATGAAGTCGTCCTCGACGGAAGCTCATCTCCCTCACCCAAATAAGGCTTCAAATCTGCAATGTTAAAAGTGGGACTAACCCCAAAATCTACAGGCAGCTCAAGTTTATATGCATTATCATTTATTTTCTCTAACACCTTAAAAGGACCATCAGCACGTGGCATTAGCTTTGATTTGCGCAAATCAGGAAATCTATCCTTACGCAAATGTAGACAATGTTCTATTGACTACTTCAGTTTGTCCATCAGTTTGGGGGTGACAAGTAGTACTAAAAAGCAGTTTAGTCCCCATCTTAGCCCATAAACATCTCCAAAAGTGGCTAAGAAATTTAGTATCACGATCTGAAACAATAGTATTTGGCACGCCATGCAAACGAATAATTTCACGGAAGAACAAATCAGCAACATTAACAGCATCATCGCTTTTATGACATGGTATAAAGTGTGCCATTTTTGAGAATCTATCCACGACAACAAATATGCTATCCCTCCCCTTCTTTGTTCGAGGTAAACCTAAAACAAAGTCCATAGATATATCCTCCCATTTAACACTAGGTACAGGCAAAGGCATATATAAACCATGAGGATTGAGTCGTGACTTAGCTTTTTGACATGTAGTGCAGCGAGCAACAAAACGCTCAGCATCCCGTCTCATCTTTGGCCAAAAGAAATGTGTAGCAAGTACGTCCTCCGTCTTCTTCACGCCAAAGTGTCCCATTAATCCTCCTCCATGCGCCTCCTGCAACAACAAAAGACGAAGAGAGCTAGCTGGAATGCATAGCTTGTTAGCACGGAACACAAATCCATCATTAACGACAAACTTGTTCCAGGTTCTTCCTTCTTTACAATTCTGCAAAACATCTTTAAAATCAGCATCATGCACATATTGATCTTTGATGGTCTCCAAACCAAATATTTTGAAGTCAAGTTGTGAAAGCATAGTATAGCGACGAGACAATGCATCAGCAATAACATTTTCTTTACCCTTCTTGTGCTTAATGACATAAGGGAAATTTTCAATGAATTCAACCCATTTAGCATGTCTACGATTCAGTTTAGCTTGACTTTTAATATGTTTCAAAGATTCTTGATCAGAATGTATAACAAATTCTTTGGGCCATAAATAATGTTGCCATGTTTCTAAAGTCCGAACAAGAGCATATAGTTCTTTATCATAAGTAGAATAATTCAGACTAGGCCCACTCAATTTTTCAGAAAAGTATGCAACAGGTTTGCCATCTTGTAATAACACACCTCCTAATCCAATTCCACTAGCATCACATTCAAGCTCAAAAGTCTTATTAAAATCAGGAAGTTGGAGTAAAGGAGCATGTGTCAACCTATCTTTCAATACCGTGAAGGCTTCTTCCTGTGCGGTACCCCAAACAAAAGGCACATCCTTCTTTGTAAGCTCGTTGAGAGGTGCAGCAATGGTGCTAAAATCTCTCACAAAACGCCTATAGAAACCAGCGAGTCCAAGAAAACTCCGCACTTGTGTGACCGTTTTGGGCTGCGGCCAATCTCAATAGCTTCAATCTTGGCTTTATCAACTTCAATTCCCTGTGGAGTAACAACATAGCCAAGAAAAGATACTCGGTCGGTGCAAAAGGTGCACTTCCCAAGGTTACCAAACAAACGTGCATCACGTAGAGCAATAAAAACATCACGTAAATGTTCCAAATGTTCTTCCAAAGATTTGCTATAAATCAGTATATCATCAAAATAGACTACCACAAATCGTCCAATGAAAGCACGTAAAACTTCGTTCATTAGTCTCATGAAAGTACTAGGTGCATTAGTTAACCCAAAAGGCATGACTAACCACTCATATAAACCAAACTTAGCTTTAAATGCAGTTTTCCATTCATCTCCCAATTTCATACGAATTTGATGGTATCCACTACGCAAATCAAGTTTGGAGAATATTGTAGAGCCACTCAATTCATCAAGCATATCATCTAGCCTAGGAATAGGATGATGATAACAAATAGTAATATTATTAATGCCTCTACAATCAACACACATACGCGACGTACCATCCTTTTTAGGCACTAGTATAATAGGAACAGCACAAGGACTAAGAGATTCGCGTATATAACCTTTGTCGAGCAGCTCCTGTACTTGACGCATAATCTCCTTCGTCTCCTCTGGATTGGTACGGTATGGTGCACGGTTGGGTAGCGATGCACCGGGAATTAAATCAATTTGATGCTCAATCCCTCGAATAGGTGGTAATCCCGGTGGCACGTCTTGTGGGAAGACGTGAGCGAACTCCTGCAAAATGTTAGTGACAGCGGGGGCAAAGAGGAAGGCACGTCCTCGAATGAAAATAATGCCTCTTTGCACACAAAAGCATAGCAAACAGATTTGTTGAAATCTAGCTCATCAATATCAGATTTTGTGGCAAGTAAACATGCACTTTTCAATTTAATTTCAGAAACAACACTAGATGGTTTATTATTAGGTTTCATTTGTTGCTCAAATTCTTTTGCCACAATCTGATTTTCACTCTTATTTTTCTCCTGTTTTGCTTTATTAGCTCTATTAATGTCATCTTTCAAAATGGAATCAGGAGTCATAGGAAGCAAAGTAATATTTTTATCCTTATGAACAAGAGTATACTGATTGTTTCTACCATGATGTACAGAATTTTTATCAAATTGCCATGGTCTACCAAGTAATAAGGAACATGCTTGCATGGGTACCACATCACAATCAACATAATCAGCATATGTAGAGATACTAAAATGCACACGAACAGTACGTGTTACCTTAACCTTGCCGCTGTTGTTGAACCATTGGATGTAGTAAGGATGTGGATGTGGTCTTGTGGTGAGAGATAGTTTCTCCACCATCTCCATGCTAGCCAAGTTGTTACAGCTCCCTCCATCTATGATGACGCGAACAGAATGTTCCTTCACAACTCCCTTTGTATGGAACAAATTATGCCTCTGATTTTGCTCTGCTTGTGTGACCTGCACACTCAAAACACGTTGAGCAACTAAACATTCATACCTGTCAGCGTCTTCAGGAGCCATGTATTGCGTCTCATTTTCAGAATCATCTCCACCATGTTCTTCACGTGTAATAAGAGCCAAAGTCTCCTCATCATAGTCACTAGCGGACTCATACCCACCATCCTCAGTAGCAATCATCACACGCTGAGATTTGCATTCTCTCGCATAATGTCCTCTTCCCTTACAACGACGACAAATAATATCACTTGTGTGCCCTGTTGACGCCATGGAAGAAGAAGAGCTCTGCGCAGGCCCGGCAGGTGTGCTCATGGCAGAGAGTGGTGGTTGTGCCTGCTTTCTTGTATCACGGCTGGAGGTGGCACCTGATAGAGGTGATGGTGAAGTGGAAGTAGAGGATGCACGTGGTGTCCATGATGAAGGTCGACCTGCAGAAAAGTTAGTTCGCGCCAATGCTCAGCTTTACAAGCAAGATGGAATAAACGAGTGATATTATTATAATCCTTATACTCTAGAATGGTCTGAATCTCTTTATTTAATCCACCCATAAAACGTGCAAGCATGGCTTCATTCTCCTCAACAATGGTGTATGTGGAGCTGGGAAGGCTTATAATATGGTAGCAAAAATGGTCAGCAATAATCAATTCAGAGATGCAAAGTTGAATAAACGCTCAACGACGGTACTGTGTTGGTCCTACGCTAGACTGTGCTAGAGACGCGAGCCAAGAACACTAGCAAAATCACGGTGCTGCACGTAAACAAGGGAAAAGCACACTCTGGAATTTTTTTTTGCTCTTTTTTTCGCGCTCTTTTTTTGCGCTCCTTTTTTTTATTGCGAAAAATCACTATACTGGCGAGTGTCTCAAAACTCTTCCCAAGTCAAACTGACAGGATAGGCACAAAAATTTTTTTGACTATTTTTTTCGGAAATCAGGGCAGCGAGGACGAAAAAGTGTGACAAAAAATCACTATGATGGCGAGTGTCTCAAAACACTCCCCGGGACCTAAAAATAGGATAGGGAAATAATATTTTTGGTCGCCGAAATTTTGGCCTAAAAACTGCCCGGGGGTCTCCAAACTCTTTTTTTCCGAGACCTACTCAGGCAAGGAAACACGAAACGGAAAATAGATGGACCTCTAAAACAAACCGAATATGAAAAGAACTCGGATTGGTTGTGGATATATGGTGGTAGGATATGGCAGCGGTGGTGGTATATGGTAGCGGTGGTGGTATATGGATACGGATCGGTGGTGGTATATGGATACGGATTGGTGGTGGTATATGGATACGGATTCAAAGCGGTGGCGGATAAGCAATGGTGGTAGATGGCAAGGCGATGATGATGGTCCGGCGGCGGCGTGACAACTTATGACCAGAACTCGAAACTCTAAAAGACTAGACTCTAAGACCAGCAACTTGACACGACGATACAACCGCAAATTCAACAAAGCAAAAACCCTAAAAAGATTATGCAAAGGCTCAGATTGGTTCGGATATGATGAACTAACCCTAATTTTTTTTTGTGGCTTTTTCGTGGACTGTAGGTATGAAGAACAGACTCGATCGAAACTACGAAAAACTGTAAAATCTCACCGAGCAACCTGAAAATCTGATACCACTTGTTAGAGGCAAAGGTGTCCCGTCTTTCGATGATGATAGAGGCAAAGGTGTCCCGTCTTTCGATGAGATGATGGATATCGCTTTGGTGGAAGTCGACTTTGACGATCCGACTACGAACGTGCGAGGACGTCGCGCCTTAGCAATCGCTAAACCAACTCCGAGAGGTTATCGACCACGCCGGAGCACGATCAACCTGACCACGAGGGTCTGTTTCCTGCGAGCAAACGAAGAACAAGCAAGAAACTGAGATTGCAATCTGGATATTGCGAATATAAGATGAAAGCTTTATTGATCAAGGTGGAGTTCTGTGACGCCTTTGTCTGGTCGCTGAACACAAACGAAGTACGCGAAGTTGCAGCTATGGCGAACTTTTAATCTAAACAAAACCCAAAGTCTAAACGACGCCCTAAGGGCTGTATATATGGAGGAAGAGGGGGGAATTTCGTGGCCCTTGAGGAAGGAGTCCGAAACCAACCCTATCTCTTGTTTCCCCACACATACGGACTCTAAAAACAGCCTATACTTATGTATTTCGAAATTACATGGGCCTGGCCCAATAATAAGGTGACGCAGCACCTAGAATAGCCTCTGGACGAAAATTATGAAGTAGCATCTTGTATATTTCGTCCAAGGCTTCATGCACGCATTATGGTGGCTTCAACGTCTTGAAATCATCACTTGTAACTCTGTTCTTGTTCCCCATGCGCATGCCATCATCTCCATGCTTGTTCTTGCTCCAATGTTCATCCTTCTCAAAGCTAGGCCCTTCATTTGTAAGCAAAACAAATGTATCCAATTTAGGCAGCATCATATTCTCATGAACATTAGAATCATTACCAAGAAACGAAAGTACCTGGTAATTTAATTGGCGTGCGCGAGCTCTAGTAATTGGTCCAGTATGTATAGCAGCAGGGACTGTGGGTGTAACAATGGTATTGATGTCCTCATCAGATGAGATGATGGATATCGCTTTGGTGGAAGTCGACTTTGACGATCCGACTACGAACGTGCGATGACGTCGCGCCTTAGCAATCGCTAAACCAACTCTGAGAGGTTATCGACCACGCCGGAGCACGATCAACCTGACCACGAGGGTCTGTTTCCTGCGAGCAAACGAAGAACAAGCAAGAAACTGAGATTGCAATCTGGATATTGCGAATATAAGATGAAAGCTTTATTGATCAAGGTGGGGTTCTGTGACGCCTTTGTCTGGTCGTTGAACACAAACGAAGTACGCGAAGTTGCAGCTATGGCGAACTTTTAATCTAAACAAAACCCAAAGTCTAAACGACGCCCTAAGGGCTGTATATATGGAGGAAGAGGGGGAATTTCGTGGCCCTTGGGGAAGGGGTCTGAAACCAACCCTATCTCTTGTTTCCCCACACATACGGACTCTAAAAATAGCCTATACTCAAGTATTTCGAAATTACATGGGCCTGGCCCAATAATAAGGTGACGCAGCACCTAGAATAGCCTCTGGACGAAAGCTATGAAGTAGCATCTTGTATATTTCGTCCAAGGCTTCATGCACGCATTATGGTGGCTTCAATGTCCTGAAATCATCACTTGTAACTCCGTTCTTGTCCCCCATGCGCATGCCATCATCTCCATGCTTGTTCTTGCTCCAATGTTCATCCTTCTCAAAGCTAGGCCCTTCATTTGTAAGCAAAACAAACGTATCCAATTTTAGGCAGCATCATATTCTCATGAACATTAGAATCATTACCAAGAAACAAAAGTACCTGGTAATTTAATTGGCGTGCGCGAGCTCTAGTGATTGGTCCAGTATGTATAGCAGCAGGGGCTGTGGGTGTAACAATGGTATTGATGTCCTCATCAGTATGGTGCCGGTGTTGCTTAGCCATTGAACCTTGTATGGGTGCGGGTGCTTCATCTTGACCAATTGGAGTTTGGAGCATAGTTCTTCACTCGCTAACTTATGGCAACTCCCTCCATCGATGATGACCTTGACGGACCTTCCATTGATGCCGACTTTGTGTGGAAGATATGGCATCTTTGGTCTTCGTCTTGTTGATGTTGAAGAGTCAAGACCTTGGAGACAACAAGAGCGGGGCTTGAATCTTCGTCACAAAAGACTTGATCATCTTCATCTTCGTTGTTCACTTGTCGGTGCATGGCCACTTGCTCAAGGGCTTCCATTTCTCCTTCACTCATGGAGTCGTAGGTTCCGTCGTCGTTGAGGATCATGGTGCGCTTGTTTGTGCACTCAAAGGACTTGTGGCCTCGGCCTCCGCATGTGAAGCATTTGAAGGAACTTGTCTTGATGGTCTCATCGGTTGGGGTAGATGATGATGAAGCTTTCTTGAAGTTGCTTGTAGTCGGAGGACGACTTGAGCTTGTCGAAGCTTTCTTGTAACTTGACTTGTCGCCGTTGCTTGTAGATGGCTTGGTTGAGGTAGAAGGTGTTGGAGTCGTTGAAGCTTGATTGTTGGGGAAACCATATGACTTGGATGAGAACTTGGCATATTTGAGATCATCTTGCACTTGGTGTTCCGCTTTGGTAGCTTGATGCACTAGCTCGATGAGGTTCGAGTATGGTTGGAAGTCGGCGATCTTCTTGATAGGATGATTGAGTCCATTCAAGAAACGTGCCATAGTTTGCTCATCATCTTCCGTGACATTGGCTCGTATCATGGCAATCTCCATTTCCTTGTAGTACTCTTCAACGCTCTTGGTTCCTTGCTTGAGGAGTTGGAGTTTCTTGAAGAGGTCGCGGTTGTAGTAGTTTGGCACGAATCGTGCTCTCATGACATCCTTCATTTGCGCCCAAGTGGTGATTGGCGGTTCACCTTTGGTCCCTCGGCGCTCAAGGACTTGTTCCCACCAAATGAGGACGTAGTCTTGGAATTCAAGGGATGCCCTCGCGATCTTCTTCTCTTCTTCGTAGTTGTGCAAGCGGAAGATTTTGTCGACCTTCAATGCCCATGATATGTACTCTTCGGGGTCATTGCTTCCGGTGAACTTGGGCATGATGAACTTTAGCTTGCCATAGCGTTGCTCTTTATTGTGTTGGGGTCGGGGATGATGACGCCCATGTCGTTGAGGATTGACAATGTCATGTTGCTCTTGACGAGGAGGATTGTCGACCTCATGTTGCTCTTGTCTAGGAGGGGGTCCATTGTCTTCATGCTCTCGATGGACTTGATGTTCTTGCCTCGTTTGAGGAGGCGCTTGGCGATCTTGACGAGGAACTTGTGGAACTTGACAATGCACACGTGCTTGGAAAATCCTCTCTTAGGCTTCGTCGCGAAGTGCTTGTTGATGTAGACGAGCTTGTCGGCCTCGGTTGGCTACGGCTCGACTTGAATCTCGAAGGGCACGTTGCGCCTCAAGTGCTTGAGCTTCACGTAGTTGTTGTTCTTGGCGTTGTGCCTCGGCGTCTTGTGCATCTTGATGTTGTCGTGCTCGCTCCTCTTGTTCTTGTTGTCGTTGTCGTTGCCTTTCTTGTGCTTGCGCGAATGTGGCATGGGCTTGACGTTGACGATGCTCTTGAGAATCGGTGTCGTGTAGAGGATTGCGGTTTGCTTGACGGTCTTGATGCGCGGCACGACGAAGAGTGTTCGATGTCGGTGTACTTGAACCGGAGATAGTGTCGTCAGAGTGTCGACTTGAGCGGCTCTGTCTTGAGGAGGACGAAGTTGTAGAAGAGCGGTTGACCATCATGGTTCGGATATCTTCTTTGAGGGAACTCATAGATGTGTTGAAGTAGTCTCTTGTACGTTGCTTGGATTGTCGTAGGTCGGTGGCGAGATTGTCGATGCGGTCGCCCAAAGCAAGTTGTTCTTGATGCAAAGCTCGATGTGCGCCAAATAGTTGAGTCTTGGTGACATACGAGGACATGTCATCGTCTTGCTCCAAGAAGAGTGGGTTGGTACAAGTACTTGGCCTATCCATCATTCCAAACAAAGATATGTGAGTGGGAGAAAGAGAAGAACCAATACCAAATGTACCTTGACCGATGTTGAAGATGGATGAAAGATCACTCCAATGTGTAACAAGGAAATAGCACAATTGGTACCAATTCTTGTCGGTTTCTCACACCTACACAAGTAAAAGCTTATGGTGGAGCTTGGTTAGGATGGTGGCACAAAATTTGATGCAATTGTAAGTGAGACTCAATAGTGTTGGAAAAGATTCACAAATTTGCAAATGCAACAAGTAGACCAATAGCAAGATATGGTACACGGAAACACACACGCAAAATAGATAATGTGGGGTTGTGCAACCAAGGGTGAGCCAAAATGTGGAATCCACCAAGATGCTCGTGTTGCACAACACTAGAGAGACGCTAGCACGATTGCACAAAAGGCGGATACGAACTTGTGCACAACCTATTAAGCAAAAATGCAACGAGTTCTATCCAAGTATGCTATATGTATGATGTTCCGATGATAATCCAAGATGATCGAGTATGACAATCTTAATGTTGTATGATGCTATGGTTCTTGCTTATAAGCTCTTTGCTTATCTTTCCTCTTTTGCTTAAAAGCTTGTTTGGCTCTTTGTTGTTTGAGCTCTTTTCTCATTCAATGCTTCACGAACCAAGATGGCAATTGAGTATATGTGATGGCCACTTTGTGACACAAGAGATGATACCAAGATATGCACCACGATGATATGGTATGTATGCTATGGGAAGTATTTTTTCTAGAATATACACTAGCGTGTGTATCATGCATTAAAGAAGGAGAGAGGGGGGAAAGAGCCCCATCCACCAAAGTCAACATGTTTACATGCTGTTACACTCGGGCAAACAGCCCTAACACTACCGAGCCCCGCCCAATCAGCCCTGCTCTAACTATTTGCGGCATCCCACCTAGACATCACGTACAGGAAGGAGGCCATGTCGTGCTTGAACATGCCGGCTCGCGACCAAACGCTGCCCTCCGCCTCAATGTGCGCGATCACCACTGCCGTCGAAGGAGAGGCGCCCTCAAACACAATCTTGTTTCTATGTTTCCACAATTCCCAGAGGCATAGCGAGAGCACAGTGATGACATCCCTCCGGTGGGTCCTTGGAGGCGAGCACGCCGTGAACCATTCGACAATCGAGTCCTCCTGGTTGGGTGCCCAATCCGGCCTGCCGAGCGCCGTAAGCACAGCAACCCACACCGCGCGGGCGAAGACGCAAGATAGCATGATGTGATTGATTGTCTCTTCACCCTGATCACAAAAGGGGCAAGCTGCCTGATGAGGTAACCCTCGCCGCGCCAACCTATCAGACGTCCAACATCGATTCCGGGCCACCAACCAGTTAAAAAATGGCATTGGAGAGGGGCCTTGGATTTCCAAGCCATAGTGGCATAAGGCGCCCTTTCTCGTCCCCAAAATCTTGCCGCGTACGCCGACCTGGTCGAGTACTGGCCCGAGTCCTCCCAAGCCCATCTGACAGAGTCGCGCACGCCGAGCGTGAGCTGAACCACTGCCGTCGCCGACCACAGAGCCAAGTATTCCCGAAGAGTAGCCTCATCCATATACGGCCCGACGCAAGTAACCCAGCTACCATCCTCGAGCGCCTGAGCAACCGTCATAGCCTTCTTAATCCTCTGAGGGACGCGCTTCCACAGCCCCGGCGCAATCTCTTGGGCCCTGAAACCACCGATCCACCTATCCTGCCAGAATACTGCCCGCTGGCCATCGCCGATCGTAGTGTGCGTAGCAGCCTGAAACAGCTTCATGGCTTCCTCGGAAACCCTAATATGCATCCCTCTCCATGGTCGTTGCTCATCAAGCTTCTGCAGCCATGGCCACCTCGCTTGTAGGACAACATTCAACCATTGAAGATCTGGGACACCCAGCCCACCAGCCCACTTCGGAGCACAAACAGATTTCCAAGCTATCTTACATTGGCCACCATTAGCTTCCGTTGCTCCCGCCCACAGAAAGCCACGACAGATCTTGTTAATCGCCCTGATAGTCTTCAGCGGTATCTGTAGAGCAAGCATGGCATGCAGCGGGATGGCACACAGAGCCGCCTTCACCAGTACCAGCCTGCTACTCCGCAGTAGCGACGCTCCCCTCCATGAAGGCAGCTTTCTCGCTACCTGGGCTACCAGATCATCAAGCTGCGTCGCCGTCAGCTTCCTTAAGCTTAGCGGCAAGCCCAGGTAACGGCATGGGAAGGCCCCCACCGGACAGCCAAGCATTCTAGCAATACGGTCCACTTGCTCCTCAGTGCACCTGATGGGTATAGCGCATGTCTTCGCTCTGTTCACCCGCAGCCCCGAGGCACCCACAAACGAGCCCAGAATGGCATTGCAGAGATCAAGTCCTGGGCCTCCGATTTCAGGAAAAGCATCACGTCATCCGCAAAGATCGACACCCTCTTGTTTGGAGCCCCCACCAAAGGCGAGAGCACGCCCTGACTATCCGCCATGGCAAGCAACCGCTGGAGTGGTTCCATCATTAAGATGAACATCATCGGGGATAATGGGTCACCCTGCCTAAACCCCTTCTTATTCCGGATTGGGGGCACGCCATTGACGAGGATCCGGGTTGAAGCAGTGTAAAGTAAGCCAGTGATCCATGAAACCCACCGCGAGCCAAAGCAGAGGGCGCGCAGTACTTCCAGCGCAAAGGGCCACAACACCGAATCAAAAGCTTTCAATATATCCAGTTTGATCCTCACAGCCGGCTGCTTGAGGGAGTGCAACTTCCTGGCCATACCCTGCACCATCATAAAGTTATCGTGGATGGCCCTTCCTCTGACGAAAGCACTCTGGTGCAATCCAAAAGTTTCAGGAGATCATTCATAACTCTCAAAGACAGAACTTTGTCAAAGATCTTCACTGCCCCATGGACTAAGCTAACCGGTCGAAAATCCTTCAGCTCTTCCGCCCCATCTACCTTAGGAAGCAGTGTGACAAGGGCTTTGTTGATCGCATGCAATCCTCTCATGTCACCCCAATAGAACCGCTCCATTACTCGCATAAGGTCTGCTTTGATTATACCCCAGCAACATGCGTAAAAACGCGTGGTGAAACCGTCCGGCCCCGGGGCCTTATCCATCGGCATCGATTTGATTGCGGTGAGGATCTCCTCCTCCGAGAATGGTGCTTCCAAATGCTCAAGATGGAGGCGGGGAAGCTGGAGGGCGTCCCAATTGAGGCTAAACTCCCTGTCTGGTGCAACACCCAAAATCTGCCTGTAGTAACTGTCCACCGCGCCCGCAATCTTCTCCTGGCCCGTCAACAGATCGCCATCCACCTGCAGCCCCATGATCAGATTCTTCTCTCCGATGGTTGGCATGCTGGAAGAAGAACCCTGAGGTGGCGTCCCCCTCGCGAAGCCACAACATCCTCGAGCGTTGGCGTGCAATAGATCTCTCCAGAGAGCATAGACCGAGCAACTTACGCTTAAGCACCCGCCGAAGACCAATTTCTGCTGGCGAGAGATCCCTTCCTTCCATAGCCACGTCGAGCTGCTTGATGATCCCGAGCACGAGAGAAATCTGATTCTTGACATTCCCTATCCACCGATCGCTCCAGCTTTGCAGTTTCCTCGCCGTTGCTCGCAGCTTCCTATCCAAAACCACGAAGGGGTTGCCTTCGGAAGACACAGACTCCCAGGCGTCAGCCACGACATCACAGAAACCCTCGGCCTTCGTCCAGAAGGACTCAAAACGGAATCGCTTCCCCACGTGAAAATCCGCATGCAGGTCAAGCAGCAGAGGGCAATGGTCGGAAACAGATGTCCCCAGAGCAGACAGAAGGCAAGTAGGGTACAACGCCTCCCAGTCCAGGGTGACGAAGACGTGATCAATCCTCTCCAACGTTGCCTGGCCGCGCTCGTTCAACCAAGTGTACCGCATTCCGTTCAGATATAACTCTTTTAGTTCTAGCAGGTTAAGCTTGGAGCGAAAGCGAGACATCATCCACCTATCGATGGCGCTGTTACTCTTATCCTCAGGGTTGGCAATTAAATGAAAGTCGCCAACCAGTGCCCATGGCCCCGCATGCAACTCTCTGATGTCAAGCAGTTCCTGGAGGAACTCCACCTTGTCTGCGTCCGACTGCGGTCCATACACACCAGTGATCCACCACTGCCCTGCCGCGCCGACCGGCTTGACAAGCGCCGTCACCGTGTTATTAGTGTAATGCGGATTGGAGAGCTGCACCACCACTGGGTCCCAAGCCAACAGAACACCACCCTGCGTCCCAATCGCGGGCAAGAAATAAAACTTCTCAAATTTACTCCCCAAGCATTGGGATACAATATCAACTGTGATGTGCTCAAGCTTAGTCTCTTGGAGACACACCACACTAGGACTAGCCGCCAACACTACTTGATACATCGCATGCCTCCACGCCGGTGCGTTTAAGCCATGCACATTCCACACCATCGTCTTGATAGGTTGAGTCGCCATGGAGCAAGCCCACCGCTAGCAGCCCGACCTAGTGCTCAGAGAGCCCCGGCCACCTCCTGTGGCACATCCACCAACGGCAACGCCGAAGCCTCCCAGCCAAACAGAGCTAGCAAAGCCCTAATGTGCTCGTCCGAGAGCGGCGACTTGAAAAGTTGCACGTACATCTGCAACGCCTCGTCCCCAATCGTGTCCCCCTCATGAGCCAAGCAAAGCTTGCGGATAATGATCTGCTGCTGTTTGGTGGCCGAAGATGGCCGCCTAGACTTAACGATCCTGACGCTCCTCCTTGGCGAGCCTGCTGCCTGATATTTCCTCCTAGGGCGATGCGTGTGCTAGGTGCCCCATCCACCATCTGCGGCGCCGACAATAGTGGATTCACAACACATTGGATGCCATTGCAAAATGCCACCGCATTCGCAAAGGGATTGGCGCACAGAGTGTGGTTGTTGCTACGGACGTGCCCACCCTCAAGGTCTGCATGGATTCCCGACAGCTGCATGGGGGAGCCAGCCGCATGCGAATCAACCTCGGGATGGGGGAAAGAGGTCTGGCCCCCCACATCTCCCTCGTCAGACAGGCTGATTTGCAGCCAACCAGTGCTGCCTGCCTGATCCTGCCGCGCATCTCCAAAGGCCCGGCCCGGACCCACAGGCGTGGCCGGCCAAGACAGGTCGCTGTCATCCTCGTGAGCCCCATCGCTCAGGTCCAAAGCACCAGCCAGGGCCCGCTGATCGTCCAATCCTATAGGGGGAAAGATCTCCATCTCCCCAATGAGGACCGAGCCCAACTCCTGTTCCTCTTGCACACCATCATCAGCACAGTCCACCATGCTCACCCGCCCATCCAGCGGCTGCCACCTATTAAGGCGGACCGACGCGGGTGACCGGTCCAACCCCTGACCTGCCGGTGCCAGCAAAGTGTCCCGAGCCGAGCCACAAGACGACACCCGCGCCATGAATGCCTCCTGCGGCCGGACGCCGCTTTCCGCGGGCAGGGGGGCACCCCCTGCTGCACCACCGCCACGCGTCGCACCACCAGAGGCTCCGCAGGCCTTTCCATAACGGGCCTCTCCACAGAGCGGCCCCCACCATGCACCGGATCAGCCCGCGCCAGGGCCCCTGACGTAGGCGACGACGCACCCAGCTCCGCGGTTTGAATCCGCACCTGCCTCGCCGGAGGCGCCGAAGCCGTCAAGGAGCCCGTCGAGCCCGCCGGCGAGTCGCCAGAGCGACGACGGGCACCTCCCGAGCCCCGGAGGGGTCCACCGGACCCGTCAAGGCCACCGCCCTCCTCCTGAGGAGGCGACGGCGGCGAGGGAGGCGGCGGCGGCCCAGCATCCACCGGCACACCGGCTTCCACCAGAGGCACTCCCAGAATGGAGATCGAGACTGGGTAGCTGAGCACCTGCGACATGCGCGGGGCTGGCATACCGGCAGGCACCTCGCCCGCCCAGACCGTGCGGCGGGGCTCCTCCACGAACAGCATCCTGCGACTCGGAATCCGCCGGAGATCATCCGTGCGCAGCCAGACTCGGAAATCCGACATATCGTACCACCTGGCCGTCTGCTCATCCACCCCGGCGACGAAGCCAGCGCCCTTGACAATGACGCTCGCCGCCCGCTGACTCCCCGCATGGCCAGGAACACCCCGAAGCGAGAGAGGCACAAGCTGTGGCAGGCTCACCGCGGTAGCCTGCGCCTGGCGGAGCCAAGGGCGCAGAGACAGCTCAAAGGTCGACGACAAGCCCGCCCGGCCAGCCCGCACCATCCGCTCCTTGAGCTCCACATCCCGGCAGAGAACCAGGAAATCATGCGGGTGAAAAGGCCGAATGGACATGTCCTCAGGCCCCACCTCGAACTCCGCATGCAACGCCGCCGCCGCCGCCGAGGCCAAGTCCACCGGCGGGCGCGCGCCAGTGACCATGACCAGCACCGCACGCGCCAGCTCCAGCTCGGCGCACCAAAGATTCGGCGCGGCCTCCAAGAAACATGCCTTGCTGAGCCCATCGGAAAGCAGCGACAGTGCCGCCTCAGCCTGCTGAACCACCGGCGCCGAGAAGGAAGGCCTGACCCCGCTACCGGCCGACGACGGCGCGCACACCACATGGCTCCACAGACGAACAGCACCCGGGGCCGGAGGGCCCGGCGGAGGTGGCGGCAGCCCGCGAGGGCCAGGCAGGGGGGAGGGGCCGGGAGCTCCGGCTCAAAGACCCTACGACGGACGGCGGGAGGGGGACGAAGCTGATCCATCGGTGAGGGGTTGCAGGGGCGCGTGCACCCACGCGACGAATGCCCCTCACCACGGCACCGGACGCAGAAGGTCGGGTTAGAGCACTCCGCCGAGATGTGGCCCTCACGGCCGCAGTTGTAGCAGCATCCAAAAAGCTCCGCCGGTAGCCTCGAGTTCAGCGGCAGGCAAGAAGCGGGGAGGGCGCGCGAATGCCTGGAGACGCGAGCTCGTCGGGGAGTAGGGGCCCGAGTGGGTGGAGCCCTACCCCCACGGCCCCGCTTAACCTGCCAAGGCGCCTCCACCACCGGAGTCGGGCGGGAGGGACCGGCGCCGCCCTGAACCAAGGGGCCGAAGGCCGTGCCAACGACGCCCGGGACGACGAGAGATCTGAGCTGCGGGCGCGGCGGAGGGGTGGACGGGGAGGCGGCGCCACCGGCAAGGGCGGTGCAGGAGAGCGCAGAGCAGGGGAGAAGCCTCCGACGAAGACGACCCGGACAGCAAGACCCGCAAGGCCATGGCGCCCGAGAGGGTGGCCGCCAGCTCCGGAGCGGAGGGCGGTGCGACGGGAGGGTGGGCGCCAGGGCCGGAGTGGCCGCCGGCGAGGGGACGGGAGGGTGGGCGCCGGGGCCGGAGTGGCCGCCGACGAGGCTAGGGGAGGAGGCTAGGAGAGCAGCTCACCGAGAGGCTAGGAGAGGCCCCTATGGGAAGTATGATCACTAATGTGCACAAGTCACGTTGCCGGCAATACTCAAAGGCTAGTATCGATGGGTAAGCTATGCAAAAAGTAAGGCTATGGGGTTATCAATGCAAATGCAAGAGTGTATGATGATATCACGATACCAAGATGATATCAAGGTGAAGTTGATACCAAAGTAATGTAGCCGTTCGTAGTAGTCCTTGGCGAAGATGAGCGGTGGTGATGTTGATGTCGAACCGTACCTAGATAGCCGAAACACAAAAGGACACGGAAACCACAACTCAAATTCTCAAAGCAAAACGGGTCAAAATTGTCGAAGTTGGTAGCGGGAAAGGCTATGGTGGTTCTATGCGGAAGTGGTGGTGGTATGCGGAAGTGTATGTGGGCTCCGGGCAAAATTGGACAAAAGTTAGGCGGTAAACGGAGTGGAGGATGGAAGTGATGCTGTCAGGGGACGGATGTCCGGGCGGGACGCCGAATGTCCGCGCTATCGGGCCGGATGTCCGGGCTCTGGATTCGTGGACGAACTTGAAGAACACCGCGTGGAGAGGTCAAATCCGGGGCAAAATTCAGAAGATTTTCTGGATGGAAATTGGGGAAAAGATGGGGAAAAGCTAGATCTACCTGCAACACACGAAATCCGCGGATCAAATCCAACAAAACTTCATTACACCAACAAATCACAAAAAAAATTTGGGCTATTTTTGGTGGGGATTTTCGGATTAGAACGGGAAACAACAAAATCAAGCTAGCAAACGACGAGGGGAGGCTCCAAAATCGTGATCAACGTGGCTCATGATACCTAGATGATGTAGGGTGGAACCCTATACGGCCGATCTTTCACGAAAGGAGCGGATCCCAACTAAGAACATGAAGAACACGAGGGGAAACACGAGAGAATCACTCAAACCAACAGATTCGGTTACACATGTGCTAGATCCTCGAAACACAAGGGGAGATACACGATCCAAAGTCAACAAGGGACGATACAAGAGGTAACCAGTTATTCTCCGTGAGGAGGTCTTGATGGGGGCCACCCATGAGGGGGTCTTGAATCGAAGGTGGATCTTCTCCGTAGAGGGGGCGCAGTCTCTCTCGTGGAGTGGATCCATATGGATGAGCAAAGCTCTATCTCTAAATGAGCTAATCCTTTGCTAACCCTAGAAAGAGGAAGGGAATGGAGTATATATAGTCTAGGGGGCGAAAGGGTACATGGGCCTCGGCCCTTTACGTGCGCAGACAGGCGGAGCCAGATGTCCGGGCGACGGTTGGATGTCCGGGCTAGGAGGCCGGATGTCCGGGCTGGAGGGTTTAGCTTCTGTAGGTTCTGGTGCATGGCACCGGATGTCCGGGCGTCTGGCCGGATTTTCGGGCTTGGGCCGGATGTCCGGGGCCTGTAGATGTTGGGCGGCTGGGAGGCTACTGTGGATGACGCTCCTGGGGCCAGATGTCCGGGGTACTGGCCGGATGTCCGGGGCCTGGGAGGTGTTCTGGACCGTTTCCGTTGGTTCTCTTTATCCATGGACTTGGCGGCTTGTCCGTCTTCACGAGCATCTTCGGGAGAGTCCTCTTGACACCTGATCATGCATAGCATATCGGACTTAGGTAGTAGCCATGTCTCGAGTGGATCATATGTGATATCACTAAGGAAGGAGGTCACCTCGTTCTCATGAGCTCTAGCTCATGCTTGTGTCATGGGTCCTCTTGGCTCTTGATGGGACGGTGGTAGGTCCATGGGGATGACTATAGGATGCTCCGCATCAGACATGCTCGATATCACCAATTACCATAAACTTAGTGTTCCTATGTGTATTCATCAGCTTGGTCGAGGCGATTTCACAATTTTCACTTGGGCTCATTAGAGACCTTATGCGAGGCAGTCGCAGGTGACGTGTCATATCCAGATCCAGTAAATAGCCATTGTGCATGCATGGCTTCTTGATGTTGTACGCGTTCCATCTGTGCATCTGCA
Source organism: Aegilops tauschii subsp. strangulata (assembly GCF_002575655.3). Lineage (NCBI taxonomy): Eukaryota > Viridiplantae > Streptophyta > Magnoliopsida > Poales > Poaceae > Aegilops > Aegilops tauschii. Next base: position 344,012,940 of record NC_053041.3, read on the forward strand.
CTTGTTGGGAAGCCACACCTACCAAACGTGTGGATGATCTATGACTTCTCTGTCATACCAAACTTGCAGACGTGATGGCTGAGACTACCACATGCCATGGTTAATCTATGAAGCAACATGAACCATTTTATCTTGGAAAAAGGCAGAGATGAAGTTTTTCTTCAGGTGAAGGTGAATACTTGTAACGTTCAGACTTTAATTTGCTACTCAGTTGAATGTGTATGTTGGTCTCGAGAATACGCTGGCTCCGTTACTTTGTCAGGCATCCTTAGTATGCTAGATTCTCTAGGCATCTCACGCATATGCTGCTGTCGTGTATACCCTCGGCTCCGTGCTTATGCAACTCTGGCAGTATTATATATATAGGAAAAATGCACGTGCGATAGGAGATACGCTGTCAAAATAAATAGATGCAGAGTTTGAAAAGAAATTCAATCTACCATAATATATAGTACTACTAATTATATTACCACATATGGACATAATTTCAAGTAACCTAGCTACTTGCATCCTTACGGATCAACTTATTTTTGTGCTTTGCTGATATACAACTCTATAAAACTCATTTTACATGACATTATAAATTTCAAATCTCTGTCCTCCCAAATTACTTTTACTTTCCGCAAGGTGCCGTCCAACACAAACTAAAAACATTGTATTACTGAAGTAAATTCAAGGTAAATAATGTAAATAGAAATACCAAGAAATTAAGTGCACCTTTCATGAGTGGACTGGTAGTAGGTTCTTACCGAATAAAAACTGCACCCCATATGGATCAAAGATATTTTATATGTGACATGCAACCTAAGAAAAAAATGTCCCTAGGTTCATATGGGTAAGAAAAATAATTTTGGATCTTGTACAACATCATTATATTTGTGTGTAAATAAAAAATAAACCGAGGCCATCATGCTTACCTCGTAGATGGTTGCAATGGATTCTTTGTCCTGTTCCATTGTGGCAGCAGATTACACACATCTTGTTTATAGTGCAGAACTATAATAAACTGGTTTGTTTGCATGACTGATGAAAGCATCAGGAAGGACATCTTTTTGCAGCAACACGGTAATGTTCTACGACCACTGCACATCCTCGGCAATCAAAATTATCCGTAAGAGTCGCCATCGACTCTGGCAGGTCGGCCTAAGCGATGGACCTGCTACCTTTCCCTTTGGCGACATAAAATCGTTTCTTGGCTTTCATGAGGGCCATGGGAGCGAAGAAGAGAGTATGTTACGCTGAGAAGCTAAAATTACATGCAATCAGTGGGCGACATCTCGCTTGAGGATTTGTTGGCAGCTGTGGAAGCAAAAAAGAAGTAGGATGAGGAGTTAGCCTTACCGTCTCTGGTGATCTGAATCAACCCCTTTTTCTTATCTGCCTACGGTTAGGCAATTCTGCATATTTATCTGGGTCGTGCAATATCTTGAACCTGCAGGTCCGAGGCCACCGCCGTTTATCTGACGGAGTTAGCGAAGGTCTATGTGTTGCATCTACATAGCTGTCGGGATGGTTCCGGTGACGGCGATGGCAAGCCTATGACGGATCGATTGGGCGCCTTGGCATTTATCCGGGACACACGGTAGCGGTGGCAGTGATTTAAACCTGGAGCATCATCAAAAATCTTCTCGGCAGGAGGGAGCCGCTAAGAGGAGCGGCTAGGGTTTCAGCGTGAAGTTTTTCTTTTTCTTTTTGAATGGGTGATTTCAGCGTGGATTTATTAGGTAGAGCTTAGGCTAGCGATTTTGGAGTCCGTATCCTTCTTAGTTTTGTTTCTTTCAGAACGTATCCTTCTCAGCTTGGAAATCAACCAACCTTTATGTATGTTATGTGTCTGTGTCCTACGCTTTTTCCTTTTTTTTTACCGAAAATCAATGAAGTGTGTTGTACAGGTATGTATTAATCTCCCTCGCTGGCAAATCCTGGTTTTCAAGTGACAAATCTCCACCGCTCGTTTTCTATCATTTTAAGATATAATAGATATCGGGCCCGATGAGCATCATCACCGTCCACTCCGACAAGAAGGACGTAGTTATCTGTGACGACAAGCTCTACTGGGAGGCAGTGGCAGCATTTGCCGACAAGGCAGCTGCTCCTGCTGAGAAAGCTCCCGGGGGAGGAAAGAAGAAGAAGAAACTACAAAAAAACATTTCCGTGATGATACGTGTTTTTCACAGTAGGTCATGTTTTCTGTCATGCATGTACATCCATGACAATTTTCTGACAGAATCAAGATAGTCATACATGTGGTGTCGTAGAAGTGTTCCATGACGATAAATGGCGCGTCATGGGAGTGCTTTCTTCAAGGGTAACCGACACGTGGCATCCACCGTAACGGGTCTCCATTAAGCTATCGGTCCGATTTTGGATCTGATAACCTGTTAACAGCCATGACCAACTGCGATTTTCCACGTGTAAAATTCTCATTGGCCGAAGGAACCACGTGCCAGCTCAGCTTTGGGACAAATGTCAACCATCTAATAGACAGGAGGCGCCTATGATTCGAATACACGTGGCATGGCCCAACAATGGCCCATTTAGGTTAAAACGGCCGGCCCATTTGACTTGGACAAAAGTTAACGAGTCGGCACATCCAAAGCATGTTAACGGCCTGTGCATGTGTAGCCCATTTATGGCCAGTTTACTCACGACCCGTTATGGCCTTTTCGAATTTGGCCCATTAGCGTCATGTGGGCAGCCCAATATAATTCGAGCCCGTTGTCACTTTTGGCCCATGTATGGCCCATGACGTCTTTCCGCCCATATGAGGCCTTTTGTTTCTTTGGGCCCTTTAATGGCTCGTGGTCACTCTGGCCCATAATAAACAATAAATTTCTTTATACCCATTAACGGCCCATGATTTAGTTGGGCCATTTCCAGCCCGTGTTATCTTTTGGCCTTCTAAGGTCGCTAATGGGCCAAATTCGGCCTCTGGTTTCAGTCGGCCCCGTCTGTGGCCCATTAACCCTTTGGGCCTTATTCATCCTGTCATGTATGACAATCCATTAACGACCCATTACGCCTGTCGATAGAATTAAGCCTATGCTACCTTACGGCCTATTAATGACCCATTATGGCCTGAGCCCATAAAAGACGATTCCGATTCTGACCAGTTTGCGGCCCAAATCGCATTCAGACAGTGGTCCACGATCAGTATGGCAAATGGATCCTGCGGCCCGTAAGAGGCCCATTGATCTTATGGCCGTGAGAGGCCGGTGGATCCCATGGCTCATAAGAGGCCCATGGATCCTACGGCCCATAGGAGGCCAATGGATCCTAAGGCCTGTAGGAGGCCCAAGGATCCTAAGGCCCGTAGGAGGGCCATGAATCCTACGGTCCCTAGGAGGACCATGGATCCTAAGGCTCGGGCGAGGTCCATGGTTACAATGGCCCATATGTGGACCATTGTTATTGCGGCCACTAGGAAACCAAGGAAAAAGAACTGTAGTACTATAAGCAAACAAATAAACAAGACTAGGAAAATAAACAAGCAAGCAACTAACGCTAGAATATTACGGTGATTACACAGATTACATCCACTGGGCATCAAAGTTCGCACCAGTGCAAATATAGGGAACAAAGCTACATGTTACATACACTGATGGTCAAAGTTGGCGACTAGTGCAAATAAACGCCGCAACAAAACAAGTCCAGAACTTAAACCACCTCAGAAGAGGTGAAGAAACAATATCCTGGGTACCCACCATGCTGGCAAGAAGCTTAGCAAGCTTATTAGCTTTCTCTTGTTTGGCACGGAAATCCTCCAGCGCTTACTGTTGCACCAGAAAGTATGCATTTTAATGCTGCAGGGACTTCCTCAGTCCTTCAGCTTCTTGTCGCAGCACATCTGATCGATGTATTTCAACTTGTATTTGAGACTAAAGAAGCCGAACTGATTCAGGAAGTGAGTTTGAATCGCGTGTGCCAGCAGTGGTGGCAGTAACTCGAACAGTACATCAAGACATGACTTTCGGTTGTCTCACTGTCTTCAAGATAGTTTTGATCAGCTTTTTTGGAGACAAACTGGGATGTCTCACTATATTGGACCTTATCTGCATTACTTCTTTTACCATTACATAATGGGGTACTCATCTCCAATATTTTGTCGGCATTCCAAAAGAGAAACAAGCAGACACTTCAACGGTTTAGCATGTTGTGTATGAAACTCATTTTGGTAAACCAGTTCAGTAGTAAAGTTGAAAGGATAAAGACATGAAAAGACATATATTCGATGTACTATGGTCATTGTATGGTCTATATCTTTCTAGTTTATGTTGCCAAATCAAGATAGAGACACAGTTCAAATCATATATGTTTAAGACAAAGCAGCATAGACAGAATATAAGTGTGGGAAACTACACAGTACAAACAACACTTGTAATGTGCATGACATGAGAACATAACTGTTTATACAATTGAAACTGAAATCAACAAAGAGCAAGTTACCACAGCAAATCAGTTAAAGAAACAGGTTTAAAACATACCTGTTGCGCCATGGAGTTTCAGTTGCATCCTTCGAAATTAGATGGTATGAGTAAATAAAGTGATGCAAGAGCAAAGGAGTATGAACCATAGCTATGGAACCTGACCTGAGAACAATTCTTCTTCTACTTTAAGCGTTGACTTGGGGTTTGCAGTGGTGGTCTAATGATGCAGCACATCAACGGTAGGTGTTTCCCTCAGTGATGAGACCAAGGTTATCGAACCAGTTGGAAAACCACGTAACACCACATAAACAGCTCCTGCACAAAAAGAACAAATACTTGCAACCCACGTAAGAGAGGGGTTGTCAATCCCTCACGGGTAAAAAGATAGATAAAATTGTAGTAGATTGGATAAATAGCTCTCGCGGGAACGCGAGATAAAATAAATAACAATAAATTGCGGCAATGTATTTTTGTATTTTTGGTTTGATAGATCTGAAAATAAAAGCAAATAAAATTGATCACAAAGGCAAATATAATAAAAAAGAGACCCGGGGCCGTAATTTCACTAGTGGCTTCTCTCGAGAAAAATAGCAAACGTTGGGTATAAGAATTACTGTTCGGCAATGGATAGAACTTCAAATAATCATGGCGATATGCAGCCAATGATCATTATATAGGCATCACATCCAAGATTAGTAGACCGACTCCTGCCTGCATCTACTACTATTACTCCACACATCGACCGCTATCCAGCATGCATCTAGTGTATTAAGTTCATGGAAAAACGGAGTAATGCAATAAGAACGATGACATGATGTAGACAAGATCTATTTATGTAGAAATAGACCCCATCTTGTTATCCTTAATAGCAACAATACATACGTGTCGGTTCCCCTACTGTCACTGGGATCAAGCACCGTAAGATCGAACCCATCACAAAGCACCTCTTCCCATTGCAAGATAAATAGATCAAGTTGGCCAAACAAAACCCAAATATCAGAGAAAAATACGATGCTATAAGCAATCATGCATATAAGAGATCAAAGAAGACTCAAATAACTTTCATGGATAAAAACATAGATCTGATCATAAACTCAAAGTTCATCGGATCCCAACAAACACACCGCAAAAAGAGTTACATCATATGGATCTCCAAGAGACCATTGTATTGAAAATCAAAAGAGAGATAGGAAGCCATCTAGCTACTAACTACGGACCCCTAGGTCTACAATGAACTACTCACGCATCATCAGAGAGGCACCAATGAGGATGATGAACCCCTCCGTGATGGTGTTTAGATTGGACCTGGTGGTTCTTGAACTTGCGGCGGCTGTAATTGATTTTTGTCGACTCCCCTAGGGTTTCTGTAATATTGGGGTATTTATAGAGCAAAGAGGCGGTGCGGGAGGCCACCAAGGTGGGCACAACCCACCTGGGCGTGCCTGGGGGCCCAGGCGCGCCTTGGTGGGTTGTGCCCCCCTCGGGGCACCCCCAGGTGCTTCTCCGGCCCATTGGGTGTCTTCTGGTCCATAAAAATTCCACAAAAAATTTTGTTGCATTTGGACTCCGTTTGATATTGATTTCCTGCGATGTAAAAAACAAGCAGAAAACAACAATTGGCATTGGGCACTATGTCAATAGGTTAGTACCAAAAAATGATATAAAATGATTGTAAAACATCCAAGAATAATATATAACAACATGGAACAATCAAAAATTATAGATACGTTGGAGACGTATCATGGTCCTCATGCTTTGAGCACTGCAGTTGCCTTACTAACTGCTCGTCTTTGGGTGCTCTGTGGTGGAGACGGTGTTGTGTCAATTGGAACTGGGTTACTACCTGCTGGGGTTGGGTTAGAACGGGTGTAGCTGGTTCTCTGTCCAACTGGGTAGGGGTATAATCTACGAGAGTCTGGGTTATGTGTGGTGGGGCCGGTTGTTGGGCAAGTACAACCGTGGTTCTATCTGGATCGACAGGTAGCACTATATTTTCTAAAGACCGTGTTTTTACTCCCTTAGATACTGCCATTACCCCCTCCAATGCAATTGGCGATAAACAAGAAAAGTAATTGAATGTACCGACATTGTATGATAGACAGGTGCAATGGATAGTGGGGAATAAAAGAGGGCATGAAATAATTCTCATTTATGTTGTCTAACCAAACATGATAGCATGACAAAATTTCGCATAGATGATGGGTAACTAAACGGGATAGCATGACACAATTTCACATATATGATGGCTAACTAAACATGATAGAATGGCATAATTCAAAATATGATGACTATGTAAATAGGATGACATGATATAACTATATGATGTATTTATTAAATAGGTTGGCATGCATTCACATACATGCTGTCTATGGAAACATGATGGTATGATATAATTCATAGAAAAATGACATAATTCAAAGTATGATGATTATGTAAACAGGATGAGTTGATATAACTATATGATGTCTTTATTAAATGGGTTGGCATGCCATAATTTAGATACATGCTATCTATGTAAACATGATGGTATGATATATTTCAAATATATGATTTGTATACTAAGCGAGTAAGCAGATGGCAATCGCATATATGATGTCTAAACTAAGCAGATGGCATTCAATATTGTGTATATGATGTAAAAACTAAGCAATGCAAGACAACATATCCATGATATGAGTAATATAACCCTGCCAAGTTTGAGCATACACCTCAGGGGGAAAATAGGATTGGTCATCTGTCTCTGAATCCTCCTCTGAGGAGCTATCTGTAACCAACAAGATATATGCTTCAATAGGTAGCATTGTCTCCTCTGAAGACCTTGGTTTCAGTCCAAATTTTTCCATCACCGATTCGAATGGCTGATGCATAGGAAGAGTAGTTGAATATAGAAACATTGTCGACAAATGGAATACCTAATAAAAAAGGATGGCATGATATACTTCACATATATGATGCTTGGCTAAACACCATGGTATTCCATAATTCACATATATAATGCCTTGTAACAAGATAGCATCGCATAATTCACATATATAATGTCTTGCAACAACATGACATTGCATAATTCACATATATGGTAATTAGACACTAAACAGGTGGCATTCACATAAAGCGTGTCTGAACTAAGTAAATGACATAGCAATGCAAGACACCATACGCACGATATGAGCAACATAACCCTGCCAAGTTAGAGCATACACCTCGAGGGAGAAATAGTACTGGGCATCTGTCTCTGAATCATCTTCTGAGGAGCTATCCGTAACTAGCAAGATATGCGCTTTGTCAGATAGCATTGTCAGCTCTAGAGACCTGGTTTTTACTCCAGATTTTTCCATCACCGTGTAAAAGGGCTGATGTATAGGAAGAGTAGTTGAATTGACTAACATTGTTGACAAATAATACATAATGAAAAAATGATGGCATGATATAAGTCACATATAAGTTGACTTTATAAGTAGGATGGCATTGCAAAATTCACATATATGATGCCTGGCTAAACAAGATGTGGCATTGCATAATTCACATATACGATACAGAAACAAAAAGATGGCATTCACACAAAGCATGTCTAAACTAAGTAGATGACATTTTTTATTTATAAAGTAAGCAATGCAAGGCGCCATATGCATGACATGACCAACATCACCATGCCAAGTTAGAGCAAAGACCTCATGGGGTAAATAGGAGTGGTATGCTCCGTCTGAATCCCCCTCTGAACAGTTATCTTCCTCTTGATTATGATCTGGAATGGGGGAAGGGGGGATGCCTTTGCACCCACCATGGGGCGACGTCTGCATGAAATTTTATTGCCATGCAAGGCTCGTCTCTTTTGGTCTACACGTTCAGTACAATTGTGTACAATAGATGACATGCATAGAAATAAAACGTAGTGAGAATATGTAAGGAGTGCATGCAGAAATCAAGAGTGATGGTAGCAACCTGTGGATAGACCCAAAACCAACGATAGCAGGCATATAATAGCTTCAATAAAAAATACAGATAATGGCTCCTTTACTGTTTGTGTCCCACCCAACATGAAACTCATAGTAGACACCCGAGATTAACTATATAGTAGACATATACTATTCGTTGCTGCCCCGATATGTACCCCACAACCATTTAAAAACTCAAGTTTGAGCATTAGTTTGGACATGACTCAAAGTCTAACAGGTGAACAGGATGATAAAGTAGTAGGTAATATTAAGCTTGTCGTGGGAGGACACGATCACCTATGGGGAAATCGGCCCCTTGTGGTTCGGCAAGGGGGAAGAGCACGTTGCCCAAAGAGCGGAGGCCATAGAACAACACGATGATGGTGACACTTGTGGTTTTTACCTAGGTTCAGGCCGCTGGGAAGCGTATAACCCTACTACTTTGGTGGATTGGATGGAGGAACACGATGAACACGCAACACTCAAGCCCGCGCGAGGTGGCCTTGGGGAGAGGTGCTACGTGCGTACAAGTGTGCAAGGGTCCGAATCCTTTGCTAGGTTGCCTTGTACCTCCTTTTATAGCTTAAGGGGTAACCAAAGTGGCAAAATAGTCTTTATCTAGTGATTAGATAGCAGACAGTGCTATCATACCTAACTCTGGCAGTTAGGACAAAGTGCATTAAATGCACTACTAGGTGTCGTGTTGAGGGTGAAGCCTGGAAAGCCTGACGTGCTGCTTAATCATCTTCTGCTTACCTGCTTGACACGCCTCTGGACGGGTGTTCACATGAGAGTAATCTGTCTTCTAATGGGCTACCACGTGCTTAGTGGAAGCCACTTAATCACTTGGGGGCTCGACACCGCATTGATAAGTTATTTGCGCCGTGCTGCGCTGGAGCGGTGGTGCCTTGTCGGGAGTCCTTACTTTTGGCTGAGTCGGCAAGGCTATCAGGGAAATCTTGGACTTGTCCCTGGGACGGCCTCGACCCGGCTAGGCTCTCCAGCCAGGCAAGGGAGGCCTTCCCAAGGTGATGCTCTGCTGTCTTGTTTGACTTGGTCTTCTTGATCCGCTCCTTGATCTCACGAAGAGCGGTCCTTCTGGCTTGGTCATGTGTTTGTAATTTGGTGCTGGACATGCGATGCCGGTATGTCTGTGTATAAGTCCAGGCAACAAACGTGAATGTTTGTTGCACCGACAGGAGCCCCTGGGCCTGGCCCTCACGTGCCGCCTGACATCGTTGCGGTAGGCCCTAACAAATATACAGGCGCACGCTTTGGCCAAACCGCAATGGGATTCATGACTTCCTTAATATCTTCCTTTCTTCTTTATTAACCTGTGATTGAATGAGTTTCTGGTTTTCCCGAGGGTCGTGCTGAACGACATGGGGCAACCTGATGCGGAGCATCCCACGGTCATTCCCATGGATGTATCGACATCTCCCACGACACCACTTGGCCCCATGACAAGAGCTCGTGCAAAGGCTATCGAAGATAAGGTGAACTCGCTCCTCTCCGAACTACCACATTCTACACATGAGACTTGGCTACTACCTCAAACGGAAACACTATGTGTGATCAGGTACTTGGAGGAAGGCTCCGGAGCAGCTACATCCAACAGACAAGACGTCGAGGACACCAAGTATGAGGGACAAGCAGAAGAGCTGCCATTGAAGCTACAGCCACCGGACGACCGCTCGGAACCGGACGTCCGGCACCTGAAGCCCCAGCCTACCCAACTCCCAGCCAATGCAAGCTACAGCGAGCGAACGACCGACGACCTGACGACCGGCCACATCTCCCAGCGAGCGGACGTCCGTCCTCCATCGGATGATCGGCCCCATCACACCCGAGCCAAATCAGAGGATGTCCGAAGCGACCGGACGACCGCGACCAGACGACCGGCCATCTCCGGAAATCCAGTGCCTCCTCAACCGAGCCGAATTAGCGGAAGTCAGGCGACTACCGGACGTTCGTACGCCCATGAGCAACCGGACGACTGGTACCCAGCGGACGTCCGGTACTTGTCTGCGCACAGTTTCGGGCCCGAGGCCCATGTACCCCCTTTCACTTCGCCTCCATTTAACGACTCCTCTATACTCTCAAGTAAACAAGGTTTTTCGGCAAGACATCTTGCCGGTTCCTTCCATTGCTGCCGCAAGGCTCAGCCTGGCAGGTTTAGGAGCGTGGAAGAGAACTGGCCCCTTGTCAACCCTTTTTTCCAAATGCTACTTTAACCAGCCTGACTGAAGTAATCTTCGAATGAAAAGATGGGAGCAAAAATGTTTGAGGGCGACAAGGTTTTTCTACGCACAAGTTTTACTCATAGAGGTACACTATGGATATCTGAAGGGAACTTATCTGCTTTGCGTTGTTAAGGGCCGATATGCAAGCTTGTTCTCACTTCTCCTCCTTGGGATTTTATCCACGGCAGGGGGCCTATAGTTAGCACAGGGAAAAAACAGCACCATATGACCCTTCCTAAATGATCATGGCAGAATTATGCTAAAATAAACATGCATGCAAGTTTTAGGCGTCGGCGCTTTGTTTTATTATCTTTGCACAGGGTTTGCGCCTGACTTTGTACAAAGGGTTACATGCACATCGGCAAGTCTTGTACAAAAGGTGGCTGTCGGGAACTGAGCCCGGCAGCTGCGCCTTACGGGTAGAACTTGCGAAGATGCTCAATATTCCATGAGTTTTGCACTTTAATGCCATCTTCGCTCTCTAGACAGACTGCGCCAGGTGTAGTGACTCGTACTACCCGATAATGGCCTTCCCACTTGCATGTCAACTTGTTGGAACCCTTGGCAGATTGGACACGCCTAAGGACAAGGTCACCTTCCTCAAGGCTCCGCGCTTGTATCATGTGGCTATGATAGCGGCGCAAGGCTTGCTGGTTGCATGCAGCACGCACAGCGGCCCGAAGACGATCTTCCTGGAGGAGCACGTAATTGTCATGCCGGAGTTGCTCTTGCTCTACTTCATCATAGGCAAGTACTCGAGGTGACCCGTATATGAGTTCTGTGGGGAGGACTGCTTCTTCCGCATACACTAGGGGGAAGGGAGTCTGGTCGATGGCTCGATTCGGTGTCCTACGGAGGGACCAACGAACCACCGGTAGCTCGTCGATCCAGCATCTGCTGCACTTCTTCAACTTATCAAAAGTCCTTGTCTTGAGTCGATGCAGCACTTCAGCATTCATTCTCTCAACTTGTCCATTGCTCCGGTGATGAGCAATAGAAGCGAAAGAGACCTTGCTCCCAAGGTTTTGGGTGTACTGCATGAAGGCGTGGCTCGTGAATTGGGTGCCATTATCGGTGATTACTCTGGCGGGTACTCCAAAGCGGCACACCAATCCTTTCAAGAACTTGAAAGCTGACTGTGCGGTCACCTTCCTCACTGGCTCCACTTCCGGCCACTTTGTAAACTTGTCGATTGCAATGTACAAGAATTCAAAGCCCCGGTAGAATGAGGGAAGGGCCCAAGATGTCAAGCCCCCAGATGGAAAATGGCCAGGAGAAAGGGATCGTCTGGAGGGCTTGAGCTGGTTGATGGATGTTCTTGGAGTGGAACTGGCAGGCTTCACATTTGGTGACTAGCTCAGTTGCACCCTGGAGGGCTGTGGGCCAGTAGAAACCCTGTTGGAAAGATTTTCCAACACGGGCTCTTGATCCAACGTTAGAGCCACACACGCCTCCATCTATATCTGCCAGCAGCTTCTGTCCATCTTCTTGGCAAATGCATTTCAATTTCACACCACTTGGCCTCCTGTACAGAGTGTCATCGACAAACTGATACACAGTGGACCGTCGTGCTACTCTTTCAGCTTCTTCTTGTTCTTTGGGAAGTTCTCCTGTTTGAAGGTAGTGGACTATGTGATGCGCCCAGATTGTAGCCTGAGGCTCGACAACAACGACTAACGATACCTCCTCGTTCGTGGGAGCGCTCACCTTGACCGCAAGAACTTGTGGTTCCGCAGGAGAGTGCTGCTCACCAACTGAAGTAGACTTGTTCCCGGCAGCCTCTCTTGCCGGAGTCCAATTTCCTCCTCTTTTTGGCCATCATTGAAGGGGACACTGATGGTTGAGTTAGGTGGAGGACAAAAGTTCCTAGTTCCACAGGGAGTTTTTGTGCTCTGCACTTTGATAAATGATCGGCAATGTTGTTCTCTGCACGTGGCATGTGCTCTGTTTGTAATCCATCAAAGTGCTCCTCCAAATTGCTCACTAACTCTACATATGCCTCCATCGACGGACTCTAATAATCTGATAGAGGCAAAGGTGTCCCGTCTTTTGATGAGATTGTGGCTATCATTTTGGAGGAAGTCAACTTTGACGATCCGACTACGAACGTGCGAGGACGTCGCGCCTTAGCAATCACTAAACCAACTCCGAGAGGTTATTGACCACGCCGGAGCATGATCAACCTGACCATGAAGGTCTGTTTCCTGCAGGCAAACAAAGAACAAGCAAGAAACTAAGATTGCAATTCTGGATATTGCGAATAGAAGAGGAAAGCTTTATTGATCAAGGTGGGTTCTGTGACGCCTTTGTCTGGTCGTTGAACACAAACGAAGTACGTGAAGTTGCAGCTATGGCGAACTTTAATCTAAACAAAACCCAAAGTCTAAACGACGCCCTAAGGGCTGTATATATGGAGGAAGAGGGGGGAATTTCGTGGCCCATGGAGGAGGGGTCCGAAACCAACCCTAACTCTTGTTTTCCCACACATACGGACTCTAAAAATAGCCTATACTTAAGTATTTCGAAAATACATGGGCCTGGCCCAATAATAAGGTGACGCAGCACCTAGAATAGCCTCTGGACGAAATTTATGAAATCTTGTATATTTCGTCCAAGGCTTCATGCACTCCTTATGGTGGCTTCAAAGTCCTGAAATCATCACTTGTAACTCCGTTCTTGATCCCCTTGCACATGCCATCATCTCCCTGCTTGGTCTTGCTCCAGTGTTCATCCCTCTTATCCATGCCAGGCCCTTCATTTGTAAGCAAAACAAATGTATCCAATTTTGGGAGCATCATATTCTCATGAACATTAGAATCATTACCAAGAAACGAAAGTACCTGGTAATTCAATTGGCGTGCGCGAGCTCTTGTAATTGGTCCAGTATGTATAGCAGCAGGGGCTGTGGGTGTAACAATGGTATTGATGTCCTCATCATAATCCTTGTTGACTTGTCTCACCACGAGCTGCGAGTATCCTCGGATGATCAATTTCTTGATTCTCAACTCCACCACAATTCTGAGCCCCGCAAGGAGACCCTCATACTTAGCAGTGTTGTTGGTGGCCTCTTCCTGGGGAAAGTGCATCTGAACCACATACTTGAGATGCTCTCCGATGGTTGGAGCGGCTTGGTATTTAAACCAAAGGACACACATTCCTTACAATATTCTGAACCGTATTTGAACACGCATCTAGTAATTGGTTGAGAATATGGTATGGGCCCAAGTGGTCAGCCAGCCCGGACATCCGGCGCCTGTCTGCGCACAGTGAACGGGCCAAGGGCCCATGTATCCCCCCTCTCACTTACCCCTTCGTGGGCTAACACTATATATAGACCCCCTCCTCCTCCTAGTTAGGGTTAGCAAAGGATTAGCTCATATGTGAGATAGAGCTTTGCTCATCCATTACGGATCTACTCCACGAGAGAGACCGCGACCCCTCTTCGGAGAAGATCACCTTGGATTCAAGACCTCCTCACGGAGAAGACCCCCATCAAGACCTCCTCACGGAGAAGAACCGGTTACCTTTGTATCGTCCTTTGTTGGACTTGGATCTTGTATCTTACCTTTGCGTTCATCGATCTAGCGCATGTGTGATCTATTCTTGTTGGTTGAGTGATTTCTCTCGTGTTCCCCTTGTGTTTTCCCTCGTGTTCATCGCGTTCTTCGTAGGGATCCTGATGCGGAGCATCCTACGGTCATCCCCATGGACCTACCATCGTCTCATCAAGACCCAAGAGGACCTATGACACGAGCACGAGCTAGAGCTCTCTAGAACGAGGTGACTTCCTTCCTTAGTGATATCACATATGATCCACTCGAGACATGGCTACTACCTAAGTCCGATATGCTATGCATGATCAGGTGTCAAGAGGACCCTCACGAAGATGCACGTGAAGACGGACAAGCCACCAAGTCCATGGATGAAGAGAACCAACGGAAGAAGGCAAGTCCACCTTCCAGGCCCCGGACATCCGGCCCCTGAAGATGTAAACAACAGCAGTAGCCCAGCCATCGAAGTGCTACAGGGCCCGGACATCCGGCCCCAGCCCCGGACATCCGGCTGCTCCCGAAGCCCCGGAAATCCGGCCCCTCGCCCGGACATCCGGCGCCACGCGACAGAAACTACAGTAGCTGAACCCTCCAGCCCGGACATCCGGCCCCTCGGGAAGGCCCGGACATCCGGCCCGTCGCCTGGACATCCGGCCCCCTCTGTCTACGCACAGTAAAGGGCCGAAGCCAGTGTACCCCTTCGACCCTCTAGACTATATATACTCCTTCTCCCCCATCTTTCTAGGGTTAGCATCGGTTTAGCTCATATGTGAGATAGAGCATTGCTCATCCATACGGATCTCCTCCTCGAGAGAGACTGCGGCCCTTCTTCGGAGACGATCCACGTTGGATTCAAGACCCCCTCTTGGGTGGCCCCCCTCAAGACCTCCTTTCGGAGAAGAACCGGTTACCTATGTATCGTCCCTTGTTGGATTTGGATCGTGTATCTCTTTGTGTTTCGAGGATCTAGCACATGTGTGATTGTTCTTGTTGGTTTGAGTGATTCTCTCATGTCTTCCCCTCGTGTTTCCCCTCGTGTTTCCCCTCGTGTTCTTCGTGTTCTTAGTTGGGATCCGCTCCTTTCGTGAAAGATCGACTATATAGGGTTCCACCCTACATCATCTTGGTATCATGAGCCACGTTGATCACGATTTCGGAGCCCCCTCTCTTTGTTTTCTAGCTTGATTTTGTTGTTTTTCGTCCTAACCCGAAAATTGCCCGACAAAAATAGCCCCAAATTTTTTTGTGATTTCTTGGTGTGATGAAGTTTTGTTGGATTTGATCCGCGGATTTCGTGTGTTGCAGGTAGATCTAGCTTTTCCCCATCTTTTCCCAAATTCCATCCACAAATTCCTCCGAATTTTTGCCCCGGATTTGACCTCTCCACGCGGTGTTCTTCGGATCCCGAGCCCGGACATCCGGCCCGACCAGCCCGGACATCCGGCCCCTGACAGCATCAACTCTATCCTCCACTCCGTTTACCGCCTAACTTTCGTCCAATTTTGTTCCGGAGCCCACATACACTTCCGCATACCACCACCACTTCTGCATAGCACCACCATAGCCTTTCCCGTTACCAACTCCGACAATTTTGACCCGTTTTGTTTTGAGAATTTGAGTTGTGGTTTCCGTATCCTATTGTGTTTCGGCTATCTAGGTACGGTTCGGCAACAACATCACCATCGCTCATCTTCGCCAAGGACTACTACGAACGGCTACATTGGTATCACCTTCACCTTCATATCATCTTGGTATAGCGATATCATCATACTCTCTTGCATTTGCATTGACAAACCCATGGCCTTACTTTTGCGTAGCTTACCCATCGAGACTAGCCTTTGAGTATTGCCGGCAACGTGACTTGTGCACATTAGTGTTCATACTTCACATAGCATACATACCATCATTGAGTTGCATATCTTGGTATCATCTCTTGTGTCACAAAAGTTGTCTTCGCATACACAATTGCTATCTTGGTTCGTGAAGCATTGCATGAGAAAAGAGCTCAAACAACAAAGAGCCAAACAAGCTTTTAAGCAAAAGGGAAAGATAAGCAAAGAGCTTAAGCAAGAACCATAGCATCATACAACATTAAGATTGTCATACTCGATCATCTTGGATCAAAGCATAGAAACATCATACATATAGTATACTTGGGATAGAAGTCGTTGTTGCTTAGTAGGTTGTGCACAAGTTTGTATCCGCCTATTGTGCAATCGTGCTAGCGTCTCTCTAGTGTTGCGCAACAAGAGCATCTTGGTGGATTCCACATTTGGCTCACCCTTGGTTGCCCAACCCCACTTATCTATTTGCGTGTGTGTTTCCGTGTACCATATCTTGCTATTGGTCTACTGGTTGCATTTGCAAATTTGTGAATCTTTTCCAACATTATTGAGTCTCACTTACAATTGCATCAAATTTTGTGCCACCATCCTAACCAAGCTCCACCATAAGCTTTTACTTGTGTAGGTGTGAGAACCTACAAGAAACGGTACCAATTGTGCTATTCCCTTGATACACATTGGAGTGATCTTTGATCCATTTTCAACATCGGTCAAGGTACATTTGGTATTGGTTCTTCTCTTTCTCCCACTCACATATCTTTGTTTGAAATGATGGATAGGCCAAGTACTTCTACCAATCCACTCTTCTTGGAGAAAGACGACGACATGTCATCCTACGTCACCAAGACTCAACTATTTGGTGCACACCGAGCTTTGCATCAAGAACAACTTGCTTTGGGCGATCACATTGACAACCTCGCCACCAATCTACGACAATCTGAGCAACGTACAAGAGACTACTTCGACACATCCATGAGTTCCCTCAAAGAAGATATCCGAACCATGATGGTCCGCTCTTCTACAACTTCGTCCTCGTCAAGACGGAGCCGCTCAAGTCGACACTACGACGACACCATCTCCGGTTCAAGTACACCGACATCGAACACTCTTCTTCGTGCCGCGCGTCAAGACCGTCAAGCTAACCGCAATCCTCTACACGACACCGACTCTCAAGAGCATCGACATCATCACAACCAAGCTGCTTACGCACAAGCACAAGAACGGCAACACCAACGACAACAAGAACAAGAGGAGCGAGCGCGACAACATCAAGATGCACAAGACGCCGAGGCGCAACGTCAAGAACGACAAGTACGTGAAGCTCAAGCACTTGAGGCGCAACGTGCTCTTCAAGACTCAAGTCGTGCCATAGCCAATCGAGGCCGACAAGCTCGACAACATCAAGAAGCACCTCGCGACGAAGCTCAAGAAAGGATTTATGAAGCACGTGTGCATCGTCAAGCCCCTCGACATGATCGACAAGTTCCTCGTCAAGATAGACAAGTTTCTCCTCAAGCGAGACAAGAACGTCAAGTCCATCGAGAGCAAGAAGACAATGGACCCCGCCTCGCCAAGAGCAACATGAGATCGACAACCCTCCTCGCCAAGAGCAACATGAGGAAGACAACCCTCCTAGCCAAGCACAACATGAGATTGTCAATCCTCAACGACATGGGCGTCATCATCCCCGACTCCAACACAATGAAGAGCAACGCTATGGCAAGCTAAAGTTCACCATGCCCAAGTTTACCGGAAGCAATGACCCCGAAGAGTACATATCATGGGCATTGAAGGTTGACAAAATCTTCCGCTTGCACAACTACGAAGAAGAGAAGAAGATCGCAATGGCATCCCTCGAATTCCAAGACTACGTCCTCATTTGGTGGGAACAAGTCATTGAGCGCCATGCAGCAAGAGGTGAACCACCCATCACCACTTGGGCACAAATGAAGGATGTCATGAGAGCACGATTCGTGCCAAACTACTACAACCGCGACCTCTTCAAGAAACTCCAACAACTCAACCAAGGAACCAAGAGCGTTGAAGAGTACTACAAGGAAATGGAGATTGCCATGATACGAGCCAATGTCAAAGAAGATGATGAGCAAACTATGACACGTTTCTTGAATGGACTCAATCACCCTATCAAGAAGATTGCCGACTTCCAACCATACTCGAACCTCATCGAGCTAGTGCATCAAGCTACCAAAGCGGAACGGCAAGTACAAGACGACTTCAAGTATGCCAAGTCTCATCCAAGTCCTATGGCCTCTCCAACAATCAAGCTTCGACGACTCCCACCACGAGCAATGGCGACAAGTCAAGTTACAAGAAAGCTTCGACAAGCTCAAGTCGTCCTCCTACTACAAGCAACTTCAAGCTAAAAGCTTCATCATTATCTACTCCAACCGATGAGACCATCAAGACAAGTTCCATCAAATGTTTCACATGCGGAGGCCGAGGCCACAAGTCCTTCGAGTGCACAAACAAGCGCACCATGATCCTCAACGACGACGGCACCTACGATTCCATGAGTGAAGGAGAAATGGAAGCTCTTGAGCAAGTGGCCATGCACCGACAAGTGAACAATGAAGAAGAAGATGATCACATCTTTTGTGACGAAGACTCAAGTCCCGCTCTTGTTGTCTCCAAGGTCTTGACTCTTCAACATCAACAAGACGAAGATCAAAGATGCCATATCTTCCACACAAAGGCCGGCATCAATGGACGGTCCGTCAATGTCATCATCGATGGAGGGAGTTGCCATAACTTGGCAAGTGAAGAACTATGCTCCAAACTCCAATTGGTCAAGATGAAGCACCCGTACCCCTACAAGGTTCAATGGCTAAGCGACACCGGCACCATACAAGTCGAGCAGAGAGTACAAGTCTCTTTCAAGATCGGCGCCTATGAAGACACTTTGGAGTGTGATGTCCTTCCGATGACCGTGTGCCACCTCCTTCTTGGACGGCCATGGCAATACCGAGGTGTCATTCACAATGGGCGTACAAATCACTATAGCTTCAAGATGAAAGGGAAAGAGTTTGTGCTACGTCCTATGTCTCCAAGCCAAGTGCTCGCCGACAAGCAAAACACCCATCGTGGAGAGAATAGTGAGAGAGTGAACCACCAAAAAGAGAGTGAGCGCCACAAGCCCAAATTGAGTGCCTCCACAATGAGCGATAAGAAAAACTTAGTCCTATTTGCCACCAAATGTGAGATGAGAGAAGTGTGTGAGAACCCATCAAGTGTCCTACACTATGTCCTATTGTGCAAGGATGAGGCACCAAAAACTAACAACTCTCACGATCTACCTTTGGTGTTATCTTCTTTATTGCAGGAATTCCAAGATGTTTTCCCCGGTGAGCTACCTCCGGGTCTACCTCCACTACGAGGCATTGAGCACCGAATTGATCTCATCCCCGGAGCGCCGCTTCCAAACAAGCGCCCTACCGCGTCAACCCCGAAGAAACCAAAGAAATTCAAAGGCAAGTAAAGCATCTCATAGACCATGGACATGTGCGTGAAAGTTTGAGTCCTTGTGCCGTACCGGTCATTCTTGTGCCAAAACGAGACGGTAGCTTTCGCATGTGTTCCGATTGTAGACCTATCAATGCTATCACCGTTCGTTATAGGTATCCCATTCCACGCCTTGATGATATGCTTGATGAACTTTGCGGTGCCACTATCTTTTCCAAAATTGATCTTAAAAGTGGTTACTATCAAATCCGCATACAAGAGGGTGATGAATGGAAAACCGCTTTCAAAACAAAGTTTGGTCTATATGAGTGGTTAGTCATGCCTATGGGTTTATCGGAACACCCGGTACTTTCATGCGTCTTATGCATTACGTGTTTCGCCCTTACATTGGTGAATTTGTAGTTGTCTACTTTGATGATATCCTTGTGTTTAGCAAATCTCTCAAAGAGCATGTCACGCACCTTCGCACCGTGCTACAAACTCTTCGAAAAGAGCAACTTTATGCTAATATGGAAAAACGCCTATTTGGTGTTGATAAGCTTGTTTTCTTGGGTTTCATAGTATCTTCTAAGGGTGTTCATGTTGATGAATCTAAGATCAATGCTATTAAAACTTGGCCCCAACCAACCAATTTGCAACAAGTGCGTAGTTTTCTTGGTTTAGCCGGTTTCTATCGCAGATTTGTGAAGGATTTTAGCACCATTGCTTCACCTTTGCATGCTTTGAGTAAGAAAAATGCACCGTTTGTTTGGGGAACATCTCAAGATATCGCTTTCAATGAGCTTAAGAATTTGCTTACTCATGCTCCCGTGCTTGCATTTCCCAACTTTGACAAACCTTTCGAAATTCATTGCGATGCTAGTGGTAATGGCATAGGAGGTGTGTTAACGCAAGAGAAGCGCCCAATTGCTTATTTTAGTGAGAAACTCTCCGGAGCGCAACTCAATTACCCTATCTATGACAAAGAGCTATATGCTTTGGTGCGAGTTTTGCATGAATGGGAACATTACCTACGCCTTCATGAGTTCATCATCCATACCGACCATGAAACGCTTAAATACCTTAAGGGTCAAACTAAGTTGAACAAGCGTCATGCTAAATGGAGTGAGTTCATTGAGTCGTTTCCTTATGTCATCAAGTATATTAAAGGTAAGGAAAATGTTGTGGCGGATGCGCTTTCCCATGCATGCTTGTTAATCAACTTGAGTTAAATGTCATTGGCTTTGAGCATATAAAATACTTGTATGAGCATGATCCTACATTTTCTATTCCTTATGCCAAGTGTTTGACGCATACTTCTTGCGATCGATACTACATCAAAGATGGATATCTTATGAGAGCTAACAAACTTTGCATCCCCGAGTCCTCTCTTCGCTTGTTGCTTTTGCAGGAATCTCATGGAGGCGGACTCATGGGACACTTTGGACGCGACAAGACATTTGCTACGCTCTCCAAGAACTACTTTTGGCCCAAGATGTTCCGCGACGTCAATCGCTCACCAACCGATGCTCTACATGTCGCAAAGCTAAGTCCAAAGCTCAATCTCATGGCCTCTTTATGCCACTTCCAATTCCATATCACCCATGGGAAGACATTAGCATGGACTTTGTGCTTGGTTTGCCTAGAACTCGAAATGGCAAGGATTTCATTTTTGTTGTTGTGGACCGATTCTCCAAAATGGCACATTTCATTCCTTGCAACAAGATAGACGATGCTTCACATGTTGCAAATTTGTTTTGTAGGGAAATCTTGCGCCTTCATGGAGTGCCAAAGACGATTGTCTCGGACCGCGACGTCAAGTTCTTGAGTTACTTTTGGAAGACATTGTGCGCCAAGCTCGGAATCAAGCTTTTGTTCTCTTCGGCATACCATCCACAAACCGACGGCCAAACGGAGGTGACCAACCGCACGCTCTCCACTCTACTACGCGTGAAAGAAGAACATCAAGGAGTGGGAGGAGTGCCTACCCATCGCCGAGTACGCCTACAATCGTGCAAGTGATTCGACTACCGGCAAGTCCCCCTTAGACGTCGTCTATGGCTTCAACCCATTGTCTCCATTGGACATTCTACCTCTACCGCTACAAGAGCGCACAAACATGGACGCGAGTGCCCGAGTCAACTTACTCAAGAAGATGCACGAAGATACAAGAAACACCATCGAGCGCCAAGTACAATGACTCGCGACCAAGCTCAACGTCAACAAGCAACCCATGATGTTCAATGTTGGAGATCTTGTGTGGCTACACCTTCGCAAGGATCGCTTCCCCAAGGAACGCAAGTCCAAGCTACTACCCTGAGCGGATGGACCCTTCAAGGTGCTTGCACGCTACAACAACAACGCATACAAGATCGACATCCCACGCGACAAGTACTCCGTGAGCGACATCTTCAACATCAAAGATCTATCCCCGTACCATGGTGATGAGGATTTCGATCCGAGGTCGGATCTTTCCCAAGGGAGGGGAGATGATGCGGAGCATCCTACGGTCATCCCCATGGACCTACCATCGTCTCATCAAGAGCCAAGAGGACCTATGACACGAGCACGAGCTAGAGCTCTCGAGAACGAGTCGACTTCCTTCCTTAGTGATATCACATATGATCCACTCGAGACATGGCTACTACCTAAGTCTGATATGCTATGCATGATCAGGTGTCAAGAGGACCCTCACGAAGATGCACGTGAAGACGGACAAGCCACCAAGTCCATGATTGAAGAGAACCAACGGAAGAAGGCAAGTCCACCTTCCAGGCCCCGGACATCCGGCCAAGGCCCCGGAATCCGGCCCCTGAAGATGTAAACAACAGCAGCAGCCCAGCCATCGAAGTGCTACAGGGCCCGGACATCCGGCCCCTCGCCCGGACATCCGGCGCCACGCGACAGAAACTACAGTAGCTGAACCCTCCAGCCCGGACATCCGGCCGCCAAGCCCGGACATCCGGCCCCTCGGGAAGGCCCGGACATCCGGCCGGTCGCCCGGACATCCGGCCCCCTCTGTCTGCGCACAGTAAAGGGCCGAAGCCCGGGTACCCCTTCGACCCTCTAGACTATATATACTCCTTCTCCCCCATCTTTCTAGGGTTAGCATTGGTTTAGCTCATATGTGAGATAGAGCATTGCTCATCCATATGGATCTCCTCCTCGAGAGAGACTGCGGCCCCTCTTCGGAGACGATCCACGTTGGATTCAAGACCCCCTCTTGGGTGGCCCCCTTGAAGACCTCCTTTCGGAGAAGAACCGGTTACCTATGTATCGTCCCTTGTTGGATTTGGATTGTGTATCTCTTTGTGTTTCGAGGATCTAGCACATGTGTGATTGTTCTTGTTTGTTTGAGTGATTCTCTCGTGTCTTCCCCTCGTGTCTTCCCCTCGTGTTTTTCGTGTTCTTAGTTGGGATCCGCTCCTTTCGTGAAAGATCGACTATATAGGGTTCCACCCTACATCAGATCCGCTCCTTTCGTGAAAGATCGGCCATCTAGGGTTCCACCTTACATCATCTCGTCGAGGATAGGCATGTCCTCATGTAGGAGACCTAGCACCAAAGAACAAAACACACTCGGAGTAGAGGTTAAGTCGTTAGAAATCATAGTGGCCTCACATGCCGTGTCAACTACCTCACTCACTAAGTGTTGTGGCTCACTCACTCCCTCAAAGATGCTCTCACTCATATTGTTGGTGGAGTCACTCAAATGGTGCTCAACCTCACATAAGATGTGTGGCATGCTCTCATGTGTGGGGCTAGTGGTGGTCACACTCATCCTCTCATAGGAAATGCTCTGAATGTCACGAATGGTGGAGTCACTCATCTCACTCATGGGTTGGCGGCTCTCCTCACATGGCAATTGGGTCATCTCATGATATGTGGGTGTCGGAGAGATGTTGGTGCAAATGTCTCCATGCTCAATCATGTCGTAGTCGTAGCCGTGGATGAAGGCCGAAGATGGCACATCATCACTCTCCTCCAAGACCAAAGATAAGGTCTCATGTGCAGTCTCGTAGCTTGACTCGAAGTATGAGTCCAATATGGGCGCCATCTTCGTGTTGTTGAAGAGGTTCATGCTCGTCGCCGTAATCGAAGGGGATGGCCCTTGCTCGACCGTCTTGTCGCCGTCTTGTTGTCGGAGGCCCATATGATGTGGCACCTCGTAGCTCGTCTCCATGACCGAAGGGAATTTCCCATGCTCGGCCATCTTCCTTGAGGGGCTTCCAAAAATGGAAGTGTCGCCCTCGCTTGTAGGTGGTCGCCTTGTACTTGATGAAGTCGTTGTAGGCGTACTCGTGGGAAGTAGGCGAAGATGTCGTACGTCCAAAGGCGAAGATGCCTTGAGAACACTTGGCGAAGATGCCAAAGTGGTTGGTGTAGCCGTAGCTCCGTCTTGGTGTTGCTCGTCTCGCGGTCTTCTCTTTTGCTCACGAAGCTTGGACTTGGCGTGAAGTAGGGCTTGTCGTGACTTGTACGTTCGCGCTTGTGGAGCATCTTCATGTTGATGGTGTCGTTGTCGCACTTGACCTCGTAGTAGATGTCGTTCGTCGTCGTTGTGCACATGATGCTTGGAGGTGTCTTGCCCTTCATGACGATGTTGGCGATGGTCGCCATAGAGATGTGGACGTGGACGACTTGCGCTTGCATCTTGTTTGCGCTCCGAAGATGACCGACTTGCTCGCCACCGCCTTGAGGATGATGAAGGGGAAGAAGACTTATAGTCGGCCACCATGTCTCGTAGTTGATCCTTTAGCTCGCCCAACTTGGTGTCGATGTAGTCCCTTTTCCTTGCTTTGGAGTGTCGTATGTCGATGGCGAGGTTGTCGAGGCGCTCTCGCAAGGTAGATTGTGTGCCTTGCATTTGTCGTTGTAGATCGAAGATGGACATTTTGGTGATGTAGTTGTTCACGCCGTCGTTGTTGTCGAAGACCGGAGATGAAATGTCTTGCCTATCCATCACAAGACTCGAGCAAATATGAGTGGGAGAAAGAGAAGAACTATACCAAATGTACCTTGACCGATGTTGAAAATGGATCAATGATCACTCAATGTGTAACAAGGAAATAGCACAATTGGTACCAATTCTTGTCGGTTTCTCACACCTACACGAGTAAGGCTTATGGTGGAGCTCGGTGAGGATAGTGGCACAAAAAATTTGATGCAAAATGTTAGCAAGAGTCAATAATGTTGAGAGAGATTCACAAATTCGCAAGTGAAACAAGTAGACCAATAGCAAAGAATGGCACACGGAAACACACACACGGATAGATAAATGGGGTCGTGCAACCAAGGAATGAGCACAAAATGTGGAATCCACGGAAAACGCTCGTGTTGCACAACTCAAGAGAGACGCTAGCACGATTGCTCAATAGGCGGATACGACACTTGTGCACAACCTATGATATGCAAAATGGATAAACTTTCTATCCCAAGTATGCTATGTATGTATGGTTCCCGGTGTTTCTCACACAATGATCCAAAATGATCAAGTATGATACCATATGATATATTGTAATGCACTATGATACGATGCTATGGCTCTTGCTTACAAGCTCTTTGTTCACTCTTTTTCTTTGCTTAAAAGCTTATTCTTTTTTTTTATGTATGGCCACTTTGCAAAATGCACAAACCAAGATAGCAATTGTGTATATGCGGGAACAATCTTGTGACACAAGTATGATGATACCAATATGATATGGTATGTATGCAATGGAAGGTGTAGATCACCAATGTGCACAAGTAACGTTGTCGGCAATACTCAAATGGCTAGTCTCGATAGGCAAGTGACGCAAAATGGGCTAGGGGTTAACAATTGCAATTGCAAGGGGAATATACAATGGTGTCGTCGAGGTTATCGTCCGTTGCGATGATGAGAGGCGGTGTTGTCGATGTCAACCCGTTCCTAATTAGCCGAAACACCTTAGGAAACGGAAAAAACCACAACTCAAAATCTCAAGGACAAAAGTCAAATGGTGGTAGCGGGAATGCGGTGGTGGTTGCGGAAGCTCAAAGGGATTGCGGAAATGCAATGATGGGTTTTGGAGTACGCAATGCGGAAGTGGAGGGTAAGGTAAGTCTATGCGAAAGTTATGGTGGTGGTTGATGAAGAAGCAACCGTCCCTAAGTAGCCTAAACACCTTAGGAGACTCAAATCACAACTCAAACAACCATTAATGCTGTAAGGAACTAAATGGGTTAGGTTGCGGAAGTCGGTGGTGGTTATGCGGATGTTGTGGTGGAAGCCCTAGGCAAAGATGCCAAAGTTGACAAAATTTGATGGAGTCAAATGGTGATGTAACCTATCTATATGGATAGAGGATGTCAATAGCTACTCAACGAGCTAAAGAACACGAAAATCGGACTCCGGATGTGAAAGTTATGGTCAAAACGGTGAAACACGGGAAGCTGCAATGTACAGGGGCCGGATGTCCGGGGTGGAGCCCGGATTTCCGGGGGTGTATGTCCAGAACCGTGCAGATTTGGTGCTCCAGGAGCTGGATGTCCGGCTTGGGGCCCGGGTGTCCGGCCAGATGGCCCGGATGTCCGGCCTGAGGCCCGGATGTCCGGCCCGACGATTCCAGATCGGGATTTGGACTTCGAAACTCGATTTGGGGCGGAAATGGATGATTTCGGGGGCAAAGTGATAGCTCATTTGATAGAGAGCTTTGCTCCTTGATGAGGACATCAATACCATTGTTACACCCACAGCCCCTGCTGCTATACATACTGGACCAATTACTAGAGCTCGCGCACGCCAATTAAATTACCAGGTACTTTCGTTTCTTGGTAATGATTCTAATGTTCATGAGAATATGATGCTGCCTAAATTGGATACATTTGTTTTGCTTACAAATGAAGGGCCTAGCTTTGAGAAGGATGAACATTGGAGCAAGAACAAGCTTGGAGATGATGGCATGCGCATGGGGGACAGGAACGGAGTTACAAGTGATGATTTCAGGATGTTGAAGCCACCATAATGCGTGCATGAAGCCTTGGACGAAATATACAAGATGCTACTTCATAACTTTCGTCCAGAGGCTATTCTAGGTGCTGCGTCACCTTATTATTGGGCCAGGCCCATGTAATTTCGAAATACTTGAGTATAGGCTATTTTTAGAGTCCGTATGTGCGGGGAAACAAGAGATAAGGTTGGTTTCGGACCCCTTCCCCAAGGGCCACGAAATTCCCCCCTCTTCCTCCATATATACAGCCCTTAGGGTGTCGTTTAGACTTTGGGTTTTGTTTAGATTAAAAGTTCGCCATAGCTGCAACTTCGCGTACTTCGTTTGTGTTCAACGACCAGACAAAGGCGTCACAGAACCCCACCTTGATCAATAAAGCTTTCATCTTATATTCGCAATATCCAGATTGCAATCTCAGTTTCTTGCTTGTTCTTCGTTTGCTCGCAGGAAACAGACCCTCGTGGTTAGGTTGATCATGCTCCGGCGTGGTCAATAACCTCTCGGAGTTGGTTTAGCGATTGCTAAGGCGCGACGTCATCGCACGTTCGTAGTCGGATCGTCAAAGTCGACTTCCACCAAAGCGATATCCATCATCTCATCGAAAGACGGGACACCTTTGCCTCTATCAAGTGGTATCAGATTTCCAGGTTGCTCGGTGAGATTTTACAGTTTTTCGTAGTTTAGATCGAGTCTGTTCTTCATACCTACAGTCCACGAAAAAGCCACAAAAAAATTAGGGTTAGTTCAGTATATCCGAACCAATCTGAGCCTTTGCATAATCTTTTTAGGTTTTTGCTTTGTTCAATTTGCGGTTGCATCGTCGTGTCAAGTTGCTGGTCTTAGAGTCTAGTCTTTTAGAGTTTCGAGTTCTGGTCATAAGTTGTCACGCCGCCGCCACACCATCATCATCGCCTTGCCATCTACCACTATTGCTTATCCGCCACCGCTCTGAATCCGTATCCATATACCACCACCAATCCGTATCCATATACCACCACCGATCCGTATCCATATACCACCACCGCTACCATATACCACCACCGCTGCCATATCCTACCACCATATATCCACCACCAATCCGAGTTCTTTTCATATTCGGTTTGTTTTAGATATCCATCTATTTTCCGTTTCGTGTTTCCTTGCCTGCGTAGGTCTCGAAAAAAAAAGTCGGGAGACCCCCGAGCAGTTTTTAGGCCAAAATTTCGGCAACCAAAAATATTTTTCCCTACCCTGTTTTTAGGTCCCGGGGAGTGTTTTGAGACACTCGCCATCATAGTGATTTTTTGTCGCACTTTTTCGTCGTCGCTGCCCTGATTTCCGAAAAAAAGTCAAAAAAATTTTGTGCCCATCCTGTCAGTTTGATCTGGGAAGAGTTTTGAGACACTCGCCATTATAGTGATTTTTCGAAAAAAAAAAGAAAAAAAGGAGCGCAAAAAAAAGAGAGCGAAAAAAAAGAGCAAAAAAAAATTCCAGAGTGTGCTTTTCCCTTGTTTATGTGCAGCGCCGTGATTTTGTTAGTGTTCTAGGCTCGCGTCTCTAGCACGGTCTAGCCTAGGACCAGCACAGTACCGTCGTTGAGCGTTTCTTCAACTTTGCATCTCTGAATTGATTATTGCAGACCATTTTTGCTACCATATTATAAGCCTTCTCAGCTCCACATACATCTACATCGTGCGTTTGACTCTCCCTGGTAATCGCTCTATCCAAGCTTTGAGAGTTTTGACTACAACGGTTGCCGATCACCACCTGCTGCTGGGTAAGAACTGGTAAGAATTTGAGATTTGCTTGAAGGTTTTGTGACACACCACCATTTCCTAGTAGTCTGCAGGATCATATTCTTTTGTGTTTCTATTGCTGCTAACCATGGCAGGTTCACAAGCCGATGAGACTGATTGGGAGAACATGACGAACAAGGACTTGCATGATAAATTTCAGCAAATGATGAGTGGCCAGGTGGGAGATGTGCTAAACAGATTTGAAGAGGCTATGGAGAAGATAGATGCCGTGGAGAAGTCGTTCGAGACAAAGCTGGATAACAAGTTTACTGAATTACTCAAGCGTCTTCCCCAACCACCACCGGCTGCACATGTCGCACCTCTACAACAACAACAACCACATCTCCAACGCCGCCTTCCAAATCAAGTGGGACGGGCACAGCGCGTTCCAATCGAGACTGGTCAAAATTCAGGTGCTGCTGCACCTACTGTTGATGCTTCTTTGGCTCCTGCTCCTGCGGCGGCTGAGGAGGATGACGATTATGCGGGCGATTATGAGGATGAGGTTGATCAAAATCAGAACTACGTGCAGCCACCAGCACCACCACCAGCAGGTCGACCTCAGGTATATATTCGCAACGGTAGGCCGGCACCACCACCTCAGGTACGAGATCATGACCATCTCCCTAAACTGAAATTGAATATTCCACCATTTGAGGGTAGATATGTTCCTGATATATATCTTACTTGGGAGTTAGAAACTGAACAACGATTTACATGTTTACAATATCCTGAGGACAGACGTGTTCCTGCTGCTGTTTGTGCTTTCACTAGCTTTGCATGTGTTTGGTGGTCTGAATATTGTAGATTATATCCTGTTCCAGCTACTTGGGCTGCTTTGAAAACTGCTATGCGTACTCGTTGGGTTCCACCATATTATCAACGTGAATTACTTCAAAAATTGCAGCGCTTAAGACAAGGGAAAAATTCTGTAGAAGAATATTATCAGGAATTACAAACCGGCATGATTAGATGTGGTATTGTTGAGGAGAATGAAGCTATGCTTGCACGTTTTATGGGTGGATTAAATAACGAGATTCAGACCATTCTAGAGTATAAGGATTATAATAATATCACTCGTTTATTCCATCTTGCTTGTAAAGCTGAACGTCAAGTGCAGGATCGACAGCCATTGGCGCGAACTAACTTTTCTGCAGGTCGACCTTCATCATGGACAAGGCGTGCATCTTCTACTTCCACTGCACCAGCACCTCCATCAGGTGCCACCTCCAGCCGTGATACAAGAAAGCAGGCACAACCACCACTCTCTGCCAAGAGCACACCTGCCGGGCCTGCGCAGAGCTCTTCTTCTTCCATGGCATCGACAGGGCACACAAGTGATATTATTTGTCGTCGTTGTAAGGGAAGAGGACATTTTGCGAGAGAATGCAAATCTCAGCGTGTAATGATTGCTATTGAGGATGGTGGGTATGAGTCCGCTAGTGACTATGATGAGGAGACTTTGGCTCTTATTACCCGTGAAGAACATGGTGGAGATGATTCTGAAAATGAGACGCAATACATGGCTCCTGAAGACGCTGACAGGTATGAATGTTTAGTTGCTCAACGTGTTTTGAGTGTGCAGGTCACACAAGCAGAGCAAAATCAGAGGCATAATTTGTTCCATACAAAGGGAGTTGTGAAGGAACGTTCTGTTCGCGTCATCATAGATGGAGGGAGCTGTAACAACTTGGCTAGCATGGAGATGGTGGAGAAGCTATCTCTCACCACAAGACCACATCCACATCCTTACTACATCCAATGGTTCAACAACAGCGGCAAGGTTAAGGTAACACGTACTGTTCGTGTGCATTTTAGTATCTCTACATATGCTGATTATGTTGATTGTGATGTGGTACCCATGCAAGCATGTTCCTTATTACTAGGTAGACCATGGCAATTTGATAAAAATTCTGTACACCATGGTAGAAACAATCAGTATACTCTTGTTCATAAGGATAAAAATATTACTTTGCTTCCTATGACTCCTGATTCCATTTTGAAAGATGACATTAATAGAGCTA
Organism: Aegilops tauschii subsp. strangulata; assembly: GCF_002575655.3. Taxonomy (NCBI): domain Eukaryota; kingdom Viridiplantae; phylum Streptophyta; class Magnoliopsida; order Poales; family Poaceae; genus Aegilops; species Aegilops tauschii. The sequence goes on from NC_053041.3 coordinate 344,043,163, forward strand.
ATAAAGCAAAACAGGAGAAAAATAAGAGTGAAAATCAGATTGTGGCAAATGAATTTGCGCAACAAATGAAACCTAATAATAAACCATCTAGTGTTGTTTCTGAAATTAAATTGAAAAGTGCATGTTTACTTGCCACAAAATCTGATATTGATGAGCTAGATTTCAGCAAATCTGTTTGCTATGCTTATGTGTGCAAAGAGGCATTATTTTCATTCGAGGACGTGCCTTCCTCTTTGCCCCCTGCTGTCACTAACATTTTGCAGGAGTTCGCTGACGTCTTCCCACAAGACGTGCCACCGGGATTACCACCTATTCGAGGGATTGAGCATCAAATTGACTTAATTCCCGGTGCATCGCTACCCAACCGTGCACCATACCGTACCAATCCAGAGGAGACGAAGGAGATTATGCGTCAAGTACAGGAGCTGCTCGACAAAGGTTATATACGCGAATCTCTTAGTCCTTGTGCTGTTCCTATTATACTAGTGCCTAAAAAGGATGGTACGTCGCGTATGTGTGTTGATTGTAGAGGCATTAATAATATTACTATTCGTTATCGTCATCCTATTCCTAGGCTAGATGATATGCTTGATGAATTGAGTGGCTCTACAATATTCTCCAAAGTTGATTTGCGTAGTGGATACCATCAAATTCGTATGAAATTGGGAGATGAATGGAAAACTGCATTTAAAACTAAGTTTGGTTTATATGAGTGCTTAGTCATGCCTTTTGGGTTAACTAATGCACCTAGTACTTTCATGAGACTAATGAACGAAGTTTTACGTGCTTTCATTGGACGATTTGTGGTAGTCTATTTTGATGATATACTGATTTATAGCAAATCTTTGGAAGAACATTTGGAACATTTACGTGCTGTTTTTATTGCTCTACGTGATGCACGTTTGTTTGGTAACCTTGGGAAGTGCACCTTTTGCACCGACCGAGTATCTTTTCTTGGCTATGTTGTTACTCCACAGGGAATTGAAGTTGATAAAGCCAAGATTGAAGCTATTGAGAGTTGGCCGGAGCCCAAAACGGTCACACAAGTGCGGAGTTTTCTTGGACTCGCTGGTTTCTATAGGCGTTTTGTGAGAGATTTCAGCACCATTGCTGCACCTCTCAACGAGCTTACAAAGAAGGATGTGCCTTTTGTTTGGGGTACCGCACAGGAAGAAGCCTTCACGGTATTGAAAGATAAGTTGACACATGCTCCTTTACTCCAACTTCCTGATTTTAATAAGACTTTTGAGCTTGAATGTGATGCTAGTGGAATTGGATTAGGAGGTGTGTTATTACAAGATGGTAAACCTGTTGCATACTTTTCTGAAAAATTGAGTGGGCCTAGTCTGAATTATTCTACTTATGATAAAGAACTATATGCTCTTGTTCGGACTTTAGAAACATGGCAACATTATTTATGGCCCAAAGAATTTGTTATACATTCTGATCATGAATCTTTGAAACATATTAAAAGTCACGCTAAACTGAATCGTAGACATGCTAAATGGGTTGAATTCATTGAAACTTTCCCTTATGTCATTAAACACAAGAAGGGTAAAGAAAATGTTATTGCTGATGCATTGTCTCGTCGCTATACTATGCTTTCACAACTTGACTTCAAAATATGTGGTTTGCAGACCATCAAAGATCAATATGTGCATGATGCTGATTTTGAAGATGTTTTGCAGAATTGTAAAGAAGGAAGAGCCTGGCACAAGTTTGTCGTTAATGATGGATTTGTGTTCCGTGCTAACAAGCTATGCATTCCAGCTAGCTCTCTTCGTCTTTTGTTGTTGCAGGAGGCGCATGGAGGAGGATTAATGGGACACTTTGGCGTGAAGAAGACGGAGGACGTACTTGCTACACATTTCTTTTGGCCAAAGATGAGACGGGATGTTGAGCGTTTTGTTGCTCGCTGCACTACATGTCAAAAAGCTAAGTCACGAATCAATCCTCATGGTTTATATATGCCTTTGCCTGTACCTAGTGTTCCTTGGGAGGAAATATCTATGGACTTTGTTTTAGGTTTACCTCGAACAAAGAAGGGGAGGGATAACATATTTGTTGTCGTGGATAGATTCTCAAAAATGGCACACTTTATACCATGTCATAAAAGCTATGATGCTGTTAATGTTGCTGATTTGTTCTTCCGTGAAATTATTCGTTTGCATGGTGTGCCAAATACTATTGTTTCAGATCGTGATACTAAATTTCTTAGCCACTTTTGGAGATGTTTATGGGCTAAGTTGGGGACTAAACTGCTTTTTAGTACTACTTGTCACCCCCAAACTGATGGACAAACTGAAGTAGTCAATAGAACATTGTCAACTATGCTTAGGGCTATTTTGAAGAATAATAAGAAAATGTGGGAAGAATGCTTGCCTCATATTGAGTTTGCTTATAATCGTTCATTGCATTCTACTACTAAGATGTGCCCTTTTGAAATTGTGTATGGTTTCCTACCTCGTGCACCTATTGATTTGTTGCCTCTTCCATCTTCGGAGAAGGTTAATTTTGATGCTAAACAACGTGCTGAATTGATCTTAAAAATGCATGAGTTAACTAAGGAAAACATTGAGCGTATGAATGCTAAATATAAACTTGCTGGAGATAAGGGTAGAAAACATGTTGTGTTTGCACCTGGAGATCTTGTTTGGTTACATTTGCGTAAGGATAGATTTCCTGACTTGCGCAAATCAAAGCTAATGCCACGTGCTGATGGTCCTTTTAAGGTGTTAGAGAAAATAAATGATAATGCATATAAACTTGAGCTGCCTGCAGATTTTGGGGTTAGTCCCACTTTTAACATTGCAGATTTGAAGCCTTATTTGGGTGAGGGAGATGAGCTTCCGTCGAGGACGACTTCATTTCAAGAAGGGGAGGATGATGAGGACATCAATACCATTGTTACACCCACAGCCCCTGCTGCTATACATACTGGACCAATTACTAGAGCTCGCGCACGCCAATTAAATTACCAGGTACTTTCGTTTCTTGGTAATGATTCTAATGTTCATGAGAATATGATGCTGCCTAAATTGGATACATTTGTTTTGCTTACAAATGAAGGGCTTAGCTTTGAGAAGTGATAGAGGCGAGGGTGTCCCGATCTTTCGATGAGATGATAACTATCGATTTGGTGGAGACGACTTTGACGATCCGACTACAAACGTGCACGACGTTGCGCCTTATCAATCGCTAAACCAATCTCCTGAGGTTACTGACGATGCCGGAAGCACGATCAGCCTGACCACGAAGGTCTATTCCTGCAAGCAATCGAAGAACGAGCAAGAATATGATAATGCAATCTGAATATTGCGAATATATATGAAGTATTGATAGTGGTGGGAATCCGTAAGCGGTCTTGGTCTGGTCGTTGGACACAAACGAAGTACACGAAGTTGCAATGGCTAACTTTTAACTAAACAAATTCCCAGGAAAAAGCTACTAGATGGATCTACTTATATAGGAACAAGGGGTGGCGGCCAAGGAGGTGGGAGGACGTCCCAAGGCAGCCTAAAACCAACCCTAGGTCGTACAAGGCACATGGGCCCAAGTGGAGGTGATGCAACACCTTTGGACTTGTAGTTTGACTCGGATTCTGGTGCAACGTCAGATTGTTTCGACCATAACTCAATGCTCCGGACGAATTTAAAGGTGAATCCAATTGTGTTGGAAAGAGCACGAAATCTAGTTTCCAACAAAAAAAGAATCACCCAATTCGGTGATAGAGGCAAAGGTGTCCCGTCTTTCGATGAGATGATGAATATCGCTTTGATGGAAGTCGACTTTGACGATCCGACTACGAACGTGCGAGGACGTCGCGCCTTAGCAATCGCTAAACCAACTCCGAGAGGTTATCGACCACGCCGGAGCACGATCAACCTGACCACGAGGGTCTGTTTCCTGCGAGCAAACGAAGAACAGGCAAGAAACTGAGATTGCAATCTGGATATTGCGAATATAAGATGAAAGCTTTATTGATCAAGGTGGGGTTCTGTGACGCCTTTGTCTGGTCGCTGAACACAAACGAAGTACGCGAAGTTGCAGCTATGGCGAACTTTTAATCTAAACAAAACCCAAAGTCTAAACGACGCCCTAAGGGCTGTATATATGGAGGAAGAGGGGGGGAATTTCGTGGCCCTTGAGGAAGGGGTCCGAAACCAACCCTATCTCTTGTTTCCCCACACATACGGACTCTAAAAACAGCCTATACTTATGTATTTCGAAATTACATGGGCCTGGCCCAATAATAAGGTGACGCAGCACCTAGAATAGCCTCTGGACGAAAGTTATGAAGTAGCATCTTGTATATTTCGTCCAAGGCTTCATGCACGCATTATGGTGGCTTCAACGTCCTGAAATCATCACTTGTAACTCCGTTCTTGTTCCCCATGCGCATGCCATCATCTCCATGCTTGTTCTTGCTCCAATGTTCATCCTTCTCAAAGCTAGGCCCTTCATTTGTAAGCAAAACAAATGTATCCAATTTAGGCAGCATCATATTCTCATGAACATTAGAATCATTAGCAAGAAACGAAAGTACCTGGTAATTTAATTGGCGTGCGCGAGCTCTAGTAATTGGTCCAGTATGTATAGCAGCAGGGCCTGTGGGTGTAATAATTGTATTGATGTCCTCATCATCCTCCCCTTCTTGAAATGAAGTCGTCCTCGACGGAAGCTCATCTTCCTCACCCAAATAAGGCTTCAAATCTGCAATATTAAAAGTGGGACTAACCCCAAAATCTGCAGGCAGCTCAAGTTTATATGCATTATCATTTATTTTCTCTAACACCTTAAAAGGACCATCAGCACGTGGCATTAGCTTTGATTTGCGCAAATCAGGAAATCTATCCTTACGCAAATGTAACCAAACAAGATCTCCAGGTGCAAACACAACATGTTTTCTACCCTTATCTCCAGCAAGTTTATATTTAGCATTCATACGCTCAATGTTTTCCTTAGTTAACTCATGCATTTTTAAGATCAATTCAGCACGTTGTTTAGCATCAAAATTAACCTTCTCCGAAGATGGAAGAGGCAACAAATCAATAGGTGCACGAGGTAGGAAACCATACACAATTTCAAAAGGACACATCTTAGTAGTAGAATTTTTTGACTATTTTTTTTTTTCGGAAATCAGGGCAGCGACGACGAAAAAGTGCGACAAAAAATCACTATGATGGCGAGTGTCTCAAAACACTACCCGGGGCCTAAAAATAGGATAGGGAAAAAAATATTTTGGGTTGCCGAAATTTTGGCCTAAAAACGGCCCGGGGGTCTCCAGACTTTTTTTTTTTTTTTTCCGAGACCTACTCAGGCAAGGAAACACGAAACGGAAAATATATGGATCTCTAAAACAAACCGACTATGAAAAGAACTCGGATTGGTGGTGGATATATGGCGGTAGTATATGGCAGCGGTGGTGGTATATGGATACGGATTCAAAGCGGTGGCGGATAAGCAATGGTGGTAGATGGCAAGGCGATGATGATGGTGCGGCGGCGGCGTGACAACTTATGACCAGAACTCGAAACTCTAAAAGACTAGACTCTAAGACCAGCAACTTGACACGACGATGCAACCGCAAATTCAACAAAGCAAAAACCCTAAAAAGATTATGCAAAGGCTCAGATTGGTTCGGATATGATGAACTAACCCTAATTTTTTTTTTGTGGCTTTTTCGTGGACTGTAGGTATGAAGAACAGACTCGATCTAAACTACGAAAAACTGTAAAATCTCACCGAGCAACCTGGAAATCTGATACCACTTGATAGAGGCAAAGGTGTCCCGTCTTTCGATGAGATGATGAATATCGCTTTGATGGAAGTCGACTTTGACGATCCGACTACGAACGTGCGAGGACGTCGCGCCTTAGCAATCGCTAAACCAACTCCGAGAGGTTATCGACCACGCCGGAGCACGATCAACCTGACCACGAGGGTCTGTTTCCTGCGAGCAAACGAAGAACAGGCAAGAAACTGAGATTGCAATCTGGATATTGCGAATATAAGATGAAAGCTTTATTGATCAAGGTGGGGTTCTGTGACGCCTTTGTCTGGTCGCTGAACACAAACGAAGTACGCGAAGTTGCAGCTATGGCGAACTTTTAATCTAAACAAAACCCAAAGTCTAAACGACGCCCTAAGGGCTGTATATATGGAGGAAGAGGGGGGGAATTTCGTGGCCCTTGAGGAAGGGGTCCGAAACCAACCCTATCTCTTGTTTCCCCACACATACGGACTCTAAAAACAGCCTATACTTATGTATTTCGAAATTACATGGGCCTGGCCCAATAATAAGGTGACGCAGCACCTAGAATAGCCTCTGGACGAAAGTTATGAAGTAGCATCTTGTATATTTCGTCCAAGGCTTCATGCACGCATTATGGTGGCTTCAACGTCCTGAAATCATCACTTGTAACTCCGTTCTTGTTCCCCATGCGCATGCCATCATCTCCATGCTTGTTCTTGCTCCAATGTTCATCCTTCTCAAAGCTAGGCCCTTCATTTGTAAGCAAAACAAATGTATCCAATTTAGGCAGCATCATATTCTCATGAACATTAGAATCATTAGCAAGAAACGAAAGTACCTGGTAATTTAATTGGCGTGCGCGAGCTCTAGTAATTGGTCCAGTATGTATAGCAGCAGGGCCTGTGGGTGTAATAATTGTATTGATGTCCTCATCATTCGGAGTCCGTATGAAAAAGTTGTTGGCGTTTTGAGTCAGGTATGTCTGTGCAGTCCGAATCTGAATCCAGAACGTGAGAGACTTGGACTCTATCTTCTCTTGGCCCAAAAATGACGTGAGAGGACTTTTTGAACAGAACCTAAACTTCTCCTTTTGCCTTATCTTCATATGTGGATTGTACAAATGTCCCATACACCTACAATTAGACAAAACACAAAAGTGTGTGAAGTATTTTTGTTCTGGATAACATAAATAGATTATTGAATAGTTTGCACTAGAAATCACCTGACAAATATGCATGTATGCAATATTTTTGGTCGTATCCAAGGTAGTTATGTCCTCATCATCCTCCCCTTCTTGAAAACAAAGCCGTCCTCGGCGTTGCTTAATCTGAAATGTGGCTAACAAAAGAGACAAGGTGTACATGTTGTATATGTATATGTCATCCATTTTTACTTCCCGTGGATTTTGCACATATGACACATGTATACATGAGTAACTTTCATAGTTAATAAAATATAAAGCCAAATATTATCACAAGAAGTAGAAGGCATGAAAGTATTGCAACTCAGTTTGCACATATAAGTGAAGCTCTTATTCATATGAAAAGATTGACAATATTCATCATTAAACCATCCCAACATTGATGAACCATCACCAAGATTAGAGGTCATATCAAAATGATTAAATATTGGCACAATTATTTTCAAACATATTTGATCCAAATCTGATTTATTCCCTAATTCACTTGATTCTTTTGCATCGATAGTTAATTCAATGGGCTCACTCAAAATTGTTTGATCACATGGCAAAGTCAAATCATCAACATAGTCCTCTAAGGTAGCTGGTGTGATCAAAGTAGTGGGTAGCTCACCGCATGGTGCACTTAAATTGACAAGACATTCATCATGCTCATGTGGAAGTGGAAGATTAGTACCTTTGTCATTACCTCTTATGATCAACTCAGATGAGGTAGGCACTCTCGGTGATGATGTGTCACATGGTGGAGGTGATGTAGTCCTCACAACAACGGATGTGGTTGTCATAGTATGCTTAGTAGTTGAAGGGACAACCGTATCAACTCTTGGAATGTGCATCTCGCGCTTGTTCTCCTTGTGCGCAACATGTCGTTTTATTTCCTGTTCAGCTATGCAAGCAAGATGAAACAAATGGTCCATAGGATAACACTCTTCATGTATTAGTATCTCCTGAATGTCACGATTTAATCCTCCCCAAAATCTATCCATAAAATCTTCTTCACTTTCTTCTAAAGAGGAATGCAGCAAGGTAGTTTGTAAAGTATCATAATATTTCGTTACGGTGTCACTACCTTGTTTTAAATGTTGCAACTTTGTAATCATGTCACGAGTATAATAAGCGGGAACGAATGTATGTCGCATGGCAAGTTTCAAATCATCCCAAGTAGTAGGTATATCATTAGGGTGTAACCGACAATATTCACTCCACCAAACTACAGCATAACCAGTGAAAGAACCAACCGCAACCTTAACTTTTTTTACGTACATCAAAATTATTGGAAGCAAATATATTATTTAGGTCAAACTCCCATTCAATATATAAAGCAGGTCTAAAACGGCCATTAAATGGTGGTATAGAAACATTAACCTGATCATGTGCATTTGGATGTTTGTGCACCTCTCGTGACGGTTGTGGTATTTGCATAGGTGATGGCACATCTCCCACGATCGACAAACCCCATGAATTGACTCTAGATCCTGTCATGATTAGTAGAAACAAGAAACAAAATTCAAGAATAATGTTCCTATGAACTACTAGGATGTGGTGGTAAAGCGCTCACAGTAAAGCAAATATCAATATCTTACAAGTTCTTACCAAGCAGCAGGTGGTGACAGGCAACCAGCGGTGTCAAATAACTCCAAAGATTGAGTAAAGCGATTGCCAGGGGAGCGTACGTATACACGGTGTAGAAATATGTGGAGCTGGGTTGGCTATATATGGTAGCAAAATATTAGCAATAATCAATTCAGAGATGCAATGTTGAATAAACGCTCAACGACGGTACTGTGCTGGTCCTAGGCTAGACCGGACTAGAGACGCGAGCCTAGAACACTAATGAGGTCACGGCGTAGCACAACTAGCATCAATGAAGCATACTAAGTAGCTCTGGACAGCAAGATATAAGTGAAGATCACAACGGCAGTAAAGATAATGATGAAAAACAACTGCCAAGCAGGATATACAACAACTCTCTCCAACTTTCCTCTTGAAAAGTTTGTGCCAATTTTCTGATAAATTTTTTCAAAGAATGCTACTAACTCAAGCTTTCCAATGCAAAAAGAATCACTCAATTCCGAGTTGATATGAGGAGTGAAAGAATTCTGAAACTGGCTTGAAAAACTGGAATAAGCTGTGTCCGCGAACTTCGGAGGGCAAAAAGACCTATTTAGAAGACGATTTTGAGGTGTCAAATATTGAACTAGTCTCTGCAACTATTTAGATGCGGCTCGTCGCTAGCTTTCATTTGAGTACTCGCGGAGTCAAAACGGACTTCGTATGAGGAAGGTATGCCTGTTTTACTAAACAGTGCACAAAACAGATTCCAATCCAAATTCAACTACGAGATTGAGTCTAGATAGATCCGAATTTTGTTTTTTTTTCTTCTCTTTTTTTTTCTCACACTTTTTTTTCTTTCTCTTTTTTTCTGACTTCTTTTTCTTTTTTTTCTCTTTTTTTTCTCTATCTTTTTTTTTTCTCTCCCTCTTTCCAAGACAAACTAGATAAGATGCAGATTGGATCAAGCGAAGATGTGAACGACCTCAACTATGATTGTGACAATGAACTATGGGTAGCACGTGGTAGAATTTGATGGATGGTGTGGTGGACAGCAGAAGGGATAACGATGCAGCGGCGACGTGACTAATGTGAAGAGAACTCGAAACTCTAAACGAACTAGACCCTAAGACCAGCAACTCGACACGACGATGCAACTGATAATTCAATAATGCAAACAAGGAATAGAAAATTGCAAAGGCTCAGACTGGCTTGGACAAAAGGATGAATAGATCTAACTTTTTTGTGGCTTTTTCTTGGACAATAGGTAAGAAAATAAATCTAATCTAGGGGAAACTGGAAATTCTCACCGAGCAACCTGAAAACTGATACCACTTGATAGAGGCGAGGGTGTCCCGATCTTTCGATGAGATGATAACTATCGATTTGGTGGAGACGACTTTGACGATCCGACTACAAACGTGCACGACGTTGCGCCTTATCAATCGCTAAACCAATCTCCTGAGGTTACTGACGATGCCGGAAGCACGATCAGCCTGACCACGAAGGTCTATTCCTGCAAGCAATCGAAGAACGAGCAAGAATATGATAATGCAATCTGAATATTGCGAATATATATGAAGTATTGATAGTGGTGGGAATCCGTAAGCGGTCTTGGTCTGGTCGTTGGACACAAACGAAGTACACGAAGTTGCAATGGCTAACTTTTAACTAAACAAATTCCCAGGAAAAAGCTACTAGATGGATCTACTTATATAGGAACAAGGGGTGGCGGCCAAGGAGGTGGGAGGACGTCCCAAGGCAGCCTAAAACCAACCCTAGGTCGTACAAGGCACATGGGCCCAAGTGGAGGTGATGCAACACCTTTGGACTTGTAGTTTGACTCGGATTCTGGTGCAACGTCAGATTGTTTCGACCATAACTCAATGCTCCGGACGAATTTAAAGGTGAATCCAATTGTGTTGGAAAGAGCACGAAATCTAGTTTCCAACAAAAAAAGAATCACCCAATTCGGAGTCCGTATGAAAAAGTTGTTGGCGTTTTGAGTCAGGTATGTCTGTGCAGTCCGAATCTGAATCCAGAACGTGAGAGACTTGGACTCTATCTTCTCTTGGCCCAAAAATGACGTGAGAGGACTTTTTGAACAGAACCTAAACTTCTCCTTTTGCCTTATCTTCATATGTGGATTGTACAAATGTCCCATACACCTACAATTAGACAAAACACAAAAGTGTGAAGTATTTTTGTTCTGGATAACATAAATAGATTATTGAATAGTTTGCACTAGAAATCACCTGACAAATATGCATGTATGCAATATTTTTGGTCGTATCCAAGGTAGTCATGTCCTCATCAAGAAGGATGAACATTGGAGAAAGAACAAGCATGGAGATGATGGCATGCGCATGGGGGACAAGAACGAAGTTACAAGTGATGATTTCAGGACGTTGAAGCCACCATAATGCGTGCATGAAGCCTTGGACGAAATATACAAGATGCTACTTCATAACTTTCGTCCAGAGGCTATTCTAGGTGCTGCGTCACCTTATTATTGGGCCAGGCCCATGTAATTTCGAAATACTTGAGTATAGGCTATTTTTAGAGTCCGTATGTGTGGGGAAACAAGAGATAGGGTTGGTTTCGGACCCCTTCCCCAAGGGCCACGAAATTCCCCCCTCTTCCTCCATATATACAGCCCTTAGGGCGTCGTTTAGACTTTGGGTTTTGTTTAGATTAAAAGTTCGCCATAGCTGCAACTTCGCGTACTTCGTTTGTGTTCAACGACCAGACAAAGGCGTCACAGAACCCCACCTTGATCAATAAAGCTTTCATCTTATATTCGCAATATCCAGATTGCAATCTCAGTTTCTTGCTTGTTCTTCGTTTGCTCGCAGGAAACAGACCCTCGTGGTTAGGTTGACCGTGCTCCGGCGTGGTCAATAACCTCTCGGAGTTGGTTTAGCGATTGCTAAGGCGCGACGCCATCGCACGTTCGTAGTCGGATTGTCAAAGTCGACTTCCACCAAAGAGATATCCATCATCTCATCGAAAGACGGGACACCTTTGCCTCTATCACTCCTTGTACCACTCTACTCTTGAGAGAGAGAGAGAGACTACTACTCCTTTTGGAGGCCAAGACCTCCATCTAGGAGAAAATCCTGCGGGATATATCATCAAGACCCCCTCTTGGGCGGCCCCCTTCAAGACCTCCTCATGGAGATGAACTTTACCTTGTATCTTTCTCTTTGTTGTTCATGTACCTTGTGGATCTTGTGTGTTTCATTGTCTAGTGGATGTGTGATTGGACTTGTTCTTGAGTGTTTCCCCTTGTGATTTCTCTCCGTTCTTCCCCGTGTTCATCGTGTTCTTCGAGGGAACCCACTCCAATCGTGAAAGATCGGCCAACACCGGGTTAGCCCCGTATTATATGGTATCATGAGCCACGTTGATCACGTATTTGGAGTCCCTCCCACCGTTTTCTAGCCTTCTTTTGCTTCATTTCATCCTAAATTCAAAAATCCGCACCAAAAATAGCCCCCAAATTTTTTTTGTGATTTGTTGGTTTGATGATGTTTTGTTGATTTTGATCCATGGATTTGCTTGGTTTCAAGTGGATCTAGCTTTCCCCTATCTTTTCCCCCTTTGCATCCACAAAATCCATCAAATTTTGCCCCCGAAATCATCCATTTCCGCCCCAAATCGAGTTTCGAAGTCCAAATCCCGATCTGGAATCGTCGGGCCGGACATCCGGCTCCTGGAGCACAAAATCTGCATGGTTCTGGACACTGACCCCGGAAATCCGGACCCAACCCCGAATGTCCGACCCCTGTAGATTTCAGCCTCCCGTGTTTGATGAGGACATCAATACCATTGTTACACCCACATCCCCTGCTGCTATACATACTGGACCAATTACTAGAGCTCGCGCACGCCAATTAAATTACCAGGTACTTTCGTTTCTTGGTAATGATTCTAATGTTCATGAGAATATGATGTTGCCTAAATTGGATACATTTGTTTTGCTTACAAATGAAGGGCCTAGCTTTGAGAAGGATGAACATTGGAGCAAGAACAAGCATGGAGATGATGGCATGCGCATGGGGAACAAGAACGGAGTTACAAGTGATGATTTTAGGACGTTGAAGCCACCATAATGCGTGCATGAAGCCTTGGACGAAATATACAAGATACTACTTCATAACTTTTGTCCAGAGGCTATTCTAGGTGCTGCGTCACCTTATTATTGGGCCAGGCCCATGTAATTTCGAAATACATAAGTATAGGCTGTTTTTAGAGTCCGTATGTGTGGGGAAACAAGAGATAGGGTTGGTTTCGGACCCCTTCCTCAAGGGCCACGAAATTCCCCCCTCTTCCTCCATATATACAGCCCTTAGGGCGTCGTTTAGACTTTGGGTTTTGTTTAGATTAAAAGTTCGCCATAGCTGCAACTTCGCGTACTTCGTTTGTGTTCAGCGACCAGACAAAGGCGTCACAGAACTCCACCTTGATCAATAAAGCTTTCATCTTATATTTGCAATATCCAGATTGCAATCTCAGTTTCTTGCTTGTTCTTCGTTTGCTCGCAGGAAACAGACCCTCGTGGTCAGGTTGATCGTGCTCCGGCGTGGTCGATAACCTCTCGGAGTTGGTTTAGCGATTGCTAAGGCGCGACGTCCTCGCACGTTCGTAGTCGGATCGTCAAAGTCGACTTCTACCAAAGCGATATCCATCATCTCATCGAAAGACGGGACACCTTTGCCTCTATCAGTGTTTCACCGTTTTGACCATAACTTTCACATCCGGAGTCCAATTTTCGCGTTCTTTAGCTCGTTGAGTAGCTATTGACATCCCCCATCCATCTGGATAGGTTTCATCTCCATTTGACTCCATCAAATTTTGACAACTTTGGCATCTTTGCCTAGGGCTTCCACCACAACATCCGCATAACCACCACCCACTTCCGCAACCTAACCCAATTTGTTCCTTATAGCATTAGTGGTTGATTGTGTTGTGAGTTGTGTCTCCTAAGGTGTTTCGGCTACTTAGGGACCGTGCTTCCAACTCCCACACCGTGCATAATCCACCACCTTACCCTCCACATCCGCATTGCGTTCTCCAAACCCCATCATTGCATTTCCGCAATCCCTTTGAGTTTCCGCAAAACCACCACCGCATTCCCGCTACCACCATTTGACATTTGACATTTGAGATTTTTGAGTTCGCGATTTTTCCGTTTCGTAAGGTGTTTCGGCTACTTAAGGATGAGTCTCCATCATCTTGGTATCTACATCAAGAACACCGTTACTCATCATCGCCTCGGACGGTAACCTCCATATCATCTTGGTATCGTGGTATCCCTCCATTGTATATTCCCTTGCACATTGCATTGTTAACCCCTAGCCCATTTTGCGTCACTTGCCTATCGAGACTAGCCATTTGAGTATTCCCGGCAACGTTACTTGTGCACATTAGTGATCTACACCTTCCATTGCATACATACCATATCATATTGGTATCATCATATCATATCTTGTGTCACAAGATTGTTCCCGCATATACACAATTGCTATCTTGGTTTGTGCATTTTGCAAAGTGGCCATACATAAAAAAAAGAAAAAGAGAAAGAGCAAAGAGCTTGTAAGCAAGTGCCATAGCATCATACCACATTGCATATAAGATTGTCATATCCTATCATCTTGGATCATCTTGAGAGAAACACCGGGAACCATACATACATAGCATACTTGGGATAGAAAGTTTATCCATTTTGCATATCATAGATTGTGCACAAGTGTCGTATCCGCCTATTGAGCAATCGTGCTAGCGTCTCTCTTGAGTTGTGCAACACGAGCGTTTTCCCTGGACTCCACATTTTGTGCTCATTCCTTGGTTGCACGACCCCATTTATCTATCCGTGTGTGTGTTTCCGTGTGCCATTCTTTGCTATTGGTCTACTTGTTTCACTTGCGAATTTGTGAATCTCTCTCAACATTATTGACTCTTGCTAACATTTTGCATCAAATTTTTTGTGCCACTATCCTCACCGAGCTCCACCATAAGCCTTACTTGTGCAGGTGTGAGAAACCGACAAGAATTGGTACCAATTGTGCTATTTCCTTGTTACACATTCAGTGATCATTGATCCATTTTCAACATCGGTCAAGGTACATTTGGTATAGTTCTTCTCTTTCTCCCACTCATATTTGCTCGAGTCTTGTGATGGATAGGCAAGGCATTTCATCTCCGGTCTTCGACAACAACGACGGCGTGAACAACTACATCACCAAAATGTCCATCTTCGATCTACAACGACAAATGCAAGGCACACAATCTACATTGCGAGAGCGCCTCGACAACCTCGCCATCGACATACGACACTCCGAAGCAAGGAAAAGGGACTACATCGACACCAAGTTGGGCGAGCTAAAGGATCAACTACGAGACATGGTGGCCGACTACAAGTCTTCTTCCCCTTCATCATCCTCAAGGCGGCGGCGAGCAAGTCGATCATCTTCGGAGCGCAAACAAGATGCAAGCACAAGTCGTCCACGTCCACATCTCCATGGCGACCATCGCCAACATCGTCATGAAGGGCAAGACACCTCCAAGCATCATGTGCACAACGACGACGAACGACATCTACTACGAGGTCAAGTGCGACAACGACACCATCAAGATGAAGATGCTCCACAAGCGCGAACGTACAAGTCCCAACAAGCCCTACTTCACGCCAAGTCCAAGCTTCGTGAGCAAAAGAGAAGACCGCGAGACGAGCAACACCAAGACGGAGCTACGGCTACACCAACCACTTCGGCATCTTCGCCAAGTGTTCTCAAGGCATCTTCGCCTTTGGACGTACGACATCTTCGCCTACTTCCCACGAGTACGCCTACGACGACTTCATCAAGTACAAGGCGACCACCTACAAGCGAGGGCGACACTTCCATTTTCGGAAGCCCCTCAAGGAAGATGGCCGAGCATGGGAAATTCCCTTTGGTCATGGAGACGAGCTACGAGGTGCCACATCATATGGGCCTCGGACAACAAGACGGCGACAAGACGGTCGAGCAAGGGCCATCCCCTTCGACTACGGCGACGAGCATGAATGATGCGGGGCATCCTATGGACATCACCATGTCAAGAGTCCATTCGGCGAGTGAGACGTGCGACATCTACTTCACATATGCAAAGGTGAATCATCTCCTTTACACGTGCTCACTTGATCCCTTCGAGGATGGTATACTACTTGACACTCCACTCGTGTGCATGCATAGGTATTGTCGGAACACTACGGACGACGAGGAGGAGTGCAAGCGCCAAGGTACAACTACACCATCCGCGAGGGAGGCCTGGAAGCGACGACGGAAGAAGACGGAGCTGCTGAAGCTACAGCGGCCGGACATCCGGGCCAAAGGCCGGACATCCGGCGCCTGTGCAGCCGCCAAGGAGCTGCACCAATAGACGGCCAACAGCATCAGCGGCCGGACATCCGGCGCCAGCCCCGGACATCGGCCCTTCCCCAGGAAATCCGGCATCGACGACAGAAGACATCCAGAAGTTTTACCCTCCAGCCCGGACATCCGGCCCCAGCCCGGACATCCGGCCCCTCTTGAAGCCCCAGACATCCGGCCCGTCGCCCGGACATCCGGCCACCCCTGTCTGCGCATAGTAAGGGCCGAGGCCCGTGTACCCCTTCGACCCCCTAGACTATATATACTCTTTCTCCTCCATCTTTCTAGGGTTAGCAAAGGATTAGCTCATTTAGAGATATAGCTTTGCTCATCCATTACGGATCTACTCCACGAGAGAGACCGCGGCCCCTCTACGGAGAAGATCACCTTGGATTCAAGACCCCCTCTTGGGTGGCCCCCATCAAGACCTCCTTACGGAGAAGAACCGGTTACCTTTGTATCGTCCTTTGTTGACTTTGGATCTTATATCTTACCTTTGTGTTCATCGATCTAGTGCATGTGTGATCTATTCTTGTTGGTTGAGTCATTTCTCTCGTGTTTCCCCTCGTGTTCATCATGTTCTTCGTAGGGATCCGTTCCTTTCGTGAAAGATCGGCCATCTAGGGTTCCGCCCTACATCATCTTGGATCAGAGCCAGCTTGTCTCATGATATCTTGGTATCATGAGCCACGTTGATCACGATTTCGGAGCCTCCCCGTTGTGTTTTCTAGCCTAGTTTTGTTGATTTCTTCCCCAATTTCGAAAATCCCCACCAAAAATAGCCCCAAATTTTTTTGTGGTTTGTTGGTTTGATGATGTTTTGTTGATTTTGATCCATGAATTCGCTTTGTTACTAGTGGATCTAGCTTTCCCCAATTTTCCCCACTTTCCATCCACGAAATCTCTCCAATTTTGCCCTCGAAATCATCAATTTCCACCCCCAAAATCGAGTCCTCGAGTTCATCCTCGGATTTGGAGCCCGGACATCCGGCCCGTAGCCCCGGACATCCGGCCCGTAGCCCGGACATCCGGCCCGTAGCCCGGACATCCGGCTCCTGGAGCGCATTTTCGCGCAAGGTTCTGGACATCAGGTCCCGGAAATCCGGCCCGAGCCCCGGATGTCCGGCCCCTGGCATTTCAGCTTTTCCGTTTCACCGTTTTATGCATAACTTCCACATCCGGAGTCCGATTTTCGCGTTCTTTAGCTCGTTGAGTAGCTATTGACATCCTCTATCCATCTAGATAGGTCCCATCCCCATTTGACTCCATCAAATTTTGACAACTTTGGCATCTTTGCCTAGGGCTTCCACCACAACTTCCGCATAACCACCATAGCCTTCCACAACCTAACCCAATTTGTTCCCCATAGCATTAGTGGTTGCTTGAGTTGCGATTCGAGTCTCCTAAGATGTTTCGTCTACTTAGGGACGATTGTTTCTTCATCAACCACCACCATAACTTCCGTATAGGCTTACCCACCATACACTTCCACCACCCAACTTAACCCAATTTTGTTTGTGTTGTGAGTTGTGTCTCCAAAGGTGTTTCGGCTACTTAGGGACCGTGTTTCGAACTCCGGCACCGTGTATATTCCATCCACTTTACCCTCGACTTCCGCATTGCGTCTCAAAACCCATCATTGCATTCCCGCAATCCCTTTGAGCTTCCGCAAAACCACCACCGCTTACACTACCACCGTTTGACTTTTGTCCTTGAGATTTTGAGTTGTGGTTTTTCCGTTTCCTAAGGTGTTTCGGCTACTTAGGGACGAGTCTCCATCATCTTGGTATCTACATCAAGAACACCGCCACTCATCATCGCCAAGGGCGGTAACCTCGACGACACCTTTGTATATTCCCCTTGCAATTGCATTGATAACCCCTAGCCCATTTTGCGTCACTTGCCTATCGAGACTAGACATTTGAGTATTGCCGGCAACGTTACTTGTGCACATTAGTGGTCTACAACTTCCATTGCATCCATACCATATCATATTGGTATCATATCATCTCGTGTGCCTCAAGTTTGTTCCCGCATATACACAATTGCTATCTTGGTTTGTGCATTTCGCAAAGTGGCCATACATACAAAAAAACAATAAGCTTTTAAGCAAAAGAGAAAGAGCAAATAACTTGTAAGCAAGTGCCATAGCATCATACCACATTGCATATAAGATTGTCATATCCGATCATCTTGGATCATCTTGTGAGAAACACCGGGAACCATACATACATAGCATACTTGGGATAGAAGTTTATCCAGTTTACATATCATAGGTTGTGCACAAGTGTCGCATCCGCCTATTGAGCAATCGTGCTAGCGTCTCTCTTGAGTTGTGCAACACGAGCGTTTTCCGTGGACTCCACATTTTGTGCTCATTCCTTGGTTGCACGACCCCATTTATCTATCCGTGTGTGTGTTTCCGTGTGCCATTTTTTTGCTATTGGTCTACTTGTTTCACTTGCGAATTTGTGAATCTTTTTAACATTATTGACTCTTGCTAACATTTTGCATCAAATTTTTGTGCCACTATCCTCACCGAGCTCCACTATAAGCCTTACTTGTGTAGGTGTGAGAAACCGACAAGAATTGGTACCAATTGTGCTATTTCCTTGTTACACATTGAGTGATCATTGATCCATCTTCAACATCGGTCAAGGTACATTTGGTATCGTTCTTCTCTTTCTCCCACTCACATTTGCTCGAGTCTTGTGATGGATAGGCAAGGCATTTCACCTTCGGTCTACAACAATGACGAGTTCGATGCCACGAACAACTCCAACGACGCCAAGATGCAGGCTCAAATGGAGGAGATCAAATCCCTCATCAAGTCATACAAGGGATCTTCCTCATCTTCGAGAAGACGCTCAAGAGCACATGCCTCCGAGCTACCATCTCTGGCAAGGTCACATCGGCATCGACACCATCACCACCAAGAACGTGAAGGTCAAGAGCTCTACACCAACAACCGCTCAACGACTTCACCATCTCCCTCGGCATCTTCGCCAAGCGACTTCAAGGCATCCTCGCCTACGGATATACGGCATCTTCGCCAACAAGCACCTCAAGACTACGCTCAAGAGAAGCTCCCCAAGCTCAAGTCCGCGACTTCCACGAGCTACTACGACCTCGACACCGACCATGAGATTCCTTTCTATGGGACTCAAGAACCCGAGGAGTATCTCGAGTGGGAGCACCTAATGGATGACTACCTCAAGCTACATCAAGTTCCTCCCGAAGATCAAGTGAAGTGCGCCACAAGAAACTTCCATGACTACGCCTCGACATGGTGGCTTCACACACCTTCGGAAACCTACGACATGAGTTGGCCCAAGACGAAGAAAGCTTTGCGGCGAGAGTTTGTGCCTCCAACCTACACGGAACAACTTCTATGCCAATTGGAGAACACCAACCAAGGATCCAAGTCCATCGACGCGTACTTCAAGGAGATGAAGATTGCCTTGCGACGAGCCGGCGTGCACGACCCCATGTCAATGAAGTTCCACTTCATGATGGGATTGAACAATGCCATCTCCAAGACTATCTTCCTCGAGAACTACAAGTCCCTCGACGACAACTACATTGGTGCTCTCAAGGCGGAACAAGAACTCATGAAGACCAAGGCTTCTCCACCCCAAGCACACTTCTCGAAGACCAAGCTCAAAGACGACGAGCATGAGGCTAGTACCACCAAGATGTCCAAGCCCGACGAGCTCCAAGACGATGCTCCCAAGTTCGACTTCACCGCCATCCCTCTTTGTGGCATTGATGATGCCGAGTCCTTCACGACTCTTTTTCAAGATGGTGCGGAGACGAGTACGACTACGGAGACCTTCAAGGACCAAGCTTTTGAGGCAAGCGACATGGTGACGAGCAAGGATGATGCTTCCATCTTAGGAGGCGAGAGTGATGATGTGCCATCTTCGGCTTTCATCGACGGCGACGGCGATGAGATGGTTGAGTATTTCACTTCGACCACGGCGACGTATGATGACTTGAGTGACTTGTGCCACCATATTGAGAGTGAGAGTGACTTCACCACTAGCCCCATATCCGATGTGTTGCCCCAATTCCCAGGTGAGGAGAGCCACAACCCCCACCACTTGAGTGAGATGAGTGACTCCACCATACGTGTGATTGAGTGCACCTACTTTGAGGGAGTGAGTGAACCACCACATAGAGAGAGTGAGGCCATCTAGAAGTTTTACCCTCCAGCCCGGACATCCGGCCCCCAGCCCGGACATCCGGCCCCTCCTGAAGCCCCGGACATCCGGCCCGTGCCCGGACATCCGGCCACCCCTGTCTGCGCACAGTAAGGGCCGAGGCCCGTGTACCCCTTCGACCCCCTAGACTATATATACTCTTTCTCCTCCATCTTTCTACGGTTAGCAAAGGATTAGCTCATTTAGAGATAGAGCTTTGCTCATCCATATCGGATCTACTCCATGAGAGAGACCGCGACCCCTCTTCGGAGACGATCCACCTTGGATTCAAGACCTCCTCACGGAGAAGACCCCCATCAAGACCTCCTTACGGAGAAGAATCGGTTACCTTTGTATCGTCCTTTGTTGACTTTGGATCTTATATCTTACCTTTGTGTTCATCGATCTAGCGCATGTGTGATCTATTCTTGTTGGTTGAGTGATTTCTCTCGTGTTTCCCCTCGTGTTCATCGCGTTCTTCGTAGGGATCCGCTCCTTTCGTGAAAGATCGGCCATCTAGGGTTCCGCCCTACATCATCTTGGATCAGAGCCAGCTTGTCTCATGATATCTTGGTATCATGAGCCACATTGATCACGATTTCGGAGCCTCCCCATTGTGTTTTCTAGCCTAGTTTTGTTGATTTCTTCCCCAATTTCGAAAATCCCCACCAAAAATAGCCCCAATTTTTTTGTGATTTGTTGGTTTGATGATGTTTTCTTGATTTTGATCCATGAATTTGCTTTGTTACTAGTGGATCTAGCTTTCCCCCAATTTTCCCCACTTTCCATCCACGAAATCTCTCCAATTTTGCCCCCGAAATCATCAATTTCCGCCCCCAAAATCGAGTTCCTCGAGTTCATCCTCGGATTTGGAGCCCGGACATCCGGCCCGTAGCCCCGGACATCTGGCCCGTAGCCCGGACATCCGGCTCCTGGAGCGCATTTTCGCGCAAGGTTCTGGACATCAGGTCCCGGAAATCCGGCCCGAGCCCCGGACATCAGGTCCCGGAAAAGCTGAAATGCCAGGGGCCGGACATCCGGGGCTCGGGCCGGATTTCCGGGACTTGATGTCCAGAACCTTGCGCGAAAATGCGCTCCAGGGGCCGGATGTCCGGGCTACGGGCCGGATGTCCGGGGGGCCAGATGTCCGGGGCTACGGGCCGGATGTCGGGGCTCCAAATCCGAGGATGAACTCGAGGAACTCGATTTTGGGGGCGGAAATTGATGATTTCGGGGGCAAAATTGGAGAGATTTCGTGGATGGAAAGTGGGGAAAACTGGGGGAAAGCTAGATCCACTAGTAACAAAGACAAATTCATGGATCAAAATCAACAAAACATCATCCAACCAACAAATCACAAAAAAAATTTGGGGCTATTTTTGGTGGGGATTTTCGAAATTGGGGAAGAAATCAACAAAACTAGGTTAGAAAACACAACGGGGAGGCTCCGAAATCGTGATCAACGTGGCTCATGATACCAAGATATCATGAGACAAGCTGGCTCTGATCCAAGATGATATAGGGCGGAACCCTAGATGGCCGATCTTTCACGAAAGGAGCGGATCCCTACGAAGAACGCGATGAACACGAGGGGAAACACGAGAGAAATCACTCAACCAACAAGAATAGATCACACATGCGCTAGATCGATGAACACAAAGGTAAGATATAAGATCCAAAGTCAACAAATGACGATACAAAGGTAACCGGTTCTTCTCCGTAAGGAGGTCTTGATGGGGGTCTTCTCCATGAGGAGGTCTTGAATCCAAGGTGGATCGTCTCCGAAGAGGGGCCGCGGTCTCTCTCGTGGAGTAGATCCGATATGGATGAGCAAAGCTCTATCTCTAAATGAGCTAATCCTTTGCTAACCCTAGAAAGATGGAGGAGAAAGAGTATATATAGTCTAGGGGGTCGAAGGGGTACACGGGCCTCGGCCCTTACTGTGCGCAGACAGGGGTGGCCGGATGTCCGGGCGACGGGCGGGATGTCCGGGGCTTCAGGAGGGGCCGGATGTCCGGGCTAGAGGGTAAAACTTCTGGATGTCTTCTGTCGTCGATGCCGGATTTCCGGGGGAAGGGCCGGATGTCCGGGCTTTGGCGAGGCGCCGGATGTCCGGGGCTGGCGCCGGATGTCCGGCCGCTGATGCTGTTGGCCGTCTGTTGGCGCAGCTCCTTGGCGGCTGCGCAGGCGCCGGATGTCCGGCCGCTGTAGCTTCAGCAGCTCCGTCTTCTTCCGTCGTCGCTTCCAGGCCTCCCTCACGGATGGTGTAGTTGTATCTTGGCGCTTGCACTCCTCCTCGTCATCCGTAGTGTTCCGACAATACCTATGCATGCACACGAGTGAAGTGTCAAGTAGTATTCCATCCTCGAAGGGGTCAAGTGAGCACGTGTAAAGGAGATGATTCACCTTTGCGTATGTGAAGTAGATGTCGCACGTGTCACTCGTCGAATGGACTCTTGACATGGTGATGTCCATAGGATGCTCCGCATCATCTCCCCTCCCTTGGGAAAGATCCGACCTCGGATCAAAAACCAAATCACCATGGAAAAGAGATGGCTTCGCCGTGTAGAAGTGGACGTTCACCAAGTACGTGTCATCTTGAAGCTCGAAATGGGCACTCTCCAATGTCGCACCGTCTTGTGATTCCTTCAAAAGGAGTAAGGACAACAAACACTTGGAAAAACAAATGTGGTTAGCGTTAGTGCAAAACCGAGCATTCAAGAGGTGATTCACCAAACAAGTGTTGTCATCATGTAAAGCATATGGTGTGACAAAGGATTGAGACATGGCGTGTAAGTATATCAATCGAGCACAAGCAAAGATATCATGGGGGCAAGCATGTAAATTGGAGGTAGAGATGCAAATATGTGTGTCAAGAGAATAAGCATCTACCTCAGGTTCATAGCAAGCATGGGCAAAGCGCTCAATGAAAGGTCTATGGTAGGCATAGGAATCATTCACGACACCTAAGAAGATGAGATGTCTAAACACATGGGTTAAGTGCAAGACAATCCAAGCATAATGTGCATAGGGTGTAGTGAACATAGTGTGGCACTCAACACAATAGAAAGAGCAATTGTTCATCATGTGTGAGGCAATCAAGTCAATCATGTCACAAGCAATGGAACATGGCATATGTGAAGGGATGACATTGTTGCAACAAAACATATGAGAGGAGCAAGTAATCCAAGAATTGGATGCAACACACAAGGCATATATATCATGATGCATGGGACGGTGAAAATGACAAGTCGAAGCAAGATCTCTATCAAGTGTGCAATCAAGTGGTCCAAGATGAACAATAAGTCTCCTGGTGCAAGCAACACAAGTAGTATGATCCGCAATATCCATGCTCAAGAAAGATATCACCTTGATGGCATGTCCTTGTGCATTCTTCACAATGCCGAAGTGGTAGGAAAGGTGGCATAGAAACGAGTCGTGGTCGAATGTATGAGGCTCGCTCTCAAGAGCTCGAATGGTCAACTCACGTGAAGCGGAAGTCGACACAAAGTCCAAGTATCCTACACATGCACACAACAAAACAAAGAACGTATGCGCATGGTAGATAAACACATCATCCATCATGATGGTTTTCTTCTCTTGCACATAGCCATTAGAAACACAAGTGCATGAATAATATGATGCAATAATGGCTATATTCATGGCACGAGGAATATGGTGCAAAGAGGTAAGGCAAGCATGCTTCACAAGAAATATGTCAAAATCTCCAAATATATGTGAGAATGCTATGGGGGCAAACTCATTATCAAGACTAAGGGCATTGTTGCACTCAATACATGTCAAATCATCTATCATGATAGAGGCAATATATGGAGAGATATGACAAGAAGCAATAACAATCATGTGCAAAGCATGTAGGTGGTTGTCATCAACCGAATGAAATGAGCAAGTATCAATCATTGGTGATGCAACAAGGCAAGCAATAGTAATCAAGTCGTGCAAACTAGTGGAGCGAAGATGCAACACACTAGAGGGAATCATGGCAATCATGTCATGTGAGTAAAGAATATGCATAGGCAATGTACATGACATATCGCAAGCACGAACACAAATCAAGATCATAGTATCATCATAGGCATGGGGCACAAAGCAATCATGGCAATAACAAACAATATCTCCACCACGCTTGCAAATACACATACAAGTACTAGAATCAATCATCATGTGAGGCAAATGCATGGCAAAGGCATGGGTCACAAATGCATGGCAAAGGCATAGTAATGGGCATATCATGCAAAGTGAACATGGCAATATGGGCAAAGGATATATAATGGACAACAACCCATAACCATGTGAGGGCCATGTAAAAGAAATGCGCGAAGTGTTTGCGCGAAGTAAGCGGTGGGAAAGGCAATCCATGGGATCCCAAGTCATCATTGCTCTCTAGAGCTCGTTTTGTCAACTCGTGGAATTGCGAGGTTGACAAGTATTCATGGGTACCTACACAAAAGAGACACAAACCAAAGAAATTGTGCGCGTGGTAAATGTACACATCATCCATCATGATGTGTATGTGCAAGTGAGTGTTAGCACAAGATAAGCATCGCTCAAAGAAATTTGATGCATGGTATAAGAACATGTCATCCATCATGAAAGAATAGTTGTTATGTATGACACGATGGGGATGCAAATTGAGCATACTAGTATATGGCAAAACAATATCATTATGATTCATGGGGAGCATATTGTGCACATAATTATTGGGATCATGCAATGGATAGGATGGATCAAAATCTCCTAAAATGTATGAGGAAACTATGGGGGTCTTCTCATGAGCAATATTGTAATCATATGGAGAAAATGGACAACATCCACAACAATGCATATCCGAAGCTAGGTGGTCATGGCATGGAATATGAGATAAATGATGCAAAAGGAGCATGTCAATATCATCACAAGAAAAATAAATGCCAATAACCATGGGCTTGTCATCTATGCCATATGTGCAAATTGGGTTAATTTTAATGGCATATGCATAGTCACTACGAAGAGATTGCAAATATGACATATGATTGATTTCATGCATAGCATATGACAAGTCAAGCGGATTGTCAAACATGATGTGACCTAAAGAATTGTCACAAGAAATCCTATGTAACATGGCATCACAACTAATAGACTCCACATGGCAATCATCATACTCATCATAAATGGGTAAATCATCCCATGGGGAAATCTCACTAGCATGAAGCAAGGTAATAGGTGGATCAACATCATGCAAGCAATCAATGTCAAGAATGTCCACTAGTGGGACTAGAGCATCACCGTCACCTATGTTACCTTTGTCATTCCAGTCAAGTGGTGTAGGTGAGGTGGGAAAGACCAAATGGTGGTCATCTTCATCTTGATGGAACCATGTGGGGGGTGCATCATATTCCACCATGGCCATCATCATGTCCATAGGAAGGACGAAGTCGTCGTGAATGGACGCGTCATCATAAATGAGACCTAGCACCAAATGAGAAGACACAATAGAGGTAGAGGTTAAGTCGTTAGAAATCAAAGTGGCCTCACTCTCTCTATGTGGTGGTTCACTCACTCCCTCAAAGTAGGTGCACTCAATCGCACGTATGGTGGAGTCACTCATCTCACTCAAGTGGTGGGGGTTGTGGCTCTCCTCACATGGGAATTGGGGCAACACATCGGATATGAGGCTAGTGGTGAAGTCACTCTCACTCTCAATATGGTGGCACAAGTCACTCAAGTCATCATACGTCGCCGTGGTCGAAGTGAAATACTCAACCATCTCATCGCCGTCGCCGTGGATGAAAGCCGAAGATGGCACATCATCACTCTCGCCTCCTAAGATGGAAGCATCATCCTTGCTCGTCACCATGTCGCTTGCCTCAAAAGCTTGGTCCTTGAAGGTCTCCGTAGTCGTACTCGTCGCCGCACCATCTTGAAAAAGAGTCGTGGAGGACTCGGCATCATCAATGCCACAAAGAGGGATGGCGGTGAAGTCGAACTTGGGAGCATCATCTTGGAGTTCGTCGGGCTCGGACATCTTGGTGGTACTAGCCTCATGCTCGTCGTCTTTGAGCTTGGTCTTCGAGAAGTGTGCTTGGGGTGGAGAAGCCTTGGCCTTCATGCGTTCTTGTTCCGCATTGAGAGCACCAATGTAGTTGTCGTCGAGGGACTTGTAGTTCTCGAGGAAGATAGTCTTGGAGATGTCGTTGTTCAATCCCATCATGAAGTGGAACTTCATTGACATGGGGTCGTCCACGCCGGCTCGTCGCACGGCAATCTTCATCTCCTTGAAGTACGCGTCATGGACTTGGATCCTTGGTTGGTGTTCTCCAATTGGCGTAGAAGTTGTTCCATGTAGGTTGGAGGCACAAACTCTTGCCGCAAAGCTCTCTCCGTCTTGGGCCAACTCATGTCGTAGGTCTCCGAAGGTGTGAGAAGCCACCATGTCGAGGCGTAGTCGTGGAAGTTTCTTGTGGCGCACTTCACTTGATCTTCGGGAGGAACTTGATGTAGCTTGAGGTAGTCGTCCATTAGGTGCTCCCACTCGAGATACTCCTCGGGTTCTTGAGTCCCATAGAAAGGAATCTCATGGTCGGTGTCGAGGTCGTAGTAGCTTGTGGAAGTCGCGGACTTGAGCTTGGGGAGCTTCTCTTGAGCGTAGTCTTGAGGTGCTTGTTGGCGAAGATGCCGTATATTCGTAGGCGAAGATGCCTTGAAGTCGCTTGGCGAAGATGCCGAGGGAGATGGTGAAGTCGTTGAGCGGTTGTTGGTGTAGAGCTCTTGACCTTCACGTTCTTGGTGGTGATGGTGTCGATGCTGATGTGACCTTGCCGGAGATGGTAGCTCGGAGGCATGTGCTCTTGAGCGTCTTCTCGAAGATGAGGAAGATCGCTTGTAGGACTTGATGAGGGATTGGATCTCCTCCATTTGGGCTTGCATCTTGGCGTCGAAGTTGTTGTTCGTGGCATCGAACTTGTCTTTGTTGTTGTAGACCGGAGGTGAAATGCCTTGCCTATCCATCACAAGACTCGAGCAAATATGAGTGGGAGAAAGAGAAGAACGATACCAAATGTACCTTAACCGATGTTGAAGATGGATCAAGGATCACTTAATGTGTAACAAGGAAGTAGCACAATTGGTACCAATTCTTGTCGGTTTCTCACACCTACACAAGTAAGGCTTATAGTGGAGCTCGGTGAGGATAGTGGCACAAAAAATTTGATGCAAAATGTTAGCAAGAGTCAATAATGTTGAAAGAGATTCACAAATTCGCAAGTGAAACAAGTAGACCAATAGCAAAGAATGGCACACGGAAACACACACACGGATAGATAAATGGGGTCGTGCAACCAAGGAAATGAGCACAAAATGTGGAGTCCACGGAAAACGCTCGTGTTGCACAACTCAAGAGAGACGCTAGCACGATTGCGCAATAGGCGGATACGACACTTGTGCACAACCTATGATATGCAAAATGGATAAATTTTCTATCCCAAGTATGCTATGTATGTATGGTTCCCGGTGTTTCTCTCAAGATGATCCAAGATGATCGGATATGACAATCTTATATGCAATGTGGTATGATGCTATGGCACTTGCTTACAAGCTTCTTTGCTCTTCTCTTTTGCTTAAAAGCTTATTCTTTTTTTTGTATGTATGGCCACTTTGCAAAATGCACAAACCAAGATAGCAATAGTGTGTATGCGGGAACAAACTTGTGACACAAGAGATGATATGATACCAATATGGTATGGTATGTATGCTATGGGAAGTATGATCACTAATGTGCACAAGTAACGTTGTCGGCAATACTCAAATGGCTAGTCTCGATAGGCAAGTGACGCAAAATGGGCTAGGGGTTATCAATGCAATTGCAAGGGGAATATACAATGGTGTCGTCGAGGTTACCGTCCTTGGCGATGATGAGTGGCGGTGTTCTTGATTTAGATACCAAGATGATGGAGACTCGTCCCTAAGTAGCCGAAACACCTTAGGAAACGGAAAAACCACAACTCAAAATCTCAAGGACAAAAGTCAAACGGTGGTAGTGTAAGCGGTGGTGGTTTTGCGGAAGCTCAATGGGATTGCGGAAATGCAATGATTGGTTTTGTGACGCAATGCGGAAGTCGAGGGTAAGGTGGATGGACTATACACGGTGTCGGAGTTCGAAACACGGTCCCTAAGTAGCCGAAACACCTTAGGAGACACAACTCACAACACAAACAAAATTGGGTTAAGTTGGGTTGGTGGAAGTGTATGGTGGGTAAGCCTATGCGGAAGTTATGGTGGCGGTTGATGAAGAAGCAATCATCCCTAAGTAGCCGAAACACCTTAGGAGACTCAAATCATAACTCAAACAACCTCAAATGCTAAGGGGAAAAAATTGGTTAGGTTGCGGAAGTCGGTGGTGGTTATGCGGAAGTTATGGTGGAAGCCCTAGGCAAAGATGCCAAAGTGCCAAAAATTTGATGGAATCAAATGGTGATGGGACCTATCTAGGTTGATAGAGGATGTCAATAGCTACTCAACGAGCTAAAGAACGCGAAAATCGGACTCCGGATGTGGAAGTTATGTACAAAACGGTGAAACGGAAATGCTGAAATGTATAGGGGTCGGACATCCGGGGCTTTGGCCGAATTTCCGGGACCTGATGTCCAGAACCTTGCGCGATTTTGCGCTCCAGGAGCCGGATGTCCGGGCTACGGGCCGGATGTTCGGGGGGCCAGATGTCCGGGGCTACGGGCCGGATGTCCCGGCTCCAAATCCGAGGATGAACTCGAGGAACTCGATTTTGGGGGTGGAAATGGATGATTTCGGGGGCAAAATTGGAGAGATTTCGTGCATGGAAAGTGGGGAAAATTGGGGCAAAGCTAGATCCACAAGTAACAAAGCAAATCCACGGATCAAATTCAACAAAACAACATCAAACCAACAAATCACAAAAAAATTTGGGGGCTATTTTTTGGTTGGGATTTTCGAATTTGGGACAAAATCAACAAAAATAGGCTAGAAAACACAACGGGGAGGCTCCAAATTCGTGATAAACCTGGCTCTGATACCAAGATGATGTAGGGTGGAACCCTAGATGGCCGATCTTTCACGAAAGGAGCGGATCCCTACGAGGAACGTGATGAACACGAGGGGAAACACGAGGGAAACACGAGAGGAACACGAGAGAAATCACACAACCAACAAGAATATATCACACATGCGCTAGATCGATGAACACAAAGGTAAGATACAAGATCCAAGTCCAACAAAGGACGATACAAGGGCAACCGGTTCTTCTCCGTAAGGAGGTCTTGATGGGGGTCTTCTCCGTGAGGAGGTCTTGAATCCAAGGTGGATCGTCTCCGAAGAGGGGCCGCGGTCTCTCTCGTGGAGTAGATCCGATATGGATGAGCAAAGCTCTATCTCTAAATGAGCTAATCCTTTGCTAACCCTAGAAAGATGGAGGAGAAAGAGTATATATAGTCTAGGGGGTCAAAGGGGTACACGGGCCTCGGCCCTTACTGTGCGTAGACAGGGGTGGCCGGATGTCCGGGCGACGGGCCGGATGTCCGGGCTGGAGGGTAAAACTTCTGGATGTCTTCTGTCGTCGATGCCGGATTTCCAGGGGAAGGGCCGGATGTCCGGGCTTTGGCGAGGCGCCGGATGTCCGGGGCTGGCGCCGGATGTCCGGCCGCTGATGCTGTTGGCCGTCTGTTGGTGCAGCTCCTTGGCGGCTGCATAGGCGCCGGATGTCCGGCCTTTGGCCCAGATGTCCGGCCGCTGTAGCTTCAGCAGCTCCGTCGTCGCTTCCAGGCCTCCCTCGCGGATGGTGTAGTTGTATCTTGGCGCTTGCACTCCCCCTCGTCGTCCGTATTGTTCCAACAATACCTATGCATGCACACGAGTGGAGTGTCAAGTAGTATACCATCCTCGAAGGGGTCAAGTGAGCACGTGTAAAGGAGATGATTCACCTTTGCGTATGTGAAGTAGATGTCGCACGTGTCACTCGCCGAATGGACTCTTGACATGGTGATAGAGGCAAAGGTGTCCCGTCTTTCGATGAGATGATGAATATCGCTTTGATGGAAGTCGACTTTGACGATCCGACTACGAACGTGCGAGGACGTCGCGCCTTAGCAATCGCTAAACCAACTCCGAGAGGTTATCGACCACGCCGGAGCACGATCAACCTGACCACGAGGGTCTGTTTCCTGCGAGCAAACGAAGAACAAGCAAGAAACTGAGATTGCAATCTGGATATTGCGAATATAAGATGAAAGCTTTATTGATCAAGGTGGAGTCCTGTGACGCCTTTGTCTGGTCGCTGAACACAAACGAAGTACGCGAAGTTGCAGCTATGGAGAACTTTTAATCTAAACAAAACCCAAAGTCTAAACGACGCCCTAAGGGCTGTATATATGGAGGACGAGGGGGGGGAATTTCGTGGCCCTTGAGGAAGGGGTCCGAAACCAACCCTATCTCTTGTTTCCCCACACATACGGACTCTAAAAACAGCCTATACTTATGTATTTCGAAATTACATGGGCCTGGCCCAATAATAAGGTGACGCAGCACCTAGAATAGCCTCTGGACGAAAGTTATGAAGTAGCATCTTGTATATTTCGTCCAAGGCTTCATGCACGCATTATGGTGGCTTCAACGTCCTGAAATCATCACTTGTAACTCCGTTCTTGTTCCCCATGTGCATGCCATCATCTCCATGCTTGTTCTTGCTCCAATGTTCATCCTTCTCCAAGCTAGGCCCTTCATTTGTAAGCAAAACAAATGTATCCAATTTAGGCAGCATCATATTCTCATGAACATTAGAATCATTACCAAGAAACGAAAGTACCTGGTAATTTAATTGGCGTGCGCGAGCTCTAGTAATTGGTCCAGTATGTATAGCAGCAGGGCCTGTGGGTGTAACAATGGTATTGATGTCCTCATCACATGGTGATGTCCATAGGATGCTCCGCATCACACTCTTATTTTTCTCATGTTTTGATTTATTAGCTCTATGAATATCATCTTTCAAAATGGAATCCGGAGTCATAGGAAGCAAAGTAATATTTGTATCCTTATGAACAAGAGTATACTGATTGTTTCTACCATGGTGTACAGAATTTTTATCAAATTGCCATGGTCTACCAAGTAATAAGGAACATGCTTGCATAGGTACCACATCACAATCAAGATAATCAGCATATGTAGAGATACTAAATGCACCCGAACAGTACGTGTTACCTTAACCTTGCCGCTGTTGTTGAACCATTGGATGTAGTAAGGATGTGGATGTGGTCTTGTGGTGAGAGATAGCTTCTCCACCATCTCCATGCTAGCCAAGTTGTTGCAACTCCCTCCATCTATGAAGATGCGAATAGAACGTTCCTTCACAACTCCCTTTGTATGGAACAAATTATGCCTCTGATTTTCCTCAGCTTGTGTAACCTGCACACTCAAAACACGTTGAGCAACTAAACATTCATACCTGTCAGCATCTTCAGCAGCCATGTATTGCGTCTCATGATCAAAATCATCTCCACCGTGTTCTTCATGTGTAATAAGAGCCAAAGTCTCCTCATCATAGTCACTAGTGGACTCATGCCCACCATCCTCAGTAGCAATCATCACACGCTGAGATTTGCATTCTCTCGCAAAATGTCCTCTTCCCTTACAACGACGACAAATAATATCACTTGTGTGCCCTGTTGACGCCATGGAAGAAGAAGAGCTCTGTGCAGGCCCGGCAGGTGCGCTCATGGCAGACAGTGGTGGTTGTGCCTGCTTTCTTGTATCACGGCTGGAGGTGGAACCGGATGGAGGTGCTGGTGTAGTGGAAGTAGAAGATGCACGCGGTGTCCATGATGAAGGTCGACCTGCAGAAAAGTTAGTTCGCGCCAATGCTTGTCGATCCTGCACTTCATGTTCAGCTTTACAAGCAAGATGGAATAAACGAGTGATATTATTATAATCCTTATACTCTAGAATGGTCTGAATCTCTCTATTTAATCCACCCATAAAACGTGCAAGCATTGCTTCATTCTCCTCAACAATACCACATCTAATCATGCAAGTTTGTAATTCCTGATAATATTCTTCTACATAATATTTCCCTTGTCGTAAACGCTGCAGTTTTTGAAGCAATTCACGTTGATAATATGGTGGAACCCAACGAGTACGCATAGCAGTTTTCAAAGCAGCCCAAGTAGCTAGAATAGGATATAATCTACAATGTTCAGACCACCATACACATGCAAAACTAGTGAAAGCACAAACAGCAGCAGCAACCCGTCTCTCCTCGGGATATTGTAAACATGTAAAACGTTGTTCAGTTTCTAACTCCCAAGTAAGATATACATAAGGAATGTATCTACCCTCAAATGGTGGAATATTCAATTTCAGTTTAGGAACATGGTCATGATCTCGTACCTGAGGTGGTGGTGCAGGCCTACCGTTGCGAATATATACCTGAGGTCGACCTGCTGGTGGTGGTGCTGGTGGCTGCACGTAGTTCCGATTTTGATCAACGTCATCCTCATAATCGCCCGCATAAGCGTCATCCTCCTCAGCCGCCGTAGTAGCAGGAGCCAAAAAAGCATCAATAGTAGGTGCAGCGGCACCCGAATTTTGACCAGTCTCAATTGGAACACGCTGTACTCGTCCCACTTGATTTGGAAGGCGGCGTTGGAGATGTGGTTGTTGTTGTTGTAGAGGTGCGACATGTGCAGCCGGTGCTGGTTGGGGAAGACGCTTGAGTAATTCAGTAAACTTGTTATCCAGTTTTGTCTCGAACGACTTCTCCACGGCATCTATCTTCTCCATAGCCTCTTCAAATCTGTTTGGCACATCTCCCACCTGGCCACTCATCATTTGCTGAAATTTATCATGCAACTCCTTGTTCGTCATGTTCTCCCAATCAGTCTCATCGGCTTGTGATCCTGCCATAGTTAGCAGCAATAGAAACACAAAAGAATATGATCCTGCAGACTACTAGGAAGTGGTGGTGATGGTGGTGTGTCACAAATCCTTCAAGCGAATCTCAAATTCTTACCAGTTCTTACCCAGCAGCAGGTGGTGATCGGCAACCGTTGTAGTCAAAACTCTCAAAGCTTGGATAGAGCGATTACCAGGGAGAGTCAAACGCACGATGTTAGATGTATGTGGAGCTGGGAAGGTTTATAATATGGTAGCAAAAAGGGTCAGCAATAATCAATTCAGAGATGCAAAGTTGAATAAACGCTCCACCACGGTACTGTGCTGGTCCTAGGCTAGACCGTGCTAGAGACGCGAGCCTAGAACACTAACAAAATCACGGTGCTGCACGTAAACAAGGGAGGAGCACACTTTGATTTTTTTTTTCTCTTTTTTTGCACTTTTTTTCCTCTTTTTTTTTGCGCCGCAACAATTTTTTTTTCGAAAAAGTCTACAAATGGTCTAAAAACTGCTTAGCCAGAATTTTTTTTCACCGCAGCGGCGACGTGACAACCTATGAACAGAACTCGAAACTCTAAAGGACTAGACGCTAAGACCAGCAACTTGACACGATGATGCAACCGCAAATTCAACAAAGCAAACACAGAAAAGATTATGCAAAGGCTCAGATTGGTTCGGATAGGATGAACTAACCCTAATTTTTTTTTTGGCTTTTTCGTGGACTATAGGTATGAAGAACATACTCGATCTAAACTACGAAAAACTGTAAAATCTCACCGAGCAACCCGGAAATCTGATACCACTTGATAGAGGTAAAGGTGTCCTGTCTTTCGATGAGATGGTGGCTATCGTTTTGGAGGAAGTCGACTTTGACGATCCGACTACGAACGTGCGAGGACGTCTGATGTAGGGTGAAACCCTAGATGGCCGATCTTTCACGAAAGGAGCGGATCCCAACTAAGAACACGACGAACACGAGGGGAAGACACGAGAGAATCACTCAAACCAACAAGAACAATCACACATGTGCTACATCCTCGAATACAAAGGGAGATACACGATCCACGACCAACAAAGGACGATACAAAGGGTAACCGGTTCTTCCCCATGAGGAGGTCTTGATGGGGGCCACCCAAGAGGGGGTCTTGAATCCAACGTGGATCGTCTCCGAAGAGGGGCCGCAGTCTCTCTCGAGGAGGAGATCCGTATGGATGAGCAATGCTCTATCTCACATATGAGCTAAACCAATGCTAACCCTAACTAGAAGGAGGGGAAGGAGTATATATAGTCTAAGCCACGAAGGGGTAAGTGAGGAGGGGATACATGGGCCTCTGGCCCGTCTCTGCACGCAGGCAGGCGCCGGATGTCCGGGCTGGGGGCCGGATGTCCGGGGCTTGGGCCGGATGTCCGGGCTGAAGTGGCCAAACTTCGGGTGCCTTCTGTTGTCGATGCCGGATTTCCGGGGAAAGGGCCGGATGTCCGGGCTTTGGCGAGGCGCCGAATGTCCGGCCGCTGATGGTACTTGGCGGCTGGGCGGCTGCTGTGGGTGAGGTTGCAGGGGCCGGATGTCCGGGTCCTGGGAGCTATCTCCGTCTTCTTCTTCCGACATCGCTTCCATGCTTCTCTCGCGGATGGTGTAGTTGTTCCTTGGCGCTTGCACTCCTCCTCATCGTCCGTAGTGTTCCGACAATACCCATGCATGCACACGAGTGGAGTGTCAAGTAGCATACCATCCTCGAAGGTGTCAAGTGAGCACGTGTAAAGGAGATGATTCACCATTCTGTATGTGAAGTAGATGTCGCACGTGTCACTCGCCGAGTGGACTCTTGACATGGTGATGTCCATAGGATGCTCCGCATCATCTCCCCTCCCTTGGGAAAGATCCGACCTCGGATTGAAAACCAAATCACCATGGAAAAGAGATGGCTTCGCCGTGTAGAAGTGGACGTTCACCAAGTACTTGTCATCTTGAAGCTCGAAATGGGCACTCTCCAATGTCGCACCGTCTTGTGATTCCTTCAAAAGGAGTAAGGACAACAAACACTTGGAAAAACAAATGTGGTTAGCGTTAGTGCAAAACCAAGCATTCAAGAGGTGATTCACCAAACAAGTGTCGTCATCACGCGAAGCATATGGTGTGACAAAGGATTGTGACATGGCATGTAAGTATATCAATCGAGCACAAGCAAAGATATCATGGGGACAAGCATGTAAATGTGAGGTAGTGATGCAAATATGTGTGTCAAGAAAATAAGCATCTACCTCGAGGTCATAGCAAGCATTCACAAATTGCTCAATGAAAGGTCTATGGTAGGCATATGAATCATTCACAACACCAAATAAAATGAAGTGTCTAAACACATGGGTCAAGTGCAAGACAATCCAAGCATAATGTGCATGGGGTGTAGTGAATACCGTGTGGCACTCAACACAATAGAAAGAGCAATTGTTCATCATGTGTGAGGCAATCAAGTCAATCATGTGACAAGCAATGGGACATGGCATATGTGAAGTGATGACATTGTTGCAACCAAACATATGAGAGGAGCAAATAATCCAAGAATTGGATGCAACACACAAGGCATATATATCATGATGCATGGAATGGTTAAAATGACAAGTCGAAGCAAGATCTCTAACAAGTGTGCAATCAAGTGTCCAAGATGAACAATAAGTCTCATGGGGAAAGCAACACACGTAGTATGATCCATAATATCCATGATCATGGTTTGGGGGTTCTCAAAGGAGAAGGATATCACCGTGAAAGCGTGTCCTTGTGCGTCCTTCACAATGCCGAAGCACAAGCAAGTGCGATGTAGAATCGTCGTGGTAGAAGGTGGTTCGCTCTCAAGAGCTCGAATGGTCAACTCACGTGAAGCGGAAGTCGACACAAAGTCCAAGTATCCGACACATGCACACAACAAAACAAAGAACGTATGCGCATGGTAGATAAACACATCATCCATCATGATGGTTCTCTTCTTTTGCACATAACCATTAGAAGCACAAGTGCATGAATAATATGATGCAACAATGGCAATATCCATGGCACTAGGTATATGGTGCAAAGAGGTAAGACAAGCATGCTTCACAAGAAATATGTCAAAATCTCCAATCATATGTGAGAATGCTATGGGGGCAAACTCATAAGCAAGACTAATAGCATTGTTGCACTCAATACATGGCAAATCGTCTAGCATGAGGGAGGCAACATATGGAGAGATATGACAAGAAGCAATAACAATCATGTGCAAAACATGTAGATAGTTGTCATCAACCGCATGAAGTGAGCATGTATAAATCATTGGTGATGCAACAAGGCAAGCAATAATAATCAAGTCGTGCAAACTAGTGGAGCGAAGATGCAACACACTAGAGGAAATCATGGCAATCATGTCATGTGAGCAAAGAATAGGCATAAGCAATGTACATGACATATCGCAAGCACTAACACAAATCAAGAGCATTGTATCATCATAGGCATGGGGCACAAAGCAATCATGGCAATAACAAACAATATCTCCACCACGCTGGCAAATACACATACAAGTACTAGAATCAATCATCATGTGTAATGCAAAGCATGGGTCACAAATGCATGGCAAAGGCATAGGAATGGGCATATCATGCAAAGTGAACATGGCAAGATGGGCATATGATATGTAATGGACAATAACCCATAACCATGTGAGGGTCATGTAGAAGAAATGCGCGAAGTTTTTGCGCGAAGTGAGAGGTGGGAAAGGCAATCCATGGTATCCCAAGTCATCATTGCTCTCTAGAGCTCGTTTTGTCAACTCATGGGATTGTGAGGTTGACAAGTATTCATGGGTACCTACACAACAAATACACAAACGAAAGAAATTGTGTGTGTGGTAAATGTACACATCATCCATCATGATGTGTATGTGCACGTGTGAGTTAGCACAAGATAAGCAATGCTCGAAGAAATGCATGGTATAAGAACATGTCATCTATCATGAAAGAATAGTAGTTATGTATAACACGATGGGGATGCAAATCGAGCATACAATTATATGGCACATCAATAGCATGTTTATTCATGGGGAGCATATTGTGCACACAAGTATTGGGATCATGCAAATGATGGGATGGATCAAAATATCCTAAAATGTATGAGGAAACTATGGGGGTCTCCTCATGAGCAATATTGGAAACATCATATGGAGAAAATGGACAACATCCAAAACAATGCATATCCGATGGTAGGTAGTCATGGCATGGCATGTGGGATAAATGATGCAAAGGGAGCATGTCAATATCATCACAAGAAAAACAAATGCCAATAACCATGGGCTTGTCATCTATGCCATATGTGCAAATTGGGTTAATTTTAATAGCATATGCATAGTCACTACGAAGAGATTGCAAATATGACATATGATTGACCTCATGCATAGCATATGACAACTCAAGCGGATTGTCAAACATGATGTGACCTAAAGAATTGTCACAAGAAATCCTATGTAACATGGCATCACAACTAATAGACTCCACATGGCAATCATCATACTCATCATAAATGGATAAATCATCGCATGGGGAAATCTCACTAGCATGAAGCAAGGTAATAGGTGGATCAACATCATGCAAGCAATCAATGTCAAGAATGTCCACTAGTGGGACTAGAGCATCACCGTCACCTATGTTGCCGTTGTCATTCCAATCAAGTGGTGTAGGTGAGGTGGGAAAGACTAAATGGTGGTCATCTTCATCTTGATGGAACCATGTGGGGGTGCATCATATTCCACCATGGCCATCGTCATGTCCATAGGAAGGACGAAGTCGTCGTGAATCGGCGCGTCATCATAAATGAGACCTAGCACCAAATGAGAAGACACAATAGAGGTAGAGGTTAAGTCGTTAGAAACCGAAGTGGCCTCACTCTCTCTATGTGGTGGTTCACTCACTCCCTCAAAGTAGGTGCACTCAATCGCACGTATGGTGGAGTCACTCATCTCACTCAAGTGGTGGGGGTTGTGGCTCTCCTCACATGGGAATTGGGGCAACACATCGGATATGGGGCTAGTGGTGAAGTCACTCTCACTCTCAATATGGTGGCACAAGTCACTCAAGTCATCATACGTCGCCGTGGTCGAAGTGAAATACTCAACCTTCTCATCACCGCCGCCATGGATGAAGGCCGAAGATGGCACATCATCACTCTCGCCTCCTATGGAAGCATCATCCTTGCTCGTCACCATGTCGCTTGCCTCAAAAGCTTCGTCCTTGAAGGTCTCCGTAGTCGTACTCGTCGCCGCACCATCTTGAAAAAGAGTCGTGGAGGACTCGGCATCATCAATGCCACAAAGAGGAATGGCGGCGAAGTCGAACTTGGGAGCATCGTCTTGGAGCTCGTCGGGCTTGGACATCTTGGTTGTACTAGCCTCATGCTCGTCGTCTTTGAGCTTGGACTTCGAGAAGTGTGCTTGGGGTGGAGAAGCCTTGGCCTTCATGTGTTCTTGTTCCGCCTTGAGAGCACCAATGTAGTTGTCGTCGAGGGACTTGTAGTTCTCGAGGAAGAAGGTCTTGGAGATGGCATTGTTCAATCCCATCATGAAGTGGAACTTCATTGACATGGGGTCGTCCACGCCGGCTCGTCGCAAGGCCATCTTCATCTCCTTGAAGTACGCGTCGATGGACTTGGATCCTTGGTTGGTGTTCTCCAATTGGCGTAGAAGTTGTTCCGTGTAGGTTGGAGGCACACACTCTCGCCGCAAAGCTTTCTTCGTCTTGGGCCAACTCATGTCGTAGGTTTCCGAAGGTGTGTGAAGCCACCATGTCGAGGCGTAGTCGTGTAAGTTTCTTGTGGCGCACTTCACTTGATCTTCGGGAGGAACTTGATGTAGCTTGAGGTAGTCGTCCATTAGGTGCTCCCACTCGAGATACTCCTCAGGTTCTTGAGTCCCATAGAAAGGAATCTCATGGTCGGTGTCGAGGTCGTAGTAGCTCGTGGAAGTCGCGGACTTGAGCTTGGGGAGATTCTCTTGAGCGTAGTCTTGAGGTGCTTGTTGGCGAAGATGCCGTATATCCGTAGGCGAAGATGCCTTGAAGTCGCTTGGCGAAGATGCCAAGGGAGATGGTGAAGTCGTTGAGCGGTTGTTGGTGTAGAGCTCTTGACCTTCACGTTCTTGGTGGTGATGGTGTCGATGCCGATGTGACCTTGCCGGAGATGGTAGCTCGGAGGCATGTGCTGTTGAGCGTCTTCTCGAAGATGAGGAAGATCGCTTGTATGACTTGATGAGGGATTTGATCTCCTCCATTTGAGCTTGCATCTTGGCATCGTTGGAATTGTTCGTGGCATCGAACTCGTCGTTGTTGTAGACCGAAGGTGAAATGCCTTGCCTATCCATCACAAGACTCGAGCAAATGTGAGTGGGAGAAAGAGAAGAACGATACCAAATGTACCTTGACCGATGTTGAAGATGGATCAGTGATCACTCAATGTGTACCAATTCTTGTCGGTTTCTCACACCTACACAAGTAAGGCTTATAGTGGAGCTCGGTGAGGATAGTGGCACAAAAAATTTGATGCAAAATGTTAGCAAGAGTCAATAATGTTGAAAAAGATTCACAAATTCGCAAGTGAAACAAGCAGACCAATAGCAAAGAATGGCACACGGAAACACACACACGGATAGATAAATGGGGTCGTGCAACCAAGGAATGAGCACAAAATGTGGAGTCCACGGAAAACGCTCGTGTTGCACAACTCAAGAGAGACGCTAGCACGATTGCTCAATAGGCGGATACGACACTTGTGCACAACCTATGGTATGCAAAATGGATAAACTTCTATCCCAAGTATGCTATGTATGTATGTTTCCCGGTGTTTCTCTCAAGATGATCCAAGATGATCGGATATGACAATCTTATGCAATGTGGTATGATGCTATGGCACTTCCTTACAAGCTTCTTTGCTCTTTCTCTTTTGCTTAAAAGCTTATTGTTTTTTTTGTATGGCCACTTTGCAAAATGCACAAACCAAGATAGCAATAGTGTGTATGCGGGAACAAACTTGTGACACAAGAGATGATATGATACCAATATGGTATGGTATGTATGCTATGGGAAGAATGATCACTAATGTGCACAAGTAACGTTGCCGGCAATACTCAAATGGCTAGTCTCGATAGGCAGGTGACGCAAAATGGGCTAGGGGTTATCAATGCAATTGCAAGGGGCATATACAATGGTGTCGTCGAGGTTACCGTCCTTGGCGATGATGAGTGGCGGTGTTCTTGATGTAGATACCAAGAGGATGGAGACTCGTCCCTAAGTAGCCGAAACACCTTAGGAAACGGAAAAACCACAACTCAAAATCTCAAGGACAAAAGTCTAAACGGTGGTAGTGGAAAGCGGTGGTGGTTTTGCGGAAATGCAATGATGGGTTTTGAGACGCAATGCGGAAATCGAGGGTAAGGTGGATGGACTATACATGGTGTCGGAGCTCGAAACCCGGTCCCTAAGTAGCCGAAACACCTTAGGAGACACAAATCACAACACAAACAAAATTGGGTTATATGGAGTGGTGGAAGTGTATGGTGGGTAAGCCTATACGGAAGTTATAGTGGTGGTTGATGAGGACATCAATACCATTGTTACACCCACAGCCCCTGCTGCTATACATACTGGACCAATTACTAGAGCTCGCGCACGCCAATTAAATTACCAGGTACTTTCGTTTCTTGGTAATGATTCTAATGTTCATGAGAATATGATGCTGCCTAAATTGGATACATTTGTTTTGCTTACAAATGAAGGGCCTAGCTTTGAGAAGGATGAACATTGGAGCAAGAACAAGCATGGAGATGATGGCATGCGCATGGGGAACAAGAACGGAGTTACAAGTGATGATTTCAGGACGTTGAAGCCACCATAATGCGTGCATGAAGCCTTGGACGAATTATACAAGATGCTACTTCATAACTTTCGTCCAGAGGCTATTCTAGGTGCTGCGTCACCTTATTATTGGGCCAGGCCCATGTAATTTCGAAATACTTGAGTATAGGCTGTTTTTAGAGTCCGTATGTGTGGGGAAACAAGAGATAGGGTTGGTTTCGGACCCCTTCCCCAAGGGCCACGAAATTCCCCCCTCTTCCTCCATATATACAGCCCTTAGGGCGTCGTTTAGACTTTGGGTATTGTTTAGATTAAACGTTCGCCATAGCTGCAACTTCGCGTACTTCGTTTGTGTTCAACGACCAGACAAAGGCGTCACAGAACCCCACCTTGATCAATAAAGCTTTCATCTTATATTCGCAATATCCAGATTGCAATCTCAGTTTCTTGCTTGTTCTTCGTTTGCTCGCAGGAAACAGACCCTCGTGGTCAGGTTGATCGTGCTCCGGCATGGTCAATAACCTCTTGGAGTTGGTTTAGCGATTGCTATGGCACGACGTCATCGCACGTTCGTAGTCGGATCGTCAAAGTCAACTTCCACCAAAGCGATATCCATCATCTCATCGAAAGACGGGACACCTTTGCCTCTATCAAGTGGTATCAGATTTCCAGGTTGCTCGGTGAGATTTTACAGTTTTTCGTAGTTTAGATCGAGTTTGTTCTTCATACCTATAGTCCACGAAAAAGCCAAAAAAAATTTAGGGTTAGTTCATCCTATCCGAACCAATCTGAGCCTTTGCATAATCTTTTTAGGGTTTTTGCTTTGTTGAATTTGCGGTTGTATCGTCGTGTCAAGTTGCTGGTCTTAGAGTCTAGTCTTTTAGAGTTTCGAGTTCTGGTCATAAGTTGTCACGCCGCCGCCGCACCATCATCATCGCCTTGCCATCTACCACTATTGCTTATCCGCCACCGCTCTAAATCCGTATCCTATACCACCACCGACCCGTATCCATATACCACCACCGCTACCATATACCACCACCGCTGCCATATCCTACCACCATATATCCACCACCAATCCGAGTTCTTTTCATATTCGGTTTGTTTTAGAGATCCATCTATTTTCCGTTTCGTGTTTCCTTGCCTGAGTAGGTCTCGAAAAAAAAAGAGTCTGGAGACCCCCGGGCAGTTTTTAGGCCAAAATTTCGGCAACCAAAAATATTTTTCCCTATCCTATTTTTAGGTCCGGGGAGTGTTTTGAGACACTCGCCATCATAGTGATTTTGTCGCACTTTTTCGTCGTCGCTGCCCTGATTTCCGAAAAAAATAGTCAAAATTTTTTTGTGCCCATCCTGTCAGTTTGACCTGGGAAGAGTTTTGAGACACTCGCCATTATAGTGATTTTTCGCAAAAAAAAGAGCGCAAAAAAAGAGCGAGAAAAAAGAGCAAAAAAAATTCCAGAGTGTGCTTTTCCCTTGTTTAGTGCAGCGCCGTGATTTTGTTAGTGTTCTAGGCTCGCGTCTCTAGCACGGTCTAGCCTAGGACCAGCACAGTACCGTCGTTGAGCGTTTCTTCAACTTTGCATCTCTGAATTGATTATTGCAGACCATTTTTGCTACCATATTATAAGCCTTCCCAGCTCCACATACATCTACATCGTGCGTTTGACTCTCCCTGGTAATCGCTCTATCCAAGCTTTGAGAGTTTTGACTACAACGGTTGCCGATCACCACCTGCTGCTGGGTAAGAACTGGTAAGAATTTGAGATTCGCTTGAAGGTTTTGTTACACACCACCATCACCACCATTTCCTAGTAGTCTGCAGGATCATATTCTTTTGTGTTTCTATTGCTGCTAACTATGGCAGGATCACAAGCCGATGAGACTGATTGGGAGAACATGACGAACAAGGACTTGCATGATAAATTTCAGCAAATGATGAGTGGCCAGGTGGGAGATGTGCTAAACAGATTTGAAGAGGCTATGGAGAAGATAGATGCCGTGGAGAAGTCGTTCGAGACCAAGCTGGATAACAAGTTTACTGAATTACTCAAGCGTCTTCCCCAACCACCACCGGCTGTACATGTCGCACCTCTACAACAACAACAACCACATCTCCAACACCGCCTTCCAAATCAAGTGGGACGAGCACAGCGCGTTCCAATTGAGACTGGTCAAAATTCGAGTGCCGCTGCACCTACTGTTGATGCTTCTTTGGCTCCTACTACTGCGGCGGCTGAGGAGGATGACGATTATGCGGGCGATTATGAGGATGAGGTTGATCAAAATCAGAACTACGTGCAGCCACCAGCACCGCCACCAGCAGGTCGACCTCAGGTATATATTCGCAACGGTAGGCCGGCACCACCACCGCAGGTACGAGATCATGACCATCTCCCTAAACTGAAATTGAATATTCCACCATTTGAGGGTAGATATGTTCCTGATATATATCTTACTTGGGAGTTAGAAACTGAACAACGATTTACATGTTTACAATATCCTGAGGAGAGACGTGTTCCTGCTGCTGTTTGTGCTTTCACTAGCTTTGCATCTGTTTGGTGGTCTGAACATTGTAGATTATATCCTGTTCCAGCTACTTGGGCTGCTTTGAAAACTGCTATGCGTACTCGTTGGGTTCCACCATATTATCAACTTGAATTACTTCAAAAATTGCAGCGCTTAAGACAAGGGAAAAATTCTGTAGAAGAATATTATCAGGAATTACAAACTGGCATGATTAGATGTGGTATTGTTGAGGAGAATGAAGCTATGCTTGCACGTTTTATGGGTGGATTAAATAAAGAGATTCAGAACATTCTAGAG
The DNA here is from genome assembly GCF_002575655.3 of Aegilops tauschii subsp. strangulata. NCBI lineage: Eukaryota > Viridiplantae > Streptophyta > Magnoliopsida > Poales > Poaceae > Aegilops > Aegilops tauschii. Next base: position 344,086,881 of record NC_053041.3, read on the forward strand.
TATAAGGATTATAATAATATCACTCGTTTATTCCATCTTCCTTGTAAAGTTGAACGTGAAGTGCAGGATCGACAGCCATTGGCAAGAACTAACTTTTTTGCAGGTCGACCTTCATCATGGACACCGCGTGCATCTTCTACCTCCACTGCACCAGCCTCCATCAGGTTCCACCTCCAGCCGCGATACAAGAAAGCAGGCACAACCACCACTATCTAAAAGAGCGCACCTGCCGGGCCTGCACAGAGCTCTTCTTCTTCCATGGCATCGACAGGGCACACAAGTGATATTATTTGTCGTCGTTGTAAGGGAAGAGGACATTATGCGAGAGAATGCAAATCTCAGCGTGTAATGATTGCTACTGAGGATGCTGGGTATCAGTCCGCTAGTGACTATGATGAGGAGACTTTGGCTCTTATTACACGTGAAGAACATGGTGGAGATGATTCTGAAAATGAGACGCAATACATGGCTCCTGAAGACGCTGACAGGTATGAATGTTTAGTTGCTCAACGTGTTTTGAGTGTGCAGGTCACACAAGCAGAGCAAAATCAGAGGCATAATTTGTTCCATACAAAGGGAGTTGTGAAGGAACGTTCTGTTCGCGTCATCATAGATGGAGGGAGCTGTAACAACTTGGCTAGCATGGAGATGGTGGAGAAGCTATCTCTCACCACAAGACCACATCCACATCCTTACTACATCCAATGGTTCAACAACAGCGGCAAGGTTAAGGTAACACGTACTGTTCGTGTGCATTTTAGTATCTCTACATATGCTGATTATGTTGATTGTGATGTGGTACCCATGCAAGCATGTTCCTTATTACTTGGTAGACCATGGCAATTTGATAAAAATTCTGTACACCATGGTCGAAACAATCAGTATACTCTTGTTCATAAGGATAAAAATATTACTTTGCTTCCTATGACTCCTGATTCCATTTTGAAAGATGACATTAATAGAGCTCATAAAGAAAAACAGGAGAAAAATAAGAGTGAAAATCAGATTGTGGCAAAAGAATTTGAGCAACAAATGAAACCTAATAATAAACCCTCTAGTGTTGTTTCTGAAATTAAATTGAAAAGTGCATGTTTACTTGCCACAAAATCTGATATTGATGAGCTAGATTTCAGCAAATCTGTTTGCTATGCTTTTGTGTGCAAAGAGGCATTATTTTCATTCGAGGACGTGCCTTCCTCTTTGCCCCTGGTGTCACTAACATTTTGCAGGAGTTCACTGACGTCTTCCCACAAGACGTGCCACCGGGATTACCACCTATTCGAGGGATTGAGCATCAAATTGACTTAATTCCCGGTGCATCGCTACCCAACCGTGCACCATACCGTACCAATCCAGAGGAGACGAAGGAGACTATGCGTCAAGTACAGGAGCTGCTCGACAAAGGTTATATACGCGAATCTCTTAGTCCTTGTGTTGTTCCTATTATACTAGTGCCTAAAAAGGATGGTACGTCGTGTATGTGTGTTGATTGTAGAGGCATTAATAATATTACTATTCGTTATCGTCATCCTATTCCTAGGCTAGATGATATGCTTGATGAATTGAGTGGCTCTACAATATTCTCCAAAGTTGATTTGCGTAGTGGATACCATCAAATTCGTATGAAATTGGGAGATGAATGGAAAACTGCATTTAAAACTAAGTTTGGTTTATATGAGTGGTTAGTCATGCCTTTTGGGTTAACTAATGCACCTAGTACTTTCATGAGACTAATGAATGAAGTTTTACGTGCTTTCATTGGACGATTTGTGGTAGTCTATTTTGATGATATACTGATTTATAGCAAATCTTTGGAAGAACATTTGGAACATTTACGTGCTGTTTTTATTGCTCTATGTGATGCACATTTGTTTGGTAACCTTGGGAAGTGCATCTTTTGCACCGACCGAGTATCTTTTCTTGGCTATGTTGTTACTCCACAGGGAATTGAAGTTGATAAAGCCAAGATTGAAGCTATTGAGAGTTGGCCGCAGCCCAAAACGGTCACACAAGTGAGGAGTTTCCTTGGCCTCGCTGGTTTCTATAGGCGTTTTGTGAGAGATTTCAGCACCATTACTGCACCTCTCAATGAGCTTACAAAGAAGGATGTGCCTTTTGTTTGGGGTACCGCACAGGAAGAAGCCTTCACGGTATTGAAAGATAAGTTGACACATGCTCCTTTACTCCAACTTCCTGATTTTAATAAGGCTTTTTGAGCTTGAATGTGATGCTAGTGGAATTGGATTAGGAGGTGTGTTATTACAAGATGGTAAACCTGTTGCATACTTTTCTGAAAAATTGAGTGGGCCTAGTCTGAATTATTCTACTTATGATAAAGAACTATATGCTCTTGTTCGGACTTTAGAAACATGGCAACATTATTTATGGCCCAAAGAATTTGTTATAAATTCTGATCATGAATCTTTGAAACATATTAAAAGTCAAGCTAAACTGAATCGTAGACATGCTAAATGGGTTGAATTCATTGAAACTTTCCCTTATGTCATTAAACACAAGAAGGGTAAAGAAAATGTTATTGCTGATGCATTGTCTCGTCGCTATACTATGCTGTCACAACTTGACTTCAAAATATTTGGTTTGGAGACCATCAAAGATCAATATGTGCATGATGCTGATTTTAAAGATGTTTTGCAAAATTGTAAAGAAGGAAGAACCTGGAACAAGTTTGTCGTTAATGATGGATTTGTGTTCCGTGCTAACAAGCTATGCATTCCAGCTAGCTCTCTTCGTCTTTTGTTGTTGCAGGAGGCGCATGGAGGAGGATTAATGGGACACTTTGGCGTGAAGAAGACGGAGGACGTACTTGCTACACATTTCTTTTGGCCAAAGATGAGACGGGATGTTGAGCGTTTTTTTGCTTGCTGCACTACATGTCAAAAAGCTAAGTCACGACTCAATCCTCATGGTTTATATATGCCTTTGCCTGTACCTAGTGTTCCTTGGGAGGATATATCTATGGACTTTGTTTTAGGTTTACGTCGAACAAAGAAGGGGAGGGATAGCATATTTGTTGTCGTGGATAGATTCTCAAAAATGGCACACTTTATACCATGTCATAAAAGCGATGATGCTGTTAATGTTGCTGATTTGTTCTTCCGTGAAATTATTCGTTTGCATGGTGTGCCAAATACTATTGTTTCAGATCGTGATACTAAATTTCTTAGCCACTTTTGGAGATGTTTATGGGCTAAGTTGGGGACTAAACTGCTTTTTAGTACTACTTGTCACCCCCAAACTGATGGACAAACTGAAGTAGTCAATAGAACATTGTCTACTATGCTTAGGGCTGTTTTGAAGAATAATAAGAAAATGTGGGAAGAATGCTTGCCTCATATTGAGTTTGCTTATAATCGTTCATTGCATTCTACTACTAAGATGTGCCCTTTTGAAATTGTGTATGGTTTCCTACCTCGTGCACCTATTGATTTGTTGCCTCTTCCATCTTCGGAGAAGGTTAATTTTGATGCTAAACAACGTGCTGAATTGATCTTAAAAATGCATGAGTTAACTAAGGAAAACATTGAGCGTATGAATGCTAAATATAAACTTGCTGGAGATAAGGGTAGAAAACATGTTGTGTTTGCACCTGGAGATCTTGTTTGGTACATTTGCATAAGGATAGATTTCCTGATTTGCGCAAATCAAAGCTAATGCCACGTGCTGATGGTCCTTTTAAGGTGTTAGAGAAAATAAATGATAATGCATATAAACTTGAGCTGCCTGCAGATTTTGGGGTTAGTCCCACTTTTAACATTGCAGATTTGAAGCCTTATTTGGGTGAGGGAGATGAGCTTCCGTCGAGGACGACTTCATTTCAAGAAGGGGAGGATGATGAGGACATCAATACCATTGTTACACCCATAGCCCCTGCTGCTATACATACTGGACCAATTACTAGAGCTCGCGCACGCCAATGGTATTGATGTCCTCATCACCTATTACCATGCTTCATGCTAGTGCGACTTCTTCATGTCATGACTTACCCATTTATGATGAATATGATGATGAGCATGTTGAGTTGCCTAGTTGTGATGCTATGCTCCATAGGATATCATGTGAAAATTCTATTGGTCACTTCATGTTTGACAATCCATTGAACTTGTCATATGCTAGGAGTGAGATCTCCCATATTGCTTCATTTCAATCTCAACATAGTAACTACGCATGCCCCATTAAAGTAAATCCCATTTGCACTTATGGCATAGATGACGAGATGATGGTCATTGGCTTTTGTTTTTCATGTGATGATATTGCCAAGCTTCCTTTACATGATTTACGCAATTCATCTACTATGTCATGCCATGATCACATAGAACCAAATATGCTTTGTTTTGGATGTTGTCAATATTCTCCATGTGATGTTTCTACTCATGCTCATGAGGAGACCCCCATAGTTTCCTCATACATATTAGGAGATTTTGATGCATTCCATACTTTGCATGATTCCCATAATTGTTTGCACCATATGCATTCCATGAATAACAATGCTCTACATATTTCCCAGGATGCATTACATCCTTTGAGTCTCCATTATGCTATACATAACACCAAACCTATCATGATGGATGACATGTTTCTATACCACGCATCTCATTTATTTGAGCATTGGCTATTTTGTGCTAACCAACACAAGCACGTATGCATCATGATGGATGATGTGTACATCTACCACGCACACACAATTTTCCCTTTGTCTTTGTTTTGTGTAGGTACTTATGAACACTCGTCAACCTCATAATCCCATGAGTTGACGAAATGAGCTCTTGAGAGCAACGATGACTTGGGATCCCGTGGACTATCCTTACCACCATTCCCTTCACGCACGGCCTACGCGCATCTCTTCTACTTGGCTCTCACAAGGCTATGGGCTCTATATCACTTGTTACTTTATGCCCATTGTATCTTGTTCACTTTGCATGTTATTCCTCTTTACATGACTTTGCCATGCAATTGCGACCCTTGCTTGCATCTACCCATGATTCACCATGTTGCTACTCATATGTGTATTTGCATGCTTGGTGGAGATCCTTGTTGCTATTGCCATGTTTATCATGTGCCTCATGCTATTGTTGATTCTTGTGTTGGGAGAGTCATGATGTTCCATTGCTATTTACATAGGACTTCTTGCCAATACAATGATGATACCTTCTTCATATCTTGCTTTCATGCTTGTGCTATGTCATGTGAATTATTCATGCACACTATTTGCACACATGACATGATTGCCACGATTATCTCTAGTATGTTGCATCTTCTCACTACTAGCTCACACCACTTGATCGTTATGATTACTTGCTTGGTTGCATCACCCATGTTCCATTACTCGCTTTCTTGGGTTGATGACATATATGCTCATGCCTCTCACATGATATATCTTGTTTATTGTCGCTTGCCTCCAGTAGTTGCCTCTATGCTTAATGATCTTGGAGACTTGGACACTTCACTTGTGATGCATGCTTGGTTGATTGAGCCTATTGTATTTGGTTGTTCTCGCATCATATGCCTTCATACTATGAAATGCTCCCTTGTCCTTTCTTATGATGAGCATGATGCATACACTTGTTGGGTAAATTACCACTCGAATGATAGGTTTTGCATTTACGCTAACCTCTTTTGTTTTTCCGAGTGTTTGTCATGTTCTTTCATTTTGAAGGATTTAAAAGGAGGTACCATCACGTGACATATTGGTTATGTGAAGGCATACAAGATGTGCAACTCAATCATCCTTGAGAAACTCCTAAAGGTGACCTCCTTCCCTTTGAGCCATTCTCAAATATGCATATTGGACGGGTCATTCTTTCACTGTTGTTTCCTTCTTGTTGTCTACATGTTACATCTCGCGAACGAAGGAGCGACATTGGAGATTGGCTCTATGGACCTTCACATTGAGGAGCGCTCGGACTTATTGGATGCACCTTCGAACCTCCACTCATGCCACGACATCGAGCATTGGTACATCAACACTACTTTGACACATTGCACCCCCACCTTCATATTTGTTGATTGTGCTCATAGATGTCATGCTCGATGGACATATCATACTCACCACAAGTTTGCACCCTATGCATGGATTGAGACACATTATGCTTGTCTTGTTGCACCTATTCCCATGTCATCCATGATATATGAGCTTGTGCATTTTCTTAGCAAATTTGTTGTGATCTTTCTTGATGGCATATTCATACATCATGATCATATTGCCTCCTATCAATTGCATGATAACTTATTCATATTGAGCATCCATTGCCATATTCATGCTATTGATAAACCGTCTCACTATGACATCATTTTGCACCGTGGTTGCATTGATCACATTCACACCACATTTGTGTGCACAATGAATGCTTTTGCTCCCATGAATGTTGTATATCTCATTACATATCATCTTGCTAAGCTTCATGTGCTTTGTCATGAACAATCTTGCCTCACGGACTCATTCTTACATGATGGACACTTTGTGTGCACTAACCATTGTATTTCCAAGTGTTGTTTGTGTTTGCTCTTTTTGCATGTGTACCACTCCGGACACACCTTGGAGTACTTGGATTGCGCCATGTTTTCCACTTTGTCCAACTACAAGTCTGTCCACGACAACCGTTTCCATGGTGATGAGGTTTTCGATCCGAGGTCGGATCTTTCCCAAGGGAGGGGAGATGATGCGGAGCATCCGATGATCATCCCCATGTACACTCGAGCCTACGCCATTGGAGCTAAGGTGAATTCGCTCCTTTCCGAATCTTCCCTTTCCGCATGTAAGACATGGATGCTACTTCAAGCGCAGACCTTGTGCATACTCAGGTACACCCGTGTAGACCATGGAGAGCCCAAGGACCAAGGCCAAGTGTGCGCGAGAGCGAAGGAAGGAGAAGGAAGAAGAGCCAGCTGCTACAGCAGCCGAACATCCGGACATGTCCCGGACATCCGGCCCCTGCCCCGGAAATCCGGCATCGGCTATCCAGAGAGCACCAGAGTCGGCCAAGTCAGCCCGGACATCCGGCCCCCAGGCCCGGACATCCGGTCCGCCGCGAGCCGCCGGACATCCGGCCCAGCTCCCGGAAATCCGACGCCCCATCACAGAAGCTGGACCCTGCCAGCCCGGACATCCGGCCCCAGCGCCTAGACATCCGGCGTCTCGGGAAAGCCCGGACATCCGGCCCGTCGCCCAGACATCCGGCCCCTCCTGCCTGCGTGCAGTGTATCCGGGCCGAAAGCCCACGTACCCCTTCGCCCCTTAGACTATATATACTCCCCGTCCACCTACGTTTTAGGGTTAGCAAAGGATTAGCTCATTTAGAGATAGAGCTTTGCTCATCCATTACGGATCTACTCCACGAGAGAGACCGCGACCCCTCTACGGAGAAGATCACCTTGGATTCAAGACCCCCTCTTTGGTGGCCCCCATCAAGACCTCCTCACGGAGAAGAACTGGTTACCACTTGTATCGTCCTTTGTTGACTTTGGATCTTGTATCTTACCTTTGTGTTCATCGATCTAGCGCATGTGTGATCTATTCTTGTTGGTTGAGTGATTCTCTCGTGTTTTCCCTCATGTTTCCCCTCGTGTTCCTCGAGTTCCTCTTTGGGATCCGCTCCTTTTGTGAAAGATCGGCCACCTAGGGTTTCGCCCTACATCATAAACCCATACAACCATACGCTAAGGAGGTAGTAGTTATGAATTCCATTTTCGCTCCATACCAATCATTCTAAAAGCTACTTAGTACTTATAACGCGCCATTGAAAATTGGAACTCTTACCCCGCTAAAAATGATATTTTAAACGTGCTACTCGATCTGTGGCAACTGGCGAGCCACCGCCTCCAGGTCGTTCACCTGTGGTCCCGACCATCAACTCCTACGGATCAAATTATCACGCGAGCTGACTATTCCTACAAAGGTGTGCTCCACCATGTACCCGGTACCTGCACATGCAGCAATCGTGCACCTAGGGTTTTAGGGTTTATTTGTTAACAGTGCCTTTACGTAACTCTCATGTGTGCGAGACAGCGAGAGACCGACTGCGTGCATGCGCCTCTTCTCTTCGTATATGTACTCCACCATTTGTCTGGTGTCCAAAAAATTATACAGTGGTAATAACTACTAGCAATGTGCCAATGTGTAGCCACACGATCAAAGTAGATTAATACATATTCACCGATTTGATAGAAAATAGAGTCTAGTTTTGAAATACGTATATCACTAAAAATATGTTATGTTTCACTCAATATATATTCCTTTAGCGGTTTTGATGAGATAAGGGAGGAATGTTGTTGGTTTCAAGATTCGAGAAGTGGTATATGTCTAATTTCTACTCTTACTAGCAAGATGCCCGTGCGTTGCACGGAACATCAAGATCTTGTGGGAGAAAAGGATGAATGAGGGAAGGCCTTATCAGCAAATGTGGAGAGGAGTGCGGGTAAATTGCCATAGTTTCGTTCCTATCCGTTAGATATAGATCAGACGACCTATATTGCAGGATGGCAGGCACACCATCATCACCGACTACGCTTTTTATAAGAGTAGAGATAAAAAAACAGAGTTGGTGATGATGGTGTGCCTCCCACCCTACAATATAGGCCGTCCGATTTATATCTGACGGATAGGAAGGAAACTATGGCAATTTTGCAAAAAGATACCCACACCCCTCTCCACATTTGCAAATAAGGCCTTCCCTCATTCATCCTTTTCTCCCACAAGATAAACTACTCATATAAATGCGTCTTGATGTTCCGTGCAATGCATGGGCATCTTGCTAGTTGTTGCAAAAAGCCCATGTGTGTGTGAGAGAGAGGAAGAGAGGAGGAAGACGGAGTGCATGTGTGACAAAGACACAAAGAGTGTGTGTGCGAGAGGTATTAGCTTAAAATGAGGCGATAGTGTGTGTGTGCATGATCGAGAGGGCGTGTCTCAAGAAGGGAAGAAAAATCAACATAGATACAAGGAGCACGAGAGAGACATGTATGCGATAGTGGAAGCATGAGTGTGCGGGTGTATAAACCTATCTAGAGGCTAGTCGATAAATGTTTGTGAGAGAAATATGAGTCGGGGTGCGAAAGCGAGAGTTTCGTGTGTGTGAGAGAGAGACGGTAGTCGGGAAGGGGAGTGGAAGCAGGAGTTGTGTGTGTGAGAGAGAGAGTGAGAGGGGGGGAGTTTGTCTGATCGGTAAACAAATGAATAATGTCAGTTTTATAACTGGGATGGAGACAGAAAGGAGACCGCAACAAATGATGTGTCTGCAGGAGAGAGTAATTTTAGTGGTATGAGTCATATCTACAGACATATGGGGTGTGTGAGAGAACCCCATAGAGAGAAAGACAAAGTGAAAGACGAGTGAGACTGTGTGTGTGGCGGTGAAAAAGAAAGCTTAGCTACCTAGTGATACCAGAGAACGGTATAGGCGTGAGAGATAATGAAAACCGTGTAATGTATAATGATAGGGAGAGTGTGACACTTCTCAAGGGAGACGTCGAGAGACCATGTTTGCGAAGATAGGAGAAACATGAAGTGAGCATGCGGGTGAGCTGGAGAAAAGAGAGTGATAGCTACATGACGGAGCATGCATGCAAGAGAGATGGGCCTGAAAGGAGTCAACATAAAAGGGATTCAAATATTTGAATTCGAGATGATGATACTTGTAAATCATACTCGAACCAAAATTGATCTATCAAACATGTATACTCATATGAATTCACGTGCATCTATGTTATTTAATATGTAGATATTACTGATCCATACGTTTTAGTAGAACATAATTTGGTTTAAGTTTTTTGAATTCAACCTTATGATTTTGAGATCATTGTATTTGTAAATCATATTATACATATAAAGGAGCAGAATTCTTTATTGTGCTTTTGACAGTATATATAAAAAATGATGTATATAGAATTTTATTCCAATCGAAAATGGATCCTGCCTGAACAAAAATAGAATACAAACTGGATTTGAATTCAGTTGGCACGGTAAACGTGCAGTCTTGCTCTGCAAAATTTTGAACGAAGCGGGGAAAGTCGTAGTAACCGCCCGAAACCAAAATCTGTGAGATGGAAATTACTGCCTATCCCTGACACGCAAAGCCTATCGGCTCGATTTCTATAGGTTTTGATAGGGGTAGGTTTGTAATTTCACTCAAACGTGACATAACCACCTCTCACCCGGATTCATGCATGGTGGGCGCCAAAACACAGTGTCTCCTCGGCCGAAATCGACTCCCTCCCCGATTCATACACGGTGGGCACCAAAAACAAACTCTCGTCGGCAAATATTCGGTGTATGCGAGATTACCGTCCTATCCCCAACCGACTAATATTGTTGTGATGTAGGAAATTTTAAACGGGGGCCAAGTTTGTAAATTTCCTCGCATTTGAGACAAGCGCGCCCTGAAGACATGGTTCCCCCCTTCCTCTCTCCCTCCATTTCCCCATTCGTACTCCGTGTGCGCCAAAACACTCTCTCCACCCCAGCCTCCTCCGTTTGCCACCCCATCCACCACCGTCCTCCTCCACCATGTCGGAGCTGATATCCCGACGCCGTCGTCCATTACAAGAGATCAACCTCTCTCATCCCCGGCTTCGGACCGAGATCCTTGCATCCCGTCCTCTCGCTTCATCCCCGCCGTCGTCCACCTTGCTGACGCCGCTCCTACAACCGTCTCATCCACCGCGCCCCGCCGCCGCCGTCTACCCTCCTAGATCTGCTTCCACGCCGCCGACAGCCATCGCTACCGCAGCACCGTCAAATTCTCAGCAGATGCATACACGACACCGCACCAGAGGCGGTACTCTTTCGTATCTTCTCAACTTATTTATCGTAGCAAGAAAATAGATCGCCACTGCTTTACTCTGATTTCTTGTCCATCACTTACTTGCTAGTTGAAAGCAAACATTGGTTGCGAAGTTGCCTTTGTCCGGTTTGCACCTTCAGATCCTCCATGGCACGCTCAACACTATACTCGCAATGCTTACGGTTTCCCCTTTTATATTCCACACTAGTTAAATGACAGTAGACTAAATTTCAAAATTGGGTCAGTCGATTTTTCAGAGCTCGCCGGAGTTCGCCGGTGCGAAGGAAGGGGCTCGGGTGGGGACGGTGGTTGTGGGGGGCGGTGGTGGGGCCTCGCCGAACGAAGAAAACTCGACGCGGGTGGGGGCGGGTGGGGGTGGGGGTGGCGGAGGAACACAGGCGGTGGGGGCGGTTCAGCGGAGGGCGGGGGGGTCGGGGCCGGTGGTTCGGCTGGCGGCCCGTGCGGAGTTCTGTATGGGAAGAATCAGAGACGAGGAAGAAGAAGGGTTAGGAGACGTAGGATCTTCATCCAACCGCCTGAAATGGTCGACTGACCCAAATGACAAAAGTCACGCGACTTGCATGTAGACATGCCTTTATATTCAGTACCATCATCGTACCTGCTTAGCACTGCTCCTGAATCCATCAAGCTAAACAACGTGCCACTCATAATTCCAAACTTGTTGCTCAAATACGAATCTGATATGATGTTGATATTACTAAAACAGATCATGTTTAATTTGTCAGCTAATGTTCCTACTTTACTTTCGAAAAGCACGTGCACCACATATAGAGAGATAGCAGGGAGTTGCATTCTTAATGCGCTCTAGTTCATCATGTGTGGGCACTAAGCAACGAACGTTTTATTATCCAAAATCTGCTTGCTCTTCTTTAGCATGTTTGATGTAGGGTGGAACCCTAGATGGCAGGGTGGAACCCTAGATGGCCGATCTTTCATGAAAGGAGCGGATCCCTACGAAGAACGCGATGAACACGAGGGGAAACATGAGGGAAACACGAGAGAAATCACTCAACCAACAAGAATAGATCACACATGCGCTAGATCGATGAACACAAAGGTAAGATACAAGATCCAAAGTCAACAAAGGACGATACAAAGGTAACCGGTTCTTCTCCGTAAGGAGGTCTTGATGGGGGCCACCCAAGAGGGGGTCTTGAATCCAAGGTGATCTTCTCCGAAGACGGGCCGCAGTCTCTCTCGAGGAGGAGATCCGTAATGGATGAGCAAAGCTCTATCTCTAAATGAGCTAATCCTTTGCTAACCCTAAAACGTAGGTAGAGGGGGAGTATATATAGTCTAAGGGGCGAAGGGGTACATGGGCTTTCGGCCCGGATACACTGCACGCAGGTAGGAGGGGCCGGATGTCCGGGTGACGGGCCGGATGTCCGGGCTAACGAGGTTCAGCTTCGGGACATTCTGTGATGGGCGCCGGATTTCCGGGAGCTGGGCCGGATGTCCGGTGGCTCGCGACGGGCCGGATGTCCGGGCTGACTTGGCGACTTTGTGCTCTCTGGATAGCCGATGCCGGATTTCCGGAGCAGCGGCCAGATGTCCGGCTGGGGCCGGATGTCCGGGACATGTCCGGATGTCCGGCTGCTGGGGCAGCTGGCTCTTCTTCCTTCTCCTTCCTTCGCTCCCGCGCACACTTGGCCTTGGTCCTTGGGCTCTCCATGGTCTCCTCGGATGTACCTGAGTATGCACAAGGTCCGCGCTTGAAGTAGCATCCATGTCTTACATGCGGAAAGGGAAGATTCGGAAAGGAGCGAATTCACCTACGGTCTAATGGCGTATGCTTGAGGTCTCAACATGAGGGCACTTGGGGCTTGGGGAGAAGTCATAGTGTACATGGGGATGATCGTAGGATGCTCCGCATCATCTCCCCTCCCTTGGGAAAGATCCGACCTCGGATCGAAATCCTCATCACCATGGAAACGGTTGTCGTGAACGGACTTGTAATTGGACGGAGTGGAAGTCATGGCGCAATCCAAGTACTCCAAGGTGTTTCCGGAGTGGTACTGATGAGGACATCAATACCATTGTTACACCCACAGCCCCTGCTGCTATACATACTGGACCAATTACTAGAGCTCGCGCACGCCAATTAAATTACCAGGTACTTTCGTTTCTTGGTAATGATTCTAATGTTCATGAGAATATGATGCTACCTAAATTGGATACATTTGTTTTGCTTACAAATGAAGGGCCTAGCTTTGAGAAGGATGAACATTGGAACAAGAACAAGCATGGAGATGATGGCATGCGCATGGGGAACAAGAACGGAGTTACAAGTGATGATTTCAGGACGTTAAAGCCACCATAATGCGTGCATGAAGCCTTGGACGAAATATACAAGATGCTACTTCATAACTTTCGTCCAGAGGCTATTCTAGGTGCTGCGTCACCTTATTATTGGGCCAGGCCCATGTAATTTCGAAATACTTGAGTATAGGCTGTTTTTAGAGTCCGTATGTGTGGGGAAACAAGAGATAGGGTTGGTTTCGGACCCCTTCCGCAAGGGCCACGAAATTCCCCCCTCTTCCTCCATATATACAGCCCTTAGGGCGTCGTTTAGACTTTGGGTTTTGTTTAGATTAAAAGTTCGCCATAGCTGCAACTTCGCGTACTTCGTTTGTGTTCAACGACCAGACAAAGGCGTCACAGAACCCCACCTTGATCAATAAAGCTTTCATCTTATATTCACAATATCCAGATTGCAATCTCAGTTTCTTGCTTGTTCTTTGTTTGCTCGCAGGAAACAGACCCTCGTGGTCAGGTTGATCGTGCTCCGGCGTGGTCAATAACCTCTCGGAGTTGGTTTAGCGATTGCTAAGGCGCGATATCATCGCACGTTCGTAGTCGGATCGTCAAAGTCGACTTCAACCAAAGCGATATCCATCATCTCATCGAAAGACGGGACACCTTTGCCTCTATCAGGTACACATGCAAAAAGAGCAAACACAAACGACACTTGGAAATACAATGGTTAGCGCACACATGGTGTCCATCATGTAAGAATGAGTCCGCGAGGCAAGGTTGTTCATGACAAAGCACATGAAGCTTAGCAAGATGATATGGAATGATTTGTAAAGCATTCATGGGAGCAAAAGCATTCATTGTGCACACAAATGTGTTGTGAATATGATGAATGCAACCACGGTGCAAAATGATGTCATAGTGAGACGGTTTATCAATAGCATGAATATGGCAATGGATGCTCAATATGAATAAGTTATCATGCAATTGATGTTAGGCCATATGATCATTATGTATGAATATGCCATCAAGAAAGATCACAACAAATTTGCTAAGGAAATGCGCAAGCTCATATATCATGGATGACATCGAAATACAAGACGCAACAAGGCAATCATAATGTGTGTCAATCCATGCATAGGGTGCAAACTTGTGGTGAGTATGATATGTCCATCGAGCATGACATATGGGAACACAATCAACAAATATGTATGTGTTGGTGCAATGTGTCAAAGGAGTGTTGATGTACCAATGCTCGATGTCGTGGCACTCCTCAACTTGAAGGTCCATAGGGTCCATCTCCAATGTTGGTCCTCCATCCAATACATGTATCATGTAGACAAGAAGAAGGAGACAACAATGAAAGCATGGCCCATCCAATATGCATATTTGAAGATGGCTCAAAGGGAAGGAGTTCACCTTTAGGAGTTTCTCAAGGGTGATGGAGTTGCACATCTTGTATGCCTTCACATAACCAATATGTCTCGTTATGGTACCTCCTTTTGAATCCTTCAAAATGAAAGAACATGACAAACACTCAGAAAAACAAATGAGGTTAGCGTAAATGCAAAACCTATCATTCGAGTGGTAAGATACCCAACAAGTGTATGCATCATGCTCATCATAGGAAAGGACAAGGGAGCATTTCATAGTATGGAGGCATATGATGCGAGAACAACCAAATACAATAGGCTCAATCAACCAAGCATGCATGCAAGATATGAGCAAAATAGCATCAATAGCATGAGGCACATGATAAACATGGCAATAGCAACAAGGATCTCCACCAAACATGCAAATACACATAGGAGTAGCATAATGGTGAATCATGGGTAGATGCAAGCAAGGGTCACAATTGCATGGCAAAATCATGTAAGGAGGCATAACATGCAAAGTGAACAAGATACAATGGGCATAAAGTAACAAGTGATATATAGCCCATAGCCGTGTGAGAACCAAGTAGAAAAGATGCGCGTAGTCGTTGCGCGAAGGGAACGGTGGTAAGGATAGTCCACGGGATCCCAAATCGTCGTTGCTCTCAAGAGCTCATTTCGTCAACTCTTGGGATTGAGAGGTTGATGAGTATATGTGTGTACCTACACAAAACAAAGACAAAGGGAAAATTGTGTGTGCGTGGTAGATGTACACATCATCCATCATGATGCATACATGCGTGTGTTGGTTAGCACCAAATATCCAATGCTCAAATAAATGAGATGCGTGATATAGAAACATGTCATCCATCATGAGAGGTTTGTTATTATGTATAGCATAATGGAGACTCAAATTGTGTAATGCATCATGAGAAATATGTAGAGCATTGTTATTCATGGAATGCATATGGTGCACGCAATTATGGGAATCATGCAAAGTATGGAATGCATCAAAATCTCCTAATATGTATGAGGAAACTGTGGGGGTATCCTCATGAGCATTTGTAGAAACATCACATGGATAATATTGACAACATCCAAAACAAAGCATATTTGGTTCTATGTGATCATGGCATGACCTAATAGATGAATTGCGTAAATCATGTAAAGGAAGCATGGCAATATCATCACATGAAAAACAAAAGCCAATGACCATCATCTCGTCATCTATGCCGTAAGTGCAAATGGGATCTATTTTAATGGGGCATGCATAGTTACTATGTTGAGATTGTAATGATGCAATATGGGAGATCTCACTCATAGCATATGACAAGTTCAATGGATTGTCAAACATGAAGTGACCAATAGAATTTTCACAAGATATCCTATGGAGCATAGCATCACAACTAGGCAAATCAACATGCTCATCATTATATTCATCATAAATTGGTAAGTCATGACATGAAGAAGTCGCACTAGCATGAAGCATGGGAATAGGTGGATCAACATCATGCAAGCAATCATTGGTGAGATAGTCCACTAGTGGGACAAGAGAAGCACAATCACCTATGTTACCATTGTAGCATCGCTCATGTGTTGTAGGTGAGGTGTCGAAGAACAAGTCGTTGTCATCTTTATCTTGATGGAACCATGTGGGGGGTACATCATCGTCCATCATGGCCATCGTCATTTCCATTGGAGGTATGGACTCGTCGAGGATAGGCGTGTCGTCATGTAGGAGACCTAGCACCAAAGAAGAAAACACACTAGGAGTAGAGGTTAAGTCATTAAAAATCATAGTGGCCTCATGTGCACTCTCAACTACCTCACTCACTAAGTGTCGTGGCTCACTCACTTCCTCAAAGATGCTCTCACTCATATGGTGGGTGGAGTCACTCAAATGGCTCTCAACCTCACATAGGATGTGTGGCATGCTCTCATGTGTGGGGCTAATGGTGGTCACACTCATCCTCTCATAGGAAATGCACTCAATGTCACATATGGTGGAGTCACTCATATCACTCATGGTGGGGTGGCTCTCCTCACATGGGAATTGGGGCACATATGTGGGTGTCGGAGAGACGTTAGTGCAAATGTCTCCATGCTCAATCATGTCGCAATCGTAGCCGTGGATGAAGGCCGAAGATGGCACATCATCACTCTCCTCCAAGACCAAAGATAAGGTCTGATGAGGACATGACTACCTTGGATACGACCAAAAATATTGCATACATGCATATTTGTCAGGTGATTTCTAGTGCAAACTATTCAATAATCTATTTATGTTATCCAGAACAAAAATACTTCACACACTTTTGTGTTTTGTCTAATTGCAGGTGTATGGGACATTTGTACAATCCACATATGAAGATAAGGCAAAAGGAGAAGTTTAGGTTCTGTTCAAAAAGTCCTCTCACGTCACTTTTGGGCCAAGAGAAGATAGAGTCCAAGTCTCTCACGTTCTGGATTCAGATTCGGACTACACAGACATACCTGACTCAAAACGCCAACAACTTTTTCATACGGACTCCGAATTGGGTGATTCTTTTTTTGTTGGAAACTAGATTTCGTGCTCTTTCCAACCCAATTGGATTCACCTTTAAATTCGTCTGGAGCATTGAGTTATGGTCGAAACAATCTGATGTTGCACCAGAATCCGAGTCAAACTACAAGTCCAAAGGTGTTGCATCACCTCCACTTGGGCCCATGAGCCTTGTACGACCTAGGGTTGGTTTTAGGCTGCCTTGGGACGTCCTCCCACCTCCTTGGCCGCCACCCCTTGCTCCTATATAAGTAGATCCATCTAGTAGCTTTTTCCTTGGAATTTGTTTAGTTAAAAGTTAGCCAATGCAACTTCGTGTACTTCGTTTGTGTCCAACGACCAGACCAAGACCGCTTACGGATTCCCACCACTATCAATACTTCATATATATTCGCAATATTCAGATTGCATTATCATATTCTTGCTCGTTCTTCGATTGCTTGTAGGAATAGACCTTCGTGGTCAGGCTGATCGTGCTTCCGGCATCGTCAGTAACCTCAGGAGATTGGTCTAGCGATTGATAAGGCGCAATGTCGTGCACGTTTGTAGTCGGATCGTCAAAGTCGTCTCCACCAAATCGATAGTTATCATCTCATCGAAAGATCGGGACACCTTTGCCTCTATCAAGTGGTATCAGTTTTCAGGTTGCTCGGTGAGAATTTCCAGTTTCCTCTAGATTAGATTTATTTTCTTACCTATTGTCCAAGAAAAAGCCACAAAAAAGTTAGATCTATTCATCCTTTTGTCCAAGCCAGTCTGAGCCTTTGCAATTTTCTATTCATTGTTTGCATTATTGAATTATCGATTGCATCGTCGTGTCGAGTTGCTGGTCTTAGGGTCTAGTTCGTTTAGAGTTTCGAGTTCTGTTCACATTAGTCACGTCGCCGCTGCATCGTTATCCCTTCTGCTGTCCACCACACCATCCATCAAATTCCACCATGTGCTACCCATAGTTCATTGTCACAATCATAGTTGAGGTCGTTCACATCTTCGCTTGATCCAATCTGCATCTTATCTAGTTTGTCTTGGAAAGAGGGAGAGAAAAAAAAGACAGAAAAAAAAGAGAAAAAAAAGAAGTCAGAAAAAAAAAGAGAAAGAAAAAAAGTGTGAGGAAAAAAAAAGAGAAGAAAAAAAACAAAATTCGGATCTATCTAGACTCAATCTCGTAGTTGAATTCGGATTGGAATCTGTTTTGTGCACTGTTTAGTAAAACAGGCATACCTTCCTCATACGAAGTCCGTTTTGACTCCGCGAGTACTCAAATGAAAGCTAGCGACGAGCCGCATCTAAATAGTTGCAGAGACTAGTTCAATATTTGACACCTCAAAATCGTCTTCTAAATAGGTCTTTTTGCCCTCCGAAGTTCGCGGACACAGCTTATTCCAGTTTTTCAAGCCAGTTTCAGAATTCTTTCAATCCTCATATCAACTCGGAATTGAGTGATTCTTTTTGCATTGGAAAGCTTGAGTTAGTAGCATTCTTTGAAAAAAATTATCAGAAAATTGGCACAAACTTTTCAAGAGGAAAGTTGGAGAGAGTTGTTGTATATCCTGCTTGGCAGTTGTTTTTCATCATTATCTTTACTGCCGTTGTGATCTTCACTTATATCTTGCTGTCCAGAGCTACTTAGTATCCTTCATTGATGCTAGTTGTGCTACGCCGTGACCTCATTAGTGTTCTAGGCTCGCGTCTCTAGTCCGGTCTAGCCTAGGACCAGCACAGTACCGTCGTTGAGCGTTTATTCAACATTGCATCTCTGAATTGATTATTGCTAATATTTTGCTACCATATATAGCCAACCCAGCTCCACATATTTCTACACCGTGTATACGTACGTTCCCCTGGCAATCGCTTTACTCAATCTTTGGAGTTATTTGACACCGCTGGTTGCCTGTCACCACCTGCTGCTTGGTAAGAACTTGTAAGATATTGATATTTACTTTACTGTGAGCGCTTTACCACCACATCCTAGTAGTTCATAGGAACATTATTCTTGAATTTTGTTTTTTGTTTCTACTAATCATGACAGGATCTAGAGTCAATTCATGGGGTTTGTCGATCGTGGGAGATGTGCCATCACCTATGCAAATACCACAACCGTCACGAGAGGTGCACAAACATCCAAATGCACATGATCAGGTTAATGTTTCTATACCACCATTTAATGGCCGTTTTAGACCTGCTTTATATATTGAATGGGAGTTTGACCTAAATAATATATTTGCTTCCAATAATTTTGATGTATGTAAAAAAGTTAAGGTTGCGGTTGGTTCTTTCACTGGTTATGCTGTAGTTTGGTGGAGTGAATATTGTCGGTTACACCCTAATGATATACCTACTACTTGGGATGATTTGAAACTTGCCATGCGACATACATTCGTTCCCGCTTATTATACTCGTGACATGATTACAAAGTTGCAACATTTAAAACAAGGTAGTGACACCGTAACAAAATATTATGATACTTTACAAACTACCTTGCTGCATTCCTCTTTAGAAGAAAGTGAAGAAGATTTTATGGATAGATTTTGGGGAGGATTAAATCGTGATATTCAGGAGATACTAATACATGAAGAGTGTTATCCTATGGACCATTTGTTTCATCTTGCTTGCAAAGCGGAACAGGAAATAAAACGACGTGCTGCGCACAAGGAGAACAAGCGCGAGATGCACATTCCAAGAGTTGATACGGTTGTCCCTTCAACTACTAAGCATACTATGACAACCACATCCGTTGTTGTGAGGACTACATCACCTCCACCATGTGACACATCATCACCGAGAGTGCCTACCTCATCTGAGTTGATCATAAGAGGTAATGACAAAGGTACTAATCTTCCACTTCCACATGAGTATGATGAATGTCTTGTCAATTTAAGTGCACCATGCGGTGAGCTACCCACTACTTTGATCACACCAGCTACCTTAGAGGACTATGTTGATGATTTGACTTTGCCATGTGATCAAACAATTTTGAGTGAGCCCATTGAATTAACTATCGATGCAAAAGAATCAAGTGAATCAGGGAATAAATCAGATTTGGATCAAATATGTTTGAAAATAATTGTGCCAATGTTTAATCATTTTGATATGACCTCTAATCTTGGTGATGGTTCATCAATGTTGGGATGGTTTAATGATGAATATTGTCAATCTTTTCATATGAATAAGAGCTTCACTTATATGTGTAAACTGAGTTGCAATACTTTCATGCCTTCTACTTCTTGTGATAATATTTTGGCTTTATATTTTATTAACTATGAAAGTTACTCATGTATACATGTGTCATATGTGCAAAATCCACGGGAAGTAAAAATGGATGACATATACATATACAACATGTACACCTTGTCTCTTTTGTTAGCCACATTTCAGATTAAGCAACGCCGAGGACGGCTTTGTTTTCAAGAAGGGGAGGATGATGAGGACATGACTACCTTGGATACGACCAAAAATATTGCATACATGCATATTTGTCAGGTGATTTCTAGTGCAAACTATTCAATAATCTATTTATGTTATCCAGAACAAAAATACTTCACACACTTTTGTGTTTTGTCTAATTGCAGGTGTATGGGACATTTGTACAATCCACATATGAAGATAAGGCAAAAGGAGAAGTTTAGGTTCTGTTCAAAAAGTCCTCTCACGTCACTTTTGGGCCAAGAGAAGATAGAGTCCAAGTCTCTCACGTTCTGGATTCAGATTCGGACTGCACAGACATACCTGACTCAAAACGCCAACAACTTTTTCATACGGACTCCGAATTGGGTGATTCTTTTTTTGTTGGAAACTAGATTTCGTGCTCTTTCCAACCCAATTGGATTCACCTTTAAATTCGTCTGGAGCATTGAGTTATGGTCGAAACAATCTGATGTTGCACCAGAATCCGAGTCAAACTACAAGTCCAAAGGTGTTGCATCACCTCCACTTGGGCCCATGAGCCTTGTACGACCTAGGGTTGGTTTTAGGCTGCCTTGGGACGTCCTCCCACCTCCTTGGCCGCCACCCCTTGCTCCTATATAAGTAGATCCATCTAGTAGCTTTTTCCTTGGAATTTGTTTAGTTAAAAGTTAGCCATTGCAACTTCGTGTACTTCGTTTGTGTCCAACGACCAGACCAAGACCGCTTACGGATTCCCACCACTATCAATACTTCATATATATTCGCAATATTCAGATTGCATTATCATATTCTTGCTCGTTCTTCGATTGCTTGTAGGAATAGACCTTCGTGGTCAGGCTGATCGTGCTTCCGGCATCGTGAGTAACCTCAGGAGATTGGTCTAGCGATTGATAAGGCGCAACGTCGTGCACGTTTGTAGTCGGATCGTCAAAGTCGTCTCCACCAAATCGATAGTTATCATCTCATCGAAAGATCGGGACACCTTTGCCTCTATCAAGGTCTCATGTGCGGTCTCGTAGCTTGACTCGGAGTATGAGGTCTTTTGGGGCGCTATCTTCATGTAGTTGAAGAGGTTCGTGCTCGTTGCCGTGGTCGAAGGGGATGGCCCTTGCTCGACCGTCTTGTCGCCGTCTTGTTGTTGGAGGCCCATATGATGTGGCACCTCGTAGCTCGTCTTCATGACCGAAGGGAATTTCCCATGCTCGGCCATCTTCCTTGAGGGGCTTCCGAAGATGCAAGTGTCGCCCTCGCTCGTAGGTGGTCGCCTTGTTGTTGAAGATGTTGATGTAGGCGAACTCACGGGAAGTAGGCGAAGATGCCATACATCCAAAGGCGAAGATGCCTTGATAACACCTGGCGAAGATGCCGAAGTGGTTGTTGTAGCCGTAGCTCCGTCTTGGTGGTGCTCGTCTCGCGGTCTTCTCTTTTGCTCACGAAGCTTGGACTTGGCGTGAAGTAGAGCTTGTTGGGACTTGTGCATTTGCGCTTGTGGAGCATCTTCATGTTGATGGTGTCGTTGTCGTACTTGAGCTCGTAGTAGATGTCATTCGTCGTCGTTGTGCACATGATGCTTGGAGGTGTCTTGCCTTCATGACGATGTGTATCACGAACGTGATGGTGGTCGCCATGGAGATGTGGACGTGGACGACTTGCGCTTGCATCGTGTTTGTGCTCCGAAGATGATCGACTCGCTCGCCACCTTGAGGATGATGAAGGGGAAGAAGACTTGTAGTCGGCCACCATGTCTCGTAGTTGATCCTTTAGCTCGCCCAACTTGGTGTCGATGTAGTCCCTTTTCCTTGCTTCGGAGTGTCGTATGTCGATGGCGAGGTTGTCGAGGCGCTCTCGCAAGGTAGATTGTGCGCCTTGCATTTCGTGTTGTAGTCCGAAGATGGACATTTTGGTGATGTAGTTGTTCACGCCGTCGTTGTTGTCGAAGACCGTAGATGAAATGCCTTGCCTATCCATCACAAGACTAGCAAATATGAGTGGGAGAAAGAGAAGAACTATACCAAATGTACCTTGACCAATGTTGATAGAGGCAAAGGTGTCCCGTCTTTCGATGAGATGGTGGCTATCGTTTTGGAGGAAGTCGACTTTGACGATCCGACTACGAACGTGCCAGGACGTCGTGCCTTAGCAATTGCTAAACCAACTCCGAGAGGTTATTGACCACGCCGGAGCACGATCAACCTGACCACGAAGGTCTGTTTCCTGCAGGCAAACGAAGAACAAGCAAGAAACTAAGATTGCAATCTGGATATTGCGAATATAAGAGGAAAGCTTTATTGATCAAGGTGGGGTTCTGTGACGCCTTTGTCTGGTCGTTGAACATAAATGAAGTACGCGAAGTTGCAGCTATGGCGAACTTTTAATATAAACAAAACCCAAAGTCTAAACGGTGCCCTAAGGGCTGTATATATGGAGGAAGAGGGGGGGGGGGAATTTCGTGGCCCTTGGGGAAGGGGTCCGAAACCAACCCTATCTCTTGTTTCCCCACACATACGGACTCTAAAAACAGCCTATACTTATGTATTTCAAAATTACATGGGCCTGGCCCAATAATAAGGTGACGCAGCACCTAGAATAGCCTCTGGACGAAATTTATGAAGTGGCATCTTGTATATTTCCTCCAAGGCTTCATTCACTCCTTATGGTGGCTTCAAAGTCCTAAAATCATCACTTGTAACTCCGTTCTTGTTCCCCTTGCGCATGCCATCAACTCCATGCTTGTTCTTGCTCCAATGTTCATCCTTCTCCAAGCTAGGCCCTTCATTTGTAAGCAAAACAAAAGTATCCAATTTAGGCAGCATCATATTCTCATGAACATTAGAATCATTACCAAGAAACGAAAGTACCTGGTAATTTAATTGGCGTGCGCGAGCTCTAGTAATTGGTCCATTATATGTAACAGGAGGGGCTGTGGGTGTAACAATGGTATTGATGTCCTCATCAGATGTTGAAGATGGATCAAAGATCACTCAATATGTAACAAGGAAATAGCACAATTGGTACCAATTCTTGTCGGTTTCTCACACCTACACAAATAAGGTTTATGGTGGAGCTCGGTGAGGATAGTGGCACAAAAATTTTCTTCAAAATGTTAGCAAGAGTCAATAATGTTGAAAGAGATTCACAATTCGCAAGCGAAACAAGTAGACCAATAGCAAATGAATGGCACACGGAAACACACACGGATAGATAGATGGGGTCGTGCAACCAAGGAATGAGCACAAAATGTGGAGTCCACGGAAAACGCTCGTGTTGCATAACTCAAGAGAGACGCTAGCACGATTGCTCTATAGGCGGATACGACACTTGTGCACAACCTATGATATGCAAAATGGATAAACTTTCTATCCCAAGTATGCTATATATGTATGGTTCCCGGTGTTCCTCTCAAGATGATCCAAGATGATCGGATATGACAATGTTATATGCAATGTGGTATGATGCTATGGCACTTGCTTACAAGCTTCTTTGCTCTTCTCTTTTGCTTAAAAGCTTATTCTTCTTTTTTTGTATGGCCACTTTGCGAAATGCACAAACCAAGATAGCAATTGTGTATATGCGGGAACAATCTTGTGACACAAGGGATGATATGATACCAATATGATATGGTATGTATGCAATGGAAGGTATTGATCTCTAATGTGCACAAGTAACGTTGCCGGCAATACTCAAATGGCTAGTCTCGATAGGCAAGTAACGCAAAATGGGCTAGGGGTTATCAATGCAATGGCAAGGGAAAATACAATGGAGGGATACCACGATACCAAGATGATATGGAGGTTACCGTCTGTGGCGATGATGAGTGGCGGTGATCTTGATGGAGATACCAAGATGATGGAGACTCGTCCCTAAGTAGCCGAAACACCTTAGGAAACGGAAAAACCGCGAACTCAAAATCTCAAATGTCAAATGTCAAATGGTGGTAGCGGGGTGTGGAGGTGGTTTTGCGGAAACTCAAAGGGATTGCGGAAATGCAATGATGGGGTTTGGAGAATGCAATGCGGAAGTGGAGGGTAAGGTGGTGGATTATACACGGTGTGGGAGTTGGAAGCACGGTCCCTAAATAGCCGAAACACCTTAGGAGACACAACTCACAACACAAACAAAATTGGGTTAAGTTGGGTTGGCGGAAGTGTATTGTGGGTAAGCCTATGCGGAAGTTATGATGGTGGTTGATGAAGAAGCAACCGTCCCTAAGTAGCCAAAACACCTTAGGAGACTTGAATCACAACTCAAACAACCTCAAATGCAAAGGGGAACAAAATTGGTTAGGTTGCGGAAGTCGGTGGTGGTTATGCGGAAGTTATGGTGGAAGCCCTAGGCAAAGATGCCAAAGTGCCAAAAATTTGATGGAGTCAAATGGTGATGGGACCTATCTAGAGCGATAGAGGATGTCAATAGCTACTCAACGAGCTAAAGAACGCGAAAATCGGACTCCGGATGTGAAAGTTACGGTCAAAACGGTGAAACGGGACAGGTTGAATTCCTAGGGGCCGGACATCCGGGGGTTTGGCCGGATTTCCGGGACCTGATGTCCAGAACCGCGCGTGAAAATGCGCTCCAAGAGCCGGATGTCCGGGGCACGGGCCGGATGTCCGGGGCTACGGGCCGGATGTCCGGGCTCCAAATCCGAGGATGAACTCGAGGAACTCGATTTTGGGGGCGGAAATTGATGATTTCGGGGGCAAAATTGCGAAGATTTCGTGGATGGAAAATGGGGAAACTTGGGGAAATGCTAGATCCACTTGAAACCAAGCAAATTCATGGATCAAAATCAACAAAACATCATCACACCAACAAATCACAAAAAAATTTGTGGCTATTTTTGGTGGGGATTTTCGAATTTGGGACAAAATCAACAAAACTAGGCTAGAAAACACAACGGGGAGGCTCCGAAATCGTGATCAACGTGGCTCATGATACCAAGAGGATGTAGTGTGGAACCCTAGATGGCCGATCTTTCATGAAAGGAGCGGATCCCTACGAAGAACGTGATGAACACGAGGGGAAACACGAGGGAAACACGAGAGAAATCACTCAACCAACAAGAATAGATCACAGATGCGCTAGATCAATGAACACAAAGGTAAGATACAAGATCCAAAGTCAACAAAGGACGATACAAAGGTAACCGGTTCTTCTCCGTAAGGAGGTCTTGATGGGGGCCACCCAACAGGGGGTCTTGAATCCAAGGTGATCTTCTCCGAAGAGGGGCCGCAGTCTCTCTCGAGGAGAAGATCCGTAATGGATGAGCAAAGCTCTGTCTCTAAATGAGCTAATCCTTTGCTAACCCTAAAACGTAGGTGGAGGGGGAGTATATATAGTCTAAGGGGCGAAGGGGTAAGGATACACTGCACGTAGGCAGGAGGGGCCGGATGTGCGAGCGACGGGCCGGATGTCTGGGGCTTCGCGACGGGCCGAATGTCCGGGCTAACGAGGTTCAGCTTCGGGACGTTCTGTGATGGGCGCCGAATTTCCGGGAGCTGGGCCGGATGTCCGGTGGCTCGCGACGGGCCGGATGTCCGGGCTGACTTGGCCGACTCTGGTGCTCTCTGGATAGCCGATGCCGGATTTCCGGGGCAGGGGCTGGATGTCCGGCTGGGGCCGGATGTCCGGGACATGTCCGGATGTCCTGCTGCTGGGGCAGCTGGCTCTTCTTCCTTCTCCTTCCTTCGCTCCCGCGCACACTTGGCCTTGGTCCTTGGGCTCTCCATGGTCTCCTCGGGTGTACCTGAGTATGCACAAGGTCCGCGCTTGATAGAGGCAAAGGTATCCCGTCTTTCGATGAGATGATGGACATCGCTTTCATGGAAGTCGACTTTGACGATCCGACTACGAACGTGCGAGGACGTCGCGCCTTAGCAATCGCTAAACCAACTCCGAGAGGTTATTGACCACGCCGGAGCACGATCAACCTGACCACGAGGGTCTGTTTCCTGCGAGCAAACGAAGAACAAGCAAGAAACTGAGATTGCAATCTGGATATTGCGAATATAAGATGAAAGCTTTATTGATCAAGGTGGGGTTCTGTGACGCCTTTGTCTGGTCGTTGAACACAAACGAAGTACGCGAAGTTGCAGCTATGGCGAACTTTTAATCTAAACAAAACCCAAAGTCTAAACGACGCCCTAAGGGCTGTATATATGGAGGAAGAGGGGGATTTCGTGGCCCTTGGGGAAGGGGTCCGAAACCAACCCTATCTCTTGTTTCCCCACACATACGGACTCTAAAAACAGCCTATACTCAAGTATTTCGAAATTACATGGGCCTGGCCCAATAATAAGGTGGCGCAGCACTTAAAATAGCCTCTGGACGAAAGTTATGAAGTAGCATCTTGTATATTTCGTCCAAGGCTTCATGCACGCATTATGGTGGCTTTAACGTCCTGAAATCATCACTTGTAACTCCGTTCTTGTTCCCCATGCGCATGACATCATCTCCATGCTTGTTCTTGCTCCAATGTTCATCCTTCTCAAAGCTAGGCCCTTCATTTGTAAGCAAAACTAATGTATCCAATTTAGGTAGCATCATATTCTCATGAACATTAGAATCATTACCAAGAAACGAAAGTACCTGGTAATTTAATTGGCGTGCGCGAGCTCTAGTAATTGGTCCGGTATGTATAGCAGCAGGGGCTGTGGGTGTAACAATGGTATTGATGTCCTCATCATCCTCCCCTTCTTGAAATGAAGTCGTCCTCGACGGAAGCTCATGTCCCTCACCCAAATAAGGCTTCAAATCTGCAATGTTAAAAGTGGGACTAACCCCAAAATCTGCAGGTAGCTCAAGTTTATATGCATTATCATTTATTTTCTCTAACACCTTAAAAGGACCATCAGCACGTGGCATTGGCTTTGATTTGCGCAAATCAGGAAATCTATCCTTACGCAAATGTAACCAAACAAGATCTCCAGGTGCAAATACAACATGTTTTCTACCCTTATCTCCAGCAAGTTTATATTTAGCATTCATACGCTCAATGTTTTCCTTAGTTAACTCATGCATTTTTAAGATCAATTCAGCACGTTGTTTAGCATCAAAATTAACCTTCTCCGAAGATGGAAGAGGCAACAAATCAATAGTTGCACGAGGTAGGAAACCATACACAATTTCAAAAGGGCACATGTTAGTAGTAGAATGCAATGAACGATTATAAGCAAACTCAATATGAGGCAAGCATTCTTCCCACATTTTCTTATTATTCTTCAAAACAGCCCTAAGCATAGTAGACAATGTTCTATTGACTACTTCAGTTTGTCCATCAGTTTGGGGGTGACAAGTAGTACTAAAAAGCAGTTTAGTCCCCAACTTAGCCCATAAACATCTCCAAAAGTGGCTAAGAAATTTAGTATCACGATCTGAAACAATAGTATTTGGCACACAATGCAAACGAATAATTTCACGGAAGAACAAATCAGCAATATTAACAGCATCATCGCTTTTATGACATGGTATAAAGTGTGCCATTTTTGAGAATCTATCCACGACAACAAATATGCTATCCCTCCCCTTCTTTGTTCGAGGTAAACCTAAAACAAAGTCCATAGATATATCCTCCCATGGAACACTAGGTACAGGCAAAGGCATATATAAACCATGAGGATTGAGTCGTGACTTAGCTTTTTGACATGTAGTGCAGCGAGCAAAAAAACGCTCAACATCCCGTCTCATCTTTGGCCAAAAGAAATGTGTAGCAAGTACGTCCTCCGTCTTCTTCACGCCAAAGTGTCGCATTAATCCTCCTCCATGCGCCTCCTGCAACAACAAAAGACGAAGAGAGCTAGCTGGAATGCATAGCTTGTTAGCACGGAACACAAATCCATCATTAACGACAAACTTGTGCCAGGTTCTTCCTTCTTTACAATTCTGCAAAACATCTTTAAAATCAGCATCATGCACGTATTGATCTTTGATGGTCTCCAAATCAAATATTTCGAAGTCAAGTTGTGAAAGCATAGTATAGCGACGAGACAATGCATCAGCAATAACATTTTCTTTACCCTTCTTGTGTTTAATGACATAAGGGAAAGTTTCAATGAATTCAACCCATTTAGCATGTCTACGATTCAGTTTAGCTTGACTTTTAATATGTTTCAAAGATTCATGATCAGAATGTATAACAAATTCTTTGGGCCATAAATAATGTTGCCATGTTTCTAAAGTCCGAACAAGAGCATATAGTTCTTTATCATAAGTAGAATAATTCAGACTAGGCCCACTCAATTTTTCAGAAAAATATGCAACAGGTTTACCATCTTGTAATAACACACCTCCTAATCCAATTGCCCTAGCATCACATTCAAGCTCAAAAGTCTTATTAAAATCAGGAAGTTGGAGTAAAGGAGCATGTGTCAACTTATCTTTCAATACCGTGAAGGCTTCTTCCTGTGCGGTACCCCAAACAAAAGGCACATCCTTCTTTGTAAGCTCGTTGAGAGGTGCAGCAATGGTGCTAAAATCTCTCACAAAACGCCTATAGAAACCAGCGAGTCTAAGAAAACTCCGCACTTGTGTGACCGTTTTGGGCTGCGGCCAACTCTCAATAGCTTCAATCTTGGCTTTATCAACTTCAATTCCCTGTGGGGTAACAACATAGCCAAGAAAAGATACTCGGTCGGTGCAAAAGGTGCACTTCCCAAGGTTACCAAACAAACGTGCATCACGTAGAGCAATAAAAACAGCACGTAAATGTTCCAAATGTTCTTCCAAAGATTTGCTATAAATCAGTATATCATCAAAATAGACTACCACAAATCGTCCAATGAAAGCACGTAAACCTTCGTTCATTAGTCTCATGAAAGTACTAGGTGCACTAGTTAACCCAAAAGGCATGACTAACCACTCATATAAACCAAACTTAGTTTTAAATGCAGTTTTCCATTCATCTCCCAATTTCATACGAATTTGATGGTATCCACTACGCAAATCAACTTTGGAGATAATTGTAGAGCCACTCAATTCATCAAGCATATCATCTAGCCTAGGAATAGGATGACGATAACGAATAGTATTATTATTAATGCCTCTACAATCAACACACATACGCGACGTACCATCCTTTTTAGGCACTAGTATAATAGGAACAGCACAAGGACTAAGAGATTCACGTATATAACCTTTGTCGAGCAGCTCCTGTACTTGACGCATAATCTCCTTCGTCTCCTCTGGATTGGTACGGTATGGTGCACGGTTGGGTAGCGATGCACCGGGAATTAAGTCAATTTGATGCTCAATCCCTCGAATAGGTGGTAATCCCGGTGGCACGTCTTGTGGGAAGACGTCAGCGAACTCCTGCAAAATGTTAGTGACAGCAGGGGGCAAAGAGGAAGGCACATCCTCGAATGAAAATAATGCCTCTTTGCACACAAAAGCATAGCAAATAGATTTGCTGAAATCTAGCTCATCAATATCAGGTTTTGTGGCAAGTAAACATGCACTTTTCAATTTAATTTCAGAAACAACACTAGATGGTTTATTATTAGGTTTCATTTGTTGCTCAAATTCTTTTGCCACAATCTGATTTTCACTCTTATTTTTCTCCTGTTATGCTTTATTAGCTCTATTAATGTCATCTTTCAAAATGGAATCAGGAGTCATAGGAAGCAAAGTAATATTTTTATCCTTATGAACAAGAGTATACTGATTGTTTCTACCATGGTGTACAGAATTTTTATCAAATTGCCATGGTCTACCAAGTAATAAGGAACATGCTTGCATGGGTACCACATCACAATCAACATAATCAGCATATGTAGAGATACTAAAATGCACACGAACAGTACGTGTTACCTTAACCTTGCCGTTGTTGTTGAACCATTGGATGTAGTAAGGATGTGGATGTGGTCTTGTGGTGAGAGATAGCTTCTCCACCATCTCCATGCTAGCCAAGTTGTTACAGCTCCCTCCATCTATGATGACGCGAACAGAACGTTCCTTCACAACTCCCTTTGTATGGAACAAATTATGCCTCTGATTTTGCTCTGCTTGTGTGACCTGCACACTCAAAACACGTTGAGCAACTAAACATTCATACCTGTCAGCGTCTTCAGGAGCCATGTATTGCGTCTCATTTTCAGAATCATCTCCACCATGTTCTTCACGTGTAATAAGAGCCAAAGTCTCCTCATCATAGTCACTAGCGGACTCATACCCACCATCCTCAGTAGCAATCATGACACGCTGAGATTTGCATTCTCGCGCATAATGTCCTCTTCCCTTACAACGACGACAAATAATATCACTTGTGTGCCCTGTTGATGCCATGGAAGAAGAAGAGCTCTGTGCAGGCCCGGCAGGTGCGCACTTGGCAGATAGTGGTGGTTGTGCCTGCTTTCTTGTATCACGGCTGGAGGTGGAACCTGATGGAGGTGCTGGTGCAGTGGAAGTAGAAGATGCACGCGGTGTCCATGATGAAGGTCGACCTGCAGAAAAGTTAGTTCGCGCCAATGGCTGTCGATCCTGCACTTCACGTTCAGCTTTACAAGCAAGATGGAATAAACGAGTGATATTATTATAATCCTTATACTCTAGAATGGTCTGAATCTCTTTATTTAATCCACCCATAAAACGTGCAAGCATAGCTTCATTCTCCTCAACAATACCACATCTAATCATGCCAGTTTGTAATTCCTGATAATATTCTTCTACAGAATTTTTCCCTTGTCTTAAGCGCTGCAATTTTTGAAGTAATTCACGTTGATAATATGGTGGAACCCAACGAGTACGCATAGCAGTTTTCAAAGCAGCCCAAGTAGCTGGAACAGGATATAATCTACAATGTTCAGACCACCAAAGACATGCAAAGCTAGTGAAAGCACAAACAGCAGCAGGAACACGTCTCTCCTCAGGATATTGTAAACATGTAAATCGTTGTTCAGTTTCTAACTCCCAAGTAAGATATATATCAGGAACATATCTACCCTCAAATGGTGGAATATTCAATTTCAGTTTAGGGAGATGGTCATGATCTCGTACTTGAGGTGGTGGTGCCGGCCTACCGTTGCGAATATATACCTGAGGTCGACCTGCTGCTGGTGGTGCTGGTGGCTGCACGTAGTTCTGATTTTGATCAACCTCATCCTCATAATCGCCCGCATAATCGTCATCCTCCTCAGCCGCCGCAGTAGTAGGAGCCAAAGAAGCATCAACAGTAGGTGCAGCGGCACCCGAATTTTGACCAGTCTCAATTGGAACGCGCTGTGCTTGTCCCACTTGATTTGGAAGGCGGCGTTGGAGATGTGGTTGTTGTTGTTGTAGAGGTGCGACATGTGCAGCCGGTGGTGGTTGGGGAAGACGCTTGAGTAATTCAGTAAACTTGTTATCCAGCTTTGTCTCGAACGACTTCTCCACGGCATCTATCTTCTCCATAGCCTCTTCAAATCTGTTTAGCACATCTCCCACCTGGCCACTCATCATTTGCTGAAATTTATCATGCAACTCCTTGTTCGTCATGTTCTCCCAATCAGTCTCATCGGCTTGTGATCCTGCCATAGTTAGCAGCAATAGAAACACAAAAGAATATGATCCTACAGACTACTAGGAAGTGGTGGTGATGGTGGTGTGTCACAAAACCTTCAAGCGAATCTCAAATTCTTACCAGTTCTTACCCAGCAGCAGGTGGTGATCGGCAACCGTTGTAGTCAAAACTCTCAAAGATTGGATAGAGCGATTACCAGGGAGAGTCAAACGCACGATGTAGATGTATGTGGAGCTGGGAAGGCTTATAATATGGTAGCAAAAAGGGTCATCAATAATCAATTCAGAGATGCAAAGTTGAATAAACGCTCAACGACGGTACTGTGCTGGTCCTAGGCTAGACCGTGCTAGAGACGCGAGCCTAGATCACTAACAAAATCACGGCGCTGCACGTAAACAAGGGAAAAGCACACTCTGGAAAAAAAAATTTGCTCTTTTTTTTGCGCTCCTCTTTTTTTTGCGAAAAATCACTATAATGGCGAGTGTCTCAAAACTCTTCCCAGTTCAAACTGACAGGATGGGCACAAAAATTTTTTGACTATTTTTTTCGGAAATCAGGGCAGCGACGACGAAGAAGTGCGACAAAAAATCACCATGATGGCGAGTGTCTCAAAACACTCTCCGGGACCTAAAAATAGGATAGTGGAAAAATATTTTTGGTTGCCGAAATTTTGGCCTAAAAACTGCCCGGGGGTCTCCAGACTTTTTTTTTTCCGAGACCTGCTCAGGCAAGGAAACACGAAACGGAAAATAGATGGATCTCTAAAACAAACCGAATATGAAAAGAACTCGGATTGGTGGTGGATATATGGTGGTAGGATATGGCTGCGGTGGTGGCATATGGATACGGATCGGTGGTGGTATATGGATACGGATTGGTGGTGGTATATGGATACGGATTCAGAGCGGTGGCGGATAAGCAATAGTGGTAGACGGCAAGGCGATGATGATGGTGCGGCGGCGGCGTGACAACTTATGACCAGAACTCGAAACTCTAAAAGACTAGACTCTAAGACCACCAACTTGACACGACGATGCAACCGCAAATTCAACAAAGCAAAAACCCTAAAAAGATTATGCAAAGGCTCAGATTGGTTCGGATATACGGAACTAACCCTAATTTTTTTGTGTGGCTTTTTCATGGACTGTAGGTATGAAGAACAGACTCGATCTAAACTACGAAAAACTATAAAATGTCACCGAGCAACCTGGAAATCTGATACCACTTGATAGAGGCAAAGGTATCCCGTCTTTCGATGAGATGATGGATATCGCTTTGATGGAAGTCGACTTTGACGATCCGACTACGAACGTGCGAGGACGTCGCGCCTTAGCAATCGCTAAACCAACTCCGAGAGGTTATTGACCACGCCGGAGCACGATCAACCTGACCACGAGGGTCTGTTTCCTGCGAGCAAACGAAGAACAAGCAAGAAACTGAGATTGCAATCTGGATATTGCGAATATAAGATGAAAGCTTTATTGATCAAGGTGGGGTTCTGTGACGCCTTTGTCTGGTCGTTGAACACAAAAGAAGTACGCGAAGTTGCAGCTATGGCGAACTTTTAATCTAAACAAAACTCAAAGTCTAAACAACGCCCTAAGGGTTGTATATATGGAGGAAGAGGGGGGAATTTCGTGGCCCTTGGGGAAGGGGTCCGAAACCAACCCTATCTCTTGTTTCCCCACACATACGGACTCTAAAAATAGCCTATACTCAAGTATTTCGAAATTACATGGGCCTGTGATAGAGGCAAAGGTGTCCCGTCTTTCGATGAGATGATGAATATCGCTTTGATGGAAGTCGACTTTGACGATCCGACTACGAACGTGCGAGGACGTCGCGCCTTAGCAATCGCTAAACCAACTCCGAGAGGTTATCGACCACGCCGGAGCACGATCAACCTGACCACGAGGGTCTGTTTCCTGCGAGCAAACGAAGAACAGGCAAGAAACTGAGATTGCAATCTGGATATTGCGAATATAAGATGAAAGCTTTATTGATCAAGGTGGGGTTCTGTGACGCCTTTGTCTGGTCGCTGAACACAAACGAAGTACGCGAAGTTGCAGCTATGGCGAACTTTTAATCTAAACAAAACCCAAAGTCTAAACGACGCCCTAAGGGCTGTATATATGGAGGAAGAGGGGGGGAATTTCGTGGCCCTTGAGGAAGGGGTCCGAAACCAACCCTATCTCTTGTTTCCCCACACATACGGACTCTAAAAACAGCCTATACTTATGTATTTCGAAATTACATGGGCCTGGCCCAATAATAAGGTGACGCAGCACCTAGAATAACCTCTGGACGAAAGTTATGAAGTAGCATCTTGTATATTTCGTCCAAGGCTTCATGCACGCATTATGGTGGCTTCAACGTCCTGAAATCATCACTTGTAACTCCGTTCTTGTTCCCCATGCGCATGCCATCATCTCCATGCTTGTTCTTGCTCCAATGTTCATCCTTCTCAAAGCTAGGCCCTTCATTTGTAAGCAAAACAAATGTATCCAATTTAGGCAGCATCATATTCTCATGAACATTAGAATCATTAGCAAGAAACGAAAGTACCTGGTAATTTAATTGGCGTGCGCGAGCTCTAGTAATTGGTCCAGTATGTATAGCAGCAGGGCCTGTGGGTGTAATAATTGTATTGATGTCCTCATCATCCTCCCCTTCTTGAAATGAAGTCGTCCTCGACGGAAGCTCATCTTCCTCACCCAAATAAGACTTCAAATCTGCAATATTAAAAGTGGGACTAACCCCAAAATCTGCAGGCAGCTCAAGTTTATATGCATTATCATTTATTTTCTCTAACACCTTAAAAGGACCATCAGCACGTGGCATTAGCTTTGATTTGCGCAAATCAGGAAATCTATCCTTACGCAAATGTAACCAAACAAGATCTCCAGGTGCAAACACAACATGTTTTCTACCCTTATCTCCAGCAAGTTTATATTTAGCATTCATACGCTCAATGTTTTCCTTAGTTAACTCATGCATTTTTAAGATCAATTCAGCACGTTGTTTAGCATCAAAATTAACCTTCTCCGAAGATGGAAGAGGCAACAAATCAATAGGTGCACGAGGTAGGAAACCATACACAATTTCAAAAGGGCACATCTTAGTAGTAGAATGCAATGAACGATTATAAGCAAACTCAATATGAGGCAAGCAGTCTTCCCACATTTTCTTATTATTCTTCAAAACAGCCCTAAGCATAGTAGACAATGTTCTATTGACTACTTCAGTTTGTCCATCAGTTTGGGGGTGACAAGTAGTACTAAAAAGCAGTTTAGTCCCCAACTTAGCCCATAAACATCTCCAAAAGTGGCTAAGAAATTTAGTATCACGATCTGAAACAATAGTATTTGGCACACCATGCAAGCGAATAATTTCACGAAAGAACAAATCAGCAACATTAACAGCATCATCGCTTTTATGACATGGTATAAAGTGCGCCATTTTCGAGAATCTATCCACGACAACAAATATGCTATCCCTCCCCTTCTTTGTTCGAGGTAAACCTAAAACAAAGTCCATAGATATATCCTCCCAAGGAACACTAGGTACAGGCAAAGGCATATATAAACCATGAGGATTGAGTCGTGACTTAGCTTTTTGACATGTAGTGCAGCGAGCAACAAAACGCTCAACATCCCGTCTCATCTTTGGCCAAAAGAAATGTGTAGCAAGTACGTCCTCCGTCTTCTTCACGCCAAAGTGTCCCATTAATCCTCCTCCATGCGCCTCCTGCAACAACAAAATACGAAGAGAGCTAGCTGGAATGCATAGCTTGTTAGCACGGAACACAAATCCATCATTAACGACAAACTTGTTCCAGGTTCTTCCTTCTTTACAATTCTGCAATACATCTTTAAAATCAGCATCATGCACATATTGATCTTTGATGGTCTCCAAACCAAATATTTTGAAGTCAAGTTGTGAAAGCATAGTATAGCGACGAGACAATGCATCAGCAATAACATTTTCTTTACCCTTCTTGTGTTTAATGACATAAGGGAAAGTTTCAACGAATTCAACCCATTTAGCATGTCTACGATTCAGTTTAGCTTGACTTTTAATATGTTTCAAAGATTCATGATCAGAATGTATAACAAATTCTTTGGGCCATAAATAATGTTGCCATGTTTCTAAAGTCCGAACAAGAGCATATAGTTCTTTATCATAAGTAGAATAATTCAGACTAGGCCCACTCAATTTTTCAGAAAAGTATGCAACAGGTTTGCCATCTTGTAATAACACACCTCCTAATCCAATGCCACTAGCATCACATTCAAGCTCAAAAGTCTTATTAAAATCAGGAAGTTGGAGTAAAGGAGCATGTGTCAACTTATCTTTCAATACCGTGAAGGCTTCTTCCTGTGCGGTACCCCAAACAAAAGGCACATCCTTCTTTGTAAGCTCGTTGAGAGGTGCAGCAATGGTGCTAAAATCTCTCACAAAACGCCTATAGAAACCAGCGAGTCCAAGAAAACTCCGCACTTGTGTGACCGTTTTGGGCTGCGGCCAACTCTCAATAGCTTCAATCTTGGCTTTATCAACTTCAATTCCCTGTGGAGTAACAACATAGCCAAGAAAAGATACTCGGTCGGTGCAAAAGGTGCACTTCCCAAGGTTACCAAACAAACGTGCATCACGTAGAGCAATAAAAACAGCACGTAAATGTTCCAAATGTTCTTCCAAAGATTTGCTATAAATCAGTATATCATCAAAATAGACCACCACAAATCGTCCAATGAAAGCACGTAAAACTTCGTTCATTAGTCTCATGAAAGTACTAGGTGCATTAGTTAACCCAAAAGGCATGACTAACCACTCATATAAACCAAACTTAGTTTTAAATGCAGTTTTCCATTCATCTCCCAATTTCATACGAATTTGATGGTATCCACTACGCAAATCAACTTTGGAGAATATTGTAGAGCCACTCAATTCATCAAGCATATCATCGAGCCTAGGAATAGGATGACGATAACGAATAGTAATATTATTAATGCCTCTACAATCAACACACATACGCGACGTACCATCCTTTTTAGGCACGAGTATAATAGGAACAGCACAAGGACTAAGAGATTCGCGTATATAACCTTTGTCGAGCAGCTCCTGTACTTGACGCATAATCTCCTTCGTCTCCTCTGGATTGGTACGGTATGGTGCACGGTTGGGTAGCGATGCACCGGGAATTAAGTCAATTTGATGCTCAATCCCTCGAATAGGTGGTAATCCCGGTGGCACGTCTTGTGGGAAGACGTCAGCGAACTCCTGCAAAATGTGAGTGACAGCAGGGGGCAAAGAGGAAGGCACGTCCTCGAATGAAAATAATGCCTCTTTGCACAGAAAAGCATAGCAAACAGATTTGCTGAAATCTAGTTCATCAATATCAGATTTTGTGGCAAGTAAACATGCACTTTTCAATTTAATTTCAGAAACAACACTAGATGGTTTATTATTAGGTTTCATTTGTTGCTCAAATTCCTTTGCCACAATCTGATTTTCACTCTTATTTTTCTCCTGTTTTGCTTTATTAGCTCTATTAATGTCATCTTTCAAAATGGAATCAGGAGTCATAGGCAGCAAAGTAATATTTTTATCCTTATGAACAAGAGTATACTGATTGTTTCTACCATGGTGTACAGAATTTTTATCAAATTGCCATGGTCTACCTAGTAATAAGGAACATGCTTGCATGGGTACCACATCACAATCAACATAATCAGCATATGTAGAGATACTAAAATGCACACGAACAGTACGTGTTACCTTAACCTTGCCGCTGTTGTTGAACCATTGGATGTAGTAAGGATGTGGATGTGGTCTTGTGGTGAGAGATAGCTTCTCCACCATCTCCATGCTAGCCAAGTTGTTACAGCTCCCTCCATCTATGATGACGCGAACAGAACGTTCCTTCACAACTCCCTTTGTATGGAACAAATTATGCCTCTGATTTTGCTCTGCTTGTGTGACCTGCACACTCAAAACACGTTGAGCAACTAAACATTCATACCTGTCAGCGTCTTCAGGAGCCATGTATTGCGTCTCATTTTCAGAATCATCTCCACCATGTTCTTCACGTGTAATAAGAGCCAAAGTCTCCTCATCATAGTCACTAGCGGACTCATACCCACCATCCTCAGTAGCAATCATGACACGCTGAGATTTGCATTCTCTCGCAAAATGTCCTCTTCCCTTACAACGACGACAAATAATATCACTTGTGTGCCCTGTCGATGCCATGGAAGAAGAAGAGCTCTGCACAGGCCCGGCAGGTGTGCTCTTGGCAGAGAGTGGTGGTTGTGCCTGCTTTCTTGTATCACGGCTGGAGGTGGCACCTGATGGAGGTGATGGTGAAGTGGAAGTAGAAGATGCACGCGGTGTCCATGATGAAGGTCGACCTGCAGAAAAGTTAGTTCGCGCCAATGGCTGTCGATCCTGCACTTCACGTTCAGCTTTACAAGCAAGATGGAATAAACGAGTGATATTATTATAATCCTTATACTCTAGAATGGTCTGAATCTCTTTATTTAATCCACCCATAAAACGTGCAAGCATAGCTTCATTCTCCTCAACAATACCACATCTAATCATGCCAGTTTGTAATTCCTGATAATATTCTTCTACAGAATTTTTTCCTTGTCTTAAACGCTGCAATTTTTGAAGTAATTCACGTTGATAATATGGTGGAACCCAACGAGTACGCATAGCAGTTTTCAAAGCAGCCCAAGTAGCTGGAACAGGATATAATCTACAATGTTCAGACCACCAAACACATGCAAAGCTAGTGAAAGCACAAACAGCAGCAGGAACACGTCTCTCCTCAGGATATTGTAAACATGTAAATCGTTGTTCAGTTTCTAACTCCCAAGTAAGATATATATCAGGAACATATCTACCCTCAAATGGTGGAATATTCAATTTCAGTTTAGGGAGATGGTCATGATCTCGTACCTGAGGTGGTGGTGCCGGCCTACCGTTGCGAATATATACCTGAGGTCGACCTGCTGGTGGTGGTGCTGGTGGCTGCACGTAGTTCTGATTTTGATCAACCTCATCCTCATAATCGCCCGCATAATCGTCATCCTCCTCAGCCGCCGCAGGAGCAGGAGCCAAAGAAGCATCAACAGTAGGGACAGCAGCACCCGAATTTTGACCAATCTCAATTGGAACGCGCTGTGCCCGTCCCACTTGATTTGGAAGGCGGCGTTGGAGATGTGGTTGTTGTTGTTGTAGAGGTGCGACATGTGCAGCCGGTGGTGGTTGGGGAAGACGCTTGAGTAATTCAGTAAACTTGTCATCCAGCTTTGTCTCAAACGACTTCTCCATGGCATCTATCTTCTCCATAGCCTCTTCAAATCTGTTTAGCACATCTCCCACCTGGCCACTCATCATTTGCTGAAATTTATCATGCAACTCCTTGTTCGTCATGTTCTCCCAATCAGTCTCATCGGCTTGTGAACCTGCCATGGTTAGCAGCAATAGAAACACAAAAGAATATGATCCTGCAGACTACTAGAAGTGGTGGGATGGTGGTGTGTCACAAAACCTTCAAGCGAATCTCAAATTCTTACCAGTTCTTACCCAGCAGCAGGTGGTGATCGGCAACCGTTGTAGTCAAAAACTCTCAAAGCTTGGATATAGCGATTACCAGGGAGAGTCAAACGCACGATGTAGACTTATGTGGAGCTGGGAAGGCTTATAATATGGTAGCAAAATGGTAAGCAATAATCAATTCAGAGATGCAAAGTTGAATAAACGCTCAACGACGGTACTGTGCTGGTCCTAGGCTAGACCGTGCTAGAGACGCGAGCCTAGAACACTAACAAAATCACGGCGCTGCACGTAAACAAGGGAAAAGCACACTCAGGGATTT
The DNA here is from genome assembly GCF_002575655.3 of Aegilops tauschii subsp. strangulata. Taxonomy (NCBI): domain Eukaryota; kingdom Viridiplantae; phylum Streptophyta; class Magnoliopsida; order Poales; family Poaceae; genus Aegilops; species Aegilops tauschii. The sequence goes on from NC_053041.3 coordinate 344,126,647, forward strand.
TTTTTCGCTCTTTTTTTTTTTGCGCTCTTTTTTTTTTTTTGCGCTCCTCTTTTTTTTTTTTTTTTTTTGCGAAAAAAATCACTATAATGGCGAGTGTCTCAAAACTCTTCCCAGGTCAAACTGACAGGATGGGCACAAAATTTTTTGACTATTTTTTTTTTCGGAAATCAGGGCAGCGACGACGAAAAAGTGCGACAAAAAATCACTATGATGGCGAGTGTCTCAAAACACTACCCGGGGCCTAAAAATAGGATAGGGAAAAAATATTTTTTGTTGCCGAAATTTTGGCCTAAAAACTGCCCGGGGGTCTCCAGACTTTTTTTTTTTTCCGAGACCTACTCAGGCAAGGAAACACGAAACGGAAAATATATGGATCTCTAAAACAAACCGACTATGAAAAGAACTCGGATTGGTGGTGGATATATGGCGGTAGTATATGGCAGCGGTGGTGGTATATGGATACGGATTCAAAGCGGTGGCGGATAAGCAATGGTGGTAGATGGCAAGGCGATGATGATGGTGCGGCGGCGGCGTGACAACTTATGACCAGAACTCGAAACTCTAAAAGACTAGACTCTAAGACCAGCAACTTGACACGACGATGCAACCGCAAATTCAACAAAGCAAAAACCCTAAAAAGATTATGCAAAGGCTCAGATTGGTTCGGATATGATGAACTAACCCTAATTTTTTTTTGTGGCTTTTTCGTGGACTGTAGGTATGAAGAACAGACTCGATCTAAACGACGAAAAACTGTAAAATCTCACCGAGCAACCTGGAAATCTGATACCACTTGATAGAGGCAAAGGTGTCCCGTCTTTCGATGAGATGATGAATATCGCTTTGATGGAAGTCGACTTTGACGATCCGACTACGAACGTGCGAGGACGTCGCGCCTTAGCAATCGCTAAACCAACTCCGAGAGGTTATCGACCACGCCGGAGCACGATCAACCTGACCACGAGGGTCTGTTTCCTGCGAGCAAACGAAGAACAGGCAAGAAACTGAGATTGCAATCTGGATATTGCGAATATAAGATGAAAGCTTTATTGATCAAGGTGGGGTTCTGTGACGCCTTTGTCTGGTCGCTGAACACAAACGAAGTACGCGAAGTTGCAGCTATGGCGAACTTTTAATCTAAACAAAACCCAAAGTCTAAACGACGCCCTAAGGGCTGTATATATGGAGGAAGAGGGGGGGAATTTCGTGGCCCTTGAGGAAGGGGTCCGAAACCAACCCTATCTCTTGTTTCCCCACACATACGGACTCTAAAAACAGCCTATACTTATGTATTTCGAAATTACATGGGCCTGGCCCAATAATAAGGTGACGCAGCACCTAGAATAACCTCTGGACGAAAGTTATGAAGTAGCATCTTGTATATTTCGTCCAAGGCTTCATGCACGCATTATGGTGGCTTCAACGTCCTGAAATCATCACTTGTAACTCCGTTCTTGTTCCCCATGCGCATGCCATCATCTCCATGCTTGTTCTTGCTCCAATGTTCATCCTTCTCAAAGCTAGGCCCTTCATTTGTAAGCAAAACAAATGTATCCAATTTAGGCAGCATCATATTCTCATGAACATTAGAATCATTAGCAAGAAACGAAAGTACCTGGTAATTTAATTGGCGTGCGCGAGCTCTAGTAATTGGTCCAGTATGTATAGCAGCAGGGCCTGTGGGTGTAATAATTGTATTGATGTCCTCATCAGCCTGGCCCAATAATAAGGTGACGCAGCACCTAAAATAGCCTCTGGACGAAAGTTATGAAGTAGCATCTTGTATATTTCGTCCAAGGCTTCATGCACGCATTATGGTGGCTTCAACGTCCTGAAATCATCACTTGTAACTCCGTTCTTGTCCCCTATGCGCATGCCAGCATCTCCATGCTTCTTCTTGCTCCAATGTTCATCCTTCTCAAAGCTAGGCCCTTCATTTGTAAGCAAAACAAATGTATCCAATTTAGGCAGCATCATATTCTCATGAACATTAGAATCATTACCAAGAAACGAAAGTACCTGGTAATTTAATTGGCGTGCGCGAGCTCTAGTAATTGGTCCAGTATGTATAGCAGCAGGGGCTGTGGGTGTAACAATGGTATTGATGTCCTCATCAGCGCTTGAAGTAGCATCCATGTCTTACATGCGGAAAGGAAGATTCGGAAAGGAGCGAATTCACCTTAGGTCCAATGGCGTATGCTTGAGGTCTCAACATGAGGGCACTTGGGGCTTGGGGAGAAGTCGTAGTGTACATGGGGATGATCGTAGGATGCTCCGCATCAATGTTCCTCTTCCGTTCGTCTTAAATAAGTACTCTCTCCGTTCCTAAATACAAGTCTTTGTATAGATTCCACCATGGACTACATATGGAGCAAAATGAGTGAATCTACACTCTAAAATGTATCTGTATACATCTGTATGTGATTCATAGTGGAAATCTCTACAAAGACTTATATTTTGGAACGGAGGGAGTACAGTATGTTCCTTGTAGTGAAGATGAGCAAGGACATTTGCAGTGTAGAGGTCTATACGGTCGGTTGTGATGGACACTTTGAACTCTTCGGGCATCTTTGATTCATAGAATTTTGTAAACATAAGAATAGGATTTGTAGTGGCCTGCCCACTTGAATCCTATAAGAATAGCAAGGAAATGCGGGGAGCTGTGTGGCCTTTGAGAGTTACACTGATATTAATAGTACCGCACCTTCAGTTGAAGAGAGATGGTATTCGAAGCCTTTCTAGCCGTATCGGCAATACTAGCACATATATTCCAGCAAGTTCCACTTTGCTGATTTTACTCTGATGCTTACGGTTTTCCCGTTATATCTACACTATGCTATGTGTAGCTGCTTTGTGTCGCACTAGCAGCAGTCCACTCTTGAAGCTAAACACACCAATCATAAGTCCAAAGCTTACTTCTTCAAATACGCATTGTGATATGATACTGATATTAGTTAACAGACACACATTTAATTTGTCAGTTAATGCTCCCACTTGATTTTCCAAATGCATGTGGCCACATATAGAGAGACAGCATGGAATTGCATTTCTTTGGGCGTTGTGATTCATCATGAGTGGGCAACCAACATTGTATGCAATGAAGCGGAACCTCAAGAATATGCTTCCTGTTCTATTCTTTAACATATTCCTCTTTTGTTATTCTGTATTTAGTACGTACAGTATGTTCCTTGTCAGGAAGGGGAGCAGGGACATCTGCAGTCAACAGCTGATAGAGCTGGCCTGTACGTGATCGATATAACACCATATTTTCCAGCCAGTTCCACATTCCTTATTTATATATCGTGGTTATGGTGAACCCCTTTTATGTACACTACGATCTGCCTAGTTGCTGTGTGCTCCTGTTATCATGGTTTGGCAATAAACTCTCTATACAGTATATTATGAACCTATCATCTGCCAACTATCCTTACTTCTGGAGCCTATTTTTTGTGTACTTGTGCCAGATTATATTAATGCACGCACCATATTACAGCACACATGAGCTCTCTCATCAGAATCCAGTGATAGCACACAAGGGTTTACAGGGGCGCCCCTATATTAGAATATCATGTGCATTACAAAGATAATCTCACTACTATTTATGTTTTCATGGTTCTCAGATATTATACGTAATTACAGTGAATATCTGAATCCGCGCATCAGAAGAATATTGTGGAACACTACAATGACTTACAAAATTGGCACCAAGGCATTGAGTGCCATTCTGGATGCAATGAAACTAATCGCTCCCCACCTGTAGATTCTTGTTCAGAATATGATCCTAATGACTATTCTAACCTCGAGGAGTGAAAGGCAGATGGCCTGTCCTGTTCACCCATCAAGGTGCCTGTTCTAATTTGGCAAGGTTTTACTGATTGCGCGTATCTTGCATATGTTGTCTTACATTTCTTCTACTTTGTTGCACCGCCATCTTCTTAGTTTACTCATCATATATGTCGAGATGCCATGCCCATCCATTATCAATACATATTCCATCTATCATCATACCATATTTTTCCACTCAAATGTTGTTCTTGTGCATCAGACATCAAAAAGAAAGAGGGTGATTGCCGAACCTGAAGGAGCACCAACAAAGTTGATAGAGGCAAAGGTGTCCTGTCTTTCGATGAGATGGTGGTTATCGTTTTGGAGGAAGTCGACTTTGACGTCCGACTACGAACGTGCGAGGACATCGCGCCTTAGCAATCGCTAAACCAACTCCGAGAGGTTATTGACCACGCCGGAGCACGATCAACCTGACCACGAAGTTCTGTTTCCTGCAGGCAAATGAAGAACAAGCAAGAAACTAAGATTGCAATCTGGATATTGCGAATATAAGAGGAAAGCTTTATTGATCAAGGTGGGGTTCTGATGAGGACATGACTACCTTGGATACGACCAAAAATATTGCATACATGCATATTTGTCAGGTGATCTCTAGTGCAAACTATTCAATAATCTATTTATGTTATCCAGAACAAAAATACTTCACACACTTTTGTGTTTTGTCTAATTGCAGGTGTATGGGACATTTGTACAATCCACATATGACGATAAGGCAAAAGAAGAAGTTTACGTTCTGTTCAAAAAGTCCTCTCACGTCACTTTTGGGCCAAGAGAAGATAGAGTCCAAGTCTCTCACGTTCTGGATTCAGATTCGGACTGCACAGACATACCTGACTCAAAACGCCAACAACTTTTTCATACGAACTCTGAATTGGGTGATTCTTTTTTTGTTGGAAAGTATATTTCGTCCTCTTTCCAACCCAATTGGATTCACCTTTAAATTCGTCCGGAGCATTGAGATATGGACGAAACAATCTGACGCTACAGCAGAATCTGAGTCAAACAACAAGTCCAAAGGTGTTGCATCACCTCCACTTGGGCCCATGAGCCTTGTACGACCTAGGGTTGGTTTTAGGCTGCCTTGGGACGTCCTCCCACCTCCTTGGCCACCACCCCTTGCTCCTATATAAGTAGATCCATCTAGTCGCTTTTTCCTTGGGATTTGTTTAGTTAAAAATTAGCCATTGCAACTTCGTGTACTTCATTTGTGTCCAACGACCAGACCAAGCCCGCTTACGGATCCCCACCATTATCAATACTTCATAATATATATTCGCAATATTCAGATTGCTTTATCATATTCTTGCTCGTTCTTCGATTGCTTGCAGGAATAGACCTTCATGGTCAGGCTGATTGTGCTTCCAGCATCGTCAGTAACCTCGGGAGATTGGTTTAGCGATTGCTAAGGCGCAATGTCGTGCACGTTTGTAGTCGGATCATCAAAGTTGGCTCCACCAAATCGATAGTTATCATCTCATCGAAAGATCGGGACACCCTCGCCTCTATCAGGTGGTATCAGTTTTCAGGTTGCTCGGTGAGAATTTCCAGTTTCCCCTAGATTAGATTTATTTTCTTACCTATTGTCCAAGAAAAAGCCACAAAAAGTTAGATCTATTCATCCTTTTGTCCAAGCCAGTCTGAGCCTTTGCAATTTTCTTTTCATTGTGTTGCATTATTGAATTATCGGTTGCATCGTCGTGTCGAGTTGCTGGTCTTAGGGTCTAGTTCGTTTTGAGTTTCGAGTTCTGTTCACATTAGTCACGTTGCCGCTGCATCGTTATCCCTTCCGCTGTCCACCACACCATCCATCAATTTCCACCACGTGCTACCCATAGTTCATTGTCACAATCATAGTTGAGGTCGTTCACATCTTCGCTTGATCCAATCTGCATCTTATCTAGTTTGTCTTGGAAAGAGGGAGAAAAAAAAGACAGAGAAAAAAAAGAAAAAAAGTCAGAGAAAAAAAGAGAGAAAGAAAAAGAAAAAAAGTGTGAGGAAAAAAAAGAGAAAAAACACAAAATTCGGATCTATCTAGACTCAATCTCGTAGTTGAATTCAGATTGGAATCTGTTTTGTGCACTGTTCAGTAAAACAGGCATAACTTCCTCATACGATATCCGTTTTGGCTCCGCGAGTACTCAAATGATAGCTAGCGACGAGCCGCATCTAAATAGTTGCAGAGACAAGTTCACTATTTGGCACCTCAAAATCGGCTTCTAAATAGGTCTTTTTGCCCTCCGAAGTTCGCGACACAGTTTATTCTAGTTTTTCAAGCCAGTTTTAGAATTTTTTGACTCCTCATATCAACTCGGAATTGAGTGATTCCTTTTGCGTTTGAAAGCTTGAGTCAGTGCCATTCTTGAGAAAAGTTATCAGAAAATTGGTTCAAACTTTTCAAGAGGAAAGTTGGAGAGAGAGTTGTTGTATATCCTGCTTGGCAGTTGTTTTTCATCATTATCTTTACTGCCGTGCTGATCTTCACTTATATCTTGCTGTCCAGAGCTACTTAGTATCCTTCATTGATGCTAGTTGTGCTACACCGTGACTTCATTAGTGTTCTAGGCTCGCGTCTCTTGTCCGATCTAGCCTAGGACCAGCACAGTACCGCCGTTGAGCGTTTATTCAACATTGCATCTCTGAATTGATTATTGCTAATATTTTGCTACCATATATAGCCAACCCAGCTCCACATATTTCTGCACCGTGTATACGTACGTTCCCCTGGCAATCGCTTCACACAATCTTCAGAGTTATTTGACACCGCTGGTTGCCTGTCACCACCTGCTGCTTGGTAAGAACTTGTAAGATATTGATATTTGCTTTACTGTGAGCGCTTTACCACCACATCCTAGTAGTTCATAGGAACATTATTCTTGAATTTTGTTTCTTGTTTCTACTAATCATCACAGGATCTAGAGTCAATTCATGGGGTTTGTCGATTGTGGGAGACGTGCCATCACCTATGCAAATACCACAACCGTCACGAGAGGTGCACAAACATCCAAATGCACATGATCAGGTTAATGTTTCTATACCACCATTTAATGGTCGTTTTAGACCTGCTTTATATATTGAATGGGAGTTTGACATAAATAATATATTTGCTTCCAATAATTTTGATGTACGTAAAAAAGTTAAGGTTGCGGTTGGTTCTTTCACTGGTTATGCTGTAGTTTGGTGGAGTGAATATTGTCGGTTACACCCTAATGATATACCAACTACTTGGGATGATTTGAAACTTGCCATGCGACATACATGAGTTCCTGCTTATTATACTCGTGACATGATTACAAAGTTGCAACATTTAAAACAAAGTAGTGACACCGTAACGAAATATTTGATACTTTACAAACTACCTTGCTGCATTCCTCTTTAGAAGAAAGTGAAGAAGATTTTATGGATAGATTTTGGGGAGGATTAAATCGTGACATTCAGGAGATACTAATTCGTGAAGAGTGTTATTGATAGAGGCAAAGGTGTCCCGTCTTTCGATGAGATGATGGATATCGCTTTGGTGGAAGTCGACTTTGACGATCCGACTACGAACGTGCGAGGACGTCGCGCCTTAGCAATCGCTAAACCAACTCCGAGAGGTTATCGACCACGCCGGAGCACGATCAACCTGACCACGAGGGTCTGTTTCCTGCGAGTAAACGAAGAACAAGCAAGAAACTGAGATTGCAATCCGGATATTGCGAATATAAGATGAAAGCTTTATTGATCAAGGTGGGGTTCTGTGACGCCTTTGTCTGGTCGCTGAACACAAACGAAGTACGCGAAGTTGCAGCTAGGGCGAACTTTTAATCTAAACAAAACCCAAAGTCTAAACGACGCCCTAAGGGCTGTATATATGGAGGAAGAGGGGGGGAATTTCGTGGCCCTTGAGGAAGGGGTCCGAAACCAACCCTATCTCTTGTTTCCCCACACATACGGACTCTAAAAACAGCCTATACTTATGTATTTCGAAATTACATGGGCCTGGCCCAATAATAAGGTGACGCAGCACCTAGAATAGCCTCTGGACGAAAGTTATGAAGTAGCATCTCGTATATTTCGTCCAAGGCTTCATGCACGCATTATGGTGGCTTCAACGTCCTGAAATCATCACTTGTAACTCCGTTCTTGTTCCCCATGCGCATGCCATCATCTCCATGCTTGTTCTTGCTCCAATGTTCATCCTTCTCAAAGCTAGGCCCTTCATTTGTAAGCAAAACAAATGTATCCAATTTAGGCAGCATCATATTCTCATGAACATTAGAATCATTAGCAAGAAACGAAAGTACCTGGTAATTTAATTGGCGTGCGCGAGCTCTAGTAATTGGTCCAGTATGTATAGCAGCAGGGCCTGTGGGTGTAACAATTGTATTGATGTCCTCATCAGTTATCCTATGGACCATTTGTTTCATCTTGCTTGCAAAGGTGAACAGGAAATAAAACAACGTGTTGCCCACAAGGAGAACAAGCGCGAGATGCACATTCCAAGAGTTGATACGGTTGTCCCTTCAACTACTAGGCATACTATGACAACCACATCCGTTGTTGTGAGGACTACATCACCTCCATCATGTGACACATCATCACCGAGAGTGCCTACATCATCTGAGTTGATCATAAGAGGTAATGACAAAGGTACTAATCTTCCACCTCCACATGAGTATGATGAATGTCTTGTCAATTTAAGTGCACCATGCGGTGAGCTACCCACTACTTTGATCACACCAGCTACTTTAGAGGACTACGTTGATGATTTGACTTTTCCATGTGCTCAAACAATTTTGAGTGAACCCATTCAATTAACCATCGATGCAAAAGAATCAAGTGAATCAGGGAATAAATCAGATCTGGATCAAAATATGTTTGAAAATAATTGTGCCAATGTTTAATCATTTTGATATGACCTCTAACTTTGGTGATGGTTCATCAATGTTGGGATGGTTTAATGATAAGCATTGTCAATCTTTTGATATGAATAACAGCTTCACTTATATGTGCAAACTGAGTTGTAATATTTTCATGCCTTTGAATTCTTGTGAAAATATATTGGCTTTACATTTCACGACTTTTGAAGGGTGCTCTTGTATAACTGTGTCACATGTGCACCAAATGAGATCAGTAAAAACGGATGACATATACATATACAACGTGTACACCTTGTCTCTTTTGTTAGCCAGATTTCAGATTAAGCAACGCCGAGGACGGCTTTGTTTTCAAGAAGGGGAGGATGATGAGGACATGACTACCTTGGATACGACCAAAAATATTGCATACATGCATATTTGTCAGGTGATCTCTAGTGCAAACTATTCAATAATCTATTTATGTTATCCAGAACAAAAATACTTCACACACTTTTGTGTTTTGTCTAATTGCAGGTGTATGGGACATTTGTACAATCCACATATGAAGATAAGGCAAAAGAAGAAGTTTACGTTCTGTTCAAAAAGTCCTCTCACGTCACTTTTGGGCCAAGAGAAGATAGAGTCCAAGTCTCTCACGTTCTGGATTCAGATTCGGACTGCACAGACATACCTGACTCAAAACGCCAATAACTTTTTCATACGAACTCCGAATTGGGTGATTCTTTTTTTGTTGGAAAGTAGATTTCGTCCTCTTTCCAACCCAATTGGATTCACCTTTAAATTCGTCCGGAGCATTGAGATATGGACGAAACAATCTAACGCTGCAGCAGAATCCGAGTCAAACAACAAGTCCAAAGGTGTTGCATCACCTCCACTTGGGCCCATGAGCCTTGTACGACCTAGGGTTGGTTTTAGGCTGCCTTGGGACATCCTCCCACCTCCTTGGCCACCACCCCTTGCTCCTATATAAGTAGATCCATCTAGTAGCTTTTTCCTTGGGATTTGTTTAGTTAAAAGTAAGCCATTGCAACTTCGTGTACTTCGTTTGTGTCCAACGACCAGACCAAGACCGCTTACGGATCCCCACCATTATCAATACTTCATAATATATATTCGCAATATTCAGATTGCTTTATCATATTCTTGCTCGTTCTTCGATTGCTTGCAGGAATAGACCTTCATGGTCAGGCTGATTGTGCTTCCAGCATCGCCAGTAACCTCGGGAGATTGGTTTAGCGATTGCTAAGGGGCAACGACGTGCACGTTTGTAGTCGGATCGTCAAAGTCGGCTCCACCAAATCAATAGTTATCATCTCCTCGAAAGATCGGGACACCCTCGCCTCTATCAGGTTGTGTGACGCCTTTGTCTGGTCGTTGTACAAAAACGAAGTACGCGAAGTTGCAGCTATGGCGAACTTTTAATCTAAACAAAACCCAAAGTCTAAACGGTGCCCTAAGGGCTGTATATATGGAGGAATAGGGGGGAATTTCGTGGCCCTCGTGGAAGGGGTCCGAAACTAACCCTATCTCTTGTTTCCCCACACATACGGACTCTAAAAACAGCCTATACTTATGTATTTCGAAATTACATGGGCCTGGCCCAATAATAAGGTGACGCAGCACCTAGAATAGCCTCTGGACGAAATTGATGAAGTGGCATCTTGTATATTTCGTCCAAGGCTTCATTCACTCCTTATGGTGGCTTCAAAGTCCTGAAATCATCACTTGTAACTCCGTTCTTGTTCCCCTTGCGCATGCCATCAACTCCATGCTTGTTCTTGCTCCAATGTTCATCCTTATCCAAGCTAGGCCCTTCATTTGTAAGCAAAAGAAAAGTATCCAATCTAGGCAGCATCATATTCTCATGAACATTAGAATCATTACCAAGAAACGAAAGTACCTGGTAATTTAATTGGCGTGCGCGAGCTCTAGTAATTGGTCCATTATATGTAACAGTAGGGGCTGTGGGTGTAACAATGGTATTGATGTCCTCATCATCCTCCCCTTCTTGAAATGAAGTCGTCCTCGACGGAAGCTCATCTTCCTCACCCAAATAAGGGTTCAAATCTGCAATGTTAAAAGTGGGACTAACCCCAAAATCTGCAGGTAGCTCAAGTTTATACGCATTATCATTTATTTTCTCTAACACCTTAAAAGGACCATCAGCACGTGGCATTAGCTTTGATTTGCGCAAATTAGGAAATCTATCCTTACGCTAATGTAACCAAACAAGATCTCCAGGTGCAAACACAACATGTTTTCTACCCTTATCTCCAGCAAGTTTATATTTAGCGTTCATACGCTCAATGTTTTCCTTAGTTAACTCATGCATTTTTAAAATCAATTTAGCACGTTCTTTAGCATCAAAATTAACCTTCTCCGAAGAAGGAAGAGGCAACAAATCAATTGGTGCACGAGGTAGGAAACCATACACAATTTCAAAAGGGCACATCTTAGTAGTAGAATGCAATGAACGATTATAAGCAAATTCAATATGAGGCAAGCATTCTTCCCACATTTTCTTATTATTCTTCAAAACAGCCCTAAGCATAGTAGACAATGTTCTATTGACTACTTCAGTTTGTCCATCAGTTTGGGGGTGACAAGTCGTACTAAAAAGCAGTTTAGTCCCCAACTTAGCCCATAAACATCTCCAAAAGTGGCTAAGAAATTTAGTATCATGATCTGAAACAATAGTATTTGGCACACCATGCAAGCGAATAATTTCACGAAAGAACAAATCAGCAACATTAACAACATCATCACTTTTATGACATGGTATAAAGTGTGCCATTTTCGAGAATCTATCCACGACAACAAATATGCTATCCCTCCCCTTCTTTGTTCGAGGTAAACCTAAAACAAAGTCCATAGATATATCCTCCCAAGGAACACTAGGTACAGGCAAAGGCATATATAAACCATGAGGATTGAGTCATGACTTAGCTTCTTGACATGTAGTGCAGCTAGCAACAAAACGCTCAACATCCCGTCTCACCTTTGGCCAAAAGAAATGTGTAGCAAGTACGTCCTCCGTCTTCTTCACGCCAAAGTGGCCCATTAGTCCTCCTCCATGCGCCTCCTGCAACAACAAAAGACGAACGAAGCAAGCTGGAATGCATAGCTTGTTAGCACGAAACACAAATCCATCGTTAACGACGAACTTGTTCCATGTTCTATCTTCTTTACAATTCTGCAATACATCTTTAAATTCAGCATCATGCACATATTGATCTTTGATGGTCTCCAAACCAAATATTTTAAAGTCAAGTTGTGAAAGCATAGTATAACAACGAGACAATGCATCAGCAATAATATTTTCTTTACCCTTCTTGTGTTTAATGACATAAGGGAAAGTCTCAATGAATTCAACCCATTTAGCATGTCTACGGTTCAGTTTTGCTTGACTTTTAATGTGTTTCAATGATTCATGATCAGAATGTATAACAAATTCTTTGGGCCATAAATAATGTTGCCATGTTTCTAAAGTCCGAACAATGTCTTATTAAAATCAGGAAGTTGGAGTAAAGTAGCATGTGTCAACTTATCTTTCAATACCGTGAAGGCTTCTTCCTGTGCGGTACCCCAAACAAAAGGCACATCCTTCTTTGTAAGCTCGTTGATAGGTGCAGCAATGGTGCTAAAATCTCTCACAAAACGCCTATAGAAACCAGCAAGTCCAAGAAAACTCCGCACTTGTGTGACCGTTTTGGGCTGCGGCCAACTCTCAATAGCTTCAATCTTGGCTTTATCAACTTCAATTCCCTGTGGAGTAACAACATAGCCAAGAAAAGATACTCGGTCGGTGCAAAAGGTGCACTTCCCAAGGTTACCAAACAAACGTGCATCACGTAGAGCAATAAAAACAGCACGTAAATGTTCCAAATGTTCTTCCAAAGATTTGCTATAAATCAGTATATCATCAAAATAGACTACCACAAATCGTCCAATGAAAGCACGTAAAACTTCGTTCATTAGTCTGATGAAAGTACTAGGTGCATTAGTTAACCCAAAAGGCATGACTAACCACTCATATAAACCAAACTTTGTTTTAAATGCTGTTTTCCATTCATCTCCCAATTTCATACGAATTTGATGGTATCCACTACGCAAATCAACTTTGGAGAATATTGTAGAGCCACTCAATTCATCAAGCATATCATCTAGCCTAGGAATAGGATGACGATAACGAATAGTAATATTATTAATGCCTCTACAATCAACACACATACGCGACGTACCATCCTTTTTAGGCACTAGTATAATAGGAACAGCACAAGGACTAAGAGATTCGCATATATAACCTTTGTCGAGCAGCTCCTATACTTGACGCATAATCTCCTTCGTCTCCTCTGGATTGGTACGGTATGGTGCACAGTTGGGTAGCGATGCACCGGGAATTAAGTCAATTTGATGCTCAATCCCTCGAATAGGTGGTAATCCCGGTGGCACGTCTTGTGGGAAGACGTCAGCGAACTCCTGCAAAATGTTAGTGACAGCAGGGGGCAAAGAGGAAGGCACGTCCTCGAATGAAAATAATGCCTCTTTGCACACAAAAGCATAGCAAACAGATTTGCTAAAATCTAGCTCATCAATATCAGATTTGGTGGCAAGTAAACATGCACTTTTAAATTTAATTTCAGAAGCAACACTAGATGGTTTATTATTAGGCTTCATTTGTTGCTCAAATTCTTTTGCCACAATCTCATTTTCACTCTTATTTTTCTCCTGTTTTGCTTTATTAGCTCTATTAATATCATCTTTCAAAATGGAATCAGGAGTCATAGGAAGCAAAGTAATATTTTTATCCTTATGAACAAGAGTATACTAATTGTTTCTACCATGGTGTACAGAATTTTTATCAAATTGCCATGGTCTACCAAGTAATAAGGAACATGCTTGCATAGGTACCACATCACAATCAACATAATCAGCATATGTAGAGATACTAAAATGCACACGAACAGTACGTGTTACCTTAACCTTGCCGCTGTTGTTGAACCATTGGATGTAGTAAGGATGTGGATGTGGTCTTATGGTAAGAGATAGCTTCTCCACCATCTCCATGCTAGCCAAGTTGTTGCAGCTCCCTCCATCTATGATGACGCGAATAGAACGTTCCTTCACAACTCCCTTTGTATGGAACAAATTATGCCTCTGATTTTGCTCAGCTTGTGTAACCTGCACACTCAAAACACGTTGAGCAACTAAACATTCATACCTGTCAGCATCTTTAGCAGCCATGTATTGCGTCTCATGATCAGAATCATCTCCATAGTGTTCTTCATGTGTAATAAGAGCCAAAGTCTCCTCATCATAGTCAGTAGCGGACTCATACCCACGATCCTCAGTAGCAATCATCACACGCTGAGATTTGCATTCTCTCGCAAAATGTCCTCTTCCCTTACAACGACGACAAATAATATCACTTGTGTGCCTTGTTGACGCCATGGAAGAAGAAGAGCTCTGTGCAGGCCCGGCAGGTGTGCTCTTGGTAGATAGTGGTGGTTGTGCCTGCTTTCTTGTATCACGGTTGGAGGTGGCACCTGAAGGAGGTGATGGTGCAGTGGAAGTAGATGATGCACGTGGTGTCCATGATGAAGGTCGACCTGCAGAAAAGTTAGTTCGCGCCAATGCCTGTCGATCCTGCACTTCACGTTCAGCTTTACAAGCAAGATGGAATAAACTAGTGATATTATTATAATCCTTATACTCTAGAATGGTCCGAATCTCTCTATTTAATCCACCCATAAAACATGCAAGCATAGCTTCATTTTCCTCAACAATACCACATCTAATCAAGCCAGTTTGTAATTCCTGATAATATTCTTCTACAGAATTTTTTCCTTGTCTTCAGCGCTGGAATTTTTGAAGTAATTCACGTTGATAATATGGTGGAACCCAACGAGTACGCATAGCAGTTTTCAAAGCAGCCCAAGTAGCTGGAACAGGATATAATCTACAATGTTCAGACCACCAAACACATGCAAAGCTAGTGAAAGCACAAACAGCAGCAGGAACACGTCTCTCCTCAGGATATTGTAAACATGTAAATCATTGTTCAGTTTCTAACTCCCAAGTAAGATATATATCAGGAACATATCTACCCTCAAATGGTGGAATATTCAATTTCAGTTTAGGGAGATGGTCATGCTCTCGTACCTGAGGGGGAGCCCTAACATTGCCATTATTTGCATGTGGACGACCTGGTGGTTGTGGTGCTGGTGGGTGCACGTAGTTCTGATTTTGATCAACCTCATCCTCGTAATCTCCCGCATAATCATCCTCCTCCACATCAGCAGCAGGAGCCACAGAAGTATCAACAGCAGCACCAGCAGTTTGTCCAGGCTGAAGAGGGACACGGCTCGCTCGGCGGAGGGCTGTTTCCCGATGTGGAGGTAGTCGTCGTTGTTGTTGTTGTTGTTGTTGCAGAGGTGCAGCCGGTGGTGGAAGACGCGCAAGCAGTTCATTAAATCTGTTATCAAGCTTTGTTTCGAACGTCTTCTCAAGGCCAGTGATAATCTCTATGGCCTCTTCAAAATTGTTCAGCACATCTTGCACCTGTTCAGTCATCATTTGCTCAAACTTATCATGAAGCTCCTTGTTCGTTAAGTTCTCCCAGTCAATCTCGTCGGCTTGTGATCCTGGCATGGTTAGCAGTAATAGAAACACACAAAAATATGATCCTATAGACTACTAACAAGTGGTGGTGGTGGTGGGTGTCACAAATCCGTGAAGCAAATCTCAAATTCTTACCAGTTCTTACCCAGCAGCAGGCGGTGATCGGCAACCGATGTAGTCAAAACTCTCAAAGCTTGGATAGAGCGATTACCAGGGAGAGTCAAACGCAGGATGTAGATGTATGTGGAGCTGGGAAGGCTTGTAATATGGTAGCAAAAAG
The DNA here is from genome assembly GCF_002575655.3 of Aegilops tauschii subsp. strangulata. Taxonomy (NCBI): domain Eukaryota; kingdom Viridiplantae; phylum Streptophyta; class Magnoliopsida; order Poales; family Poaceae; genus Aegilops; species Aegilops tauschii. Next base: position 344,142,253 of record NC_053041.3, read on the forward strand.
GGTCAGCAATAATCAATTCAGAGATGCAAAGTTGAATACACGCTCAACGACGGTACTGTGCTGGTCCTAGGCTAGACCGTGCTAGAGACGCGAGCCTAGAACACTAACAAAATCACGGCGCTGCACGTAAACAAGGAAAAAAGCACACTCTGGAATTTTTTTTCGCTCTGTTTTTTTTGCGCTCTTTTTTTTTGCGAAAAATCACTATAATGGCGAGTGTCTCAAAACTCTTCCCACGTCAAACTGACAGGATGGGCACGGAATTTTTTTGACTATTTTTTCGGAAAACAGGGTAGCGACGACGAAAAAGTGCGACAAAAAATCACTATGATGGCGAGTGTCTCAAAAGACTCAGAAAAGCCTAAAAATAGGATAGGGAAAAAATATTTTTGGTCGCCAAAATTTTGGCCTAAAAACTGCCCGGGGGTCTCCAGACTCTTTTTTTTCGAGACCTACTCAGGCAAGGAAACACAAAACGAAAACTAGATGGATCTCGAAAACAAACCTAATATGAAAAGACCTCGGATTGGTGGTGGACAAGCAGATGCTTATGTGGACTCGGATTGGTGGTGGACAGGCGTATGTATATGTGGACTCGGATTGGTGGTGGACACGCAGATGTATATGTGGACTCGGATTGGTGGTGGACATGCGGATGTATATGGCAGCGGTAAGGAATATGTTGGTGGTGGTGGTATATGATAGGAACAATGATGATGGTGCGGCGGCGGCGTGACAACTTGTGAACAGAACTCGAAACTCTAAGGGAAACCAGACGCTAAGACCAGCAACTTAACACGACGATGCAACCGCAAATTCAACAAAGCAAAATACTGAAAAGACTATGCAAAGGCTCAGACTGGTTCGGATATGATGAACTAACCCTAATTTTTTTTGGATTTTTCGTGGACTGTAGGTATGAAGAACAGACTCAATCTAAACTATCAAAAACTGTAAAATCTCACCGAGCAACCTGAAAATCTGATACCACTTGATAGAGGCAAAGGTGTCCCGTCTTTCGATGAGATGGTGGCTATCGTTTTGGAGGAAGTCAACTGTGACGATCCGACTACGAACGTGCGAGGACGTTGCGCCTTAGCAATCACTAAACCAACTCCGAGAGGTTATTGACCACGCCGGAGCACGATCAACCTGACCACGAAGGTCTGTTTTCTGCAGGCAAACGAAGAACAAGCAAGAAACTAAGATTGCAATATGGATATTGCGAATATAAGAGGAAAGCTTTATTGATCAAGGTGGGGTTCTGTGACGCCTTTGTCTGGTCGTTGAACACAAACGAAGTACGCGAAGTTGCAGCTATGGCGAACTTTTAATCTAAACAAAACCCAAAGTCTAAACGGTGCCCTAAGGGCTGTATATATGGAGGAAGAGGGGGGGGGGGATTTCGTGGCCCTCAGGGAAGGGGTCCGAAACCAACCCTACCTCTTGTTTCCCCACACATACGGACTCTAAAAACAGCCTATACTCAAGTATTTGGAAATTACATGGGCCTGGCCCAATAATAAGGTGACGCAGCACCTAGAATAGCCTCTGGACGAAAGTTATGAAGTAGCATCTTGTATATTTCGTCCAAGGCTTCATGCACGCATTATGGTGGCTTCAACGTCCTGAAATCATCACTTGTAACTCCGTTCTTGTTCCCCATGCGCATGCCATCATCTCCATGCTTGTTCTTGCTCCAATGTTCATCCTTCTCCAAGCTAGGCCCTTCATTTGTAAGCAAAAGAAAAGTATCCAATTTAGGCAGCATCATATTCTCATGAACATTAGAATCATCACCAAGAAACGAAAGTACCTAGTAATTTAATTGGCGTGCGCGAGCTCTAGTAATTGGTCCATTATATGTAACAGTAGGGGCTGTGGGTGTAACAATGGTATTGATGTCCTCATCAAAAGTCCTTGAAAAACGTGGTGGTGCCGGAGAAATCAGATAGCACCCCACTTTTATTGGCTGTACAACCAGTGACATAAAACGTAGGACCGACTCCAGCAGACTGTACCCATACTTCACTGGCCACACCACTAGCCCCACCACACAGGACCTGCACTCCAGCAAAAGGTATGCGATTTCAGTTGCCATAGCACCAGCCGTACCACAGAAAAATCCCACTCCAGCAAAAAGTACAGCAAGTCCACCGGCCGAAGACCTATCCCAACTGCAGAGACGGCTAATTCATGCAGATTGGAACCCCATTCCAGTTATTCCCAGTTTAAAATACAATGCTTTCAATGTTGTTAGGGACTACGTGCATATATTCCCATCATGGGAAGATTATAGTGAAGACAAACACCATTTTCACATCTTCCTGTCCCACTTACGTGTAAGTGCTATTATTCATGGTGATTATTTTCCTATTTTCTGCTGATTGAACACATCAATGATTTACATTACATTATTGTAAGTAGGCGAGGGTCAATCTGGATAGTCATGACGAGCAAAGCTTGCTTGCGCTTTTCAAGGAAGCATTGCAGCAGTATCGGTGTTACCTGAGGAAATCACACTTTGATGGCAAGTCTACAAACGAATTTCCGGTGAAGTCTCCTGTGCTAAATTTAGAAGACATTGAATGGGAAAACCTTGTTATGCACTGGTCTCGTTCCCAGGATGAGGTACTGTCTATCATATCACATGACAATTTGAACTTCTACTTTTCTGCATGTGCCTTATGAATCTTTTTTGCAAGAATCTACTCGAAGAAGAATTCCGGTTTGAAAAGAACGACAGGATATCGCAAATATGCGGCCCGCTGCTTTGCTCTTGTTAGTACCTGTTGTCCTGTATCACTGTACTTGCATACATACCTGGTTCATTATGTGACAACAATATGCATGATAGCTTGCTTATCAATTGTTCGCTCCAAATTATCTGATCTGTATGAATGGTTACATTAGTGTAGAATATATCCAATGCTAATGAAATTTTTTAGCTCTGCATTGTTCTTGTAAGTACCTGCTGTCCTTTATCAGTGTACTTATATTGACAGGTAGTTGTTCATGTACCATCACTCTGCAGCTTATTTTCCTTTGCCCTCCATTTTCTACACATCAGATCTATATTTACTCTTACCATAAGGTTGGATAACACCGATGGTACTGAATAAGTTTAGCTCTGCATTGCTCTTGGTTGTACCTTTTTCCTGTATCGTTGTACTTACATTTATAGCTACTTGGTTATGTAGCATCACTCTTCATCTTATCTTAAATATTCTCCATTTTTTCTTATATTATCACATCTATATTTATCCTTAACAAAATGTGGAATAAAGCAATGCTTATGAAGAAGATTTTGTGGTAAACTTCTTGAATTGCCCCCCCCCCCACCAGCATGGACAAGGGCTTTATAGAGCCTGTCTTCACCAATAATGTAAGTTTGTCCTTCTCAAGCCTTCAAACTTTGTTGTGTATATTTGGTTAGGCATGACTGCAACAGCTGTTTATTTTTGGTGTTTGCATCAAATTGCATGTTTAAAGTTTATTATGTAGTTCATAAACAAAAGTTTGTCCTTCTCAATTTAAGTTTTCAGTTGTACAACCAAGTTCCTTCTTCATACCATGTAAATTAAACTATATAGAGAAAGTGATCTTATTTTGCACTGCGTGTATGCTTCTGTTCTTGATCCGTAATCCAGTGGTGTGGTGAACCTACCCACTACAGTACAATGTCATATTCTGCAATGTCTTAACTATGAACAATGTCATATCATTCTACTATTATTTAACCCGTCTCTTTATTTGCCAATATGAAATGGGATAAATTGACAGCACACTAACCATTGATACTTATGAGATCTTGATCTGTAATCCGGTGGTGTTGTGAAGCTGCCAACTCCTTCACAATGTCATTTCCTGCCATGTCTTGACCTGAACAATAACATATTGTGTTAATGCTATTTTACACCGTGTCACTTTATTCGTCAGTATGAAATGTGATGAATTGTCAGCACTGATACTTATATGTGCAAACCTGTCATCTGTCTGCTTGTTTATCTTTCAGAGTGCGGAGGATATAAGTGTCAAACAAGCGCAGTCTCATCAGCTTGCTCAACTGCTTGCGCTACAGCTCCCGAGCAGGGCTAACCTTTCTTGAACTCTATTGAAGTGTTGTCGGTTTTGTATATTATTTTGTCGGCATGTTTATTTGCACTGGTGGCGCTCTTTGATGCCAAGTGTATGTAATCTGCTGTTTGCTTGTGCTTTATTATCATAGTGGCAAACTTTGATGCCTAGTGGATGTAATATGCCCTAATTTCTTTATTGTATAGTATAGGTTTTTTCTTATTCACGATGCTGCATTTATTTTACTGTATATATATCCTGTCTTCGAAGTAAACCGGCCAAACCATCAAATTACGGTACATAATCGGGTCGTCATGCAAATCACTATGTATGATCCGCATCATGGGCCCAGTCATCTTGGTCCGTTAACAGGCCTAAATGTAAACTGGCCCACTAGTAGATCCGGGCCTTTAATAGGCCGAGTAAACCGTCGGCCCTATTTTCGCAAGAAAACTCAATGGGCTTTTAGGAGGCTGAAAAGTAGGTTCGCCTGAAACGTGTCGAACAGCTCACGGGGCGGCAGCAGGCCGAAATAGACCTGGGCCCATGATTGTGTCAATCACATCACGGGCCGTTAACAGGCCCAAATTGTCTCGGTCCTTATTTGGCCCAATCAGATTATCGGCTGTGAATAGGCCGGATGCATACCGGGCCGTAGTTAGGCCCAACTATATGACAGGCTTTTAACAGGCCGAAATAAATATAGGGCCGAAATGTTAAACGGGCCTTTAACATGCCGAAACTAATATCAGGCCGAATTACTAAATGGGCCTTTAGCAAGTGGGCCCAAAAGCATAGCATCCAGTTGACGGGCCGAATCTGATATGGGCCATAATTTAGCCAAAAGCCTCTTAAAGGGCCGGATCTGATTTGGGCCGTAATTTGGCCCAGAATGTGGTAGGCTTTTAATAGGCCGGATCTCATATGGGCCTTTATTAGGCCCGGAATGTGGCAGGCTATTAATGGATCGGATCAAATATGTGCCGGCATTTGGCCCAAAACATGGCAGCCTGTTAATGGGCCGGCCCACTAGTGTCCTCAAAATCTTGTGGGCCTTTAGCAGGGCCGGCCCATTATGGTCAGTGAAATCTTGTGGGCCTTTAGCTGGGCCGGCCCATTATGGACCGCAAAATCTTGTGGGCCTTTAGCTGGGCCGGCCCATTATGGTCCGCAAAATCTTATGGGCCTTTAGTTGGACCGGCCCATTTAATATTTATGGGCCACTTTTTGGGCCGGTCCACATGTCAACATATCATAGGCGCATCTCGCCCATTGGATGAGTGGCACCTGTGCCAACGTGGAGCTGACACGTGGTTCCGTTGGCCAATGAGAATTTTACACGTGGCATTGGTCATGGTTGTTAGCGGGTTATCGGATCCAAAACCGGACCCGATAGCTTAACGGCGACCCATTACAGTGGATGCCACGTGTCGGTCACCATTGACGAAAGCACTTCCATGACGAGGCATTTATCGTCATGGAAGTGAACACTTCTGTGATGATAATTTTGGTAATGTCATGGAACACTTCTATGACATCACATGTATGACTATCTTGATTCTTTCATAAAATCGTCATGGAGTACATGCATGACAGAAAACGTGACCTACTATGACAAACACGTATCATCACGGAAGAGTATTTTTTTTGTAGTGTGGTATCAGATTTCCAGGTTGCTCGGTGAGATTTTACAGTTTTTCATAGTTTAGATCGAGTCTGTTCTTCATACCTACAGTCCACGAAAAAGCCAAAAAAATTAGGGTTAGTTCGTCATATCCGAACCAGTCTGAGCCTTTGCATAGTCTTTTCAGTATTTCGCTTTGTTGAATTTGCGGTTGCATCGTCGTGTCAAGTTGCTGGTCTTAGCGTCTAGTTTCCCTTAGAGTTTCGAGTTCTGTTCACAAGTTATCACGCCACCGCCGCACCATCGTCATCGCTCCTGCCATATACCACCACTCCCAACATATTCCTTACCGCTCCCATATACATCCGCCTGTCCACCACCAATCCGAATCCACATACATCTGCCTGTCCACCACCAATCCCAGTCCACATATACATCTGTTTGTCCACCACGGATGATGCGGAGCATCCTATGGACATCACCAAGTCAAGAGTCCATTTGGCAAGTGACACGTGCGACATCTACTTCACATACATAAAGGTGAATCTTCTCCTTTACACGTGTTCACTTGACCCCTTTGAGGATGGTATACTACTTGACATTCCTTCCGTGTGCATGCATAGGTATTGTCGGAGCTTCACACTTAGCAGGGACGAGTTCATGCGGAAGACAACATCTACACCATCCAAGAGGGAAGCCTGGAAACGGAGAAGGAAGTGCCAAGAAGAAGGTAGCAGCTCCCAGGCGACCCCGTGTCCACGGGCCCCTCCGACCCCGTGCCCACGGGCTGATAGAGGCAAAGGTGTCCCGTCTTTCGATGAGATGATGGATATCGCTTTGGTGGAAGTCGACTTTGACGATCCGACTACGAACGTGCGATGACGTCGCGCCTTAGCAATCGCTAAACCAACTCCGAGAGGTTATTGACCACGCCGGAGCACGATCAACCTGACCACGAGGGTCTGTTTCCTGCGAGCAAATGAAGAACAAGCAAGAAACTGAGATTGCAATCTGGATATTGCGAATATAAGATGAAAGCTTTATTGATCAAGGTGGGGTTCTGTGACGCCTTTGTCTGGTTGTTGAACACAAACGAAGTACGCGAAGTTGCAGCTATGGTGAACTTTTAATCTAAACAAAACCCAAAGTCTAAACGACTCCCTAAGGGCTGTATATATGGAGGAAGAGGGGGGAATTTCGTGGCCCTTGGGGAAGGGGTCCGAAACCAACCCTACCTCTTGTTTCCCCACACATACGGACTCTAAAAACAGCCTATACTCAAGTATTTGGAAATTACATGGGCCTGGCCCAATAATAAGGTGACGCAGCACCTAGAATAGCCTCTGGACGAAAGTTATGAAGTAGCATCTTGTATATTTCGTCCAAGGCTTCATGCACGCATTATGGTGGCTTCAACGTCCTGAAATCATCACTTGTAACTCCGTTCTTGTTCCCCATGCGCATGCCATCATCTCCATGCTTGTTCTTGCTCCAATGTTCATCCTTCTCAAAGCTAGGCCCTTCATTTGTAAGCAAAACAAATGTATCCAATTTAGGCAGCATCATATTCTCATGAACATTAGAATCATTACCAAGAAACGAAAGTACCTGGTAATTTAATTGGCGTGCGCGAGCTCTAGTAATTGGTCCAGTATGTATAGCAGCAGGGGCTGTGGGTGTAACAATGGTATTGATGTCCTCATCACGGGCCTCCCAGGCTGGCGGTCCTGAAGACCCCGTGCGCACGGGAGTGTACCGTGCCCACGGGACCCCCGTGTCCACGGGCCTCATGGACCCCGTGCGCACGGGCCCTTGCGTCAGGTCTCTGGATACCCCGTGCGCACGGGCTCCACTTACCATGTGCGCACGGGGCCTCCTGCGTGTGGCTGTTGGGCTTTGCCTTGTATTCCTATTTCGCCCCTCCTTACCCCTTCATCCCTTGGACCTATATATACTCCTCTTCATCCTCCATTTAGATTTTGCTAAGAATAGACACAAATCATAGAGCTTAGCTCATGTACCTCCCCTTGTGGGATTCCTCTTGAGAGAGAAGGCTCCATTGGAGTACAAGACCTCCATTGGAGAAGATCCCTAGGGATGCAAGCCCCCCCTTTGGGGAAGGATCTACCTAGATCATCAAGCCCTCATCTCCTTCATAGGATTTGGGATGAACTCTACCATGTATCTTGTTTCCCTTTGATTGTTCATGTACCTTGTGGATCTTGTGTGTTTGTTAGTCTAGTGGATGTGTGATTGGACTTGTTCTTGAGTGTTCCTCTTGTTTTCCCTCTTGTGTTCATCTTGTTCTTGGGGATTCCCCCTCCAATTCGTGAAAGATCCTCACTTAGGGTTCCACCCTACAACATCTTGGTATCTAGAGCCACGTTGATCACGAAATTGGAGCCCCCTCTTTGTTTTTCTAGCCTAATTTTGCTTGTTCTTGCCCAATTTCGAAAATTCCCCACCAAAAATAGCCCCAATTTTTTTTTTGATTTGTTGGTTTGATGAGGTTTTGTTGGATTTGATCCATGGATTTGCTTGGTTTCAAGTGGATCTAGCTTTCCTCCACCTTCCCCTACCTTCCATCCTTCGATTTTGACCCCAATTTCGAGATTACCCATGGATCCGGAGCAGTTCGTCCGCTCACAGAGCACCCCGTGCACACGGGCCAGACAGACCCCATGCGCACGACCCCTCCAGTGCGCTTCGGCCGCTGTCACTTCGACCTCCCACCCTCCCATACCACCCCCATACCCCCAACTAAACCCCAGCAACGAGATCCATCCATTTGTAGCCCAGATTGGGAAGAAATCCGCCAAACTCGCGTGTCCCAGGTGACCCCGTGCCCTCGGTGTGTGTACCGTGCGCACGGCACCCCGTGCCCACGGGCCCTAGACCCCGTGCGGACGGCCCCCCTACAGCAGCCGCGTGCACTTCACCGTTTCGGCCATAAGTTCCACACCCGGAGTCCGTTTTTCGCGTTCTTTAGCTCGTTGAGTAGCTATTGACACCCCCATCCACCTAGATAGCCTCCAACACCATTTGACTCCATCAAAATTTGACATTTTGGCTTCTTTAACTAGGCCTTCCACCATATCATCCGCAAAACCCACCATAGCCTTCCGCAACCTAACCCATTTTGCTCCATTTAGCATTTGTGGTTGTTTGAGTGGTGACTTGAGTCTCCTAAGGTGTTTCGGCTACTTAGGGACGGTTGCTTCTTCTTCAACCACCACCACCACTTCCGCATTGCCATCTCCGCTACCACCATTTGACATTTGCCTTTGGAGATTTTGAGTTTGCGGTTTTTACCGTTTCCTAAGGTGTTTCGGCTACTTAGGGACGGGTCTACATCATCTTGGTATCTACATCAAGAATACCGCCACTCATCATCGCCACGAGGTCGTCTTCGACATCGACCGCTTCACCATTTTGACACCCTAACCGTAAGCAAGAACGGTAACCTCTATATCATCCTGGTATCGTGGTATCCCTTCATTGTACATTCTTGCCATTACATTGTTAACCCCTTTGCCCATTTTGTGTCACTTTCCTATCGAGACTAGCCATTTGAGTATTGCCGGGCCACGTTACTTGTGCACATTAGTGATCCACCCTTCCATTGCATACATACCATATCATATTGGTATCATCATATCATCCCTTGTGTCACAAGATTGTTTCCGCATATACACAATTGCTATCTTGGTTTGTGCATTTTGCATTGTGGTCATATAAAAAAAATCTTTTAAGCAAAAGAAAAGAGAGCACAGAGCTTGTAAGCAAGTGCCATAGCATCATACCACATTGCACATAAGATTGTCATATGCGATCATCTTGGATCACCTTGAGAAGAACAACGGGAATATCATACACATAGCATACTTGGGATAGAAAGCTCATACATTTTGCATCTTATAGGTTGTGCACAAGTGTCGTATCCGCCTATTGAGCAATCGTGCTAGCGTCTCTCTTGAATTGTGCAACACGAGCGTTTTCCGTGGATTCCACATTTTGTGCTCATTCCTTGGTTGCACGACCCCATTTATCTATTCGTGTGTGTGTTTCCGTGTACCACATATTGCTATTGGTCTACTTGTTTCACTTGCGAATTTGTGAATCTTTTCCAACATTATCGACTCTTGCTAACATTTTGCATCAAATTTTTATGACACTATCCTCACCAAGATACTCCATAAGCTTTACTTGATAGGTGTGAGTGAACAAGTCCGGTACCAATTCCACTATTCTTTCATCTCACATTGAGTGAAACGGGATACATCCTCAACTTTGCGAAAAGGTAACTTGGTATTGTTTATCTCATTTCCTACTCACCTCTACTCGAGTCTTGTGATGGATAGGCAAGGCATTTCACCTTCGGTCTACAGCAACAACGACGAGTTCGATGCCGCGAACAACTCTAACGACGCCAAGATGCAAGCTCAAATGGAGGACATCAAAGCCCTCATCAAGTCCTGCAAGCGATCTTCCTCATCTACGAGAAGACGCTCTAGTGCACATGCTTCCGAGCTACCATCTCCGGCAAGATCACATTGGCATCGACACCATCACCACCACGAATGTGAAGGTGATGCGGAGCATCCCACGTTCATCCCCATGTACACTCCGACTAGTCTCCAAGGCCCAAGGATACATAAGATGAGACCTCGACTATACACCATTGGACACAAGGTGAACTCGCTCCTCTTCGAACCATCACCTTCCATATGTGAGACATGGCTACTACCTGAAATATATGTGCTATGCATGACCAGGAACAAAGAGGAAGACCATGGACAAGACGGCGAGGACACCAAGTGCGAAGGACGAGAAGAAGAGATGTCACGGAAGCTACAGGCTCCGGACGACCGGCCCAGCCCGGACGTCCGACACCTCCCAGGCCCCGGACGACCGAACACCTACGGATGACCGGCACCTTGGCGACAGAACCTAATCTACGGTAATCCGAGGAAGACCGGACGACCAACGACCGGACGACCGGACATCTACGGACATCCGGACCCCCGCGGGCCCCCGGACGACCGGACCCTGGCTATGTCCAGTTGCGGGCTGAGGCCCATGTACCCCTTCACTTCGCCCCCCATTTGCACTAAGACTATAAATAGACCTCCCCCTCCTCCTCGTTAGGGTTAGCAAAGGATTAGCTCATGTTTGTGTGAGAGCTTTGCTCATCCACTTGGTTACCTTCTCCTCAGAGACGCGCCTCCACTGGAGAAGATCCTTCCAAGCGAATTCAAGACCCCCTCTTGGGTGGCCCCATCAAGACCTCCTTACGGAGAAGAACCGGTTACCTTTGTATCGTCCTTTGTTGGACTTGGATCTTGTATCTCACCTTTGTGTTCATCGATCTAGCGCATGTGTGATCTATTCTTATTGGTTGAGTGATTGTCTCGTGTTTCCTCTTGTGTTTTCCCTCGTTTTCCCCTTGTGTTCTTCGTGTCCTTAGTTGGGATCCGCTCCTTTCGTGAAAGATCGGCCGTACGGAGTTCCACTCCACATCATCTTGGATCAGAGCAAGGTTGATCACAAATTTGGAGCCCCTACCCCTCTTTTTCTAGCTTGATTTTGTTATGTTCTTCCCCAATTTTGAAAATCCCCACCAAAAATAGCCCCAATTTTTTTTGTGATTTGTTGGTGAGATGAAGTTTTGTTGATTTTGATCCATGGATTTGCTTGGTTTCGAGTGGATCTAGCATTCCCCCAAGTTTTCCCACTTTCCATCCACGAAATCTCCTCAATTTTAACCCCAATATCCCAAAATTCCGCCCAAAATCGCGTCCCGGAGCTCAAATCCCGCGTTGACCCCCGACCCCCAGACGTCCGCAACTTTCCGGATGACCGGAACCTGCCAACAGAATGAAATTCACGGATTTCCGAGCCCTCCCGGGCGTCCGACGACCGGACATCGGTCCTTTTACGGACGTCCGTAACTTGTAGATATTGACTTCGGCTGATTTTTGTTTTGTCCGTAACTAATTCATCCGAACTCCGATTTTGACGTTCTTTAGCTCGTTTTAAAGCTCTTGACATCCCCCTTCCCACAAAAATACCACTAACATCATTTGACTCCATCAAAGTTTCGAAAATTTGCCATCCTTGCCTAGGGCTTCCACCACATCATCCGCTACACCACCACCGACTTCCGCAACATAACCAATTTTGTTCCTCATGGTTGTTTGAGTTGTGATTCGAGTCTCCTAAGGTGTTTCGGCTACTTAGGGACGGTTGCTTCTTCATCAACCACCACCGCCACTTTCGCATAGGCTTACCCACCATACACTTCCACCAACCCAACTTAACCAAATTTTGTTTGTGTTGTGAGTTGTGTCTCCTAAGGTGATTAGGCTACTTAGGGACCGTGCTTCCAACTCCGACACCGTGTATAGTTCACCACCTTACCCTCCACTTCCGCATTGCGTACTCCAAAACCACCATTGCATTTCCGCAATCCCATTGAGCTTCGGCAACCACCACCGCATTCCGCTACCACCATTTGACATTTGTCATTTGAGATTTCGAGTTCGCGGTTTTTCCGTTTCCTAAGGTGTTTCGGCTACTTAGGGACGAGTCTCCATGATGAGGACATCAATACCATTGTTACACCCACAACCCCTACTGTTACATATAATGGACCAATTACTAGAGCTCGCGCACGCCAATTAAATTACCAGGTACTTTCGTTTCTTGGTAATGATTCTAATGTTCATGAGAAGATGATGCTGCCTAAATTGGATACTTTTGTTTTGCTTACAAATGAAGGGCCTAGCTTGGAGAAGGATGAACATTGGAGCAAGAACAAGCATGGAGTTGATGGCATGCGCAAGGGGAACAAGAACGGAGTTACAAGTGATGATTTCAAGACTTTGAAGCCACCATAAGGTGTGAATGAAACCTTGGACGAAATATACAAGATGCCACTTCATAAATTTCGTCCAGAGGCTATTCTAGGTGCTGCCTCACCTTATTATTGGGCCAGGCCCATGTAATTTCGAAATACATAAGTATAGGCTGTTTTTAGAATCCGTATGTGTGGGAAAATAAGAGATAGGGCTGGTTTCGGACCCCTTCCCCAAGGGCCACGAAAGCCCCCCCCTCTTCCTCCATATATACAGCCTTTAGGGCACCGTTTAGACTTTGGGTATTGTTTAGATTAAAAGTTCTCCATAGCTGCAACTTCGCGTACTTCGTTTGTGTTCAACGACCAGACAAAGGCGTCACAGAACCCCACCTTGATCAATAAAGCATTCCTCTTATTTCGCAATATCCAGATTGCAATCTTAGTTTCTTGCTTGTTCTTCGTTTGCCTGCAGGAAACAGACCTTCGTGGTCAGGTTGATCGTGCTCCAGCATGGTCAATAACCTCTCGGAGTTGGTTTAGCGATTGCTAAGGCGCGATGTCCTCGCACGTTCGTAGTCGGATCGTCAAAGTCGACTTCCTCCAAAACGATAACCACCATCTCATCGAAAGACGGGACACCTTTGCCTCTATCAAGTGGTATCAGATTTCCAGGTTGCTCGGTGAGATTTTACAGTTTTTCGTAGTTTAGATCGAGTCTGTTCTTCATACCTATAGTCCACGAAAAAGCCAAAAAAAATTAGGGTTAGTTCATCCTATCCGAACCAATCTGAGCCTTTGCATAATCTTTTCTGTGTTTGCTTTGTTGAATTTGCGGTTGCATCGTCGTGTCAAGTTGCTGGTCTCAGCGTCTAGTCCTTTAGAGTTTCGAGTTCTGTTCACAGGTTGTCACGTCGCGGCTGCCATATATCACCACCGCATCATCATCATCGCTGCTGCCATATACCACCACCACACCAACTTCATCGCCACTGCCATATACCAACACCACATATTCACCGCCATCCGAGTCCATATACGCCACCACATATCCGCCGCCATCACGCCAATCCGAGTACACCTGCAACATATATCCGCCACCAGTCCGAGTTCCACCAGATTCATCTCCACCACCAGTCCGAGTTCCACCAGATTCATCTCCGCCACCAGTCCTAGTCCAAGTCCAGTATTTTGTTACTCTGTTTTGGATTTCCAGATCACGCCATACTCCGAGTCATGATAGAGAAGGACTCCCAAACATCTGTGTTACCCGCAGTAGAAAAATAGTTCCAGTTTCAAAAAAAATTCTGGCTAGGCAGTTTTTAGACCATTTGTAGACTTTTTCGAAAAAAAATTGTTGCGGAGCAAAAAAAAGAGGAAAAAAAGTGAAAAAAAGAGAAAAAAAATCCAGAGTGTGCTCCTCCCTTGTTTACGTGCAGCGCCGTGATTTTGTTAGTGTTCTAGGCTCGCGTCTCTAGCACGGTCTAGCCTAGGACCAGCACAGTACTGTCGTTGAGCGTTTATTCAACTTTGCATATCTGAATTGATTATTGCTGACCCTTTTTGCTACCATATTATAAGCCTTCCCAGCTCCACATACATCAATGTCGTGCGTTTGACTCTCCCTGGTAATCGTTCTATCCAAGCTTTGGGAGTTTTGACTACAACGGTTGCCGATCACCACCTGCTGCTGGGTAAGAACTGGTAAGAATTTGAGATTCGCTTGAAGGATTTGTGACACACCACCATCACCACCACTTCCTAGTAGTCTGTAGGATCATACTCTTTTGTGTTTCTATTGCTGCTAACCATGGCAAGATCACAAGCCGATGAGACTGATTGGGAGAACATGACGAACAAGGAGTTGCATGATAAATTTCAGCAAATTATGAGTGGCCAGGTGGGAGATGTGCTAAACAGATTTGAAGAGGCTATGGAGAGGATAGATGCCGTGGAGAAGTCGTTCGAGACAAAGCTGGATAACAAGTTTAATGAATTGCTCAAGCGTCTTCCCCAACCACCACCGGCTGCACCTGTCGCACCTCTACAACAACAACAACCACATCTCCAACACCACCTTCCAAATCAAGTGGGACGAGCACAGCGCGTTCCAATTGAGACTGGTCAAAATTCGGGTGCCGCTGCGCCTACTGTTGATGCTTCTTTGGCTCCTGCTACTGTGGCGGCTGAGGAGGATGACGATTATGCGGGCGATTATGAGGATGAGGTTGATCAAAATCAGAACTACGTGCAGCCACTAGCACCACCACCAGCAGGTCGACCTCAGGTATATATTCGCAACGATAGGCCTGCACCACCACCTCAGGTACGAGATCATGACCATGTTCCTAAACTGAAATTGAATATTCCACCGTTTGAGGGTAGATACATTCCTGATGTATATCTTACTTGGGAGTTAGAAACTGAACAACGTTTTACATGTTTACAATATCCCGAGGAGACACGGGTTGATGCTGCTGTTTGTGCTTTCACTAGTTTTTCATGTGTATGGTGGTCTGAACATTGTAAATTATATCCTATTCAAGCTACTTGGGCTGCTTTGAAAACTGCTATGGGTACTCGTTGGGTTCCACCATATTATCAACGTGAATTGCTTCAAAAACTGCAGCGTTTACGGCAAGGGAAAAATTCGTTAGAAGAATATTATCAGGAATTACAAACTGGCATGATTAGATGTGGTATTGTTGAGGAGAATGAAGCTATGCTTGCACGTTTTATGGGTGGATTAAATAGAGAGATTCAGACCATTCTATAGTATAAGGATTATAATAATATCACTCCTTTATTCCATCTTGCTTGTAAAGCTGAACGTGAAGTGCAGGATCGACAAGCATTGGCGCGAACTAACTTTTCTACAGGTCGACCTTCATCATGGACGCCGCGTGCATCTTCTACTTCCACTACACCAGCACCTCCATCAGGTTCCACCTCCAGCCGTGATACAAGAAAGCAGGCACAACCACCACTATCTGTCAAGAGCGCACCTGTCGGGCCTGCACAGAGCTCTTCTTCTTCCATGGCGTCAACAGGGCACACAAGTGATATTATTTGTCGTCGTTGTAAGGGAAGAGGACATTTTGCGAGAGAATGCAAATCTCAGCGTGTGATGATTGCTACTGAGGATGGTGGGTATGAGTCCGCTAGTGACTATGATGAGGAGATTTGGCCCTTATTACACATGAAGAACACGGTGGAGATGATTCTGATCAGGAGACGCAATACATGGCTGCTAAAGATGCTGATAGGTATGAATGTATAGTTGCTCAACGTGTTTTGAGTGTGCAGGTTACACAAGCTGAGCAAAATCAGAGGCATAATTTGTTACATACAAAGGGAGTTGTGAAGGAATGTTCTATTCGCGTCATCATAGATGGAGGGAGTTGCAACAACTTGGCTAGCATGGAGATGGTGGAGAAGCTATCTCTCACCACAAGACCACATCCACATCCTTACTACATCCAATGGTTCAACAACAGCGGCAAGGTTAAGGTAACACGTACTGTTCGGGTGCATTTTAGTATCTCTACATATGCTGATTATGTTGATTGTGATGTGGTACCTATGCAAGCATGTTCCTTATTACTTGTTAGACCATGGCAATTTGTAAAAATTCTGTACACCATGGTAGAAACAATCAGTATACTCTTGTTCATAAGGATACAAATATTACTTTGCTTCCTATGACTCTCGATTCCATTTTGAAAGATGATATTCATAGAGCTAATAAAGCAAAACAGGAGAAAAATAAGAGTGAAAATTAGATTGTGGCAAAAGAATTTGAGCAACAAATGAAGCCTAATAATAAACCATCTAGTGTTGCTTCTGAAATTAAATTGAAAAGTGCATGTTCACTTGGCACCAAATCTGATATTGATGAGCTAGTTTTTAGCAAATCTGTTTGCTATGCTTTTGTGTGCAAAGAGGCATTATTTTCCTTCAAGGACGTGCCTTCCTCTTTGCCCCCTGCAGTCACTAACATTTTGCAGGAGTTCGCTGACGTCTTCCCACAAGACGTGCCACCGGGATTACCACCTATTCGAGGGATTGAGCATCAAATTGACTTAATTCCCGGTGCATCGCTACCCAACCGTGCACCATACCGTACCATTCCAGAGGAGACGAAGGAGATTATGCGTCAAGTACAGGAGCTGCTCGACAAAGGTTATATTCGCGAATCCCTTAGTCCTTGTGTTGTTCCTATTATTCTAGTGCCGAAAAAGGATGGTACGTCGCGTATGTGTGTTGATTGTAGAGGCATTAATAAAATTACCATTCGTTATCGTCATCCTATTCCTAGGCTAGATGATATGCTTGATGAATTGAGTGGCTCTACAATATTCTCCAAAGTTGATTTGCATAGTGGATACCATCAAATTCGTATGAAATTGGGAGATGAATGTAAAACAGCATTTAAAACTAAGTTTGGTTTATATGAGTGGTTAGTCATGCCTTTTGGGTTAACTAATGCACCTAGTACTTTCAAGAGACTAATGAACGAAGTTTTACGTGCTTTCATTGGACGATTTGTGGTAGTCTATTTTGATGATATACTGATTTATAGCAAATCTTTGGAAGAACATTTGGAACATTTACGTGCTGTTTTTATTGCTCTACGTGATGCACATTTGTTTGGTAACCTTGGGAAGTGCACCTTTTGCACCGACCGAGTATCTTTTCTTGGCTATGTTGTTAATCCATAGAGAATTGAAGTTGATAAAGCCAAGATTGAAGCTATTGAGAGTTGGCCGCAGCCCAAAACGGTCACACAAGTGCGGAGTTTTCTTGGACTCGTTGGTTTCTATAGGCGTTTTGTGAGAGATTTTAGCACCATTGCTGCAGCTCTCAACGAGCTTACAAAGAAGGATGTGCCTTTTGTTTGGGGTACCGCACAGGAAGATGCCTTCACGGTATTGAAAGATAAGTTGACACATGCTCCTTTACTTCAACTTCCTGATTTAATATGACTTTTGAGCTTGAATGTGATGCTAGTGGAATTGGATTAGGAGGTGTGTTATTACAAGATGGCAAACCTGTTGCATACTTTTCTGAAAAATTGAGTGGGCCTAGTCTGAATTATTCTACTTATGATAAAGAATTATATGCTCTTGTTCGGACTTTAGAAACATGGCAACATTATTTATGGCCCAAAGAATTTGTTATACATTCTGATCATGAATCTTTGAAACACATTAAAAGTCAAGAAAAACTGAACCGTAGACATGCTAAATGGGTTGAATTCATTGAGACTTTCCCTTATCCCATTAAACACAAGAAGGGTAAAGAAAATGTAATTGCTGATGCATTGTCTCGTCGTTATACTATGCTTTCACAACTTGACTTTAAAATATTTGGTTTGGAGACCATCAAAGATCAATATGTGCATGATGCTGAATTTAAAGATGTATTGCAGAATTGTAAAGAAGGTAGAACATGGAACAAGTTCGTCGTTAATGATGGATTTGTGTTTCGTGCTAACAAGCTATGCATTCCAGCTAGCTCCGTTCGTCTTTTGTTGTTGTAGGAGGCGCATGGAGGAGGACTAATGGGACACTTTGGCGTGAAGAAGACGGAGGATATACTTGCTACACATTTCTTTTGGCCAAAGACTAGACGGGATGTTGAGCGTTTTGTTGCTCGCTGCACTACATGTCAAAAAGCTAAGTCACGACTCAATCCTCATGGTTTATATACGCCTTTGCCTGTACCTAGTGTTCCTTGGGAGGATATATCTATGGACTTTGTTTTAGGTTTACCTCGAACAAAGAAGGGGAGGGATAGCATATTTGTTGTCGTGGATAGATTCTCGAAAATGGCACACTTTATACCATGTCATAAAAGCGATGATGCTGTTAATGTTGTTGATTTGTTCTTTCGTGAAATTATTCGCTCGCATGGTGTGCCAAATACTATTGTTTCAGATCGTGATACTAAATTTCTTAGCCACTTTTGGAGATGTTTATGGGCTAAGTTGGGGACTAAACTGCTTTTTAGTACTACTTGTCACCCCCAAAATGATGGACAAACTGAAGTAGTCAATAGAACATTGTCTACTATGCTTAGGGCTGTTTTGAAGAATAATAAGAAAATGTGGGAAGAATGCTTGCCTCATATTGAATTTGCTTATAATCGTTCATTGCATTCTACTACTAAGATGTGCCCTTTTGAAATTGTGTATGGTTTCCTACCACGTGCACCAATTGATTTGTTCCCTCTTCCATCTTCGGAGAAGGTTAATTTTGATGCTAAAGAACATGCTGAATTGATTTTAAAAATGCATGAGTTAACTAAGGAAAACATTGAGCGTATGAATGCTAAATATAAACTTGCTGGAGATAAGGGTAGAAAACATGTTGTGTTTGCACCTGGAGATCTTGTTTGGTTATATTTGCGTAAGGATAGATTTCCTAATTTGCGCAAATCAAAGCTAATGCCACGTGCTGATGGTCCTTTTAAGGTGTTAGAGAAAATAAATGATAATGCATATAAACTTGAGCTACCTGCAGATTTTGGGGTTAGTCCCACTTTTAACATTGCAGATTTGAAGCCTTATTTGGGTGAGGAAGATGAGCTTCCGTCGAGGACGACTTCATTTCAAGAAGGGGAGGATGATGAGGACATCAATACCATTGTTACACCCACAGCCCCTACTGTTACATATAATGGACCAACTACTAAAGCTCGCGCACGCCAATTAAATTACCAGGTACTTTTGTTTCTTGGTAATGATTCTAATGTTCATGAGAATATGATGCTGCCTAAATTGGATACATTTGTTTTGCTTACAAATGAAGGGCCTAGCTTGGAGAAGGATGAACATTGGAAAAAGAACAAGCATGGAGTTGATGGCATGCGCAAGGGGAACAAGAACAGAGTTACAAGTGATGATTTCAGGACTTTGAAGCCACCATAAGGAGTGAATGAAGCCTTGGACGAAATATACAAGATGCCACTTCATAAATTTCGTCCAGAGGCTATTCTAGGTGCTGCATCACCTTATTATTGGGCCAGGCCCATGTAATTTCGAAATACATAAGTATAGGCTGTTTTTAGAGTCCGTATGTGTGGGGAAACAAGAGATAGGGCTGGTTTCGGACCCCTTCCCCAAGGGCCACGAAATTCCCCCCCCCCTCTTCCTCCATATATACAGCCCTTAGGGCACCGTTTAGACTTTGGGTTTTGTTTAGATTAAAAGTTCGCCATAGCTGCAACTTCGCGTACTTCGTTTGTGTTCAACGACCAGACAAAGGCGTCACAGAACCCCACCTTGATCAATAAAGCTTTCCTCTTATATTCGCAATATCCAGATTGCAATCTTAGTTTCTTGCTTGTTCTTCGTTTGCTTGCAGGAAACAGACCTTCGTGGTCAGGTTGATCGTGCTCCGGCGTGGTCAATAACCTCTCGGAGTTGGTTTAGCGATTGCTAAGGCGCGACGTCCTCGCACGTTCGTAGTCGGATCGTCAAAGTCGACTTCCTCCAAAACAATAGCCACCATCTCATCGAAAGACGGGACACCTTTGCCTCTATCACTCCATCATCTTGGTATCTACATCAAGATCACCGCCACTCATCATCGCCACGAGGTCATCATCGACTTTGACCACTTCACCATCATCCGTCCTTTGCATACAAACGAGAAATTCTCGACGGTAACCTCGACGACATCATTGTACATTCCCCTTGCAATTGCATTGATAACCCCTAGCCCATTTTGCGTCACTTGCCTATCGAACTAGCCATTTGAGTATTGCCGGCAACGTTATTTGTGCACATTAGTGGTCTACACCTTCCATTACATACATACCATATCATATTGGTATCATCATATCATCTCTTGTGTCACAAAGATTGTTCCCGCATATACACAATTGCTATCTTGGTTTGTGCATTTCGCATTGTGGCCACATCCAAAAAAAAGAAAAAGCTTTTAAGCAAAGAAAAAGAGAGAGCAAAGAAGCTTGTAAGCAATAGCCATAGCATCATACCACATTGTATAAGATTGTCATATCCGATCATCTTGGATCATCTTGAGAGAAACACCGGGAACCATACATACATAGCATACTTGGGATAGAAAGTTTATCCATTTTGCATCTTATAGGTTGTGCACAAGTGTCGTATCCGCCTATAGGGCAATCGTGCTAGCGTCTCTCTTGAGTTGTGCAACACGAGCGTTTTCTGTGGATTCCACATTTTGAGCTCATTCCTTGGTTGCACGACCCCATTTATCTATCCGTGTGTGTGTTTCCGTGTGCCACATATTGCTATTGGTCTACTTGTTTCTCTTGCGAATTTGTGAATCTCTTTCAACATTATTGACTCTTGCTAACATTTTGCATTAAATTTTTGTGCCACTATCCTCACCAAGCTCCACCATAAGCCTTACTTGTGTAGGTGTGAGAAACCGACACGAATTGGTACCAATTGTGCTATTTCCTTGTTACACATTGAGTGATCGTTGATCCATTTTCAACATCGGTCAAGGTACATTTGGTATAAGTTCTTCTTTTTCTCCCACTCATATTTGCTCGAGTCTTGTGATGGATAGGCAAGGCATTTCATCTCCGGTCTTCGACAACAACGACGGCGTGAACAACTACATCACCAAAGCGTCCATCTTCGATCTACAACGACAAAGGCAAGGCACACAATCTACCTTGCGAGAGCGCCTCGACAACCTCGCCATCGACATACGACACTCTGAAGCAAGGAAAAGGGACTACATCGACACCAAGTTGGGCGAGCTAAAGGATCAACTACGAGACATGGTGGCCGACTACAAGTCTTCTTCCCTTTCATCATCCTCAAGGCGACGGCGAGCAAGTCGATCATCTTCGGAGCGCCCAAGCGATGCAAGCGCAAGTCGTCCACGTCCACATCTCCATGGCGACCAGAATCACGTTCGTGATCCACATCGTCATGAAGGGCAAGTCACCTCCAAGCATCATGTGCACAACGACGACGAACGACATCTACTACGAGCTCAAGTGCGACAACGACACCATCATCATGAAGATGCTCCACAAGCGCAAATGCACAAGTCCCAACAAGCCCTACTTCACGCCAAGTCCAAGCTTCATGAGCAAAAGAGAAGACCGCGAGACGAGCACCACCAAGACGGAGCTACGGCTACACCATCCACTTCGGCTTCTTCGCCAAGTGTTCTCAAGGCAGCTTCGCCTTTGGACGTACGGCATCTTCGCCTACTTCTCACGAGTTTGCCTACATCGACATCTTCAACAACAAGGCGACCATCTACGAGCGAGGGCGACACTTCCATCTTCGGAAGCCCCTCAAGGAAGATGTCCGAGCATCGGAAATTCCCTTCGGTCATGGAGACGAGCTACGAGGTACCACATCATATGGGCCTCCAACAACAAGACGGTGACAAGAAGGTCGAGCAAGGGCCATCCCCTTCGACCACGGTGATGAGCGCGAACCTCTTCAACAACACGAAGATGACGCCCATATTGGACTCATACTCTGAGTCAAGCTACGCGAGCGCACATGAGACCTTATCTTTGGTCTTAGAGGAGAGTGATGTTGTGCCATCTTCGGCCTTCATCCACGGCTACGACTACGACATGATTGAGCATGGAGACATTTGCACCTACATCTCTCCGACACCCACATATCATGAGATGACCCAAGTGCCATGTGAGGAGAGCCACTACCAGATGAGTGATATGAGTGACTCCACCATACGTGACATTGAGAGCATTTCCTATGAGAGGATGAGTGTGACTACCACTAGCCCCACACATGAGAGCATGCCACACATCCTATGTGAGGTTGAGAGCCATTTGAGTGACTCCACCAACCATACGAGTGAGAGCATCCAAGAGGAGTGAGTGAGCCACAACACTTAGTGAGTGAGGTAGTTGACACGGCATGTGAGGCCAGTATGATTTCTAATGACTTAACCTCTACTCCTAGTGTGTTTTCTTCTTTGGTGCTAGGTCTCCTACATGACGACATGCCTATCCTTGACGAGTCCATACCTCCAATGGGAGAACCGATGGCCATGGTGGAAGAAGATGCACCCCCACATGGTACCATCAAGTTGCAACCTCACCTACAACACATGAGCGATGCTCCAAAGGTAACATAGGTGATGGTGCTACTCTTGTCCCACTAGTGGACTATCTCACCAATGATTGCTTGCATGATGTTGACACACCTATTCCCATGCTTCATGCTAGTGCGACTTCTTCATGTCATGACTTACCAATTTATGATGAATATGATGATGAGCATGTTGAATTGCCTAGTTGTGATGCTATGCTCCATAGGATATCTTGTGAAAATTCTATTGGTCACATTATGTTTGACAATCCTTTGAACTTGTCATATGCTATGAGTGAGATCTCCCATATTGCATCATTTCAATCTCAACATAGTAACTATGCATGCCCCATTAAGATAAATCCAATTTGCACTTATGGCATAGATGACAAGATGATGGTCATTGGCTTTTGTTTTTCATGTGATGATATTGCCATGCTTCCTTTACATGATTTGCGCAATTCATCTACTATACCATGCCATGATCACATTGTTCCAAAAATGCATTGTTTTGGATGTTGTCAATATTCTCCATGTGATGTTTCCACTAATGCTCATGAGGTGACCCCCATAGTTTCCTCATACACATTAGGAGATCTTGATGCATTCCATACTTTGCATGCTTCCCATAATTGCTTGCACCATATGCATACCATTCATAACAATGCTCTAGATATCACTAGTGATACATTACACGAATTGAGTCTCCATTATGCTATACATAATGATAGAGGCGAGGGTCCCGATCTTTCGATGAGATGATAACTATCGATTTGGTGGAGACGACTTTGACGATCCGACTACAAACGTGCATGACGTTGCGCCTTAGCAATCGCTAAACCAACTCCAAAAGGTTATTGACCATGCCGGAGCACGATCAACCTGACCACGAAGGTCTATTCCTGCAAGCAATCGAAGAACGAGCAAGAATATGATACAGCAAACTGAATATTGCGAATATGGATGAAGTATTGATAAAAGTGGGGTTTCATAAGCGGCCTTGGTCTGGTCGTTGGACACAAACGAAGTACACGAAGTTGCAGCGATGGCTAACTTTTAACTAAATAAAACCCAAGTCTAAACGATGCCTTAAGGGCTATATTTATAGGGAAAAGAGAGGGGATTTTGTCCACCCTTGGCAAGGTGGGACTAAAACACCTCCTAAGTCGTTTCCCCTACAATATGGACTCTAAAAATAGATTACATGGGCCTGGCCCAAAATAAGGTCGCGCCACACCAATAATAAGCTATGGACGAAATTTATGAAAGGCCATCTTGTATATTTCGTCCATCTTCTTGTATGTCATCATGGTGGCTTCAAAGTCCGGAAATCTCCACTTGAACCTCCGTTCTTGTTCTCCTCGCACGCACCTTCATCTCCGTGCTTGACCATGCTCCAATGTTCAACCTTCTTGTCCGTGCTAGGCCCTTCAATTGCAAACAACACAAATATATCTAAGTTAGGCAGCATCATATTCTCATGAACACTAGAAACATTACCAAGAAACGAAAGTACCTGATAATTTAATTGGCATATCTGAGCTCTAGCAACTGTTCTAAGAGGTAAAACAGCAGGGGATATGGGTGTAACTATGGTGTCCATGTCCTCATCATCCTCCCCTTCTTGAAAACAAGGCCGTCCTCGGCGTTGCTTAATCTGAAATCTGACTAACAAAAGAGACAAGGTGTACACGTTGTATATGTATATGTCATCCATTTTTACTGATCTCAGTTGGCGCACATGTGACACAGTTATACAAGAGCACCCTTCAAAAGTCGGGAAATATATAGCCAATATATTATCACAAGAAGTCAAAGGCATGAAAATATTGCAACTTAGTTTGCACATATAAGTGAAGCTCTTATTCATATCAAAAGATTGACAATGCTTATCATTAAACCATCCTAACATTGATGAATCATCACCAAGATTAGAGGTCATATCAAAATGATTAAACATTGGCACAATTATTTTTGAACGTATTTGATCCAAATATGATTTATTCCCTGATTCACATGATTCTTTTGCGTCAATTGTTAATTCAATGGGTTCACTCAAAATTGTTTGATCACATGGCAAAGTCAAATCATGAACATAGTCCTCTAAAATAGCTGGTGTGACCAAAGTAGTGGGTAGCTCATCGCATGGTTCATTTAAATTAACAAGGCATTCATCATACTCATGTGGAGGTGGAAGATCGGTACCTTTGGCATTACCTCTTATGATCAACAAAGATGATGTAGGCACTCTAGGTGGCGACACGGCACATGGTGGAGGTGATGTAGTGCTCTCAACAATGGATGTTGTTTTCATAGGAGACGCAGTGGTGGAAGGAACAACCGTCGCCAACTCTTGGGATTTGCACCTTCCGCTTGTTTGTCTTGTGGGCAACACGTCTTGTTATCTCCTGTTCAGCTTTGCAAGCAAGACGAAACAAACGGTCCATAGGATAACATGTTTCATGAATTAGTATATCCTGAATGTCACGGTTTAATCCGCCCCAAAATCTATCCATAAAATCTTCTTCACTTTCTTCTAAAGAGGAATGCAACAAGGTAGTTTGTAAATCATCATAATATTTCGTTACGGTGTCACTACCTTGTTTTAAATGTTGCAACTTTTTCATCATGTCACGAGTATAATAAGCGGGGACAAATGTATGCCGCATGGCAAGTTTCAAATCATCCCAATTAGTAGGTATATAATCAGGGTGTAACCGACAATATTCACTCCACCAAACTAAAGGATAACCGGTGAAAGAACCAACAACAACCTTAACTTTTTTATGTTCATCAAAATTATGGGAAGCAGATATATTATTTATGTCGAACTCCCATTCAATATATAAAGCAGGTCTAAAACGCCCATTAAATGGTGGTATAGAAACATTAACCTGAACATGTGCATCTGGATGTTTGTGCACCTCTCGTGACGGTTGTGATATTTGCATAGGTGGTGGCACGTCTCCCGCGATCGACAAAGCCCATGAATTGACTCTAGATCAAGTTCTTATCATGCAGCAGGCGGTGATCGGCGACCAGCAGTGTCAAGTAACTCCAAAAGTTGGGTAAAGCGATTGCCAGGTGATCTGTAGATACACGGTGTAGAAATATGTGGAGCTAGGTTGGCTTTATATATGTGGAAAAAAATGCTACAACCACGTTAATTAATGCAAGCTGAAAATTCATTCAAAGTGGTCGAGTGCTGGTCCTAGGCTAGACAACTAGAGACGCGAGCCTATGACACAAATGAATTCACGATGCTTCACTGAAAAAAAAGTGTTTACAATGGTAGACACGACGATAGATGTGGCTGAAAATAAAGATCCTCAGAAATAGAGCAATAAAAAACGTGCCTAACGTGAAAAACCAAAGTGGCAGCAGAGAATCTTGTGGCCCTCTCCCTAATCCAAGTCAACTTTTAGGCACAAGTATACTAGTGACGTACCACTCCTTCAATAAGCTAGTCTCTTTTTTTTTGGAAGCCAATACCACAAAGGGATAAAGTCAACCGCTGCACTTTTCTCTCTCTCCAAAGAAAAACTGCACGGGCTGTTTTCTTTTTTTTTCATGGGAAAGACAACCGAATCAGCCAAGAGAATTTTTGTTTATCGTGAGGCCCTAGGCAAAAGCACGTGCACTTCCCTTCTCTTACTTCTTCTTTTTTTTTCCAGTCAAAACGCCCCAGCAACCGTCCCACAAAATCAGCTAGATGCCAAACGCCAATTGCCTGTTTTTTTTCCGTCAAATGCTTCCTTCCAAATAGCACAAAATCCTACGTAAAAAAAACAGATCCGCAGCTTTCCTTATTTTCTTCTTCCAAACGTGGAAACAACCACCTCTCCTTGATTTACGTGCAGATTTATTTCCTCCTTTCCTTTTTTCACAGAAATTGCCCAATAAAACGGCCACCAACCAAACCGATTAACATTTGCCTTTTTTTCACTTGTTTCCTTGTGATACGTAACAAACTTTCCGCAACAAACACAAATTTTCGTCCAACTAGGAAGCAGATCAACGCTGGACTTTCCTTTTTTCCAATCTCCTTCCTTATTCTCCTCTACTCTTTCTTATAATTCTTCTTCTCTTTTTTTTTCAATAAATGTGCCCGGATCTGATCCGACTTGCCTTTTTTTTTTCTCCAAGATGGCTGCTCTTTTTCTCCTTTATTTTCGCCAAGGAAATTCCAAAACTTGGAAACCACCAACCGAATCAGCCAACTATAGTACTACTTCCTCTTTTGTTTCCTTTCCTTCCCTTATTTTTTTACTTGGTTTCCAAAAACGTGAATGGCAAGGACTCCAAACCGAACAACTTTTTTTTAATTATCTCAACGTCACAAGTAGAAGGCCTTCCACGTGAAGGACTAGATCTTACTACCCAAGAGGAAAACAAGACACGCTTCACGTGGTTGCCTTAAAATATCTGCATGCGGCCACTCTTTTCTTTATTCCTTCGAAATCTTCTTCCTAAACAAGTCACGTGAGTCGCCTCCTCCTATCAAAAATATTCCGTCCTCAACCACTCAAACCGACAAGATCTGCACAACAGAATCAATATGACGTGATTGAACTATTGTGTTCCCCTCAAAACTACTAGTATATCATAACTTCCAGTAGTATCCGAAGGCTGACTTTCCTTGTAAGGTGAGAAACAAAATTTTATGTACTCCTCCCTTCTTTTTCTACGGAGGTTGATGCAACGGAAAATGATGACGGCAGCAAATGACTCACGATGGCAGCAGTGAGTGCGAAGCGCGAATGATACTGATGTAGGGCGGCAACAACTGAGGTGATGGAGATGACAACGACAACCTCAGTGAATGATGGATGTGGATGCAGTCGGTGCAAGTGGATGCAACATGAACAATGCGTGACTAGAACTCGAAACTCTAAATGACTAGACGCTAAGAAACCAGCAACTCGACACAGATGCAACCGAAAATTCAACAATGCAAAACTATGTGGCAATGGCGAAAAGGCTCGGACTGTCTTGGACATGGATGAACTAATCTAACTTTTTGTTGTGGCTTTTTCTGGGACTCTAGGTATGAAGAATAGATGCAATCTAGACTATGAAAAACTGGAAAATCTCACCGAGCAACCTGAAAACTGATACCACTTGATAGAGGCGAGGGTCCCGATCTTTCGATGAGATGATAACTATCAATTTGGTGGAGACGACTTTGACGATCCGACTACAAATGTGCATGACGTTGCGCCTTAGCAATCCCTAAACCAACTCCAAAAGGTTATTGACCATGCCGGAGCACGATCAACCTGACCACGAAGGTCTATTCCTGCAAGCAATCGAAGAACGAGCAAGAATATGATAAAGCAATCTGAATATTGCGAATATGGATGAAGTATTGATAAAAGTGGGGTTTCATAAGCGGCCTTGGTCTGGTCGTTGGACACAAACGAAGTACACGAAGTTGCAGCGATGGCTAACTTTTAACTAAATAAAACCCAAGTCTAAACGATGCCTTAAGGGCTATATTTATAGGGAAAAGAGAGGGGATTTTGTCCACCCTTGGCAAGGTGGGACTAAAACACCTCCTAAGTCGTCTCCCCTACAATATGGACTCTAAAAATAGATTACATGGGCCTGGCCCAAAATAAGGTCGCGCCACACCAATAATAAGCTATGGACGAAATTTATGAAAGGCCATCTTGTATATTTCGTCCATCTTCTTGTATGTCATCATGGTGGCTTCAAAGTCCGGAAATCTCCACTTGAACCTCCGTTCTTGTTCTCCTCGCACGCACCTTCATCTCCGTGCTTGACCATGCTCCAATGTTCAACCTTCTTGTCCGTGCTAGGCCCTTCAATTGCAAACAACACAAATATATCTAAGTTAGGCAGCATCATATTCTCATGAACACTAGAAACATTACCAAGAAACGAAAGTACCTGATAATTTAATAGGCATATCTGAGCTCTAGCAACTGTTCTAAGAGGTAAAACAGCAGGGGATATGGGTGTAACTATGGTGTCCATGTCCTCATCACATAACAACAAACCTCTCATGATGGATGACATGTTTCTATATCACGCATCTCATTTATTTGAGCATTGCCTATTTTGTGCTAACCGACACAAGCACGTGCGCATCATGATGGATGATGTGTACATATACCACGCACACACAATTTTCCCTTTGTCTTTGTTTTGTGTAGGTACTCATGTATACTCGTCAACCTCTCAATCCCAAGAGTTGACGAAACGAACTCTTGAGAGCAACGATGATTTGGGATCCCGTGGATTATCCTTACCACCATTCCCTTCGCGCAAGGACTACGCGCACCTCTTTTACTTGGCCCTCACACGGCTATGGGCTATATATCACTTGTTGCCTTATGCTCATTTTTTCGTGTTCACTTTGCATGTTATGCTTGCTTCTATGCCTTTGCCATGCAATTGTGACCCTTGCTTGGATCTACCCATGATTCACCATTCTACTACTCATATGTGTATTTGCATGCTTGGTGGAGATCCTTGTTGCTATTGCCATGTTTATCATGTGCCTCATGCTATTGTTGATTCTTGTGTTGGGAGAGTCATGATGTCCCATTGCTATTTACATAGGACTTCTTGCCAACACCATGAACCTACTTTGCTCATATCTTTCTTTCATGCTTGTGCTATGTCATGTGAATTATTCATGCACACTATTTGCACCCATGACATGCTTGACATGATCCCTTCTAGTACGTTGCATCTTCGCACTACTAGCTTGATTGACTTGATCACTATGATTACTTGCTTGGTTGCATCACCCATGTTCCATTCTTACTCGCTTTCTTGGGTTGATGACATATATGTTCATGCCTCTCACATGATACATCTTGATCATTGTCTCTTGTCTCCATTAGTTGCACCTCTCATATTCCATTGTAGTGAGTGCACCCATGCTATGCTTATTCATCTTGGAGACTTGGACATATTACTTGTGATGCATGCTTGTTTGATTGAGCCTATTTTATTTGGTTGTTCTCGCATCATATGCCTCCATACTATGAAATGCTCCTTTCTCCTTTCTTATGATGAGCATGATGCATACACTTGTTGGGTATCTTACCACACGAATGATAGGTTTTGCATTTCCGCTAACCTCATTTGTTTTTCCGAGTGTTTGTCATGTTCTTTCATTTTGAAGGATTCACAAGGTGGTACCATCACGAGACATCTTAGTTATGATAAGGCATACAAGATGCGCAACTCCATCATCCTTGAGAAAGTCCTAAAGGTGACCTCCTTCTCTTTGAGCCATCCTCAAATACGCATATTGGATGGGCCATTCTTTCATTGTTGTTTCCTTCTTGTTGTCTACATGATACATCTATTGGATGGAGGACCGGCATTGCAGATGGACCCTATGGACCTTCAAGTTGAGGAGTGCTCGGACTTAGTGGATTCACCAACGGACCACCATTTCTACCACGACATTGAGCCATGGTACAACAACTCCCATAACAAGTTTGCACTTTATACATGGATTGACTTGCATTATGATTGCCTTGGTGCATCTTGTATTTCTATGTCATCCATGATATATGAGCTTGTGCATTGCCTTAGCAAATTTGTTGTGATCTTTCTTGATGGCATATTCATACATAATGATCACATTGCCTACCATCAATTGCATGATAACATAATCATATTGAGCATCCATTGCCATATTCATGCTATTGATAAACCGTCTCACTATGAAATCATTTTGCACTGTGGTTGCATTGATCATATTCACAACACATTTCTGTGCACAATGAATGCTTTTGCTCCCATGAATGCTTTGCATATCATTCTAGATCATCTTGATAAGCTTCATGCGCTTTGTCACGAAAAATCTTGTCTCACGGACTCATTCGTACATGATGGACACTTTGTGTGCGCTAACCATTGTATTTCCGAGTGTTGTTTGTGTTTGCTCCTTTTGCATGTATACCACTCCGGCGACACCTTGGAGTACTTGGATTGCGCCATGACTTCCACTTCGTCCAACTACAAGTCCGTCCACGACAACCGTTTCCATGGTGATGAGGATCACGATCCGAGGTCGGATCTTTTCCAAGGGGGAGGAGATGATGCGGAGCATCCCACGTTCATCCCCATGTACACTCCGACTACTCTCCAAGGCCCAAGGATACATAAGATGAGACCTCGACTATACACCATTGGACACAAGGTGAACTCGCTCCTCTTTGAACCATCACCTTCCATATGTGAGACATGGCTACTACCTCAAATATATGTGCTATGCATGACCAGGAACAAAGAGGAAGACCATGGACAAGACGGCGAGGACACCAAGTGCGAAGGACGAGAAGAAGAGCTGTCATGAAAGCTATAGGCTCCGGACGACCGGCCCAGCCCGGACGTCCGACAACTCCCAGGCCCCGGACGACCGAACACCTACGGACGACCGGCGCCTTGGCGACAGAAACTAATCTACGGAAATCCGAGGAAGACCGGACGACCGACGACCGGACGACCGGACATCTATGGAAGTCCGGACCCCCGCGGGCCTCCGGACGACCGGCGTCTCACGGACGACCGGACCCTGGCTGTGTCCAGTTGCGGGCTGAGGCCCATGTACCCCTTCACTTCGCCCCCCATTTGCACTAAGACTATAAAGAGACCTCCCCCTCCTCCTAGTTAGGGTTAGCAAAGGATTAGCTCATGTTTGTGTGAGAGCTTTTCTCATCCACTTGGTTACCTTCTCCTCGGAGACGTGCCTCCACCGGAGAAGATCCTTCCAAGCGGATTCAAGACCCCCTCTTGGGTGGCCCCATCAAGACCTCCTTATGGAGAAGAACCGGTTACCTTTGTATCGTCCTTTGTTGGACTTGGATCTTGTATCTGATGAGGACATCAATACCATTGTTACACCCACAACCCCTACTGTTACATATAATGGACCAATTACTAGAGCTCGCGCACGCCAATTAAATTACCAGGTACTTTCGTTTCTTGGTAATGATTCTAATGTTCATGAGAATATGAAGCTGCCTAAATTGGATACTTTTGTTTTGCTTACAAATGAAGGGCCTGGCTTGGAGAAGGATGAACATTGGAGCAAGAACAAGCATGGAGTTGATGGCATGCGCAAGGGGAACAAGAACGGAGTTACCAGTGATGATTTCAGGACTTTGAAGCCACCATAAGGAGTGAATGAAGCCTTCGACGAAATATACAAGATGCCACTTCATAAATTTCGTCCAGAGGCTATTTCTAGGTGCTGCGTCACCTTATTATTGGGCCAGGCCCATGTAATTTCGAAATACATAAGTATAGGCTGTTTTTAGAGTCCGTATGTGTGGGGAAACAAGAGATAGGGTTGGTTTCGGACCCCTTCTCCAAGGGCCACAAAATTTCCCCCTCTTCCTCCATATATACAGCCCTTAGGGCACCGTTTAGACTTTGGGGTTTTGTTTAGATTAAAAGTTCGCCATAGCTGCAACTTCGCGTACTTCGTTTGTGTTCAACGACCAGACAAAGGCGTCACAGAACCCCACCTTGATCAATAAAGCTTTCATCTTATATTCGCAATATCCAGATTGCAATCTCAGTTTCTTGCTTGTTCTTCGTTTGCTCGCAGGAAACAGACCCTCGTGGTCAGGTTGATCGTGCTCCGGCGTGGTCAATAACCTCTCGGAGTTGGTTTAGCGATTGCTAAGGCGCGACGTCCTCGCACGTTCGTAGTCGGATCGTCAAAGTCGACTTCCATCAAAGCGATATCCATCATCTCATCGAAAGACGGGACACCTTTGCCTCTATCAAGTGGTATCAGATTTCCAGGTTGCTCGGTGAGATTTTACAGTTTTTCGTAGTTTAGATCGAGTCTGTTCTTCATACCTACAGTCCACGAAAAAGCCACAAAAAAATTAGGGTTAGTTCATCATATCCGAACCAATCTGAGCCTTTGCATAATCTTTTTAGGGTTTTTGCTTTGTTGAATTTGCGGTTGCATCGTCGTGTCAAGTTGCTAGTCTTAGAGTCTAGTCTTTTAGAGTTTCGAGTTCTGGTCATAAGTTGTCACGCCGCCGCCGCACCATCATCATCGCCTTGCCATCTACCACCATTGCTTATCCGCCACCGCTCTGAATCCGTATCCATATACCACCACCAATCCGTATCCATATACCACCACCGATCCGTATCCATATACCACCACCGCTACCATATACCACCACCGCTGCCATATCCTACCACCATGTATCCACCACCAATCCGAGTTCTTTTCATATTCGGTTTTTTTTAGAGATCCATCTATTTTCCGTTTCGTGTTTCCTTGCCTGAGTAGGTCTTGGAAAAAAAAATCTGGAGACCCCCGGGCAGTTTTTAGGCCAAAATTTTGGCAACCAAAAATATTTTTTCCCTATCCTAGTTTTAGGTCCCGGGGAGTGTTTTGAGACACTCGCCATCATAGTGATTTTTTGTCGCACTTTTTCGTCGTCGCTGCCCTGATTTCCGAAAAAAATAGTCAGAAAATTTTTGTGCCCATCCTGTCAGTTTGACCTGGGAAGAGTTTTGAGACACTCGCCATTATAGTGATTTTTCGCAAAAAAAAAGAGGAGCGCAAAAAAAAGAGAGCGAAAAAAAAGAGCAAAAAAAAACCAGAGTGTGCTTTTCCCTTGTTTACGTGCAGCGCCGTGATTTGTTAGTGTTCTAGGCTCGCGTCTCTAGCATGGTCTAGCCTAGGACCAGCACAGTACCGTCGTTGAGCGTTTATTCAACTTTGCATCTCTGAATTGATTATTGTTGACCATTTTTGCTACCATATTATAACCCTTCCCAGCTCCACATACATCTACATCGTGCGTTTGACTCTCCCTGGTAATCGCGCTATCCAAGCTTTGAGAGTTTTGACTACAACGGTTGTCAATCACCGCCTGCGCTGGGTAAGAACTGGTAAGAATTTGAGATTCGCTTGAAGGTTTTGTGACACACCACCATCGCCACCACTTCCTAGTAGTCTGCAGGATCATATTCTTTTGTGTTTCTATTGCTGCTAACTGTGGCAGGATCACAAGTCGATGAGACTGATTGGGAGAACATGACGAACAAGGAGTTGCATGATAAATTTCAGCAAATGATGAGTGGCCAGGTGGGAGATGTGCTAAACAGATTTGAAGAGGCTATGGAGAAGATAGATGCCGTGGAGAAGTCGTTTGAGACAAAGCTGGATAACAAGTTTACTGAATTACTCAAGCGTCTTCCCCAACCACCACCGGCTGCACATGTCGCACCTCTACAACAACAACAACCACATCTCCAACGCCGCCTTCCAAATCAAGTGGGACGAGCACAGCGCGTTCCAATTGAGACTGGTCAAAATTCGGGTGCCGCTGCACCTACTGTTGATGCTTCTTTGGCTCCTGCTACTGCGGCAGCTGAGGAGGATGACGATTATGCGGGCGATTATGAGGATGAGGTTGATCAAAATCAGAACTACATGCAGCCACCAGCACCACCACCAGCAGGTCGACCTCAGGTATATATTCGCAACGGTAGGCCGGCACCACCACCTCAGGTACGAGATCATGACCATCTCCCTAAACTGAAATTGAATATTCCAGCATTTGAGGGTAGATATGTTCCTGATATATATCTTACTTGGGAGTTAGAAACTGAACAACGATTTACATGTTTACAATATCCTGAGGAGAGACGTGTTCCTGCTGCTGTTTGTGCTTTCACTAGCTTTGCATGTGTTTGGTGGTCTGAACATTGTAGATTATATCCTATTCCAGCTACTTGGGCTGCTTTGAAAACTGCTATGCGTACTCGTTGGGTTCCACCATATTATCAACGTGAATTACTTCAAAAATTCAAGCGCTTAAGACAAGGGAAAAATTCTGTAGAAGAATATTATCAGGAATTACAAACTGGCATGATTAGATGTGGTATTGTTGAGGAGAATGAAGCTATGCTTGCACGTTTTATGGGTGGATTAAATAAAGAGATTCAGACCATTCTAGAGTATAAGGATTATAATAACATCACTCGTTTATTCCATCTTGCTTGTAAAGCTGAACTTGAAGTGCAGGATCGACAGCCATTGGCGCGAACTAACTTTTCTGCAGGTCGACCTTCATCATGGACACCGCGTGCATCTTCTACTTCCACTAGACCAGCACCTCCATCAGGTTCCACCTCCAGCCGCGATACAAGAAAGCAGGCACAACCACCACTATCTGCCAAGAGCGCACCTGCCGGGCCTGCACAGAGCTCTTCTTCTTCCATGGCATCGACAGGGCACACAAGTGATATTATTTGTCGTCGTTGTAAGGGAAGAGGACATTATGCGAGAGAATGCAAATCTCAGCATATAATGATTGCTACTGAGGATGGTGGGTATGAGTCCGCTAGTGACTATGATGAGGAGACTTTGGCTCTTATTACACGTGAAGAACATGGTGGAGATGATTCTGAAAATGAGACGCAATACATGGCTCCTGAAGACGCTGACAGGTATGAATGTTTAGTTGCTCAACGTGTTTTGAGTGTGCAGGTCACACAAGCAGAGCAAAATCAGAGGCATAATTTGTTCCATACAAAGGGAGTTGTGAAGGAACGTTCTGTTCGCGTCATCATAGATGGAGGGAGCTGTAACAACTTGGCTAGCATGGAGATGGTGGAGAAGCTATCTCTCACCACAAGACCACATCCACATCCTTACTACATCCAATGGTTCAACAACAGCGGCAAGGTTAAGGTAACACGTACTGTTCGTGTGCATTTTAGTATCTCTACATATGCTGATTATGTTGATTGTGATGTGGTACCCATGCAAGCATGTTCCTTATTACTTGGTAGACCATGGCAATTTGATAAAAATTCTGTACACCATGGTCGAAACAATCAGTATACTCTTGTTCATAAGGATAAAAATATTACTTTGCTTCCTATGACTCCTGATTCCATTTTGAAAGATGACATTAATAGAGCTAATAAAGCAAAACAGGAGAAAAATAAGAGTGAAAATCAGATTGTGGCAAAAGAATTTGAGCAACAAATGAAACCTAATAATAAACCATCTAGTGTTGTTTCTGAAATTAAATTGAAAAGTGCATGTTTACTTGCCACAAAATCTGATATTGATGAGCTAGATTTCAGCAAATCTATTTGCTATGCTTTTGTGTGCAAAGAGGCATTATTTTCATTCGAGGACGTGCCTTCCTCTTTGCCCCCTGCAGTCACTAACATTTTGCAGGAGTTCGCTGACGTCTTCCCACAAGACGTGCCACCGGGATTACCACCTATTCGAGGGATTGAGCATCAAATTGACTTAATTCCCGGTGCATCGCTACCCAACCGTGCACCATACCGTACCAATCCAGAGGAGACGAAGGAGATTATGCGTCAAGTACAGGAGCTGCTCGACAAAGGTTATATACGCGAATCTCTTAGTCCTTGTGCTGTTCCTATTATACTAGTGCCTAAAAAGGATGGTACGTCGCGTATGTGTGTTGATTGTAGAGGCATTAATAATATTACTATTCGTTATCGTCATCCTATTCCTAGGCTCGATGATATGCTTGATGAATTGAGTGGCTCTACAATATTCTCCAAAGTTGATTTGCGTAGTGGATACCATCAAATTCGTATGAAATTGGGAGATGAATGGAAAACTGCATTTAAAACTAAGTTTGGTTTATATGAGTGGTTAGTCATGCCTTTTGGGTTAACTAATGCACCTAGTACTTTCATGAGACTAATGAACGAAGTTTTACGTGCTTTCATTGGACGATTTGTGGTAGTCTATTTTGATGATATACTGATTTATAGCAAATCTTTGGAAGAACATTTGGAACATTTACGTGCTGTTTTTATTGCTCTACGTGATGCACATTTGTTTGGTAACCTTGGGAAGTGCACCTTTTGCACCGACCGAGTATCTTTTCTTGGCTATGTTGTTACTCCACAGGGAATTGAAGTTGATAAAGCCAAGATTGAAGCTATTGAGAGTTGGCCGCAGCCCAAAACGGTCACACAAGTGCGGAGTTTTCTTGGACTCGCTGGTTTCTATAGGCGTTTTGTGAGAGATTTTAGCACCATTGCTGCACCTCTCAACGAGCTTACAAAGAAGGATGTGCCTTTTGTTTGGGGTACCGCACAGGAAGAAGCCTTCACGGTATTGAAAGATAAGTTGACACATGCTCCTTTACTCCAACTTCCTGATTTTAATAAGACTTTTGAGCTTGAATGTGATGCTAGTGGCATTGGATTAGGAGGTGTGTTATTACAAGATGGCAAACCTGTTGCATACTTTTCTGAAAAATTGAGTGGGCCTAGTCTGAATTATTCTACTTATGATAAAGAACTATATGCTCTTGTTAAAAGTCAAGCTAAACTGAATCTGTTAGCAACATTATTTATGGCCCAAAGAATTTGTTATACATTCTGATCATGAATCTTTGAAACATATTAAAAGTCAAGCTAAACTGAATCGTAGACATGCTAAATGGGTTGAATTCATTGAAACTTTGTTAGCATGGCCCAAAAATGACATAAGGAAGTTTCAATGAATTCAACCCATTTAGCATGTCTACGATTCAGTTTAGCTTGACTTTTAATATGTTTCAAAGATTCATGATCAGAATGTATAACAAATTCTTTGGGCCATAAATAATGTTGCCATGTTTCTAAAGTCCGAACAAGAGCATATAGTTCTTTATCATAAGTAGAATAATTCAGACTAGGCCCACTCAATTTTTCAGAAAAGTATGCAACAGGTTTACCATCTTGTAATAACACACCTCCTAATCCAATTCCACTAGCATCACATTCAAGCACAAAAGTCTTATTAAAATCAGGAAGTTGGAGTAAAGGAGCATGTGTCAACTTATCTTTCAATACCGTGAAGGCTTCTTCCTGTGCGGTACCCCAAACAAAAGGCACATCCTTCTTTGTAAGCTCGTTGAGAGGTGCAGCAATGGTGCTAAAATCTCTCACAAAACGCCTATAGAAACCAGCGAGTCCAAGAAAACTCCGCACTTGTGTGACCTTTTTGGGCTGCGGCCAACTCTCAATAGCTTCAATCTTGGCTTTATCAACTTCAATTCCCTGTGGAGTAACAACATAGCCAAGAAAAGATACTCGGTCGGTGCAAAAGGTGCACTTCCCAAGGTTACCAAACAAACGTGCATCACGTAGAGCAATAAAAACAGCACGTAAATGTTCCAAATGTTCTTCCAAAGATTTGCTATAAATCAGTATATCATCAAAATAGACTACCACAAATCGTCCAATGAAAGCATGTAAAACTTCGTTCATTAGTCTCATGAAAGTACTAGGTGCATTAGTTAACCCAAAAGGGATGACTAACCACTCATATAAACCAAACTTGGTTTTAAATGCAGTTTTCCATTCATCTCCCAATTTCATACGAATTTGATGGTATCCACTACGCAAATCAACTTTGGAGAATATTGTAGAGCCACTCAATTCATCAAGCATATCATCTAGCCTAGGAATAGGATGACGATAACGAATAGTAATATTATTAATGCCTCTACAATCAACACACATACGCGACGTACCATCCTTTTTAGGCACTAGTATAATAGGAACAGCACAAGGACTAAGAGATTCGCGTATATAACCTTTGTCGAGCAGCTCCTGTACTTGACGCATAATCTCCTTCGTCTCCTCTGGATTGGTACAGTATGGTGCATGGTTGGGTAGTGATGCACCGGGAATTAAGTCATTTTGATGCTCAATCCCTCGATAGGTGGTAATCCCGGTGGCACGTCTTGTGGGAAGACGTCAGTGAACTCCTGCAAAATGTTAGTGACAGCAGGGGGCAAAGAGGAAGGCACGTCCTCGAATGAAAATAATGCCTTTTTGCACACAAAAGCATAGCAAACAGATTTGCTGAAATCTAGCTCATCAATATCAGATTTTGTGGCAAGTAAACATGCACTTTTCAATTTAATTTCAGAAACAACACTAGATGGTTTATTATTAGGTTTCATTTGTTGCTCAAATTCTTTTGCCACAATCTGATTTTTCACTCTTATTTTTCTCCTGTTTTGCTTTATTAGCTCTATTAATGTCATCTTTCAAAATGGAATCAGGAGTCATAGGAAGCAAAGTAATATTTTTATCCTTATGAACAAGAGTATACTGATTGTTTCTACCATGGTGTACAGAATTTTTATCAAATTGCCATGGTCTACCAAGTAATAAGGAACATGCTTGCATGGGTACCACATCACAATCAACATAATCAGCATATGTAGAGATACTAAAATGCACACGAACAGTACGTGTTACCTTAACCTTGCCGCCGTTGTTGAACCATTGGATGTAGTAAGGATGTGGATGTGGTCTTGTGGTGAGAGATAGCTTCTCCACCATCTCCATGCTAGCCAAGTTGTTACAGCTCCCTCCATCTATGATGACGCGAACAGAACGTCCCTTCACAACTCCCTTTGTATGGAACAAATTATGCCTCTGATTTTGCTCTGCTTGTGTGACCTGCACACTCAAAACACGTTGAGCAACTAAACATTCATACCTGTTAGCGTCTTCAGGAGCCATGTATTGCGTCTCATTTTCAGAATCATCTCCACCATGTTCTTCACGTGTTATAAGAGCCAAAGTCTCCTCATCATAATCACTAGCGGA
Organism: Aegilops tauschii subsp. strangulata; assembly: GCF_002575655.3. Classification (NCBI taxonomy): domain Eukaryota; kingdom Viridiplantae; phylum Streptophyta; class Magnoliopsida; order Poales; family Poaceae; genus Aegilops; species Aegilops tauschii. The sequence continues at coordinate 344,181,532 of NC_053041.3, forward strand.
CTCATACCCACCATCCTCAGTAACAACCATTACACGCTGAGATTTGCATTTTCTCACATAATGTCCTCTTCCCTTACAACGACGACAAATAATATCACTTGTGTGCCCTGTCGATGCCATGGAAGAAGAAGAGCTATGTGCAGGCCCGGCAGGTGCGCTCTTGGCAGATAGTGGTGGTTGTGCCTGCTTTCTTGTATCACGGCGGGAGGGGAAACCTGATGGAGGTGCTGGTGCAGTGGAAGTAGAAGATGCACGCGGTGTCCATGATGAAGGTCGACCTGCAGAAAAGTTAGTTCGCGCCAATGGCTGTCGATCCTGCACTTCACGTTCAGCTTTACAAGCAAGATGGAATAAACGAGTGATATTATTATAATCCTTATACTCTAGAATGGTCTGAATCTCTTTATTTACTCCACCCATAAAACGTGCAAGCATAGCTTCATTCTCCTCAACAATACCACATCTAATCATGCCAGTTTGTAATTCCTGATAATATTCTTCAACAGAATTTTTCCCTTGTCTTAAGCGCTGCAATTTTTGAAGTAATTCACGTTGATAATATGGTGGAACCCAACGAGTACGGATAGCAGTTTTCAAAGCAGCCCAAGTAGCTGGAACAGGATATAATCTACAATGTTCAGACCACCAAACACATGCAAAGCTAGTGAAAGCACAAACAGCAGCAGGAACACGTCTCTCCTGAGGATATTGTAAACATGTAAATCGTTGTTCAGTTTCTAACTCCCAAGTAAGATATATATCAGGAACATATCTACCCTCAAATGGTGGAATATTCAATTTCAGTTTAGGGAGATGGTCATGATCTCGTACCTGAGGTGGTGGTGCCAGCCTACCGTTGCGAATATATACCTGAGGTCGACCTGCTGGTGGTGGTGCTGGTGGCTGCACGTAGTTCTGATTTTGATCAACCTCATCCTCATAATCGCCCGCATAATCGTCATCCTCCTCAGCCGCCGCAGTAGCAGGAGCCAAAGAAGCATCAATAGTAGGTGCATTTTGACCAGTCTCAATTGGAACGCGCTGTGCTCGTCCCACTTGATTTGGAAGGCGGCGTTGGAGATGTGGTTGTTGTTGTTGTAGAGGTGCGACATGTGCAGCCGGTGGTGGTTGGGGAAGACGCTTGAGTAATTCAGTAAACTTGTTATCCAGCTTTGTCTCGAACGACTTCTCCACGGCATCTATCTTCTCCATAGCCTCTTCAAATCTGTTTAGCACATCTCCCACCCGGCCACTCATCATTTGCTGAAATTTATCATGCAACTCCTTGTTCGTCATGTTCTCCCAGTCAGTCTCATCGGCTTGTGATCCTGCCATAGTTAGCAGCAATAGAAACACAAAAGAATATGATCCTACAGACTACTAGGAAGTGGTGGTGATGGTGGTGTGTCACAAAACCTTCAAGCGAATCTCAAATTCTTACCAGTTCTTACCCAGCAGCAGGTGGTGATCGGCAACCGTTGTAGTCAAAACTCTCAAAGCTTGGATAGAGCGATTACCAGGGAGAGTCAAACGCATGATGTAGATGTATGTGGAGCTACGAAGGCTTATAATATGGTAGCAAAAAGGGTCAGCAATAATCAATTTAGAGATGCAAAGTTGAAGAAACGCTCAACGACGGTACTGTGCTGGTCCTAGGCTGGACCGTGCTAGAGACGCGAGCCTAGAACACTAACAAAATCACGGCGCTGCACGTAAACAAGGGAAAAGCACACTCTGGAAAAAAAATTTGCTCTTTTTTTCGCTCTTTTTTTGCGCTCCTTTTTTTTGCGAAAAAACACTATAATGGCGAGTGTCTCAAAACTCTTCCCAGGTCAAACTGACAGGATGGGCACAAAAAAATTTTGACTATTTTTTTCGGAAATCAGGGCAGCGACGACGAAAAAGTGCGACAAAAAATCACTATGATGGCGAGTGTCTCAAAACACTCCCCGGGACCTAAAAATAGGATAGGGAAAAATATTTTTGGTTGCCGAAATTTTGGCCTAAAAACTGCCCGGGGGTCTCCAGACTTTTTTTTCCCGAGACCTAGTCAGGCAAGGAAACACGAAACGGAAAATAGATGGATCTCTAAAACAAACCGAATATGAAAAGAACTCGGATTGGTGGTGGATATATGGTGGTAGGATATGGCAGCGGTGGAGGTATATGGTAGCAGTGGTGGTATATGGATACGGATCGGTGGTGGTATATGGATACGGATTGGTGGTGGTATATGGATACGGATTGGTGGTGGTATATGGATACGGATTCAGAGTGGTGGCGGATAAGCAATGGTGGTAGATGGCAAGGCGATGATGATGGTGCGGCGGCGGCGTGACAACTTATGACCAGAACTCGAAACTCTAAAAGACTAGACTCTAAGACCAGCAACTTGACACGACGATGCAACCGCAAATTCAACAAAGCAAAAACCCTAAAAAGATTATGCAAAGGCTCAGATTGGTTCGGATATACTGAACTAACCCTAATTTTTTGTGTGGCTTTTACGTGGACTGTAGGTATGAAGAACAGACTCGATCTAAACTACGAAAAACTGTAAAATCTCACCGAGCAACCTGGAAATCTGATACCACTTGATAGAGGCGAGGGTGTCCCGGTCTTTCGATGAGATGATAACTATCGATTTGGTGGAGTCGACTTTGACGATCCGACTACAAACGTGCACGACGTTGCGCCTTAGCAATCGCTAAACATATCTCCCAAGGTTACTGACGATGCTGGAAGCACAATCAGCCTGACCACGAAGGTCTATTACTGCAAGTAATCGAAGAACAAGCAAGAATACGATAATGCAATCTGAATATTGCGAATATAGATGAATTATTGATAAAGGTGGGGATCCGAAAGCGGTCTTGGTCTGGTCGTTGGACACAAACAAAGTACACGAAGTTGCAATGGCTAACTTTTAACTAAACAAATCCCAAAGTCTAAACGGCGCCCTAAGGGCTGTATATATGGAGGAAGAGGGGGGAAATTTCGTGGCCCTTGGGGAAGGGGTCCGAAACCAACCCTATCTCTTGTTTCCCCACACATACGGACTCTAAAAATAGCCTATACTCAAGTATTTCGAAATTACATGGGCCTGGCCCAATAATAAGGTGACGCAGCACCTAGAATAGCCTCTGGACGAAAGTTATGAAGTAGCATCTTGTATATTTCGTCCAAGGCTTCATGCACGCATTATGGTGGCTTCAACGTCCTGAAATCATCACTTGTAACTCCGTTCTTGTCCCCCATGCGCATGCCATCATCTCCATGCTTGTTCTTGCTCCAATGTTCATCCTTCTCAGAGCTAGGCCCTTCATTTGTAAGCAAAACAAATGTATCCAATTTAGGCAGCATCATATTCTCATGAACATTAGAATCATTACCAAGAAACGAAAGTACCTGGTAATTTAATTGGCATGCGCGAGCTCTAGTAATTGGTCCAGTATGTATAGCAGCAGGGGCTGTGGGTGTAACGATGGTATTGTTGTCCTCATCAGAGGACGTACTTGCTACACATTTCTTTTGGCCAAAGATGAGACGGGATGTTGAGCGTTTTGTTGCTCGCCGCACTACATGTCAAGAAGCTAAGTCACGACTCAATCCTCATGGTTTATATATGCCTTTGCCTGTACCTAGTGTTCCTTGGGAGGATATATCTATGGACTTTGTTTTAGGTTTACCTCGAACAAAGAAGGGGAGGGATAGCATATTTGTTGTCGTGGATAGAAGCGACACTTTATACCATGTCATAAAAGCGATGATGCTGTTAATGTTGCTGATTTGTTCTTCCGTGAAATTATTCGTTTGCATGGTGTGCCAAATACTATTGTTTCAGATCGTGATACTAAATTGCTTAGCCACTTTTGGAGTTGTTTATGGGCTAAGTTGGGGACTAAACTGCTTTTTAGTACTACTTGTCACCCCCAAACTGATGGACAAACTGAAGTAGTCAATAGAACATTGTCTACTATGCTTAGGGCTGTTTTGAAGAATAATAAGAAAATGTGGGAAGAATGCTTGCCTCATATTGAGTTTGCTTATAATCGTTCATTGCATTCTACTACTAACAGGTGCCCTTTTGAAATTGTGTATGGTTTCCTACCTCGTGCACCTATTGATTTGTTGCCTCTTCCATCTTCGGAGAAGGTTAATTTTGATGCTAAACAACGTGCTGAATTGATCTTAAAAATGCATGAGTTAACTAAGGAAAACATTGAGCGTATGAATGCTAAATATAAACTTGCTGGAGATAAGGGTAGAAAACATGTTGTGTTTGCACCTGGAGATCTTGTTTGGTTACATTTGCGTAAGGATAGATTTCCTGATTTGCGCAAATCAAAGCTAATGCCACGTGCTGATGGTCCTTTTAAGGTGTTAGAGAAAATAAATGATAATGCATATAAACTTGAGCTGCCTGCAGATTTTGGGGTTAGTCCCACTTTTAACATTGCAGATTTGAAGCCTTATTTGGGTGAGGGGGATGAGCTTCCGTTGAGGACGACTTCATTTCAAGAAGGGGAGGATGATGAGGACATCAATACCATTTTTACACCCACATCCCCTGCTGCTATACATACTAGACCAATTACTAGAGCTCGCGCACGCCAATTAAATTACCAGGTACTTTCGTTTCTTGGTAATGATTCTAATGTTCATGAGAATATGATGCTGCCTAAATTGGATACATTTGTTTTGCTTACAAATGAAGGGCCTAGCTTTGAGAAGGATGAACATTGGAGCAAGAACAAGCATGGAGATGATGGCATGCGCATGGGGAACAAGAACGGAGTTACAAGTGATGATTTCAGGACGTTGAAGCCACCATAATGCGTGCATGAAGCCTTGGACGAAATATACAAGATGCTACTTCATAACTTTCGTCTAGAGGCTATTCTAGGTGCTGCGTCACCTTATTATTGGGCCAGGCCCATGTAATTTCGAAATACTTGAGTATAGGATGTTTTTAGAGTCCGTATGTGTGGGGAAACAAGAGATAGGGTTGGTTTCGGACCCCTTCCCCAAGGGCCACGAAATTCCCCCCTCTTCCTCCATATATACAGCCCTTAGGGCATCGTTTAGACTTTGGGTTTTGTTTAGATTAAAAGTTTGCCATAGCTGCAACTTCGCGTACTTCGTTTGTGTTCAATGACCAGACAAAGGCGTCACAGAATCCCACCTTGATCAATAAAGCTTTCATCTTATATTCGCAATATCCAGATTGCAATCTCAGTTTCTTGCTTGTTCTTCATTTGCTCGCAGGAAACAGACCCGCGTGGTCAGGTTGATTGTGCTCCGGCGTGGTCAATAACCTCTCGGAGTTGGTTTAGCGATTGCTAAGGCGCGACGTCATCGCACGTTCGTAGTCGGATCGTCAAAGTCGACTTCCACCAAAGCGATATCCATCATCTCATCGAAAGACGGGACACCTTTGCCTCTATCATAGGGATCTTCTCCAATGGTGGTCTTGTACTCCAATGGAGCCTTCTCTCTCAAGAGGAATCCCACAAGGGGAGGTACATGAGCTAAGCTCTATGATTTGTGTCTATTCTTAGCTTTCTCTAAATGGAGGAGATGAAGGAGTATATATAGTCCTAGGCAAAGAGAGGGATAAGTGGGGGCGAATTGGTAAAACAAGGGCAAAGCCCGCAGCATCACACAGGGGGCCCCGTGCGCACGGGATCCATGAGGCCCGTGGACACGGGGGTCCCGTGGGCACGGTACACTCCCGTGCGCACGGGGTCTTCAGGACCACCAGCCTGGGAGGCCCGTGGGCACGGGGTCGGAGGGGCCCGTGGACACGGGGTCGCCTGGGAGCTGCTGCCTTCTTCTTGGCGCTTCCTTCTTCGCTTCCAGGCTTCTCTCGAGGACGGTGTAGGCGCTCGCTTGTGGTTGACCTCCTCCATGGCACGTTCATCATCGGGCTCAAACCTATATGGGCACATGGTAGGACGGTCAAGTAGTATACCATCCTCAAGGGAACTAAGAAGACACGCATTAAGGATGGAATTCACCTTAGTATGATTGAAGTAGAAGTTGAACGTGTCTCTTAGCGATGGGATTCTTGACATGGTGATGTCCATAGGATGCTCCGCATCATCCCCTCCCCCTTCGGAAAGATCCGACCTCGGATCGAAATCCAAATCACCATGGGAAAGAGATGATGTTGCCGTGTAGAAGTTGACGATCACCAAGCATGCATCATCTTGTAGTTTCAAATGGGCACTCTCCAATGTCGCACCGTCTAGTAATTCCTTCAAAAGGAGCAAAGATAACAAGCACTTGGAAAAACAAATGTGGTTGGCGTAAGAGCAAAACCAAGCATTCAAGAGGTGATTCACCCAACAAGTGTTGTCATCAAGCATAGCATATGGTCTGACAAAGAAGTGTGGCATGGCATTTAAGCATATAAGTTGAGCACAATCAAGGACATCATGGAAACAAGCATGTAAATGTGAGGTCGAGATGCAAATATGTGTGACGAGTGAACAAGCATCTACCTCAAGGTCATAGCAAGTATGCATAAAGCACTCAATGAAAGGTCTATGGTAGGCATAGGAATCATTCACAACACCAAGTATAATGAGATGTCTAAACACATGGGGCAAGTGCAAGACAATCCAAGCATAATGTGCATAGGGTGTAGTGAAGATATCGTGGCACTCAACACAATGGAAAGAGCAATTGTTCAACATGTGTGAGGCAAACAAGTCAATCATGGTAATCATGTCGTGCAAACTAGTGGAGCGAAGATGCAACACACTAGAGGAAATGATGGCAATCACGTCATGTGAGCAAATAAGAGGCATAGACAATGCATATGACATGTCGCAAGCACGAACACATAGCAAGATCATAGTATCATCATAGGTATGGGTCACAAATGGAACATGGCAATAACAAGCAATGTCTCCACCAAGCTTGTAAATACACATATAAGTAGTAGAAACAATCATCATGTGTAATGCAAAGCATGGGTCACAAATGCATGACAAAGGCATATGAATGATCATATCAAGCATAGTGAACATGGAAATATGGGCACAAAGGGAGAAGTGGTATATAACCCATAACCATGTGAGGGCCATGTAGAAGAAATGCACGAAGTCTTTGCGCGAAGAGAGCGGTGGGAAAGGAAATCCATGGGATCTCAAGTCATCATTGCTCTCTAGAGCTCGTTTTGTCAACTCATGGGATTGTGAGGTTGACAAGTATTCATGGGTACCTACATGAAAGAGACACAAACGAAAGAACGTGTGTGCATGGTAAATGTACACATCATCCATCATGATGTGTATGTGCATGTGTGAGTTAGCACAAGATAAGCATCGCTCAAAGAAATTTGATGCATGATATAAGAACATGTCATCCATCATGAAAGAATAGTTATTATGTATGACACGATGGGGACACAAATTGAGAATGCAAGTATATGGCACATAATTCATGGAAAGCATATGATGCACACAAGTAGTGGGATCATGCAATGGATAGGATGAATCAAAATCTCCTAAAATGTATGAGGAAACTATGGGGGTCTCCTCATGAGCAATAGTGGAAACATCATATGGAGAATATGAACAACATCCAAAACAATGCATATCCGAAGCTAGGTGGTCATGGCATGGCATATGAGATAAATGATGCAAAGGGAGCATATCAATATCATCACAAGAAAAACAAATGCCAATAACCATGGGCTTCTCATCTATGCCATATGTACAAATCGGGTTTATTTTAATGGCATATGCATAGTCACTATGATGAGATTGCAAATAAGACATATGATTGATCTCATGCATAGAATATGACAAGTCAAGCGGATTGTCAAACATGATGTGACCTAGAGAATTGTTACAAGAAATCCTATGTAACATGGCATCACAACTAGGCAATTCAACATGCTCATCATCATAGTCATCATAAAGTGGTAAGTCATGACATGAGGAAGTCGCACTAGCATGAAACATGGGAATAGGTGGATCAACATCATGCAAGCAATCAATGTCAAGAATGTCCACTAGTGGGACAAGAGCATCACCTTCACCTTTGTTACCTTGTTCATTCCACTCAAGTGGTGTAGGTGAGGTGGGAAAGACCATATCGTGGTCATCTTCATCTTGATGGAACCATGTGGGGGGTGCATCATATTCCACCATGGCCATCGTCTTGTCCAAAGGAAGGACGAAGCCATCGAGGATCGGCGCATCATCATATATGATACCTAGCACCAAATGAGAAGACATAATAGAGGTAGAGGTTATGATAGAGGCGAGAGTGATGTAGGGTGGAACCCTAGATGGCCGATCTTTCACGAAAGGAGCGGATCCCAACTTAGAACACGAAGAACACGAGGGGAAACACGAGGGGAAGACACGAGAGAATCACTCAAACCAACAAGAACAATCACACATGTGCTAGATCCTCGAAACAAAAAGAGATACACGATCCAAATCCAACAAGGGACGATACATAGGTAACCGGTTCTTCCCCGAAAGGAGGTCTTGAGGGGGGTCTTCTCCGTGAGGAGGTCTTGAATCCAAGGGGATCTTCTCCGTAGAGGGGTCGCGGTCTCTCTCGTGGAGTAGATCCGTAATGGATGAGCAATGCTCTATCTCACAAATGAGCTAAACCAATGCTAACCCTAGAAAGATGGAGGAGAAGGAGTATATATAGTCTAGGGGGTCGAAGGGGTACACGGGCCTCGGCCCTTACTGTGCGTAGACAGGGGTGGCCGGATGTCCGGGCGTCGGGTCGGATGTCCGGGGCTTCAGGAGGGGCCGGATGTCCGGGCTGGAGGGCAAAACTTCTGGATGTTCTGTAGCGTGGCGCCGGATGTCCGGGCTTTTGGCCGGATTTCCGGGCTGGGGCAGGATGTCCGGGCTGGACGCCGGATGTCCGGGCTTGAGGGTTCAGCTACTGTGGTTTCTGTCGCGTGGCGCCGGATGTCCGGGCGAGGGGCCGGATTTCCGGGGCTTCGGGAGGAGCCGGATGTCCGGGGCTGGGGCCGGATGTCCGGGCCCTGTAGCACTTCGATGGCTGGGCTGCTGCTGTTGTTGACATCTTCAGGGGCCGGATGTCCGGGGCCTTGGCCGGATGTCCGGGGCCTGGAAGGTGAACTTGCCTTCTTCCGTTGGTTCTCTTCATCCATGGACTTGGTGGCTTGTCCGTCTTCACGTGCATCTTCGTGAGGGTCCTCTTGACACCTGATCATGCATAGCATATCGGACTTAGGTAGTAGCCATGTCTCGAGTGGATCATATGTGATATCACTAAGGAAGGAAGTCACCTCGTTCTCGAGAGCTCTAGCTCATGCTCGTGTCATAGGTCCTCTTGGCTCTTGATGAGACGATGGTAGGTCCATGGGATGACCGTAGGATGCTCCGCATCATCTCCCCTCCCTTGGGAAAGATCCGACCTCGGATCGAAATCCTCATCACCATGGTACGGGGATAGATCTTTGATGTTGAAGATGTCGCTCACGGAGTACTTGTCGCGTGGGATGTCGATCTTGTATGCGTTGTTGTTGTAGCGTGCAAGCACCTTGAAGGGTCCATCCGCTCGGGGTAGTAGCTTGGACTTGCGTTCCTTGGGGAAGCGATCCTTGCGAAGGTGTAGCCACACAAGATCTCCAACATTGAACATCATGGGTTGCTTGTTGACGTTGAGCTTGGTCGCGAGTCGTTGTACTTGGCGCTCGATGGTGTTTCTTGTATCTTCGTGCATCTTCTTGAGGAAGTTGACTCGGGCACTCGCGTCCATGTTTGTGCGCTCTTGTAGCGGTAGAGGTAGAATGTCCAATGGAGACAATGGGTTGAAGCCATAGACGACCTCGAAGGGGGACTTGCCGGTAGTCAAATGTCTTGCACGATTGTAGGCGTACTCGGCGATGGGTAGGCACTCCTCCCACTCCTTGATGTTCTTCTTTATCAACACGCGTAGTAGAGTGGAGAGCGTGCGGTTGGTCACCTCCGTTTGGCCGTCGGTTTGTGGATGGTATGCCGAAGAGAACAAAAGCTTGATTCCGAGCTTGGCGCACAATGTCTTCCAAAAGTAACTCAAGAACTTGACGTCGCGGTCCGAGACAATCGTCTTTGGCACTCCATGAAGGCGCAAGATTTCCCTACAAAACAAATTTGCAACATGTGAAGCATCGTCTATCTTGTTGCAAGGAATGAAATGTGCCATTTTGGAGAATCGGTCCACAACAACAAAAACGGAATCCTTGCCATTTCGAGTTCTAGGCAAACCCAGCACAAAGTCCATGCTAATGTCTTCCCAGGGGTGATATGGAATTGGAAGTGGCATATAGAGGCCATGAGATTGAGCTTTGGACTTAGCTTTGCGACATGTAGAGCATCGGTTCGTGAAGCGATTGATGTCGCGGAACATCTTGGGCCAAAAGTAGTTCTTGGAGAGCGTAGCAAATGTCTTGTCGCGTCCAAAGTGTCCCATGAGTCCGCCTCCATGAGATTCCTGCAAAAGCAACAAGTGAAGAGAGGACTCGGGGATGCAAAGTTTGTTAGCTCTCATAAGATATCCATCTTTGATGTAGTATCGATCCCAAGAAGTATGCGTCAAACACTTGGCATAAGGAATAGAAAATGTAGGATCATGCTCATACAAGTCTTTTATATGCTCAAAGCCAATGACATTTAACTCAAGTTGATTAACAAGCATGCATATACGGGAAAGTGCATCCGCCACAACATTTTCCTTACCTTTAATATACTTGATGACATAAGGAAACGACTCAATGAACTCACTCCATTTAGCATGACGTTTGTTCAACTTAGTTTGACCCTTAAGGTATTTAAGCGTTTCATGGTCGGTATGGATGATGAACTCATGAGGGCGTAGGTAATGTTCCCATTCATGCAAAACTCGCACCAAAGCATATAGCTCTTTGTCATAGATAGGGTAATTGAGTTGCGCTCCGGAGAGTTTCTCACTAAAATAAGCAATTGGGCGCTTCTCTCTCGTTAACACACCTCCTATGCCATTACCACTAGCATCGCAATGAATTTCGAAAGGTTTGTCAAAGTTGGGTAATGCAAGCACGGGAGCATGAGTAAGCAAATTCTTAAGCTCATTGAAAGCGATATCTTGAGATGTTCCCCAAACAAATGGTGCATTTTTCTTACTCAAAGCATGCAAAGGTGAAGCAATGGTGCTAAAATCCTTCACAAATCTGCGGTAGAAACCGGCTAAACCAAGAAAACTACGCACTTGTTGCAAATTGGTTGGTTGGGGCCAAGTTTTAATAGCATTGATCTTAGATTCATCAACATGAACACCCTTAGAAGATACTACGAAACCCAAGAAAACAAGCTTATCAACACCAAATAGGCATTTTTCCATATTAGCATAAAGTTGCTCTTTTCGAAGAGTTTGTAGCACGGTGCGAAGGTGGGTGACATGCTCTTTGAGAGATTTGCTAAACACAAGGATATCATCAAAGTAGACAACAACAAATTCACCAATGTAAGGGCGAAACACGTAATGCATAAGATGCATGAAAGTACCGGCTGCTTCCGATAAACCCATAGGCATGACTAACCACTCAGATAGACCAAACTTTGTTTTGAAAGCGGTTTTCCATTCATCACCCTCTTGTATGCGGATTTGATAGTAACCACTTTTAAGATCAATTTTGGAAAAGATAGTGGCACCGCAAAGTTCATCAAGCATATCATCAAGGCGTGGAATGGGATACCTATAACGAACGGTGATAGCATTGATAGGTCTACAATCGGAACACATGCGAAAGCTACCGTCTCGTTTTGGCACAAGAATGACCGGTACGGCACAAGGACTCAAACTTTCACGCACATGTCCATGGTCTATGAGATGCTTTACTTGCCTTTGAATTTCTTTGGTTTCTTCGGGGTTGACGCGGTAGGGCGCTTTGTTAGGAAGCGGCGCTCCGGGGATGAGATCAATTCGGTGCTCAATGCCTCGTAGTGGAGGTAGACCCGGAGGTAGCTCATCGGGGAAAACATCTTGGAATTCCTGCAATAAAGAAGATAACACCAAAGGTAGATCGTAATAGTTGTTAGTTTTTGGTGCCTCGTCCTTGCACAATAGGACATAGTGTAGGACACTTGATGGGTTCTCACACACTTCTCTCATCTCACGTTTGGTGGCAAATAGGACTAAGTTTTTCTTGTCGCTCATCGTGGAGGCACTCAATTTGGGCTTGTGGCGCTCACTCTCTTTTTGGTGGTTCACTCTCTCACTATTCTCTCCACGATGGGTGTTTTGCTTGTCGGCGAGCACTTGGCTTGGAGGCATAGGACATAGCACAAACTCTTTCCCTTTCATCTTGAAGCTATAGTGATTTGTACGCCCATTGTGAATGACACCTCGGTCAAATTGCCATGGCCGTCCAAGAAGGAGGTGGCACACGGTCATCGGAAGGACATCACACTCCAAAGTGTCTTCATAGGCGCCGATCTTGAAAGAGACTTGTACTCTCTGCTCGACTTGTATGGTGCCGGTGTCGCTTAGCCATTGAACCTTGTAGGGGTGCGGGTGCTTCATCTTGACCAATTGGACTTTGGAGCATAGTTCTTCACTTGCCAAGTTATGGCAACTCCCTCCATCGATGATGACCTTGACGGACCGTCCATTGATGCCGGCCTTTGTGTGGAAGATATGGCATCTTTGATCTTCGTCTTGTTGATGTTGAAGAGTCAAGACCTTGGAGACAACAAGAGCGGGACTTGAGTCTTCGTCACAAAAGATGTGATCATCTTCTTCTTCATTGTTCACTTGTCGGTGCATGGCCACTTGCTCAAGAGCTTCCATTTCTCCTTCACTCATGGAGTCGTAGGTGCCGTCGTCGTTGAGGATCATGGTGCGCTTGTTTGTGCACTCGAAGGACTTGTGGCCTCGGCCTCCGCATGTGAAACATTTGATGGAACTTGTCTTGATGGTCTCATCGGTTGGAGTAGATGATGATGAAGCTTTCAGCTTGAAGTTGCTTGTAGTAGGAGGACGACTTGAGCTTGTCGAAGCTTTCTTGTAACTTGACTTGTCGCCATTGCTCATGGTGGGAGTCGTCGAAGCTTGATTGTTGGAGAGGCCATAGGACTTGGATGAGAACTTGGCATACTTGAAGTCGTCTTGTACTTGCCGTTCCGCTTTGGTAGCTTGATGCACTAGCTCGATGAGGTTCGAGTATGGTTGGAAGTCGGCAATCTTCTTGATAGGGTGATTGAGTCCATTCAAGAAACGTGCCATAGTTTGCTCATCATCTTCTTTGACATTGGCTCGTATCATGGCAATCTCCATTTCCTTGTAGTACTCTTCAACGCTCTTGGTTCCTTGCTTGAGTTGTTGGAGTTTCTTGAAGAGGTCACGGTTGTAGTAGTTTGGCACGAATCGTGCTCTCATGACATCCTTCATTTGTGCCCAAGTGGTGATGGGTGGTTCACCTCTTGCCGCATGGCGCTCAATGACTTGTTCCCACCAAATGAGGACGTATTCTTGGAATTCGAGGGATGCCATTGCGATCTTCTTCTCTTCTTCGTAGTTGTGCAAGCGGAAGATTTTGTCAACCTTCAATGCCCATGATATGTACTCTTCGGGGTCATTGCTTCCGGTAAACTTGGGCATGGTGAACTTTAGCTTGCCATATCGTTGCTCTTCATTGTGTTGGGGTCGGGGATGATGACGCCCATGTCGTTGAGGATTGACAATCTCATGTTGTGCTTGGCGAGGAGGGTTGTCTTCCTCATGTTGCTCTTGGCGAGGAGGGTTGTCTTCCTCATGATGCTCTTGGCGTTCTTGTCTCGCATGAGGAGAAACTTGTCTATCTTGACGAGGAGCTTGTCGATCTTGACGAGGGGCTTGACGATGCACACGTGCTTCGTAAATCCTTTCTTGAGCTTCGTCGCGAAGTGCTTCTTGATGTAGTCGATCTTGTCGGACTCGATTGGCTACGGCACGACTTGAGTCTTGAAGAGCACGTTGCGCCTCAAGTGCTTGAGCTTCACGTAGTTGTCGTTCTTGACGTTGCGCCTCGGTGTCTTGTGCATCTTGATGTTGTCGCGCTCGCTCCTCTTGTTCTTGTTGTAGTTGGCGTTGCCGTTCTTGTGCTTGTGCGAAAGCAGCTTGGTTGTGACGATGTCGATGCTCTTGAGAGTCGGTGTCGTGTAGAGGATTGCGGTTAGCTTGACGGTCTTGACGCACGGCACGACGAAGAGTGTTCAATGTCGGTGTACTTGAACCGGAGATGGTGTCGTCGTAGTGTCGACTTGAGCGGCTCCGTCTTGACGAGCACGAAGTTGTAGAAGAGCGGACCATCATGGTTCGGATATCTTCTTTGAGGGAACTCGTGGATGTGTCGAAGTAGTCTCTTGTACGTTGCTCAGATTGTCGTAGATCGGTGGCGAGGTTGTCGATGCAATCGCCCAAACCAAGTTGTCTTGATGCAAAGCTCGGTGTGCACCAAATAGTTGAGTCTTGGTGACGTAGGAGGACATGTCGTCGTCTTGCTCCAAGAAGAGTGGATTGGTAGAAGTGCTTGGCCTATCCATCATTCCAAACAAAGATATGTGAGTGGGAGAAAGAGAAGAACCAATACCAAATGTACCTTGACCGATGTTGAAAATGGATCAAAGATCACTCCAATGTGTAGCAAGGAAATAGCACAATTGGTACAAATTCTTGTCGGTTCTCACACCTACACAAGTAAAAGCTTATGGTGGAGCTTGGTTAGGATGGTGGCACAAAAATTTGATGCAATTGTAAGTGAGATTCAATAATGTTGGAAAAGATTCACGACTTGTAAATGCAACAAGTAGACCAATAACAAGATATGGTACACAGAAACACACACGCAAATTGATAAGTGGGGTTGAGCAACCAAGGATGAGCCAAAATGTGGAATCCACCAAGATGCTCTTGTTGCACAACACTAGAGAGACGCTAGCACGATTGCACAATAGGCGGATACGAACTTGTGCACAACCTACTAAGCAAAAATGCAACAACTTCTATCCCAAGTATGCTATATGTATGATGTTTCTATGCTTTTGATCCAAGATGATCGAGTATGACAATCTTAATGTTGTATGATGCTATGGTTCTTGCTTATAAGATCTTTGCTTATCTTTCTTCTTTTGCTTAAAAGCTTGTTTGGCTCTTTGTTGTTTGAGCTCTTTTCTCATGCAATGCTTCACGAACCAAGATATCAATTGTGTATGCGAAGACAACTTTGTGACACAAGAGATGATACCAAAATATGCAACACAATGATGGTATGTATGCTATGGGAAGTATGATCACTAATGTGCACAAGTCACGTTGCCGGCAATACTCAAAGGCTAGTCTCGATGGGTAAGCTACGCAAAAGTAAGGCCATGGGGGTATCAATGCAAATGCAAGAGAGTATGATGATATCACGATACCAAAGTGATACCAAGTTGAGGTTGATACCACAATTGTGATGTAGCCGTTCGTAGTAGTCCTTGGCGAAGATGAGCGGTGGTGATGTTGATGCCGAGCCGTACCTAGATAGCCGAAACACAATAGGACATGGAAACCACAACTCAAATTCTCAAAGCAAAATGGGTTAAAATTGTCGGAGTTGGTAGCGGGAAAGGCTATGGTGGTGCTATGCAGAAGTGGTGGTGGTATGCGGAAGTGTATGTGGGCTCCGGAACAAAGTTGGACGAAAGTTAGGCGGTAAACGGAGTGGAGGATGGAAGTGATGCTGTCAGGGGCCGGATGTCCGGGCTGATGGCCGGATGTCCGGGGCGGGCCGGATGTCCGGGCTCTCGGGCGGGATGTCCGGGCTCAGGATCCGTGGACGAACTCGAAGAACACCGCGTGGAGAGGTCAAATCCGGGGCAAAATTCGGAAGATTTTGTGGATGGAATTTGGGAAAAAGATGGGGAAAAACTAGATCTACCTGCAACACACGAAATCCGCGGATCAAATCCAACAAAACTTCATCACACCAACAAATCACAAAAAAATTGGGGCTATTTTTGTGGGGCAATTTTCGGATTAGGACGAAAAACAACAAAATCAAGCTAGAAAACAAAGAGAGGGGGCTCCGAAATCGTGATCAACGTGGCTCATGATACCAAGATGATGTAGGGCGGAACCCTAGGTGGCCGATCTTTCATGAAAGGAGCGGATCCCTACGAAGAACGTGATGAACACGAGGGAAACACGAGGGAAAACACGAGAGAATCACTCAACCAACAAGAATAGGTCACACATGCGCTAGATCGATGAACACAAAGGTAAGATACAAGATTCAAATCCAACAAAGGACGATACAACGGTAACCGGTTCTTCTCCGTAAGGAGGTCTTGATGGGGGTCTTCTCCGTGAGGAGGTCTTGAATCCAAGGTGGATCTTCTCCGTAGAGGGGCCGCGGTCTCTCTCGTGGAGTAGATCCGTAATGGATGAGCAAAGCTCTATCTCACATATGAGCTAATCCTTTGCTAACCCTAGAAAGAGGAAGGGGATGGAGTATATATAGTCTAGGGGGCGAAGAGGTACATGGCCTTCGACCCTTCATTGTGCGCAGACAGGCAGAGCCGAATGTCCGGGCGTCGGGCCGGATGTCCGGGGCTTCGGGAGGGGCCGGATGTCCGGGCTGACGGTGAAAACTTCTGTAGGTTCTGGTGCGTGGCGCCGGATTTCCGGGCTTCTGGCCGGATGTCCGGGCTGGACGCCGGATGTCCGGACCCTGTAGACTTGGGCGGCTGGGCTTCGGCTGCTGTGGTCGCTCCAGGGGCCGGATGTCCGGGGCCTGGAAGGTGAACTTGCCCATTTCTGTTGGTTCTCTTCATCCATGGACTTGGCGGCTTGTCCGTCTTCACATGCATCCTCGGGAGGTTCCTCTTGACACATAATCATGCATAGCATATCAGACTTAGGTAGTAGCCATGTCTCGAGTGGATCATATGTGATATCACTAAGGAAGGAAGTCACCTCGTTCTCGAGAGCTCTAGCTCGTGCTCGTGTCATAGGTCCTCTTGGCTCTTGATGAGACGATGGTAGGTCCATGGGGATGATCGTAGGATGCTCCGCATCATGAGGCATATGAGGCCATTTCGCTTTCTAACAACTTAACCTCTACCTCTATTGTGTCTTCTCCTTTGGTGCTAGGTCCCATCTATGATGACACGCCGATCTTCGATGACTTCGTCCTTCCTTTGGACAAGACGATGGCCATGGTGGACTATGATGTACCCCCCACATGGTTCCATCAAGATGAAGATGACCACGATATGGTCTTTCCCACCTCACCTACACCACTTGAGTGGAATGAACAAGGTAACAAAGGTGAAGGTGATGCTCTTGTCCCACTAGTGGACATTCTTGATATCAATTGCTTGCATGATGTTGATCCACCTATTGCCATGCTTGATGCTAGTATGATTTCCCCATGCGATGATTTACCCATTTATGATGAGTTTGATGATTGCCATGAGGAGTCTAGTAGTTGTGATGCCATGTTACATAGGATTTCTTGTGATAATTCTCTTGGTCACATCATGTTTGATAATCCGCTTGACTTGTCATATGCTATGCATGAGATCTCCCGTATATCATATTTGCAATCTCATCATAGTGACTATGCATATGCCATTAAAATAAACCCAATTTGCACATATGCCATAGATGACAAGCCCATGGTGATTGGCATTTGTTTCTCTTGTGATGATATTGATATGCTCCCTTAGCATCATTTATCTCATATGCCATGCCATGACTACCTAGCTTCGGATATGCATTGTTTTGGATGTTGTCCATTTTCTCCATATGATGTTTCCCCTCATGAGGAGACCCCCATAGTTTCCTCATACATTGTAGGAGATTTTGGTTCATCCTATCCATTGCATGATCCCACTACTTGTGTGCACCATATGCTTCCCATGAATAAGAATGCTATTGATGTGCCATATAATTGCATACTTGATTTGTGTCCTCATCATGTCATACATAACAACTATTCTTTCATGATGGATGACATGTTCTTATACCATGCATCCAATTTCTTTGAGCGATGCTTACCTTGTGCTAACTCACACATGCACATACACATCACGATGGATGATGTGTACATTTACCACGCACACACGTCCTTTCGTTTGTGTCTCTTTTGTGTAGGTACCCATGAACACTCGTCAACCTCACAATCCCATGAGTTGACGAAACGAGCTCTAGAGAGCAATGCTGACTTGTGATTCCGTGGATTCTCATTCCCACAACTACCCTCGCGCAAAGACTTCGCGCATCTCCTCTACATGGCCCTCACATGGCTATGGGTTATATACCACTTCTCACTTGATGCCCATATTTCCATGTTCACTATGCTTGATATGATCATTCCTATGCCTTTGTCATGCATTTGTGACCCATGCTTTGCATTACACATGTTTCTTGATTCTCATACTTGTATGTGTATGTGCAAGCTTCATGGAGATATTGCTTGTTATTGCCATGTTCCCCCTATGACCCATTCCTATGATGATACCATGATCTTGCTTTGTGTTCATACTTGCGATATGTCATGTGCATTGCCTATGCCTATTATTTACTCACATGACATCATTGCCATGATTTCCTCTAGTGTGTTGCATCTTCGCTCCACTAGTTTGCACGACATGATTGATATGCTTGTTTATGTTGCATCACCAATGATTCATCCTTGCTTATTTCATGCGGTTGATGACAACCATCTACATGTTTGTCACATGATTGACTTGATTGCCTCACACATGTTGAACAATTGCTCTTTACTTTGTGTTGAGTGCCACGATATCTTCACTACACCCTATGCACATTATGCTTGGATTGTCTTGCACTTGCCCCATGTGTTTAGACATTTCGCTATATTTGGTGTTGTGAATGATTCCTATGCATACCATAGACCATTTGTTGAGCACTTTGTGCATTCTTGCTATGACCTTGAGGTAGATGCTTGTTCACTTGTCACACATATTTGCATCTCTACCTCTCATTTCCATGCTTGTTTCCATGATGTCCTTGATTGTGCTCACCTTCTATGCTTAAATGCCATGCCACACTTCTTTGTCAAACCATATGCTATGCTTGATGACAACACTTTTCGGGTGAATCACCTCTTGAATGCTTGGTTTTGCTCTAACGCCAACCACATTTGTTTTTCCAAGTGCTTGTTATCTTTGCTCCTTTTGAAAGAATTACAAGACGGTGCGACATTGGAGAGTGCCCATTTGAAACTACAAGATGATGCATGCTTGGTGATCGTCAACTTCTACACGGCAACATCATCTCTTTCCCATGGTGATTTGGATTTCGATCCGAGGTCGGATCTTTCCTAAGGGGGAGGGGATGATGTGGAGCATCCTATGGACATCACCAAGTCAAGAGTCCATTTGGCAAGTGACACGTGCGACATCTACTTCACATACATAAAGGTGAATCTTCTCCTTTACACGTGTTCACTTGACCCCTTTGAGGATGGTATACTACTTGACATTCCTTCCGTGTGCATGCATAGGTATTGTCGGAGCTTGACACTTAGCAAGGACGAGTTCATGCGGAAGAGAACATCTACACCATCCAAGAGGGAAGCCTGGAAGCGGAGAAGGAAGCGCCAAGAAGAAGGCAGCAGCTCCCAGGCGACCCCGTGTCCACGGGCCCCTCCGACCCCGTGCCCACGGGCCTCCCAGGCTGGCGGTCCTGAAGACCCCATGCGCACGGGAGTGTACCGTGCCCACGGGACCCCGTGTCCACGAGCCTCATGGACCCCGTGCGCACGGGCCCTTGCGTCAGGTCTCTGGATACCCCGTGCGCATGGGCTCCACTTACCCCGTGCGCACAGGGCCTCCTGCGTGTGGCTGTTGGGCTTTGCCTTGTATTCCCATTTCGCCCCTCCTTACCCCTTCATCCCTTGGACCTATATATACTCCTCTTCATCCTCCATTTAGACTTAGCTAAGAATAGACACAAATCATAGGGCTTAGCTCATGTACCTCCCCTTGTGGGATTCCTCTTGAGAGAGAAGGCTCCATTGGAGTACAAGACCTCCATTGGAGAAGATCCCTAGGGATGCAAGCCTCCCCTTTGGGGAAGGATCTACCTAGATCATCAAGCCCTCATCTCCTTCATAGGATTTGGGATGAACTCTACCATGTATCTTGTTTCCCTTTGATTGTTCATGTACCTTGTGGATCTTGTGTGTTTGTTGGTCTAGTGGATGTGTGATTGGACTTGTTCTTGAGTGTTCCTCTTGTTTTCTCTCTTGTGTTCATCTTGTTCTTGGGGATTCCCCCTCCAATTCGTGAAAGATCTTCACTTAGGGTTCCACCCTACAACAACGGATCTGAGTTCTTTTCATATTAGGTTTGTTTTCGAGATACATTTATTTTCCGATTCGTGTTTCCTTGCCTGAGTAGGTTTCGGAAAAAAATTAAGCGATCAACATTTTTTTTCCTATCCTATTTTTAGATCCCAGGGAACGTTTTGAGACACTCGCCATCATATTGATTTTTTGTCGCACTTTTTCGTCGTCGCTGCCCCGATTTCCAAAATAAATAGTCAAAAAATTTCGTGCCTATCCTGTTACATTGACTTGGGAAGAGTTTTGAGACACTCGCCATTATAGTGAATTTCCGCAAAAAAAGAAGAGCGCAAAAAAAAGAAAGCGCAAAAAAAAGAGAGAGCGAAAAACAATTTCAGAGTGTGCTTTTCCCTTGTTTACATGCAGCACCGTGATTTTGTTAGTGTTCTAGGCTCGCATCTCTAGCACGGTCTAGCCTAGGACCAGCACAGTACCGTTGTTGAGCGTTTATTCAACTTTGCATCTCTGAATAGATTATTGCTGACCCTTTTTGCTACCATATTATAAGCCTTCCCAGCTCCACATACATCTACGTCATGCATTTGACTCTCCCAGGTGATAGAATTAGAGGAAGAGAATGATTGACCACACAATCGGTGGTTTCCTGCTATCTCATATATATAGACAATTACAAGATATACAGGGAAACAATATGTACAAATCCTAACCATAATGGCCTGATTACATGCAAGATATTAAGCTCTGAACATGGCAGGGTATAACCGAATATACTGACATATTCCGATTGCCTAACATCTCCCGCAGTCGCAACGGGAGATTCTCGGACGCTGAGACTGGATCGGAAGTCCAGGAACAACGGTGATGGTAGACCTTTGGTGAATATGTTCGCGAATTGTCGAGATGAAGGCACATGAAGAACTCGAATGTGCCCCAACGCAACACGATCTCGAACGAAGTGAAGGTCGATCTCGATGTGTTTGGTGCGCTGATGTTGAACCGGATACGTAGACATGTAGACAACACTAATATTGTCGCAGAAGACAACAGTAGCACTGGGCAGAGGTGAGTGAAGCTCCTGGAGAAGTTGGCAGAGCCAACTGGCTTCAGCGACGGCGTTGGCGACAGCTCGATACTCGGCTTCAGCGCTGGAACGGGAGATAGTGTGCTAGCACTTGGAAGACCAAGAAATGAGGTTGTCGCCGAAGAACACACAGTAGCCGGAGGTGGAGCGACGTGTGTCCGGACAACCAGCCCAGTCTGCGTCAGTGTAGGCGACGAGACGATCCATGGAAGAAGGCACGAGCTGAAGGCCATGGTGAAGCGTACCCTTGACGTACCGAAGAACTCGTTTGCCCAGAGACAAGTGCTGGTCGCGCGGGTCGTGCATGTGGAGGCATATTTGCTGCACGGCATAGGCGATGTCCGGTCGAGTGAACGTCAAGTACTGGAGGGCACCAGCAAGACTCCAGTACTCCGAAGGATCAGCAACGGGGGGGCCAGCCGCAGCAGCGAGCTTAGGCGAAGTGTCCACGGGAGTCGATGCAGAGTGGCAGGAGCTCATGCTAGCACGCTCGAGAATCTCGAGAGCGTACTGAGTCTGTGAGAGAAACATCCCCCGAGAATCACGTCGAACGGCGAGGCCGAGGAAATGATGAAGCTCACCCAAGTCGGTCATGGCGAACTCGGCGCTGAGGGCAGCTATGACACGCTCGAGAGAGGCCGAGGTTGATAGAGGCGAGGTTGTCTCGATCTTTCGATGAGATGATAACTATCAATTTGGTGGAGTCGACTTTGACGATCCGACTACAAACGTGCACGACGTTGCGCCTTAGCAATCGCTAAACCAATCTCCTGAGGTTACTGACGATGCCGGAAGCACGATCAGCCTGACCACGAAGGTCTATTCCTGCAAGCAATCGAAGAACGAGCAAGAATATGATAAAGCAATCTGAATATTGTGAATATATATGAAGTATTGATAATGGTGGGGATCCGTAAGCGGTCTTGGTCTGGTCGTTGGACACAAACGAAGTACACGAAGTTGCAACGGCTAACTTTTAACTAAACAAATCCCAAGGAAAAAGCTACTAGATGAAGGAGGTGGCGGCCAAGGAGGTGGGAGGACGTCCCAAGGCAGCCTAATACCAACCCTAGGTCGTACAAGGCTCATGGGCCCAAGTGGAGGTGATGCAACACCTTTGGACTTGTTGTTTGACTCGGATTCTGCTGCAGCGTCAGATTGTTTCGTCCATATCTCAACGTTCCGGACGAATTTAAAGGTGAATCCAATTGGGTTGGAAAGAGGACGAAATCTACTTTCCAACGAAAAAAGAATCACCCAATTCGGAGTTCGTATGAAAAAGTTGTTGGCGTTTTGAGTCAGGTATGTCTGTGCAGTTCGAATCTGAATCCAGAACGTGAGAGACTTGGACTCTATCTTCTCTTGGCCCAAAAGTGACGTGAGAGGACTTTTTGAACAGAACCTAAACTTCTCCTTTTGCCTTATCTTCATATGTGGATTGTACAAATGTCCCATACACCTGCAATTAGACAAAATACAAAAGTGTGTGAAGTACTTTTGTTCTGGATAACATAAATAGATTATTGAATAGTTTGCACTAGAAATCACCTGACAAATATGCATGTATGCAATATTTTTGGTCGTATCCAAGGTAGTTATGTCCTCATCATCCTCCCCTTCTTGAAAACAAAGCCGTCCTCGGCGTTGCTTAATCTGAAATCTGGCTAACACAAGAGACAAGGTGTACACGTTGTATATGTATATGTCATCCGTTTTTATTGATCTCATTTGGTGCACATGTGACACAGTTATACAAAAGCACCCTTCAAAAGTCGTGAATTGTAAAGCCAATATATTATCACAAGAAGCCAAAGGCATGAAAATATTGCAACTCAGTTTGCACATATAAGTGAAGCTCTTATTCATATCAAAAGATTGACAATGCTTATCATTAAACCATCCCAACATTGATGAACCATCACCAAGATTAGAGGTCATATCAAAATGATTAAACATTGGCACAATTATTTTCAAACATATTTGATCCAAATCTGATTTATTCCCTGATTCACTTGATTCTTTTGCATCGATAGTTAATTCAATGGGTTCACTCAAAATTGTTTGATCACATGGCAAAGTCAAATCATCAACATAGTCCTCTAAAGTAGCTGGTGTGATCAAAGTAGTGGGTAGCTCACCGCATGGTGCATTTAAATTGACAAGACATTCATCATACTCATGTGGAGGTGGAAGAGTACCTTTGTCATTACCTCTTATGATCAACTCAGATGATGTAGGCACTCTCGGTGATGATGTGTCACATGGTGGAGGTGATGTAGTCCTCACAACAACGGATGTGGTTGTCATAGTATGCCTAGTAGTGGAAGGGACAACCGTATCAACTCTTGGAATGTGCATCTCGTGCTTGTTCTCCTTGTGGCCAACACGTCATTTTATTTCCTGTTCAGCTTTGCAAGCAAGATGAAACAAATGGTCCATAGGATAACACTCTTCATGAATTAGTATCTCCTAAATGTCACGATTTAATCCTCCCCAAAATCTATCCATAAAATCTTCTCCACTTTCTGCTAAAGAGGAATGCAGCAAGGTAGTTTGTAAAGTATCATAATATTTCATTACGGTGTCACTACCTTGTTTTAAATGTTGCAACTTTGTAATCATGTCACGAGTATAATAAGCGGGAACGAATGTATGTCGCATGGCAAGTTTCAAATCATCCCAAGTAGTAGGTATATCATTAGGGTGCAACCGACAATATTCACTCCACCAAACTACAGCATAACTAGTGAAAGAACCAACCGCAACCTTAACTTTTTTACGTACATCAAAATTATTGGAAGCAAATATATTATTTATGTCAAACTCCCATTCAATATATAAAGCAGGTCTAAAACGGCCATTAAATGGTGGTATAGAAACATTAACCTGATCATGTGCATTTGGATGTTTGTGCACCTCTCGTGACGGTTGTGGTATTTGGATAGGTGATGGCACATCTCCCACGATCGACAAACCCCATGAATTGACTCTAGATCCTATCATGATTAGTAGAAACAAGAAACAAAATTGAAGAATAATGTTCCTATGAACTACTAGGATGTGGTGGTAAAGCGCTCACAGTAAAGCAAATATCAATATCTTACAAGTTCTTACCAAGCAGCAGGTGGTGACAGGCAACCAGCGGTGTCAAATAACTCTGAAGATTGTGTAAAGCGATTGCCAGGGGAACGTACGTATACACGGTGCAGAAATATGTGGAGCTGGGTTGGCTATATATGGTAGCAATAATCAATTCAGAGATGCAATGTTGAATAAACGCTCAACGACGGTACTGTGCTGGTCCTAGGCTAGACCGGACTAGAGACGCGAGCCTAGAACACTAATGAGGTCACGGCGTAGCACAACTAGCATCAATGAAGGATACTAAGTAGCTCTGGACAACAAGATATAAGTGAAGATCACAACGACAGTAAAGATAATGATGAAAAACAACTGCCAAGAAGGATATACAACAACTCTCTCTCCAACTTTCCTCTTGAAAAGTTTGAGCCAATTTTCTGATATATTTTTTCAAATAATGCTACTAACTCAAGCTTTCCAATGCAAAAAAGAATCACTGAATTCCGAATTAATATGAGGAGTCAAAAAATTCTAAAACTGGCCTGAAAACTGGAATAAGCTGTGTCCACAAACTTCGGAGGGCAAAAAGACCTATTTAGAAGCCGATTTTGAGGTGTCAAATAGTGAACTAGTCTCTGCAACTATTTAGATGCGGCTCGTCGTAGCTTTCATTTGAGTACTCGTGGAGCCAAAACTGACTTCGTATGAGGAAGTTATGCCTGTTTTACTGAACAGTGCACAAAACAGATTCCAATCCGAATTCAACTACGAGATTGAGTCTAGATAGATCCGAATTTTTTTCTTCTTTTTTTTTCCTCACACTTTTTCTTTTTCTTTCTCTCTTTTTTTTCTGAACTTTTTTCTCTCTTTTTTTTTCTCTCCCTCTTTCCAAAATAAAATAGATAAGATGCAGATTGGATCAAACGAAGATGTGAACAACCTCAACTATGATGAAGACAATGAACGGTGGGTAACACGTGGTGGAAATTGATGAATGTGATGGTGGACAGCGGAAGGAATAATGATGCAGCGGCGGCGTGACTAATGTGAACAGAACTCGAAACTCTAAAGGAACTAGACACTAAGACCAGCAACTCGACACGACGATGCAACCGATAATTCAATAATGCAAACAATGAAAAGAAAACTGCAAAGGCTCAGACTGACTTGGACAAAGGATGAATAGATCTAACTTTTTTGTGGCTTTTTCTTGGACAATAGGTAAGAAAATAAATCTAACCTAGGGATAACTGGAAATTCTCACCGAGCAACCTGAAAACTGATACCACTTGATAGAGGCGAGGGTGTCCCGATCTTTCGATGAGATGATAATTATCGATTTGGTGGAGTCGACTTTGACGATCCGACTACAAACGTGCACGACGTTGCGCCTTAGTAATCGCTAAACCAATCTCCTGAGGTTACTGACGATGTCGGAAGCACGATCAGCCTGACCACGAAGGTCTATTCCTGCAAGCAATCGAAGAACGAGCAAGAATATGATAAAGCAATATGAATACTGCGAATATATATGAAGTATTGATAATGGCGGGGATCCGTAAGCGGTCTTGGTCTGGTCGTTGGACACAAACGAAGTACACGAAGTTGCAATGGCTAACGTTTAACTAAACAAATCCTAAGGAAAAAGCTACTAGATGGATCTACTTATATAGGAGCAAGGGGTGGCGGCCAAGGAGGTGGGAGGACGTCCCAAGGCAGCCTAAAACCAACCCTAGGTCGTACAAGGCTCATGGGCCCAAGTGGAGGTGATGCAACACCTTTGGACTTGTTGTTTGACTCGGATTCTGCTGCAGCGTCAGATTGTTTCGTCCATATCTCAACGCTCCGGACGAATTTAAAGGTGAGTCCAATTGGGTTGGAAAGAGGACGAAATGGACTTTCCAACAAAAAAAGAATCACCCAGTTCAGAGTCCGTATGAAAAAGTTGTTGGCGTTTTGAGTCAGGTATGTCTGTGCAGTCCGAATCTGAATCCAGAACGTGAGAGACTTGGACTCTATCTTCTCTTGGGCCAAAAGTGACGTGAGAGAACTTTTTGAACAGCAAGTAAACATCTCTTTCTCCCTTATCTTCATATGTGGATTGCACAAATGTCTCATACACCTGCAATTAGACAAAACACAAAAGTGTGTGAAGTATTTTTGTTCTTTATAACATAAATAGATTATTGAATAGTTTGCACTAGAAATCACGTGACAAATATGCATGTATGCAATATTTTTGGTCGTATCCAAGGTAGTTATGTCCTCATCAGAGGTAGATGCCGTGAGGATGATGTCGTCGACATAGAGAAGCAGGTAGGCCGTGCCGAGCGTACCATGCAGTATGAAGAGCGAGGTGTCAGACTTCGAGCAGGCGAAGCAGAGAGTGGTGATGAAGGTCACAAAGCGATTGTACCACGCACGAGGGGCTTGCTTCAGACCATAGAGTGCGCGGTTGAGGCGGTACACATGGTCAGGGCGAGCGGAGTCGACGAAGACAGTGGGCTGGTGGCAATATACCACCTCGTCGAGATGCCCATGGAGAAAAGCGTTCTTGACGTCGAGCTGGCGAATCTTCCAGTTGGAGGAGAGAGCGACAGAGTGGATAACCCGGATGGTAGCTGGTTTAACCACTGGGCTAAAGGTCTCGTCGAAATCAATGCCGTGCTCCTGGGAGAAACCACGCAACACCCAGCGTGCTTTGTAGCGGTCGAGGCTGCCGTCGGGTTTGAACTTGTGACGAAAGACCCACTTGCCGGAGAAGATGTTGGCATTGGCGGGGGGTGGGGGGCCCGGGCGTACAAGATCCCATGTATTGTTGGCGAGGAGAGCACCGTACTCGTCAGTCATAGCCGCCAGCCAGTTCGGGTCTTTGAGAGCACCACGAACGGACTTGGGGACTGGCGATGGAGCGGCGATGGGAGCGACATGCAGGTTGAGGTGTTCGCGCGGACCAATGATCTTTCCAGCCTGACGGCGGGTGATCATCTGATGGACAGGAGGCAGGGGCGATGGCCGTGGCGTGGTTGTGGTCGAGCTGGACGCGGGAGACGCAGAGCCAGAGGCTGCGTCATCGCTAGCGTCGCTGGGAGACGCGGTCATGGGCGAAACCTCATGGGCCGGCGTGTGCCCAGCCAAGGAGGCGGGCGAGGCCGGGGAGACCGGCGTGTGGGCCGGTGTGACTGGCGAGGAGGCGGCCGATGCAGCCGGGGCATGGGCCGGCGAAGCCGGTGCATGGACCGGCGTGCGCGGCGTCGCTGGAGCAGGCGCTGAGGAGGCTGGGCGCGGTCCAGCGGACCGACGCGGCCCAGCAGACCGACGCGGTCCAGCGTGCATGGGTGGCATGGGAACCGGGGCGAGCACATCGATCAGATCATCGGCCGGAGGAGGTGACGACGGCTGCTGCAGGTTAGAGACAGAAAAATCTGGTGCAAAAGTGATAGAGGCAAAGGTGTCCCGATTTCGATGAGATGATGGATATCGCTTTGGTGGAAGTCGACTTTGACGATCTGATGAGGACATCAATACCATTGTTACACCCACAGGCCCTGCTGCTATACATACTGGACCAATTACTAGAGCTCGCGCACACAAATTAAATTACCAGGTACTTTCGTTTCTTGGTAATGATTCTAATGTTCATGAGAATATGATGCTGCCTAAATTGAATACATTTGTTTTGCTTACAAATGAAGGGCCTAGCTTTGAGAAGGATGAACATTGGAGCAAGAACAAGCATGGAGATGATGGCATGCGCATGGGGAACAAGAACGGAGTTACAAGTGACGATTTCAGGACGTTGAAGCCACCATAATGCGTGCATGAAGCCTTGGACGAAATATACAAGATGCTACTTCATAACTTTCGTTTAGAGGCTATTCTAGGTGCTGCGTCACCTTATTATTGGGCCAGGCCCATGTAATTTCGAAACACATAAGTATAGGCTGTTTTTAGAGTCCGTATGTGTGGGGAAACAAGAGATAGGGTTGGTTTCTGATGAGGACATCAATACCATTGTTACACCCACAGTCCCTGCTGCTATACATACTGGACCAATTACTAGAGCTCGCGCACGCCAATTAAATTACCAGGTACTTTTGTTTCTTGGTAATGATTCTAATGTTCATGAGAATATGATGCTGCCTAAATTGGATACATTTGTTTTGCTTACAAATGAAGGGCCTAGCTTTGAGAAGGATTAACATTGGAGCAAGAACAAGCATGGAGATGATGGCATGTGCATGGGGAACAAGAACAGAGTTACAAGTGATGATTTCAAGACGTTGAAGCCACCATAATGTGTGCATGAAGCCTTGGACGAAATATACAAGATGCTACTTCATAACTTTCGTCCAGAGGCTATTCTAGGTGCTGCGTCACCTTATTATTGGGCCAGGCCCATGTAATTTCGAAATACATAAGTATAGGCTGTTTTTAGAGTCCGTATGTGTGGGGAAACAAGAGATAGGGTTGGTTTCGGACCCCTTCCTCAAGGGCCACGAAATTCCCCCCTCTTCCTCCATATATACAGCCCTTAGGGCGTCGTTTAGACTTTGGGTTTTGTTTAAATTAAAAGTTCGCCATAGCTGCAACTTCGCGTACTTCGTTTGTGTTCAGCGACCAGACAAAGGTGTCACAGAACTCCACCTTGATCAATAAAGCTTTCATCTTATATTCGCAATATCCAGATTGCAATCTCAGTTTCTTGCTTGTTCTTCGTTTGCTCGCAGGAAACAGACCCTCGTGGTCAGGTTGATCGTGCTCCGGCGTGGTCGATAACCTCTCGGAGTTGGTTTAGCGATTGCTAAGGCGCGACGTCCTCGCACGTTCGTAGTCGGATCGTCAAAGTCGACTTCCATCAAAGCGATATTCATCATCTCATCGAAAGACGAGACACCTTTGCCTCTATCAAGTGGTATCAGATTTCCAGGTTGCTCGGTGAGATTTTACAGTTTTTCGTAGTTTAGATCGAGTCTGTTCTTCATACCTACAGTCCACGAAAAAGCCACAAAAAAATTAGGGTTAGTTCATCATATCCGAACCAATCTGAGCCTTTGCATAATCTTTTTAGGGTTTTTGCTTTGTTGAATTTGCGGTTGCATCGTCGTGTCAAGTTGCTGGTCTTAGAGTCTAGTCTTTTAGAGTTTCGAGTTCTGGTCATAAGTTGTCACGCCGCCGCCGCACCATCATCATCGCCTTGCCATCTACCACCATTGCTTATCCGCCACCGCTCTGAATCCGTATCTATATACCACCACCAATCCGTATCCATATACCACCACCAATCCGTATCCATATACCACCGCCGATCCGTATCCATATACCACTACTGCTACCATATACCACCACCGCTGCCATATCCTACCGCCATATATCCACCACCAATCCGAGTTCTTTTCATATTCGGTTGGTTTTAGAGATCCATATATTTTCCGTTTCGTGTTTCCTTGCCTGAGTAGGTGTCGGAAAAAAAAAGAGTCTGGAGACCCCCGGGCAGTTTTTAGGCCAAAATTTCGGCAACCAAAAATATTTTTTCCCTATCCTATTTTTAGGCCCCGGGCAGTGTTTTGAGACACTCGCCATCATAGTGATTTTTTGTCGCACTTTTTCGTCGTCGCTGCCCTGATTTCCGAAAAAAAATAGTCAAAAAATTTTGTGCCCATCCTGTCAGTTTGACCTGGGAAGAGTTTTGAGACACTCGCCATTATAGTGATTTTTCGCAAAAAAAAAGAGGAGCGCAAAAAAAAGAGCGCAAAAAAAAGAGCGAAAACAAAAAAATTTCCAGAGTGTGCTTTTCCCTTGTTTACGTGCAGCGCCGTGATTTTGTTAGTGTTCTAGGCTCGCATCTCTAGCACGGTCTAGCCTAGGACTAGCACAGTACCGTCGTTGAGCGTTTATTCAACTTTGCATCTCTGAATTGATTATTGCTTACCATTTTGCTACCATATTATAAGCCTTCCCAGCTGCACATAAGTCTACATCGTGCGTTTGACTCTCCCTGGTAATCGCTATATCCAAGCTTTGAGAGTTTTTGACTACAACGGTTGTCGATCACCACCTGCTGCTGGGTAAGAACTGGTAAGAATTTGAGATTCGCTTGAAGGTTTTGTGACACACCACCATCACCACCACTTCTAGTAGTCTGCAGGATCATATTCTTTTGTATTTCTATTGCTGCTAACCATGGCAGGTTCACAAGCCGATGAGACTGATTGGGAGAACATGACGAACAAGGAGTTGCATGATAAATTTCAGCAAATGATGAGTGGCCAGGTGGGAGATGTGCTAAACAGATTTGAAGAGGCTATGGAGAAGATAGATGCCGTGGAGAAGTCGTTCGAGACAAAGCTGGATAACAAGTTTACTGAATTACTCAAGCGTCTTCCCCAACCACCACCGGCTGCACATGTCGCACCTCTACAACAACAACAACCACATCTCCAACACCGCCTTCCAAATCAAGTGGGACGGGCACAGCGCGTTCCAATTGAGACTGGTCAAAATTCGGGTGCTGCTGCACCTACTGTTGATGCTTCTTTGGCTCCTGCTCCTGCGGCGGCTGAGGAGGATGACGATTATGCGGGCGATTATGAGGATGAGGTTGATCAAAATCAGAACTACGTGCAGCCACCAGCACCACCACCAGCAGGTCGACCTCAGGTATATATTCGCAACGGTAGGCCGGCACCACCACCTCAGGTACGAGATCATGACCATCTCCCTAAACTGAAATTGAATGTTCCACCATTTGAGGGTAGATATGTTCCTGATAGAGGCGAGGGTGTCCCGATCTTTCGATGAGATGATAACTATCGATTTGGTGGAGTCGACTTTGACGATCCG
This sequence comes from Aegilops tauschii subsp. strangulata, assembly GCF_002575655.3. Lineage (NCBI taxonomy): Eukaryota > Viridiplantae > Streptophyta > Magnoliopsida > Poales > Poaceae > Aegilops > Aegilops tauschii. The sequence continues at coordinate 344,212,860 of NC_053041.3, forward strand.
ACTACAAACGTGCACGACGTTGCGCCTTAGCAATCGCTAAACCAATCTCCTGAGGTTACTGATGATGCCGGAAGCACGATCAGCCTGACCACGAAGGTCTATTCCTGCAAGCAATCGAAGAACGAGCAAGAATATGATAAAGCAATCTGAATATTGCGAATATATATGAAGTATTGATAATGGTGGGGATCCGTAAGCGGTCTTGGTCTGGTCGTTGGACACGAACGAAGTACACGAAGTTGCAATGACTAACTTTTAACTAAACAAATCCCAAGGAAAAAGCTACTAGATGGATCTACTTATATAGGAGCAAGGGGTGGCGGCCAAGGAGGTGGGAGGACGTCCCAAGGCAGCCTAAAACCAACCCTAGGTCGTACAAGGCTCATGGGCCCAAGTGGAGGTGATGCAACACCTTTGGACTTGTTGTTTGACTCGGATTCTGCTGCAGCGTCACATTGTTTCGTCCATATCTCAACGCTCCGGACGAATTTAAAGGTGAGTCCAATTGGGTTGGAAAGAGGACGAAATCGACTTTCCAACAAAAAAAGAATCACCCAGTTCAGAGTCCGTATGAAAAAGTTGTTGGCGTTTTGAGTCAGGTATGTCTGTGCAGTCCGAATCTGAATCCAGAACGTGAGAGACTTGGACTCTATCTTCTCTTGGGCCAAAAGTGACGTGAGAGAACTACAGCAAGTAAACATCTCTTTCTCCCTAATCTTCATATGTGGATTGCACAAATGTCTCATACACCTGCAATTAGACAAAACACAAAAGTGTGTGAAGTATTTTTGTTCTGTATAACATAAATAGATTATTGAATAGTTTGCACTAGAAATCACGTGACAAATATGCATATATGCAATATTTTTGGTCGTATCAAAGGTAGTCATGTCCTCATCATCCTCCCCTTCTTGAAAACAAAGCCGTCCTCGGCGTTGCTTAATCTGAAATGTGGCTAACAAAAGAGACAAGGTGTACATGTTGTATATGTATATGTCATCCATTTTTACTTTCCTTTGTTTTTGCACATATGGCACATGTATACATGAGTAACCTTCATAGTTGATAAAATCTAAAGCCAAAATATTATCACAAGAAGTAGAAGGCATGAAAATATTGCAACTCAGTTTGCACATGTAAGCGAAGCTCTTATTCTTTTCAAAAGGTTGACAATGTTCATCATTAAACCATCCCAACATTGGGTGAATAAACCTTACTTGCATCAAATTTACATGCTACAACATGCTTAAATAAGCAAACATGCAATAAGTCATTGGACACAGAATCATCACCAAGATTAGAGGTCATATCAAAATGATTAAACATTGGTTCTTTTGCATCAACAGTTAATTCATTGGGTTCACTCAAAATTGTTTGATCACATGGCAAAGTCAAATCATCAACGTAGTCCTCTAAAGTAGCTGGTGTGATCAAAGTAGTGGGTAGCTCACCGCATGGTGCACTTAAATTGACAAGACATTCATCATACTCATGTGGAGGTGGAAGATCAGTACATTTGTCATTACCTCTTATGATCAACTCAGATGATGTAGGCACTCTCGGTGATGATGTGTCACATGGTGGAGGTGATGTAGTCCTCACATCAATGGATGTGGTTGTCATAGTATGCCTAGTAGTTGAACGGACAACCATATCAACTCTTGGAATATGCATCTCGCGCTTGTTCTCCTTGTGGGCAACACGTCGTTTTATTTCCTGTTCAGCTTTGCAAGCAAGATGAAACAAATGGTCCATAGGATAACACTCTTCATGAATTAGTATCTCCTGAATGTCACGATTTAATCCTCCCCAAAATCTATCCATAAAATCTTCTTCACTTTCTTCTAAAGAGGAATGCAGCAAGGTAGTTTGTAAAGTATCATAATATTTCGTTACGGTGTCACTACCTTGCTTTAAATGTTGCAACTTTGTAATCATGTCACGAGTATAATAAGCGGGAACGAATGTATGTCGCATGGCAAGTTTCAAATCATCCCAAGTAGTAGGTATATCATTAGGGTGTAACCGACAATATTCACTCCACCAAACTACAGCATAACCAGTGAAAGAACCAACCGCAACCTTAACTTTTTTACGCACATCAAAATTATTGGAAGCAAATATATTATTTAGGTCAAACTCCCATTCAATATATAAAGCAGGTCTAAAACGGCCATTAAATGGTGGTATAGAAATATTAACCTGATCATGTGCATTTGGATGTTTGTGCACCTCTCGTGACGGTTGTGGTATTTGCATAGGTGATGGCACATCTCCCACGATCGACAAACCCCATGAATTGACTCTAGATCCTGTCATGATTAGTAGAAACAAGAAACAAAATTCAAGAATAATGTTCCTATGAACTACTAGGATGTGGTGGTAAAGCGCTCACAGTAAAGCAAATATCAATATCTTACAAGTTCTTACCAAGCAGCAGGTGGTGACAGGCAACCAGCGGTGTCAAATAACTCCAAAGATTGAGTAAAGCGATTGCCAGGGGAACGTACGTATAAACGGTGTAGAAATATGTGGAGCTGGGTTGGCTATATATGGTAGCAAAATATTAGCAATAATCAATTCAGAGATGCAATGTTGAATAAACGCTCAACGACGGTACTGTGCTGGTCCTAGGCTAGGCCGGACTAGAGACGCGAGCCTAGAACACTAATGAGGTCACGGCGTAGCACAACTAGTATCAATGAAGGATACTAAGTAGCTCTGGACAGCAAGATATAAGTGAAGATCACAACGGCAGTAAAGATAATGATGAAAAACAACTGCCAAGCAGGATATACAACAACTCTCTCCAACTTTCCTGTTGAAAAGTTTGTGCCAATTTTCTGATAATTTTTTTCAAAGAATGCTACTAACTCAAGCTTTCCAATGCAAAAAGAATCACTCAATTCCGAGTTGATATGAGGAGTCAAAGAATTCTGAAACTTGCTTGAAAAACTGGAATAAGCTGTGTCCGCGAACTTCGGAGGGCAAAAAGACCTATTTAGAAGACGATTTTGAGGTGTCAAATATTGAACTAGTCTCTGCAACTATTTAGATGCGGCTCGTCGCTAGCTCTCATTTGAGTACTCACGGAGTCAAAACGGACTTCGTATGAGGAAGTTATGCCTGTTTTACTAAACAGTGCACAAAACAGATTCCAATCCGAATTCAACTACGAGATCGAGTCTAGATAGATCCGAATTTTGTTTTTTTTTCTTCTCTCTTTTTTTTCCTCACACTTTTTTTTTTCTTTCTCTCTTTTTTTTTCTCTGTCTTTTTTTTCTATCCCTCTTTCCAAGACAAACTAGATAAGATGCAGATTGGATCAAGCGAAGATGTGAACGACCTCAACTATGATTGCGACAATGAAATATGGGTAGCACGTGGTGGAATTTGATGGATGGTGTGGTGGACAGCAGAAGGGATAACGATGCAGCGGCGACGTGACTAATGTGAACAGAACTCGAAACTCTAAACGAACTAGACCCTAAGACCAGCAACTCGACACGACGATGCAACCGATAATTCAATAATGCAAACAATGAATAGAAAATTGCAAAGGCTCAGACTGGCTTGGACAAAAGGATGAATAGATCTAACTTTTTTGTGGCTTTTTCTTGGACAATAGGTAAGAAAATAAATCTAATCTAGGGGAAACTGGAAATTCTCACCGAGCAACCTGAAAACTGATACCACTTGTTAGAGGCGAGGGTGTCCCGATCTTTGGATGAGATGATAACTATCGATTTGGTGGAGTCGACTTTGACGATCCGACTACAAACGTGCACGACGTTGCGCCTTAGCAATCGCTAAACCAATCTCCTGAGGTTACTGACGATGCCGGAAGCACGATCAGCCTGACCACGAAGGTCTATTCCTGCAAGCAATCGAAGAACGAGCAAGAATATGATAAAGCAATCTGAATATTGCGAATATATATGAAGTATTGATAATGGTGGGGATCCGTAAGCGGTCTTGGTCTGGTCGTTGGACACGAACGAAGTACACGAAGTTGCAATGGCTAACTTTTAACTAAACAAATCCCAAGAAAAAAGCTACTAGATGGATCTACTTATATAGGAGCAAGGGGTGGCGGCCAAGGAGGTGGGAGGACGTCCCAAGGCAGCCTAAAATCAACCCTAGGTCGTACAAGGCTCATGGGCCCAAGTGGAGGTGATGCAACACCTTTGGACTTGTAGTTTGACTCGGATTCTGGTGCAACGTCAGATTGTTTCGACCATAACTCAATGCTCCGGACGAATTTAAAGGTGAATCCAATTGGGTTGGAAAGAGCACGAAATCTAGTTTCCAACAAAAAAAGAATCACCCAATTCGGAGTCCGTATGAAAACGTTGTTGGCGTTTTGAGTCAGGTATGTCTGTGCAGTCCGAATCTGAATCCAGAACGTGAGAGACTTGGACTCTATCTTCTCTTGGGCCAAAAGTGACGTGAGAGAACTTTTTGAACAGCAAGTAAACATCTCTTTCTCCCTTATCTTCATATGTGGATTGCACAAATGTCTCATACACCTGCAATTAGACAAAACACAAAAGTGTGTGAAGTATTTTTGTTCTTTATAACATAAATAGATTATTGAATAGTTTGCACTAGAAATCACCTGACAAATATGCATATATGCAATATTTTTGGTCGTATCAAAGGTAGTCATGTCCTCATCAGTTCCTGATATATATCTTACTTGGGAGTTAGAAACTGAACAACGATTTACATGTTTACAATATCCTGAGGACAGACGTGTTCCTGCTGCTGTTTGTGCTTTCACTAGCTTTGCATGTGTTTGGTGGTCTGAACATTGTAGATTATATCCTGTTCCAGCTACTTGGGCTGCTTTGAAAACTGCTATGCGTACTCGTTGGGTTCCACCATATTATCAACGTGAATTACTTCAAAAATTGCAGCGTTTAAGACAAGGGAAAAATTCTGTACAAGAATATTATCAGGAATTACAAACTGGCATGATTAGATGTGGTATTGTTGAGGAGAATGAAGCTATGCTTGCACGTTTTATGGGTGGATTAAATAAAGAGATTCAGACCATTCTAGAGTATAAGGATTATAATAATATCACTCGTTTATTCCATCTTGCTTGTAAAGCTGAACGTGAAGTGCAGGATCGACAGCCATTGGCGCGAACTAACTTTTCTGCAGGTCGACCTTCATCATGGACACCGCGTGCATCTTCCACTTCACCATCACCTCCATCAGGTGCCACCTCCAGCCGTGATACAAGAAAGCAGGCACAACCACCACTCTCTGCCAAGAGCACACCTGCCGGGCCTGTGCAGAGCTCTTCTTCTTCCATGGCATCGACAGGGCACACAAGTGATATTATTTGTCGTCGTTGTAAGGGAAGAGGACATTTTGCGAGAGAATGCAAATCTCAGCGTGTCATGATTGCTACTGAGGATGGTGGGTATGAGTCCGCTAGTGACTATGATGAGGAGACTTTGGCTCTTATTACACGTGAAGAACATGGTGGAGATGATTCTGAAAATGAGACGCAATACATGGCTCCTGAAGACGCTGACAGGTATGAATGTTTAGTTGCTCAACGTGTTTTGAGTGTGCAGGTCACACAAGCAGAGCAAAATCAGAGGCATAATTTGTTCCATACAAAGGGAGTTGTGAAGGAACGTTCTGTTCGCGTCATCATAGATGGAGGGAGCTGTAACAACTTGGCTAGCATGGAGATGGTGGAGAAGCTATCTCTCACCACAAGACGACATCCACATCCTTACTACATCCAATGGTTCAACAACAGCGGCAAGGTTAAGGTAACACGTACTGTTCGTGTGCATTTTAGTATCTCTACATATGCTGATTGTGTTGATTGTGATGTGGTACCCATGCAAGCATGTTCCTTATTACTAGGTAGACCATGGCAATTTGATAAAAATTCTGTACACCATGGTAGAAACAATCAGTATACTCTTGTTCATAAGGATAAAAATATTACTTTGCTTCCTATGACTCCTGATTCCATTTTGAAAGATGACATTAATAGAGCTAATAAAGCAAAACAGGAGAAAAATAAGAGTGAAAATCAGATTGTGGCAAAGGAATTTGAGCAACAAATGAAACCTAATAATAAACCATCTAGTGTTGTTTCTGAAATTAAATTGAAAAGTGCATGTTTACTTGCCACAAAATCTGATATTGATGAACTAGATTTCAGCAAATCTGTTTGCTATGCTTTTGTGTGCAAAGAGGCATTATTTTCATTCGAGGACGTGCCTTCCTCTTTGCCCCCTGCTGTCACTCACATTTTGCAGGAGTTCGCTGACGTCTTCCCACAAGACGTGCCACCGGGATTACCACCTATTCGAGGGATTGAGCATCAAATTGACTTAATTCCCGGTGCATCGCTACCCAACCGTGCACCATACCGTACCAATCCAGAGGAGACGAAGGAGATTATGCGTCAAGTACAGGAGCTGCTCGACAAAGGTTATATACGCGAATCTCTTAGTCCTTGTGCTGTTCCTATTATACTCGTGCCTAAAAAGGATGGTACGTCGCGTATGTGTGTTGATTGTAGAGGCATTAATAATATTACTATTCGTTATCGTCATCCTATTCCTAGGCTCGATGATATGCTTGATGAATTGAGTGGCTCTACAATATTCTCCAAAGTTGATTTGCGTAGTGGATACCATCAAATTCGTATGAAATTGGGAGATGAATGGAAAACTGCATTTAAAACTAAGTTTGGTTTATATGAGTGGTTAGTCATGCCTTTTGGGTTAACTAATGCACCTAGTACTTTCATGAGACTAATGAACGAAGTTTTACGTGCTTTCATTGGACGATTTGTGGTGGTCTATTTTGATGATATACTGATTTATAGCAAATCTTTGGAAGAACATTTGGAACATTTACGTGCTGTTTTTATTGCTCTACGTGATGCACGTTTGTTTGGTAACCTTGGGAAGTGCACCTTTTGCACCGACCGAGTATCTTTTCTTGGCTATGTTGTTACTCCACAGGGAATTGAAGTTGATAAAGCCAAGATTGAAGCTATTGAGAGTTGGCCGCAGCCCAAAACGGTCACACAAGTGCGGAGTTTTCTTGGACTCGCTGGTTTCTATAGGCGTTTTGTGAGAGATTTTAGCACCATTGCTGCACCTCTCAACGAGCTTACAAAGAAGGATGTGCCTTTTGTTTGGGGTACCGCACAGGAAGAAGCCTTCACGGTATTGAAAGATAAGTTGACACATGCTCCTTTACTCCAACTTCCTGATTTTAATAAGACTTTTGAGCTTGAATGTGATGCTAGTGGCATTGGATTAGGAGGTGTGTTATTACAAGATGGCAAACCTGTTGCATACTTTTCTGAAAAATTGAGTGGGCCTAGTCTGAATTATTCTACTTATGATAAAGAACTATATGCTCTTGTTCGGACTTTAGAAACATGGCAACATTATTTATGGCCCAAAGAATTTGTTATACATTCTGATCATGAATCTTTGAAACATATTAAAAGTCAAGCTAAACTGAATCGTAGACATGCTAAATGGGTTGAATTCATTGAAACTTTCCCTTATGTCATTAAACACAAGAAGGGTAAATAAAATGTTATTGCTGATGCATTGTCTCGTCGCTATACTATGCTTTCACAACTTGACTTCAAAATATTTGGTTTGGAGACCATCAAAGATCAATATGTGCATGATGCTGATTTTAAAGATGTATTGCAGAATTGTAAAGAAGGAAGAACCTGGAACAAGTTTGTCGTTAATGATGGATTTGTGTTCCGTGCTAACAAGCTATGCATTCCAGCTAGCTCTCTTCGTATTTTGTTGTTGCAGGAGGCGCATGGAGGAGGATTAATGGGACACTTTGGCGTGAAGAAGACGGAGGACGTACTTGCTACACATTTCTTTTGGCCAAAGATGAGACGGGATGTTGAGCGTTTTGTTGCTCGCTGCACTACATGTCAAAAAGCTAAGTCACGACTCAATCCTCATGGTTTATATATGCCTTTGCCTGTACCTAGTGTTCCTTGGGAGGATATATCTATGGACTTTGTTTTAGGTTTACCTCGAACAAAGAAGGGGAGGGATAGCATATTTGTTGTCGTGGATAGATTCTCGAAAATGGCGCACTTTATACCATGTCATAAAAGCGATGATGCTGTTAATGTTGCTGATTTGTTCTGTCGTGAAATTATTCGCTTGCATGGTGTGCCAAATACTATTGTTTCAGATCGTGATACTAAATTTCTTAGCCACTTTTGGAGATGTTTATGGGCTAAGTTGGGGACTAAACTGCTTTTTAGTACTACTTGTCACCCCCAAACTGATGGACAAACTGAAGTAGTCAATAGAACATTGTCTACTATGCTTAGGGCTGTTTTGAAGAATAATAAGAAAATGTGGGAAGACTGCTTGCCTCATATTGAGTTTGCTTATAATCGTTCATTGCATTCTACTACTAAGATGTGCCCTTTTGAAATTGTGTATGGTTTCCTACCTCGTGCACCTATTGATTTGTTGCCTCTTCCATCTTCGGAGAAGGTTAATTTTGATGCTAAACAACGTGCTGAATTGATCTTAAAAATGCATGAGTTAACTAAGGAAAACATTGAGCGTATGAATGCTAAATATAAACTTGCTGGAGATAAGGGTAGAAAACATGTTGTGTTTGCACCTGGAGATCTTGTTTGGTTACATTTGCGTAAGGATAGATTTCCTGATTTGCGCAAATCAAAGCTAATGCCACGTGCTGATGGTCCTTTTAAGGTGTTAGAGAAAATAAATGATAATGCATATAAACTTGAGCTGCCTGCAGATTTTGGGGTTAGTCCCACTTTTAATATTGCAGATTTGAAGCCTTATTTGGGTGAGGAAGATGAGCTTCCGTCGAGGACGACTTCATTTCAAGAAGGGGAGGATGATGAGGACATCAATACAATTATTACACCCACAGGCCCTGCTGCTATACATACTGGACCAATTACTAGAGCTCGCGCACGCCAATTAAATTACCAGGTACTTTCGTTTCTTGCTAATGATTCTAATGTTCATGAGAATATGATGCTGCCTAAATTGGATACATTTGTTTTGCTTACAAATGAAGGGCCTAGCTTTGAGAAGGATGAACATTGGAGCAAGAACAAGCATGGAGATGATGGCATGCGCATGGGGAACAAGAACGGAGTTACAAGTGATGATTTCAGGACGTTGAAGCCACCATAATGCGTGCATGAAGCCTTGGACGAAATATACAAGATGCTACTTCATAACTTTCGTCCAGAGGCTATTCTAGGTGCTGCGTCACCTTATTATTGGGCCAGGCCCATGTAATTTCGAAATACATAAGTATAGGCTGTTTTTAGAGTCCGTATGTGTGGGGAAACAAGAGATAGGGTTGGTTTCGGACCCCTTCCTCAAGGGCCACGAAATTCCCCCCCTCTTCCTCCATATATACAGCCCTTAGGGCGTCGTTTAGACTTTGGGTTTTGTTTAGATTAAAAGTTCGCCATAGCTGCAACTTCGCGTACTTCGTTTGTGTTCAGCGACCAGACAAAGGCGTCACAGAACCCCACCTTGATCAATAAAGCTTTCATCTTATATTCGCAATATCCAGATTGCAATCTCAGTTTTTTGCCTGTTCTTCGTTTGCTCGCAGGAAACAGACCCTCGTGGTCAGGTTGATCGTGCTCCGGCGTGGTCGATAACCTCTCAGAGTTGGTTTAGCGATTGCTAAGGCGCGACGTCCTCGCACGTTCGTAGTCGGATCGTCAAAGTCGACTTCCATCAAAGCGATATTCATCATCTCATCGAAAGACGGGACACCTTTGCCTCTATCACAAGCAGAGCAAAATCAGAGGCATAATTTGTTCCATACAAAGGGAGTTGTGAAGGAACGTTCTGTTCGCGTCATCATAGATGGAGGGAGCTGGAACAACTTGGCTAGCATGAAGATGGTGGAGAAGCTATCTCTCACCACAAGACCACATCCACATCCTTACTACATCCAATGGTTCAACAGCGGCAAGGTTAAGGTAACACGTACTGTTCGTGTGCATTTTAGTATCTCTACATATGCTGATTATGTTGATTGTGATGTGGTACCCATGCAAGCATGTTCTTTATTACTAGGTAGACCATGGCAATATGATAAAAATTCTGTACACCATGGTAGAAACAATCAGTATACTCTTGTTCATAAGGATAAAAATATTACTTTGCTTCCTATGACTCCTGATTCCATTTTGAAAGATGACATTAATAGAGCTAATAAAGCAAAACAGGAGAAAAATAAGAGTGAAAATCAGATTGTGGCAAATGAATTTGCGCAACAAATGAAACCTAATAATAAACCATCTAGTGTTGTTTCTGAAATTAAATTGAAAAGTGCATGTTTACTTGCCACAAAATCTGATATTGATGAGCTAGATTTTAGCAAATCTGTTTGCTATGCTTTTGTGTGCAAAGAGGCATTATTTTCATTCGAGGACGTGCCTTCCTCTTTGCCCCCTGCTGTCACTAACATTTTGCAGGAGTTCGCTGACGTCTTCCCACAAGACGTGCCACCGGGATTACCACCTATTCGAGGGATTGAGCATCAAATTGACTTAATTCCCGGTGCATCGCTACCCAACCGTGCACCATACCGTACCAATCCAGAGGAGACGAAGGAGATTATGCGTCAAGTACAGGAGCTGCTCGACAAAGGTTATATACGCGAATCTCTTAGTCCTTGTGCTGTTCCTATTATACTAGTGCCTAAAAAGGATGGTACGTCGCGTATGTGTGTTGATTGTAGAGGCATTAATAATATTACTATTCGTTATCGTCATCCTATTCCTAGGCTAGATGATATGCTTGATGAATTGAGTGGCTCTACAATATTCTCCAAAGTTGATTTGCGTGGTGGATACCATCAAATTCGTATGAAATTGGGAGATGAATGGAAAACTGCATTTAAAACTAAGTTTGGTTTATATGAGTGGTTAGTCATGCCTTTTGGGTTAACTAATGCACCTAGTACTTTCATGAGACTAATGAACGAAGTTTTACGTGCTTTCATTGGACGATTTGTGGTAGTCTATTTTGATGATATACTGATTTATAGCAAATCTTTGGAAGAACATTTGGAACATTTACGTGCTGTTTTTATTGCTCTACGTGATGCACGTTTGTTTGGTAACCTTGGGAAGTGCACCTTTTGCACCGACCGAGTATCTTTTCTTGGCTATGTTGTTACTCCACAGGGAATTGAAGTTGATAAAGCCAAGATTGAAGCTATTGAGAGTTGGCCGCAGCCCAAAACGGTCACACAAGTGCGGAGTTTTCTTGGACTCGCTGGTTTCTATAGGCGTTTTGTGAGAGATTTTAGCACCATTGCTGCACCTCTCAACGAGCTTACAAAGAAGGATGTGCCTTTTGTTTGGGGTACCGCACAGGAAGAAGCCTTCACGGTATTGAAAGATAAGTTGACACATGCTCCTTTACTCCAACTTCCTGATTTTAATAAGACTTTTGAGCTTGAATGTGATGCTAGTGGAATTGGATTAGGAGGTGTGTTATTACAAGATGGCAAACGTGCGAGGACGTCGCGCCTTAGCAATCGCTAAACCAACTCCGAGAGGTTATTGACCACACCGGAGCACGATCAACCTGACCACGAGGGTCTATTTCCAGCGAGCAAACGAAGAACAAGCAAGAAACTGAGATTGCAATCTAGATATTGCGAATATAAGATGAAAGCTTTATTGATGAAGGTGGGGTTCTGTGACGCCTTTGTCTGGTCGTTGAACACAAACGAAGTACGCGAAGTTGCAGCTATGGCGAACTTTAATCTAAATAAAACTCAAAGTCTAAACGACGCCCTAAGGGTTGTATCTATGGAGGAAGAGAGGGGAATTTCGTGGCCCTTGGGGAAGGGGTCCGAAACCAACCCTATCTCTTGTTTCCCCACACATACGGACTCTAAAAACAGCCTATACTCAAGTATTTCAAAATTACATGGGCCTGGCCCAATAATAAGGTGACGCAGCACCTAGAATAGCCTCTGGACGAAAGTTATGAAGAAGCATCTTGTATATTTTGTTCGAGGCTTCATGCACGCATTATGGTGGCTTCAACGTCCTGAAATCATCACTTGTAACTCCGTTCTTGTTCCCCTTGCGCATGTCATCATCTCCATGCTTGTTGTTGCTCCAATGTTCATCCTTCTCCAAGCTAGGCCCTTCATTTGTAGGCAAAACAAATGTATCCAATTTAGGCAGCATCATATTCTCATGAACATTAGAATCATTACCAAGAAACGAAAGTACCTGGTAATTTAATTGGCGTGCGCGAGCTCTAGTAATTGGTCCAGTATGTATAGCAGCAGGGGCTGTGGGTGTAACAATGGTATTGATGTCCTCATCATCCTCCCCTTCTTGAAATGAAGTCGTCCTCGACGAAAGCTCATCTTCCTCACCCAAATAAGGCTTAAAATCTGCAATGTTAAAAGTGGGACTAACCCCAAAATCTGCAGGCAGCTCAAGTTTATATGCATTATCATTTATTTTCTCTAACACCTTAAAAGGACCATCAGCACGTGGCATTAGCTTTGATTTGCGCAAATCAGGAAATCTATCCTTACGCAAATGTAACCAAACAAGATCTCCAGGTGCAAACACAACATGTTTTCTACCCTTATCTCCAACAAGTTTATATTTAGCATTCATACGCTCAATGTTTTCCTTAGTTAACTCATGCATTTTTAAAATCAATTCAGCACGTTGTTTAGCATCAAAATTAACCTTCTCCGAAGATGGAAGAGGCAACAAATCAATAGGTGCACGAGGTAGGAAACCATACACGATTTCAAAAGGGCACATCTTAGTAGTAGAATGCAATGAACGATTATAAGCAAATTCAATATGAGGCAAGCATTCTTCCCACATTTTCTTATTATTCTTCAAAACAGCCCTAAGCATAGTAGACAATGTTCTATTGACTACTTCAGTTTGTCCATCAGTTTGGGGGTGACAAGTAGTATTGAAAAGCAGTTTAGTCCCCAACTTAGCCCATAAACATCTCCAAAAGTGGCTAAGAAATTTAGTATCACAATCTGAAACAATAGTATTTGGTACACCATGCAAGCGAATAATTTCACGAAAGAACAAATCAGCAACATTAACAGCATCATCGCTTTTATGACATGGTATAAAGTGTGCCATTTTCGAGAATCTATCCACGACAACAAATGTGCTATCCCTCCCCTTCTTTGTTCGAGCTAAACCTAAAACAAAGTCCATAGATATATCCTCCCAAGGAACACTAGGTACAGGCAAAGGCATATATAAACCATGAGGATTGAGTCGTGACTTAGCTTTTTGACATGTAGTGCAGCGAGCAACAAAACGCTCAACATCCCGTCTCATCTTTGGCCAAAAGAAATGTGTAGTAAGTACGTCCTCCGTCTTCTTCACGCCAAAGTGTCCCATTAATCCTCCTCCATGCGCCTCCTGCAATAACAAAAGATGAATGGAGCTAGCAGGAATGCATAGCTTGTTAGCACGGAACACAAATCCATCATTAACGAGGAACTTGTTCCATGTTCGTCCTTCTTTACAATTCTGCAATACATCTTTAAAATCAGCATCATGCACATATTGATCTTTGATGGTCTCCAAACCAAATATTTTGAAGTCAAGTTGTGAAAGCATAGTATAGCGACGAGACAATGCATCAGCAATAACATTTTCTTTACCCTTCTTGTGTTTAATGACATAAGGGAAAGTCTCAATGAATTCAACCCATTTAGCATGTCTACGATTCAGTTTAGCTTGACTTTTAATATGTTTCAAAGATTCGTGATCAGAATGTATAATAAATTCTTTGGGCCATAAATAATGTTGCCATGTTTCTAAAGTCCGAACAAGAGCATATAATTCTTTATCATAAGTAGAATAATTCAGACTAGGCCCACTCAATTTTTTAGAAAAGTATGCAACAGGTTTGCCATCTTGTAATAACACACCTCCTAATCCATTTCCACTAGCATCGCATTCAAGTTCTGATAGAGGCGAGGGTCCCAATCTTTCGATGATATGATAACTATCAATTTGGTGGAGACGACTTTGACGATCCGACTACAAACGTGCACGACGTTGCGCCTTAGCAATCGCTAAACCAACTCCAAGAGATTATTGACCATGCCGGAGCACGATCAACCTGACCACGAAGGTCTATTCCTGCAAGCAATCGAAGAACGGGCAAGAATATGATAAAGCAATCTGAATATTGCGAATATGGATGAAGTATCGATAAAAGTGGGGTTTCATAAGCGGTCTTGGTCTGGTCGTTGGACACAAACGAAGTAGACGAAGTTGCAGTGATGGCTAACTTTTAACTAAATAAAACCCAAGTCTAAACGATGCCTTAAGGGCTATATTTATAGGGAAAAGAGAGGGGATTTTGTCCACCCTTGGCAAGGTGGGACTAAAACACCTCCAAAGTCGTTTCCCCTACAATATGGACTCTAAAAATAGATTACATGGGCCTGGCCCAAAATAAGGTCGCGCCACACCAATAATAAGCTATGGACGAAATTTATGATAGGCCATCTTGTATATTTCGTCCATCTTCTTGTATGTCATCATGGTGGCTTCAAAGTCCGGAAATCTCCACTTGAACCTCCGTTCTTGTTCTCCTCGCACGCACCTTCATCTCTGTGCTTGACCATGCTCCAATGTTCAACCTTCTTGTCCGTGCTGGCCCTTCAATTGCAAACAACACAAATGTATCTAAGTTAGGCAGCATCATATTCTCATGAACACTAGAAACATTACCAAGAAACGAAAGTACCTGATAATTTAATTGGCATATCTGAGCTCTAGCAACTGTTCTAAGAGGTAAAACAGCAGGGGATATGGGTGTAACTGTGGTGGCCATGTCCTCATCATCCTCCCCTTCTTGAAAACAAAGCCGTCCTCGGCGTTGCTTAATCTGAAATCTGGCTAACATAAGAGACAAGGTGTACACATTGTATATGTATATGTCATCCATTTTTACTGATCTCAGTTGGGGCACATGTGACACAGTTATACAAGAGCACCCTTCAAAAGTCATGAAATATAAAGCCAATATATTATCACAAGAATTCAAAGGCATGAAAATATTGCAACTTAGTTTGCACATATAAGTGAAGCTCTTATTCATATCAAAAGATTGACAATGCTTATCATTAAACCATCCTAACATTGATGAATCATCACCAAGATTAGAGGTCATATCAAAATGATTAAACATTGGCACAATTATTTTCAAACGTATTTGATCCAAATATGATTTATTCCCTGATTCACATGATTCTTTTGCGTCAATTGTTAATTCAATGGGTTCACTCAAAATTGTTTGATCACATGGCAAAGTCAAATCATGAACATAGTCCTCTAAAATAGCTGGTGTGATCAAAGTAGTGGGTAGCTCATCGCATGGTTCATTTAAATTAACAAGGCATTCATCATACTCATGTGGAGGTGGAAGATCGGTACCTTTGGCATTACCTCTTATGATCAACAAAGATGATGTAGGCACTCTAGGTGGTGACACGGCACATTGTGGAGGTGAAGTAGTGCTCTCAACAATGGATGTTGTTTTCATAGGAGACACAGTGGTGGAAGGAACAACCGTCGCAACTCTTGGGGTTTGCACCTTCCGCTTGTTTGTCTTGTGGGCAACACGTCTTGTTATCTCCTGTTCAGCTTTGCAAGCAAGACGAAACAAACGTTCCATAGGATAACATGTTTCATGAATTAGTATATCCTGAATGTCACAGTTTAATCCGCCCCAAAATCTATCCATAAAATCTTCTTCACTTTCTTCTAAAGAGGAATGCAACAAGGTAGTTTGTAAATCATCATAATATTTCATTACGGTGTCACTACCTTGTTTTAAATGTTGCAACTTTTTCATCATGTCACGAGTATAATAAGCGGGGATAAATGTATGTCGCATGGCAAGTTTCAAATCATCCCAAGTAGTAGGTATATAATCAGGGTGTAACCGACAATATTCACTCCACCAAACTAAAGCATAACAGGTGAAAGAACCAACCGCAACCTTAACTTTTTTATGTTCATCAAAATTATGGGAAGCAAATATATTATTTATGTCAAACTCCCATTCAATATATAAAGCAGGTCTAAAACGCCCATTAAATGGTGGTATAGAAACATTAACCTGAACATGTGCATCTGGATGTTTGTGCACCTCTCGTGACGGTTGTGATATTTGCATAGGTGGTGGCACGTCTCCCGCGATCGACAAAGCCCATGAATTGACTCTAGATCCTGTCATGATTAGTAGAAAGAAGAAACAAAATCCAAAAATAATGCTCCTATAACTACTAGGATGTGGTGGTAAAACGCTCACAGTAAAGCAAATATCAATGTCTTACAAGTTCTTACCATGCAGCAGGCGGTGATCGGCAACCAGCAGTGTCAAGTAACTCCAAAAGTTGGGTAAAGCGATTGCCAGGTGAACTATAGATACACGGTGTAGAAATATGTGGAGCTAGGTTGGCTTTATATATGTGGGAAAAAATGCTACAACCACGTTAATTAATGCAAGCTAAAAATTCGTTCAAAGTGGTCGAGCGCTGGTCCTAGGCTAGACAACTAGAGACGCGAGCCTATGACACAAATGAATTCACGATGCTTCACTGAAAAAAATGTGTTTACAATGGTAGACACGACGATAGATGTGGCTGAAATTAAAGATCCTCAGAAATAGAGCAATCAAAAACGTGCCTAACGTGAAAAACCAACGTGGCAGCAGAGAATCTTGTGGCCCTCTCCCTGATCCAAGTCAACTTTTAGGCACAAGTATACTAGTGACGTACCACTCCTTCAATAAGCTAGTCTCTTTTTTTTGGAAGCCAACACCACAAAGAGATCAAGTCAACCGCTGCACTTTTCTCTCTCTCCAAAGAAAAACTGCACGGGCTGTTTTCTTTTTTTTCGTGGGAAAGACAACCGAATCAGCCAAGAGATTTTTTTATCATGAGGCCCTAGGCAAAAGCACGTGCACTTCCCTTCTCTTACTTCTTTTTTTTTCCAGTCAAAACGCCCGAGCAACCGTCCCACAAAATCAGCTAGATGCCAAACGCCAATTGCCTGTTTTTTTCGTCAAATGCTTCCTTCCAAATAGCACAAAATCCTACGTAAAAAAAAACAGATCCGCAGCTTTCCTTATTTTCTTCTTCGAAACGTGGAAACAACCACCTCTCCTTGATTTATGTGCAGATTTATTTCCTCCTTTCCTTTTTTTCACGGAAATTGCCCAATAAAACGGCCACCAACCAAACCGATTAACACTTGCCTTTTTTTTCACTTGTTTCCTTGTGATACGTAACAAACTTTCCGCAACAAACACAAATTTTCGTCCAACTAGGAAGCAGATTAACGCTGGACTTTCCTTTTTTCCAATCTCCTTCCTTATTCTCCTCTACTCTTTCTTATAATTCTTCTTCTCTTTTTTTCAATAAATGTGCCCGGATCTGATCCGACTTGCCTTTTTTTCTCCAAGATGGCTGCTCTTTTTCTCCTTTACTTTCACCAAGGAAATTCCAAAACTTGGAAACCACCAACCGAATCAGCCAACTATAGTACTACTTCCTCTTTTGTTTCCTTTCCTTCCCTTTTTTTACTTGGTTTCCAAAAACGTGAATGGCAAGGACTCCAAACCGAACAGCTTTTTTTTAATTATCTCAACGTCACAAGTAGAAGTCCTTCCACGTGAAGGACTAGATCTTACTACCCAAGAGGAAAACAAGACACGCTTCACGTGGTTGCCTTAAAATATCTGCATGCTGCCACTCTTTTCTTTATTCCTTCGAAATCTTCTTCCTAAACAAGTCACGTGAGTCGCCTCCTCCTTTCAAAAATATTCTGTCCTCAACCACTCAAACCGACAAGATCTGCACAACAGAATTAATATGACGTGATTGAACTATTGTGTTCCCCTCAAAACTACTAGTATATCATAAATTCCAATTGAACCAGTACTAGTAGTATCCGAAGGTTGACTTTCCTTGTAAGGTGAGAAGCAAAATTTTATGTACTCCTCCCTTCTTTTTCTACGGAGGTTGATGCAACGGAAAACGATGACGGCAGCAAATGACTCACGATGGCAGCAATGAGTGCGAAGCGCGAACGATACTGATGTAGGGCGGCAACAACTGAGGTGATGGAGATGACAACGACAAGCTCAGTGAATGATGGATGTGGATGCAGTCGGTGCAAGTGGATGCAACATGAACAATGCGTGACTAGAACTCGAAACTCTAAATGACTAGACGCTAAGAAACCAGCAACTCGACACAGATGCAGCCGAAAATTCAACAATGCAAAAACTATGTGGCAATGGCGAAAAGGCTCGGACTGTCTTGGACATGGATGAACTAATCTAACTTTTTTTGTGGCTTTTTCTGGGACTCCAGGTATGAAGAACAGATGCAATCTAGACTATGAAAAACTGGAAAATCTCACCGAGCAACCTGAAAACTGATACCACTTGATAGAGGCGAGGGTCCCGATCTTTTGATGAGATGATAACTATCGATTTGGTGGAGACGACTTTGACGATCCGACTACAAACGTGCATGACGTTGCGCCTTAGCAATTGCTAAACCAACTCCAAGAGGTTATTGACCATGCCGGAGCACGATCAACCTGACCACGAAGGTCTATTCCTACAAGCAATCGAAGAACGGGCAAGAATATGATAAAGCAATCTGAATATTGCGAATATGGATGAAGTATTGATAAAAGTGGGGTTTCATAGGCGGTCTTGGTCTGGTCGTTGGACACAAATGAAGTACACGAAGTTGCAGCGATGGCTAACTTTTAACTAAATAAAACCCAAGTCTAAACGATGCCTTAAGGGCTATATTTATAGGGAAAAGAGAGGGGATTTTGTTCACCCTTGGCAAGGTGGGACTAAAACACCTCCTAAGTCATTTCCCCTACAATATGGACTCTAAAAATAGATTACATGGGCCTGGCCCAAAATAAGGTCGCGCCACACCAATAATAAGCTATGGACGAAATTTATGAAAGGCCATCTTGTATATTTCGTCCATCTTCTTGTATGTCATCATGGTGGCTTCAAAGTCCAGAAATCTCCACTTGAACCTCCGTTCTTGTTCTCCTCGCACGCACCTTCATCTCCGTGCTTGACCATGCTCCAATGTTCAACCTTCTTGTCCGTGCTAGGCCCTTCAATTGCAAACAACACAAATGTATCTAAGTTAGGCAGCATCATATTCTCATGAACACTAGAAACATTACCAAGAAACGAAAGTACCTGATAATTTAATTGGCATATCTGAGCTCTAGCAACTGTTCTAAGAGGTAAAACAGCAGGGGATATGGGTGTAACTGTGGTGGCCATGTCCTCATCAAGTTCAAAAGTCTTATTAAAATCAGGAAGTTGGAGTAAAGGAGCATGTGTCAACTTATCTTTCAATACCATGAAGGCTTCTTCCTATGTGGTACCCCTAATAAAAGGCACATCCTTCTTTGTAAGCTCATTGAGAGGTGCAGCAATGGTGCTGAAATCTCTCACAAAACGCCTATAGAATCCCGCGAGGCCTAGAAAACTCCTCACTTGTGTGACCGTTTTGGGCTGCGGCCAACTCTCAATAGCTTCAATCTTGGCTTTATCAACTTCAATTCCCTGTGGAGTAACAACATAGCCAAGAAAAGATACTCGGTCGGTGCAAAAGGTGCACTTCCCAAGGTTACCAAACAAACGTGCATCACGTAGAGCAATAAAAACAGCACGTAAATGTTCCAAATGTTCCTCCAAAGATTTGCTATAAATTAGTATATCATCAAAATAGACTACCACAAATCGTCCAATAAAAGCACGTAAAACTTCGTTCATTAGTATCATGAAAGTACTAGGTGCATTAGTTAACCCAAAAGGCATGACTAACCACTCATATAATCCAAACTTAGTTTTAAATGTTGTTTTCCATTCATCTCCCAATTTCATACGAATTTGATGGTATCCACTACGCAATTCGACTTTGGAGAATATTGTAGAGCCACTCAATTCATCAAGCATATCATCTAGCCTAGGAATAGGATGACGATAACGAATAGTAATATTATTAATGCCTCTACAATCTACGCACATACGCGAAGTACCATCCTTTTTCGGCACTAAAATGATAGGAACAACACAAGGTGATGCTCTATGGACATCACCATGTCAAGAGTCCATCCGGCGAGTGACACGTGCGACATCTACTTCACATACGCAAAGGTGAATCATCTCCTTTACACGTGCTCACTTGACCCCTTCGAGGATGGTATACTACTTGACACTCCACTCGTGTGCATGCATAGGTATTGTCGGAACACTACGGACGACGAGGAGGAGTGCAAGCGCCAAGGTACAACTACACCATCCGCGAGGGAGGCCTGGAAGCGACGACGGAAGAAGACGGAGCTGCTGAAGCTACAGCAGCCGGACATCCGGCGCCTGTGCAGCCGCCAAGGAGCTGCACCAACAGACGGCCAACAGCATTAGCGGCCGGACATCCGGCCCTTCCCCCTGAAATCCGGCATCGACGACAGAAGACATCCAGAAGTTTTACCCTCCAGCCCGGACATCCGGCCCCCAGCCCGGACATCCGGCCCCTCCTGAAGCCCCGGACATCCGGCCCGTCGCCCGGACATCCGGCCACCCATGTCTGCGCACAGTAAGGGCCGAGGCCTGTGTACCCCTTCGACCCCCTAGACTATATATACTCTTTCTCCTCCATCTTTCTAGGGTCAGCAAAGGATTAGCTCATTTAGAGATAGAGCTTTGCTCATCCATATCGGATCTACTCCACGAGAGAGACCGCGGCCCCTCTACGGAGACGATCCACCTTGGATTCAAGACCTCCTCACGGAGAAGAACCGGTTACCCTTTGTATCGTCCTTTGTTGGATTTGGATCTTGTATCTCACCTTTGTGTTCATCGATCTAGCGCATGTGTGATCTATTCTTGTTGGTTGAGTGATTCTCTCGTGTTCCCTTTTGTGTTTCCCCTCGTTTTCCCCTCGTGTTCTTCGTGTTCCTCGTTGGGATCCGCTCCTTCCGTGAAAGATCGGCCATGTAGGGTACCCTACATCATCTTGGTATCATGAGCCACGTTGATCACGATTTCGGAGCCTCCCCGTTGTGTTTTCTAGCCTAGTTTTGTTGATTTCTTCCCCAATTTCGAAAATCCCCACCAAAAATAGCCCCAAATTGTTTTTTGTGATTTGTTGGTTTGATGATGTTTTGTTGATTTTGATCCATGAATTTGCTTTGTTACTAGTGGACTAGCTTTCCCCCAATTTTCCCCACTTTTCATCCACGAAATCTCCGCAATTTTGCCCCCGAAATCATCACTTTCCGCCCCCAAAATCGAGTTCCTCGAGTTCATCCTCGGATTTGGAGCCCGGACATCCGGCCCGTAGCCCCGGACATCTGGCCCCCCGGACATCCGGCCCGTGCCCCGGACATCCGGCTCCTGGAGCGCATTTTTGCGCAAGGTTCTGGACATTATGTCCTGGAAATCCGGCCCGAGCCCCGGATGTCCGGCCCCTGGACATTTCAGCTTTTCCGTTTCACCGTTTTGTGCATAACTTCCACATCCGGAGTCCGATTTTCGCGTTCTTTAGCTCGTTGAGTAGCTATTGACATCCTCTACCCCTCTAGATAGGTCCCATCACCATTTGACTCCATCAAATTTTGACAACTTTGGCATATTTGCCTAGGGCTTCCACCACAACTTTCGCATTGCCACCACCGACTTCCGCAACCTAACCAATTTTGTTCCCCTTTGCATTTGTGGTTGTTTGAGTTGTGATTTGAGTCTCCTAAGGTGTTTCGGCTACTTAGGGACGGTTGCTTCTTCATCAACCACCACCACCACTATAACTTCCGTATAGGCTTACCCACCATACACTTCCACCACTCCATATAACCCAATTTTGTTTGTGTTGTGAGTTGTGTCTCCTAAGGTGTTTCGGCTACTTAGGGACGTGCTTCCAACCCCGACACCTTGTATAGTCCACAACCTTACCCTCCACTTCCGCATTACGTACTCCAAACCCCATCATTGCATTTCCGCAATCCCTTTGAGCTTCCGCAAAACCACCACCGCATTCCCACTACCACCATTTGACATTTGACATTTGAGATTTTGAGTTCGCGGTTTTTCCGTTTCCTAAGGTGTTTCGGCTACTTAGGGACGAGTCTCCATCATCTTGGTATCTACATCAAGAACACCGCCACTCATCATCGCCAAGGATGGTAACCTCGACGACACCATTGTATATTCCCCTTGCAATTGCATTGATAAGCCCTAGCCCATTGTGCGTCACTTGCCTATCGAGACTAGCCATTTGAGTATTGCCAGCAACGTTACTTGTGCACATTAGTGATCATACTTCCCATAGCATACATACCATACCATATTGGTATCATATCATCTCTTGTGTCACAAGTTTGTTCCCGCATACACACTATTGCTATCTTGGTTTGTGCATTTGCAAAGTGGCCATACATACAAAAAAAAAAGAATAAGCTTTTAAGCAAAAGAGAAGAGCAAAGAAGCTTGTAAGCAAGTGCCATAGCATCATACCACATTGCATATAAGATTGTCATATCCGATCATCTTGGATCATCTTGAAAGAAACACCGGGAACCATACATACATAGCATACTTGGGATAGAAAGTTTATCCATTTTGCATCTTATAGGTTGTGCACAAGTGTCGTATCCGCCTATTGAGCAATCGTGCTAGCGTCTCTCTTGAGTTGTGCAACACGAGCGTTTTCCGTGGACTCCACATTTTGTGCTCATTCCTTGGTTGCACGACCCCATTTATCTATCCGTGTGTGTGTTTCCGTGTGCCATTCTTTGCTATTGGTCTACTTGTTTCACTTGCGAATTTGTGAATCTTTTTCAACATTATTGACTCTTGCTAACATTTTGCATCAAATTTTTTGTGCCACTATCCTCACCGAGCTCCACTATAAGCCTTACTTGTGTAGGTGTGAGAAACCGACAAGAATTGGTACCAATTGTGCTATTTCCTTGTTACACATTGAGTGATCATTGATCCATCTTCAACATCGGTCAAGGTACATTTGGTATCGTTCTTCTCTTTCTCCCACTAATATTTGCTCGAGTCATGTGATGGATAGGCAAGGTATTCCACCTTCGGTCTACAACAACAACGACAAGTTCGATGCCACGAACAACAACTTCGACGCCAAGATGCAAGCTCAAATGGAGGAGATCCAATCCCTCATCAAATCCTACAAGCGATCTTCCTCATCTTCGAGAAGACGCTCAAGAGCACATGCCTCCGAGCTACCATCTCCGGCAAGGTCACATCGGCATCGACACCATCACCACCACGAACGTGAAGGTCAAGAGCTCTACACCAACAACCGCTCAACGACTTCACCATCTCCCTTGGCATCTTCGCCAAGCGTCTTCAAGGCATCTTCGCCTACGGATATACAGCATCTTCGCCAACAAGCACCTCAAGACTACGCTCAAGAGAAGCTCCCCAAGCTCAAGTCCGCGACTTCCACGAGCTACTACGACCTCGACACCGACCATGAGATTCCTTTCTATGGGACTCAAGAACCCGAGGAGTATCTCGAGTGGGAGCACCTAATGGACGACTACCTCAAGCTACATCAAGTTCCTCCCGAAGATCAAGTGAAGTGCGCCACAAGAAACTTCCACGACTACGCCTCGACATGGTGGCTTCACACACCTTCGGAAACCTACGACATGAGTTGGCCCAAGACGAAGAAAGCTTTGCGGCGAGAATTTGTGCCTCCAACCTACACGGAACAACTTCTACGCCAATTGGAGAACACCAACCAAGGATCCAAGTCCATCGACACGTACTTCAAGGAGATGAAGATTGCCTTGCGACGAGCCGGCGTGGACGACCCCATGTCAATGAAGTTCCACTTCATGATGGGATTGAACAATGCCATCTCCAAGACCATCTTCCTCGAGAACTACAAGTCCCTCGACGACAACTACATTGGTGCTCTCAATTCGGAACAAGAACTCATGAAGGCCAAGGCTTCTCCACCCCAAGCACACTTCTCGAAGACCAAGCTCAAAGACGACGAGCATGAGGCTACTACCACCAAGATGTCCAAGCCCGACGAGCTCCAAGACGATGCTCCCAAGTTCGACTTCACCGCCATCCCTCTTTGTGGCATTGATGATGCCGAGTCCTCCACGACTCTTTTTCAAGATGGTGCGGCAACGAGTACGACTACGGAGACCTTCAAGGACCAAGCTTTTGAGGCAAGCGAATGGTGACGAGCAAGGATGATGCTTCCATCTTAGGAGGCGAGAGTGATGATGTGCCATCTTCGGCCTTCATCCACGGCGACGGCGATGAGATGGTTGAGTATTTCACTTCGACCACGGCGACGTATGATGACTTGAGTGACTTGTGCCACCATATTGAGAGTGAGAGTGACTTCACCACTAGCCCCATATCCGATGTGTTGCCCCAATTCCCATGTGAGGAGAGCCACAACCCCCACCACTTGAGTGAGATGAGTGACTCCACCATACATGTGATTGAGTGCACCTACTTTGAGGGAGTGAGTGAACCACCACATAGAGAGACTGAGGCCACTTCGATTTCTAACGACTTAACCTCTACCTCTATTGTGTCTTCTCATTTGGTGCTAGGTCTCATTTATGATGACGCGCCGATTCACGACGACTTCGTCCTTCCTATGGACATGACGATGGCCATGGTGGAATATGATGCACCCCCCACATGGTTCCATCAAGATGAAGATGACCACCATTTGGTCTTTCCCACCTCACCTACACCACTTGATTGGAATGCCAAAGGTAACATAGGTAACGGTGATGCTCTAGTCCCACTAGTGGACATTCTTGACATTGATTGCTTGCATGATGTTGATCCACCTATTACCTTGCTTCATGCTAGTGAGATTTCCCCATGGGATGATTTACCCATTTATGATGAGTATGATGACTGCCATGTGGAGTCTATTAGTTGTGATGCAATGTTACATAGGATTTCTTGTGACAATTCTTTAGGTCACATCATGTTTGACAATCCGCTTGACTTGTCATATGCTATGCATGAGATCAATCATATGTCATATTTGCAATCTCTTCGTAGTGACTATGCATATGCCATTAAAATTAACCCAATTTGCACATATGGCATAGATGACAAGCCCATGGTTATTGGCATTTGTTTTTCTTGTGATGATATTGACATGCTCCTTTTGCATCATTTATCTCATATGCCATGCCATGACCACCTAGCTTCGGATATGCATTGTTGTGGATGTTGTCCATTTTATCCATATGATTACAATATTGCTCATGAGGAGACCCCCATAGTTTCCTCATACATTTTAGGAGATTTTGATCCATCCTATCCATTGCATGATCCCAATAATTATGTGCACAATATGCTCCCCATGAATCATAATGATATTGTTGTGCCATATACTAGTATGCTCAATTTGCATCCCCATCGTGTCATACATAACAACTATTCTTTCATGATGGATGACATGTTCTTATACCATGCATCAAATTTCTTTGAGCGATGCTTATCTTGTGCTAACACTCACTTGCACATACACATCATGATGGATGATGTGTACATTTACCACGCGCACAATTTCTTTGGTTTGTGTCTCTTTTGTGTAGGTACCCATGAATACTTGTCAACCTCGCAATCCCACGAGTTGACAAAACGAGCTCTAGAGAGCAATGATGACTTGGGATCCCATGGATTGCCTTTCCCACCGCTCACTTCGTGCAAACACTTCGCGCATTTCTTTTACATGGCCCTCACATGGTTATGGGTTGTTGTCCATTATATATCCTTTGCCCATCTTGCCATGTTCACTTTGCATGATATGCCCCTTACTATGCCTTTGCCATGCATTTGTGACCCATGCTTTGCATTACACATGATGATTGATTCTAGTACTTGTATGTGTATTTGCAAGCGTGGTGGAGATATTGTTTGTTATTGCCATGATTGCTTTGTGCCCCATGCCTATGATGATACTATGATCTTGATTTGTGTTCGTGCTTGCGATATGTCATGTACATTGCCTATGCCTATTCTTTACTCACGTGACATGATTGCCATGATTCCCTCTAGTGTGTTGCATCTTCGCTCCACTAGTTTGCACGACTTGATTACTATTGCTTGCCTTGTTGCATCACCAATGATTGATACTTGCTCATTTCATTCAGTTGATGACAACCACCTACATGCTTTGCACATGATTATTATTGCTTCTTGTCATATCTCTCCATATATTGCCTCTATCATGATAGATGATTTGACATGTATTGAGTGCAACAATGCCCTTAGTCTTGATAATGAGTTTGCCCCCATAGCATTCTCACATATATTTGGAGATTTTGACATATTTCTTGTGAAGCATGCTTGCCTTACCTCTTTGCACCATATTCCTCGTGCCATGAATATAGCCATTATTGCATCATATTATTCATGCACTTGTCTTTCTAATGGCTATGTGCAAGAGAAGAAAACCATCATGATGGATGATGTGTTTATCTACCATGCGAATACATTCTTTGTTTTGTTGTGTGCATGTGTAGGATACTTGGACTTTGTGTCGACTTCCGCTTCACGTGAGTTAACCATTCGAGCTCTTGAGAGCGAGCCTCATACATTCGACCACGACTCGTTTCTACGCCACCTTTCCTACCACTTCGGCATTGTGAAGAATGCACAAGGGCACGCCATCAAGGTGATATCTTTCTTGAGCATGGATATTGCGGATCATACTACTTGTGTTGCTTGCACCATGAGACCTATTGTTCATCTTGGACCACTTGATTGCACACTTGATAGAGATCTTGCTTCGACTTGTCATTTTCACCGTCCCATGCATCATGATATATATGCCTTGTGTGTTGCATCCAATTCTTGGATTACTTGCTCCTCTCATATGTTTGGTTGCAACAATGTCATCCCTTCACATATGCCATGTCCCATTGCTTGTCACATGATTAACTTGATTGGCTCACACATGATGAACAATTGCTCTTTCTATTGTGTTGAGTGCCACACTATGTTCACTACACCCTATGCACATTATGCTTGGATTGTCTTGCACTTAACCCATGTGTTTAGACATCTCATCTTCTTAGGTGTCGTTAATGATTCCTATGCCTACCATAGACCTTTCATTGAGCGCTTTGCCCATGCTTGCTATGAACCTGAGGTAGATGCTTATTCTCTTGACACACATATTTGCATCTCTACCTCCAATTTACATGGTTGCCCCCATGATATCTTTGCTTGTGCTCGATTGATATACTTACATGCCATGTCTCAATCCTTTGTCACACCATATGCTTTGCATGATGACGACACTTGTTTGGTGAATCACCTCTTGAATGCTTGGTTTTGCACTAACGCTAACCGCATTTGATTTTCCAAGTGTTTGTTGTCCTTACTCCTTTTGAAGGAATCACAAGACGGTGCGACATTGGAGAGTGCCCATTTCGAGCTTCAAGATGACACGTACTTGGTGAACGCCCACTTCTACATGGCGAAGCCATCTCTTTTCCATGGTGATTTGGTTTTCGATCCGAGGTCGGATCTTTCCCAAGGGAGGGGAGATGATGCGGAGCATCCTATGGACATCACCATGTCAAGAGTCCATCCGGCGAGTGACACGTGCGACATCTACTTCACATACGCAAAGGTGAATAATCTCCTTTACACGTGCTCACTTGACCCCTTCGAGGATGGTATACTACTTGACACTCCACTCGTGTGCATGCATAGGTATTGTCGGAACACTACGGACGACGAGGAGGAGTGCAAGCGCCAAGGTACAACTACACCATCCGCGAGGGAGGCCTGGAAGCGACGACGGATGATGAGGACATCAATACCATTGTTACACCCACAGCCCCTGCTGCTATACATACTGGACCAATTACTAGAGCTCGCGCACGCCAATTAAATTACCAGGTACTTTCATTTCTTGGTAATGATTCTAATGTTCATGAGAATATGATGCTGCCTAAATTGGATACATTTGTTTTGCTTACAAATGAAGGGCCTAGCTTTGAGAAGGATGAACATTGGAGCAAGAACAAGCATGGAGATGATGGCATGCGCATGGGGAACAAGAACGGAGTTACAAGTGATGATTTCAGGACGTTGAAGCCACCATAATGCGTGCATGAAGCCTTGGACGAAATATACAAGATGCTACTTCATAACTTTCGTCCAGAGGCTATTCTAGGTGCTGCGTCACCTTATTATTGGGCCAGGCCCATGTAATTTCGAAATACTTGAGTATAGGCTGTTTTTAGAGTCCGTATGTGTGGGGAAACAAGAGATATGGTTGGTTTCGGACCCCTTCCCCAAGGGCCACGAAATTCCCCCCTCTTCCTCCATATATACAGCCCTTAGGGCATCGTTTAGACTTTGGGTTTTGTTTAGATTAAAAGTTCGCCATAGCTGCAACTTCGCGTACTTCGTTTGTGTTCAACGACCAGACAAAGGCGTCCCAGAACCCCACCTTGATCAATAAAGCTTTCATCTTATATTCGCAATATCCGGATTGCAATCTCAGTTTCTTGCTTGTTCTTCGTTTGCTCGCAGGAAATAGACCCTCGTGGTCAGGTTGATCATGCTCCGGCGTGGTCAATAACCTCTCGGAGTTGGTTTAGCGATTGCTAAGGCGCGTCGTCATCACACGTTCGTAGTCGGATCGTCAAAGTCGACTTCCACCAAAGCGATATCCATCATCTCATCGAAAGACGGGACACCTATGCCTCTATCAAGTGGTATCAGATTTCCAGGTTGCTCGGTGAGATTTTACAGTTTTTCGTAGTTTAGATCGAGTCTGTTTCTTCATACCTACAGTCCACGAAAAAGCCACAAAAAAATTAGGGTTAGTTCAGTATATCCGAACCAATCTGAGCCTTTGCATAATCTTTTTAGGGTTTTTGCTTTGTTGAATTTGCGGTTGCTTCGTCGTGTCAAGTTGCTGGTCTTAGAGTCTAGTCTTTTAGAGTTTCGAGTTCTGGTCATAAGTTGTCACGCCGCCGCCGCACCATCATCATCGCCTTGCCATCTACCACTATTGCTTATCCGCCACCGCTCTGAATCCGTATCCATATACCACCACCAATCCGTATCCATATACCACCACCGATCCGTATCCATATACCACCACCGCTACCATATACCACCACCGCTGCCATATCCTACCACCATATATCCACCACCAATCCGAGTTCTTTTCATATTCGGTTTGTTTTAGAGATCCATCTATTTTCCGTTTCGTGTTTCCTTGCCCGAGTAGGTCTCGGAAGAAAAAAAAAAGAGTCTGCAGACCCCCGGGCACTTTTTAGGCCACAATTTCGGCAACCAAAAATATTTTTTCCCTATCCTATTTTTAGGTCCCGGGGAGTGTTTTGAGACACTCGCCATCATAGTGATTTTTTGTCGCACTTTTTCGTCGTCGCTGCCTTGATTTCCGAAAAAATAGTCAAAAAAATTTTGTACCCATCCTGTCAGTTTGACCTGGGAAGCGTTTTGAGACACTCGCCATTATAGTGATTTTTCGCAAAAAAAGGAGCGCAAAAAAAAGAGAGCGAAAAAAAAGGGCAAAAAAAAATTCCAGAGTGTGCTTTTCCCTTGTTTACGTGCAGCGCCGTGATTTTGTTAGTGTTCTAGGCTCGCATCTCTAGCACGGTCTAGCCTAGGACCAGCACAGTACCGTCGTTGAGCATTTCTTCAACTTTGCATCTCTGAATTGATTATTGCAGACCATTTTTGCTACCATATTATAAGCCTTCCCAGCTCCACATACATCTACATCGTGCGTTTGACTCCCCTGGTAATCGCTCTATCCAAGCTTTGAGAGTTTTGACTACAACGGTTGCCGATCACCACCTGCTGCTGGGTAAGAACTGGTAAGAATTTGAGATTCGCTTGAAGGTTTTGTGACACACCACCATCACCACCACTTCCTAGTAGTCTGCAGGATCATATTCTTTTGTTTTCTATTGCTGCTAACTATGGCAGGATCACAAGCCGATGAGACTGATTGGGAGGATGACGATTACGCGGGCGATTATGAGGATGAGGTTGATCAAAATCAAAACTACGTGTAGCCACCAGCACCACCACCAGCAGGTCGGCCTCAGGTATATATTCGCAACGGTAGGCCGGCACCACCACCTCAGGTACGAGATCATGACCATCTCCCTAAACTGAAATTGAATATTCCACCATTTGAGGGTAGATATGTTCCTGATATATATCTTACTTGGGAGTTAGAAACTGAACAACGATTTACGTGTTTACAATATCCTGAGGAGAGACGTATACCTGCTGCTGTTTGTGCTTTCACTAGCTTTGCATGTGTTTGGTGGTCTGAACATTGTAGATTATATCAGGAATTACAAACTGGCATGATTAGATGTGGTATTGTTGAGGAGAATGAAGCTATGCTTGCACGTTTTATGGGTGGATTAAATAAAGAGATTCAGACCATTCTAGAGTATAAGGATTATAATAATATCACTCGTTTATTCCATCTTGCTTGTAAAGCTGAACGTGAAGTGCAGGATCGACAGCCATTGGCGCGAACTAACTTTTCTGCAGGTCGACCTTCATCATGGACACCGCGTGCATCTTCCACTTCACCATCACCTCCATCAGGTGCCACCTCCAGCCGTGATACAAGAAAGCAGGCACAACCACCACTCTCTGCCAAGAGCACACCTGCCGGGCCTGTGCAGAGCTCTTCTTCTTCCATGGCATCGACAGGGCACACAAGTGATATTATTTGTCGTCGTTGTAAGGGAAGAGGACATTTTGCGAGAGAATGCAAATCTCAGCGTGTCATGATTGCTACTGAGGATGGTGGGTATGAGTCCGCTAGTGACTATGATGAGGAGACTTTGGCTCTTATTACACGTGAAGAACATGGTGGAGATGATTCTGAAAATGAGACGCAATACATGGCTCCTGAAGACGCTGACAGGTATGAATGTTTAGTTGCTCAACGTGTTTTGAGTGTGCAGGTCACACAAGCAGAGCAAAATCAGAGGCATAATTTGTTCCATACAAAGGGAGTTGTGAAGGAACGTTCTGTTCGCGTCATCATAGATGGAGGGAGCTGTAACAACTTGGCTAGCATGGAGATGGTGGAGAAGCTATCTCTCACCACAAGACGACATCCACATCCTTACTACATCCAATGGTTCAACAACAGCGGCAAGGTTAAGGTAACACGTACTGTTCGTGTGCATTTTAGTATCTCTACATATGCTGATTGTGTTGATTGTGATGTGGTACCCATGCAAGCATGTTCCTTATTACTAGGTAGACCATGGCAATTTGATAAAAATTCTGTACACCATGGTAGAAACAATCAGTATACTCTTGTTCATAAGGATAAAAATATTACTTTGCTTCCTATGACTCCTGATTCCATTTTGAAAGATGACATTAATAGAGCTAATAAAGCAAAACAGGAGAAAAATAAGAGTGAAAATCAGATTGTGGCAAAGGAATTTGAGCAACAAATGAAACCTAATAATAAACCATCTAGTGTTGTTTCTGAAATTAAATTGAAAAGTGCATGTTTACTTGCCACAAAATCTGATATTGATGAACTAGATTTCAGCAAATCTGTTTGCTATGCTTTTGTGTGCAAAGAGGCATTATTTTCATTCGAGGACGTGCCTTCCTCTTTGCCCCCTGCTGTCACTCACATTTTGCAGGAGTTCGCTGACGTCTTCCCACAAGACGTGCCACCGGGATTACCACCTATTCGAGGGATTGAGCATCAAATTGACTTAATTCCCGGTGCATCGCTACCCAACCGTGCACCATACCGTACCAATCCAGAGGAGACGAAGGAGATTATGCGTCAAGTACAGGAGCTGCTCGACAAAGGTTATATACGCGAATCTCTTAGTCCTTGTGCTGTTCCTATTATACTCGTGCCTAAAAAGGATGGTACGTCGCGTATGTGTGTTGATTGTAGAGGCATTAATAATATTACTATTCGTTATCGTCATCCTATTCCTAGGCTCGATGATATGCTTGATGAATTGAGTGGCTCTACAATATTCTCCAAAGTTGATTTGCGTAGTGGATACCATCAAATTCGTATGAAATTGGGAGATGAATGGAAAACTGCATTTAAAACTAAGTTTGGTTTATATGAGTGGTTAGTCATGCCTTTTGGGTTAACTAATGCACCTAGTACTTTCATGAGACTAATGAACGAAGTTTTACGTGCTTTCATTGGACGATTTGTGGTGGTCTATTTTGATGATATACTGATTTATAGCAAATCTTTGGAAGAACATTTGGAACATTTACGTGCTGTTTTTATTGCTCTACGTGATGCACGTTTGTTTGGTAACCTTGGGAAGTGCACCTTTTGCACCGACCGAGTATCTTTTCTTGGCTATGTTGTTACTCCACAGGGAATTGAAGTTGATAAAGCCAAGATTGAAGCTATTGAGAGTTGGCCGCAGCCCAAAACGGTCACACAAGTGCGGAGTTTTCTTGGACTCGCTGGTTTCTATAGGCGTTTTGTGAGAGATTTTAGCACCATTGCTGCACCTCTCAACGAGCTTACAAAGAAGGATGTGCCTTTTGTTTGGGGTACCGCACAGGAAGAAGCCTTCACGGTATTGAAAGATAAGTTGACACATGCTCCTTTACTCCAACTTCCTGATTTTAATAAGACTTTTGAGCTTGAATGTGATGCTAGTGGCATTGGATTAGGAGGTGTGTTATTACAAGATGGCAAACCTGTTGCATACTTTTCTGAAAAATTGAGTGGGCCTAGTCTGAATTATTCTACTTATGATAAAGAACTATATGCTCTTGTTCGGACTTTAGAAACATGGCAACATTATTTATGGCCCAAAGAATTTGTTATACATTCTGATCATGAATCTTTGAAACATATTAAAAGTCAAGCTAAACTGAATCGTAGACATGCTAAATGGGTTGAATTCATTGAAACTTTCCCTTATGTCATTAAACACAAGAAGGGTAAATAAAATGTTATTGCTGATGCATTGTCTCGTCGCTATACTATGCTTTCACAACTTGACTTCAAAATATTTGGTTTGGAGACCATCAAAGATCAATATGTGCATGATGCTGATTTTAAAGATGTATTGCAGAATTGTAAAGAAGGAAGAACCTGGAACAAGTTTGTCGTTAATGATGGATTTGTGTTCCGTGCTAACAAGCTATGCATTCCAGCTAGCTCTCTTCGTATTTTGTTGTTGCAGGAGGCGCATGGAGGAGGATTAATGGGACACTTTGGCGTGAAGAAGACGGAGGACGTACTTGCTACACATTTCTTTTGGCCAAAGATGAGACGGGATGTTGAGCGTTTTGTTGCTCGCTGCACTACATGTCAAAAAGCTAAGTCACGACTCAATCCTCATGGTTTATATATGCCTTTGCCTGTACCTAGTGTTCCTTGGGAGGATATATCTATGGACTTTGTTTTAGGTTTACCTCGAACAAAGAAGGGGAGGGATAGCATATTTGTTGTCGTGGATAGATTCTCGAAAATGGCGCACTTTATACCATGTCATAAAAGCGATGATGCTGTTAATGTTGCTGATTTGTTCTGTCGTGAAATTATTCGCTTGCATGGTGTGCCAAATACTATTGTTTCAGATCGTGATACTAAATTTCTTAGCCACTTTTGGAGATGTTTATGGGCTAAGTTGGGGACTAAACTGCTTTTTAGTACTACTTGTCACCCCCAAACTGATGGACAAACTGAAGTAGTCAATAGAACATTGTCTACTATGCTTAGGGCTGTTTTGAAGAATAATAAGAAAATGTGGGAAGACTGCTTGCCTCATATTGAGTTTGCTTATAATCGTTCATTGCATTCTACTACTAAGATGTGCCCTTTTGAAATTGTGTATGGTTTCCTACCTCGTGCACCTATTGATTTGTTGCCTCTTCCATCTTCGGAGAAGGTTAATTTTGATGCTAAACAACGTGCTGAATTGATCTTAAAAATGCATGAGTTAACTAAGGAAAACATTGAGCGTATGAATGCTAAATATAAACTTGCTGGAGATAAGGGTAGAAAACATGTTGTGTTTGCACCTGGAGATCTTGTTTGGTTACATTTGCGTAAGGATAGATTTCCTGATTTGCGCAAATCAAAGCTAATGCCACGTGCTGATGGTCCTTTTAAGGTGTTAGAGAAAATAAATGATAATGCATATAAACTTGAGCTGCCTGCAGATTTTGGGGTTAGTCCCACTTTTAATATTGCAGATTTGAAGCCTTATTTGGGTGAGGAAGATGAGCTTCCGTCGAGGACGACTTCATTTCAAGAAGGGGAGGATGATGAGGACATCAATACAATTATTACACCCACAGGCCCTGCTGCTATACATACTGGACCAATTACTAGAGCTCGCGCACGCCAATTAAATTACCAGGTACTTTCGTTTCTTGCTAATGATTCTAATGTTCATGAGAATATGATGCTGCCTAAATTGGATACATTTGTTTTGCTTACAAATGAAGGGCCTAGCTTTGAGAAGGATGAACATTGGAGCAAGAACAAGCATGGAGATGATGGCATGCGCATGGGGAACAAGAACGGAGTTACAAGTGATGATTTCAGGACGTTGAAGCCACCATAATGCGTGCATGAAGCCTTGGACGAAATATACAAGATGCTACTTCATAACTTTCGTCCAGAGGCTATTCTAGGTGCTGCGTCACCTTATTATTGGGCCAGGCCCATGTAATTTCGAAATACATAAGTATAGGCTGTTTTTAGAGTCCGTATGTGTGGGGAAACAAGAGATAGGGTTGGTTTCGGACCCCTTCCTCAAGGGCCACGAAATTCCCCCCCTCTTCCTCCATATATACAGCCCTTAGGGCGTCGTTTAGACTTTGGGTTTTGTTTAGATTAAAAGTTCGCCATAGCTGCAACTTCGCGTACTTCGTTTGTGTTCAGCGACCAGACAAAGGCGTCACAGAACCCCACCTTGATCAATAAAGCTTTCATCTTATATTCGCAATATCCAGATTGCAATCTCAGTTTTTTGCCTGTTCTTCGTTTGCTCGCAGGAAACAGACCCTCGTGGTCAGGTTGATCGTGCTCCGGCGTGGTCGATAACCTCTCAGAGTTGGTTTAGCGATTGCTAAGGCGCGACGTCCTCGCACGTTCGTAGTCGGATCGTCAAAGTCGACTTCCATCAAAGCGATATTCATCATCTCATCGAAAGACGGGACACCTTTGCCTCTATCACAAGCAGAGCAAAATCAGAGGCATAATTTGTTCCATACAAAGGGAGTTGTGAAGGAACGTTCTGTTCGCGTCATCATAGATGGAGGGAGCTGGAACAACTTGGCTAGCATGAAGATGGTGGAGAAGCTA
Organism: Aegilops tauschii subsp. strangulata; assembly: GCF_002575655.3. Taxonomy (NCBI): domain Eukaryota; kingdom Viridiplantae; phylum Streptophyta; class Magnoliopsida; order Poales; family Poaceae; genus Aegilops; species Aegilops tauschii. Next base: position 344,248,377 of record NC_053041.3, read on the forward strand.
TCTCTCACCACAAGACCACATCCACATCCTTACTACATCCAATGGTTCAACAGCGGCAAGGTTAAGGTAACACGTACTGTTCGTGTGCATTTTAGTATCTCTACATATGCTGATTATGTTGATTGTGATGTGGTACCCATGCAAGCATGTTCTTTATTACTAGGTAGACCATGGCAATATGATAAAAATTCTGTACACCATGGTAGAAACAATCAGTATACTCTTGTTCATAAGGATAAAAATATTACTTTGCTTCCTATGACTCCTGATTCCATTTTGAAAGATGACATTAATAGAGCTAATAAAGCAAAACAGGAGAAAAATAAGAGTGAAAATCAGATTGTGGCAAATGAATTTGCGCAACAAATGAAACCTAATAATAAACCATCTAGTGTTGTTTCTGAAATTAAATTGAAAAGTGCATGTTTACTTGCCACAAAATCTGATATTGATGAGCTAGATTTTAGCAAATCTGTTTGCTATGCTTTTGTGTGCAAAGAGGCATTATTTTCATTCGAGGACGTGCCTTCCTCTTTGCCCCCTGCTGTCACTAACATTTTGCAGGAGTTCGCTGACGTCTTCCCACAAGACGTGCCACCGGGATTACCACCTATTCGAGGGATTGAGCATCAAATTGACTTAATTCCCGGTGCATCGCTACCCAACCGTGCACCATACCGTACCAATCCAGAGGAGACGAAGGAGATTATGCGTCAAGTACAGGAGCTGCTCGACAAAGGTTATATACGCGAATCTCTTAGTCCTTGTGCTGTTCCTATTATACTAGTGCCTAAAAAGGATGGTACGTCGCGTATGTGTGTTGATTGTAGAGGCATTAATAATATTACTATTCGTTATCGTCATCCTATTCCTAGGCTAGATGATATGCTTGATGAATTGAGTGGCTCTACAATATTCTCCAAAGTTGATTTGCGTGGTGGATACCATCAAATTCGTATGAAATTGGGAGATGAATGGAAAACTGCATTTAAAACTAAGTTTGGTTTATATGAGTGGTTAGTCATGCCTTTTGGGTTAACTAATGCACCTAGTACTTTCATGAGACTAATGAACGAAGTTTTACGTGCTTTCATTGGACGATTTGTGGTAGTCTATTTTGATGATATACTGATTTATAGCAAATCTTTGGAAGAACATTTGGAACATTTACGTGCTGTTTTTATTGCTCTACGTGATGCACGTTTGTTTGGTAACCTTGGGAAGTGCACCTTTTGCACCGACCGAGTATCTTTTCTTGGCTATGTTGTTACTCCACAGGGAATTGAAGTTGATAAAGCCAAGATTGAAGCTATTGAGAGTTGGCCGCAGCCCAAAACGGTCACACAAGTGCGGAGTTTTCTTGGACTCGCTGGTTTCTATAGGCGTTTTGTGAGAGATTTTAGCACCATTGCTGCACCTCTCAACGAGCTTACAAAGAAGGATGTGCCTTTTGTTTGGGGTACCGCACAGGAAGAAGCCTTCACGGTATTGAAAGATAAGTTGACACATGCTCCTTTACTCCAACTTCCTGATTTTAATAAGACTTTTGAGCTTGAATGTGATGCTAGTGGAATTGGATTAGGAGGTGTGTTATTACAAGATGGCAAACGTGCGAGGACGTCGCGCCTTAGCAATCGCTAAACCAACTCCGAGAGGTTATTGACCACACCGGAGCACGATCAACCTGACCACGAGGGTCTATTTCCAGCGAGCAAACGAAGAACAAGCAAGAAACTGAGATTGCAATCTAGATATTGCGAATATAAGATGAAAGCTTTATTGATGAAGGTGGGGTTCTGTGACGCCTTTGTCTGGTCGTTGAACACAAACGAAGTACGCGAAGTTGCAGCTATGGCGAACTTTAATCTAAATAAAACTCAAAGTCTAAACGACGCCCTAAGGGTTGTATCTATGGAGGAAGAGAGGGGAATTTCGTGGCCCTTGGGGAAGGGGTCCGAAACCAACCCTATCTCTTGTTTCCCCACACATACGGACTCTAAAAACAGCCTATACTCAAGTATTTCAAAATTACATGGGCCTGGCCCAATAATAAGGTGACGCAGCACCTAGAATAGCCTCTGGACGAAAGTTATGAAGAAGCATCTTGTATATTTTGTTCGAGGCTTCATGCACGCATTATGGTGGCTTCAACGTCCTGAAATCATCACTTGTAACTCCGTTCTTGTTCCCCTTGCGCATGTCATCATCTCCATGCTTGTTGTTGCTCCAATGTTCATCCTTCTCCAAGCTAGGCCCTTCATTTGTAGGCAAAACAAATGTATCCAATTTAGGCAGCATCATATTCTCATGAACATTAGAATCATTACCAAGAAACGAAAGTACCTGGTAATTTAATTGGCGTGCGCGAGCTCTAGTAATTGGTCCAGTATGTATAGCAGCAGGGGCTGTGGGTGTAACAATGGTATTGATGTCCTCATCATCCTCCCCTTCTTGAAATGAAGTCGTCCTCGACGAAAGCTCATCTTCCTCACCCAAATAAGGCTTAAAATCTGCAATGTTAAAAGTGGGACTAACCCCAAAATCTGCAGGCAGCTCAAGTTTATATGCATTATCATTTATTTTCTCTAACACCTTAAAAGGACCATCAGCACGTGGCATTAGCTTTGATTTGCGCAAATCAGGAAATCTATCCTTACGCAAATGTAACCAAACAAGATCTCCAGGTGCAAACACAACATGTTTTCTACCCTTATCTCCAACAAGTTTATATTTAGCATTCATACGCTCAATGTTTTCCTTAGTTAACTCATGCATTTTTAAAATCAATTCAGCACGTTGTTTAGCATCAAAATTAACCTTCTCCGAAGATGGAAGAGGCAACAAATCAATAGGTGCACGAGGTAGGAAACCATACACGATTTCAAAAGGGCACATCTTAGTAGTAGAATGCAATGAACGATTATAAGCAAATTCAATATGAGGCAAGCATTCTTCCCACATTTTCTTATTATTCTTCAAAACAGCCCTAAGCATAGTAGACAATGTTCTATTGACTACTTCAGTTTGTCCATCAGTTTGGGGGTGACAAGTAGTATTGAAAAGCAGTTTAGTCCCCAACTTAGCCCATAAACATCTCCAAAAGTGGCTAAGAAATTTAGTATCACAATCTGAAACAATAGTATTTGGTACACCATGCAAGCGAATAATTTCACGAAAGAACAAATCAGCAACATTAACAGCATCATCGCTTTTATGACATGGTATAAAGTGTGCCATTTTCGAGAATCTATCCACGACAACAAATGTGCTATCCCTCCCCTTCTTTGTTCGAGCTAAACCTAAAACAAAGTCCATAGATATATCCTCCCAAGGAACACTAGGTACAGGCAAAGGCATATATAAACCATGAGGATTGAGTCGTGACTTAGCTTTTTGACATGTAGTGCAGCGAGCAACAAAACGCTCAACATCCCGTCTCATCTTTGGCCAAAAGAAATGTGTAGTAAGTACGTCCTCCGTCTTCTTCACGCCAAAGTGTCCCATTAATCCTCCTCCATGCGCCTCCTGCAATAACAAAAGATGAATGGAGCTAGCAGGAATGCATAGCTTGTTAGCACGGAACACAAATCCATCATTAACGAGGAACTTGTTCCATGTTCGTCCTTCTTTACAATTCTGCAATACATCTTTAAAATCAGCATCATGCACATATTGATCTTTGATGGTCTCCAAACCAAATATTTTGAAGTCAAGTTGTGAAAGCATAGTATAGCGACGAGACAATGCATCAGCAATAACATTTTCTTTACCCTTCTTGTGTTTAATGACATAAGGGAAAGTCTCAATGAATTCAACCCATTTAGCATGTCTACGATTCAGTTTAGCTTGACTTTTAATATGTTTCAAAGATTCGTGATCAGAATGTATAATAAATTCTTTGGGCCATAAATAATGTTGCCATGTTTCTAAAGTCCGAACAAGAGCATATAATTCTTTATCATAAGTAGAATAATTCAGACTAGGCCCACTCAATTTTTTAGAAAAGTATGCAACAGGTTTGCCATCTTGTAATAACACACCTCCTAATCCATTTCCACTAGCATCGCATTCAAGTTCTGATAGAGGCGAGGGTCCCAATCTTTCGATGATATGATAACTATCAATTTGGTGGAGACGACTTTGACGATCCGACTACAAACGTGCACGACGTTGCGCCTTAGCAATCGCTAAACCAACTCCAAGAGATTATTGACCATGCCGGAGCACGATCAACCTGACCACGAAGGTCTATTCCTGCAAGCAATCGAAGAACGGGCAAGAATATGATAAAGCAATCTGAATATTGCGAATATGGATGAAGTATCGATAAAAGTGGGGTTTCATAAGCGGTCTTGGTCTGGTCGTTGGACACAAACGAAGTAGACGAAGTTGCAGTGATGGCTAACTTTTAACTAAATAAAACCCAAGTCTAAACGATGCCTTAAGGGCTATATTTATAGGGAAAAGAGAGGGGATTTTGTCCACCCTTGGCAAGGTGGGACTAAAACACCTCCAAAGTCGTTTCCCCTACAATATGGACTCTAAAAATAGATTACATGGGCCTGGCCCAAAATAAGGTCGCGCCACACCAATAATAAGCTATGGACGAAATTTATGATAGGCCATCTTGTATATTTCGTCCATCTTCTTGTATGTCATCATGGTGGCTTCAAAGTCCGGAAATCTCCACTTGAACCTCCGTTCTTGTTCTCCTCGCACGCACCTTCATCTCTGTGCTTGACCATGCTCCAATGTTCAACCTTCTTGTCCGTGCTGGCCCTTCAATTGCAAACAACACAAATGTATCTAAGTTAGGCAGCATCATATTCTCATGAACACTAGAAACATTACCAAGAAACGAAAGTACCTGATAATTTAATTGGCATATCTGAGCTCTAGCAACTGTTCTAAGAGGTAAAACAGCAGGGGATATGGGTGTAACTGTGGTGGCCATGTCCTCATCATCCTCCCCTTCTTGAAAACAAAGCCGTCCTCGGCGTTGCTTAATCTGAAATCTGGCTAACATAAGAGACAAGGTGTACACATTGTATATGTATATGTCATCCATTTTTACTGATCTCAGTTGGGGCACATGTGACACAGTTATACAAGAGCACCCTTCAAAAGTCATGAAATATAAAGCCAATATATTATCACAAGAATTCAAAGGCATGAAAATATTGCAACTTAGTTTGCACATATAAGTGAAGCTCTTATTCATATCAAAAGATTGACAATGCTTATCATTAAACCATCCTAACATTGATGAATCATCACCAAGATTAGAGGTCATATCAAAATGATTAAACATTGGCACAATTATTTTCAAACGTATTTGATCCAAATATGATTTATTCCCTGATTCACATGATTCTTTTGCGTCAATTGTTAATTCAATGGGTTCACTCAAAATTGTTTGATCACATGGCAAAGTCAAATCATGAACATAGTCCTCTAAAATAGCTGGTGTGATCAAAGTAGTGGGTAGCTCATCGCATGGTTCATTTAAATTAACAAGGCATTCATCATACTCATGTGGAGGTGGAAGATCGGTACCTTTGGCATTACCTCTTATGATCAACAAAGATGATGTAGGCACTCTAGGTGGTGACACGGCACATTGTGGAGGTGAAGTAGTGCTCTCAACAATGGATGTTGTTTTCATAGGAGACACAGTGGTGGAAGGAACAACCGTCGCAACTCTTGGGGTTTGCACCTTCCGCTTGTTTGTCTTGTGGGCAACACGTCTTGTTATCTCCTGTTCAGCTTTGCAAGCAAGACGAAACAAACGTTCCATAGGATAACATGTTTCATGAATTAGTATATCCTGAATGTCACAGTTTAATCCGCCCCAAAATCTATCCATAAAATCTTCTTCACTTTCTTCTAAAGAGGAATGCAACAAGGTAGTTTGTAAATCATCATAATATTTCATTACGGTGTCACTACCTTGTTTTAAATGTTGCAACTTTTTCATCATGTCACGAGTATAATAAGCGGGGATAAATGTATGTCGCATGGCAAGTTTCAAATCATCCCAAGTAGTAGGTATATAATCAGGGTGTAACCGACAATATTCACTCCACCAAACTAAAGCATAACAGGTGAAAGAACCAACCGCAACCTTAACTTTTTTATGTTCATCAAAATTATGGGAAGCAAATATATTATTTATGTCAAACTCCCATTCAATATATAAAGCAGGTCTAAAACGCCCATTAAATGGTGGTATAGAAACATTAACCTGAACATGTGCATCTGGATGTTTGTGCACCTCTCGTGACGGTTGTGATATTTGCATAGGTGGTGGCACGTCTCCCGCGATCGACAAAGCCCATGAATTGACTCTAGATCCTGTCATGATTAGTAGAAAGAAGAAACAAAATCCAAAAATAATGCTCCTATAACTACTAGGATGTGGTGGTAAAACGCTCACAGTAAAGCAAATATCAATGTCTTACAAGTTCTTACCATGCAGCAGGCGGTGATCGGCAACCAGCAGTGTCAAGTAACTCCAAAAGTTGGGTAAAGCGATTGCCAGGTGAACTATAGATACACGGTGTAGAAATATGTGGAGCTAGGTTGGCTTTATATATGTGGGAAAAAATGCTACAACCACGTTAATTAATGCAAGCTAAAAATTCGTTCAAAGTGGTCGAGCGCTGGTCCTAGGCTAGACAACTAGAGACGCGAGCCTATGACACAAATGAATTCACGATGCTTCACTGAAAAAAATGTGTTTACAATGGTAGACACGACGATAGATGTGGCTGAAATTAAAGATCCTCAGAAATAGAGCAATCAAAAACGTGCCTAACGTGAAAAACCAACGTGGCAGCAGAGAATCTTGTGGCCCTCTCCCTGATCCAAGTCAACTTTTAGGCACAAGTATACTAGTGACGTACCACTCCTTCAATAAGCTAGTCTCTTTTTTTTGGAAGCCAACACCACAAAGAGATCAAGTCAACCGCTGCACTTTTCTCTCTCTCCAAAGAAAAACTGCACGGGCTGTTTTCTTTTTTTTCGTGGGAAAGACAACCGAATCAGCCAAGAGATTTTTTTATCATGAGGCCCTAGGCAAAAGCACGTGCACTTCCCTTCTCTTACTTCTTTTTTTTTCCAGTCAAAACGCCCGAGCAACCGTCCCACAAAATCAGCTAGATGCCAAACGCCAATTGCCTGTTTTTTTCGTCAAATGCTTCCTTCCAAATAGCACAAAATCCTACGTAAAAAAAAACAGATCCGCAGCTTTCCTTATTTTCTTCTTCGAAACGTGGAAACAACCACCTCTCCTTGATTTATGTGCAGATTTATTTCCTCCTTTCCTTTTTTTCACGGAAATTGCCCAATAAAACGGCCACCAACCAAACCGATTAACACTTGCCTTTTTTTTCACTTGTTTCCTTGTGATACGTAACAAACTTTCCGCAACAAACACAAATTTTCGTCCAACTAGGAAGCAGATTAACGCTGGACTTTCCTTTTTTCCAATCTCCTTCCTTATTCTCCTCTACTCTTTCTTATAATTCTTCTTCTCTTTTTTTCAATAAATGTGCCCGGATCTGATCCGACTTGCCTTTTTTTCTCCAAGATGGCTGCTCTTTTTCTCCTTTACTTTCACCAAGGAAATTCCAAAACTTGGAAACCACCAACCGAATCAGCCAACTATAGTACTACTTCCTCTTTTGTTTCCTTTCCTTCCCTTTTTTTACTTGGTTTCCAAAAACGTGAATGGCAAGGACTCCAAACCGAACAGCTTTTTTTTAATTATCTCAACGTCACAAGTAGAAGTCCTTCCACGTGAAGGACTAGATCTTACTACCCAAGAGGAAAACAAGACACGCTTCACGTGGTTGCCTTAAAATATCTGCATGCTGCCACTCTTTTCTTTATTCCTTCGAAATCTTCTTCCTAAACAAGTCACGTGAGTCGCCTCCTCCTTTCAAAAATATTCTGTCCTCAACCACTCAAACCGACAAGATCTGCACAACAGAATTAATATGACGTGATTGAACTATTGTGTTCCCCTCAAAACTACTAGTATATCATAAATTCCAATTGAACCAGTACTAGTAGTATCCGAAGGTTGACTTTCCTTGTAAGGTGAGAAGCAAAATTTTATGTACTCCTCCCTTCTTTTTCTACGGAGGTTGATGCAACGGAAAACGATGACGGCAGCAAATGACTCACGATGGCAGCAATGAGTGCGAAGCGCGAACGATACTGATGTAGGGCGGCAACAACTGAGGTGATGGAGATGACAACGACAAGCTCAGTGAATGATGGATGTGGATGCAGTCGGTGCAAGTGGATGCAACATGAACAATGCGTGACTAGAACTCGAAACTCTAAATGACTAGACGCTAAGAAACCAGCAACTCGACACAGATGCAGCCGAAAATTCAACAATGCAAAAACTATGTGGCAATGGCGAAAAGGCTCGGACTGTCTTGGACATGGATGAACTAATCTAACTTTTTTTGTGGCTTTTTCTGGGACTCCAGGTATGAAGAACAGATGCAATCTAGACTATGAAAAACTGGAAAATCTCACCGAGCAACCTGAAAACTGATACCACTTGATAGAGGCGAGGGTCCCGATCTTTTGATGAGATGATAACTATCGATTTGGTGGAGACGACTTTGACGATCCGACTACAAACGTGCATGACGTTGCGCCTTAGCAATTGCTAAACCAACTCCAAGAGGTTATTGACCATGCCGGAGCACGATCAACCTGACCACGAAGGTCTATTCCTACAAGCAATCGAAGAACGGGCAAGAATATGATAAAGCAATCTGAATATTGCGAATATGGATGAAGTATTGATAAAAGTGGGGTTTCATAGGCGGTCTTGGTCTGGTCGTTGGACACAAATGAAGTACACGAAGTTGCAGCGATGGCTAACTTTTAACTAAATAAAACCCAAGTCTAAACGATGCCTTAAGGGCTATATTTATAGGGAAAAGAGAGGGGATTTTGTTCACCCTTGGCAAGGTGGGACTAAAACACCTCCTAAGTCATTTCCCCTACAATATGGACTCTAAAAATAGATTACATGGGCCTGGCCCAAAATAAGGTCGCGCCACACCAATAATAAGCTATGGACGAAATTTATGAAAGGCCATCTTGTATATTTCGTCCATCTTCTTGTATGTCATCATGGTGGCTTCAAAGTCCAGAAATCTCCACTTGAACCTCCGTTCTTGTTCTCCTCGCACGCACCTTCATCTCCGTGCTTGACCATGCTCCAATGTTCAACCTTCTTGTCCGTGCTAGGCCCTTCAATTGCAAACAACACAAATGTATCTAAGTTAGGCAGCATCATATTCTCATGAACACTAGAAACATTACCAAGAAACGAAAGTACCTGATAATTTAATTGGCATATCTGAGCTCTAGCAACTGTTCTAAGAGGTAAAACAGCAGGGGATATGGGTGTAACTGTGGTGGCCATGTCCTCATCAAGTTCAAAAGTCTTATTAAAATCAGGAAGTTGGAGTAAAGGAGCATGTGTCAACTTATCTTTCAATACCATGAAGGCTTCTTCCTATGTGGTACCCCTAATAAAAGGCACATCCTTCTTTGTAAGCTCATTGAGAGGTGCAGCAATGGTGCTGAAATCTCTCACAAAACGCCTATAGAATCCCGCGAGGCCTAGAAAACTCCTCACTTGTGTGACCGTTTTGGGCTGCGGCCAACTCTCAATAGCTTCAATCTTGGCTTTATCAACTTCAATTCCCTGTGGAGTAACAACATAGCCAAGAAAAGATACTCGGTCGGTGCAAAAGGTGCACTTCCCAAGGTTACCAAACAAACGTGCATCACGTAGAGCAATAAAAACAGCACGTAAATGTTCCAAATGTTCCTCCAAAGATTTGCTATAAATTAGTATATCATCAAAATAGACTACCACAAATCGTCCAATAAAAGCACGTAAAACTTCGTTCATTAGTATCATGAAAGTACTAGGTGCATTAGTTAACCCAAAAGGCATGACTAACCACTCATATAATCCAAACTTAGTTTTAAATGTTGTTTTCCATTCATCTCCCAATTTCATACGAATTTGATGGTATCCACTACGCAATTCGACTTTGGAGAATATTGTAGAGCCACTCAATTCATCAAGCATATCATCTAGCCTAGGAATAGGATGACGATAACGAATAGTAATATTATTAATGCCTCTACAATCTACGCACATACGCGAAGTACCATCCTTTTTCGGCACTAAAATGATAGGAACAACACAAGGTGATGCTCTATGGACATCACCATGTCAAGAGTCCATCCGGCGAGTGACACGTGCGACATCTACTTCACATACGCAAAGGTGAATCATCTCCTTTACACGTGCTCACTTGACCCCTTCGAGGATGGTATACTACTTGACACTCCACTCGTGTGCATGCATAGGTATTGTCGGAACACTACGGACGACGAGGAGGAGTGCAAGCGCCAAGGTACAACTACACCATCCGCGAGGGAGGCCTGGAAGCGACGACGGAAGAAGACGGAGCTGCTGAAGCTACAGCAGCCGGACATCCGGCGCCTGTGCAGCCGCCAAGGAGCTGCACCAACAGACGGCCAACAGCATTAGCGGCCGGACATCCGGCCCTTCCCCCTGAAATCCGGCATCGACGACAGAAGACATCCAGAAGTTTTACCCTCCAGCCCGGACATCCGGCCCCCAGCCCGGACATCCGGCCCCTCCTGAAGCCCCGGACATCCGGCCCGTCGCCCGGACATCCGGCCACCCATGTCTGCGCACAGTAAGGGCCGAGGCCTGTGTACCCCTTCGACCCCCTAGACTATATATACTCTTTCTCCTCCATCTTTCTAGGGTCAGCAAAGGATTAGCTCATTTAGAGATAGAGCTTTGCTCATCCATATCGGATCTACTCCACGAGAGAGACCGCGGCCCCTCTACGGAGACGATCCACCTTGGATTCAAGACCTCCTCACGGAGAAGAACCGGTTACCCTTTGTATCGTCCTTTGTTGGATTTGGATCTTGTATCTCACCTTTGTGTTCATCGATCTAGCGCATGTGTGATCTATTCTTGTTGGTTGAGTGATTCTCTCGTGTTCCCTTTTGTGTTTCCCCTCGTTTTCCCCTCGTGTTCTTCGTGTTCCTCGTTGGGATCCGCTCCTTCCGTGAAAGATCGGCCATGTAGGGTACCCTACATCATCTTGGTATCATGAGCCACGTTGATCACGATTTCGGAGCCTCCCCGTTGTGTTTTCTAGCCTAGTTTTGTTGATTTCTTCCCCAATTTCGAAAATCCCCACCAAAAATAGCCCCAAATTGTTTTTTGTGATTTGTTGGTTTGATGATGTTTTGTTGATTTTGATCCATGAATTTGCTTTGTTACTAGTGGACTAGCTTTCCCCCAATTTTCCCCACTTTTCATCCACGAAATCTCCGCAATTTTGCCCCCGAAATCATCACTTTCCGCCCCCAAAATCGAGTTCCTCGAGTTCATCCTCGGATTTGGAGCCCGGACATCCGGCCCGTAGCCCCGGACATCTGGCCCCCCGGACATCCGGCCCGTGCCCCGGACATCCGGCTCCTGGAGCGCATTTTTGCGCAAGGTTCTGGACATTATGTCCTGGAAATCCGGCCCGAGCCCCGGATGTCCGGCCCCTGGACATTTCAGCTTTTCCGTTTCACCGTTTTGTGCATAACTTCCACATCCGGAGTCCGATTTTCGCGTTCTTTAGCTCGTTGAGTAGCTATTGACATCCTCTACCCCTCTAGATAGGTCCCATCACCATTTGACTCCATCAAATTTTGACAACTTTGGCATATTTGCCTAGGGCTTCCACCACAACTTTCGCATTGCCACCACCGACTTCCGCAACCTAACCAATTTTGTTCCCCTTTGCATTTGTGGTTGTTTGAGTTGTGATTTGAGTCTCCTAAGGTGTTTCGGCTACTTAGGGACGGTTGCTTCTTCATCAACCACCACCACCACTATAACTTCCGTATAGGCTTACCCACCATACACTTCCACCACTCCATATAACCCAATTTTGTTTGTGTTGTGAGTTGTGTCTCCTAAGGTGTTTCGGCTACTTAGGGACGTGCTTCCAACCCCGACACCTTGTATAGTCCACAACCTTACCCTCCACTTCCGCATTACGTACTCCAAACCCCATCATTGCATTTCCGCAATCCCTTTGAGCTTCCGCAAAACCACCACCGCATTCCCACTACCACCATTTGACATTTGACATTTGAGATTTTGAGTTCGCGGTTTTTCCGTTTCCTAAGGTGTTTCGGCTACTTAGGGACGAGTCTCCATCATCTTGGTATCTACATCAAGAACACCGCCACTCATCATCGCCAAGGATGGTAACCTCGACGACACCATTGTATATTCCCCTTGCAATTGCATTGATAAGCCCTAGCCCATTGTGCGTCACTTGCCTATCGAGACTAGCCATTTGAGTATTGCCAGCAACGTTACTTGTGCACATTAGTGATCATACTTCCCATAGCATACATACCATACCATATTGGTATCATATCATCTCTTGTGTCACAAGTTTGTTCCCGCATACACACTATTGCTATCTTGGTTTGTGCATTTGCAAAGTGGCCATACATACAAAAAAAAAAGAATAAGCTTTTAAGCAAAAGAGAAGAGCAAAGAAGCTTGTAAGCAAGTGCCATAGCATCATACCACATTGCATATAAGATTGTCATATCCGATCATCTTGGATCATCTTGAAAGAAACACCGGGAACCATACATACATAGCATACTTGGGATAGAAAGTTTATCCATTTTGCATCTTATAGGTTGTGCACAAGTGTCGTATCCGCCTATTGAGCAATCGTGCTAGCGTCTCTCTTGAGTTGTGCAACACGAGCGTTTTCCGTGGACTCCACATTTTGTGCTCATTCCTTGGTTGCACGACCCCATTTATCTATCCGTGTGTGTGTTTCCGTGTGCCATTCTTTGCTATTGGTCTACTTGTTTCACTTGCGAATTTGTGAATCTTTTTCAACATTATTGACTCTTGCTAACATTTTGCATCAAATTTTTTGTGCCACTATCCTCACCGAGCTCCACTATAAGCCTTACTTGTGTAGGTGTGAGAAACCGACAAGAATTGGTACCAATTGTGCTATTTCCTTGTTACACATTGAGTGATCATTGATCCATCTTCAACATCGGTCAAGGTACATTTGGTATCGTTCTTCTCTTTCTCCCACTAATATTTGCTCGAGTCATGTGATGGATAGGCAAGGTATTCCACCTTCGGTCTACAACAACAACGACAAGTTCGATGCCACGAACAACAACTTCGACGCCAAGATGCAAGCTCAAATGGAGGAGATCCAATCCCTCATCAAATCCTACAAGCGATCTTCCTCATCTTCGAGAAGACGCTCAAGAGCACATGCCTCCGAGCTACCATCTCCGGCAAGGTCACATCGGCATCGACACCATCACCACCACGAACGTGAAGGTCAAGAGCTCTACACCAACAACCGCTCAACGACTTCACCATCTCCCTTGGCATCTTCGCCAAGCGTCTTCAAGGCATCTTCGCCTACGGATATACAGCATCTTCGCCAACAAGCACCTCAAGACTACGCTCAAGAGAAGCTCCCCAAGCTCAAGTCCGCGACTTCCACGAGCTACTACGACCTCGACACCGACCATGAGATTCCTTTCTATGGGACTCAAGAACCCGAGGAGTATCTCGAGTGGGAGCACCTAATGGACGACTACCTCAAGCTACATCAAGTTCCTCCCGAAGATCAAGTGAAGTGCGCCACAAGAAACTTCCACGACTACGCCTCGACATGGTGGCTTCACACACCTTCGGAAACCTACGACATGAGTTGGCCCAAGACGAAGAAAGCTTTGCGGCGAGAATTTGTGCCTCCAACCTACACGGAACAACTTCTACGCCAATTGGAGAACACCAACCAAGGATCCAAGTCCATCGACACGTACTTCAAGGAGATGAAGATTGCCTTGCGACGAGCCGGCGTGGACGACCCCATGTCAATGAAGTTCCACTTCATGATGGGATTGAACAATGCCATCTCCAAGACCATCTTCCTCGAGAACTACAAGTCCCTCGACGACAACTACATTGGTGCTCTCAATTCGGAACAAGAACTCATGAAGGCCAAGGCTTCTCCACCCCAAGCACACTTCTCGAAGACCAAGCTCAAAGACGACGAGCATGAGGCTACTACCACCAAGATGTCCAAGCCCGACGAGCTCCAAGACGATGCTCCCAAGTTCGACTTCACCGCCATCCCTCTTTGTGGCATTGATGATGCCGAGTCCTCCACGACTCTTTTTCAAGATGGTGCGGCAACGAGTACGACTACGGAGACCTTCAAGGACCAAGCTTTTGAGGCAAGCGAATGGTGACGAGCAAGGATGATGCTTCCATCTTAGGAGGCGAGAGTGATGATGTGCCATCTTCGGCCTTCATCCACGGCGACGGCGATGAGATGGTTGAGTATTTCACTTCGACCACGGCGACGTATGATGACTTGAGTGACTTGTGCCACCATATTGAGAGTGAGAGTGACTTCACCACTAGCCCCATATCCGATGTGTTGCCCCAATTCCCATGTGAGGAGAGCCACAACCCCCACCACTTGAGTGAGATGAGTGACTCCACCATACATGTGATTGAGTGCACCTACTTTGAGGGAGTGAGTGAACCACCACATAGAGAGACTGAGGCCACTTCGATTTCTAACGACTTAACCTCTACCTCTATTGTGTCTTCTCATTTGGTGCTAGGTCTCATTTATGATGACGCGCCGATTCACGACGACTTCGTCCTTCCTATGGACATGACGATGGCCATGGTGGAATATGATGCACCCCCCACATGGTTCCATCAAGATGAAGATGACCACCATTTGGTCTTTCCCACCTCACCTACACCACTTGATTGGAATGCCAAAGGTAACATAGGTAACGGTGATGCTCTAGTCCCACTAGTGGACATTCTTGACATTGATTGCTTGCATGATGTTGATCCACCTATTACCTTGCTTCATGCTAGTGAGATTTCCCCATGGGATGATTTACCCATTTATGATGAGTATGATGACTGCCATGTGGAGTCTATTAGTTGTGATGCAATGTTACATAGGATTTCTTGTGACAATTCTTTAGGTCACATCATGTTTGACAATCCGCTTGACTTGTCATATGCTATGCATGAGATCAATCATATGTCATATTTGCAATCTCTTCGTAGTGACTATGCATATGCCATTAAAATTAACCCAATTTGCACATATGGCATAGATGACAAGCCCATGGTTATTGGCATTTGTTTTTCTTGTGATGATATTGACATGCTCCTTTTGCATCATTTATCTCATATGCCATGCCATGACCACCTAGCTTCGGATATGCATTGTTGTGGATGTTGTCCATTTTATCCATATGATTACAATATTGCTCATGAGGAGACCCCCATAGTTTCCTCATACATTTTAGGAGATTTTGATCCATCCTATCCATTGCATGATCCCAATAATTATGTGCACAATATGCTCCCCATGAATCATAATGATATTGTTGTGCCATATACTAGTATGCTCAATTTGCATCCCCATCGTGTCATACATAACAACTATTCTTTCATGATGGATGACATGTTCTTATACCATGCATCAAATTTCTTTGAGCGATGCTTATCTTGTGCTAACACTCACTTGCACATACACATCATGATGGATGATGTGTACATTTACCACGCGCACAATTTCTTTGGTTTGTGTCTCTTTTGTGTAGGTACCCATGAATACTTGTCAACCTCGCAATCCCACGAGTTGACAAAACGAGCTCTAGAGAGCAATGATGACTTGGGATCCCATGGATTGCCTTTCCCACCGCTCACTTCGTGCAAACACTTCGCGCATTTCTTTTACATGGCCCTCACATGGTTATGGGTTGTTGTCCATTATATATCCTTTGCCCATCTTGCCATGTTCACTTTGCATGATATGCCCCTTACTATGCCTTTGCCATGCATTTGTGACCCATGCTTTGCATTACACATGATGATTGATTCTAGTACTTGTATGTGTATTTGCAAGCGTGGTGGAGATATTGTTTGTTATTGCCATGATTGCTTTGTGCCCCATGCCTATGATGATACTATGATCTTGATTTGTGTTCGTGCTTGCGATATGTCATGTACATTGCCTATGCCTATTCTTTACTCACGTGACATGATTGCCATGATTCCCTCTAGTGTGTTGCATCTTCGCTCCACTAGTTTGCACGACTTGATTACTATTGCTTGCCTTGTTGCATCACCAATGATTGATACTTGCTCATTTCATTCAGTTGATGACAACCACCTACATGCTTTGCACATGATTATTATTGCTTCTTGTCATATCTCTCCATATATTGCCTCTATCATGATAGATGATTTGACATGTATTGAGTGCAACAATGCCCTTAGTCTTGATAATGAGTTTGCCCCCATAGCATTCTCACATATATTTGGAGATTTTGACATATTTCTTGTGAAGCATGCTTGCCTTACCTCTTTGCACCATATTCCTCGTGCCATGAATATAGCCATTATTGCATCATATTATTCATGCACTTGTCTTTCTAATGGCTATGTGCAAGAGAAGAAAACCATCATGATGGATGATGTGTTTATCTACCATGCGAATACATTCTTTGTTTTGTTGTGTGCATGTGTAGGATACTTGGACTTTGTGTCGACTTCCGCTTCACGTGAGTTAACCATTCGAGCTCTTGAGAGCGAGCCTCATACATTCGACCACGACTCGTTTCTACGCCACCTTTCCTACCACTTCGGCATTGTGAAGAATGCACAAGGGCACGCCATCAAGGTGATATCTTTCTTGAGCATGGATATTGCGGATCATACTACTTGTGTTGCTTGCACCATGAGACCTATTGTTCATCTTGGACCACTTGATTGCACACTTGATAGAGATCTTGCTTCGACTTGTCATTTTCACCGTCCCATGCATCATGATATATATGCCTTGTGTGTTGCATCCAATTCTTGGATTACTTGCTCCTCTCATATGTTTGGTTGCAACAATGTCATCCCTTCACATATGCCATGTCCCATTGCTTGTCACATGATTAACTTGATTGGCTCACACATGATGAACAATTGCTCTTTCTATTGTGTTGAGTGCCACACTATGTTCACTACACCCTATGCACATTATGCTTGGATTGTCTTGCACTTAACCCATGTGTTTAGACATCTCATCTTCTTAGGTGTCGTTAATGATTCCTATGCCTACCATAGACCTTTCATTGAGCGCTTTGCCCATGCTTGCTATGAACCTGAGGTAGATGCTTATTCTCTTGACACACATATTTGCATCTCTACCTCCAATTTACATGGTTGCCCCCATGATATCTTTGCTTGTGCTCGATTGATATACTTACATGCCATGTCTCAATCCTTTGTCACACCATATGCTTTGCATGATGACGACACTTGTTTGGTGAATCACCTCTTGAATGCTTGGTTTTGCACTAACGCTAACCGCATTTGATTTTCCAAGTGTTTGTTGTCCTTACTCCTTTTGAAGGAATCACAAGACGGTGCGACATTGGAGAGTGCCCATTTCGAGCTTCAAGATGACACGTACTTGGTGAACGCCCACTTCTACATGGCGAAGCCATCTCTTTTCCATGGTGATTTGGTTTTCGATCCGAGGTCGGATCTTTCCCAAGGGAGGGGAGATGATGCGGAGCATCCTATGGACATCACCATGTCAAGAGTCCATCCGGCGAGTGACACGTGCGACATCTACTTCACATACGCAAAGGTGAATAATCTCCTTTACACGTGCTCACTTGACCCCTTCGAGGATGGTATACTACTTGACACTCCACTCGTGTGCATGCATAGGTATTGTCGGAACACTACGGACGACGAGGAGGAGTGCAAGCGCCAAGGTACAACTACACCATCCGCGAGGGAGGCCTGGAAGCGACGACGGATGATGAGGACATCAATACCATTGTTACACCCACAGCCCCTGCTGCTATACATACTGGACCAATTACTAGAGCTCGCGCACGCCAATTAAATTACCAGGTACTTTCATTTCTTGGTAATGATTCTAATGTTCATGAGAATATGATGCTGCCTAAATTGGATACATTTGTTTTGCTTACAAATGAAGGGCCTAGCTTTGAGAAGGATGAACATTGGAGCAAGAACAAGCATGGAGATGATGGCATGCGCATGGGGAACAAGAACGGAGTTACAAGTGATGATTTCAGGACGTTGAAGCCACCATAATGCGTGCATGAAGCCTTGGACGAAATATACAAGATGCTACTTCATAACTTTCGTCCAGAGGCTATTCTAGGTGCTGCGTCACCTTATTATTGGGCCAGGCCCATGTAATTTCGAAATACTTGAGTATAGGCTGTTTTTAGAGTCCGTATGTGTGGGGAAACAAGAGATATGGTTGGTTTCGGACCCCTTCCCCAAGGGCCACGAAATTCCCCCCTCTTCCTCCATATATACAGCCCTTAGGGCATCGTTTAGACTTTGGGTTTTGTTTAGATTAAAAGTTCGCCATAGCTGCAACTTCGCGTACTTCGTTTGTGTTCAACGACCAGACAAAGGCGTCCCAGAACCCCACCTTGATCAATAAAGCTTTCATCTTATATTCGCAATATCCGGATTGCAATCTCAGTTTCTTGCTTGTTCTTCGTTTGCTCGCAGGAAATAGACCCTCGTGGTCAGGTTGATCATGCTCCGGCGTGGTCAATAACCTCTCGGAGTTGGTTTAGCGATTGCTAAGGCGCGTCGTCATCACACGTTCGTAGTCGGATCGTCAAAGTCGACTTCCACCAAAGCGATATCCATCATCTCATCGAAAGACGGGACACCTATGCCTCTATCAAGTGGTATCAGATTTCCAGGTTGCTCGGTGAGATTTTACAGTTTTTCGTAGTTTAGATCGAGTCTGTTTCTTCATACCTACAGTCCACGAAAAAGCCACAAAAAAATTAGGGTTAGTTCAGTATATCCGAACCAATCTGAGCCTTTGCATAATCTTTTTAGGGTTTTTGCTTTGTTGAATTTGCGGTTGCTTCGTCGTGTCAAGTTGCTGGTCTTAGAGTCTAGTCTTTTAGAGTTTCGAGTTCTGGTCATAAGTTGTCACGCCGCCGCCGCACCATCATCATCGCCTTGCCATCTACCACTATTGCTTATCCGCCACCGCTCTGAATCCGTATCCATATACCACCACCAATCCGTATCCATATACCACCACCGATCCGTATCCATATACCACCACCGCTACCATATACCACCACCGCTGCCATATCCTACCACCATATATCCACCACCAATCCGAGTTCTTTTCATATTCGGTTTGTTTTAGAGATCCATCTATTTTCCGTTTCGTGTTTCCTTGCCCGAGTAGGTCTCGGAAGAAAAAAAAAAGAGTCTGCAGACCCCCGGGCACTTTTTAGGCCACAATTTCGGCAACCAAAAATATTTTTTCCCTATCCTATTTTTAGGTCCCGGGGAGTGTTTTGAGACACTCGCCATCATAGTGATTTTTTGTCGCACTTTTTCGTCGTCGCTGCCTTGATTTCCGAAAAAATAGTCAAAAAAATTTTGTACCCATCCTGTCAGTTTGACCTGGGAAGCGTTTTGAGACACTCGCCATTATAGTGATTTTTCGCAAAAAAAGGAGCGCAAAAAAAAGAGAGCGAAAAAAAAGGGCAAAAAAAAATTCCAGAGTGTGCTTTTCCCTTGTTTACGTGCAGCGCCGTGATTTTGTTAGTGTTCTAGGCTCGCATCTCTAGCACGGTCTAGCCTAGGACCAGCACAGTACCGTCGTTGAGCATTTCTTCAACTTTGCATCTCTGAATTGATTATTGCAGACCATTTTTGCTACCATATTATAAGCCTTCCCAGCTCCACATACATCTACATCGTGCGTTTGACTCCCCTGGTAATCGCTCTATCCAAGCTTTGAGAGTTTTGACTACAACGGTTGCCGATCACCACCTGCTGCTGGGTAAGAACTGGTAAGAATTTGAGATTCGCTTGAAGGTTTTGTGACACACCACCATCACCACCACTTCCTAGTAGTCTGCAGGATCATATTCTTTTGTTTTCTATTGCTGCTAACTATGGCAGGATCACAAGCCGATGAGACTGATTGGGAGGATGACGATTACGCGGGCGATTATGAGGATGAGGTTGATCAAAATCAAAACTACGTGTAGCCACCAGCACCACCACCAGCAGGTCGGCCTCAGGTATATATTCGCAACGGTAGGCCGGCACCACCACCTCAGGTACGAGATCATGACCATCTCCCTAAACTGAAATTGAATATTCCACCATTTGAGGGTAGATATGTTCCTGATATATATCTTACTTGGGAGTTAGAAACTGAACAACGATTTACGTGTTTACAATATCCTGAGGAGAGACGTATACCTGCTGCTGTTTGTGCTTTCACTAGCTTTGCATGTGTTTGGTGGTCTGAACATTGTAGATTATATCCTGTTCCAGCTACTTGGGCTGCTTTGAAAACTGCTATGCGTACTCGTTGGGTTCCACCATATTATCAACGTGAATTACTTCAAAAATTGCAGCGCTTAAGACAAGGGAAAAATTCTGTAGAAGAATATTATCAGGAATTACAAACTGGCATGATTAGATGTGGTATTGTTGAGGAGAATGAAGCCATGCTTGCACGTTTTATGGGTGGATTAAATAAAGATAATCAGACCATTCTAGAGTATAAGGATTATAATAATATCACTCATTTATTCCATCTTGCTTGTAAAGCTGAACGTGAAGTGCAGGATCGACAGCCATTGGCGCGAACTAACTTTTCTGCAGGTCGACCTTCATCATGGACACCGCGTGCATCTTCTACTTCCACTGCACCAGCACCTCCATCAGGTTCCACCTCCAGCCGTGATACAAGAAAGCAGGCACAACCACCACTATCTGCCAAGAGCGCACCTGCCGGGCCTGCACAGAGCTCTTCTTCTTCCATGGCATCGACAGGGCACACAAGTGATATTATTTGTCGTCGTTGTAAGGGAAGAGGACATTATGCAAGAGAATGCAAATCTCAGCGTGTAATGATTGCTACTGAGGATGGTGGGTATGAGTCCGCTAGTGACTATGATGAGGAGACTTTGGCTCTTATTACACGTGAAGAACATGGTGGAGATGATTCTGAAAATAAGACGCAATACATGGCTCCTGAAGACGCTGACAGGTATGAATGTTTAGTTGCTCAACGTGTTTTGAGTGTGCAGGTCACACAAGCAGAGCAAAATCAGAGGCATAATTTGTTCCATACAAAGGGAGTTGTGAAGGAACATTCTGTTCGCGTCATCATAGATGGAGGGATCTGTAACAACTTGGCTAGCATGCAGATGGTGGAGAAGCTATCTCTCACCACAAGACCACATCCACATCCTTACTACATCCAGTGGTTCAACAACAGCGGCAAGGTTAAGGTAACACGTACTGTTCGTGTGCATTTTAGTATCTCTACATATGCTGATTATGTTGATTGTGATGTGGTACCCATGCAAGCATGTTCCTTATTACTTGGTAGACCATGGCAATTTGATAAAAATTCTGTACACCATGGTAGAAACAATCAGTATACTCTTGTTCATAAGGATAAAAATATTACTTTGCTTCCTATGACTCCTGATTCCATTTTGAAAGATGACATTAATAGAGCTAATAGAGCAAAACAGGAGAAAAATAAGAGTGAAAATCATATTGTGGCAAAAGAATTTGAGCAACAAATGAAACCTAATAATAAACCATCTAGTGTTCTTTCTGAAATTAAATTGAAAATTGCATGTTTACTTGCCACAAAATCTGATATTGATGAGCTAGATTTCAGCAAATCTGTTTGCTATGCTTTTGTGTGCAAAGAGGCATTATTTTCATTCGAGGACGTGCCTTCCTCTTTGCCCCCTGCTGTCACTAACATTTTGCAGGAGTTCGCTGACGTCTTCCCACAAGACGTGCCACCGGGATTACCACCTATTCGAGGGATTGAGCATCAAATTGACTTAATTCCCGGTGCATCGCTACCCAACCGTGCACCATACCGTACCAATCCAGAGGAGACGAAGGAGATTATGCGTCAAGTACAGGAGCTGCTCGACAAAGGTTATATATGCGAATCTCTTAGTCCTTGTGTTGTTCCTATTATACTAGTGCCTAAAAAGGATGGTACGTCGCGTATGTGTGTTGATTGTAGAGGCATTAATAATATTACTATTCGTTATCGTCATCCTATTCCTAGGCTAGATGATATGCTTGATGAATTGAGTGGCTCTACAATATTCTCCAAAGTTGATTTGCGTTGTGGATACCATCAAATTCGTATGAAATTGGGAGATGAATGGAAAACTGCATTTAAAACTAAGTTTGGTTTATATGAGTGGTTAGTCATGCCTTTTGGGTTAACTAATGCACCTAGTACTTTCATGAGACTAATGAACGAAGTTTTACGTGCTTTCATTGGACGATTTGTGGTAGTCTATTTTAATGATATACTGATTTATACCAAATCTTTGGAAGAACATTTGGAACATTTACGTGCTGTTTTTATTGCTCTACGTGATGCACGTTTGTTTGGTAACCTTGGGAAGTGCACCTTTTCACCAACCGAATATCTTTTCTTGGCTATGTTGTTACTCCACAGGGAATTGAAGTTGATAAAGCCAAGATTGAAGCTATTGAGAGTTGGCCGCAGCCCAAAACGGTCACACAAGTGCGTAGTTTTCTTGGACTCACTGCTTTCTATAGGCATTTTGTGAGAGATTTTAGCACCATTGCTGCACCTCTCAACGAGCTTACAAAGAAGGATGTGCCTTTTGTTTGGGGTACCGCACAGGAAGAAGCCTTCACGGTATTGAAAGATAAGTTGACACATGCTCCTTTACTCCAACTTCCTGATTTTAATAAGACTTTTGAGCTTGAATGTGATGCTAGTGGAATTGGATTAGGAGGTGTGTTATTACAAGATGGTAAACCTGTTGCATACTTTTCTAAAAAATTGAGTGGGCCTAGTCTGAATTATTCAACTTATGATAAAGAACTATATGCTCTTGTTCGGACTTTAGAAACATGGCAACATTATTTATGGCCCAAAGAATTTGTTATACATTCTGATCATGAATCTTTGAAACATATTAAAAGTCAAGCTAAACTGAATCGTAGACATGCTAAATGGGTTGAATTCATTGAAACTTTCCCTTATGTCATTAAACACAAGAAGGGTAAAGAAAATGTTATTGCTGATGCATTGTCTCGTCGCTATACTATGCTGTCACAACTTGACTTCAAAATATTTGGTTTGGAGACCATCAAAGATCAATATGTGCATGATGCTGATTTTAAAGATGTTTTGCTGAATTGTAAAGAAGGACGAACATGGAACAAGTTCCTCGTTAATGATGGATTTGTGTTCCGTGCTAACAAGCTATGCATTCCAGCTAGCTCTCTTCGTCTTTTGTTGTTGCGGGAGGCGCATGGAGGAGGATTAATGGGACACTTTGGCGTGAAGAAGACGGAGGACGTACTTGCTACACATTTCTTTTGCCCAAAGATGAGACGGGATGTTGAGCGTTTTGTTGCTCGCTGCACTACATGTCAAAAAGCTAAGTCACGACTCAATCCTCATGGTTTATATATGCCTTTGCCTGTACCTAGTGTTCCTTGGGAGGATATATCTATGGACTTTGTTTTAGGTTTACCTCGAACAAAGAAGGGGAGGGATAGCATATTTGTTGTCGTGGATAGATTCTCAAAAATGGCACACTTTATACCATGTCATAAAAGCGATGATGCTGTTAATGTTGCTGATTTGTTCTTCCGTGAAATTATTCGTTTGCATGGCGTGCCAAATACTATTGTTTCAGATCGTGATACTAAATTTCTTAGCCACTTTTGGAGATGTTTATGGGCTAAGATGGGGACTAAACTGCTTTTTAGTACTACTTGTCACCCCCAAACTGATGGACAAACTGAAGTAGTCAATAGAACATTGTCTACTATGCTTAGGGCTGTTTTGAAGAATAATAAGAAAATGTGGGAAGAATGCTTGCCTCATATTGAGTTTGCTTATAATCGTTCATTGCATTCTACTACTAAGATGTGCCCTTTTGAAATTGTGTATGGTTTCCTACCTCGTGCACCTATTGATTTGTTGCCTCTTCCATCTTCGGAGAAGGTTAATTTTGATGCTAAACAACGTGCTGAATTGATCTTAAAAATGCATGAGTTAACTAAGGAAAACATTGAGCGTATGAATGCTGAATATAAACTTGCTGGAGATAAGGGTAGAAAACATGTTGTGTTTGCACCTGGAGATCTTGTTTGGTTACATTTGCGTAAGGATAGATTTCCTGATTTGCGCAAATCAAAGCTAATGCCACGTGCTGATGGTCCTTTTAAGGTGTTAGAGAAAATAAATGATAATGCATATAAACTTGAGCTGCATGCAGATTTTGGGGTTAGTCCCACTTTTAACATTGCAGATTTGAAGCCTTATTTGGGTGAGGGAGATGAGCTTCCGTCGAGGACAACTTCATTTCAAGAAGGGGAGGATGATGAGGACCTCAATACCATTGTTACACCCACAGCCCCTGCTGCTATACATACTGGACCAATTACTACAGCTCACGCACGCCAATTAAATTACCAGGTACTTTCGTTTCTTGGTATTGATTCTAATGTTCATGAGAATATGATGCTGCCTAAATTGGATACATTTGTTTTGCTTACAAATGAAGGGCCTAGCTTTGAGAAGGATGAACATTGGAGCAAGAACAAGCATGGAGATGACGGCATGCGCATGGGGGACGGAGTTACAAGTGATGATTTCAGGACGTTGAAGCCACCATAATGCGTGCATGAAGCCTTGGACGAAATATACAAGATGCTACTTCATAACTTTCGTCCAGAGGCTATTCTAGGTGCTGCGTCACCTTATTATTGGGCCAGGCCCATGTAATTTCGAAATACTTGAGTATAGGCTATTTTTAGAGTCCGTATGTGTGGGGAAACAAGAGATAGTGTTGGTTTTGGACCCCTTCCCCAAGGGCCACGAAATTCACCCCTCTTCCTCCATATATACAGCCCTTAGGGCGTCGTTTAGACTGTGGGTTTTGTTTAGATTAAAAATTCGCCATAGCTGCAACTTCGCGTACTTCGTTTGTGTTCAACGACCAGACAAAGGCGTCACAGAACCCCATCTTGATCAATAAAGCTTTCATCTTATATTCGCAATATCCAGATTGCAATCTCAGTTTCTTGCTTGTGCTTTGTTTGCTCGCAGGAAACAGACCCTCGTGGTCAGGTTGATCCTGCTCCGGCGTGGTCAATAACCTCTCGGAGTTGGTTTAGCGATTGCTAAGGCGCGACGTCCTCGCACGTTTGTAGTCGGATCGTCAAAGTCGACTTCCATCAAAGCGATATCCATCATCTCATCGAAAGACGGGACACCTTTGCCTCTATCAAGAACCGGTTACCCTTTGTATCGTCCTTTGTTGGATTTGGATCTTGTATCTCACCTTTGTGTTCATCGATCTAGCGCATGTGTGATCTATTCTTGTTGGTTGAGTGATTCTCTCGTGTTCCCTTTTGTGTTTCCCCTCGTTTTCCCCTCGTGTTCTACGTGTTCCTCGTTGGGATCCGCTCCTTTCGTGAAAGATCGGCCATGTAGGGTTCCACCCTACATCACCAGGACTAAGGGATTCGCGCATATAACCTTTGTCGAGCAGCTCCTGTACTTGACGCATAATCTCCTTCGTCTCCTTTGGATTGGTATGGTATGGTGCACGGTTGGGTAATGATGCACCGGGAATTAAGTCAATCTGATGCTCAATCCCTCGAATGGGAGGTAATCCCGGTGGCACGTCTTGTGGAAAGACGTCAGCGAACTCTTGCAAAATGTTAGTGACAGCAGGAGGCAAAGAGGAAGGCACGTCCTCGAATGAAAATACTGCCTCTTTGCACACAAAAGCATAGCAAATAGATTTGCTGAAATCTAGCTCATCAATATCAGATTTGGTGGCAAATAAACATGCACTTTTCAATTTAATTTCAGAAGCAACACTAGATGGTTTATTATTGGGCTTCATTTGTTGCTCAAATTCTTTTTCCACAATCTGATTTTCACTCTTATTCTTCTCCTATTTTGCTTTATTAGCTCTATTAATATCATCTTTCAAAATGGAATCAGGAGTCATAGGAAGCAAAGTAATATTTTTATCCTTATGAACAAGAGTATACTCATTGTTTCTACCATGGTGTACAGAATTTTTATCAAATTGCCATGGTCGACCAAGTAATAAGGAACATGCTTGCATAGGTACCACATCACAATTAACATAATCAGCATATGTAGAGATACTAAAATGCACACGAACAGTACGTGTTACCTTAACCTTGCCGCTGTTGTTGAACCATTGGATGTAGTAAGGATGTGGATGTGGTCTTGTGGTGAGAGATAGCTTCTCCACCATCTCCATGCTAGCCAAGTTGTTGGAGCTCCCTCCATCTATGATGACTCGCACAGAACGTTCCTTCACAACTCCCTTTGTATGGAACAAATTATGCCTCTGATTTTGCTCAGCTTCTGTGACCTGCACACTCAAAACACGTTGAGCAACTAAACATTCATACCTGTCAGCGTCTTCAGGAGCCATGTATTGCGTCTCATGATCAGAATCATCTCCACCGTATTCTTCACGTGTGATAAGAGCCAAAGTCTCCTCATCATAATCACTAGCGGACTCATACCCACCATCCTCAGTAGCAATCATCACACGCTGAGATTTGTATTCTCGCGCATAATGTCCTCTTCCCTTACCGCGACGACAAATAATATCACTTGTGTGCCCTGTTGATGCCATGGACGAAGAAGAGTTCTGTGCAGGCCCGGCAGGTGTGCTCTTGGCATATAGTGCTGGTTGTGCCTGCTTTCTTGTATCACGGCTGATGAGGACATCAATACCATTGTTACACCCACAGCCCCTGCTGCTATACATACTGGACCAATTACTAGAGCTCGCGCACGCCAATTAAATTACCAGGTACTTTCGTTACTTGGTAATGATTCTAATGTTCATGAGAATATGATGCTGCCTAAATTGGATACATTTGTTTTGCTTACAAATGAAGGGCCTAGCTTTGAGAAGGATGAACATTGGAGCAAGAACAAGCATGGAGATGATGGCATGCACATGGGGAACAAGAATGGTTACAAGTGATGATTTCAGGACGTTGAAGCAACCATAATGCGTGCATGAAGCCTTGGACGAAATATACAAGATGGTACTTCATAACTTTCGTCCAGAGGCTATTCTAGGTGCTGCGTCACCTTATTATTGGGCCAGGCCCATGTAATTTCGAAATACTTGAGTATAGGCTGTTTTTAGAGTCCGTATGTGTGGGGAAACAAGAGATAGGGTTGGTTTCGGACCCCTTCCCCAAGGGCCACGAAATTCCCCCCCCCCTTCCTCCATATATACAGCCCTTAGGGCGTCGTTTAGACTTTGGGTTTTGTTTAGATTAAAAGTTCGCCATAGCTGCAACTTCGCGTACTTCGTTTGTGTTCAACGACCAGACAAAGGCGTCACAGAACCCCACCTTGATCAATAAAGCTTTCATCTTATATTCGCAATATCCAGATTGCAATCTCAGTTTCTTGGTTGTTCTTTGTTTGCTCGCAGGAAACAGACCCTCGTGGTCAGGTTGATCGTGCTCCGGCGTGGTCAATAACCTCTCGGAGTTGGTTTAGCGATTGCTAAGGCGCGACGTCATCGCACGTTCGTAGTCGGATTGTCAAAGTCGACTTCCACCAAAGCGATATCCATCATCTCATCGAAAGACGAGACACCTTGCCTCTATCAAGTGGTATCAGATTTCCAGGTTGCTCGGTGAAATTTTACAGTTTTCGTAGTTTAGATCGAGTTTGTTCTTCATACCTATAGTCCACGAAAAAGCCAAAAAAAATTTAGGGTTAGTTCATCCTATCCGAACCAATCTGAGCCTTTGCATAATCTTTTCTGTGTTTGCTTTGTTGAATTTGCGGTTGCGTCGTCGTGTCAAGTTGCTGGTCTTAGCGTCTAGTCCTTTAGAGTTTCGAGTTCTGTTCACAGGTTGTCACGTCGCCGCTGCCATATATCACCACCGCATCATCATCATCGCTGCCATATACCACCACCGCACCAACTTCATCGCCGCTGCCATATACCACCACCACATATTCACCGCCAATCCGAGTCCATATACGCCACCACATATCCGCCGCCATCACGCCAATCCGAGTACACCTGCAACATATATCCGCCACCAGTCCGAGTTCCACCAGATTCATCTCCGCCACCAGTCTGAGTTCCACCAGATTCATCTCCGCCACCAGTCCTAGTCCAAGTCCAGTATTTTGTTACTCTGTTTTGGATTTCCAGATCACGCCATACTCCGAGTCGTGACAGAGAAGGACTCCCAAACTTTTGTGTTACCCGCAGTAGAAAAATAGTTCCAGTTTCAAAAAAAAAGAGGAATTCTGGCTAGGCAGTTTTTAGACCATTTGTAGACTTTTTCGAAAAAAAATTGTTGCGGAGCAAAAAAAAAGTGAAAAAAAATTCGGAGTGTGCTCCTCCCTTGTTTACGTGCAGCGCCGTGATTTTTTTAGTGTTCTAGGCTCGCGTCTCTAGCATGGTCTAGCCTAGGACCAGCACAATACCGTCGTTGAGCGTTTATTCAACTTTGCATATCTGAATTGATTATTGCTGACCCTTTTTGCTACCATATTATAAGCCTTCCCAGCTCCACATACATCTACGTCGTGCGTTTGACTCTCCCTGGTAATCGCTCTATCCAAGCTTTGAGAGTTTTGACTACAACGGTCGCCGATCACCACCTGCTGCTGGGTAAGAACTGGTAAGAATTTGAGATTCGCTTGAAGGATTTGTGACACACCACCATCACCACCACTTCCTAGTAGTCTGTAGGATCATAATCTTTTGTGTTCCTATTGCTGCTAACCATGGCAGGATCACAAGCCGATGAGACTGATTGGGAGAACATGACGAACAAGGGGTTGCATGATAAATTTCAGCAAATGATGAGTGGCCAGGTGGGAGATGTGCTAAACAGATTTGAAGAGGCTATGGAGAAGATAGATGTCGTGGAGAAGTCATTTGAGACAAAGCTGGATAATAGGTTTAATGAATTGCTCAAGCGTCTTCCCCAACCACCACTGGCTGCACCTGTCGCACCTCTACAACAACAACAACCACATCTCCAACGTCGCCTTCCAAATCAAGTGGGACGAGCACAACGCGTTCCAATTGAGACCGGTCAAAATTCGGGTGCCGCTGCACCTACTGTTGATGCTTCTTTGGCTCCTGCTACTGCGGCGGCTGAGGAGGATGATGATTATGCGGGCGATTATGAGGATGAGGTTGATCAAAATCAGAACTACGTGCAGCCACCAGCACCACCACCAGCAGGTCAACCTCAGGTATATATTCGCAACGGTAGGCCTGCACCACCACCTCAGGTACGAGATCATGACCATGTTCCTAAACTGAAATTGAATATTCCACCGTTTGAGGGTAGATACATTCCTGATGTATATCTTACTTGGGAGTTAGAAACTGAACAACGTTTTACATGTTTACAATATCCCGAGGAGAGACAGGTTGCTGCTGCTGTTTGTGCTTTCACTAGTTTTGCATGTGTATGGTGGTCTGAACATCGTAGATTATATCCTATTTCAGCTACTTGGGCTGCTTTGAAAACTGCTATGCGTACTCGTTGGGTTCCACCATATTATCAACGTGAATTGCTTCAAAAACTGCAGCGTTTACGACAACGAAAAATTCTGTAGAAGAATATTATCTGGAATTACAAACTGGCATGATTAGATGTGGTATTGTTGAGGAGAATGAAGCAATGCTTCCACGTTTTATGGGTGGTTTAAATAGAGAGATTCAGACCATTCTAGAGTATAAGGAGTATACTACTATGACTCGTTTATTCCATCTTGCTTGTAAAGCTGAACGTGAAGTGCAGGATCGACAAGCATTGGCGCGAACTAACTTTTCTGCAGGTCGACCTTCATCATGGACACCGCGTGCATCTTCTACTTCCACTGCAGCAGCACCTCCATCAGGTTCCACCTCCAGCCGTGATACAAGAAAGCAGGCACAACCACCACTATCTGCCAAGAGCGCACCTGCCGGGCCTGCACAGAGCTCTTCTTCTTCCATGGCATCAACAGGGCACACAAGTGATATTATTTGTCGTCGTTGTAAGGGAAGAGGACATTATGCGCGAGAATGCAAATCTCAGCGTGTGATGATTGCTATTGAGGATGGTGGGTATGAGTCCGCTAGTGACTATGATGAGGAGACTTTGGCTCTTATTACACGTGAAGAACATGGTGGAGATGATTCTGAAAATGAGACGCAATACATGGCTCCTGAAGACGCTGACAGGTATGAATGTTTAGTTGCTCAACGTGTTTTGAGTGTGCAGGTCACACAAGCAGAGCAAAATCAGAGGCATAATTTGTTCCATACAAAGGGAGTGGTGAAGGAACGTTCTGTTCGCGTCATCATAGATGGAGGGAGCTGTAACAACTTGGCTAGCATGGAGATGGTGGAGAAACTATCTCTCACCACAAGACCACATCCACATCCTTACTACATCCAATGGTTCAACAACAGCGGCAAGGTTAAGGTAACACGTACTGTTCGTGTGCATTTTAGTATCTCTACATATGCTGATTGTGTTGATTGTGATGTGGTACCCATGCAAGCATGTTCCTTATTACTTGGTAGACCATGGCAATTTGATAAAAATTCTGTACACCATTGTAGAAACAATCAGTATACTCTTGTTCATAAGGATAAAAATATTACTTTGCTTCCTATGACTCCTGATTCCATTTTGAAAGATGACATTAATAGAGCTAATAAAGCAAAACAGGAGAAAAATAAGAGTGAAAATCAGATTGTGGCAAAAGAATTTGAGCACCAAATGAAACCTAATAATAAACCATTTAGTGTTGTTTCTGAATTTAAATTGAAAAGTGCATGTTTACTTGCCACAAAATCTGATATTCATGAGCTAGATTTCAACAAATTGTTTGCTATGCTTTTGTGTGCAAAGAGGCATTATTTTCATTCGAGGACGTGCCTTCCTCTTTGCCCCCTGCTGTCACTAACATTTTGCAGGAGTTCGCTGACGTCTTTCCACAAGACGTGCCACCGGTATTACCACCTATTCGAGGGATTGAGCATCAAATTGACTTAATTCCCGGTGCATCGCTACCCAACCGTGCACCATACCGTACCAATCCAGAGGAGACGAAGGAGATTATGCGTCAAGTACAGGAGCTGCTCGACAAAGGTTATATACGCGAATCTCTTAGTCCTTGTGCTGTTCCTATTATACTTGTGCCTAAAAAGGATGGTACATCGCGTATGTGTGTTGATTGTAGAGGCATTAATAACATTACTATTCGTTATCGTCATCCAATTCCTAGGCTAGATGATATGCTTGATGAATTGAGTGGCTCTACAATATTTTCCAAAGTTGATATGCGTAGTGGATACCATCAAATTCATATGAAACTGGGAGATGAATGGAAAACAGCATTTAAAACTAAGTTTGGTTTTATATGAGTGGTTAGTCATGCCTTTTGGGTTAACTAATGCACCTAGTACTTTCATGAGACTAATGAACAAAGTTTTACGTGCTTTTATTGGACGATTTGTGGTAGTCTATTTTGATGATATACTGATTTATACCAAATCTTTGGAAGAACATTTGGAACATTTACGTGCTGTTTTTATTGCTCTACGTGAAGCACGTTTGTTTGGTAACCTTGGGAAGTGCACCTTTTGCACCGACCGAGTATCTTTTCTTGGCTATGTAGTTACTCCACAGGGAATTGAAGTTGATAATGCCAAGATTGAAGCTATTGAGAGTTGGCCGCAGCCCAAAACGGTCACACAAGTGAGGAGTTTCATTGGCCTCGCTGGTTTCTATAGGCGTTTTGTGAGAGATTTCAGCACCATTGCTGCACCTCTCAACAAGCTTACAAAGAAGGATGTGCCTTTTGTTTGGGGTACCGCACAGGAAGCAGCCTTCACGGCATTGAAAGATAAGTTGACACATGCTCCTTTACTCCAACTTCCTGATTTTAATAAGACTTTTGAGCTTGAATTTGATGCTAGTGGAATTGGATTAGGAGGTGTGTTATTACAAGATGGTAAACCTGTTGCATACTTTTCTGAAAAATTGAGTGGGCCTAGTCTGAATTATTCAACTTATGATAAAGAACTATATGCTCTTGTTCGGACTTTAGAAACATGGCAACATTATTTATGGCCCAAAGAATTTGTTATACATTCTGATCATGAATCTTTGAAACATATTAAAAGTCAAGCTAAACTGAATCGTAGACATGCTAAATGGGTTGAATTCATTGAAACTTTCCCTTATGTCATTAAACACAAGAAGGGTAAAGAAAATGTTATTGCTGATGCATTGTCTCGTCGCTATACTATGCTGTCACAACTTGACTTCAAAATATTTGGTTTGGAGACCATCAAAGATCAATATGTGCATGATGCTGATTTTAAAGATGTTTTGCTGAATTGTAAAGAAGGACGAACATGGAACAAGTTCCTCGTTAATGATGGATTTGTGTTCCGTGCTAACAAGCTATGCATTCCAGCTAGCTCTCTTCGTCTTTTGTTGTTGCGGGAGGCGCATGGAGGAGGATTAATGGGACACTTTGGCGTGAAGAAGACGGAGGACGTACTTGCTACACATTTCTTTTGCCCAAAGATGAGACGGGATGTTGAGCGTTTTGTTGCTCGCTGCACTACATGTCAAAAAGCTAAGTCACGACTCAATCCTCATGGTTTATATATGCCTTTGCCTGTACCTAGTGTTCCTTGGGAGGATATATCTATGGACTTTGTTTTAGGTTTACCTCGAACAAAGAAGGGGAGGGATAGCATATTTGTTGTCGTGGATAGATTCTCAAAAATGGCACACTTTATACCATGTCATAAAAGCGATGATGCTGTTAATGTTGCTGATTTGTTCTTCCGTGAAATTATTCGTTTGCATGGCGTGCCAAATACTATTGTTTCAGATCGTGATACTAAATTTCTTAGCCACTTTTGGAGATGTTTATGGGCTAAGATGGGGACTAAACTGCTTTTTAGTACTACTTGTCACCCCCAAACTGATGGACAAACTGAAGTAGTCAATAGAACATTGTCTACTATGCTTAGGGCTGTTTTGAAGAATAATAAGAAAATGTGGGAAGAATGCTTGCCTCATATTGAGTTTGCTTATAATCGTTCATTGCATTCTACTACTAAGATGTGCCCTTTTGAAATTGTGTATGGTTTCCTACCTCGTGCACCTATTGATTTGTTGCCTCTTCCATCTTCGGAGAAGGTTAATTTTGATGCTAAACAATGTGCTGAATTGATCTTAAAAATGCATGAGTTAACTAAGGAAAACATTGAGCGTATGAATGCTAAATATAAACTTGCTGGAGATAAGGGTAGAAAACATGTCGTGTTTGCACCTGGAGATCTTGTTTGGTTACATTTGCGTAAGGATAGATTTCCTGATTTGCGCAAATCAAAGCTAATGCCACGTGCTGATGGTCCTTTTAAGGTGTTAGAGAAAATAAATGATAATGCATATAAACTTGAGCTGCGTGCAGATTTTGGGGTTAGTCCCATTTTTAACATTGCAGATTTGAAGCCTTATTTGGGTGAGGGAGAAGAGCTTCCGTCGAGGACGTCTTCATTTCAAGAAGGGGAGGATGATGAGGACATCAATACCATTGTTACACCCACAGCCCCTGCTGCTATACATACTGGACCAATTACTACAGCTCGCGCACACCAATTAAATTAGCAGGTACTTTCGTTTCTTGGTAATGATTCTAATGTTCATGAGAATATGATGCTGCCTAAATTGGATACATTTGTTTTGCTTACAAATGAAGGGCCTAGCTTTGAGAAGGATGAACATTGGAGCAAGAACAAACATGCAGATGATGGCATGCGCATGGGGAACAAGAACGGAGTTACAAGTGATGATTTCAGGACGTTGAAGCCACCATAATGCGTGCATGAAGCCTTGGACGAAATATACAAGATGGTACTTCATAACTTTCGTCCAGAGGCTATTCTAGGTGCTGCGTCACCTTATTATTGGGCCAGGCCCATGTAATTTCAAAATACTTGAGTATAGGCTGTTTTAGAGTCCCTATGTGTGGGGAAACAAGAGATAGGGTTGGTTTCGGACACCTTCCCCAAGGGCCACGAAATTCCCCCCTCTTTCTCCATATATACAACCCTTAGGGCGTCGTTTAGACTTTGGGTTTTGTTTAGATTAAAAGTTCGCCATAGCTGCAACTTCGCGTACTTCGTTTGTGTTCAACGACCAGACATAGGCGTCACAGAACCCCACCTTGATCAATAAAGCTTTCATCTTATATTCGCAATATCCAGATTGCAATCTCAGTTTCTTGGTTGTTCTTTGTTTGCTCGCAGGAAACAGACCC
The DNA here is from genome assembly GCF_002575655.3 of Aegilops tauschii subsp. strangulata. Taxonomy (NCBI): domain Eukaryota; kingdom Viridiplantae; phylum Streptophyta; class Magnoliopsida; order Poales; family Poaceae; genus Aegilops; species Aegilops tauschii. Next base: position 344,283,035 of record NC_053041.3, read on the forward strand.
TCGTGGTCAGGTTGATCGTGCTCCGGCGTGGTCAATAACCTCTCGGAGTTGGTTTAGCGATTGCTAAGGCGCGACGTCATCGCACGTTCGTAGTCGGATCGTCAAAGTCGACTTCCACCAAAGCGATATCCATCATCTCATCGAAAGACGGGACACCTTTGCCTCTATCAACGGCTGTAGGTGGCACCTGATGGAGGTGCTGGTGCACTGGAAGTAGAGGATGCACGCGGTGTCCATGATGAAGGTCGACCTGCAGAAAAGTTAGTTCGTGCCAATGCTTGTCGATCCTGCACTTCACGTTCAGCTTTACAAGCAAAATGGAATAAACGAGTGATATTAGTATACTCCTTATACTCTAGAATGGTCTGAATCTCTCTATTTAATCCACCCATAAAACGTGCAAGCATAGCTTCGTTCTCCTCAACAATACGATCTAATCATGCCAGTTTGTAATTCCTGATAATATTCTTCTAGAGAATTTGTCCCTTGTCGTAAACGCTGCAATTTTTGAAGCAATTCACGTTGATAATACGGTGGAACCCAACGAGTACGCATAGCAATTTTCAAAGCGGCCCAAGTAGCTGGAATAGGATATAATCTACAATGTTCAGACCACTATACACATGCAAAACTAGTGAAAGCACAAACAGCAGCAGCAACCCGTCTCTCCTCGGGATATTGTAAACATGTAAAACGTTGTTCAGTTTCTAACTCCCAAGTAAGATATATATTAGGAACATATCTACCCTCAAATGGTGGAATATTCAATTTCAGTTTAGGAATATGGTCATTATCTCATACCTGAGGTGGTGGTGCAGGCCTACCGTTGCGAATATATACCTGAGGTCGACCTGCTGGAGGTGGTGCTGGTGGCTGCACGTAGTTCTGATTTTGATCAACCTCATCCTCATAATCGCCCACATAATCGTCATCCTCCTCAGCCGCCGCAGCAGCAGGAGCCAAAGACGCATCAACAGTAGGTGCAGCGGCACCCGAATTTTGACCAGTCTCAATTGGAACGCGTTGTGCTCGTCCCAATTGATTTGGAAGGCGGCGTTGGAGATGTTGTTGTTGTTGTTGTTGTAGAGGTGCGACAGGTGCAGCCGGTGGTGGTTGGGGAAGACGCTTGAGCAATTCATTAAACTTGTTATCCAGCTTTGTCTCGAACGACTTCTCCACGGCATCTATCTTCTCCATAGCCTCTTCAAATCTGTTTAGCACATCTCCCACCTGGCCACTCATCATTTGCTGAAATTTATCATGCAACTCCTTGTTCGTCATGTTCTCCCAATCAGTCTCATCGGCTTGTGATCCTGCCATGGTTAGCAGCAATAGAAACACACAAGAATATGATCCTACAGACTACTAGGAAGTGGTGGTGATGGTGGTGTGTCACAAATCCTTCAAGCGAATCTCAAATTCTTACCAGTTCTTACCCAGCAGCAGGCGATGATCGGCAACCGTTGTAGTCAAAACTCTCAAAGCTTGGATAGAGCGATTACCGGGGAGAGTCAAACGCACGACGTAGATGTATGTGGAGCTGGGAAGGCTTATAATATGGTAGCAAAAAGGGTCAGCAATAATCAATTCAGAGATGCAAAGTTGAATAAACGCTCAACGACGGTACTATGCTGGTCCTAGGCTAGACCGTGCTAGAGACGCGAGCCTAGAACACTAACAAAATCACGGCGCTGCACGTAAACAAGGGAGGAGCACGCTCTGAATTTTTTTTCTTTTTTTCACTTTTTTCACTTTTTTTTGCTCCGCAACAATTTTTTTTGGAAAAAGTCTACAAATGTCCTAAAAACTGCCTAGCCAGAATTTTCCAGACTTAGTTTTTTTTGAAACTGGAACTATTTTTCTACTGCGGGTAACACGGAAGTTTGGGAGTCCTTCTCTGTCACGACTCGGAGTATGGCGTGATCTGGAAATCCAAAACAGAGTAACAAAATACTGGACTCGGACTGGTGGCGGAGATAAATCTGGTGGAGCTCGGACTGGTGGCGGAGATGAATCTGGTGGAACTCGGACTGGTGGCGGATATATGTTGCAGGTGGACTCGGATTGGCGTGATGGCGGCGGATATGTGGTGGCGTAGATGGACTCGGATTGGCGGTGAATATGTGGTGGTGGTATATGGCAGTGGCGATGAAGTTCGTGCGGTGGTGGTATATGGTAGCAGCGATGATGATGACTGGTGGCGGAGATGAATCTGGTGTCCCGTCTTTCGATGAGATGATTGATATCGCTTTGGTGGAAGTCAACTTTGACGATCCGACTACGAACGTGCAAGGACGTAGCGCCTTAGAATTCGCTAAAACAACTCCGAGAGGTTATTGACCACACCGGAGCACGGTCAACCTGACCACGAGGGTCTATTTCCTGCGAGCAGACGAAGAACAAGCAAGAAACTGAGATTGCAATCTAGATATTGCGAATATAAGATGAAAGCTTTATTGATCAAGGTGGGGTTCTGTGACGCCTTTGTCTGGTCGTTGAACACAAACGAAGTACGCGAAGTTGCAGCTATGGCGAACTTTAATCTAAACAAAACCCAAAGTCTAAACGACGCCCTAAGGGCTGTATATATGGAGGAAGAGGGGGGGGGGGTTTCGTGGCCCTTGGGGAAGGGGTCCGAAACCAACCCTATCTCTTGTTTCCCCACACATACGGACTCTAAAAACAGCCTATACTCAAGTATTTCAAAATTACATGGGCCTGGCCCAATAATAAGGTGACGCAGCACCTAGAATAGCCTCTGGACGAAAGTTATGAAGTAGCATCTTGTATATTTCGTCCGAGGCTTCATGCACGCATTATGGTGGCTTCAACGTCCTGAAATCATCACTTGTAACTCCGTTCTTGTTCCCCTTGCGCATGCCATCATCTCCATGCTTGTTTTTGCTCCAATGTTCATCCTTCTCCAAGCTAGGCCCTTCATTTGTAAGCAAAACAAATGTATCCAATTTAGGCAGCATCATATTCTCATGAACATTAGAATCATTACCAAGAACCGAAAGTACCTGGTAATTTAATTGGCATGCGCGAGCTCTAGTAATTGGTCGAGTATGTATAGCAGCAGGGGCTGTGGGTGTAACAATGGTACTGATGTCCTCATCAAAAAGGGAACCGAGTTTCGTCAAAAATCACATGCCGAGAAATAATGATGTGGCAAGACTCGAGATCCATGCAGCGGTAACCACGATGATTAGAGGGGTAACCGAGGAACACGCATGCTGTCGAACGGTGCGACAGTTTGTGAGGCATGGTGGCGGAGAGGTTTGGGTAACATAAACAACCGAACGTACGAAGGAGAGTATAGTCGGGTGTTTTGGAAAAAAGAGCGAAGTAGGGGCAAGGCGCGGCGAGAGCTTTGGTGGGTAGTCTGTTGAGAAGATAGGTGGCTGCATGAAGAGATTCAACCCAAAAATTTCCAGGCATGCTCGCTTGAAATAAGAGTGTGCGTACTATGTCGTTGACAGTGCGAATTATGCGTTCAGCTTTACCATTTTGTGGGGAAGTGTATGGACACGAGAAGCGTAGGAGAATCCCGTGTTTAACGGAGAGTTCCTGAAGAGCGTGGTTGTCGAATTCACGTCCATTATCGCACTGAATGGCTTGAAGAGAGAGGGGAAACTGTGTGGTGACATAAGCACGAAAGTTAGATAAAAGAGAGAATGCTTCAGATTTTTGGCGTAGGGGATGCGTCCATAAGTAATGAGTGAAATCATCTAAAATGACTAGAAAGTATTTATAGCCAGAGACACTCGGAATAGGTGAAGTCCACAAATCACAATGTATTAATTCAAAAGGTCTATGACTTTGAGTAGTAGAAGCTAAAAATGGTAAACAAACATGACGGCCAAGTTGACATGCATGACATAAACTAGAGTCCTTGAGCACTTTATTTATGGGGAGTGATGACGACGAAACGAGGTGCCAGAATGCGTTAGCGCCGGGGTGACCAAGACGCCGGTGCCAAAGAGTGGAGTCGGCGGTGATGGTGGTGAGGACGTGCGGCAAGGAGGTGACCGGATAGAGATAACCCGAGCTACTGCACCTAAGAATCACGGCCCCTGTCCTGAGATCCTTCACAGAAAAACCCCAAGGGTCAAATTCCACCGAACATAAGTTGTCAATAGTAAACTGACGAACATAAATTAGATTTTTAACTATGCGGGGAGTGACAAGGACATAACGAAGAGTACGACGACAAGAGGAAGTAGGGAGAGATTCATGACCGGAGTGAGAGACGGGAATAGAGGACCATCTCCGACCATGATATCTTTATGTGGAGGATTGGAAGAGAGAGAGTTGAGGTTACCGGCGTCCGAGGACATGTGAGCCGCTGCTCCGGTGTCCATGACCCACTCCGTGGGAGCCTGCAAGCTCATGGTGTTGAAGTAGCTCGCAAGGGCGAACAGGTCCCATGTCGGTGTCAAGGGGGAGCCGTAGGTGGGGTAGCCGCTGTAAGTGAATGTCGCGGGCGATGGAGGTGTGTACGCCGGGGCAGGCAAGGCCATGTAGCCATGAGCCGGGCGGGATGGCGGCGCGGCAGGGCGCGGCCCGAGGATGCCGTTGCCGTGGCCGGCCTGGTGGTAGACGGGTCCTCCGTGACCCATCATCGGGTGCATGTAGATGGCACCAGTCCAGGGGTGCTGCATGCTGGGAAAGGCGGGGGAGCCACCACCCTTGTTGTTCTTCTTCTTGCCCTTGCGGCCTGAACGATTGCCGGAGGGGGCGCCAAAGGGTGCAGGAGCGCCAAACCCGGAGCGCCCGGCGTGAGGCTGCTGCGGCGAGAGAGCAGGGCCGCCGCGAAGCCCCCAGGAGGGGGCGGTGTAGAAGGCCGAGGGCGAAGACGAGCTCGTGTTCGACGCTTAAGCTCCTGGAGAAGAAGCATGTTGCAAAATTGGAGAAAGGAAAGAAGGCGTGAGGAGGGGAGCGAGGTTGCCGATGTCCTTGTAGTGGTCATTGAGGCCCTTGATGGTGTTCCATACCAAGGCGTCGTCGGAGACGGGGGCGTTGACGTCGGCGAGGGCGTCGGCGACCGTCTTCTACTCAAGGCAATAGGCGGTGACGCTCTTGTCCAGCTGCTCGATGTTGCGGAACTTCAGGCCAAGATAGCCGGCGTGGGCTTGTTGGTTGTCGCGAAAGAGGGCGGTGATGGCGCCGAGGACGGCGGAGGCCATTGTGCCCGCCGCCATGACCATGTCGGAGATGTCGGGAGCGACGGAGCCGTACAGCCAACGAAGGACGGTGTAGTCCATCTGCTGCCATTCCTCGTCGACCGGAGGAGGCGCCACGTCGAGGTGATCCGCGAGGGCGTATTGGCTGGCGGCGATGTCGAGGAAGCGACGCCACTTGGTGAAGTTTGAGGCCTTGAGGTCGAGGGTGACGGGGATCAGGCTCTTGACGTTTTGGATGGCAGTGGCCTGAGCCTAGAGGCGGCGTGGGGATGAGGAAGATCGCCGGCGCCAGACATGGCTGCGACGGCGAAGGCAGGAGAGGGGGGGGCGGCGTGGAAGCTTGGGGCGGCGGCGGTAGTGGAGAGGGGCGGAAGCGAATCGCTTGGCTGATACCATGATAGAATTAGAGGAAGAGAATGATTGACCACACAATCGGTGGTTTCCTGCTATCTCATATATATAGACAATTACAAGATATACAGGGAAACAATCTGAACAAATCCTAACCATAATGGCCTGATTACATGCAAGATATCAAGCTCTGAACATGGCAGGGTATAACCGAATATACTGACATATTCGGATTGCCTAACACCAGGTAATCGCTTTATCCAAGCTTTGCGAGTTTTGACTACAACAGTTGCCGATCACCACCTGCTGCTGGGTAAGAACTGGTAAGAATTTGAGATTTGCTTGACGGATTTGTGACACCCCACCACCGCCACTTTCTAGTAGACTGTAGGATCATATTCTTGTGTGGTTCTATTACTGCTAACCATGGCAGGATCACAAGCCGACGAGATTGACTGGGAGAGCATGACGAAGAAAGAGCTTCATGATAAATTTCAGCAACTGTTAGGTCAACAGGTGGAAGACGTTATGGCCAGCTTTGGAAAGGCACTGGAGAGGATTGATGATATTGAGAAGACAATTGACACCAAGTTGGACACCAAGTTTGATGTAGTACTCGCGCGTGTACCACAACCATCAGCGGCCTCTCCTGCACCATTGCAACAACAACAACAACAACCACGTCCACATCGCGAAACAGCTCTCCGCTGAGTGGGCCGTGTTCCTCTTGAGCCAGGACAAAATTCTGGTTCCGCTGCTACTGCTGTTGATGCTCCTGTAGCTCGTGCTACTACTGCAGAGGTGGAGGACTATTACGAGGATGAGGTTGATCAAAATCAGAACTACGTGCAACCACCAGCACCACAACCACCAGGTCGTCCACATGCAAATAATCACAATGGTAGGGCTCTCCCTCAGGTACGAGATCATGACCATCTTCCTAAACTAAAATTGAATATTCCACCATTCGAGGGTTGATATGTTCCTGATATATATCTTACTTGGGAGTTAGAAACAGAACAACGTTTTACATGTTTAGAATATCCCGAGGAGAGACGTGTTGCTGCTGCACTTTGTGCTTTCACTAGTTTTGCTTGTGTGTGGTGGTCTGAACATCGTACATTATATCTGAATAATATTCCAACTTCTTGGGCTGCTTTGAAAACTGCTATGCGTACTCGTTGGGTTCCACCATATTATCAACGTTAATTACTTCAAAAATTGCAGCGTTTAAGACAAGGAAAAAATTCCATAGAGGAATACTATCAGGAATTACAAACTGGCATGATTAGATGTGGTATTGTTGAGGATAATGAAGCTATGCTTGCATGTTTTATGGGTGGATTAAATAGAGAGATTCAGACCATTCTAGAGTATAAGGAGTATAATAATATCACTCGTTTATTCCATCTTGCTTGTAAAGCTGAACGTGAAGTGCAGGATCGACAAGCATTGGCGCGAACTAACTTTTCTGCAGGTCGACCTTCATCATGGACACCACGTCCATCCTCTACTTCCACTGCACCATCACCTACCTCAGGTGCCACCTCCAACCATGATACAAGAAAGCAGGCCCAACCACCATTATCTGTCAAGAGCACACCGGCCTGCACAGAGCTCTTCTTCTTCCATGGCATCAACAGGGCACACAAGTGATATTATTTGTCGTCGTTGTAACGGAAGAGGTCATTATGCGAGAGAATGCAAATCTCAGCGTGTGATGATTGCCACCGAGGATGGTGGGTATGAGTCCGCTAGTGACTATGATGAGGAGACTTTGGCTCTTATCACACGTGAAGAACACGGTGGAGATGATTCTGATCATGAGACGCAATACATGGCTCCTGAAGATGCTGACAGGTATGAATGTTTAGTTGCTCAATGTGTTTTGAGTGTGCAGGTTACACAAGCTAAGCAAAATCAGAGGCATAATTTGTTTCATACAAAGGGAGTTGTGAAGGAACGTTCTATTCACGTCATCATAGATGGAGGGAGCTGCAACAACTTGGCTAGCATGGAGATGGTGGAGAAGCTATCTCTCACCACAAGACCACATCCACATCCTTACTACATCCAATGGTTCAACAACGGCGGCAAGGTTAAGGTAACATGTACTGTTCGTGTGCATTTTAGTATCTCTACATATGCTGATTATGTTGATTGTGATGTGGTACCTATGCAAGCATGTTCCTTATTACTTGGTAGACCATGGCAATTTGATAAAAATTCTACACACCATGGTAGAAACAATCAGTATACTCTTGTCCATAAGGATAAAAATATTACTTTGCTTCCTATGACTCCTGATTCCATTTTGAAAGATGATATTAATAGAGCTAATAAAGAAAAACAGGAGAAAAATAAGAGTGAAAATCAGATTGTGGCAAAAGAATTTGAGCAACAAGTGAAGCGTAATAATAATCAATCTAGTGTTGCTTCTGAAATTAAATTGAAAAGTGCATGTTTACTTGCCACCAAATATGATATTGATGAGCTAGATTTTAGCAAATCTGTTTGCTATGCTTTTGTGTGCAAAGAGGCATTATTTTCATTCGAGGACGTGCCTTCCTCTTTGCCCCCTGCTGTCACTAACATTTTGCAGGAGTTCACTGACGTCTTTCCACAAGACGTGCCACCGAGATTACCACCTATTCGAGGGATTGAGCATCAAATTGACTTAATTCCCGGTGCATCATTACCCAACCGTGCACCATACCGTACCAATCCAGAGGAGACGAAGGAGATTATGTGTCAAGTACAAGAGCTGCTCGACAAAGGTTATATACGCGAATCCCTTAGTCCTTGTGTTGTTCCTATTATACTTGTGCCTAAAAAGGATGGTACATCGCGTATGTGTGTTGATTGTAGAGGCATTAATAACATTACTATTCGTTATCGGCATCCTATTCCTAGGCTAGATGATATGCTTGATGAATTGAGTGGCTCTACAGTATTTTCCAAAGTTGATTTGCGTAGTGGATACCATCAAATTCGTATGAAACTGGGAGATGAATGGAAAACAACATTTAAAACTAAGTTTGGTTTATATGAGTGGTTAGTCATGCCTTTTGGGTTAACTAATGCACCTAGTTGATAGAGGCAAAGGTGTCCCGATGTTTCGATGAGATAGCAATCGTTTACTGTGGGAGTCGACTTTGACGATCCGACTACGAACGTGCGAAGACGTCACGCCTTAGCAATCGCTAAACCAACTTCCGAGGGGTTATTGACCACGTCGGAGCACGATCAACCTGACCACGAGGGTCTATTTCCTGCGAGCAAACGAAGAACGAGCAAGAATATGACAAAGCAATCCGAATATTGCGAATATATATGAAGTATTGATAATGGTGGGGATCCGTAAACGGTCTTGGTCTGGTCGTTGGACACAAACGAAGTACACGAAGTTGCAATGGCTAGCTTTTAACTAAACAAATACCCAAAGTCTAAACTATGCCCTAGGGGTTGTATATATGGAGGAGGAGGGGGGAATTTCGTAGACCTTGGAGGAGGGGTCCGAAACCCACCCTAACTCTTGTTTCCCCACACATACGGACTCTAAAAACAGCCTATATTGAAGTATTTCGAAATTACATGGGCCTGGCCCAAAAGTAAGGTGACGCAACACCTAGAATAGTCTCTGGACGAAAATTATGAAGTGGCATCTTGTATATTTCGTCCAAGGCTTCATGCACTCATTATGGTGGCTTCAAAGTCCTGGAATCATCACTTGAAACTCTGTTCTTGTCTCCCTTGCGCATGCCATCAACTCCATGCTTGTTCTTGCCCCAATGTTCATCCTTCTCCAAGCTAGGCCCTTCATTTGTAAGAAAAACAAATGTATCCAATTTAGGCAGCATCATATTCTCATGACATTAGAATCATTACCAAGAAACATAAGTACCTGGTAATTTAATTGGCGTGCGCGAGCTCTAGTAGTCGGTCTAGTATGTATAGTAGCAGGGGTTGTGGGAGTAACAATGGTATTGATGTCCTCATCATCCTCCCCTTCTTGAAATGAAGTCGTCCTCGACAGAAGCTCATCTTCCTCACCCAAAAAAGGCTTCAAATCTGCAATGTTAAAAGTGGGACTAACCCCAAAATCTGCAGGCAGCTCAAGTTTATATGCATTATCATTTATTTTCTCTAACACCTTAAAAGGACCATCATCACGTGGCATTAGCTTTGATTTGCGCAAATTAGGAAACCTATCCTTACGCAAATGTAACCAAACAAGATCTCCAAGTGCAAAGACAACATGTTTTCTACCCTTATCTCCAGCAAGTTTATATTTAGCATTCATACGCTCAATGTTTTCCTTAGTTAACTCCTGCATTTTTAAGATCAATTCAACATGTTGTTTAGCATCAAAATTAACCTTCTCCGAAGATGGAAGAGGCAACAAATCAATGGGTGCAGGAGGTGGGAAACCATACACAATTTCAAAAGGGCACATCTTAGTAGTAGAATGCAACGAACGATTATAAGCAAATTCAATATGAGGCAAGCATTCTTCCCACATTTTCTTATTATTCTTCAGAACTGCCCTAAGCATAGTAGACAATGTTCTATTGACTACTTCAGTTTGACCATCAGTTTGGGGGTGACAAGTAGTACTAAAAAGCAGTTTAGTCCCCAACTTAGCCCATAAACATCTCCAAAAGTGGCTAAGAAATTTAGTATCACGATCTGAATGAATAGTATTTGGCACACCATGCAAGCGAATAATTTCACGAAAGAACAAATCAGCAACATTAACAGCATTATCGCTTTTATGACATGGTATAAAGTGTGCCATTTTCGAGAACCTATCCACGACAACAAATATGCCATCCCTCCCCTTCTTTGTTCGAGGTAAACCTAAAACAAAGTCCATAGATATATCCTCCCAAGGAACACTAGGTACAGGCAAAGGCATATATAAACCATGAGGATTGAGTCGTGACTTAGCTTTTTGACATGTAGTGCAGCGAGCAACAAAACGCTCAACATCCCGTCTCATCTTTGGCCAAAAGAAATGTGTAGCAAGTATCTCCTCCGTCTTCTTCACGCCAAAGTGTCCCATTAGTCCTCCTCCATGCGCCTCCTGCAACAACAAAAGACGAACGGAGCTAGCTGGAATGCATAGCTTATTAGCACGAAACACAAATCCATCGTTAACGACGAACTTGTTCCATGTTCTACCTTCTTTACAATTCTGCAATACATCTTTAAATTCAGCATCATGCACATATTGATCTTTGATGGTCTCCAAACCAAATATTTTAAAGTCAAGTTGTGAAAGCATAGTACTCCCTCCGTCCGGAAATACTTGTAGGAGAAATGGATGTGTCTAGTCGTATTTTAGTTATAGATACATTCACTTTTATTCATTTTTTGACAAGTATTTGCGGACGGAGGGAGTATAACGACGAGACAATGCATCAGCAATAACATTTTCTTTACCCTTCTTGTGTTTAATGACATAAGGGAAAGTCTCAATGAATTCAACCCATTTAGCATGTCTACGGTTCAGTTTAGCTTGACTTTTAATGTGTTTCAAAGATTCATGATCAGAATGTATAACAAATTCTTTGGGCCATAAATAATGTTGCCATGTTTCTAAGGTCCGAACAAGAGCATATAATTCTTTATCATAAGTAGAATAGTTCAGACTAGGCCCACTCAATTTTTCAGAAAAGTATGCAACAGGTTTGCCATCTTGTAATAAAACAACTCCTAATCCAATTCCACTAGCATCAAATTCAAGCTCAAAAGTCTTATTAAAATTAGGAAGTTGGAGTAAAGGAGCATGTGTCAACTTATCTTTCAATATCTGAAGACTTCTTCCTGTGCGGTACCCCAAACAAAAGGCACATCCTTCTTTGTAAGCTCATTGAGAGGTGCAGCAATGGTGCTAAAATCTCGCACAAAACGCCTATAGAAACCAGCGAGTCAAAGAAAACTCCTCACTTGTGTGACCGTTTTGGGCTGCGACCAACTCTCAATAGCTTCAATCTTGCCTTTATCAACTTCAATTCCTTGTGGAGTAACAACATAGCCAAGAAAAGATACTCGGTCGGTGCAAAAGGTGCACTTCCCAAGGTTATCAAACAAACGTGCATCACGTAGAGCAATAAAAACAACACGTAAATGTTCCAAATGTTCTTCCAAAGATTTGCTATAAATCAGTATATCATCAAAATAGACTACCACAAATCGTCCAATGAAAGCACGTAAAACTTCGTTCATTAGTCTCATGAAAGTACTAGGTGCATTAGTTAACCCAAAAGGCATGATTAACCACTCATATAAACCAAACTTAGTTTTAAAAGCTGTTTTCCATTCATCTCCCAATTTCATTCGAATTTGATGGTATCCACTACGCAAATCAACTTTGGAGAATATTGTAGAGCCACTCAATTCATCAAGCATATCATCTAGCCTAGGAATAGGATGACGATAACGAATAGTAATATTATTAATGCCTCTACAATCAACACACATACGCGACGTACCATCCTTTTTCGGCACTAGAATAATAGGAACAACACAAGGACTAAGGGATTCGCGAATATAACCTTTGTCGAGCAGCTCATGTACTTGACGCATAATCTCCTTCGTCTCCTCTGGATTTGTATGGTATGGTGCACGGTTGGGTAGCGATACACCGGGAATTAAGTCAATTTGATCTCAATCCCTCGAATAGGTGGTAATCCCTGTGGCACGTCTTGTGGGAAGACGTCAGCGAACTCCTGCAAAATGTTAGTGACTGCAGGGGGCAAAGAGGAGGGCACGTCCTCGAATGAAAATAATGCCTCTTTGCACACAAAAGCATAGCAAACAGATTTGCTAAAAACTAGCTCATCAATATCAGATTTGGTGGCAAGTAAACATGCACTTTTCAATTTAATTTCAGAAGCAACACTAGATGGTTTATTATTAGGCTTCATTTGTTGCTCAAATTCTTTTGCCATATTCTGATTTTCACTCTTATTTTCCTCCTGTTTTGCTTTATTAGCTCTATGAATATCATCTTTCAAAATGGAATCAGGAGTCATAGGAAGTAAAGTAATATTTGTATCCTTATGAACAAGAGTATACTGATTGTTTCTACCATGGTGTACAGAATTTTTATCAAATTGCCATGGTCTACCAAGTAATAAGGAACATGCTTGCATAGGTACCACATCCCAATCAACATAATCAGCATATGTAGAGATACAAAAATGCACCCGAACAGTACGTGTTACCTTAACCTTGCCGCTGTTGTTGAACCATTGGATGTAGTAAGGATGTGGATGTGGTCTTGTGGTGAGAGATAGCTTCTCCACCATCTCCGTGCTAGCCAAGTTGTTGCAGCTCCCTCCATCTATGATGACGCGAATAGAACGTTCCTTCACAACTCCCTTTGTATGGAACAAATTATGCCTCTGATTTTGCTCAGCTTGTGTAACCTGCACACTCAAAACATGTTGAGCAACTAAACATTCATACCTGTCAGCATCTTCAGCAGCCGTGTATTGCGTCTCATGACCAGAATCATCTCCACCGTGTTCTTCATGTGTAATAAGAGCCAAAGTCTCCTCATCATAGTCACTAGCGGACTCATACCCACCATCCTCAGTAGCAATCATCTCACGCTGAGATTTGCATTCTCTCGCAAAATGTCCTCTTCCCTTACAACGACGACAAATAATATCACTTCTGTGCCCTGTTGACGCCATGGAAAAGAAGAGCTCTGTGCAGGCCCGGCAGGTGTGCTCTTGGCAGATAGTGGTGGTTGTGCCTGCTTTCTTGTATCACGGTTGGAGGTGGCACCTGAAGGAGGTGATGGTGCAGTGGAAGTAGATGATGCACGTGGTGTCCATGATGAAGGTCCATGATGTAGGGTGGAACCCTAGATGGCCGATCTTTCACGAAAGGAGCGGATCTGATGTAGGGTGGAACCCTAGATGGCCGATCTTTCACGAAAGGAGCGGATCCCAAAGAACACAAAGAACGCGAGGGGAAACGCGAGGGGAAGACACGAGAGAATCACTCAAACCAACAAGAACAATCACACATGTGCTAGATCCTCGAAACACAAAGAGATACACGATCCAAATCCAACAAGGGACGATACATAGGTAACCGGTTCTTCTCCGAAAGGAGGTCTTGAGGTGGGCCACCCAAGAGGGGGTCTTGAATCCAACGTGGATCGTCTCCGAAGAGGGGACGCAATCTCTCTGGAGGAGGAGATCCGTGACGTGAGAGGACTTTTTGAACAGAACCTAAACTTCTCCTTTTCCCCTATCTTCATATGTGGATTGTACAAATGTCCCATACACCTGACAAATATGCATGTATGCAATATTTTTGGTCGTATCCAAGGTAGTCATGTCCTCATCAATCATCGTGTTGCATATCTTGGTATCATCTCTTGTGTCACAAAAGTTGTCTACGCATACACAATTGCTATCTTGGTTCGCGAAGCATTGCATGAGAAAAGAGCTAAAACAACAAAGAGCCAAACAAGCTTTTAAGCAAAAGGAGAAAGATAAGCAAAGAGCTTAAGCAAGAACCATAGCATCATACAACATTAAGATTGTCATACTCGATCATCTTGGATCAAAGGATAGAAACATCATACATATAGCATACTTGGGATAGAAGTCGTTGCATTTTTGCTTAGTAGGTTGTGCACAAGTTCGTATCCGCCTATTGTGCAATCGTGCTAGCGTCTCTCTAGTGTTGTGCAACAAGAGCATCTTGGTGGATTCCACATTTTGGCTCACCCTTGGTTGCCCAACCCCACTTATCTATTTGCGTGTGTGTTTCCGTGTACCATATCTTGCTATTGGTCTACTTGTTGCATTTGCAAATTTGTGAAATTTTTCCAACATTATTGAGTCTCACTTACAATTGCATCAAATTTGGTGCCACCATCCTAACCAAGCTCCACCATAAGCTTTTACTTGTGTAGGTGTGAGAACCGACAAGAAACGGTACCAATTGTGCTATTCCCTTATACACATTGGAGTGATCTTTGATCCATTTTCAACATCGGTCAAGGTACATTTGGTATTGGTTCTTCTCTTTCTCCCACTCACATATCTTTGTTTGACATGATGGATAGGCCAAGTACTTCTACCAACCCACTCTTCTTGGAGCAAGACGACGACATGTCATCCTACGTCACCAAGACTCAACTATTTGGTGCACACCGAGCTTTGCATCAAGAACAACTTTCTTTGGGCGATCGCATCGACAACCTCGCCACCGATGTACGACAATCTGAGCAACGTACAAGAGACTACTTCGACACATCCATGAGTTCCCTCAAAGAAGATATCCGAACCATGATGGTCCGCTCTTCTACAACTTCGTCCTCGTCAAGACGGAGCCGCTCAAGTCGACACTACGACGACACCATCTCCGGTTCAAGTACACCGACATCGAACACTCTTCGTCGTGCCGCGCGTCAAGACCGTCAAGCTAACCGCAATCCTCTACACGACACCGACTCTCAAGAGCATCGACATCGTCACAACCAAGCTGCTTTCGCACAACCACAAGAACGGCAACGCCAACGACAACGAGAACAAGAGGAGCGAGCGCGACAACATCAAGATGCACAAGACGCCGAGGCACAACGTCAAGAACGACAACTACGTGAAGCTCAAGCACTTGAGGCGCAACGTACTCTTCAAGACTCAAGTCGTGCCATAGCCAATCGAGGCCGACAAGCTCGACTACATCAAGAAGCACTTCGCGACGAAGCTCAAGAAAGGATTTACCAAGCACGTGATAGAGGCAAAGGTGTCCCGTCTTTCGATGAGATGATGGATATCGCTTTGGTGGAAGTCGACTTTGACGATCCGACTATGAACGTGCGAGGACGTCGCGCCTTAGCAATCGCTAAACCAACTCCGAGAGGTTATCGACCACGCCGGAGCACGATCAACCTGACCACGAGGGTCTGTTTCCTGCGAGCAAACGAAGAACAAGCAAGAAACTGAGATTGCAATCTGGATATTGCGAATAAAAGATGAAAGCTTTATTGATCAAGGTGGAGTTCTGTGACGCCTTTGTCTGGTCGCTGAACACAAACGAAGTACGCGAAGTTGCAGCTATGGCGAACTTTTAATCTAAACAAAACCCAAAGTCTAAACGACGCCCTAAGGGCTGTATATATGGAGGAAGAGGGGGGGAATTTCGTGGCCCTTGAGGAAGGGGTCCGAAACCAACCCTATCTCTTGTTTCCCCACACATACGGACTCTAAAAACAGCCTATACTGATGTATTTCGAAATTACATGGGCCTGGCTGATAGAGGCAAAGGTGTCCCGTCTTTCGATGAGATGATGAATATCGCTTTGATGGAAGTCGACTTTGACGATCCGACTACGAACGTGCGAGGACGTCGCGCCTTAGCAATCGCTAAACCAACTCCGAGAGGTTATCGACCACGCCGGAGCACGATCAACCTGACCACGAGGGTCTGTTTCCTGCGAGCAAACGAAGAACAGGCAAGAAACTGAGATTGCAATCTGGATATTGCGAATATAAGATGAAAGCTTTATTGATCAAGGTGGGGTTCTGTGACGCCTTTGTCTGGTCGCTGAACACAAACGAAGTACGCGAAGTTGCAGCTATGGCGAACTTTTAATCTAAACAAAACCCAAAGTCTAAACGACGCCCTAAGGGCTGTATATATGGAGGAAGAGGGGGGGAATTTCGTGGCCCTTGAGGAAGGGGTCCGAAACCAACCCTATCTCTTGTTTCCCCACACATACGGACTCTAAAAACAGCCTATACTTATGTATTTCGAAATTACATGGGCCTGGCCCAATAATAAGGTGACGCAGCACCTAGAATAGCCTCTGGACGAAAGTTATGAAGTAGCATCTTGTATATTTCGTCCAAGGCTTCATGCACGCATTATGGTGGCTTCAACGTCCTGAAATCATCACTTGTAACTCCGTTCTTGTTCCCCATGCGCATGCCATCATCTCCATGCTTGTTCTTGCTCCAATGTTCATCCTTCTCAAAGCTAGGCCCTTCATTTGTAAGCAAAACAAATGTATCCAATTTAGGCAGCATCATATTCTCATGAACATTAGAATCATTAGCAAGAAACGAAAGTACCTGGTAATTTAATTGGCGTGCGCGAGCTCTAGTAATTGGTCCAGTATGTATAGCAGCAGGGACTGTGGGTGTAATAATTGTATTGATGTCCTCATCATCCTCCCCTTCTTGAAATGAAGTCGTCCTCGACGGAAGCTCATCTTCCTCACCCAAATAAGGCTTCAAATCTGCAATATTAAAAGTGGGACTAACCCCAAAATCTGCAGGCAGCTCAAGTTTATATGCATTATCATTTATTTTCTCTAACACCTTAAAAGGACCATCAGCACGTGGCATTAGCTTTGATTTGCGCAAATCAGGAAATCTATCCTTACGCAAATGTAACCAAACAAGATCTCCAGGTGCAAACACAACATGTTTTCTACCCTTATCTCCAGCAAGTTTATATTTAGCATTCATACGCTCAATGTTTTCCTTAGTTAACTCATGCATTTTTAAGATCAATTCAGCACGTTGTTTAGCATCAAAATTAACCTTCTCCGAAGATGGAAGAGGCAACAAATCAATAGGTGCACGAGGTAGGAAACCATACACAATTTCAAAAGGGCACATCTTAGTAGTAGAATGCAATGAACGATTATAAGCAAACTCAATATGAGGCAAGCAGTCTTCCCACATTTTCTTATTATTCTTCAAAACAGCCCTAAGCATAGTAGACAATGTTCTATTGACTACTTCAGTTTGTCCATCAGTTTGGGGGTGACAAGTAGTACTAAAAAGCAGTTTAGTCCCCAACTTAGCCCATAAACATCTCCAAAAGTGGCTAAGAAATTTAGTATCACGATCTGAAACAATAGTATTTGGCACACCATGCAAGCGAATAATTTCACGAAAGAACAAATCAGCAACATTAACAGCATCATCGCTTTTATGACATGGTATAAAGTGTGCCATTTTCGAGAATCTATCCACGACAACAAATATGCTATCCCTCCCCTTCTTTGTTCGAGGTAAACCTAAAACAAAGTCCATAGATATATCCTCCCAAGGAACACTAGGTACAGGCAAAGGCATATATAAACCATGAGGATTGAGTCGTGACTTAGCTTTTTGACATGTAGTGCAGCGAGCAACAAAACGCTCAACGTCCCGTCTCATCTTTGGCCAAAAGAAATGTGTAGCAAGTACGTCCTCCGTCTTCTTCACGCCAAAGTGTCCCATTAATCCTCCTCCATGCGCCTCCTGCAACAACAAAAGACGAAGAGAGCTAGCTGGAATGCATAGCTTGTTAGCACGGAACACAAATCCATCATTAACGACAAACTTGTTCCAGGTTCTTCCTTCTTTACAATTCTGCAAAACATCTTTAAAATCAGCATCATGCACATATTGATCTTTGATGGTCTCCAAACCAAATATTTTGAAGTCAAGTTGTGAAAGCATAGTATAGCGACGAGACAATGCATCAGCAATAACATTTTCTTTACCCTTCTTGTGTTTAATGACATAAGGGAAAGTTTCAATGAATTCAACCCATTTAGCATGTCTACGATTCAGTTTAGCTTGACTTTTAATATGTTTCAAAGATTCATGATCAGAATGTATAACAAATTCTTTGGGCCATAAATAATGTTGCCATGTTTCTAAAGTCCGAACAAGAGCATATAGTTCTTTATCATAAGTAGAATAATTCAGACTAGGCCCACTCAATTTTTCAGAAAAGTATGCAGCAGGTTTACCATCTTGTAATAACACACCTCCTAATCCAATTCAACTAGCATCACATTCAAGCTCAAAAGTCTTATTAAAATCAGGAAGTTGGAGTAAAGGAGCATGTGTCAACTTATCTTTCAATACCGTGAAGGCTTCTTCCTGTGTGGTACCCCAAACAAAAGGCACATCCTTCTTTGTAAGCTCGTTGAGAGGTGCAGCAATGGTGCTAAAATCTCTCACAAAACGCCTATAGAAACCAGCGAGTCCAAGAAAACTCCGCACTTGTGTGACCGTTTTGGGCTGCGGCCAACTCTCAATAGCTTCAATCTTGGCTTTATCAACTTCAATTCCCTGTGGAGTAACAACATAGCCAAGAAAAGATACTCGGTCGGTGCAAAAGGTGCACTTCCCAAGGTTACCAAACAAACGTGCATCACGTAGGGCAATAAAAACAACACGTAAATGTTCTTCCAAAGATTTGCTATAAATCAGTATATCATCAAAATAGACTACCACAAATCGTCCAATGAAAGCACGTAAAACTTCGTTCATTAGTCTCATGAAAGTACTAGGTGCATTAGTTAACCCAAAAGGCATGACTAACCACTCATATAAACCAAACTTAGTTTTAAATGAAGTTTTCCATTCATCTCCCAATTTCATACGAATTTGATGGTATCCACTACGCAAATCAACTTTGGAGAATATTGTAGAGCCACTCAATTCATCAAGCATATCATCTAGCCTAGGAATAGCATGGCGATAACGAATAGTAATATTATTAATGCCTCTACAATCCTTTTTAGGCACTAGTATAATAGGAACAGCACAAGGACTAAGAGATTCGCGTATATAACCTTTGTCGAGCAGCTCCTGTACTTGACGCATAATCTCCTTCGTCTCCTCTGGATTGGTACGGTATGGTGCACGGTTGGGTAGCGATGCACCGGGAATTAAGTCAATTTGATGCTCAATACCTCGAATAGGTGGTAATCCCGGTGGCACGTTTTGTGGGAAGACGTCAGCGAACTCCTGCAAAATGTTAGTGACAGCAGGGGGCAAAGAGGAAGGCGCGTCCTCGAATGAAAATAATGCCTCTTTGCACACAAAAGCATAGCAAACAGATTTGTTGAAATCTAGCTCATCAATATCATATTTTGTGGCAAGTAAACATGAACTTTTCAATTTAATTTCAGAAACAACACTAGATGGTTTATTATTAGGTTTCATTTGTTGCGCAAATTCTTTTGCCACAATCTGATTTTCACTCTTATTTTTCTCCTCTTTTGCTTTATTAGCTCTATTAATGTCATCTTTCAAAATGGAATCAGGAGTCATATGAAGCAAAGTAATATTTTTATCCTTATGAACAAGAGTATACTGATTGTTTCTACCACGGTGTACATAATTTTTATCAAATTGCCATGGTCTACCAAGTAATAAGGAACATGCTTGCATGGGTACCACATCACAATGAACATAATCAGCATATGTAGAGATACTAAAATGCACACGAACAGTACGTGTTACCTTAACCTTGCCACTGTTGTTGAACCATTGGATGTAGTAAGGATGTGGATGTGGTCTTGTGGTGAGAGATAGTTTCTCCACCATCTCCATGCAAGCCAAGTTGTTACAGCTCCCTCCATCTATGATGACGCGAACAGAACGTTCCTTCACAACTCCCTTTGTATGGAACAAATTATGCCTCTGATTTTGCTCTGCTTGTGTGACCTGCACACTCAAAACATGTTGAGCAACTAAACATTCATACCTGTCAGCGTCTTCAGGAGCCATGTATTGCGTCTCATTTTCAGAATCATCTCCACCATGTTCTTCACATGTAATAAGAGCCAAAGTCTCCTCATCATAGTCACTAGCGGACTCATACCCACCATCCTCAGTAGCAATCATCACACGCTGAGATTTGCATTCTCTCGCATAATGTCCTCTTCCCTTACAACGACGACAAATAATATCACTTGTGTGCCCTGTTGACGCCATGGAAGAAGAAGAGCTCTGCGCAGGCCCGGCAGGTGTGCTCTTGGCAGAGAGTGGTGGTTGTGCCTGCTTTCTTGTATCACGGCTGGAGGTGGCACCTGATGGAGGTGATGGTGAAGTGGACCTGCAGAAAAGTTAGTTCGCGCCAATGCCTGTCGATCCTGCACTTCACGTTCAGCTTTACAAGCAAGATGGAATAAACGAGTGATATTATTATAATCCTTATACTCTAGAATGGTCTGAATCTCTTTATTTAATCCTTATACTCTAGAATGGTCTGAATCTCTTTATTTAATCCACATCTAATCATGCCAGTTTGTAATTCCTGATAATATTCTTCTACAGAATTTTTCCCTTGTCTTAAGCGCTGCAATTTTTGAAGTAATTCACGTTGATAATATGGTGGAACCCAACAAGTACGCATAGCAGTTTTCAAAGCAGCCAAAGTAGCTGAAACAGGATATAATCTACAATGTTCAGACCACCAAACACATGCAAAGCTAGTGAAAGCACAAACAGCAGCAGGAACACGTCTCTCCTCAGGATATTGTAAACATGTAAAATGTTGTTCAGTTTCTAACTCCCAAGTAAGATATATATCAGGAATGTATCTACCCTCAAATGGTGGAATATTCAATTTCAGTTTAGGGAGATGGTCATGATCTCGTACCTGAGGTGGTGGTGCCGGCCTATCGTTGCGAATATATACCTGAGGTCGACCTGCTGGTGGTGGTGCTGGTGGCTGCACGTAGTTCTGATTTTGATCAACCTCATCCTCATAATCGCCCGCATAATCGTCATCCTCCTCAGCCGCCGCAGGAGCAGGAGCCAAAGAAGCATCAACAGTAGGTGCAGCAGCACCCGAATTTTGACCAATCTCAATTGGAACGCGCTGTGCCCGTCCCACTTGATTTGGAAGGCGGCATTTGGAGATGTGGTTGTTGTTGTTGTAGAGGTGCGACATGTGCAGCCGGTGGTGGTTGGGGAAGACGCTTGAGTAATTCAGTAAACTTGTTATCCAGCTTTGTCTCAAACGACTTCTCCACGGCATCTATCTTCTCCATAGCCTCTTCAAATCTGTTTAGCACATCTCCCACCTGGCCACTCATCATTTGCTGAAATTTATCATGCAACTCCTTGTTCGTCATGTTCTCCCAATCAGTCTCATCGGCTTGTGATCCTGCCATGATTAGCAGCAATAGAAACACAAAGAATATGATCCTACAGACTACTAGGAAGTGGTGGTGAGGGTGGTGTGTCACAAATCCTTCAAGCGAATCTCAAATTCTTACCAGTTCTTACCCAGCAGCAGGTGGTGATCAGCAACCGTTGTAGTCAAAACTCTCAAAGCTTGGATAGAGCGATTACCAGGGAGAGTCAAACGCACGATGTAGATGTATGTGGAGCTGGGAAGGCTTATTGATAGAGGCAAAGGTGTCCCGTCTTTCGATGAGATGATGGATATCGCTTTGGTGGAAGTCGACTTTGACGATCCGACTACGAACGTGCGAGGACGTCGCGCCTTAGCAATCGCTAAACCAACTCCGAGAGGTTATCGACCACGCCGGAGCACGATCAACCTGACCACGAGGGTCTGTTTCCTGCGAGCAAACGAAGAACAAGCAAGAAACTGAGATTGCAATCTGGATATTGCGAATATAATATGAAAGCTTTATTGATCAAGGTGGAGTTCTGTGACGCCTTTGTCTGGTCGCTGAACACAAACGAAGTACGCAAAGTTGCAGCTATGGCGAACTTTTAATCTAAACAAAACCCAAAGTCTAAACGACGCCCTAAGGGCTGTATATATGGAGGAAGAGGGGGGAATTTCGTGGCCCTTGAGGAAGGGGTCCGAAACCAACCCTATCTCTTGTTTCCCCACACATACGGACTCTAAAATCAGCCTATACTTATGTATTTCGAAATTACATGGGCCTGGCCCAATAATAAGGTGACGCAGCACCTAGAATAGCCTCTGGACGAAAGTTATGAAGTAGCATCTTGTATATTTCGTCCAAGGCTTCATGCACGCATTATGGTGGCTTCAACGTCCTGAAATCATCACTTGTAACTCCGTTCTTGTTCCCCATGCGCATGCCATCATCTCCATGCTTGTTTTTGCTCCAATGTTCATCCTTCTCAAAGCTAGGCCCTTCATTTGTAAGCAAAACAAATGTATCCAATTTAGGCAGCATCATATTCTCATGAACATTAGAATCATTACCAAGAAACGAAAGTACCTGGTAATTTAATTGGCGTGCGCGAGCTCTAGTAATTGGTCCAGTATGTATAGCAGCAGGGCCTGTGGGTGTAACAATGGTATTGATGTCCTCATCATCCTCCCCTTCTTGAAATGAAGTCGTCCTCGACGGAAGCTCATCTTCCTCACCCAAATAAGGTTTCAAATCTGCAATGTTAAAAGTGGGACTAACCCCAAAATCTGCAGGCAGCTCAAGTTTATATGCATTATCATTTATTTTCTCTAACACCTTAAAAGGACCATCAGCACGTGGCATTAGCTTTGATTTGCGCAAATAAGGAAATCTATCCTTACGCAAATGTAACCAAACAAGATCTCCAGGTGCAAACACAACATGTTTTCTACCCTTATCTCCAGCAAGTTTATATTTAGCATTCATACGCTCAATGTTTTCCTTAGTTAACTCATGCATTTTTAAGATCAATTCAGCACGTTGTTTAGCATCAAAATTAACCTTCTCCGAAGATGGAAGAGGCAACAAATCAATAGGTGCACGAGGTAGGAAACCATACACAATTTCAAAAGGGCACATCTTAGTAGTAGAATGCAATGAACGATTATAAGCAAACTCAATATGAGGCAAGCATTCTTCCCACATTTTCTTATTATTCTTCAAAACAGCCCTAAGCATAGTAGACAATGTTCTATTGACTACTTCAGTTTGTCCATCAGTTTGGGGGTGACAAGTAGTACTAAAAAGCAGTTTGGTCCCCAACTTAGCCCACAAACATCTCCAAAAGTGGCTAAGAAATTTAGTATCACGATCTGAAACAATAGTATTTGGCACACCATGCAAGCGAATAATTTCACGAAAGAACAAATCAGCAACATTAACAGCATCATCGCTTTTATGACATGGTATAAAGTGTGCCATTTTCGAGAATCTATCCACGACAACAAATATGCTATCCCTCCCCTTCTTTGTTCGAGGTAAACCTAAAACAAAGTCCATAGATATATCCTCCCAAGGAACACTAGGTACAGGCAAAGGCATATATAAACCATGAGGATTGAGTCGTGACTTAGCTTTTTGACATGTAGTGCAGCGAGCAACAAAACGCTCAACATCCCGTCTCATCTTTGGCCAAAAGAAATGTGTAGCAAGTACGTCCTCCGTCTTCTTCACGCCAAAGTGAACCATTAATCCTCCTCCATGCGCCTCCTGCAACAACAAAAGACGAAGAGAGCTAGCTGGAATGCATAGCTTGTTAGCACGGAACACAAATCCATCATTAACGACAAACTTGTTCCAGGTTCTTCCTTCTTTACAATTCTGCAATACATCTTTAAAATCAGCATCATGCACATATTGATCTTTGATGGTCTCCAAACCAAATATTTTGAAGTCAAGTTGTGAAAGCATAGTATAGCGACGAGACAATGCATCAGCAATAACATTTTCTTTACCCTTCTTGTGTTTAATGACATAAGGGAAAGTTTCAATGAATTCAACCCATTTAGCATGTCTACGATTCAGTTTAGCTTGACTTTTAATATGTTTCAAAGATTCATGATCAGAATGTATAACAAATTCTTTGGGCCATAAATAATGTTGCCATGTTTCTAAAGTCCGAACAAGAGCATATAGTTCTTTATCATAAGTAGAATAATTCAGACTAGGCCCACTCAATTTTTCAGAAAAGTATGCAACAGGTTTGCCATCTTGTAATAACACACCTCCTAATCCAATGCCACTAGCATCACATTGAAGCTCAAAAGTCTTATTAAAATCAGGAAGTTGGAGTAAAGGAGCATGTGTCAACTTATCTTTCAATACCGTGAAGGCTTCTTCCTGTGCGGTACCCCAAACAAAAGGCACATCCTTCTTTGTAAGCTCGTTGAGAGGTGCAGCAATGGTGCTAAAATCTCTCACAAAACGCCTATAGAAACCAGCGAGTCCAAGAAAACTCCGCACTTGTGTGACCGTTTTGGGCTGCGGCCAACTCTCAATAGCTTCAATCTTGGCTTTATCAACTTCAATTCCCTGTGGAGTAACAACATAGCCAAGAAAAGATACTCGGTCGGTGCAAAAGGTGCACTTCCCAAGGTTACCAAACAAACGTGCATCACGTAGAGCAATAAAAACAGCACGTAAATGTTCCAAATGTTCTTCCAAAGATTTGCTATAAATCAGTATATCATCAAAATAGACTACCACAAATCGTCCAATGAAAGCACGTAAAACTTCGTTCATTAGTCTCATGAAAGTACTAGGTGCATTAGTTAACCCAAAAGGCATGACTAACCACTCATATAAACCAAACTTAGTTTTAAATGCAGTTATCCATTCATCTCCCAAGTTCATACGAATTTGATGGTATCCACTACGCAAATCAACTTTGGAGAATATTGTAGAGCCACTCAATTCATCAAGCATATCATCTAGCCTTGGAATAGGATGACGATAACGAATAGTAATATTATTAATGCCTCTACAATCAACACACATACGTGACGTACCATCCTTTTTAGGCACGAGTATAATAGGGACAGCACAAGGACTAAGAGATTCGCGTATATAACCTTTGTCGAGCAGCTCCTGTACTTGACGCATAATCTCCTTCGTCTCCTCTGGATTGGTACGGTATGGTGCACGGTTGGGTAGCGATGCACCGGGAATTAAGTCAATTTGATGCTCTATCCCTCGAATAGGTGGTAATCCCGGTGGCACGTCTTGTGGGAAGACGTCAGCGAACTCCTGCAAAATGTTAGTGACAGCAGGGGGCAAAGAGGAAGGCACGTCCTCGAATGAAAATAATGCCTCTTTGCACACAAAAGCATAGCAAACAGATTTGCTGAAATCTAGTTCATCAATATCAGATTTTGTGGCAAGTAAACATGCACTTTTCAATTTAATTTCAGAAACAACACTAGATGGTTTATTATTAGGTTTCATTTGTTGCTCAAATTCCTTTGCCACAATCTGATTTTCACTCTTATTTTTCTCCTGTTTTGCTTTATTAGCTCTATTAATGTCATCTTTCAAAATGGAATCAGGAGTCATAGGAAGCAAAGTAATATTTTTATCCTTATGAACAAGAGTATACTGATTGTTTCTACCATGGTGTACAGAATTTTTATCAAATTGCCATGGTCTACCTAGTAATAAGGAACATGCTTGCATGGGTACCACATCACAATCAACATAATCAGCATATGTAGAGATACTAAAATGCACACGAACAGTACGTGTTACCTTAACCTTGCCGCTGTTGTTGAACCATTGGATGTAGTAAGGATGTGGATGTGGTCTTGTGGTGAGAGATAGCTCCTCCACCATCTCCATGCTAGCCAAGTTGTTACAGCTCCCTCCATCTATGATGACGCGAACAGAACGTTCCTTCACAACTCCCTTTGTATGGAACAAATTATGCCTCTGATTTTGCTCTGCTTGTGTGACCTGCACACTCAAAACACGTTGAGCAACTAAACATTCATACCTGTCAGCGTCTTCAGGAGCCATGTATTGCGTCTCATTTTCAGAATCATCTCCACCATGTTCTTCACGTGTAATAAGAGCCAAAGTCTCCTCATCATAGTCACTAGCGGACTCATACCCACCATCCTCAGTAGCAATCATGACACGCTGAGATTTGCATTCTCTCGCAAAATGTCCTCTTCCCTTACAACGACGACAAATAATATCACTTGTGTGCCCTGTCGATGCCATGGAAGAAGAAGAGCTCTGTGCAGGCCCGGCAGGTGTGCTCTTGGCAGATAGTGGTGGGTGTGCCTGCTTTCTTGTATCACGGCTGGAGGTGGCACCTGATGGAGGTGATGGTGAAGTGGAAGTAGAAGATGCACGCGGTGTCCATGATGAAGGTCGACCTGCAGAAAAGTTAGTTCGCGCCAATGGCTGTCGATCCTGCACTTCACGTTCAGCTTTACAAGCAAGATGGAATAAACGAGTGATATTATTATAATCCTTATACTCTAGAATGGTCTGAATCTCTTTATTTAATCCACCCATAAAACGTGCAAGCATAACTTCATTGTCCTCAACAATACCACATCTAATCATGCCAGTTTGTAATTCCTGATAATATTCTTCTACAGAATTTTTCCCTTGTCTTAAACGCTGCAATTTTTGAAGTAATTCACGTTGATAATATGGTGGAACCCAACGAGTACGCATAGCAGTTTTCAAAGCAGCCCAAGTAGCTGGAACAGGATATAATCTACAATGTTCAGACCACCAAACACATGCAAAGCTAGTGAAAGCACAAACAGCAGCAGGAACACGTCTCTCCTCAGGATATTGTAAACATGTAAATCGTTGTTCAGTTTCTAACTCCCAAGTAAGATATATATCAGGAACATATCTACCCTCAAATGGTGGAATATTCAATTTCAGTTTAGGGAGATGGTCATGATCTCGTACCTGAGGTGGTGGTGCCGGCCTACCGTTGCGAATATATACCTGAGGTCGACCTGCTGGTGGTGGTGCTGGTGGCTGCACGTAGTTCTGATTTTGATCAACCTCATCCTCATAATCGCCCGCATAATCGTCATCCTCCTCAGCCGCCGCAGGAGCAGGAGCCAAAGAAGCATCAACAGTAGGTGCAGCAGCACCCGAATTTTGACCAATCTCAATTGGAACGCGCTGTGCCCGTCCCACTTGATTTGGAAGGCGGCATTTGGAGATGTGGTTGTTGTTGTTGTAGAGGTGCGACATGTGCAGCCGGTGGTGGTTGGGGAAGACGCTTGAGTAATTCAGTAAACTTGTTATCCAGCTTTGTCTCAAACGACTTCTCCACGGCATCTATCTTCTCCATAGCCTCTTCAAATCTGTTTAGCACATCTCCCACCTGGCCACTCATCATTTGCTGAAATTTATCATGCAACTCCTTGTTCGTCATGTTCTCCCAATCAGTCTCATCGGCTTGTGAACCTGCCATGGTTAGCAGCAATAGAAACACAAAAGAATATGATCCTGCAGACTACTAGAAGTGGTGGTGATGGTCGTGTGTCACAAAACCTTCAAGCGAATCTCAAATTCTTACCAGTTCTTACCCAGCAGCAGGTGGTGATCGGCAACCGTTGTAGTCAAAAACTCTCAAAGCTTGGATATAGCGATTACCAGGGAGAGTCAAACGCACGATGTAGACTTATGTGGAGCTGGGAAGGCTTATAATATGGTAGCAAAATGGTAAGCAATAATCAATTCAGAGATGCAAAGTTGAATAAACGCTCAACGACGGTACTGTGCTGGTCCTAGGCTAGACCGTGCTAGAGACGCGAGCCTAGAACACTAACAAAATCACGGCGCTGCACGTAAACAAGGGAAAAGCACACTCTGGAATTTTTTTTTCGCTTTTTTTTTGCGCTCCTCTTTTTTCTTTTTTTTTTTGCGAAAAATCACTATAATGGCGAGTGTCTCAAAACTCTTCCCAGGTCAAACTGACAGGATGGGCACAAAATTTTTGGACTATTTTTTTTTCGGAAATCAGGGCAGCGACGACGAAAAAGTGCGACAAAAAATCACTATGATGGCGAGTGTCTCAAAACACTACCCGGGGCCTAAAAATAGGATAGGGAAAAAATATTTTTGGTGGCCGAAATTTTGGCCTAAAAACTGCCCGGGGGTCTCCAGACTCTTTTTTTCCGAGACCTACTCTGGCATGGAAACACGAAACGGAAAATATATGGATCTCTAAAACCAACCGAATATGAAAAGAACTCGGATTGGTGGTGGATATATGGCGGTAGGATATGGCAGCGGTGGTGGTATATGGTAGCGGTAGTGGTATATGGAAACGGATCGGTGGTGGTATATGGATACGGATTGGTGGTGGTATATGGATACGGATTCAAAGCGGTGGCGGATAAGCAATGGTGGTAGATGGCAAGGCGATGATGATGGTGCGGCGGCGGCGTGACAACTTATGACCAGAACTCGAAACTCTAAAAGACTAGACTCTAAGACCAGCAACTTGACACGACGATGCAACCGCAAATTCAACAAAGCAAAAACCCTAAAAAGATTATGCAAAGGCTCAGATTGGTTCGGATATGGTGAACTAACCCTAATTTTTTTTTTGTGCCTTTTTCGTGGACTGTAGGTATGAAGAACAGACTCGATCTAAACTACGAAAAACTGTAAAATCTCACCGAGCAACCTGGAAATCTGATACCACTTGATAGAGGCAAAGGTGTCCCGTCTTTCGATGAGATGATGGATATCGCTTTGGTGGAAGTCGACTTTGACGATCCGACTACGAACGTGCGAGGACGTCGCGCCTTAGCAATCGCTAAACCAACTCCGAGAGGTTATCGACCACGCCGGAGCACGATCAACCTGACCACGAGGGTCTGTTTCCTGCGAGCAAACGAAGAACAAGCAAGAAACAGAGATTGCAATCTGATATTGCGAATATAAGATGAAAGCTTTATTGATCAAGGTGGAGTCCTGTGACGCCTTTGTCTGGTCGCTGAACACAAACGAAGTACGCGAAGTTGCAGCTATGGCGAACTTTTAATCTAAACAAAACCCAAAGTCTAAACGACGCCCTAAGGGCTGTATATATGGAGGAAGAGGGGGGAATTTCGTGGCCCTTGAGGAAGGGGTCCGAAACCAACCCTATCTCTTGTTTCCCCACACATACGGACTCTAAAAACAGCCTATACTTATGTATTTCGAAATTACATGGGCCTGGCCCAATAATAAGGTGACGCAGCACCTAGAATAGCCTCTGGACGAAAGTTATGAAGTAGCATCTTGTATATTTCGTCCAAGGCTTCATGCACGCATTATGGTGGCTTCAACGTCCTGAAATCATCACTTGTAACTCCGTTCTTGTTCCCCATGCGCATGCCATCATCTCCATGCTTGTTCTTGCTCCAATGTTCATCCTTCTCAAAGCTAGGCCCTTCATTTGTAAGCAAAACAAATGTATCCAATTTAGGCAGCATCATATTCTCATGAACATTAGAATCATTACCAAGAAACGAAAGTACCTGGTAATTTAATTGGCGTGCGCGAGCTCTAGTAATTGGTCCAGTATGTATAGCAGCAGGGCCTGTGGGTGTAACAATGGTATTGATGTCCTCATCAGCAAGTCCACCTTCCAGGCCCCGGACATCCGGCCAAGGCCCCGGACATCCGGCCTCTGAAGATGTAAACAACAGCAGCAGCCCAGCCATCGAAGTGCTACAGGGCCCGGACATCCGGCTCTACCCGAAGCCCCGTAAATCTGGCCCCTCGCCCGGACATCCGGCGCCACGCGACAGAACCTACAGTAGCTGAACCCTCCAGCCCAGACATCCGGCCGCCAAGCCCGGACATCCGGCCCCTCGGGAAGGCCCGGACATCCGTCCCGTCGCCCGGACATCCGGCCCCCTCTGTCTGCGCACAGTAAAGGGCCGAAGCCCGTGTACCCCTTCGACCCTCTAGACTATATATACTCCTTCTCCCCCAGCTTTCTAGGGTCAGCATTGGTTTAGCTCATATGTGAGATAGAGCATTGCTCATCCATACGGATTTCCTCCTCGAGAGAGACTGCGGCCCCTCTTCGGAGACGATCCACGTTGGATTCAAGACCCCCTCTTGGGTGGCCCCCTTCAAGACCTCCTTTCGGAGAAGAACCGGTTACCTATGTATCGTCCCTTGTTGGATTTGGATCGTGTATCTCTTTGTGTTTCGAGGATCTAGCACATGTGTGATTGTTCTTGTTGGTTTGAGTGATTCTCTCATGTCTTCCCCTCGTGTTTCCCCTCGTGTTCTTCATGTTCTTTGTTGGGATCCGCTCCTTTCGTGAAAGATCGGCCATCTAGGGTTCCACCCTACATCAGGATCCCTACGAAGAACGCGATGAACACGAGGGGAAACACGAGGGAAAACACGAGGGGAACACGAGAGAAATCACTCAACCAACAAGAATAGATCACACATGCGCTAGATCGATGAACACAAAGGTGAGATGCAAGATCCAAAGTCAACAACGGACGATACAAACGGTAACCGGTTCTTCTCCGTAAGGAGGTCTTGATGGGGGCCACCCAAGAGGGGGTCTTGAATCCAAGGTGATCTTCTCCGAAGAGGGGCCGCAGTCTCTCTCGAGGAGGAGATCCGTAATGGATGAGCAAAGCTCTATCTCAACTATGAGCTAAACCAATGCTAACCCTAACTAGGAGGAGGTGGGGGAGTATATATAGTGTTAGCCCACGAAGGGGTAAGTGAGAGGGGGATACATGGGCCCTTGGCCTGATCTCTGCGCACAGGCAGGTGCCGGATGTCCAGGCTGGGGGCCGGATGTCCGGCGGCTCACGAAGAGCCGGATGTCCGGGCTGACGGGGTTCAGCTTCGGGTGTGTTCTGTGATGGGCGCCGGATTTCCGGGGGTCGGGCCGGATGTCCGGGCTGGGGCCGGATGTCCGGGGCCTGAAGCAGTTGTCTCTTCTTCCTTTTCCTTCCTTTGCTTCCGCGCACGCTTGGCCTTGGTCCTTGGGTTCTCGATGGTCTCCTCGGGTGTACCTGAGTATGAACAAGGTCCGCGCTTGAAGTAGCATCCATGTCTTCCATGCGGAAAGGGAAGATTCGGAAAGGAGCGAGTTCACCTTAGGTCCAATGGCGTAGGCTCGAGTGTACATGGGGATGATCGTAGGATGCTCCGCATCATCTCCCCTCCCTTGGGAAAGATTCGACCTCGGATCGAAAACCTCATCACCATGGAAACGGTTGTCGTGGACGGACTTGTAATTGGACGGAGTGGAAGTCATGGCGCAATCCAAGTACTCCAAGGTGTTTCCGGAGTGGTACACATGCAAAAAGAGCAAACATAAACGACACTTGGAAATACAATGGTTAGCGCACACAAGGTGTCCATCATGTAAGAATGAGTCCGTGAGGCGAGATTGTTCATGACAAAGCACATGAAGCTTAGCAAGATGATATGGAATGAGATGTAAAGCATTCATGGGAGCAAAAGCATTCATTGTGCACACAAATGTGTTGTGAATATGATGAATGCAACCATGGTGCAAAATGATGTCATAGTGAGACGGTTTATCAATAGCATGAATATGGCAATGGATGCTCAATATGAATAAGTTATCATGCAATTGATGGTAGGCAATATGATCATGATGTATGAATATGCCATCAAGAAAGATCACAACAAATTTGCTAAGGAAATGCACAAGCTCATATATCATGGATGACATAGAAATGCAAGATGCAACAAGGCAATCATAATGTGAGTCAATCCATGCATAAGACGCAAATTT
The DNA here is from genome assembly GCF_002575655.3 of Aegilops tauschii subsp. strangulata. Lineage (NCBI taxonomy): Eukaryota > Viridiplantae > Streptophyta > Magnoliopsida > Poales > Poaceae > Aegilops > Aegilops tauschii. The sequence goes on from NC_053041.3 coordinate 344,314,818, forward strand.
GTCATGGGTGGTGTTGTACCATAGCTCAATGTCGTGGTAGTAGTGTTGGTCCGGTGGTGCATCCACTAAGTCCGGGCACTCCTCAACTTGAAGGTCCATAGGGTCCATCTCCAATGTCGGTCCTCCATCCAATATATGTATCATGTAGACAAGAAGAAGGAAACAACAATGAAAGTATGGCCCATCCAATATGCCTATGTGAAGAGGGCTCAAAGGGAAAGAGGTCACCTTTAGGAGTTTCTCAAGGATGATGGAGTTGCACATCTTGTATGCCTTCACATAACCAATATGTCTCGTGATGGTACCTCCTTTTGAATTCTTCAAAATAAAAGAACATGACAAATGATGTAGGGTGGAACCCTAGATGGTCGATCTTTCATGAAAGGAGCGGATCCCGAAGAGGAACACGAAGAACACGAGGGGAAGCACGAGGGAAAACACGAGAGAATCACTCAACCAACAAGAATAGATCACACATGCGCTAGATCGATGAACACAAAGGTGAGATACAAGATCCAAATCCAACAAAGGACGATACAAAGGTAACCAGTTCTTCTCCGTGAGGAGGTCTTGAATCCAAGGTGGATCTTCTCCGTAGAGGGGCCGCAGTCTCTCTCATGGAGTAGATCCGATATGGATGAGCAAAGCTCTATCTCTAAATGAGCTAATCCTTTGCTAACCCTAGCTAGGAGGAGGTGGGGGAGTATATATAGTGTTAGCCCACGAAGGGGTAAGTGAGAGGGGGATACATGGGCCCTTGGCCCGATCTCTGCGCACAGGCAGGTGCCGGATGTCCGGGCTGGGGGCCGGATGTCCGGCGGCTCACGAAGAGCCGGATGTCCGGGCCTCTGGCCGGATGTCCGGGCTGAACCGTTCAGCTTCGGGTGCGTTCTGTGATGGGCGCCGGATTTCCGGGCTGGTGCCGGATGTCCGGGCTTGCGGGAGGGGCCGGATGTGCGGGTCCTGTAGCCTTTCTCCGGTTCCTCTCGTCGTGCTCCTTCATCCTTGTACTTGGGGACTTGTCCATCATTCCGAGCATCTCCGAGAGGGTCTCCTTGGTACCTAGGCATGTGTAGTGTCCTTGCATTAGGTAGCAACCATGTCTCGCATGAATGGAAAGGAGAAGCATTTAGGAGCGGGTTCACCTTAGGTCCAATGGCGTAGGCTCGAGTGTACATGGGGATGATCGTAGGATGCCCGCATCAACAAACACTCGGAAAAACAAATGAGACAAGATATATCATGTGAGAGGCATGAGCATATATGTCATCAACCCAAGAAAGCGAGTAATGGAACATGGGTGATGCAACCAAGCAAGTAATCATAGTGATCAAGTCAAGCAAGCTAGTAGTGCGAAGATGCAACGTACTAGAAGGAATCATGGCAAGCATGTCATGTGTGCAAATAGTGGTCATGAATAATGCACAAGACATATCACAAGCATGAAAGCAAGATATGAGCAATATATCATCAATGTATTGGCAAGAAGTCCTATGTAAATAGCAATGGAACATCATGACTCTCCCAACACAAGAATCAACAATAGCATGAGGCACATGATAAACATGGCAATAGCAACAAGGATCTCCACCAAACATGCAAATACACATAGAAGTAGTATAATGGTGAATCACATGTAAGTGCAAGCAAGGGTCACAATTGCATGGCAAAATCATGTAAAAGAGGCATAACATGCAAAGTGAACACGATAGAAGGGGCATAAGGTGACAAGTGGTAAATAGCCCAAAGCTGTGTGAGAGCCAAGTAGAAGAGATGCGCGTAGTCCTTGCGCGAAGGGTACGGTTGTAAGGATAGTCCATGGGATCCCAAATCGTCGTTGCTCTCAAGAGCTCGTTTCGTCATCTCATGGGATTGTGAGGTTGACGAGTGTTCATGAGTACCTACACAAAACAAAGACAAAGGGAAAATTGTGTGTGCGTGGTAGATGTACACATCATCCATCATGATGCATACGTGCATGTGTTGGTTAGCACAAAATATCCAATGCTCAAATAGATGAGATGCGTGATATAGAACAATGTCATCCATCATGAGAGGTTTGTTATTATGTATAGCATAATGGAGATTCAAATTGTGTAATGCATCACTAGTGATATCTAGAGCATTGTTATGTATGGTATGCATATGGTGCAAGCAATTATGGGAATCATGCAAAGTATGGAATGCATCAAGATCTCCTAATATGTATGAGGAAACTATGGGGGTCTCCTCATGAGCATTTGTAGAAACATCACATGGAGAATATTGACAACATCCAAAACAATGCATATTTGGAACAATGTGATCATGGCATGGCATAGTAGATGAATTGCGGAAATCATGTAAAGGAAGCATGGCAATATCATCACATGAAAAACAAAAGCCAATGACCATCATTTCGTCATCTATGCCATAAGTGCAAATGGGATTTATCTTAATGGGGCATGCATAGTTACTATGTTGAGATTGAAATGAAGCAATATGGGAGATCTCACTCATAGCATATGACAAGTTCAATGGATTGTCAAACATGAAGTGACCAATAGAATTTTCACATGATATCCTATGGAGCATAGCATCATAACTAGGCAATTCAAATGCTCATCATCATATTCATCATAAATGGGTAAGTCATGACATGAAGAAGTCGCACTAGCATGAAGCATGGGAATAGGTGGATCAACATCATGCAAGCAATCATTGGTAAGATAGTCCACTAGTGGGACAAGAGAAGCACCATCACCTATGTTACCTTTGGAGCATCGCTCATGTGTTGTAGGTGAGGTGTCGAAGATCCGCTCGTTGTCATCTTCATCTTGATGGAACCATGTGGGGGTACATCATCATCCACCATGGCCATCGTCGTCTCCATTGGAGGTATGGACTCGTCGAGGATAGGCATGTCGTCATGTAGAAGACCTAGCACCAAAGAAGAAAACACACTAGGAGTAGAGGTTAAGTCATTAAAAATCATAGTGGCCTCATGTGCACTCTCAACTACCTCACTCACTAAGTGTCGTGGCTCACTCACTTCCTCAAAGATGCTCTCACTCATATGGTTGGTGGAGTCACTCAAATGGCTCTCAACCTCACATAGGATGTGTGGCATGCTCTCATGTGTGGGGCTAGTGGTGGTCACATATGGTGGAGTCACTCATATCACTCATGGTGGGGTGGCTCTCCTCACATGGGAATTGGGGCACATATGTGGGTGTCGGAGAGATGTTGGTGCAAATGTCTCCATGCTCAATCATGTCGCAATCGTAGTCGTGGATGAAGGCCGAAGATGGCACATCATCATTCTCCTCCAAGACCAAAGATAAGGTCTCATGTGCGGTCTCGTAGCTTGACTCGGAGTATGAGTCCTTTTGGGGCGCCATCTTCATGTAGTTGAAGAGGTTCGTGCTCGTTGCCGTGGTCGAAGGGGATGGCCCTTGCTCGACCGTCTTGTCGCCGTCTTGTTGTTGGAGGCCCATATGATGTGGCACCTCGTAGCTCGTCTCCACGACCGAAGGGAAATTCCCATGCTCGGCCATCTTCCTTGAGGGGCTTCCGAAGATGGAAGTGTCGCCCTCGCTCGTAGGTGGTCGCCTTGTTGTTGAAGATGTCGATGTAGGCGAACTCACGGTAAGTAGGCGAGGATGCCGTACGTCCAAAGGCGAAGATGCCTTGATAGCACTTGGCGAAGATGCCGAAGTGGTGGTGGTAGCCGTAGCTCCGTCTTGGTGGTGCTCGTCTCGCGGTCTTCTCTTATGCTCATGAAGCTTGGACTTGTACGTTTGCGCTTGTGGAGCATCTTCATGTTGATGGTGTCGTTGTCGCACTTGAGCTCGCAGTAGATGTCGTTCGTCGTCGTTGTGCACATGATGCTTGGAGGTGTCTTGCCCTTCATGACGATGTTGGCGATGGTCGCCATGGAGATGTGGACGTGGACGACTTGCGCTTGCATCTTGTTTGCGCTCCGAAGATGATCGACTTTCTCGCCGCCGCCTTGAGGATGATGAAGGGGAAGAAGACTTGCAGTCGACCACCATGTCTCGTAGTTGATCCTTTAGCTCGCCCAACTTGGTGTCGATGTAGTCCCTTTTCCTTGCATCGGAGTGGTTTATGTCGATGGCGAGGTTGTCGAGGCGCTCTCGCAAGGTAGATTGTGTGCCTTGCATTTGTCGTTGTAGATCGAAGATGGACGCTTTGGTGATGTAGTTGTTCACGCCGTCGTTGTTGTCGAAGACCGGATATGAAATGCCTTGCCTATCCATCACAAGACTCGAGCAAATATGATTGGGAGAAAGAGAAGAACTATACCAAATGTACCTTGACCGATGTTGAAAATGGATCAATGATCACTCAATGTGTAACAAGGAAATTGCACAATTAGTACCAATTCTTGTCGGTTTCTCACACCTACACAAGTAAGGCTTATGGTGGAGCTCGGTGAGGATAGTCGCACAAAAATTTGATGCAAATTGTTAGCAAGAGTCAATAATGTTGAAAGAGATTCACAAATTCGCAAGTGAAACAAGTAGACCAATAGCAAAGAATGGCATACAGAAACACACACACACGGATAGATAAATGGGGTCGTGCAACCAAGGGATGAGCACAAAATGTGGAGTCCATGGAAAACGCTCGTGTTGCACAACTCAAGAGAGACGCTAGAACGATTGCTCTATAGGCCGATACGACACTTGTGCACAACCTATGATATGCAAAATGGATAAACTTCTATCCCAAGTATGCTATGTATGTATGGTTCTCGGTGTTCGCTCAAGATGATCCAAGATGATCGGATATGACAATCTTATATGCAATGTGGTATGATGCTATGGCACTTGCTTACAAGCTCTTTGCTCTTTCTCTTTTGCTTAAAAGCTTATTGTTTTTTTATATGTATGGCCACTTTTGCACATTGCACAAACGAAGATAGCAAATGTGTATATGCGGGAACAAACTTGAGGCACACGAGATTATATGATACCAATATGATATGGTATGTATGCAATGGAAGGTGTAGACCACTAATGTGCACAAGTAACGTTGCCGGCAATACTCAAATGGCTAGTCTCGATAGGCAAGTAACGCAAAATGGGCTAGGGGTTAACAATGCAATTGCTAGGGAATATACAATGGAAGGATACCATGATACCAAGATGATATGGAGGTTACCGTCCGAGTAGATGATGAGTGGCGGTGTTCTTGATGTAGATGCCAAGATGATGGAGACTCGTCCCTAAGAAGCCGAAACACCTTAGGAAACGGAAAAACCGCGAACTCGAAATCTCAAATGTCAAGTGTCAAATGGTAGTAGCGGGAAAGCGGTGGTGGTTTTGCGGGAACTCAAAGGGATTGCAGAATGCAATGATGTGGTTTGGAGACGCAATGCGGAAGTGGAGGGTAAGGTGGTGAACTATGCACGGTGTCGGAGTTGGAAGTACGGTCCTTAAGTAGCCGAAACACCTTAGGAGACACAACTCACAACACAAACAAAATTGGGTTAAGTTGGCGTGGCGGAAGTGTATGGTGGGCAAGCCTATGCGGAAGTGGTGGTGGTGGTTGATGAAGAAGCAACCGTCCCTAAGTAGCCTAAACACCTTAGGAGACTCGAATCACAACTCAAACAACCACAAATGCTATGGGGAACAAAATTGGTTAGGTTGCAGAAGTCGGTGGTGGCAATGCGGAAGTTATGGTGGAAGCCCTAGGCAAAGATGCCAAAGTTCCAAATATTTGATGGAGTCAAATGGTGATGGAACCTATCTATATGGATAGAGGATGTCAATGGCTACTCAACGAGCTAAAGAACGCGAAAATCGGACTCCGGATGTGAAAGTTATGGACAAAACGGTGAAACGGGACAGGCTGAATTCCCAGGGGCCGGACATCCGGGGCTCGGGCCGGATTTCCGGGACCTGATGTCTAGAACCGCGCGTGAAAATGCGCTCCAGGAGCCGGATGTCCGGGGCACGGGCCGGATGTCCGGCGGGCGAGATGTCCGGGGCTACGGGCCGGATGTCCGGGCTACAAATCCGAGGATGAACTCGAGGAACTCGATTTTGGGGGCGGAAATTGATGATTTCGGGGGCAAAATTGGAGAGATTTCGTGGATGGAAAGTGGGGAAAATTGGGGGAAAGCTAGATCCACAAGTAACAAAGCAAATCCACGGATCAAATTCAACAAAACATCATCAAACCAACAAATCACAAAAAAATTGGGGGCTATTTTTGGTGCGGAATTTTTGAATTTGGGACAAAATCAACAAAACTAGGCTAGAAAACACAACGGGGAGGCTCCGAAATTGTGATCAACGTGGCTCATGATACCAAGATGATGTAGGGTGGAACCCTAGATGGCCGATCTTTCACGAAAGGAGCGGATCCCTACAAAGAACGCGATGAACACGAGGGGAAACACGAGGGAAAACACGAGGGGAACACGAGAGAAATCACTCAACCAACAAGAATAGATCACACATGCGCTAGATCGATGAACACAAAGGTGAGATACAAGATCCAAAGTCAACAACGGACGATACAAACGGTAACCGGTTCTTCTCCGTAAGGAGGTCTTGATGGGGGCCACCCAAGAGGGGGTCTTGAATCCAAGGTGATCTTCTCCGAAGAGGGGCCGCCGACTCTCTCGAGGAGGAGATCCGTAATGGATGAGCAAAGCTCTATCTCAACTATGAGCTAAACCAATGCTAACCCTAACTAGGAGGAGGTGGGGGAGTATATATAGTGTTAGCCCACGAAGGGGTAAGTGAGAGGGGGATACATGGGCCCTTGGCCCGATCTCTGCGCACAGGCAGGTGCCGGATGTCCGGGCTGGGGGGCGGATGTCCGGCGGCTCACGAAGAGCCGGATGTCCGGGCTGACGGGGTTCAGCTTCGGGTGTGTTCTGTGATGGGCGCCGGATTTCCGGGGGTCGGGCCAGATGTCCGGGCTGGGGCCGGATGTCCGGGCCCTGAAGCAGCTGTCTCTTCTTCCTTCTCCTTCCTTTGCTTCCGCGCACGCTTGGCCTTGGTCCTTGGGTTCTTCATTGTCTCCTCGGGTGTACCTGAGTATGAACAAGGTCCGCGCTTGACGTAGCATCCATATCTTGCATGCGGAAAGGGAAGATTCGGAAAGGAGCGAGTTCACCTTAGGTCCAATGGCGTAGGCTCGAGTGTACATGGGGATGATCGTAGGATGCTCCGCATCAGTCGACCTGCAGAAAAGTTAGTTCGCGCCAATGCCTGTCGATCCTGCACTTCACGTTCAGCTTTACAAGCAAGATGGAATAAACGAGTGATATTATTATAATCCTTATACTCTAGAATGGTATGAATCTCTCTATTTAATCCACCCATAAAACGTGCAAGCATAGCTTCATTCTCCTCAACAATACCACATCTAATCAAGCCAGTTTGTAATTCCTGGTAATATTCTTCTACAGAATTTTTTCCTTGTCTTAAGCGCTGTAATTTTTGAAGTAATTCACGTTGATAATATGGTGGAACCCAACGAGTACGCATAGCAGTTTTCAAAGCAGCCCAAGTAGCTGGAACAGGATATAATCTACAATGTTCAGACCACCAAACACATGCAAAGCTAGTGAAAGCACAAACAGCAGCAGGAACACATCTCTCCTCAGGATATTGTAAACATGTAAATCGTTGTTCAGTTTCTAACTCCCAAGTAAGATATATATATCAGGAACAAATCTACCCTCAAATGGTGGAATATTCAATTTCAGTTTAGGGAGATGGTCATGATCTCGTACCTGAGGGGGAGCCCTAACATTGCCATTATTTGCATGTGGACGACCTGGTGGTTGTGGTGCTGGTGGTTGCACGTAGTTCTGATTTTGATCAACCTCATCCTCGTAATCTCCCGCATAATCATCCTCCTCCACATCAACAGCAGGAGCCACAGAAGTATCAACAGCAGCACCAGCAGTTTGGCCAGGCTAAAGAGGGACACGGCTCACTCGGCGGAGGGCTGTTTCCCGACGTGGAGGTAGTCGTTGTTGTTGCTGTTGTTGCAGAGGTGCGGCAGGTGCAGCCGGTGGTGGAAGACGTGCAAGCAGTTCATTAAAGCTGTTATCGAGCTTTGTTTCAAACGTTTTCTCAAGCCTCTTCAAAATTGTTCAGCACATCTTGCACCTGTTCAGTCATCATTTGCTGAAACTTATCATGAAGCTCCTTGTTCGTTAAGTTCTCCTAGTCAATCTTGTCGGCTTGTGATCCTGGCATGGTTAGCAGCAATAGAAACACACAAGAATATGATCCTATAGACTACTAACAAGTGGTGGTGGTGGTGGGTGTCACAAATCCGTCAAGCAAATCTCAAATTCTTACCAGTTCTTACCCAGCAGTGATAGAGGCAACGGTGTCTCGTCTTTCGATGAGATGATGGATATCGCTTTGATGGAAGTCGACTTTAACGATCCGACTACGAACGTGCGAGGACGTCGCGCCTTAGCAATCGCTAAACCAACTCCGAGAGGTTATTGACCACGCCGGAGCACGATCAACCTGACCACGAGGGTCTGTTTCCTGCGAGCAAACGAAGAACAAGCAAGAAACTGAGATTGCAATCTGGATATTGCGAATATAAGATGAAAGCTTTATTGATCAAGGTGGGGTTCTGTGACGCCTTTGTCTGGTCGTTGAACACAAACGAAGTACGCGAAGTTGCAGCTATGGCGAACTTTTAATCTAAACAAAACCCAAAGTCTAAACGACGCCCTAAGGGCTGTATATATGGAGGAAGTGGGGGGAATTTCGTGGCCCTTGGGAAAGGGGTCCAAAACCATCCCTATCTCTTGTTTCCCCACACATACGGACTCTAAAAATAGCCTATACTCAAGTATTTCGAAATTACATGGGCCTGGCCCAATAATAAGGTGACGCAGCACCTAGAATAGCCTCTGGACGAAAGTTATGAAGTAGCATCTTGTATATTTCATCCAAGGCTTCATGCACGCATTATGGTGGCTTCAACGTCCTGAAATCATCACTTGTAACTCCGTTCTTGTCCCCCATGCGCATGCCATCATCTCCATGCTTGTTCTTGCTCCAATGTTCATCCTTCTCAAAGCTAGGCCCTTCATTTGTAAGCAAAACAAATGTATCCAATTTAAGCAGCATCATATTCTCATGAACATTAGAATCATTACCAAGAAACGAAAGTACCTGGTAATTTAATTGGCGTGCGCGAGCTCTAGTAATTGGTCCAGTATGTATAGCAGCAGGGGCCGTGGGTGTAACAATGGTATTGATGTCCTCATCATGCTCCCCTTCTTGAAATGAAGTCGTCCTCGACGGAAGCTCATCTCCCTCACCCAAATAAGGCTTCAAATCTGCAATGTTAAAAGTGGGACTAACCCCAAAATCTGCAGGCAGCTCAAGTTTATATGCATTATCATTTATTTTCTCTAACACCATAAAAGGACCATCAGCACGTGGCATTAGCTTTGATTTGCGCAAATAAGGAAATCTATCCTTACGCAAATGTAACCAATCAAGATCTCCAGGTGCAAACACAACATGTTTTCTACCCTTATCTCCAGCAAGTTTATATTTAGCATTCATATGCTCAATGTTTTCCTTAGTTAACTCATGCATTTTTAAGATCAATTCAGCACGTTGTTTAGCATCAAAATTAACCTTCTCCGAAGATGGAAGAGGCAACAAATCAATAGGTGCACGAGGTAGGAAACCATACACAATTTCAAAAGGGCACATCTTAGTAGTAGAATGCAATGAACGATTATAAGCAAACTCAATATGAGGCAAGCATTCTTCCCACATTTTCTTATTATTCTTCAAAACAGCCCTAAGCATAGTAGACAATGTTCTATTGACTACTTCAGTTTGTCCATCAGTTTGGGGGTGACAAGTAGTACTAAAAAGCAGTTTAGTCCCCAACTTAGCCAATAAACATCTCCAAAAGTGGCTAAGAAATTTAGTATCACGATCTGAAACAATAGTATTTGGCACACCATGCAAACGAATAATTTCACGGAAGAACAAATCAGCAACATTAACAGCATCATCGCTTTTATGACATGGTATAAAGTGTGCCATTTTTGAGAACCTATCCACGACAACAAATATGCTATCCCTCCCCTTCTTTGTTCGAGGTAAACCTAAAACAAAGTCCATAGATATATCCTCCCAAGGAACACTAGGTACAGGCAAAGGCATATATAAACCATGAGGATTGATTCGTGACTTAGCTTTTTGACATGTAGTGCAGCGAGCAACAAACGCTCAACATCCCGTCTCATCTTAGGCCAAAAGAAATGTGTAGCAAGTACGTCCTCCGTCTTCTTCACGCCAAAGTGTCCCATTAATCCTCCTCCATGCGCCTCCTGCAACAACAAAAGACGAAGAGAGCTAGCTGGAATGCATAGCTTGTTAGCACGGAACACAAATCCATCATTAACGACAAACTTGTTCCGGGTTCTTCCTTCTTTACAATTCTGCAAAACATCTTTAAAATCAGCATCATGCACATATTGATCTTTGCTGGTCTCCAAACCAAATATTTTGAAGTCAAGTTGTGAAAGCATAGTATAGCGACGAGACAATGCATCAGCAATAACATTTTCTTTACCCTTCTTGTGTTTAATGACATAAGGGAAAGTTTCAATGAATTCAACCCATTTAGCATGTCTACGATTCAGTTTAGCTTGACTTTTAATATGTTTCAAAGATTCATGATCAGAATGTATAACAAATTCTTTGGGCCATAAATAATGTTGCCATGTTTCTAAAGTCCGAACAAGAGCATATAGTTCTTTATCATAAGTAGAATAATTCAGACTAGGCCCACTCAATTTTTCAGAAAAGTATGCAACAGGTTTACCATCTTGTAATAACACACCTCCTAATCCAATTCCACTAGCATCACATTCAAGCTCAAAAGTCTTATTAAAATCAGGAAGTTGGAGTAAAGGAGCATGTGTCAACTTATCTTTCAATACCGTGAAGGCTTCTTCCTGTGCGGTACCCCAAACAAAAGGCACATCCTTCTTTGTAAGCTCGTTGAGAGGTGCAGCAATGGTGCTAAAATCTCTCACAAAACGCCTATAGAAACCAGCGAGTCCAAGAAAACTCCGCACTTGTGTGACCGTTTTGGCTGCGGCCAACTCTCAATAGCTTCAATCTTGGCTTTATCAACTTCAATTCCCTGTGGAGTAACAACATAGCCAAGAAAAGATACTCGGTCGGTGCAAAAGGTGCACTTCCCAAGGTTACCAAACAAACGTGCATCACGTAGAGCAATAAAAACAGCACGTAAATGTTCCAAATGTTCTTCCAAAGATTTGCTATAAATCAGTATATCATCAAAATAGACTACCACAAATCGTCCAATGAAAGCACGTAAAACTTCGTTCATTAGTCTCATGAAAGTACTAGGTGCATTAGTTAACCCAAAAGGCATGACTAACCACTCATATAAACCAAACTTAGTTTTAAATGCAGTTTTCCATTCATCTCCCAATTTCATACGAATTTGATGGTATCCACTATGCAAATCAACTTTGGAGAATATTGTAGAGCCACTCAATTCATCAACCATATCATCTAGCCTAGGAATAGGATGACGATAACGAATAGTAATATTATGAATGCCTCTACAATCAACACACATACGCGACGTACCATCCTTTTTAGGCACAAGTATAATAGGAACAGCACAAGGACTAAGAGATTCGCGTATATAACCTTTGTCGAGCAGCTCCTGTACTTGACGCATAATCTCCTTCGTCACCTCTGGATTGGTACGGTATGGTGCACGATTGGGTAGCGATGCACCGGGAATTAAGTCAATTTGATGCTCAATCCCTCGAATAGGTGGTAATCCCGGTGGCACGTCTTGTGGGAAGACGTCAGCGAACTCCTGCAAAATGTTAGTGACAGCAGGGGGCAAAGAGGAAGGCACGTCCTCGAATGAAAATAATGCCTCTTTGCACACAAAAGCATAGCAAACAGATTTGCTGAAATCTAGCTCATCAATATCAGATTTTGTGGCAAGTAAACATGCACTTTTCAATTTAATTTCAGAAACAACACTAGATGGTTTATTATTAGGTGTCATTTGTTGCTCAAATTCTTTTGCCACAATCTGATTTTCACTCTTATTTTTCTCCTGTTTTGCTTTATTAGCTCTATTAATGTCATCTTTCAAAATGGAATCAGGAGTCATAGGAAGCAAAGTAATATTTTTATCCTTATGAACAAGAGTATACTGATTGTTTCTACCATGGTGTACAGAATTTTTATCACATTGCCATGGTCTACCAAGTAATAAGGAACATGCTTGCATGGGTACCACATCACAATCAACATAATCAGCATATGTATAGATACTAAAATGCACACGAACAGTACGTGTTACCTTAACCTTGCCGCTGTTGTTGAACCATTGGATGTAGTAAGGATGTGGATGTGGTCTTGTGGTGAGAGATAGCTTCTCCACCATCTCCATGCTAGCCAAGTTGTTACAGCTCCCTCCATCTATGATGACGCGAACATAACGTTCCTTCACAACTCCCTTTGTATGGAACAAATTATGCCTCTGATTTTGCTCTGCTTGTGTGACCTGCACACTCAAAACACGTTGAGCCACTAAACATTCATACCTGTCAGCGTCTTCAGGAGCCATGTATTGCGTCTCATTTTCAGAATCATCTCCACCATGTTCTTCACGTGTAATAAGAGCCAAAGTCTCCTCATCATAGTCACTAGCGGACTCATACCCACCATCCTCAATAGCAATCATTACACGCTGAGATTTGCATTCTCTCGCATAATGTCCTCTTCCCTTACAACGACGACAAATAATATCACTTGTGTGCCCTGTCGATGCCATGGAAGAAGAAGAGCTCTGTGCAGGCCCGGCAGGTGCGCTCTTGGCAGATAGTGGTGGTTGTGCCTGCTTTCTTGTATCACGGCTGGAGGTGGAACCTGATGGAGGTGCTGGTCTAGTGGAAGTAGAAGATGCACGCGGTGTCCATGATGAAGGTCGACCTGCAGAAAAGTTAGTTCGCGCCAATGGCTGTCGATCCTGCACTTCACGTTCAGCTTTACAAGCAAGATGGAATAAATGAGTGATATTATTATAATCCTTATACTCTAGAATGGTCTGAATCTCTTTATTTAATCCACCGATAAAACGTGCAAGCATAGCTTCATTCTCCTCAACAATACCACATCTAATCATGCCAGTTTGTAATTCCTGATAATATTCTTCTACAAAAATTTTCCCTTGTCTTAAGCGCTGCAATTTTTGAAGTAATTCACGTTGATAATATGGTGGAACCCAGCGAGTACGCATAGCAGTTTTCAAAGCAGCCCAAGTAGCTGGAACAGGATATAATCTACAATGTTCAGACCACCAAACACATGCAAAGCTAGTGAAAGCACAAACAGCAGCAGGAACACGTCTCTCCTCAGGATATTGTAAACATGTAAATCGTTGTTCAGTTTCTAACTCCCAAGTAAGATATATATCAGGAACATATCTACCCTCAAATGGTGGAATATTCAATTTCAGTTTAGGGTGATGGTCATGATCTCGTACCTGAGGTGGTGGTGCCGGCCTATCGTTGCGAATATATACCTGAGGTCGACCTGCTGGTGGTGGTGCTGGTGGCTGCACGTAGTTCTGACTTTGATCAACCTCATCCTCATAATCGCCCGCATAATCGTCATCCTCCTCAGCCGCCGCAGTAGCAGGAGCCAAAGAAGCATCAACAGTAGGTGCAGCGGCACACGAATTTTGACCAGTCTCAATTGGAACGCGCTGTGCTCGTCCCACTTGATTTGGAAGGCGGCGTTGGAGATGTGGTTGTTGTAGAGGTGCGACATGTGCAGCCGGTGGTGGTTGGGGAAGACGCTTGAGTAATTCAGTAAACTTGTTATCCAGCTTTGTCTCGAACGGCTTCTCCACGGCATCTATCTTCTCCATAGCCTCTTCAAATCTGTTTAGCACATCTCTCACCTGGCCACTCATCATTTGCTGAAATTTATCATGCAACTCCGTGTTCGTCATGTTCTCCCAATCAGTCTCATCGGCTTGTGATCGAGCCATAGTTAGCAGCAATAGAAACACAGAAGAATATGATCCTGCAGACTACTAGGAAGTGGTGGTGATGGTTGTGTGTCACAAAACCAAGCTAGGTCCCTTGCGCATGCCATCAACTCCATGCTTGTTCTTGCTCCAATGTTCATCCTTCTCCAAGCTAGGTCCTTCATTTGTAAGCAAAACAAATGTATCCAATTTAGGCAGCATCATATTCTCATGACATTAGAATCATTACCAAGAAACAAAAGTACCTGGTAATTTAATTGGCGTGCGCGAGCTCTAGTAATCGGTCCAGTATGTATAGTAGAAGGGGTTGTGGGTGTAACAATGGTATTGACGTCCTCATCACTAGTACTTTCATGAGACTAATGAACGAAGTTTTACGTGCTTTCATTGGACGATTTGTGGTAGTCTATTTTGATGATATATTGATTTATAGCAAATCTTTGGAAGAACATTTGGAACATTTACGTGCTATTTTTATTGCTCTACGTGATGCACATTTGTTTGGTAACCTTGGGAAGTGCACCTTTTGCACCGACCGAGTATCTTTTCTTGGCTATGTTGTTACTCCACAGGGAATTGAAGTTGATAAAGCCAAGATTGAAGCTATTGAGAGTTGGCCGCAGCCCAAAATGGTCACACAAGTGAGGAGTTTCCTTGGCCTCGCTAGTTTCTGTAGGCGTTTTGTGAGAGATTTCAGCACCATTGCTGCACCTCTAAACGAGCTTACAAAGAAGGATGTGCCTTTCGTTTGGGGTACCGCACAGGAAGAAGCCTTGACGGTATTGAAAGATAAGTTGACACATGCTCCTATACTCCAACTTCCTGATTTTAATAAGACTTTTGAGCTTGAATGTGATGCTAGTGGAATTGGATTAGGAGGTGTGTTATTACAAGATGACAAACCTGTTCCATACTTTTCTAAAAAATTGAGTGGGCCTAGTCTGAACTATTCTACTTATGATAAAGAATTATATGCTCTTGTTCGGACCTTAGAAACATGGCAACATTATTTATGGCCCAAGGAATTTGTTATACATTCTGATCATGAATCTTTGAAACACATTAAAAGTCAAGCAAAACTGAACCGTAGACATGCTAAATGGGTTGAATTCATTGAGACTTTCCCTTATGTCATTAAACACAAGAAGGGTAAAGAAAATGTTGTTGCTGATGCATTGTCTCGTCGTTATACTATGCTTTCACAACTTGACTTTAAAATATTTGGTTTGGAGACCATCAAAGATCAATATGTGCATGATGCTGAATTTAAAGATGTATTGCAGAATTGTAAGGAAGGGAGAACTTGGAACAAGTTCGTTCTTAACGATGGATTTGTGTTTCGTGCTAACAAGCTATGCATTCCAGCTAGCTCCGTTCATCTTTTGTTGTTGCAGGAGGCGCATGGAGGAGGATTAATGGGGCACTTTGACGTCAAGAAGACGGAGGATATACTTGCTACACATTTCTTTTGGCCAAAGATGAAACGGGATGTTGAGCGTTTTGTTGCTCGCTGCACCACATGTCGAAAAGCTAAGTCACGTCTCAATCCTCATGGTTTATATATGCCTTTGCCTGTACCTAGTGTTCCTTGGGAGGATATATCTATGGACTTTGTTTTAGGTTTACCTCGAACAAAGAAGGGGAGGGATAGCATATTTGTTGTTGTGGATAGATTTTCGAAAATGGCACACTTTATACCACGTCATAAAAGCGATGATGTTGTTAATGTTGCTGATTTGTTCTTTCGGGAAATTATTCGCTTGCATGGTGTGCCAAATACTATTTTTCAAATCATGATACTAAATTCCTTAGCCACTTTTGGAGATGTTTATGGGCTAAGTTGGGGACTAAACTGCTTTTTAGTACTACTTGTCACCCCCAAACTGATGGACAAACTGAAGTAGTCAATAGAACATTGTCTACTATGCTTAGGGCTGGTTTGAAGAATAATAAGAAAATGTGGGAAGAATGCTTGCCTCATATTGAATTTGCTTATAATCGTTCATTGCACTCTACTACTCAGATGTGCCCTTCTGAAATTGTGTATGGTTTCCTACCTCGTGCACCTATTGATTTGTTGCCTCTTCCATCTTCGGAGAAGGTTAATTTTGATGCTAAAGAACGTGCTGAATTGATTTTGAAAATGCATGAGTTAACTAAGGAAACCATTGAGCGTATGAATGCTAAATATAAACTTGCTGGAGATAAGGGTAGAAAACATGTTGTGTTTGCACCTGGAGATCTTGTTTGGTTACATTTGCGTAAGGATAGATTTCCTAATTTGCGCAAATCAAAGCTAATGCCACGTGCTGATGGTCCTTTTAAGGTGTTAGAGAAAATAAATGATAATGCATATAAACTTGAGCTGCCTGCAGATTTTGGGGTTAGTCCCACTTTTAACATTGCAGATTTAAAGCCTTATTTGGGTGAGGAAGATGAGCTTCAGTCGAGGACGACTTCATTTCAAGAAGGGGAGGACGATGAGGACATCAATACCATTGTTACACCCACCGCCCCTGCTGCTATACATACTGGACCAACTACTAGAGCTCGCGCACGCCAATTGAATTACCAGGTACTTTCGTTTCTTGGTAATGATTCTAATGTTCATGAGAAAATGATGCTGCCTAAATTGGATACATTTATTTTGCGTACAAATGAAGGGCCTGGCATGGATAAGAGGGATGAACACTGGAGCAAGACCAAGCAGGGAGATGATGGCATGCGCAAGGGGATCAAGAACGGAGTTACAAGTGATGATTTCATGACTTTGATGCCACCATAAGGAGTGCATGAAGCCTTGGACGAAATATACAAGATGCCACTTCATAAATTTCGTCTAGAGGCTATTCTAGGTGCTGCGTCACCTTATTATTGGGCCAGGCCCATGTATTTTCGAAATACTTAAGTATAGGCTGTTTTTAGAGTCCGTATGTGTGGGGAAACGAGAGATAGGGTTGGTTTTGGACCCCTTCCCCAAGGGCCACGAAATTCCCCCCTCTTCCTCCATATATACAGCCCTTAGGGCATCGTTTAGACTTTGGGTTTTGTTTAGATTAAAAGTTTACCATAGCTGCAACTTCGTGTACTTCGTTTGTGTCCAACGACCAGACCAAGACGTCACAGAACCCCACCTTCATTAATAAAGCTTTCCTCTTTTATTCGCAATATCCAGATTGCAATCTCAGTTTCTTGCTTGATCTTCGTTTGCTCGCAGGAAATAGACCCTCGTGGTTAGCTTGATCGTGCTCCTGCGTGGTCAATAACCCTCGGAAGTTGGTTTAGCGATTGCTAAGGCGCGACGTCTTCGCACGTTCGTAGTCGGATCGTCAAAGTCGACTCCCACAGAAAACGATATCTATCTCATCGAAACATCGGGACACCTTCGCCTGTATCAACTTCAATTCCCTGTGGAGTAACAACATAGCCAAGAAAAGATACTCGGTCGGTGCAAAAGGTGCACTTCCCAAGGTTACCAAACAAACGTGCATCACGTAGAGCAATAAAAACAGCACGTAAATGTTCCAAATGTTCTTCCAAAGATTTGCTATAAATCAGTATATCATCAAAATAGACTACCACAAATCGTCCAATAAAAGCACGTAAAACTTCGTTCATTAGTCTCATGAAAGTACTAGGTGCATTAGTTAACCCAAAAGGCATGACTAACCACTCATATAAACCAAACTTAGTTTTAAATTCTGTTTTCCATTCATCTCCCAGTTTCATACGAATTTGATGCTATCCACTATGCAAGTCAACTTTGGAAAATATTGTAGAGCCACTCAATTCATCAAGCATATCATCTAGCCTAGGAATAGGATGACGATAACGAATAGTAATGTTATTAAAGCCTTTACAATCAACACACATACGCGATGTACCATCCTTTTTAGGCACAAGTATAATAAGAACAGCACAAGGACTAAGAGATTCGCGTATATAACCTTTTCGAGCAGCTCTTGTACTTGACGCATAATCTCCTTCGTCTCCTCTGGATTGGTACGGTATGGTGCACAGTTGCGTAGCGATGCACCGGGAATTAAGTCAATTTGATCCTCAATCCCTCGAATATGTGGTAATCCTGGTGGCCCGTCTTGTGGAAAGACGTCAGCGAACTCCAGCAAAATGTTAGTGACAGCAGGGGGCAAAGAGGAAGGCACATCCTCGAATGAAAATAATGCCTCTTTGCACACAAAAGCATAGCAAACAGATTTGCTGAAATCTAGCTCATCAATATCAAATTTTGTGGCAAGTAAACATGCACTTTTCAATTTAATTTCAGAAACAACACTAGATGGTTTATTATTAGGTTTCATTTGTTGCTCAAATTCTTTTGCCACAATCTGATTTTCACTCTTATTTTTCTCCTGTTTTGCTTTATTAGCTCTATTAATGTCATCTTTCAAACTGGAATCAGGAGTCATGGGAAGCAAAGTAATATTTTTATCCTTATGAACAAGAGTATACTGATTGTTTCTACCATGGTGTACAGAATTTTTATCAAATTGCCATGGTCTACCAAGTAATAAGGAACATGCTTGCATGGGTACCACATCACAATCAACATAATCAGCATATGTAGAGATACTAAAATGCACACGAACAGTACGTGTTACCTTAACCTTGCCGCTGTTGTTGAACCATTGGATGTAGTAAGGATGTGGAGGTGGTCTTGTGGTGAGAGATAGCTTCTCCACCATCTCCATGCTAGCCAAGTTGTAACAGCTCCCTCCATCTATGATGACGCGAACAGAACGTTCCTTCACAACTCCCTTTGTACGGAACAAATTATGCCTCTGGTTTTGCTCTGCTTGTGTGACCTGCACACTCAAAACACGTTGAGCAACTAAACATTCATACCTGCCAGCGTCTTCAGGAGCCATGTATTGCGTCTCATTTTCAGAATCATCTCCACCATGTTCTTCACGTGTAATAAGAGCCAAAGTCTCCTCATCATAGTCACTAGCGGACTCATACCCACCATCCTCAGTAGCAACCATTGCACGCTGAGATTTGCATTGTCGCGCATAATGTCCTCTTCCCTTACAACGACGACAAATAATATCACTTGTGTGCCCTGTTGATGCCATGGAAGAAGAAGAGCTCTGTGCAGGCCCGGCAGGTGCGCTCTTGGCAGATAGTGGTGGTTGTGCCTGCTTTCTTGTATCACGGCTGGAGGTGGAACCTGATGGAGGTGCTGGTGCAGTGGAAGTAGAAGATGCACGCGGTGTCCATGATGAAGGTCAACCTGTAGAAAAGTTAGTTCGCGCCAATGCTTGTCAATCCTGCACTTCACGTTCAGCTTTACAAGCAAGATGGAATAAACGAGTGATATTAGTATACTCCTTATACTCTAGAATGGTCTGAATCTCTCTATTTAAACCACCCATAAAACGTGCAAGCATAGCTTCATTCTCCTCAACAATACCACATCTAATCATGCCAGTTTGTAATTCCTGATAATATTCTTCTACAGAATTTTTCCCTTGTCGTAAACGCTGCAGTTTTTGAAGCAATTCACGTTGAAATTATGGTGGAACCCAACGAGTACGCATAGCAGTTTTCAAAGCAGCCCAAGTAGCTGGAATAGGATATAATCTACAATGTTCAGACCACCATACACATGCAAAACTAGTGAAAGCACAAACAGCAGCAGCAACCCGTCTCTCCTCGGGATAATGTAAACATGTAAAATGTTGTTCAGTTTCTAACTCCCAAGTAAGATATACATCAGGAATGTATCTACCTCAAACGGTGGAATATTCCATTTCAGTTTATGAACATGGTCATGATCTCGTACCTGAGGTGGTGGTGCAGGCCTACCGTTGCGAATATATACCTGAGGTCGACCTGCTGGTGGTGGTGCTGGTGGCTGCACGTAGTTCTGATTTTGATCAACCTCATCCTCATAATCGCCCGCATAATCGTCATCCTCCTCAGCCGCCGCAGTAGCAGGAGCCAAAGAAGCATCAACAGTAGGTGCAGCGGCACCCGAATTTTGACCAGTCTCAATTGGAACGCGCTGTGCTCGTCCCACTTAATTTGGAAGGCGACGTTGGAGATGTGGTTGTTGTTGTTGTAGAGGTGCGACAGGTGCAGATGGTGGTGGTTGGGGAAGACGCTTGAGCAATTCATTAAACTTGTTATCCAGCTTTGTCTCGAACGACTTCTCCACGGGATCTATCCTCCCCATAGCCTCTTCAAATCTGTTTAGCACATCTCCCACCTGGCCACTCATCATTTGCTGAAATTTATCATGCAACTCCTTGTTCGTCATGTTCTCCCAATCAGTCTCATCGGCTTGTGATCCTGCCATGGTGCAACAATAGAAACACAAAAGAATATGATCCTACAGACTACTAGGAATTGGTGGTGATGGTGGTGTGTCACAAATCGTTCAAGCGAATCTCAAATTCTTACCAGTTCTTACCCAGCAGCAGGTGGTGATCGGCAACCGTTGTAGTCAAAACTCTCAGAGCTTGGATAGAGCGATTACCAGGGAGAGTCAAATGCACGACGTAGATGTATGTGGAGCTGGGAAGGCTTATAATATGGTAGCAAAAATGGTCTGCAATAATCAATTCAGATATGCAAAGTTGAATAAACGCTCAACGACGGTACTGTGCTGGTCCTAGGCTAGACCGTGCTAGAGACGCGAGCCTAGAACACTAACAAAATCACGGCGCTGCACATAAACACGGGAGGAGCACACTCTGAATTTTTTTCTCTTTTTTTCACTTTTTTTGCAATTTTTTTCTCTTTTTTTCTCCGCAACAATTTTTTTTCAAAAAAGTCTACAAATGGTCTAAAAACTGCCAAGCCAGAATTTTCCAGACTTAGTTTTTTTTAAACTGGAACTATTTTTCTACTGCGGGTAACACAGAAGTTTGGGAGTCCTCTGTCATGACTCGGAGTATGGTGTGATCTGGAAATCCAAAACAGAGTAACAAAATACTGGACTTGGACTGGTGGCGGAGATGAATCTGGTGGAATTCGGACTGGTGGCGGAGATGAATCTGGTGGAACTCGGACTAGTGGCGGATATATGTTGCAGGTGTACTCGGATTGGCGTGATGGCGGCTGATATGTGGTGGCGTATATGGACTCGGATTGGCGGTGAATATGTGGTGGTACATGGCAGCAGCGATGATGAGGATGCGGTGGTGATATATGGCAGCGGCAACGTGACAACCTGTGAACAGAACTCGAAACTCTAAAGGACTAGACGCTAAGACCAGCAACTTGACACGATGATGCAACCGCAAATTCAACAAAGCAAACATAGAAAAGATTATGCAAAGGCTCAGATTGGTTCGGATAGGATGAACTAACCCTAAATTTTTTTGGCTTTTTTCGTGGACTATAGGTATGAAGAACAGACTCGATCTAAACTACGAAAATCTGTAAAATCTCACCGAGCGACCTGGAAATCTGATACCACTTGATAGGGGCAAAGGTGTCCCGTCTTTCGATGAGATGATGGATATCGCTTTGGTGGAAGTCGACTTTGACGATCCGACTACGAACGTGCGATGATGTCGCGCCTTAGCAATCGCTAAACCAACTCCGAGGTTATTGACTACGCCGGAGCACGATCAACCTGACCACGAGGGTCTGTTTCCTGCGAGCAAACGAAGAACAAGCAAGAAACTGAGATTGCAATCTGGATATTGCGAATATAAGATGAAAGCTTTATTGATCAAGGTGGGGTTCTGTGACGCCTTTGTCTGGTCGTTGAACACAAACAAAGTACGCGAAGTTGCAGCTATGGCGAACTTTTAATCTAAACAAAACCCAAAGTCTAAACGACGCCCTAAGGGCTGTATATATGGAGAAAGAGGAGGGAAATTTCGTAGCCCTTGGGGAAGGGGTCCGAAACCAACCCTATCTCTTGTTTCCCCACACATACGGACTCTAAAGACAGCCTATACTCAAGTATTTCGAAATTACATGGGCCAGGCCCAATAATAAGGTGATGCAGCACCTAGAATAGCCTCTGGACGAAAGTTATGAAGTAGCATCTTGTATATTTCGTCCAAGGCTTCATGCACGCATTATGGTGGCTTCAACGTCCTGAAATCATCACTTGTAACTCCGTTCTTGTTCCCCATGCGCATGCCATCATGATGTAGGGTGGAACCCTAGATGGCCGATCTTTCATGAAAGGAGAGGATCCCTACGAAGAACGCGATGAACACGAGGGGAAACACGAGATAAATCACTGAACCAACAAGAATAGGTCACACATGCACTAGATCGATGAACACAAAGGAAAGATACAAGATCCAAAGTCAACAAAGGACGATACAAAGGTAACCGGTTCTTCTCCGTAAGGAGGTCTTGATGGGGGCGACCCAAGAGGGGGTCTTGAATCCAAGGTGATCTTCTCCGTAGAGGGGCCGCGGTCTCTCTCGTGGAGTAGATCCGTAATGGATGAGCAAAGCTCTATATCTAAATGAGCTAATCCTTTGCTAACCCTAAAACGTAGGTGGAGGGGGAGTATATATAGTCTAAGGGACGAATGGGTACATGGGCCTCGGCCCAGATGCGCTGCATGCAAGCAAGAGAGGGCCGGATGTCCGGGCGACGGGCCGGATGTCCGGGATTTCCCGAGACGCCGGATGTCCGGGCGCTGGGGCCGGATGTCCGGGCTGGCAGGGTCCAGCTTCTGTGATGGGGCGCCGGATTTCCGGGAACTGGGCCGGATGTCCGGCGGCTCGCGACGGGCCGGATGTCCGGGCCTGGGGGCCGAATGTCCGGGCTGACTTGGTTCAGCTTCGGGTGTCTTATGTGATGGGCGCCGGATTTCCGGGGGTCGGGCCGGATGTCCGGGCTGGTCTGGATGTCTGGGCTGGGGCCGGATGTCTGGGGCCTGTAGCAGCTATCTCTTCTTCCTTCTCCTTCCTTTGCTTCCGCGCACGCTTGGCCTTGGTCCTTGGGTTCTCCATGGTCTCCTCGGGTGTACCTGAGTATGAACAAGGTCCGCGCTTGAAGTAGCATCCATGTCTTGCATGCGGAAAGGGAATATTCGGAAAGGAGCAGTTCACCTTAGGTCCAATGGCGTAGGCTCGAATGTACTTGGTGATGATCGTCGGATGCTCCGCATCATGTCCCCTCCCTTGGGAAAGATCCGACCTTGGATCGAAATCCTCATCACCATGGAAACGGTTGTCGTGGACGGACTTGTAATTGGACGGAGTGGAAGTCATGGCGCAGTCCAAGTACTCCAAGGTGTTTCCGGAGTGGTACACATGCAAAAAGAGCAAACACAAACGACACTTGGAAATACAATGGTTAGCGCACACAAGGTGTCCATCATGTAAGAATGAGTCCGCGAGGCAAGGTTGTTCATGACAAAGCACATGAAGCTTAGCAAGATGATATGGAATGAGATGTAAAGCATTCATGGGACCAAAAGCATTCATTGTGCACACAAATGTGTTGTGAATATGATCAATGCAACCACGCTGCAAAATGATGTCATAGTGAGACGGTTGATCAATAGCATGAATATGGCAATGGATGCTCAATATGAATAAGTTATCATGCAATTGATGGTAGGCAATATGATCATGATGTATGAATATGCCATCAAGAAAGATCACAACAAATTTGCTAAGGAAGTGTACAAGCCCATATATCATGGATGACATGGAAATAGATGCAACAAGACAAGCAGTGAGTCAATCCATGCATAGGGTGCAAACTTGTGGTGACTATGATATGTCCATCGAGCATGACATGTGTGAGCACAATCAACAAATATGGAGGTGTTGATGCAATGTGTCAAAGGAGTGTTGATGTACCAGTGCTCGATGTCGTGGCATGAGTGGAGGTTGGAAGGTGCATCCAATAAGTGCGAGCGCTCCTCAATGTGAAGGTCCATAGAGCCAATCTCCAATGTCGCTCCTCCATTCGCGAGATGTATCATGTAGACAACAAGAAGGAAACAACAATGAAAGAATGACCCATCCAATATGCATATTTGAGGATGGCTCAAAGGGAAGGAGTTCATCTTGATGAGTTTGTCGAAAATGTTGGTGTTGCACATCATATATGCCTTCACAAAACCAATATGTCTCTTGATGGTAATGCCTTGAGAATCCTTCAAAATGAAAGAACATGACAAACACTCGGAAAAACAAATGAGGTTAGCGTAAATGCAAAACCTATCATTCGAGTGGTAAGATACCCAACAAGTGTATGTATCATGCTCATCATAGGAAAGGACAAGGGAGCATTTCATAGTATGGAGGCATATGATGCGAGAACAACCAAATACAATAGGCTCAACCAACCAAGCATGCATCACAAGTGAAGTGTCCAAGTCTCCAAGATCATTAAGCATAGAGGCAATTATTGGAGGAAAGTGACAATAAACAAGATATATCATGTGAGAGCATTAGCATATATGTCATCAACCCAAGAAAGCGAGTAATGGAACATGGGTGATGCAACAAAGCAAGCAATCATAGAGATCAAGTCAAGCAAGCTAGTAGTGCGAAGATGCAACGTACTAGAAGGAATCATGGCAAACATGTCATGTGTGCAAATAGTGGGCATATATAATGCACATGACATTTCGCAAGCATAAAGGCAAGATATGAGCAAAATAGCATCAATAGCATGGGGCACATGATAAACATGGCAATAGCAACAAGGATCTCCACCAAGCATGCAAATACACATAGGAGTATCATAATGGTGAATCATGGGTAAGAGCAAGCAAGGGTGACAATTGCATGGCAAAATCATAGAAAGAGGCATAGCATGCAAAGTGAACACAGGAAAATGGACATAACATAACAAGTGATATATAGCCCAAAGCCGTGTGAGAGCCAAGTAAAAGGAATGCGCGAAGTCATTGCACGAAGGGGATGGTGGGAAGGACAATCCACAGGATCCCATGTCATCTTTGCTCTCAAGAGCTCGTTTCGTCAACTCATGGGATTGTGAGGTTGACGAGTGTTCATAAGTACCTACACAAAACAAAGACAAAGGGAAAATTGTGTGTGCGTGGTAGATGTACACATCATCCGTCATGATGCATACGTGCTTGTGTCGGTTAGCACAAAATAGCCAATGCTCAAATAAATGAGATGCGTGATATAGAAACATGTCATCCATCATGATAGGTTTGGTGTTATGTATAGCATAATGGAGACTCAAAGGATGTAATGCATCATGGGAAATATGTCGAGCATTGTTATTCATGGAATGCATATGGTGCACGCAATTATGGGAATCATGCAAAGTATGGAATGCATCAAAATCTCCTAATATGTATGAGGAAACTATGGGGGTCTCCTCATGAGCATTTGTAGAAACATCACGTGGAGAATATTGATAACATCCAAAACAATTCATATTTGGAACAATGTGATCATGGCATGGTATAGTAGATGAATTGCGCAAATCATGTAAAGGAAGCATAGCAATATCATCACATGAAAAACAGAAGCCAATGACCATCATCTCTTCATCTATGCCATAAGTTCAAATGGGATGTATTTTAATGGGGCATGCATAGTCACTATGTTGAGATTGAAATGAAACAATATGGGAGATCTCACTCATAGCATATGACAAGTTCAAAGGATTGTCAAACATGAAGTGACCAATAGAATTTTCACATGATATCCTATGGAGCATAGCATCACGACTAGGCAACTCAACATGCTCATCATCATATTCATCATAAATGGGTAAGTCATGACATGAAGAAGTCGCACTAGCATGAAGCATGGTAATAGGGGTGTCATCATCATGCAAACAATCATTGGTGAGATAGTCCACTAGTGGGACAAGAGAAGCACCATCACCTATGTTACCTTTGGAGCGTAGCTCATGTGTTGTAGGTGAGGTTGCAACTTGATGGTACCATGTGGGGGGTTCATCATTGTACGCCATGGCCATCGTCGTCTCCATCGAAGGTATGGACTCGTCGAGGATAGGCATGTCGTCATGTCGGAGACCTAGCACCAAAGAAAACACACTCGGAGTAGAGGTTAAGTCGTTAGAAATCATAGTGGTCTCACGTGCCGTGTCAACTACCTCACTCACTAAGTGTTGTGGCTCACTCACTCCCGGTAAGATGCTCTCACTCTTATGGTTGGTGGAGTCACTCAAATGGCACTCAACCTCACATAGGATGTGTGGCATGCTCTCATGTGTGGGGCTAGTGGTGGTCACACTCATCCTCTCATAGGAAATGCACTCAATGTCATATATGGTGGAGTCACTCATGTCACTCATGGCTGGATGGCTCTCCTCACATGGCAATTGGGTCATCTCATGATATGTGGGTGTCGGAGAGATGTTGGTGCAAATGTCTCCATGCTCAACTCCTATCGCCGCCTTGGTTGAAGGGATAGTCCCATGCTCAACCTTCTTGTCGCCGTCTTGTTGTTGGAGGCCCATATGATGTGGCACCTCGTAGCTCGTCTCCATGACCGAAGGGAATTTCCCATGCTCGGCCATCTTCCTTGAGGGGCTTTCGAAGATGGAAGTGTCGCCCTCGCTCGTAGGTGGTCGCCTTGTTGTTGAAGATGTTGATATAGGCGAACTCATGGGAAGTAGGCGAAGATGCCGTACGTCCGAAGGCAAAGATGCCTTCATAGCACTTGGCGAAGATGCCGAAGTGGTTGTTGTAGCCGTAGCTCCGTCTTGGTGGTGCTCGTCTCGCGGTCTTCTCTTATGCTCATGAAGCTTGGACTTGGCGTGAAGTAGTGCTTGTTGGGACTTGTGCATTTGCGCTTGTGGAGCATCTTCATGTTGATGGTGTCATTGTCGTACTTGAGCTCGTAGTAGATGTCGTTCGTCGTCGTCGTGCACATGTTGCTTGGAGGTGACTTGCCCTTCATGACGATGTGGATCACGAATGTGATGGTGGTCGCCATGGAGATGTGGACGTGGACGAATTGCGCTTGCATCGCGTGGGCGCTCCGAAGATGATCGACTTGCTCGCCGCCGCCTTGAGGATGATGAAGGGGAAGAAGACTTGTAGTCGGCCACCATGTCGCGTAGTTGATCCTTTAGCTCGCCCAACTTGGTGTCGATGTAGTCCCTTTTCCTTGCTTCGGAGTGTCGTATGTCGATGGCGAGGTTGTCGAGGCGCTCTCGCAAGGTAGATTGTGTGCCTTGCATTTGTCGTTGTAGATCGAAGATGGACGCTTTGGTGATGTGGTTGTTCGCGCCGTCGTTGTTGTCGAAGACCAGAGATGAAATGCCTTGCCTATCCATCACAAGACTTGAGCAAATATGAGTGGGAGAAAGAGAAGAACTATACCAAATGTACCTTGACCGATGTTGAAAATGGATCAATGATCACTCAATGTGTAACAAGGAAATAGCACAATTGGTACCAATTCTTGTCGGTTTCTCACACCTACACAAGTAAGGCTTATAGTGGAGCTCGGTGAGGATAGTGGCACAAAAATGTGATGCAAAATGTTAGCAAGAGTCAATAATGTTGAAAGAGATTCACAAATTCGCAAGTGAAACAAGTAGACCAATAGCAAAGAATGGCACACGGAAACACACACACGGATAGATAAATGGGGTCGTGCAACCAAGGAATGAGCACAAAATGTGGAGTCCACGGAAAACGCTCGTGTTGCACAACTCAAGAGAGACGCTAGCACGATTGCTCTATAGGCGGATACGACACTTGTGCACAACCTATGATATGCAAAATGGATAAACTTCTATCCCAAGTATGCTATGTATGTATGGTTCCCGGTGTTTGATCCAAGATGATCGGATATGACAATCTTATGCAATGTGGGATGATGCTATGGCACTTGCTTACAAGCTTCTTTGCTCTTTCTCTTTTGCTTAAAAGCTTTATTCTTTTTTTGTATGATATGGCCACTTTTGCACAATGCACAAACCAAGATAGCAATTGTGTATATGCGGGAACAATCTTTGTGACACAATGGGTGATATGATACCAAGATGATATGGTATGGATGCAATGGGAGGTGTAGATCACTAATGTGCACAAGTAACGTTGCCGGCAATACTCAAATGGCTAGTGTCGATAGGCAAGTGATGCAAAATGGGCTAGGGGGTTATCATGCAATTGCAAGGGGAATATACAATGGTGTCGTCGAGGTTACCGTCCTTGGCGATGATGAGTGGCGGTGTTCTTGATGTAGATACCAAGATGATGGAGACTCGTCCCTAAGTAGCCGAAACACCTTAGGAAACGGAAAACCACAACTCAAAATCTCAAGGACAAAAGTCAAACGGTGGTAGTGGAAAGCGGTGGTGGTTTTGCGGAAGCTCAATGGGATTGCGGAAATGCAATGATGGGGTTTTAAGACGCAATGCGGAAATGGAGGGTAAGGTGGTATACTATACACGGTGTCGGAGTTGGAAGCACGGTCCCTAAGTAGCCGAAACACCTTAGGAGACACAACTCTCAACACAAACAAAATTGGGCTAAGTTGGGGTTGGCGGAAGTGTATTGTGGGTAAGCCTATGCGGAAGTTATGGTGGTGGTTGATGAAGAAGCAATCGTCCCTAAGTAGCCGGAACACCTTAGGAGACACAACTCTCCACTCAAACAACCACTAATGCTATGGGGAACAAATTGGGTTAGGTTGCGGAAGGCTATGGTGGTTATGCGGAAGGCTATGGTGGAAGCCCAAGGCAAAGATGCCAAAATGCCAAAAATTTGATGAAGTCCAATGGTTATGTAACCTATCTAGATGGATAGAGGATGTCAATAGCTACTCAACGAGCTAAAGAACACGAAAATCGGACTCCGAATGTGAAAGTTATGGGCAAAACGGTGAAACGGAAAAGCTGAAATGTACAGGGGCCGGACATCCGGGGGTTTGGCCGGATTTCCGGGACCTGATGTCCAGAACCGCGCGCGAAAATGCGCTCCAGGAGCCGGATGTCTGGGCCACGGGCCGGATGTCCGGGGGGGGCAGATGTCCGGGGCTACGGGCCGGATGTCCGAGCTCCAAATCCGAGGATGAACTCGAGGAACTCGATTTTGGGGGCGGAAATCGATGATTTCAAGGGCAAAATTGGAGAGATTTCGTGGATGGAAAGTGGGGAAAATTGGGGGAAAGCTAGATCCACAAGTAAAAAAGCAAATCCACGGATCAAATTCAACAAAACATCATCAAACTAACAAATCACAAAAAAATTGGGGGCTATTTTTGGTGGGAATTTTCGAATTTCGGACAAAATCAACAAAACTAGGCTAGAAAACACAACGAGGAGGCTCCGAAATCGTGATCAACCTAGCTCTGATCCAAGATGATGTAGGGTAGAACCCTAGATGGCCGATCTTTCACGAAAGGAGCGGATCCCTACGAAGAACGCGATGAACACGAGGGGAAACACGAGAGAAATCACTCAACAAACAAGAATAGATCACACATGCGCTAGATCGATGAACACAAAGGTAAGATACAAGATCCAAAGTCAACAAAGGACGATACAAAGGTAACCGGTTCTTTTCCGTAAGGATGTCTTGATGGGGGCCACCCAAGAGGGGGTTTTGAATCCAAGGTGATCTTCTTCGTAGAGGGGCCGCGGTCTCTCTCGTGGAGTAGATCCGTAATGGATGAGCAAAGCTCTATCTCTAAATGAGATAATCCTTTGCTAACCCTAAAACGTAGGTGGAGGGGGAGTATATATAGTCTAAGGGACGAAGGGGTACATGGGCCTCGGCCCAGATGCGCTGCACACAGGCAAGAGGGGGCCGGATGTCCGGGCGACGGGCCGGATGTCCGGGCTTTCCCGAGACGTCGGATGTCCGGGCGCTGGGGCCGGATGTCCGGGCTGGCAGGGTCCTGCTTCTGTGATGGGGCGCCGGATTTCCGGGAGCTGGGCCAGATGTCCGGCGGCTCGCGACGGGCCGGATGTCCGGGCTGACTTGGTTCAGCTTCGGGTGTCTTATGTGATGGGTGCCGGATTTCCGGGGGTCGGGTCGGATGTCCGGGCTGGTCCGGATGTCCGGGCTGGGGCCGGATGTCCGGGGCCTGTAGCAGCTCTCTCTTCTTCCTTCTCCTTCCTTTGCTTCCGCGCACGCTTGGCCTTGGTCCTTGGGTTCTCCATGGTCTCCTCGGGTGTACCTGAGTATGAACAAGGTCCGCGCTTGAAGTAGCATCCATGTCTTGCATGCGGAAAGGGAATATTCGGAAAGGAGCGAGTTCACCTTAGGTCCAATGGCGTAGGCTCGAGTGTACATGGGGATGATCGTCGGATGCTCCGCATCACATCATCTCCATGCTTGTTCTTGCTCCAATGTTCATCCTTCTCAAAGCTAGGCCCTTCATTTGTAAGCAAAACAAATGTATCCAATTTAGGCAGCATCATATTCTCATGAACATTAGAATCATTACCAAGAAATGAAAGTACCTGGTAATTTAATTGGCGTGCGCGAGCTCTAGTAATTGGTCCAGTATGTATAGCAGCAGGGGTTGTGGGTGTTACAATGGTATTGATGTCCTCATCAACAATGATGGGATACCACGATACCAAGATGATATGGAGGTTACCGTCTATGGCGATGATGAGTGGCGGTGTTCTTGTTGTAGATACCAAGATGATATAGACCCGTCCCTAATTAGCCGAAACACCATAGGAAACGAAAAAAACTGCGCACCCAAAATTTCAAATGTCAAATGTCAAATGGTGGTAGCGGAATGCAGTGGTGTTTTTGGAAGCTCAAAGGGATTGCGGAAATGTAATGATGGGTTTTAGAGTACGCAATGCGGAAGTGGGAGTTATGGGGGTGGACTATACACGATGCCGTAGTTGAAGTCACCGTCCCTAAGTAGTTGAAACACCTTAGGAGACACAAACCACAACTTGGACAAGCTCAAACAAAATTGGGTTAGGTTGAGGTGGCGGAAGTGTATGGTGGGCAATGTTATGCGGTAGTTATGGTGGAGGGTTGATGAAGAATTAACCGTCCCTAAGTAGCCGAAACACCTTAGGAGACTCAAATCACTACTCAAACAACCTCAAATGCTATGGGGAACAAAATGGGTTAGGTTACGGAAGGCTATTGATAGAGGCAAAGGTGTCCCCTCTTTCGATGAGATGATGGATATCGCTTTGGTGGAAGTCGACTTTGACGATCCGACTACGAACGTGCGATGACGTCGCACCTTAGCAATCGCTAAACCAATTCCGAGAGGTTATTGACCACGCCGGAGCACGATCAACCTGACCACGAGGGTCTTTTTCCTGCGAGCAAACGAAGAACAAGCAAGAAACTGAGATTGCAATTTGGATATTGCGAATATAAGATGAAAGCTTTATTGATCAAGGTGGGGTTCTGTGACGCCTTTGTCTGGTCGTTGAACACAAACGAAGTACGCGAAGTTGCAGCTATGGCGAACTTTTAATCTAAACAAAACCCAAAGTCTAAACGACGCCCTAAGGGCTGTATATATGGAGGAAGAGGGGGGAATTTCGTGGCCCTTGGGGAAGGGGTCCGAAACCAACCCTATCTCTTGTTTCCCCACACATACGGACTCTAAAATAGCCTATACTCAAGTATTTCGAAATTACATGGGCCTGGCCCAATAATAAGGTGACGCGGCACCTAGAATAGCCTCTGGACGAAAGTTATGAAGTAGCATCTTGTATATTTCGTCCAAGGCTTCATGCACGCAATATGGTGGCTTCAACGTCCTGAAATCATCACTTGTAACTCCGTTTCTTGTCCCCCATGTGCATGCCATCATCTCCATGCTTGTTCTTGCTCCAATGTTCATCCTTCTCAAAGCTAGGCCCTTCATTTGTAAGCAAAACAAATGTATCCAATTTAGGCAGCATCATATTCTCATGAACATTAGAATCATTACCAAGAAACGGAAGTACCTGGTAATTTAATTGGCGTGCGCGAGCTCTAGTAATTGGTCCAGTATGTATAGCAGCAGGGGCTGTGGGTGTAACAATGGTATTGATGTCCTCATCAGCTATGGTGGTATTGCGGATGTTATGGTGGAAGGCCTAGGCAAATTTGCCAAAGTTTCAAATCTTTATGGACTCAAATGGTGATGAAACCAATGTGAGGACCTCGGGCACGTCGATAGCTTCAAAACAAGCGAAAGAAAACTCAAATCAGAGTTCAGAGCGAAAAGTTATGATGAAAACGGTGAAAGAGGCTGATGCTGAAATTTCGGAGAAAGTTTCTGGTTAGGCCGGAAGTTCCTGGCTCCGGAAGTTCCGAGGGGTGGCCGGAAGTTCCGGGTGTCACGGAAAAAGTCTCGGGGAAGCCGGGGGATTTTGGGTAAACTTTCTAGTTAGCCCGGAAGTTCCGAGGGAGTCCGGAAGTTCCGGGGGTCGTGGAATTTCTTCCGGGACGAACCCTAAATTCCAGATCTGAGAACGGGGTGGAAAAACTCGATCTCGAAGGTCAAAATTGGGGAGATTTCATGGATGGAAATGGGGGGAAAGATGGGGAAATCTAGATCCACTCAAGATACAATGAATCCATGGATCAAAATCAACAAAACATCATCCAAACCAACAAATCACAAAAAAATTAGGGCTATTTTTGGCGGCGATTTTTGATTTTGGAATGAAATCAAGCAAACAAGGCTAGAAAGTGGGGGTAGGGACTCCAAATTCGTGATCAACATGGCTCATGATACCAAGATGATGTAGGGTAGAACCCTAGGGCCCGATCTTTCACGAAATGGAGGGGATCCCGCCACGAACACGAGGGGAAACACGAGGGAAATCACGAGAAATCATGAGGGGAAAGGAGAGGAAACATTCAAATCAACAAGAAACGACCACACATGTGCTAGATCCCCGAAACACAAAGAGATACACGATCCAAAGTCAACAAAGGATGATACAAATGCTAACTAGTTCATCTTCGTGAGGAGGCCTTGCATCCGCGAGGGATCTTCCCGTGAGGGGTCTTGATCCGGTGTGGATCTTATCCATAGAGGCCGCGGTCTCTTGATCGAGAAGAACCACAAGGATGAGCAAAGCTCTATCGCTAAATGAGCTAAACCATTCCTAACCCTAGAATGGAGGAGGGGGATGAGTATATATAGTGGTAGCCACGAAGGGATAAGTGAGGGGCGAAAGGGTACATGGGCTTTGGCCAAGTGTCTGCGCGCGGGCAGGGCCGGAAGTTCCGGGCAGGTTCCGGCCGGGTTCCGGGCTATCCAGAGAGTTGGCACGCTCGGGGCTGGTCTGGACTCCGGGGGAAGCTTCTCCATGCTTCTTCTTCCTTCTCTTCCATGCTTCCCTCGCGGATGGTGTAGTTGTTCCTTGGCGCTTGCACTCCTCCTGGATATCCGTGAAGCTCCGACAATACCTATGCATGCACGATGGAGGGTCAAGTAGTATACCATCCTCGAAGGGGTCAAGTGAGCACGTGTAAAGGAGATGATTCACCTTTATGTATGGGAAGTAGATGTCGCACGTGTCACTTGCCGAATAGACTCTTGACATGGTGATGTACGTAGGATGCTCCGCATCATCCATTTTCAGTACATATTCCATCTATCATCATACCATATTTATCCATTCAAATGTTGTTCTTGTGTATCAGACGTTCAAAAGGAAGAGGGCGATTGCTGCTCGTGGAGGAGCACGAGCAAAGTATTTGGAAAAGGTAGTGACACCTGATAAATCAAATATCCCATTAGGTGTAGTTGCAACATCACCAGACCCACAAAACACGGCCCCAACTCTAGCAGACTCTAGCCCTACTACACTGGTCATCTCTGATGCCCCAACTCAGCAGACCTGTAACATCCCAAATTTTCAATTTGGAATGTTATACATTAGATCATCATTGCATATCATATTTTATTGCATTTTGTCTAGATCCTAGAAATTCTACGCAACTCAAGGACCCACGAAGAGAGTTGGGGATTTTGTTATTTTCATATTTGAGTTTTCTCGAAATTTGAAAAATATGATCATTTGTTTTTATTTATTTTATCATCAATTATTCATATTTTAAAAAAATAAGAGAGAGGGAATAATATGACTTTCCCAAAATAAAGGAATATTGAGGATTTAATAAAAAATCAAATAAGATTATATTTTGGAGTTTTTCGCTATTTTATTTGAATTTAGGAAAAATACGTGTTTTTCAAAATTGCATTTAGGCCCCAAATAAATGTTCATCTTGTCCGGCTTGATTTTAGAAGTCGGGGAAAATTTATTTCGGGATTTTTGGAGTCCATTTATTATTTCTCTTATTGGTTTTCTGCGTGAAATTATTTAAAAAAAACGCGAACCGACTTTGGGCCGTGTTCGGCCAGGACTCCGCTTGGCCGGGCCTTTATAAGGCGTCGCCCCAAGCCCGACAGCCCACCCGAGCCCTGCGCCAACCCTAACCCTAACTGTCGACGCCGCCGCCCCGTCCCGCTGGACCCCGCCGCCGCCCGCCGGACCCCGCCGCCCCACGCCGGAGGTAGCTGCCGCCCCCGTCGCCGGCGGTTTTGCTCGAGAAAACCGTACGGTTTTTCCGCCGGTTTTTCGTTCGGTTTTGTTAAAAAAACCTAGATCTGTTTTTTCAGTTTCGTTTATTTAGCGGACGTTCGTCCGTACGTTCGTTTTAACGAACGGTTTTCGTTTTTTCGCAGATAGCGAACATTCGTTCGTTAGCCTGTTCGTCCGTTTTTCTTTTTCTCGGATTTTCCGCGATTATTTCTGATCGCGATTTCCGATCTGTTTTTCGTTCTAGTATAATATGGAGAAGAAAGATGCTAAACCTAGACTTGTTCGTTGGGTTCTTGATAGAGGCAAACGTGTCCCGATGTTTCGATGAGATATCAATCGTTTTCTGTGGGAGTCGACTCTGACGATCCGACTACGAACGTGCGAAGACGCTAAACCAACTTCCGAGGGGTTATTGACCACGCCGGAGCACGATCAACCTGACCACGAGGGTCTATTTCCTGCGAGCAAACGAAGAACAAGCAAGAAACTGAGATTGCAATTTGGATATTGCGAATAAAAGAGGAAAGCTTTATTAATGAAGGTGGGGTTCTGTGATGCCTTTGTCTGGTCGTTGAACACAAACGAAGTACGCGAAGTTGCGGCTATGGCGAACTTTCAATCTAAACAAAACCCAAAGTCTAAACGATGCCCTAGGGGCTGTATATATGGAGGAAGAGGGGGGGGGATTTCGTGGCCCTTGGTGGAGGGGTCCGAAACCCACCCTCACTCTTGTTTCCCCACACATACGGACTCTAAAAACAGCATATATTGAAGTATTTAGAAATTACATGGGCCTGGCCCAAAAATAAGGTGACGCGGCACCTAGAATAGCCTCTGGACGAAAATTATGAAGTGGCATCTTGTATATTTCGTCCAAGGCTTCATGCACTCATTATGGTGGCTTCAAAGTCCTGAAATCATCACTTGAAACGCTGTTCTTTTCTCCCTTGCGCATGCCATCAACTCCATGCTTGTTCTTGCTCCAATGTTCATCCTTCTCCAAGCTAGGCCCTTCATTTGTAAGCAAAACAAATGTATCCAATTTAGGCAGCATCATATTCTCATGAACATTAGAATCATTACCAAGAAACGAAAGTACCTGGTAATTTAATTGGCGTGCGCGAGCTCTAGTAATCGGTCCAGTATATATAGTAGCAGGGGTTGTGGGTGTAACAATGGTATTGATGTCCTCATCATCCTCCCCTTCTTGAAATGAAGTCGTTCTCGACGGAAGCTCATCTTCCTCACCCAAATAAGGCTTCAAATCTGCAATGTTAAAAGTGGTACTAACCCCAAAATCTGCAGGCAGCTCAAGTTTATATGCATTATCATTTATTTTCTCTAACACCTTAAAAGGACCATCAGCACGTGGCATTAGCTTTGATTTGCGCAAATTAGGAAACCTATCCTTACGCAAATGTAACCAAACAATATCTCCAGGTGCAAAGACAACATGTTTTCTACCCTTATCTCCAGCAAGTTTATATTTAGCATTCATACGCTCAATGTTTTCCTTAGTTAACTCATGCATTTTTAAGATCAATTCAGCATGTTGTTTAGCATCAAAATTAACCTTCTCCGAAGATGGAAGAGGCAACAAATCAATGGGTGCACGAGGTAGGAAACCATACACAATTTCAAAAGGGCACATCTTAGTAGTAGAATGCAACGAACGATTATAAGCAAATTCAATATGAGGCAAGTATTCTTCCCACATTTTCTTATTATTCTTCAAAACAGCCCTAAGCATAGTAGACAATGTTCTATCGACTACTTCAGTTTGATCATCAGTTTGGGGGTGACAAGTAGTACTAAATAGCAGTTTAGTCCCCAACTTAGCCCATAAACATCTCCAAAAGTGACTAAGAAATTTAGTATCACGATATGAAACAATAGTATTTGGCACACCATGCAAGCGAATAATTTCACGAAAGAACAAATCAGCAACATTAACAGCATCATCGCTTTTATGGCATGGTATAAAGTGTGCCATTTTCGAGAAACTATCCACGACAACAAATATGCTATCCCTCCCCATCTTTGTTCGATGTAAACCTAAAACAAAGTCCATAGATATATCCTCCCAAGGAACACTAGGTACAGGCAAAGGCATATATAAACCATGAGGATTGAGTCGTGACTTAGCTTTTTGACATGTAGCGAGCAACAAAACGCTCAACATCCCGTCTCATCTTTGGCCAAAAGAAATGTGTAGCAAGTATATCCTCCGTCTTCTTCACGCCAAAGTGTCCCATTAGTCCTCCTTCATGCGCCTCCTGCAACAACAAAAGACAAACTAAGCTAGCTGGAATGCATAGCTTGTTAGCACGAAACACAAATCCATCGTTAACGACGAACTTGTTCCATGTTCTACCTTCTTTACAATTCTGCAATATATCTTTAAAATCAGCATCATGCACATATTGATCTTTGATGGTCTCCAAACCAAATATTTTAATGTCAAGTTGTGAAAGCATAGTATAACGACGAGACAATGCATCAGCAATAACATTTTCTTTACCCTTCTTGTGTTTAATGACATAAGGGAAAGCCTCAATGAATTCAACCCATTTAGCATGTCTACGGTTCAGTTTAGCTTGACTTTTAATGTGTTTCAAAGATTCATGATCAGAATGTATAACAAATTCTTTGGGCCACTGATGAGGACATGGCCACCACAGTTACACCCATATCCCCTGCTGTTTTACCTCTTAGAACAGTTGCTAGAGCTCGGATATGCCAATTAAATTATCAGGTACTTTCGTTTCTTGGTAATGTTTCTAGTGTTCATGAGAATATGATGCTGCCTAACTTAGATACATTTGTGTTGTTTGCAATTGAAGGGCCTAGCACGGACAAGAAGGTTGAACATTGGAGCATGGTCAAGCACGGAGATGAAGGTGCGTGCGAGGAGAACAAGAACGGAGGTTCAAGTGGAGATTTCCGGACTTTGAAGCCACCATGATGACATACAAGAAGATGGACGAAATATACAAGATGGCCTTTCATAAATTTTGTCCATAGCTTATTATTGGTGTGGCGCGACCTTATTTTGGGCCAGGCCCATGTAATATATTTTTAGAGTCCATATTGTAGGGGAAACGACTTAGGAGGTGTTTTAGTCCCACCTTGCCAAGGGTGGACAAAATCCCCTCTCTTTTCCCTATAAATATAGCCCTTAAGGCATCGTTTAGACTTGGGTTTTATTTAGTAAAAAGTTAGCCATCGCTGCAACTTCGTGTACTTCGTTTGAGTCCAACGACCAGACCAAGACCGCTTATGAAACCCCACTTTTATCAATACTTCATCCAGACTCACAATATTCAGATTGCTTAATCATATTCTTGCTTGTTCTTCGATTGCTTGCAGGAATAGACCTTCGTGGTCAGGTTGATCGTGCTCCAGCGTGGTCAATAACCTCTCGGAGTTGGTTTAGCGATTGCTAAGGCGCAACGTCGTGCACGTTTGTAGTCAGATCGTCAAAGTCGTCTCCACCAAATCGATAGTTATCATCTCATCGAAAGATCGGGACCCTCACCCCTATCAAGTGGTATCAGTTTTCAGGTTGCTCGGTGAGATTTGCCAGATTTTCAGTCTTAGACTTCATCTGTTCTTCATACCTATAGTCTTAGAAAAAGCCACAAAAAAAGTTAGATTAGTTCATCCGTGTCCCAGACAGTCTGAGCCTTTTCGCCATTGCCACTTAGTTTTTGCATTGTTGAATTTTCGGTTGCATCGTGTGTCAAGTTGCTGGTTTTGGTATCTAGTCTTTTAGAGTTTCGAGTTCTAGTCACGTTTTGTTCACGCCGCATCCACATACACGATCATCCACCTCATTGTCATTTTCCGCTGCCATTTATTTTTCCTTCCCCGTTGTCACCTTCATTCGCAATTGTCGTACGTCGTCATCTTCTCGATCTGTTTCACAGCCATATTTCTTGTCGCATCCTCCGAGCACAAGTGAAGTTGGTTGTTATTGGCAGGAAAGTGCGTTGTTGGTTTCACATAAAGTTTTCTTGGAACGCAAAGCAATACAGAAACAGGGAGTAGCCTACGGTGATCTTCACGTTTTGGAAAGAAGAAAGAGAAACGAAGTGGAGATTAGGCATTGGATTTGTTGTTGGCTGATTCGTTTCTTGTATACAAGAAAGGCTACATAGCAGATTTGGTATTTGGACAGTTAAAAAAACAGCAGAAGAAAAAAAAGGCAGATTCGGTTTGGCTTCCAAGGAAAGGTGTACGTGGGGTGGAGTCCTAGCAATTCACGCTTGCTGGATTTTCTTTGGACTGGTCCACCGTGATAGAAAAAGAAAGGCAAGTCAGATCAGCCTACTTATTAAAAAAAAGGGGGTTCGGCCACATCCTTCAGGTGATCTTGTTGCGATTGACTTTGTTGGTTTCGGTTTTGGCAAGTTCTGATCAACCAAAAAAAAAGAGAGAGATAGTTGCCACGTTTGGATATTGAAGTAAAAAAAAATCTGACCGGTCAATTGTTAGAGCTGATCCGAATAGTCAAGAAAAAAATTGAGAAAGGAAAGAGATTAAAAGGAGGAAGTTTGTCCATCGCTTGTGTGTATTTGGCATGTTTTAATTACCTGCTACGTTTGTGCCTTGTTATTTTCGGCAGGAAAGGAGAGAGAATCACGTTTAGATCTCTTGCCCCGTACAAGGAAAGAAACTTTGGATAGTTGGAAGGTTCGGATTAGGATATAAAAAAAAGGCAACTGCCAATCAGTTCGGTTGGAAGAAAACGTGAATAGTGGCTTAGATATTGAGGTTGTTGGCGTGAGCTTGTTGAAAAAAAAAGAATTGAGAGAGATTCGGCCATATTAAAAGGCAAGTCTGGTCAGCAAAATGAATTAAAGGAATTAAACGAGATAGTAGAGAGAGAGAGAGAGTAAGGAAGGAGAGAAAAAAAAGGAAAACCAAATTTCGGTTGGAGGTTTCCAAGTCTGGCCGTGTCTAAAAAAAAGAGAGATAACGTGACAAGTTTGGAAGGTTGTGATCTGTTGGAGACAAAAAAAAAAGAAGTTGCTTCGTTTAGAAGATTTGAGCGGTAAAAAGAAAGGCAGGTTTGGATCAGTTTTTTTTGCCTTGTTTTCTCTCAAGGAAAGTCCACGCTGGTTGCCTAAATCTTGGATTCGTTTTTGCCATAGAATAATTTCGGTGCAGATCTGTTGGCAGGTTTCTTTTTCCTCTTGTGGGACCGAGCCATTGTTTCACGTGAGGAAAGAGATCCTTGCACTTTTCCTTGTGAAAAAAAGAGAGCATTAAGAGGAGGAATTGCTCCAACGTGAAGAAGGAAACAAGTAAAAAAAAGAAGGAACGTGCGCAGTGGTTTGTGGGAGTTGGTCCATATACTTTTGCAAGGGAAGGAGGCGTTCTAGATATTGAGACAAAAAAAAGAAAAGAAAAGAAGGATACGTGTTCTTCAGTTTTGGTTCGTTTGGAAAGGTTGAAAAAACAAAGGAAGAGTGCATCCGCTCTTATTTTTCTTTGGCGCTTCAACTCGGTCTGTCTCCATACGCTCATTATTTCTCTTTGCGTGAATATTCATCTGTGTCATAGGCTCGCGTCTCTAGTCTAGCCTAGGACCAACACTCGACCAATTTGAACGAATTTTCAGCTTGCATTAATTAACGTGGTTTCAGCATTTTTTCCCACATATATAAAGCCAACCTAGCTCCACATATTTCTACACCGTGTATCCATAGTTCACCTGGCAATCGCTTTACCCAACTTTTGGAGTTACTTGACACTGCTGGTTGCCGATCACCACCTGCTGCATGGTAAGAACTTGTAAGACATTGATATTTGCTTTACTGTGAGCGTTTTACCACCACATCCTAGTAGTTATAGGAGCATTATTTTTGGATTTTGTTTCTTGTTTCTACTAATCATGACAGGATCTAGAGTCAATTCATGGGCTTTGTCGATCGCGGGAGACGTGCCACCACCTATCCAAATATCACAACCGTCACGAGAGGTGCACAAACATCCAGATGCACATGTTCAGGTTAATGTTTCTATACCACCATTTAATGGGCGTTTTAGACCTGCTTTATATATTGAATGGGAGTTCGATATAAATAATATATTTGCTTCCCATAATTTTGATGAACATAAAAAAGTTAAGGTTGCGGTTGGTTCTTTCACCTGTTATGCTTTAGTTTGGTGCAGTGAATATTGTCGGTTACACCCTGATTATATACCTACTACTTGGGATGATTTGAAACTTGCCATGCGACATACATTTGTCCCCGCTTATTATACTCGTGACATGATGAAAAAGTTGCAACATTTAAAACAAGGTAGTGACACCGTAACGAAATATTATGATGATTTACAAACTACCTTGTTGCATTCCTCTTTAGAAGAAAGTGAAGAAGATTTTATGGATAGATTTTGGGGCGGATTAAACTGTGACATTCAGGATATACAAATTCATGAAACATGTTATCCTATGGACCGTTTGTTTCGTCTTGCTTGCAAAGCTGAACAGGAGATAACAAGACGTGTTGCCCACAAGACAAACAAGCGGAAGGTGCAAATCCCAAGAGTTGCGACGGTTGTTCCTTCCACCACTGTGTCTCCTATGAAAACAACATCCATTGTTGAGAGCACTACATCACCTCCACCATGTGCCGTGTCGCCACCTAGAGTGCCTACATCATCTTTGTTGATCATAAGAGGTAATGCCAAAGGTACCGATCTTCCACCTCCACCTGAGTATGATGAATGCCTTGTTAATTTAAATGAACCATGCGATGAGCTACCCACTACTTATATCACACCAGCTATTTTAGAGGACTATGTTCATGATTTGACTTTGCCATGTGATCAAACAATTTTGAGTGAACCCATTGAATGAACAATTGACGCAAAAGAATCATGTGAATCAGGGAATAAATCATATTTGGATCAAATACGTTTGAAAATAATTGTGCCAATGTTTAATCATTTTGATATGACTTCTAATCTTGGTGATGATTCATCAATGTTAGGATGGTTTAATGATAAGCATTGTCAATCTTTTGATATGAATAAGAGCTTCACTTATATGTGCAAACTAAGTTGCAATATTTTCATGCCTTTGAATTCTTGTGATAATATATTGGCTTTATATTTCATGACTTTTGAAGGGTGCTCTTGTATAACTATGTCACATGTGCCCCAACTGAGATCAGTAAAAATGGATGACATATACATATACAATGTGTACACCTTGTCTCTTATGTTAGCCAGATTTCAGATTAAGCAACGCCGAGGACGGCTTTGTTTTCAAGAAGGGGAGGATGATGAGGACATGGCCACCACAGTTACACCCATATCCCCTGCTGTTTTACCTCTTAGAACAGTTGCTAGAGCTCAGATATGCCAATTAAATTATCAGGTACTTTCGTTTCTTGGTAATGTTTCTAGTGTTCATGAGAATATGATGCTGCCTAACTTAGATACATTTGTGTTGTTTGCAATTGAAGGGCCTAGCACGGACAAGAAGGTTGAACATTGGAGCATGGTCAAGCACGGAGATGAAGGTGCGTGCGAGGAGAACAAGAACGGAGGTTCAAGTGGAGATTTCCGGACTTTGAAGCCACCATGATGACATACAAGAAGATGGACGAAATATACAAGATGGCCTTTCATAAATTTCGTCCATAGCTTATTATTGGTGTGGCGCGACCTTATTTTGGGCGAGGCCCATGTAATCTATTTTTAGAGTCCATATTGTAGGGGAAACGACTTAGGAGGTGTTTTAGTCCCACCTTGCCAAGGGTGGACAAAATCCCCTCTCTTTTCCCTATAAATATAGCCCTTAAGGCATCGTTTAGACTTGGGTGTTATTTAGTTAAAAGTTAGCCATCGCTGCAACTTCATGTACTTCGTTTGAGTCCAACGACTAGACCAAGACCGCTTATGAAACCCCACTTTTATCAATACTTCATCCATACTCGCAATATTCAGATTGCTTAATCATATTCTTGCTTGTTCTTCGATTGCTTGCAGGAATAGACCTTCGTGGTCAGGTTGATCGTGCTCCAGCATGGTTAATAACCTCTCGGAGTTGGTTTAGCGATTGCTAAGGCGCAACGTCGTGCACGTTTGTAGTCGGATCGTCAAAGTCGTCTCCACCAAATCGATAGTTATCATCTCATCGAAAGATCGGGACCCTCGCCCCTATCAGCCACAAATAATGTTGCCATGTTTCTAAGGTCCGAACAAGAGCATATAATTCTTCATCATAAGTAGAATAGTTTAGACTAGACCCACTCAATTTTTCAGAAAAGTATGCAACAGGTTTGCCATCTTGTAATAACACACCTCCTAATCCAATTCCACTAGCATCACATTCAAGCTCAAAAGTCTTATTAAAATCAGGAAGTTGGAGTAAAGGAGCATGTGTCAACTTATCTTTCAATATCATGAAGGCTTCTTGCTGTGCGGTACCCCAAACAAAAGGCACATCCTTCTTTGTAAGCTCGTTGAGAGGTGCAGCAATGGTGCTGAAATCTCTCACAAAACGCCTATAGAAACCAGCGAGTCCAAGAAAACTCCTTACTTGTGTGACCGTTTTGGGCTGCGGCCAACTCTCAATAGCTTCAATCTTGGCTTTATCAACTTCAATTCCCTGTGGAGTAACAACATAGCTAAGAAAAGATACTCGGTCGGTGCAAAAGGTGCACTTCCCAAGGTTACCAAACAAACGTGCTTCACGTAGAGCAATAAAAACAGCACGTAAATGTTCCAAATGTTCTTCCAAAGATTTGCTACAAATCGTCCAATGAAAGCACGTAAAACTTCGTTCATTAGTGATGCGGAGCATCCTACGATCATCCCCATGTACACTCGAGCCTATGCCATTGGACCTAAGGTGAACCCGCTCCTAAATGCTTCTCCTTTCCATTCATGTGAGACATGGTTGCTACCTAATGCAAGGACACTACACATGCCTAGGTACCAAGGAGACCCTCTCGGAGATGCTCGGAATGATGGACAAGTCCCCAAGTACAAGGATGAAGGAGCACGACGAGAGGAACCGGAGAAAGGCTACAGGACCCGGACATCCGGCCCCTCCCGCAAGCCCGGACATCTGATGAGGACATCAATACAATTATTACACCCACAGTCCCTGCTGCTATACATACTGGACCAATTACTAGAGCTCGCGCACGCCAATTAAATTACCAGGTACTTTCGTTTCTTGCTAATGATTCTAATGTTCATGAGAATATGATGCTGCCTAAATTGGATACATTTGTTTTGCTTACAAATGAAGGGCCTAGCTTTGAGAAGGATGAACATTGGAGCAAGAACAAGCATGGAGATGATGGCATGCGCATGGGGAACAAGAACGGAGTTACAAGTGATGATTTCAGGACGTTGAAGCCACCATAATGCGTGCATGAAGCCTTGGACGAAATATACAAGATGCTACTTCATAACTTTCGTCCAGAGGCTATTCTAGGTGCTGCGTCACCTTATTATTGGGCCAGGCCCATGTAATTTCGAAATACATAAGTATAGGCTGTTTTTAGAGTCCGTATGTGTGGGGAAACAAGAGATAGGGTTGGTTTCGGACCCCTTCCTCAAGGGCCACGAAATTCCCCCCCTCTTCCTCCATATATACAGCCCTTAGGGCGTCGTTTAGACTTTGGGTTTTGTTTAGATTAAAAGTTCGCCATAGCTGCAACTTCGCGTACTTCGTTTGTGTTCAGCGACCAGACAAAGGCGTCACAGAACCCCACCTTGATCAATAAAGCTTTCATCTTATATTCGCAATATCCAGATTGCAATCTCAGTTTCTTGCCTGTTCTTCGTTTGCTCGCAGGAAACAGACCCTCGTGGTCAGGTTGATCGTGCTCCGGCGTGGTCGATAACCTCTCGGAG
Organism: Aegilops tauschii subsp. strangulata; assembly: GCF_002575655.3. NCBI lineage: Eukaryota > Viridiplantae > Streptophyta > Magnoliopsida > Poales > Poaceae > Aegilops > Aegilops tauschii. The sequence continues at coordinate 344,359,242 of NC_053041.3, forward strand.
TTGGTTTAGCGATTGCTAAGGCGCGACGTCCTCGCACGTTCGTAGTCGGATCGTCAAAGTCGACTTCCATCAAAGCGATATTCATCATCTCATCGAAAGACGGGACACCTTTGCCCCTATCAAGTGGTATCAGATTTCCAGGTTGCTCGGTGAGATTTTACAGTTTTTCGTAGTTTAGATCGCGTCTGTTCTTCATACCTACAGTCCACGAAAAAGCCACAAAAAAAATTAGGGTTAGTTCATCATATCCGAACCAATCTGAGCCTTTGCATAATCTTTTTAGGGTTTTTGCTTTGTTGAATTTGCGGTTGCATCGTCGTGTCAAGTTGCTGGTCTTAGAGTCTAGTCTTTTAGAGTTTCGAGTTCTGGTCATAAGTTGTCACGCCGCCGCCGCACCATCATCATCGCCTTGCCATCTACCACCATTGCTTATCCGCCACCGCTTTGAATCCGTATCCATATACCACCACCGCTGCCATATACTACCGCCATATATCCACCACCAATCCGAGTTCTTTTCATAGTCGGTTTGTTTTAGAGATCCATATATTTTCCGTTTCGTGTTTCCTTGCCTGAGTAGGTCTCGGGAAAAAAAAAAAAAAAAAAAAAAAAAAAAGAAAGTCTGGAGACCCCCGGGCAGTTTTTAGGCCAAAATTTCGGCAACCCAAAATATTTTTTCCCTATCCTATTTTTAGGCCCCGGGTAGTGTTTTGAGACACTCGCCATCATAGTGATTTTTTGTCGCACTTTTTCGTCGTCGCTGCCCTGATTTCCGAAAAAAAAATAGTCAAAAATTTTTTCGCCCATCCTGTCAGTTTGACCTGGGAAGAGTTTTGAGACACTCGCCATTATAGTGATTTTTTCGCAAAAAAAAAAAAAAGGAGGAGCGCAAAAAAAAAAAAGAGCGCAAAAAAAAAAAAAAAAAAAGAGCGAAAAAAAAAATTCCTGAGTGTGCTTTTCCCTTGTTTACGTGCAGCGCCGTGATTTTGTTAGTGTTCTAGGCTCGCGTCTCTAGCACGGTCTAGCCTAGGACCAGCACAGTACCGTCGTTGAGCGTTTATTCAACTTTGCATCTCTGAATTGATTATTGCTTACCATTTTGCTACCATATTATAAGCCTTCCCAGCTCCACATAAGTCTACATCGTGCGTTTGACTCTCCCTGGTAATCGCTATATCCAAGCTTTGAGAGTTTTTGACTACAACGGTTGCCGATCACCACCTGCTGCTGGGTAAGAACTGGTAAGAATTTGAGATTCGCTTGAAGGTTTTGTGACACACCACCATCCCACCACTTCTAGTAGTCTGCAGGATCATATTCTTTTGTGTTTCTATTGCTGCTAACCATGGCAGGTTCACAAGCCGATGAGACTGATTGGGCGAACATGACGAACAAGGAGTTGCATGATAAATTTCAGCAAATGATGAGTGGCCAGGTGGGAGATGTGCTAAACAGATTTGAAGAGGCTATGGAGAAGATAGATGCCGTGGAGAAGTCGTTTGAGACAAAGCTGGATAACAAGTTTACTGAATTACTAAAGCGTCTTCCCCAACCACCACCGGCTGCACATGTCGCACCTCTACAACAACAACAACCACATCTCCAACGCCGCCTTCCAAATCAAGTGGGACGGGCACAGCGCGTTCCAATTGAGATTGGTCAAAATTCGGGTGCTGCTGTCCCTACTGTTGATGCTTCTTTGGCTCCTGCTCCTGCGGCGGCTGAGGAGGATGACGATTATGCGGGCGATTATGAGGATGAGGTTGATCAAAATCAGAACTACGTGCAGCCACCAGCACCACCACCAGCAGGCCGACCTCAGGTATATATTCGCAACGGTAGGCCGGCACCACCACCTCAGGTACGAGATCATGACCATCTCCCTAAACTGAAATTGAATATTCCACCATTTGAGGGTAGATATGTTCCTGATATATATCTTACTTGGGAGTTAGAAACTGAACAACGATTTACATGTTTACAATATCCTGAGGAGAGACGTGTTCCTGCTGCTGTTTGTGCTTTCACTAGCTTTGCATGTGTTTGGTGGTCTGAACATTGTAGATTATATCCTGTTCCAGCTACTTGGGCTGCTTTGAAAACTGCTATGCGTACTCGTTGGGTTCCACCATATTATCAACGTGAATTACTTCAAAAATTGCAGCGTTTAAGACAAGGAAAAAATTCTGTAGAAGAATATTATCAGGAATTACAAACTGGCATGATTAGATGTGGTATTGTTGAAGAGAATGAAGCTATGCTTGCACGTTTTATGGGTGGATTAAATAAAGAGATTCAGACCATTCTAGAGTATAAGGATTATAATAATATCACTCGTTTATTCCATCTTGCTTGTAAAGCTGAACGTGAAGTGCAGGATCGACAGCCATTGGCGCGAACTAACTTTTCTGCAGGTCGACCTTCATCATGGACACCGCGTGCATCTTCTACTTCCACTTCACCATCACCTCCATCAGGTGCCACCTCCAGCCGTGATACAAGAAAGCAGGCACAACCACCACTCTCTGCCAAGAGCACACCTGCCGGGCCTGTGCAGAGCTCTTCTTCTTCCATGGCATCGACAGGGCACACAAGTGATATTATTTGTCGTCGTTGTAAGGGAAGAGGACATTTTGCGAGAGAATGCAAATCTCAGCGTGTCATGATTGCTACTGAGGATGGTGGGTATGAGTCCGCTAGTGACTATGATGAGGAGACTTTGGCTCTTATTACACGTGAAGAACATGGTGGAGATGATTCTGAAAATGAGACGCAATACATGGCTCCTGAAGACGCTGACAGGTATGAATGTTTAGTTGCTCAACGTGTTTTGAGTGTGCAGGTCACACAAGCAGAGCAAAATCAGAGGCATAATTTGTTCCATACAAAGGGAGTTGTGAAGGAACGTTCTGTTCGCGTCATCATAGATGGAGGGAGCTGTAACAACTTGGCTAGCATGGAGATGGTGGAGAAGCTATCTCTCACCACAAGACCACATCCACATCCTTACTACATCCAATGGTTCAACAACAGCGGCAAGGTTAAGGTAACACGTACTGTTCGTGTGCATTTTAGTATCTCTAAATATGCTGATTATGTTGATTGTGATGTGGTACCCATGCAAGCATGTTCCTTATTACTAGGTAGACCATGGCAATTTGATAAAAATTCTGTACACCATGGTAGAAACAATCAGTATACTCTTGTTCATAAGGATAAAAATATTACTTTGCTTCCTATGACTCCTGATTCCATTTTGAAAGATGACATTAATAGAGCTAATAAAGCAAAACAGGAGAAAAATAAGAGTGCAAATCAGATTGTGGCAAAGGAATTTGAGCAACAAATGAAACCTAATAATAAACCATCTAGTGTTGTTTCTGAAATTAAATTGAAAAGTGCATGTTTACTTGCCACAAAATCTGATATTGATGAACTAGATTTCAGCAAATCTGTTTGCTATGCTTTTGTGTGCAAAGAGGCATTATTTTCATTCGAGGACGTGCCTTCCTCTTTGCCCCCTGTTGTCACTCACATTTTGCAGGAGTTCGCTGACGTCTTCCCACAAGACATGCCACCGGGATTACCACCTATTCGAGGGATTGAGCATCAAATTGACTTAATTCCCGGTGCATCGCTACCCAACCGTGCACCATACCGTACCAATCCAGAGGAGACGAAGGAGATTATGCGTCAAGTACAGGAGCTGCTCGACAAAGGTTATATACGCGAATCTCTTAGTCCTTGTGCTGTTCCTATTATACTCGTGCCTAAAAAGGATGGTACGTCGCGTATGTGTGTTGATTGTAGAGGCATTAATAATATTACTATTCGTTATCGTCATCCTATTCCTAGGCTCGATGATATGCTTGATGAATTGAGTGGCTCTACAATATTCTCCAAAGTTGATTTGCGTAGTGGATACCATCAAATTCGTATGAAATTGGGAGATGAATGGAAAACTGCATTTAAAACTAAGTTTGGTTTATATGAGTGGTTAGTCATGCCTTTTGGGTTAACTAATGCACCTAGTACTTTCATGAGACTAATGAACGAAGTTTTACGTGCTTTCATTGGACGATTTGTGGTGGTCTATTTTGATGATATACTGATTTATAGCAAATCTTTGGAAGAACATTTGGAACATTTACGTGCTGTTTTTATTGCTCTACGTGATGCACGTTTGTTTGGTAACCTTGGGAAGTGCACCTTTTGCACCGACCGAGTATCTTTTCTTGGCTATGTTGTTACTCCACAGGGAATTGAAGTTGATAAAGCCAAGATTGAAGCTATTGAGAGTTGGCCGCAGCCCAAAACGGTCACACAAGTGCGGAGTTTTCTTGGACTCGCTGGTTTCTATAGGCGTTTTGTGAGAGATTTTAGCACCATTGCTGCACCTCTCAACGAGCTTACAAAGAAGGATGTGCCTTTTGTTTGGGGTACCGCACAGGAAGAAGCCTTCACGGTATTGAAAGATAAGTTGACACATGCTCCTTTACTCCAACTTCCTGATTTTAATAAGACTTTTGAGCTTGAATGTGATGCTAGTGGCATTGGATTAGGAGGTGTGTTATTACAAGATGGCAAACCTGTTGCATACTTTTCTGAAAAATTGAGTGGGCCTAGTCTGAATTATTCTATTTATGATAAAGAACTATATGCTCTTGTTCGGACTTTAGAAACATGGCAACATTATTTATGGCCCAAAGAATTTGTTATACATTCTGATCATGAATCTTTGAAACATATTAAAAGTCAAGCTAAACTGAATCGTAGACATGCTAAATGGGTTGAATTCATTGAAACTTTCCCTTATGTCATTAAACACAAGAAGGGTAAAGAAAATGTTATTGCTGATGCATTGTCTCGTCGCTATACTATGCTTTCACAACTTGACTTCAAAATATTTGGTTTGGAGACCATCAAAGATCAATATGTGCATGATGCTGATTTTAAAGATGTATTGCAGAATTGTAAAGAAGGAAGAACCTGGAACAAGTTTGTCGTTAATGATGGATTTGTGTTCCGTGCTAACAAGCTATGCATTCCAGCTAGCTCTCTTCGTCTTTTGTTGTTGCAGGAGGCGCATGGAGGAGGATTAATGGGACACTTTGGCGTGAAGAAGACGGAGGACGTACTTGCTACACATTTCTTTTGGCCAAAGATGAGACGGGATGTTGAGCGTTTTGTTGCTCGCTGCACTACATGTCAAAAAGCTAAGTCACGACTCAATCCTCATGGTTTATATATGCCTTTGCCTGTACCTAGTGTTCCTTGGGAGGATATATCTATGGACTTTGTTTTAGGTTTACCTCGAACAAAGAAGGGGAGGGATAGCATATTTGTTGTCGTGGATAGATTCTCGAAAATGGCGCACTTTATACCATGTCATAAAAGCGATGATGCTGTTAATGTTGCTGATTTGTTCTTTCGTGAAATTATTCGCTTGCATGGTGTGCCAAATACTATTGTTTCAGATCGTGATACTAAATTTCTTAGCCACTTTTGGAGATGTTTATGGGCTAAGTTGGGGACTAAACTGCTTTTTAGTACTACTTGTCACCCCCAAACTGATGGACAAACTGAAGTAGTCAATAGAACATTGTCTACTATGCTTAGGGCTGTTTTGAAGAATAATAAGAAAATGTGGGAAGACTGCTTGCCTCATATTGAGTTTGCTTATAATCGTTCCTTGCATTCTACTACTAAGATGTGCCCTTTTGAAATTGTGTATGGTTTCCTACCTCGTGCACCTATTGATTTGTTGCCTCTTCCATCTTCGGAGAAGGTTAATTTTGATGCTAAACAACGTGCTGAATTGATCTTAAAAATGCATGAGTTAACTAAGGAAAACATTGAGCGTATGAATGCTAAATATAAACTTGCTGGAGATAAGGGTAGAAAACATGTTGTGTTTGCACCTGGAGATATTGTTTGGTTACATTTGCGTAAGGATAGATTTCCTGATTTGCGCAAATCAAAGCTAATGCCACGTGCTGATGGTCCTTTTAAGGTGTTAGAGAAAATAAATGATAATGCATATAAACTTGAGCTGCCTGCAGATTTTGGGGTTAGTCCCACTTTTAATATTGCAGATTTGAAGCCTTATTTGGGTGAGGAAGATGAGCTTCCGTCGAGGACGACTTCATTTCAAGAAGGGGAGGATGATGAGGACATCAATACAATTATTACACCCACAGTCCCTGCTGCTATACATACTGGACCAATTACTAGAGCTCGCGCACGCCAATTAAATTACCAGGTACTTTCGTTTCTTGCTAATGATTCTAATGTTCATGAGAATATGATGCTGCCTAAATTGGATACATTTGTTTTGCTTACAAATGAAGGGCCTAGCTTTGAGAAGGATGAACATTGGAGCAAGAACAAGCATGGAGATGATGGCATGCGCATGGGGAACAAGAACGGAGTTACAAGTGATGATTTCAGGACGTTGAAGCCACCATAATGCGTGCATGAAGCCTTGGACGAAATATACAAGATGCTACTTCATAACTTTCGTCCAGAGGCTATTCTAGGTGCTGCGTCACCTTATTATTGGGCCAGGCCCATGTAATTTCGAAATACATAAGTATAGGCTGTTTTTAGAGTCCGTATGTGTGGGGAAACAAGAGATAGGGTTGGTTTCGGACCCCTTCCTCAAGGGCCACGAAATTCCCCCCCTCTTCCTCCATATATACAGCCCTTAGGGCGTCGTTTAGACTTTGGGTTTTGTTTAGATTAAAAGTTCGCCATAGCTGCAACTTCGCGTACTTCGTTTGTGTTCAGCGACCAGACAAAGGCGTCACAGAACCCCACCTTGATCAATAAAGCTTTCATCTTATATTCGCAATATCCAGATTGCAATCTCAGTTTCTTGCCTGTTCTTCGTTTGCTCGCAGGAAACAGACCCTCGTGGTCAGGTTGATCGTGCTCCGGCGTGGTCGATAACCTCTCGGAGTTGGTTTAGCGATTGCTAAGGCGCGACGTCCTCGCACGTTCGTAGTCGGATCGTCAAAGTCGACTTCCATCAAAGCGATATTCATCATCTCATCGAAAGACGGGACACCTTTGCCCCTATCAACATCCGGCACCAGCCCGGAAATCCGGCGCCCATCACAGAAGGCACCCGAAGCTGAACCACGTCAGCCCGGACATCCGGCTCTTCCCGAGCCGCCGGACATCCGGCCCCCCAGCCCGGACATCCGACCCCGCCTTTCCAGAGACTACAGAAGTTTGCACCACCAGCCCGGACATCCGGCCCCTCCTGAAGCCCTGGACATCCGGCCCGTCGCCCGGACATCTGGCTCCGTCTGTCTGCGCACAGTAAAGGGCCGAGGCCCGTGTACCCCTTCGACCCCCTAGACTATATATACTCCTTCTCCTCCATCTTTCTAGGGTTAGCAAAGGATTAGCTCATTTAGAGATAGAGCTTTGCTCATCCATATCGGATATACTCCACGAGAGAGACTGCGGCCCCTCTACGGAGAAGATCCACCTTGGATTCAAGACCCCTCACGGGAAGATCCCCTCGTGGATTCAAGACCACCTCACGGAGAAGAACCGGTTACCGTTTGTATCGTCCGTTGTTGACTTTGGATCTTGTATCTTACCTTTGTGTTCATCGATCTAGCGCATGTGTGATCTATTCTTGTTGGTTGAGTGATTTCTCTCGTGTTTCTCTCGTGTTTCCCTCGTGTTTCCCCTCGTGTTCATCACGTTCGTCGTAGGGATCCGCTCCTTTCGTGAAAGATCAGCCATCTAGGGTTCCACCCTACATCAATTAGTCTCAGGAAAGTACTAGGTGCATTAGTTAACCCAAAAGCCATGACTAACCACTCATATAAACCAAACTTAGTTTTAAAAGCTGTTTGCCATTCATCTCCCAATTTCATACGAATTTGATGGTATCCACTACGCAAATCAACTTTGGAGAATATTGTAGAGCCACTCAATTCATCAAGCATATCATCTAGCCTAGGAATAGGATGACGATAACGAATAGTAATATTACTAATGCCTCTACAATCAACACACATACGCGACGTACCATCCTTTTTCGGCACTAGAATAAGAGGAACAGCACAAGGACTAAGGGCTTCTAGAATATAACCTTTGTCGAGCAGCTCCTGTACTTGACGCATAATCCCCTTCGTCTCCTCTCGATTGGTACGGTATGGTGCACGGTTGGGTAGCGATGCACCAGGAATTAAGTCAATTTGATGCTCAATCCCTCGAATAGGTGGTAATCCCGGTGGCACGTCTTGTGGGAAGACGTCAGCGAACTCCTGCAAAATGTTAGTGACTGCAGGGGGCAAAGAGGAAGGCACGTCCTCGAATGAAAATAATGCCTCTTTGCACACAAAAGCATTGCAAACAGATTTCTAAAAACTAGCTCATCAATATCAGATTTGGTGGCAAGTAAACATGCACTTTTCAATTTCATTTCAGAAGCAACACTAGATGGTTTATTATTAGGCTTCATTTGTTGCTCAAATTCTTTTGCCACAATCTGATTTTCACTCTTATGTTTCTCCTGTTTTGCTTTATTAGCTCTATGAATATCATCTTTCAAAATGGAATCAGGAGTCATAGGAAGCAAAGTAATATTTGTATCCTTATGAACAAGTGTATACTGATTGTTTCTAACATGGTGTACAGAATTTTTATCAAATTGGCATGGTCTACCAAGTAATAAGGAACATGCTTGCATAGGTACCACATCACAATCAACATAATCAGCATATGTAGAGATACTAAAATGCACCCGAACAGTACGTGTTACCTTAACCTTGCCGCTGTGGTTGAACCATTGGATGTAGTAAGGATGTGGATGTGGTCTTGTGGTGAGAGATAGCTTCTCCACCATCTCCATGCTAGCCAAGTTGTTGCAACTCCCTCCATCTATGATGATGCGAATAGAACGTTCCTTCACAACTCCCTTTGTATGGAACAAATTATGCCTCTGATTTTGCTCAGCTTGTGTAACCTGCACACTGAAAACACGTTGAGCAACTAAACATTCATACCTGTCAGCATCTTCAGCAGCCATGTATTGCGTCTCATGATCAGAATCATCTCCACCGTGTTCTTCATGTGTAATAAGAGCCAAAGTCTCCTCATCATAGTCACTAGCGGACTCATACGACCATCCTCAGTAGCAATCATCACACGCTGAGATTTGCATTCTCTCGCAAAATGTCCTCTTCCCTTACAACGACGACAAATAATATCACATGTGTGCCCTGTTGACGCCATGGAAGAAGAAGAGCTCTGTGCAGGCCCGGCAGGTGTGCTCTTGGCAGATAGTGGTGGTTGTGCCTGCTTTCTTGTATCACGATTAGAGGTGGCACCTGAAGGAGGTGATGGTGCAGTGGAAGTAGATGATGCACATGGTGTCCATGATGAAGGTCGACCTACAGAAAAGTTAGTTCGCGCCAATGCCTGTCGATCCTGAGGGGGAGCCCTAACATTGCCATTATTTGCATGTGGACGACCTGGTGGTTGTGGTGCTGGTGGTTGCACGTAGTTCTGATTTTGATCAACCTCATCCTCGTAATCTCCCGCATAATCATACTCCTCCACATCAGCAGCAGGAGCCACAGAAGTATCAACAGCAGCACCAGCAGTTTGGCCAGGCTGAAGAGGGACACGAATCGCTCGGCAGAGGGCTGTTTCCCGACGTGGAGCTAGTCGTCGTTGTTGTTGTTGTTGTTGTTGTTGCAGAGGTGCGGCAGGTGCAGCCGGTGGTGGAAGACGCGCAAGTAATTCATTAAATCTGTTATCGAGCTTTGTTTCGAACGTCTTCATAAGGCCAGTGATCTTCTCCATGGCCTCTTCAAAATTGTTCAGCACATCTTGCACCTGTTCAGTCATCATTTGCTGAAACTTATCATGAAGCTCCTTGTTCGTTAAGTTCTCCCAGTCAATCTTGTCGGCTTGTGATCCTGGCATGGTTAGCAGCACTAGAAACACACAAGAATATGATCCTATAGACTACTAACAAGTGGTGGTGGTGGGTGTCACAAATCCGTCAAGCAAATCTCAAATTCTTACCAGTTCTTACCCAGCAGCAGGCGGTGATCGGCAACCGATGTAGTCAAAACTCTCAAAGCTTGGATAGAGCGATTACCAGGGAGAATCAAACGCACGATTTAGATGTATGTGGAGCTGGGAAGGCTTATAATATGGTAGCAAAAAGGGTCAGCAATAATCAATTCAGAGATGCAAAGTTGAATAAACGCTCAACGACGGTACTGTGCTGGTCCTAGGCTAGACCGTACTAGAGACGCGAGCCTAGAACACTAACAAAATCACGGCGCTGCACGTAAACAAGGGAGGAGCACACTCTGATTTTTTTTCACTTTTTTTACCTCTTTTTTTTGCTTCGCAAGAATTTTTTTTCGAAAAAGTCTACAAATGTCCTAAAAACTGCCTAGCCAGAATTTTCCAAACTTAGTTTTTTTTAACTGGAACTATTTTTCTTCTGCGGATGGCTTGGAAGTTGGGAGTCCTATTCTGTCACGACTCGGAGTATCGCGTGATCTGGAAATCGAGAACGAAGCAATAATTACTGGACTCAGACTAGGACTGGTGGCGGAGATGAATCTGGTGGAAACTCGGACTAGTGGCGAATATTTGCAGGGCGATGGAACACGGACTGGTGGCGAATCTGTGATGGTGGTGGACTCGGATTAGCGTGATGGCGGTGGATATGTGGTATATGGTAGCGGCGATGACGATGGTGGTATATGGCAGCGGTGATGACAATGGTGGTATATGGCAGCGGTGATGATGATGGTGGTATATGGCAACGGTGATGACAATGGTGGTATATGGCAGCGGTGATGACGATGGTGCGGCGGCGGCGTGACAACTTGTGAACAGAACTCGAAACTCTAAAGTACTAGACACTAGGACCAGCAACTTGACATGACGATGCAACCGCAAATTCAACAAAGCAAATACAGAAAAGATTATGCAAAGGCTTAGATTGGTTCGGATAAGATGAACTAACCCTAATATTTTTTTGGCTTTTTCGTGGACTATAGGTATGAAGAACACACTCGATCTAAACTACGAAAAACTGTAAAATCTCACCGAGCAACCTGGAAATCTGATACTACTTGATAGAGGCAAAGGTGTCCCGATGTTTTGATGAGATAGCAATCGTTTTCTGTGGGAGTCGACTTTGACGATCCGACTACGAACGTGCGAAGACGTCGCACCTTAGCAATCGCTAAACCAACTTCCGAGGGGTTATTGACCACGCCGGAGCACGATCAACCTGACCACGAGGGTCTATTTCCTGCAAGCAAACCAAGAACAAGCAAGAAACTGAGATTGCAATCTGGATATTGCGAATAAAAGAGGAAAGCTTTATTAATGAAGGTGGGGTTCTGTGACGCCTTTGTCTGGTCGTTGAACACAAACGAAGTACGCGAAGTTGCAGCTATGGCGAACTTTCAATCTAAACAAAACCCAAAGTCTAAATGATGCCCTAGGGGTTGTATATATGGAGGAAGAGGGGAGGGGGGGGGATTTCGTGGCCCTTGGAGGAGGGGTCTGAAACCCACCCTAACTCTTGTTTCCCCACACATACGGACTCTAAAAACAGCCTATATTGAAGTATTTCGAAATTACATGGGCCTGGCCCAAAAATAAGGTGACGCAGCACCTAGAATATGATAGAGGCGAGGGTCCCGATCTTTCGATGAGATGATAACTATCGATTTGGTGGAGACGACTTTGACGATCCGACTACAAACGAGCACGACGTTGCGCCTTAGCAATCGATAAACCAACTCCGAGAAGTTATTGACCACGCCGGAGCACGATCAACCTGACCACGAAGGTCTATTCCTGCAAGCAATCAAAGAACAAGCAAGAATATGATTAAGCAATCTGAATATTGCGAGTAAGGATGAAGTATTGATAAACATGGGGTCTCATAAGCGGTATCGGTCTGGTCGTTGGACACAAACAAAGTACACGAAATTGCAGCAATGGCTAACTTTTAACTAAATAAAACCCAAGGAAAAAGCTACTAGATGGATCTACTTATATAGGAGCAAGGGGTGGCGGCCAAGGAGGTGGGAGGACGTCCCAAGGCAGCCTAAACCAACCCTAGGTCGTACAAGGCTCATGGGGCCAAGTGGAGGTGATGCAACACCTTTGGACTTGTTGTTTGACTCGGATTCTGCTGCAGCGTCAGATTGTTTCATCCATATCTCAACGCTCCGGACGAATTTAAAGGTGAATCCAATTGGGTTGGAAAGAGGACGAAATCTACTTTCCAACAAAAAAAGAATCACCCAATTCGGAGTCCTTATGAAAAAGTTGTTGGCATTTTGAGTCAGGTATGTCTGTGCAGTCCGAATCTGAATCGAGAACGTGAGAGACTTGGACTCTATCTTCTCTTGGCCCGAAAGTGACGTGAGAGGACATTTTGAACAGAACCTAAACTTCTCCTTTTGCCTTATCTTCATATGTGGATTGTACAAATGTCCCATACACCTGCAATTAGACAAAACACAAAAGTGTGTGAAGTATTTTTGTTCTGGATAACATAAATAGATTATTGAATAGTTTGCACTAGAAATCACCTGAAAAATATGCATGTATGCAATATTTTTGGTCGTATCCAAAGTAGTCATTTCCTCATCATCCTCCCCTTCTTGAAAACAAAGCCGTCCACGGCGTTGCTTAATCTGAAATCTTGCTAACAAAAGAGACAAGGTGTACACATTGTATATGTATATGTCATCTGTTTTTACTGATCTCATTTGGTGCACATGTGACACAGTTATAGAAGAGCACCCTTCAAAAGTCGTGAAATGTAAAGCCAATATATTATCACAAGAAGTCAAAGGCATGAAAATATTGCAACTCAGTTTGCACATATAAGTGAAGCTCTTATTCATATCAAAAGATTGACAATGCTTATCATTAAACCATCCCAACATTGATGAACCATCACCAAGATTAGAGGTCATATCAAAATGATTAAACATTGTGATGCAGAGCATCCTACGGTCATCCCCATGGACCTACCATCGTCTCATCAAGAGCCAAGAGGACCTATGACACGAGCACGAGCTAGAGCTCTCGAGAACGAGGTGACTTCCTTCCTTAGTGATATCAGATATGATCCACTCGAGACATGGCTACTACCTAAGTCCGATATGCTATGCATGATCAGGTGTCAAGAGGACCCTCACAAAGATGCACGTGAAGACGGACAAGCCACCAAGTCCATGGATGAAGAGAACCAACGGAAGAAGGCAAGTCCACCTTCCAGGCCCCGGACATCCGGCCCCTGAAGATGTCAACAACAGCAGCAGCCCAGCCATCGAAGTGCTACAGGGCCCGGACATCCGGACCCAGCCCCGGACATCCGGCTCCTCCCGAAGCCCCGGAAATCCGGCCCCTCGCCCGGACATCCGGCGCCACGCGACAGAAACTACAGTAGCTGAACCCTCCAGCCCGGACATCCGGCCCCTCGGGAAGGCCCGGACATCCGGCCCGTCGCCCGGACATCCGGCCCCCTCTGTCTGCGCGCAGTAAAGGGCTGAAGCCCGTGTACCCCTTCGACCCTCTAGGCTATATATACTCCTTCTCCCCCATCTTTCTAGGGTCAGCATTGGTTTAGCTCATATGTGAGATAGAGCATTGCTCATCCATACGGATCTCCTCCCCGAGAGAGACTGCGGCCCCTCTTCGGAGACGATCCTCGTTGGATTCAAGACCCCCTCTTGGGTGGCCCCCCTCAAGACCTCCTTTCGGAGAAGAACCGGTTACCTATGTATCGTCCCTTGTTGGATTTGGATCGTGTATCTCTTTGTGTTTCGAGGATCTAGCACATGTGTGATTGTTCTTGTTGGTTTGAGTGATTCTCTCGTGTCTTCCCCTCGTGTTTCCCCTCGCGTTCTTCGTGTTCTTAGTTGGGATCCGCTCCTTTCGTGAAAGATCGGCCATCTAGGGTTCCACCCTACATCATCTTGGTATCATGAGCCACGTTGATCACGATTTCGGAGCCCCATCTCTTTGTTTTCTAGCTTGATTTTGTTGTTTTTCGTCCTAACCCGAAAATTGCCCCACAAAAATAGCCCCAATTTTTTTTTGTGATTTGTTGGTGTGATGAAGTTTTGTTGGATTTGATCCGCGGATTTCGTGTGTTGCAGGTAGATCTAGCTTTTCCCCATCTTTTCCCCAATTTCCATCCACAAATCTTCCGAATTTTGCCCCGGATTTGACCTCTCCACGCGGTGTTCATCCACGAATCCCGAGCTCGGACATCTGGCCTGACCAGCCCGGACATCCGGCCCGACCCGGACATCCGGCCATCAGCCCGGACATCCGGCCCCTGCCAGCATCAACTCCATCCTCCACTCCGTTTACCGCCTAACTTTCGTCCAATTTTGTTCCGGAGCCCACATACACTTCCGCATACCACCACCATTTCCGCATAGCACCACCATAGCCTTTCCCGCTACCAACTCCGACAATTTTGACCCATTTTGTTTTGAGAATTTGAGTTGTGGTTTCCGTATCCTATTGTGTTTCGGCTATCTAGGTACGGTTCGGCAACAACATCACCATCGCTCATCTTCGCCAAGGACTACTACGAACGGCTACATTGGTACCACCTTCACCTTCATATCATTTTGGTATAGCGATATCATCATACTCTCTTGCATTTGCATTGATAAACCCATGGCCTTACTTTTGCGTAGCTTACCCATCGAGACTAGCCTTTGAGTATTGCCGGCAATGTGACTTGTGCACATTAGTGTTCATACTTCACATAGCATACATACCATCATTGAGTTGCATATCTTGGTATCATCTCTTGTGTCACAAAAGTTGTCTTCGCATACACACTTGCTATCTTGGTTCGTGAAGCATTGCATGAGAAAAGAGCTCAAACAACAAAGAGCCAAACAAGCTTTTAAGCAAAAGGGAACGATAAGCAAAGAGCTTATAAGCAAGAACCATAGCATCATACAACATTAAGATTGTCATACTCGATCATCTTGGATCAAAGCATTGAAAAATCATACATATAGCATACTTGGGATAGAAGTCGTTGCATTTTTGCTTAGTAGGTTGTGCACAAGTTCGTATCCGCCTATTGTGCAATCGTGCTAGCGTCTCTCTAGTGTTGTGCAACAAGAGCATCTTGGTGGATTCCACATTTTGGATCACCCTTGGTTGCCCAACCCCACTTATCTATTTGCGTGTGTGTTTCCGTGTACCATATCTTGCTATTGGTCTACTTGTTGCATTTGCAAATTTGTGAATCTTTTCCAACATTATTGAGTCTCACTTACAATTGCATCAAATTTTGTGCCACCATCCTAACCAAGCTCCACCATAACCTTTTACTTGTGTAGGTGTGAGGACCGACAAGAAATGGTACCAATTGTGCTATTTCCTTGCTACACATTGGAGTGATCTTTGATCCATTTTCAACATTGGTCAAGGTACATTTGGTATTGGTTCTTCTCTTTCTCTCACTCACATATCTTTGTTTGGAATGATGGATAGGCCAAGTACTTCTACCAATCCACTCTTCTTGGAGCAAGACGACGACATGTCATCCTACGTCACCAAGACTCAACTATTTGGTGCACACCGAGCTTTGCATCAAGAACAACTTGCTTTGGGCGATCGCATCGACAACCTCGCCACCGATCTACGACAATCTGAGCAACGTACAAGAGACTACTTCGACACATCCATGAGTTCCCTCAAAGAAGATATCCGAACCATGATGGTCCGCCCTTCTACAACTTTATCCTCGTCAAGACGGAGCCGCTCAAGTCGACACTACGAAGACACCATCTCCGGTTCAAGTACACCAACATCGAACACTCTTCGTCGTGCCGCGCGTCAAGACCGTCAAGCTAACTGCAATCCTCAACACGACACCGACTCTCAAGAGCATCGACATCATCACAACCAAGCTGCTTTCACACAAGCACAAGAACGGCAACGCCAACGACAACAAGAACAAGAGGAGCGAGCGCGACAACATCAAGATGCACAAGACGCCGAGGCGCAACGTCAAGAATGACAACTACGTGAAGCTCAAGCACTTGAGGTGCAACGCGCTCTTCAAGACTCAAGTCGTGCCGTAGCCAATCAAGAAGCACTTCGCGACGAAGCTCAAGAAAGGATTTACCAAGCACGTGTGCATCGTCAAGATCGACAAGCTCCTCGTCAAGATAGACAAGTTTCTCCTCAAGCGAGACAAGAACGTCAAGTCCATCGAGAGCAAGAAGACAATGGACCCCCTCCTCGCCAAGAGCAACATGAGATCGACAACCCTCCTCGCCAAGAGCAACATGAGGAAGACAACCCTCCTCGCCAAGCACAACATGAGATTGTCAATCCTCAACGACATGGGCGTCATCATCCCCGACCCCAACACAATGAAGAGCAACGATATGGCAAGCTAAAAGTTCACCATGCCCAAGTTTACCGGAAGCAATGACCCCGAAGAGTACATGTCATGGGCATTGAAGGTTGACAAAATCTTCCGCTTGCACAACTACGAAGAAGAGAAGAAGATCGCAATGGCATCCCTCGAATTCCAAGACTACGTCCTCATTTGGTGGGAACAAGTCATTGAGCGCCATGCGGCAAGAGGTGAACCACCCATCACCACTTGGGCACAAATGAAGGATGTCATGAGAGCACGATTCGTGCCAAACTACTACAACCGCGACCTCTTCAAGAAACTCCAACAACTCAAGCAAGGAACCAAGAGCGTTGAAGAGTACTACAAGGAAATGGAGATTGCCATGATACGAGCCAATGTCAAAGAAGATGATGAGCAAACTATGGCACGTTTCTTGAATGGACTCAATCACCCTATCAAGAAGATTGCCGACTTCCAACCATACTCGAACCTCATCGAGCTAGTGCATCAAGCTACCAAAGCGGAACGGCAAGTACAAGACGACTTCAAGTATGCCAAGTTCTCATCTAAGTCCTATGGCCTCTCCAACAATCAAGCTTCGACGACTCCCACCACGAGCAATGGCGACAAGTCAAGTTACAAGAAAGCTTCGACAAGCTCAAGTCGTCCTCCTACTACAAGCAACTTTAAGCCGAAAGCTTCATCATCATCTACTGCAACCGATGAGACCATCAAGACAAGTTCCATCAAATGTTTCACATGCGGAGGCCGAGGCCACAAGTCCTTCGAGTGCACAAACAAGCGCACCATGATCCTCAACGACGATGGCACCTACGACTCCATGAGTGAAGGAGACATGGAAGCTCTTGAGCAAGTGGCCATGCACCGACAAGTGAACAATGAAGAAGAAGATGATCACATCTTTTGTGACGAAGACTCAAGTCCCGCTCTTGTTGTCTCCAAGGTCTTGACTCTTCAACATCAACAAGACGAAGATCAAAGATGCCATATGATGAGGACATCAATACCATTGTTACACCCACAGCCCCTGCTGCTATACATACTGGACCAATTACTAGAGCTCGCGCACGCCAATTAAATTACCAGGTACTTTCGTTTCTTGGTAATGATTCTAATGTTCATGAGAATATGATGCTGCCTAAATTGGATACATTTGTTTTGCTTACAAATGAAGGGCCTAGCTTTGAGAAGGATAAACATTGGAGCAAGAACAAGCATGGAGATGATGGCATGCGCATGGGGGACAAGAACGGAGTTACAAGTGATGATTTCAGGACGTTGAAGCCACCATAATGCGTGCATGAAGCCTTGGACGAAATATACAAGATGCTACTTCACAACTTTCGTCCAGAGGCTATTCTAGGTGCTGCGTCACCTTATTATTGGGCCAGGCCCATGTAATTTCGAAATACTTGAGTATAGGCTATTTTTAGAGTCCGCATGTGTGGGGAAACAAGAGATAGGGTTGGTTTCGGACCCCTTCCCCAAGGGCCACGAAATTCCCCCCTCTTCCTCCATATATACAGCCCGTAGGGCGTCGTTTAGACTTTGGGTTTTGTTTAGATTAAAAGTTCACCATAGCTGCAACTGCGCGTACTTCGTTTGTGTTCAACGACCAGACAAAGGCGTCACAGAACCCCACCTTGATCAATAAAGCTTTCATCTTATATTCGCAATATCCAGATTCCAATCTCAGTTTCTTGCTTGTTCTTCGTTTGCTCGCAGGAAACAGCCCTCGTGGTCAGGTTGATCGTGCTCCGGCGTGGTCAATAACCTCTCGGAGTTGGTTTAGCGATTGCTAAGGCGCGACGTCATCGCACGTTCATAGTCGGATCGTCAAAGTCGACTTCCACCAAAGCGATATCCATCATCTCATCGAAAGACGGGACACCTTTGCCTCTATCAAGTGGTATCAGATTTCCAGGTTGCTCGGTAAGATTTTACAGTTTTCATAGTTTAGATCGAGTCTGTTCTTCATACCTACAGTCCATGAAAAAGCCACAAAAAAAATTAGGGTTAGTTTAGTATATCCGAACCAATCTGAGTCTTTGCATAATCTTTTTAGGGTTTTTGCTTTGTTGAATTTGCGGTTGCATCGTCGTGTCAAGTTGCTGGTCTTAGAGTCTAGTCTTTTAGGGTTTCGAGTTCTGGTCATAAGTTGTCACGCCGCCGCCGCACCATCATCATCGCCTTGCCATCTACCACTATTGCTTATCCGCCACTGCTCTGAATCCGTATCCATATACCACCACCAATCCGTATCCATATACCACCACCGATCCGTATCCATATACCACCACCGCTACCATATACCACCACCGCTGCCATATCCTACCACCATATATCCACCACCAATCCGAGTTCTTTTCATATTCGGTTTGTTTTAGAGATCCATCTATTTTCCGTTTCGTGTTTCCTTGCCTGAGTAGGTCTCCAAAAAAAATTTTGGCAGTTTTTAGGCCAAAATTTCGGCAACCAAATTTTTTTTCCCTATCCTATTTTTAGGTCCCGGGGAGTGCTTTGAGACACTCGCCATCATAGTGATTTTTTGTCGCACTTTTTCGTCGTCGCTGCCCTGATTTCCGAAAAAAATAGTCAAATTTTTTTTGTGCCCATCCTGTCAGTTTGACCTGGGAAGAGTTTTGAGACACTCGCCATTATAGTGATTTTTCGCAAAAAAAAGGAGCGCAAAAAAAAGAGCGAAAAAAAGAGCAAAAAAAAAAGAATCCAGAGTGTGCTTTTCCCTTGTTTACGTGCAGCGCCGTGATTTTGTTAGTGTTCTAGGCTCGCGTCTCTAGCACGGTCTAGCCTAGGACCAGCACAGTACCGTCGTTGAGCGTTTCTTCAACTTTGCATCTCTGAATTGATTATTGCAGACCATTTTTGCTACCATATTATAAGCCTTCCCAGCTCCACATACATCTACATCGTGCGTTTGACTCTCCCTGGTAATCGCTCTATCCAAGCTTTGAGAGTTTTGACTACAACAGTTGCCGATCACCACCTGCTGCTGGGTAAGAACTGGTAAGAATTTGAGATTCGCTTGAAGGTTTTGTGACACACAACCATCACCACCACTTCCAAGTAGTCTGCAGGATCATATTCTTCTGTGTTTCTATTGCTGCTAACTATGGCAGGATC
This sequence comes from Aegilops tauschii subsp. strangulata, assembly GCF_002575655.3. Lineage (NCBI taxonomy): Eukaryota > Viridiplantae > Streptophyta > Magnoliopsida > Poales > Poaceae > Aegilops > Aegilops tauschii. Next base: position 344,378,830 of record NC_053041.3, read on the forward strand.
ACAAGCTGATGAGACTGATTGGGAGAACATGACGAACAAGGAGTTGCATGATAAATTTCAGCAAATGATGAGTGGCCAGGTGGGAGATGTGCTAAACAGATTTGAAGAGGCTATGGAGAAGATAGATGGCGTGGAGAAATCGTTCGAGACAAAGCTGCATAACAAGTTTACTGAATTACTCAAGCGTCTTCCCCAACCACCACCGGCTGCACATGTCGCACCTCTACAACAACAACAACCACATCTGCAACGCCGCCTTCCAAATCAAGTGGGACGAGCACAGCGCGTTCCAATTGAGACTGGTCAAAATTCGGGTGCCGCTGCACCTACTGTTGATGCTTCTTTGGCTCCTGCTACTGCGGCGGCTGAGGAGGATGACGATTATGCGGGCGATTATGAGGATGAGGTTGATCAAAATCAGAACTACGTGCAGCCACCAGCACCACCACCAGCAGGTCGACCTCAGGTATATATTCGCAACGATAGGCCGGCACCACCACCTCAGGTACGAGATCATGACCATCTCCCTAAACTGAAATTGAATATTCCACCATTTGAGGGTAGATATGTTCCTGATATATATCTTACTTGGGAGTTAGAAACTGAACAACGATTTACATGTTTACAATATCCTGAGGAGAGACGTGTTCCTGCTGCTGTTTGTGCTTTCACTAGCTTTGCATGTGTTTGGTGGTCTGAACATTATAGATTATATCCTATTCCAGCTACTTGGGCTGCTTTGAAAACTGCTATGCGTACTCGCTGGGTTCCACCATATTATCAACGTGAATTACTTCAAAAATTGCAGCGCTTAAGACAAGGGAAAAATTCTGTAGAAGAATATTATCAGGAATTACAAACTGGCATGATTAGATGTGGTATTGTTGAGGAGAATGAAGCTATGCTTGCACGTTTTATGGGTGGATTAAATAAAGAGATTCAGACCATTCTAGAGTATAAGGATTATAATAATATCACTCGTTTATTCCATCTTGCTTGTAAAGCTGAACGTGAAGTGCAGGATCGGCAGCCATTGGCGCGAACTAACTTTTCTGCAGGTCGACCTTCATCATGGACACCGCGTACATCTTCTACTTCCACTGCACCAGCACCTCCATCAGGTTCCACCTCCAGCCGTGATACAAGAAAGCAGGCACAACCACCACTATCTGCCAAGAGCGCACCTGCCGGGCCTGCACAGAGCTCTTCTTCTTCCATGGCATCGACAGGGCACACAAGTGATATTATTTGTCGTCGTTGTAAGGGAAGAGGACATTATGCGCGACAATGCAAATCTCAGCATGTAATGATTGCTACTGAGGATGGTGGGTATCAGTTCGCTAGTGACTATGATGAGGAGACTTTGGCTCTTATTACACGTGAAGAACATGGTGGAGATGATTCTGAAAATGAGACGCAATACATGGCTCCTGAAGACGCTGACAGGTATGAATGTTTAGTTGCTCAACGTGTTTTGAGTGTGCAGGTCACACAAGCAAGCAAAATCAGAGGTATAATTTGTTCCTTACAAAGGGAGTTGTGAAGGAACGTTCTGTTCGCGTCATCATAGATGGAGGGAGCTGTAACAACTTGGCTAGCATGGAGATGGTGGAGAAGCTATCTCTCACCACAAGACCACATCCACATCCTTACTACATCCAATGGTTCAACAACAGCGCCAAGGTTAAGATAACACGTACTCTTCATGTGCATTTTAGTATCTCTACATATGCTGATTATGTTGATTGTGATGTGGTACCCATGCAAGCATGTTCCTTATTACTTGGTAGACCATGGCAGTTTGATAAAAATTCTGTACACCATGGTAGAAACAATCAGTATACTCTTGTTCATAAGGATAAAAATATTACTTTGCTTCCTATGACTCCTGATTCCATTTTGAAAGATGACATTAATAGAGCTAATAAAGCAAAACAGGAGAAAAATAAGAGTGAAAATCAGATTGTGGCAAAAGAATTTGAGCAACAAATGACACCTAATAATAACCCATCTAGTGTTGTTTATGAAATTAAATTGAAAAGTGCATGTTTACTTGCCATAAAATCTGATATTGATGAGCTAGATTTCAGCAAATCTGTTTGCTATGCTTTTGTGTGCAAAGAGGCATTATTTTAATTCGAGGACGTGCCTTCCTCTTTGCCCCCTGCTGTCACTAACATTTTGCAGGAGTTCGCTGATGTCTTCCCACAAGACGTGCCACCGGGATTACCACCTATTCGAGGGATTGAGCATCAAATTGACTTAATTCCCGGTGCATCGCTACCCAACCGTGCACCATACCGTACCAATCCAGAGGAGACGAAGGAAATTATGCGTCAAGTACAGGAGCTGCTCGACAAAGGTTATATACGCGAATCTCTTAGTCCTTGTGTTGTTCCTATTATACTTGTGCCTAAAAAGGATGGTACGTCGCGTATATGTGTTGATTGTAGAGGCATTAATAATATTACTATTCGTTATCGTCATCCTATTCCTAGGCTAGATGATATGCTTGATGAATTGAGTGGCTCTACAATATTCTCCAAAGTTGATTTGCGTAGTGGATACCATCAAATTCGTATGAAATTGGGAGATGAATGGAAAACTGCATTTAAAACTAAGTTTGGTTTATATGAGTGGTTAGTCATGCCTTTTGGGTTAACTAATGCACCTAGTACTTTCATGAGACTAATGAACGAAGTTTTACGTGCTTTCATTGGACGATTTGTGGTAGTCTATTTTGATGATATACTGATTTATAGCAAATCTTTGGAAGAACATTTGGAACATTTACGTGCTGTTTTTATTGCTCTACGTGATGCACGTTTGTTTGGTAACCTTGGGAAGTGCACCTTTTGCACCGACCGAGTATCTTTTCTTGGCTATGTTGTTACTCCACAGGGAATTGAAGTTGATAAAGCCAAGATTGAAGCTATTGAGAGTTGGCCGCAGCCCAAAATGGTCACACAAGTGCGGAGTTTCCTTGGACTCGCTGGTTTCTATAGGCGTTTTGTGAGAGATTTTAGCACCATTGCTGCACCTCTCAACGAGCGTACAAAGAAGGATGTGCCTTTTGTTTGGGGTACCGCACAGGAAGAAGCCTTCAAGGTATTGAAAGATAAGTTGACACATGCTCCTTTACTCCAACTTCCTGATTTTAATAAGACTTTTGAGCTTGAATGTGATGTTAGTGGAATTGGATTAGGAGGTGTGTTATTACAAGATGGTAAACCTGTTGCATACTTTTCTGAAAAATTGAGTGGGCCTAGTCTGAATTATTCTACTTATGATAAAGAACTATATGCTCTTGTTCGGACTTTAGAAACATGGCAACATTATTTATGGCCCAAAGAATTTGTTATACATTCTGATCATGAATCTTTGGAACATATTAAAACTCAAGCTAAACTGAATCGTAGACATGCTAAATGGGTTGAATTCATTGAAACTTTCCCTTATGTCATTAAACACAAGAAGGGTAAAGAAAATGTTATTGCTGATGCATTGTCTCGTCGCTATACTATGCTTTCACAACTTGACTTCAAAATATTTGGTTTGGAGACCATCAAAGATCAATATGTGCATGATGCTGATTTTAAAGATGTTTTGCAGAATTGTAAAGAAGGAAGAACCTGGAACAAGTTTGTCGTTAATGATGGATTTGTGTTTCGTGCTAACAAGCTATGCATTCCAGCTAGCTCTCTTCGTCTTTTGTTGTTGCAGGAGGCGCATGGAGGAGGATTAATGGGACACTTTAGCGTGAAGAAGACGGAGGACGTACTTGCTACACATTTCTTTTGGCCAAAGATGAGACGGGATGTTGAGCGTTTTGTTGCTCGCTGCACTACATGTCAAAAAGCTAAGTCACGACTCAATCCTCATGGTTTATATATGCCTTTGCCTGTACCTAGTGTTCCTTGGGAGGATATATCTATGGACTTTGTTTTAGGTTTACCTCGAACAAAGAAGGGGAGGGATAGCATATTTGTTGTCGTGGATAGATTCTCAAAAATGGCACACTTTATACCATGTCATAAAAGCGATGATGCTGTTAATGTTGCTGATTTGTTCTTCCATGATATTATTCGTTTGCATGGTGTGCCAAATACTATTGTTTCAGATCGTGATACTAAATTTCTTATCCACTTTTGGAGATGTTTATGGGCTAAGTTGGGGACTAAACTGCTTTTTAGTACTACTTGTCACCCCCAAACTGATGGACAAACTGAAGTAGTCAATAGAACATTGTCTACTATGCTTAGGGCTGTTTTGAAGAATAGTAAGAAAATGTGGGAAGAATGCTTGCCTCATATTGAGTTTGCTTATAATCGTTCATTGCATTCTACTACAAAGATGTGCCCTTTTGGAATTGTGTATGGTTTCCTACCTCGTGCACCTATTGATTTGTTGCCTCTTCCATCTTCGGAGAAGGTTAATTTTGATGCTAAACAACGTGCTGAATTGATCCTAAAAATGCATGAGTTAACTAAGGAAAACATTGAGCGTATGAATGCTAAATATAAATTTGCTGGAGATAAGGGTAGAAAACATGTTGTGTTTGCACCTGGAGATCTTGTTTGGTTACATTTGCGTAAGGATAGATTTCCTAATTTGTGCAAATCAAAGCTAATGCCACGTGCTGATGGTCCTTTTAAGGTGTTAGAGAAAATAAATGATAATGCATATAAACTTGAGCTGCCTGCAGATTTTGGGGTTAGTCCCACTTTTAACATTGCAGATTTGAAGCCTTATTTGGGTGAGGGAGATGAGCTTCCATCGAGGACGACTTCATTTCAAGAAGGGGAGGATGATGAGGACATCAATACCATTGTTACACCCACAGCCCCTGCTGCTATACATACTGGACCAATTACTAGAGCTTGCGCACGCCAATTAAATTACCAGGAACTTTCGTTTCTTGGTAATGATTCTAATGTTCATGAGAATATGATGCTGCCTAAATTGGATACATTTGTTTTGCTTACAAATGAAGGGCCTAGCTTTGAGAAGGATGAACATTGGAGCAAGAACAAGCATGGAGATGATGGCATGCGCATGGGGGACAAGAACGGAGTTACAAGTGATGATTTCAGGACGTTGAAGCCACCATAATGCGTGCATGAAGCCTTGGGCGAAATATACAAGATGCTACTTCATAACTTTCGTCCAGAGGCTATTCTAGGTGCCGCGTCACCTTATTATTGGGCCAGGCCCATGTAATTTCGAAATACTTGAGTATAGGCTATTTTTAGAGTCCATATGTGTGGGGAAACAAGAGATAGGGTTGGTTTCGGACCCCTTCCCCAAGGGCCACGAAATTCCCCCCTCTTCCTCCATATATACAGCCCTTAGGGCGTCGTTTAGACTTTGGGTTTTGTTTAGATTAAAAGTTCGCCATAGCTGCAACTTCGCGTACTTTGTTTGTGTTCAACGACCAGACAAAGGCGTCACAGAACCCCACCTTGATCAATAAAGCTTTCATCTTATATTCGCAATATCCAGATTGCAATCTTAGTTTTTTGCTTGTTCTTCGTTTGCTCGCAGGAAACAGACCCTCGTGGTCAGGTTGATCGTGCTCCGGCGTGGTCAATAACCTCTCGGAGTTGGTTTAGCGATTGCTAAGGCGCGACGTCCTCGCACGTTCGTAGTCGTATCGTCAAAGTCGACTTCCATTAAAGCGATATCCATCATCTCATCGAAAGACGGGACACCTTTGCCTCTATCACCATATCTTCCACACAAAGGCCGGCATCAATGGACGGTCCGTCAAGGTCATCATCGATGGAGGGAGTTGCCATAACTTGGCAAGTGAAGAACTATGCTCCAAACTCCAATTGGTCCAGATGAAGCACCTGCACCCCTACAAGGTTCAATGGCTAAGCGACACAGGCACCATACAAGTCGAGCAGAGAGTACAAGTCTCTTTCAAGATCGGCGCCTATGAAGACACTTTGGAGTGTGATGTCCTTCCGATGACCGTGTGCCACCTCCTTCTTGGACGGCCATGGCAATTTGACCGAGGTGTCATTCACAATGGGCGTACAAATCACTATAGCTTCAAGATGAAAGGGAAAGAGTTTGTGCTACGTCCTATGTCTCCAAGCCAAGTGCTCGCCGACAAGCAAAACACCCATCGTGGAGAGAATAGTGAGAGAGTGAACCACCAAAAAGAGAGTGAGCGCCACAAGCCCAAATTGAGTGCCTCCACGATGAGCGACAAGAAAAACTTAGTCCTATTTGCCACCAAACGTGAGATGAGAGAAGTGTGTGAGAACCCATCAAGTGTCCTACTCTATGTCCTATTGTGCAAGGATGAGGCACCAAAAACTAACAACTCTCACGATCTACCTTTGGTGTTATCTTCTTTATTGCAGGAATTCCAAGATGTTTTCCCCGATGAGCTACCTCCGGGTCTACCTCCACTACGAGGCATTGAGCACCGAATTGATCTCATCCCCGGAGCGCCGCTTCCAAACAAAGCGCCCTACCGCGTCAACCCCGAAGAAACCAAAGAAATTCAAAGGCAAGTAAAGCATCTCATAGACCATGGACATGTGCGTGAAAGTTTGAGTCCTTGTGCCGTACCGGTCATTCTTGTGCCAAAACGAGACGGTAGCTTTCGCATGTGTTTCGATTGTAGACCTATCAATGCTATCACCGTTCGTTATAGGCATCCCATTCCACGCCTTGATGATATGCTTGATGAACTTTGCGGTGCCACTATCTTTTCCAAAATTGATCTTAAAAGTGGTTACTATCAAATCCGCATACAAGAGGGTGATGAATGGAAAACCGCTTTCAAAACAAAGTTTGGTCTATATGAGTGGTTAGTCATGCCTATGGGTTTATCGGAAGCACCCGGTACTTTCATGCGTCTTATGCATTACGTGTTTCGCCCTTACATTGGCGAATTTGTTGTTGTCTACTTTGATGATATCCTTGTGTTTAGCAAATCTCTCAAAGAGCATGTCACCCACCTTCGCACCGTGCTACAAACTCTTCGAAAAGAGCAACTTTATGCTAATATGGAAAAATGCCTATTTGGTGTTGATAAGCTTGTTTTCTTGGGTTTCGTAGTATCTTCTAAGGGTGTTCATGTTGATGAATCTAAGATCAATGCTATTAAAACTTGGCCCCAACCAACCAATTTGCAACAAGTGCGTAGTTTTCTCGGTTTAGCCGGTTTCTATCGCAGATTTGTGAAGGATTTTAGCACCATTGCTTCACCTTTGCATGCTTTGAGTAAGAAAAATGCACCGTTTGTTTGGGGAACATCTCAAGATATCGCTTTCAATGTGATGAGGACATGACTACCTTGGATACGACCAAAAATATTGCATACATGCATATTTGTCAGGTGATTTCTAGTGCAAACTATTCAATAATCTATTTATGTTATCCAGAACAAAAATACTTCACACACTTTTGTGTTTTGTCTAATTGCAGGTGTATGGGACATTTGTACAATCCACATATGAAGATAAGGCAAAAGGAGAAGTTTAGGTTCTGTTCAAAAAGTCCTCTCACGTCACTTTTGGGCCAAGAGAAGATAGAGTCCAAGTCTCTCACGTTCTGGATTCAGATTCGGACTGCACAGACATACCTGACTCAAAACGCCAACAACTTTTTCATACGGACTCCGAATTGGGTGATTCTTTTTTTGTTGGAAACTAGATTTCGTGCTCTTTCCAACCCAATTGGATTCACCTTTAAATTCGTCCGGAGCATTGAGTTATGGTCGAAACAATCTGACGTTGCACCAAAATCCGAGTCAAACTACAAGTCCAAAGGTGTTGCATCACCTCCACTTGGGCCCATGAGCCTTGTACGACCTAGGGTTGGTTTTAGGCTGCCTTGGGACGTCCTCCCACCTCCTTGGCCGCCACCCCTTGCTCCTATATAAGTAGATCCATCTAGTAGCTTTTTCCTTGGAATTTGTTTAGTTAAAAGTTAGCCATTGCAACTTCGTGTACTTCGTTTGTGTCCAACGACCAGACCAAGACCGCTTACGGATTCCCACCACTATCAATACTTCATATATATTCGCAATATTCAGATTGCATTATCATATTCTTGCTCGTTCTTCGATTGCTTGCAGGAATAGACCTTCGTGGTCAGGCTGATCGTGCTTCCGGCATCGTCAGTAACCTCAGGAGATTGGTTTAGCGATTGATAAGGCGCAACGTCGTGCACGTTTGTAGTCGGATCGTCAAAGTCGTCTCCACCAAATCGATAGTTATCATCTCATCGAAAGATCGGGACACCTTTGCCTCTATCACAATGAGCTTAAGAATTTGCTTACTCGTGCTCCCGTGCTTGCATTACCCAACTTTGACAAACCTTTCGAAATTCATTGCGATGCTAGTGGTAATGGCATAGGAGGTGTGTTAACGCAAGAGAAGCGCCCAATTGCTTATTTTAGTGAGAAACTCTCCGGAGCGCAACTCAATTACCCTATCTATGACAAAGAGCTATATGCTTTGGTGCGAGTTTTGCATGAATGGGAACATTAACTACGCCCTCATGAGTTCATCATCCATACCGACCATGAAACGCTTAAATACCTTAAGGGTCAAACTGATGAGGACATCAATACCATTGTTACACCCACAGCCCCTGCTGCTATACATATTGGACCAATTACTAGAGCTCGCGCATGCCAATTAAATTACCAGGTACTTTCGTTTCTTGGTAATGATTCTAATGTTCATGAGAATATGATGCTGCCTAAATTGGATACATTTGTTTTGCTTACAAATGAAGGGCCTAGCTTTGAGAAGGATGAACATTGGAGCAAGAACAAGCATGGAGATGATGGCATGCGCATGGGGAACAAGAACGGAGTTACAAGTGATGATTTCAGGACGTTGAAGCCACCATAATGCGTGCATGAAGCCTTGGACGAAATATACAAGATGCTACTTCATAACTTTCGTCCAAAGGCTATTCTAGGTGCCGCGTCACCTTATTATTGGGCCAGGCCCATGTAATTTCGAACTACTTGAGTATAGGCTGTTTTTAGAGTCCGTATGTGTGGGGAAACAAGAGATAGGGTTGGTTTCGGACCCCTTCCCCAAGGGCCACGAAATTCCCCCCTCTTCCTCCATATATACAGCCCTTAGGGCGTCGTTTAGACTTTGGGTTTTGCTTAGATTAAAAGTTCGCCATAGCTGCAACTTCGCGTACTTCGTTTGTGTTCAACGACCAGACAAAGGCGTCACAGAACCCCACCTTGATCAATAAAGCTTTCATCTCATATTCGCAATATCCAGATTGCAATCTCAGTTTCTTGCTTGTTCTTCGGTTGCTCGCAGGAAACAGACCCTCGTGGTCAGGTTGATCGTGCTCCGGCGGGGTCAATAACCTCTCGGAGTTGGTTTAGCGATTGCTAAGGCGCGACGTCATCGCACGTTCGTAGTCGGATCGTCAAAGTCGACTTCCACCAAAGCGATATCCATCATCTCATCGAAAGACGGGACACCTTTGCCTCTATCAAGTGGTATCAGATTTCCAGGTTGCTCGGTGAGATTTTACAGTTTTTCGTAGTTTAGATCGAGTTTGTTCTTCATACCTATAGTCCACGAAAAAGCCAAAAAAATTTAGGGTTAGTTCATCCTATCCGAACCAATCTGAGCCTTTGCATAATCTTTTCTGTGTTTGCTTTGTTGAATTTGCGGTTGCATCGTCGTGTCAAGTTGTTGGTCTTAGCGTCTAGTCCTTTAGAGTTTCGAGTTCTGTTCACAGGTTGTCACGTCGCCGGTGCCATACATCACCACCGCATCATCTTCATCGTTGCTGCCATATACCACCACCGCACCAACTTCATCGGCGTTGCCATATACCACCACCACATATTCACCGCCAATCCGAGTCCATATACGCCACCACATATCCGCCGCCATCACGCCAATCCGAGTACACCTGCAACATATATCCGCCACCAGTCCGAGTTCCACCAGATTCATCTCCGCCACCAGTCCTAGTCCAAGTCCAGTATTTTGTTACTTTGTTTTGGATTTCCAGATCACGCCATACTCCGAGTCGTGACAGAGAAGGACTCCCAAACTTTTGTGTTACCCGCAGTAGAAAAATAGTTCCAGTTTAAAAAAAAACTAAGTCTGGAAAATTCTGGCTAGGCAGTTTTTAGACCATTTGTAGACTTTTTCGAAAAAAAATTGTTGCGGAGCAAAAAAAAAAAGAGGAAAAAAGTTTAAAAAGAGTGAAAAAAAATTCAGAGTGTGCTCCTCCCTTGTTTACGTGCAGCGCCGTGATTTTGTTAGTGTTCTAGGCTCGCGTCTCTAGCACGGTCTAGCCTAGGACCAGCACAGTACCGTCGTTGAGCGTTTATTCAACTTTGCATATCTGAATTGATTATTGCCGACCCTTTTTGCTACCATATTATAAGCCTTCCCAGCTCCACATACATCTACGTCGTGCGTTTGACTCTCCCTGGTAATCGCTCTATCCAAGCTTTGAGAGTTTTGACTACAACGGTTGCCGATCGCCACCTGCTGCTGGGTAAGAACTGTAAGAATTTGAGATTCGCTTGAAGGATTTGTGACACACCACCATCACCACCACTTCCTTGTAGTCTGTAGAATCATATTCTTTTGTGTTTCTATTACTGCTAACCACGGCAGGATCACAAGCCGATGAGACTGATTGGGAGAACATGACGAACAAGGGGTTGCATGATAAATTTCAGCAAATGATGAGTGGCCAGGTGGGAGATGTGCTAAACAGATTTGAAGAGGCTATGGAGAAGATAGATGCCTGGAGAAGTCGTTTGAGACAAAGCTGGATAACAGGTTTAATGAATTGCTCAAGCGTCTTCCCCAACCACCACCGGCTGCACCTGTCGCACCTCTACAACAACAACAACCACATCTCCAACGCCGCCTTCCAAATCAAGTGGGACGAGCACAGCGCGTTCCAATTGAGACTGGTCAAAATTCGGGTGCCGCTGCACCTACTGTTGATGCTTCTTTGGCTCCTGCTACTGCGGCGGCTGAGGTGGATGACGATTATGCGGGCAATTATGAGGATGAGGTTGATCAAAATCAGAACTATGTGCAGCCACCAGCACCACCTCCAGCAGGTCGACCTCAGGTATATATTCGCAACGGTAGGCCTGCACCACCACCTCAGGGACGAGATCATGACCATGTTCCTAAACTGAAATTGAATATTCCACCGTTTGAGGGTAGATACATTCCTGATGTATATGTTACTTGGGTTCCACCATATTATCAACGTGAATTGCTTCAAAAACTGCAGCGTTTACGACAAGGGATAAATTCTGTAGAAGAATATTATTAGGAATTACAAACTGGCATGAGTAGATGCGGTATTGTTGAGGAGAATGAAGCTATGTTTGCATGTTTTATGGGTGGTTTAAATAGAGAGATTCAGACCATTCTAGAGTATAAGGAGTATACTAATATCACTCGTTTATTCCATCTTGCTTGTAAAGCTGAACGTGAAGTGCAGGATCGACAAGCATTGGCGCGAACTAACTTTTCTGCAGGTCGACCTTCATCATGGACACCGCGTGCATCTTCTACTTCCACTGCACCAGCACCTCCATCAGGTTCCACCTCCAGCCGTGATACAAGAAAGCAGGCACAACCACCACTATCTGCCAAGAGCGCACCTGCCGGGCCTGCACAGAGCTCCTCTTCTTCCATGGCATCAACAGGGCACACAAGTGATATTATTTGTCGTCGTTGTAAGGGAAGAGGACATTATGCGCGAGAATGCAAATCTCAGCGTGTAATGATTGCTACTGAGGATGGTGGGTATCAGTCCGCTATTGACTATGATGAGGAGACTTTGGCTCTTATTACACGTGAAGAACATGGTGGAGATGATTCTGAAAATGAGACGCAATACATGGCTCCTGAAGACGCTGACAGGTATGAATGTTTAGTTGCTCAACGTGTTTTGAGTGTGCAGGTCACACAAGCAGAGCAAAATCAGAGGCATAATTTGTTCCATACAAAGGGAGTTGTGAAGGAACGTTCTGTTCGCGTCATCATAGATGGAGGGAGCTGTAGCAACTTGGCTAGCATGGAGATGGTGGAGCAACTATCTCTCACCACAAGACCACATCCACATCCTTACTACATCCAATGGTTCAACAACAGCGGCAAGGTTAAGGTAACACGTAATGTTCGTGTGCATTTTAGTATCTCTACATATGCTGATTATGTTGATTGTGATGTGGTACCCATGCAAGCATGTTCCTTATTACTTGGTAGACCATGGCAATTTGATAAAAAATTCTGTACACCATGGTAGAAACAATCAGTATACTCTTGTTCATAAGGATAAAAATATTACTTTGCTTCCTATGACTCCTGATTCCATTTTGAAAGATTACATTAATAGAGCTAATAAAGCAAAACAGGAGAACAATGAGGGTGAAACTCAGATTGTGGCAAAAGAATTTGAGCAACAAATGAAACCTAATAATAAACCATCTAGTGTTGTTTCTGAAATTAAATTGAAAAGTGCATGTTTACTTGCCACAAAATCTAATATTGATGAGCTAGATTTCAACAAATCTGTTTGCTATGCTTTTGTGTGCAAAGAGGCATTATTTTCATTCGAGGACGTGCCTTCCTCTTTGCCCCTGCTGTCACTAACATTTTGCAGGAGTTCGCTGACGTCTTTCCACAAGACATGCCACCGAGATTACCACCTATTCGAGGGATTGAGCATCAAATTGACTTAATTTCCGGTGCATCGCTACCCAACCGTGCACCATACCGTACCAATCCAGAGGAGACGAAGGAGATTATGCGTCAAGTACAGGAGCTGCTCGACAAAGGTTATATACGCGAATCTCTTAGTCCTTGTGCTGTTCCTATTATACTTGTGCCTAAAAAGGATGGTACATCGCGTATGTGTGTTGATTGTAGAGGCATTAATAACATTACTATTCATTATCGTCATCCTATTCCTAGGCTAGATGATATGCTTGATGAATTGAGTGGCTCTACAATATTTTCCAAAGTTGATTTGCGTAGTGGATACCATCAAATTCGTATGAAACTGGGAGATGAATGGAAAACAGCATTTAAAACTAAGTTTGGTTTATATGAGTGGTTAGTCATGCCTTTTGGGTTAACTAATGCACCTAGTACTTTCATGAGACTAATGAACGAAGTTTTACGTGCTTTTATTGGACGATTTGTGGTAGTCTATTTTGATGATATACTGATTTATAGCAAATCTTTGGAAGAACATTTGGAACATTTACGTGCTGTCTTTATTGCTCTACGTGATGCATGTTTGTTTGGTAACCTTGGGAAGTGCACCTTTTGCACCGACCGAGTATCTTTTCTTGGCTATGTTGTTACTCCACAGGGAATTGAAGTTGATAAAGCCAAGATGGAAGCTATTGAGAGTTGGCCGCAGCCCAAAACGGTCACAGAAGTGAGGAGTTTCCTTGGCCTCGCTGGTTTCTATAGGCGTTTGGTGAGAGATTTCAGCACCATTGCTGCACCTCTCAACGAGCTTACAAAGAAGGATGTGCCTTTTGTTTGGGGTACCGCATAGGAAGAAGTCTTCAAGGTATTGAAAGATAAGTTGACACATGCTCCTTTACTCCAACTTGATGATTGTAATAAGACTTTTGAGCTTGAATGTGATGCTAGTGGAATTGGATTAGGAGGTGTGTTATTACAAGATGGTAAACCTGTTGCATACTTTTCTGAAAAATTGAGTGGGCCTAGTCTGAATTATTCTACTTATGATAAAGAACTATATGCTCTTGTTCGGACTTTAGAAACATGGCAACATTATTTATGGCCCAAAGAATTTGTTATACATTCTGATCATGAATCTTTGGAACATATTAAAACTCAAGCTAAACTGAATCGTAGACATGCTAAATGGGTTGAATTCATTGAAACTTTCCCTTATGTCATTAAACACAAGAAGGGTAAAGAAAATGTTATTGCTGATGCATTGTCTCGTCGCTATACTATGCTGTCACAACTTGACTTCAAAATATTTGGTTTGGAGACCATCAAAGATCAATATGTGCATGATGCTGATTTTAAAGATGTTTTGCAGAATTGTAAAGAAGGAAGAACCTGGAACAAGTTTGTCATTAATGATGGATTTGTGTTCCGTGCTAACAAGCTATGCATTCCAGCTAGCTCTCTTCGTCTTTTGTTGTTGCAGGAGGCGCATGGAGGAGGATTAATGGGACACTTTGGCGTGAAGAAGACGGAGGACGTACTTGCTACACATTTCTTTTGGCCAAAGATGAGACGGGATGTTGAGCGTTTGGTTGCTCACTGCACTACATGTCAAAAAGCAAAGTCACGACTCAATCCTCAAGGTTTATATATGCCTTTGCCTCTACCTAGTGTTCCTTGGGAGGATATATCTATGGACTTTGTTTTAGGTTTACCTCGAACAAAGAAGGGGAGGGATAGCATATTTGTTGTCGTGGATAGATTCTCAAAAATGGCACACTTTATACCATGTCATAAAAGCGATGATGCTGTTAATGTTGTTGATTTGTTCTTCCGTGAAATTATTCGTTTGCATGGTGTGCCAAATACTATTGTTTCAGATCGTGATACTAAATTTCTTAGCCACTTTTAAAGATGTTTATGGGCTAAGTTGGGGACTAAACTGCTTTTTAGTACTACTTGTCACCCCCAAATTGATGGACAAACTGAAGTAGTCAATAGAACATTGTCTACTATGCTTAGGGCTGTTTTTAAGAATAATAATAAAATGTGGGAAGAATGCTTGCCTCATATTGAGTTTGCTTATAATCGTTCATTGCATTCTACTACTAAGATGTGCCCTTTTGAAATTGTGTATGGTTTCCTACCTCGTGCACCTATTGATTTGTTGCCTCTTCCATCTTCGGAGAAGGTTAATTTTGATGCTAAACAACGTGCTGAATTGATCTTAAAAATGCATGAGTTAACTAAGGAAAACATTGAGCGTATGAATGCTAAATATAAAGTTGCTGGAGATAATGGTAGAAAACATGTTGTGTTGCACCTGGAGATCTTGTTTGGTTACATTTGCGTAAGGATAGATTTCCTGATTTGCGCAAATCGAAGCTAATGCCACGTGCTGATGGTCCTTTTAAGGTGTTAGAGAAAATAAATGATAATGCATATAAACTTGAGCTGCCTGCAGATTTTGGGGTTAGTCCCACTTTTAACATTGCAGATTTGAAGCCTTATTTGGGTGAGGGAGATGAGCTTCCGTCCAGGACGACTTCATTTCAAGAAGGGGAGGATGATGAGGACATCAATACCATTGTTACACCCACAGCCCCTGCTGCTATACATACTGGACCAATTACTAGAGCTCGCGCACGCCAATTAAATTACCAGGTACTTTCGTTTCTTGGTAATGATTCTAATGTTCATGAGAATATGATGCTGCCTAAATTGGATACATTTGTTTTGCTTACAAATGAAGGGCCTAGTTTTGAGAAGGATGAACATTGGAGCAAGAACAAGCATGGAGATGATGGCATGCGCATGGGGAACAAGAACGGAGTTACAAGTGATGATTTCAGGACGTTGAAGCCACCATAATGCGTGCATGAAGCCTTGGACGAAATATACAAGATGCTACTTCATAACTTTCGTCCAGAGGCTATTCTAGGTGCTGCGTCACCTTATTATTGGGCCAGGCCCATGTAATTTCGAAATACTTGAGTATAGGCTGTTTTTAGAGTTCGTATGTGTGGGGAAACAAGAGATAGGGTTGGTTTCGGACCCCTTCCCCAAGGGCCACGAAATTCCCCCCTCTTCCTCCGTATATACAGCCCTTAGGGCGTCGTTTAGCCTTTGTGTTTTGTTTAGATTAAAAGTTCACCATAGCTGCAACTTCGCGTACTTCGTTTGTGTTCAACGACCAGACAAAGGCGTCACAGAACCCCACCTTGATCAATAAAGCTTTCATCTTATATTCGCAATATCCAGATTGCAATCTCAGTTTCTTGCTTGTTCTTCGTTTGCTCGCTGGAAACAGACCCTCGTGGTCAGGTTGATCGTGCTCCGGCGTGGTCAATAACCTCTCGGAGTTGGTTTAGCGATTGCTAAGGCGCGACGTCATCGCACGTTCGTAGTCAGATCGCCAAAGTCGACTTCCACCAAAGCGATATCCATCATCTCATCGAAAGACGGGACACCTTTGCCTCTATCATAAACTAAGTTGAACAAGCGTCATGCTAAATGGAGTGAGTTCATTGAGTCGTTTCCTTATGTCATCAAGTATATTAAAGGTAAGGAAAATGTTGTTGTGGCGGATGCACTTTCCTGTATATGCATGCTTGTTAATCAACTTGAGTTAAATGTCATTGGCTTTGAGCATATAAAAGACTTGTATGAGCATGATCCTACATTTTCTATTCCTTATGCCAAGTGTTTGACGCATACTTCTTGGGATCGATACTACATCAAAGATGGATATCTTATGAGAGCTAACAAACTTTGCATCCCCGAGTCCTCTCTTCGCTTGTTGCTTTTGCAGGAATCTCATGGAGGCGGACTCATGGGACACTTTGGACGCGACAAGACATTTGCTACGCTCTCCAAGAACTACTTTTGGCCCAAGATGTTCCGCGACGTCAATCGCTTCACCAACCGATGCTCTACATGTCGCAAAGCTAAGTCCAAAGCTCAATCTCATGGCCTCTATATGCCACTTCCAATTCCATATCACCCATGGGAAGACATTAGCATGGACTTTGTGCATGGTTTGCCTAGAACTCAAAATGGCAAGGATTCTGTTTTTGTTGTTGTGGACCGATTCTCCAAAATGGCACATTTCATTCCTTGCAACAAGATAGACGATGCTTCACATGTTGCAAATTTGTTTTGTAGGGAAATCTTGCGACTTCATGGAGTGCCAAAGACGATTGTCTCGGACCGCGACGTCAAGTTCTTGAGTTACTTTTGGAAGACATTGTGCGCCAAGCTCGGAATCAAGCTTTTGTTCTCTTCGGCATACCATCCACAAACCGACGGCCAAACGGAGGTGACCAACCGCACGCTCTCCACTCTACTACGCGTGTTGATAAAGAAGAACATCAAGGAGTGGGAGGAGTGCCTACCCATCGCCGAGTACGCCTACAATCGTGCAAGACGTTCGACTATCGGCAAGTCCCCCTTCGAGGTCGTCTATGGCTTCAACCCATTGTCTCCATTGGACATTCTACCTCTACCGCTACAAGAGCGCACAAAAAAACATGGACGCGAGTGCCCGAGTCAACTTCCTCAAGAAGATGCACGAAGATACAAGAAACACCATCGAGCGCCAAGTACAACGACTCGCGACCAAGCTCAACGTCAACAAGCAACCCATGATGTTCAATGTTGGAGATCTTGTGTGGCTACACCTTCGCAAGGATCGCTTCCCCAAGGAACGCAAGTACAAGCTACTACCCCGAGCGGATGGACCCTTCAAGGTGCTTGCACGCTACAACAACAACGCATACAAGATCGACATCCCACGCGACAAGTACTCCGTGAGCGACATCTTCAACATCAAAGATCTATCCCCGTACCATGGTGATGAGGATTTCGATCCGAGGTCGGATCTTTCCCAAGGGAGGGGAGATGACGCGGAGCATCCTACGGTCATCCCCATGGACCTACCATCGTCTCATCAAGAGCCAAGAGGACCTATGACACGAGCACGAGCTAGAGCTCTCGAGAACGAGGTGACTTCCTTCCTTAGTGATATCACATATGATCCACTCGAGACATGGCTACTACCTAAGTCCGATATGCTATGCATGATCAGGTGTCAAGAGGACCCTCACGAAGATGCACGTGAAGACGGACAAGCCACCAAGTGCATGGATGAAGAGAACCAGCAGAAGAAGGCAAGTCCACCTTCCAGGCCCCGGACATCCGGCCAAGGCCCCGGACATCCGGCCCCTGAAGATGTCAACAGCAGCAGCAGCCCAGCCATCGAAGTGCTACAGGGCCCGGACATCCGGCTCCTGCCGAAGCCCCGGAAATCCGGCCCCTCGCCCGGACATCCGGCGCCACGCGACAGAAACTACAGTAGCTGAACCCTCCAGCCCGGACATCCGGCCGCCAAGCCCGGACATCCGGCCCCTCGGGAAGGCCCGAAAATCCGGCCCGTCGCCCGGACATCCGGCCCCTCTGTCTGCGCACAGTAAAGGGCCGAAGCCCGTGTACCCCTTCGGCCCTCTAGACTATATATACTCCTTCTCCCCCATCTTTCTAGGGTCAGCATTGGTTTAGCTCATATGTGAGATAGAGCATTGCTCATCCATACGGATCTCCTCCTCGAGAGAGACTGCGGCCCCTCTTCGGAGACGATCCTCGTTGGATTCAGGACCCCCTCTTGGGTGGCCCCCCTCAAGACCTCCTTTCGGAGAAGAACCGGTTACCTATGTATCGTCCCTTGTTGGATTTGGATCGTGTATCTCATTGTGTTTCGAGGAGGACATGTGTGATTGTTCTTGTTGGTTTGAGTGATTCTCTCGTGTCTTCCCCTCGTGTTTCCCATCGCGTTCTTCATGTTCTTAGTTGGGATCCGCTCCTTTCGTGAAAGATCGCCCATCTAAGGTTCCACCCTACATCACATTGGCACAATTATTTTCAAACATATTTGATCCAAATCTGATTTATTCCCTGATTCAATTGATTCTTTTGCATCGACAGTTGATGAGGACATCAATACCATTGTTACACCCATAGCCCCTGCTGCTATACATACTGGACCAATTACTAGAGCTCGCGCACGCCAATTAAATTACCAGGTACTTTCGTTTCTTGGTAATGATTCTAATGTTCATGAGAATATGATGCTGCCTAAATTGGATACATTTGTTTTGCTTACAAATGAAGGGCCTAGCTTTGAGAAGGATGAACATTGGAGCAAGAACAAGCATGGAGATGATGGCATGTGCATGGGGGACAAGAACGGAGTTACAAGTGATGATTTCAGGACGTTGAAGCCACCATAATGCGTGCATGAAGCCTTGGACGAAATATACAAGATGCTACTTCATAACTTTCGTCCAGAGGCTATTCTAGGTGCTGCGTCACCTTATTATTGGGCCAGGCCCATGTAATTTCGAAATACTTGATTATAGGCTATTTTTAGAGTCCGTATGTGTGGGGAAACAAGAGATAGGGTTGGTTTCGGACCCCTTCCCCAAGGGCCACGAAATTCCCCCCTCTTCCTCCATATATACAGCCCTTAGGGCGTCGTTTAGACTTTGGGTTTTGTTTAGATTAAAAGTTCGCCATAGCTGCAACTTCGCGTACTTCGTTTGTGTTCAACGACCAAACAAAGGCGTCACAGAACCCCACCTTGATCAATAAAGCTTTCATCTTATATTCGTAATATCCAGATTGCAATCTCAGTTTCTTGCTTGTTCTTCGTTTGCTCGCAGGAAACAGACCCTCGTGGTCAGGTTGATCGTGCTCCGGCGTGGTCAATAACCTCTCGGAGTTGGTTTAGCGATTTCTAAGGCGCGACGTTCTCGCACGTTCGTAGTCGGATCGTCAAAGTCGACTTCCATCAAAGCGATATCCGTCATCTCATCGAAAGACGGGACACCTTTGCCTCTATCAATAGTTAATTCAATGGGTTCACTCAAAATTGTTTGATCACATGGCAAAGTCAAATCATCAACGTAGTCCTCTAAAGTAGCTGGTGTGATCAAAGTAGTGGGTAGCTCACCGCATGGTGCACTTAAATTGACAAGACATTCATCATACTCATGTGGAGGTGGAAGATTAGTACCTTTGTCATTACCTCTTATGATCAACTCAGATGATGTAGGCACTCTCGGTGATGATGTGTCACATGGTAGAGGTGATGTAGTCCTCACAACAACGGATGTGGTTGTCATAGTATGCCTAGTAGTTGAACGGACAACCGTATCAACTCTTGGAATGTGCATCTCGCGCTTGTTCTCCTTGTGGGCAACACGTCGTTTTATTTCCTGTTCAGCTTTGCTAGCAAGATGAAACAAATGGTCCATAGGATAATACTCTTCATGAATTAGTATCTCCTGAATGTCACGATTTAATCCTCCCCAAAATCTGATGAGGACATCAATACCATTGTTACACCCACAGCCCCTGCTGCTATACATACTGGACCAATTACTAGAGCTCGCGCACGCCAATTAAATTACCAGGTACTTTCGTTTCTTGGTAATGATTCTAATGTTCATGAGAATATGATGCTGCCTAAATTGGATACATTTGTTTTGCTTACAAATGAAGGGCCTAGCTTTGAGAAGGATGAACATTGGAGCAAGAACAGGCATGGAGATGATGGCATGCGCATGGGGAACAAGAACGGAGTTACAAGTGATGATTTCAGGATGTTGAAGCCACCATAATGCGTGCATGAAGCCTTGGACGAAATATACAAGATGCTTGATGAGGACATCAATACCATTGTTACACCCACAACCCCTGCTGCTATACATACTGGACCAATTACTAGAGCTCGCGCACGCCAATTAAATTACCAGGTACTTTCGTTTCTTGGTAATGATTCTAATGTTCATGAGAATATGATGCTGCCTAAATTGGATACATTTATTTTGCTTACAAATGAAGGGCCTAGCTTTGAGAAGGATGAACATTGGAGCAAGAACAAGCATGGAGATGATGGCATGCGCATGGGGAACAAGAACGGAGTTACAAGTGATGATTTCAAGACGTTGAAGCCACCATAATGCGTGCATGAAGCCTTGGACGAAATATACAAGATACTACTTCATAACTTTCGTCCAGAGGCTATTCTAGGTGCTGCGTCACCTTATTATTGGGCCAGGCCCATGTAATTTCGAAATACATAAGTATAGGCTGTTTTTAGAGTCCATATGTGTGGGGAAACAAGAGATAGGGTTGGTTTCGGACCCCTTCCTCAAGGGCCACGAAATTCCCCCCTCTTCCTCCATATATACAGCCCTTAGGGCGTCGTTTAGACTTTGGGTTTTGTTTAGATTAAAAGTTCGCAATAGCTGCAACTTCGCGTACTTCGTTTGTGTTTAGCGACCAGACAAAGGCGTCACAGAACTCCACCTTGATCAATAAAGCTTTCATCTTATATTCGCAATATCCAGATTGCAATCTCAGTTTCTTGCTTGTTCTTCGTTTGCTCGCAGGAAACAGACCCTCGTGGTCAGGTTGATCGTGCTCCGGCGTGGTCGATAACCTCTCGGAGTTGGTTTAGCGATTGCTAAGGCGCGACGTCCTCGCACGTTCGTAGTCGGATCGTCAAAGTCGACTTCCACCAAAGCGATATCCATCATCTCATCGAAAGACGGGACACCTTTGCCTCTATCAAGTGGTATCAGATTTCCAGGTTGCTCGGTGAGATTTTACAGTTTTTCGTAGTTTAGATCGAGTCTGTTCTTCATACCTACAGTCCACGAAAAAGCCACAAAAAAAATTAGGGTTAGTTCATCATATCCGAACCAATCTGAGCCTTTGCATAATCTTTTTAGGGTTTCTGCTTTGTTGAATTTGCGGTTGCATCGTCGTGTCAAGTTGCTGGTCTTAGAGTCTAGTCTTTTAGAGTTTCGAGTTCTGGTCATAAGTTGTCACGCCGCCGCCGCACCGTCATCATCGCCTTGCCATCTACCACCATTGCTTATCCGCCACCGCTTTGAATCCGTATCCATATACCACCACCAATCCGTATCCATATACCACCACCGATCCGTATCCATATACCACTACCGCTACCATATACCACCACCGCTGCCATATCCTACCGCCATATATCCACCACCAATCCGAGTTCTTTTCATATTCGGTTGGTTTTAGAGATCCATATATTTTCCGTTTCGTGTTTCCTTGCCTGAGTAGGTCTCGGAAAAAAAAAGAGTCTGGAGACCCCCGGGCAGATTTTAGGCCAAAATTTCGGCAACCAAAAATATTTTTTCCCTATCCTATTTTTAGGCCCCGGGTAGTGTTTTGAGACACTCGCCATCATAGTGATTTTTTGTCGCACTTTTTCGTCGTCGCTGCCCTGATTTCCGAAAAAAAAATAGTCAAAATTTTTTGTGCCCATCCTGTCAGTTTGACCTGGGAAGAGTTTTGAGACACTCGCCATTATAGTGATTTTTCGCAAAAAAAAGGAGCGCAAAAAAAAAGAGCGCAAAAAAAAAGAGCGAAAAAAAAATTCCAGAGTGTGCTTTTTCCCTTGTTTACGTGCAGCGCCGTGATTTTGTTAGTGTTCTAGGCTCGCGTCTCTAGCACGGTCTAGCCTAGGACCAGCACAGTACCGTCGTTGAGCGTTTATTCAACTTTGCATCTCTGAATTGATTATTGCTTACCATTTTGCTACCATATTA
Source organism: Aegilops tauschii subsp. strangulata (assembly GCF_002575655.3). NCBI lineage: Eukaryota > Viridiplantae > Streptophyta > Magnoliopsida > Poales > Poaceae > Aegilops > Aegilops tauschii. The sequence continues at coordinate 344,401,184 of NC_053041.3, forward strand.
TAAGCCTTCCCAGCTCCACATAAGTCTACATCGTGCGTTTGACTCTCCCTGGTAATCGCTATATCCAAGCTTTGAGAGTTTTTTACTACAACGGTTGCCGATCACCACCTGCTGCTGGGTAAGAACTGGTAAGAATTTGAGATTCGCTTGAAGGTTTTGAGACACACCACCATCACCACCACTTCTAGTAGTCTGCAGGATCATATTCTTTTGTGTTTCTATTGCTGCTAACCATGGCAGGTTCACAAGCCGATGAGACTGATTGGGAGAACATGACGAACAAGGAGTTGCATGATAAATTTCAGCAAATGATGAGTGGCCAGGTGGGAGATGTGCTAAAGAGATTTGAAGAGGCTATGGAGAAGATAGATGCCGTGGAGAAGTCGTTTGAGACAAAGCTGGATAACAAGTTTACTGAATTACTCAAGCGTCTTCCCCAACCACCACCGGCTGCACATGTCGCACCTCTACAACAACAACAACCACATCTCCAACGCCGCCTTCCAAATCAAGTGGGACGGGCACAGCGCGTTCCAATTGAGATTGGTCAAAATTCGGGTGCTGCTGCACCTACTGTTGATGATTCTTTGGCTCCTGCTCCTGCGGCGGCTGAGGAGGATGACGATTATGCGGGCGATTATGAGGATGAGGTTGATCAAAATCAGAACTACGTGCCGCCACCAGCACCACCACCAGCAGGTCGACCTCAGGTATATATTCGCAACGGTAGGCCGGCACCACCACCTCAGGTACGAGATCATGACCATCTCCCTAAACTGAAATTGAATATTCCACCATTTGAGGGTAGATATGTTCCTGATATATATCTTACTTGGGAGTTAGAAACTGAACAACGATTTACATGTTTACAATATCCTGAGGAGAGACGTGTTCCTGCTGCTGTTTGTGCTTTCACTAGCTTTGCATGTGTTTGGTGGTCTGAACATTGTAGATTATATCCTGTTCCAGCTACTTGGGCTGCTTTGAAAACTGCTATGCGTACTCGTTGGGTTCCACCATATTATCAACGTGAATTACTTCAAAAATTGCAGCGTTTAAGACAAGGGAAAAATTCTGTAGAAGAATATTATCAGGAATTACAAACTGGCATGATTAGATGTGGTATTGTTGAGGAGAATGAAGCTATGCTTGCACATTTTATGGGTGGATTAAATAAAGAGATTCAGACCATTCTAGAGTATAAGGATTATAATAATATCACTCGTTTATTCCATCTTGCTTGTAAAGCTGAACGTGAAGTGCAGGATCGACAGCCATTGGCGTGAACTAACTTTTCTGCAGGTCGACCTTCATCATGGACACCGCGTGCATCTTCTACTTCCACTTCACCATCACCTCCATCAGGTGCCACCTCCAGCCGTGATACAAGAAAGCAGGCACAACCACCACTCTCTGCCAAGAGCACACCTGCCGGGCCTGCGCAGAGCTCTTCTTCTTCCATGGCATCGACAGGGCACACAAGTGATATTATTTGTCGTCGTTGTAAGGGAAGAGGACATTTTGCGAGAGAATGCAAATCTCAGCGTGTCATGATTGCTACTGAGGATGGTGGGTATGAGTCCGCTAGTGACTATGATGAGGAGACTTTGGCTCTTATTACACGTGAAGAACATGGTGGAGATGATTCTGAAAATGAGACGCAACACATGGCTCCTGAAGACGCTGACAGGTATGAATGTTTAGTTGCTCAACGTGTTTTGAGTGTGCAGGTCACACAAGCAGAGCAAAATCAGAGGCATAATTTGTTCCATACAAAGGGAGTTGTGAAGGAACGTTCTGTTCGCGTCATCATAGATGGAGGGAGCTGTAACAACTTGGCTAGCATGGAGATGGTGGAGAAGCTATCTCTCACCACAAGACCACATCCACATCCTTACTACATCGAATGGTTCAACAACAGCGGCAAGGTTAAGGTAACACGTACTGTTAGTGTGCATTTTAGTATCTCTACATATGCTGATTATGTTGATTGTGATGTGGTACCCATGCAAGCATGTTCCTTATTACTAGGTAGACCATGGCAATTTGATACAAATTCTGTACACCATGGTAGAAACAATCAGTATACTCTTGTTCATAAGGATAAAAATATTACTTTGCTTCCTATGACTCCTGATTCCATTTTGAAAGATGACATTAATAGAGCTAATAAAGCAAAACAGGAGAAAAATAAGAGTGAAAATCAGATTGTGGCAAAGGAATTTGAGCAACAAATGAAACCTAATAATAAACCATCTAGTGTTGTTTCTGAAATTAAATTGAAAAGTGCATGTTTACTTGCCACAAAATCTGATATTGATGAACTAGATTTCAGCAAATCTGTTTGCTATGCTTTTGTGTGCAAAGAGGCATTATTTTCATTCGAGGACGTGCCTTCCTCTTTGCCCCCTGCTGTCACTCACATTTTGCAGGAGTTCGCTGACGTCTTCCCACAAGACGTGCCACCGGGATTACCACCTATTCGAGGGATTGAGCATCAAATTGACTTAATTCCCGGTGCATCGCTACCCAACCGTGCACCATACCGTACCAATCCAGAGGAGACGAAGGAGATTATGCGTCAAGTACAGGAGCTGCTCGACAAAGGTTATATACGCGAATCTCTTAGTCCTTGTGCTGTTCCTATTATACTCGTGCCTAAAAAGGATGGTACGTCGCGTATGTGTGTTGATTGTAGAGGCATTAATAATATTACTATTCGTTATCGTCATCCTATTCCTAGGCTAGATGATATGCTTGATGAATTGAGTGGCTCTACAATATTCTCCAAAGTTGATTTGCGTAGTGGATACCATCAAATTCGTATGAAATTGGGAGATGAATGGAAAACTGCATTTAAAACTAAGTTTGGTTTATATGAGTGGTTAGTCATGCCTTTTGGGTTAACTAATGCACCTAGTACTTTCATGAGACTAATGAACGAAGTTTTACGTGCTTTCATTGGACGATTTGTGGTGGTCTATTTTGATGATATACTGATTTATAGCAAATCTTTGGAAGAACATTTGGAACATTTACGTGCTGTTTTTATTGCTCTACGTGATGCACGTTTGTTTGGTAACCTTGGGAAGTGCACCTTTTGCACCGACCGAGTATCTTTTCTTGGCTATGTTGTTACTCCACAGGGAATTGAAGTTGATAAAGCCAAGATTGAAGCTATTGAGAGTTGGCCGCAGCCCAAAACAGTCACACAAGTGCGGAGTTTTCTTGGACTCGCTGGTTTCTATAGGCGTTTTGTGAGAGATTTTAGCACCATTGCTGCACCTCTCAACGAGCTTACAAAGAAGGATGTGCCTTTTGTTTGGGGTACCGCACAGGAAGAAGCCTTCACGGTATTGAAAGATAAGTTGACACATGCTCCTTTACTCCAACTTCCTGATTTTAATAAGACTTTTGAGCTTGAATGTGATGCTAGTGGCATTGGATTAGGAGGTGTGTTATTACAAGATGGCAAACCTGTTGCATACTTTTCTGAAAAATTGAGTGGGCCTAGTCTGAATTATTCTACTTATGATAAAGAACTATATGCTCTTGTTCGGACTTTAGAAACATGGCAACATTATTTATGGCCCAAAGAATTTGTTATACATTCTGATCATGAATCTTTGAAACATATTAAAAGTCAAGCTAAACTGAATCGTAGACATGCTAAATGGGTTGAATTCATTGAAACTTTCCCTTATGTCATTAAACACAAGAAGGGTAAAGAAAATGTTATTGCTGATGCATTGTCTCGTCGCTATACTATGCTTTCACAACTTGACTTCAAAATATTTGGTTTGGAGACCATCAAAGATCAATATGTGCATGATGCTGATTTTAAAGATGTTTTGCAGAATTGTAAAGAAGGAAGAACCTGGAACAAGTTTGTCGTTAATGATGGATTTGTGTTCCGTGCTAACAAGCTATGCATTCCAGCTAGCTCTCTTCGTCTTTTGTTGTTGCAGGAGGCGCATGGAGGAGGATTAATGGGACACTTTGGCGTGAAGAAGACGGAGGACGTACTTGCTACACATTTCTTTTGGCCAAAGATGAGACGGGATGTTGAGCGTTTTGTTGCTCGCTGCACTACATGTCAAAAAGCTAAGTCACGACTCAATCCTCATGGTTTATATATGCCTTTGCCTGTACCTAGTGTTCCTTGGGAGGATATATCTATGGACTTTGTTTTAGGTTTACCTCGAACAAAGAAGGGGAGGGATAGCATATTTGTTGTCGTGGATAGATTCTCAAAAATGGCGCACTTTATACCATGTCATAAAAGCGATGATGCTGTTAATGTTGCTGATTTGTTCTTTCGTGAAATTATTCGCTTGCATGGTGTGCCAAATACTATTGTTTCAGATCGTGATACTAAATTTCTTAGCCACTTTTGGAGATGTTTATGGGCTAAGTTGGGGACTAAACTGCTTTTTAGTACTACTTGTCACCCCCAAACTGATGGACAAACTGAAGTAGTCAATAGAACATTGTCTACTATGCTTAGGGCTGTTTTGAAGAATAATAAGAAAATGTGGGAAGACTGCTTGCCTCATATTGAGTTTGCTTATAATCGTTCATTGCATTCTACTACTAAGATGTGCCCTTTTGAAATTGTGTATGGTTTCCTACCTCGTGCACCTATTGATTTGTTGCCTCTTCCATCTTCGGAGAAGGTTAATTTTGATGCTAAACAACGTGCTGAATTGATCTTAAAAATGCATGAGTTAACTAAGGAAAACATTGAGCGTATGAATGCTAAATATAAACTTGCTGGAGATAAGGGTAGAAAACATGTTGTGTTTGCACCTGGAGATCTTGTTTGGTTACATTTGCGTAAGGATAGATTTCCTGATTTGCGCAAATCAAAGCTAATGCCACGTGCTGATGGTCCTTTTAAGGTGTTAGAGAAAATAAATGATAATGCATATAAACTTGAGCTGCCTGCAGATTTTGGGGTTAGTCCCACTTTTAATATTGCAGATTTGAAGCCTTATTTGGGTGAGGAAGATGAGCTTCCGTCGAGGACGACTTCATTTCAAGAAGGGGAGGATGATGAGGACATCAATACAATTATTACACCCACAGTCCCTGCTGCTATACATACTGGACCAATTACTAGAGCTCGCGCACGCCAATTAAATAACCAGGTACTTTCGTTTCTTGCTAATGATTCTAATGTTCATGAGAATATGATGCTGCCTAAATTGGATACATTTGTTTTGCTTACAAATGAAGGGCCTAGCTTTGAGAAGGATGAACATTGGAGCAAGAACAAGCATGGAGATGATGGCATGCGCATGGGGAACAAGAACGGAGTTACAAGTGATGATTTCAGGACGTTGAAGCCACCATAATGCGTGCATGAAGCCTTGGACGAAATATACAAGATGCTACTTCATAACTTTCGTCCAGAGGCTATTCTAGGTGCTGCGTCACCTTATTATTGGGCCAGGCCCATGTAATTTCGAAATACATAAGTATAGGCTGTTTTTAGAGTCCGTATGTGTGGGGAAACAAGAGATAGGGTTGGTTTCGGACCCCTTCCTCAAGGGCCACGAAATTTCCCCCCTCTTCCTCCATATATACAGCCCTTAGGGCGTCGTTTAGACTTTGGGTTTTGTTTAGATTAAAAGTTCGCCATAGCTGCAACTTCGCGTACTTCGTTTGTGTTCAGCGACCAGACAAAGGCGTCACAGAACCCCACCTTGATCAATAAAGCTTTCATCTTATATTCGCAATATCCAGATTGCAATCTCAGTTTCTTGCCTGTTCTTCGTTTGCTCGCAGGAAACAGACCCTCGTGGTCAGGTTGATCGTGCTCCGGCGTGGTCGATAACCTCTCGGAGTTGGTTTAGCGATTGCTAAGGCGCGACGTCCTCGCACGTTCGTAGTCGGATCGTCAAAGTCGACTTCCATCAAAGCGATATTCATCATCTCATCGAAAGACGGGACACCTTTGCCTCTATCATACAGCCCTTAGGGCGTCGTTTAGACTTTGGGTTTTGTTTAGATTAAAAGTTCGCCATAGCTGCAACTTCGCGTACTTCGTTTCTGTTCAGCGACCAGACAAAGGCGTCACAGAACTCCACCTTGATCAATAAAGCTTTCATCTTATATTCGCAATATCCAGATTGCAATCTCAGTTTCTTGCTTGTTCTTCGTTTGCTCGCAGGAAACAGACCCTCGTGGTCAGGTTGATCGTGCTCCGGCGTGGTCGATAACCTCTCGGAGTTGGTTTAGCGATTGCTAAGGCGCGACGTCCTCGCACGTTCGTAGTCGGATCGTCAAAGTCGACTTCCACCAAAGCGATATCCATCATCTCATCTAAAGACGGGACACCTTTGCCTCTATCAATGCTACTTCATAACTTTCGTCCAGAGGCTATTCTAGGTGCTGCGTCACCTTATTATTGGGCCAGGCCCATGTAATTTCGAAATACTTGAGTATAGGCTGTTTTTAGAGTCCGTATGTGTGGGGAAACAAGAGATAGGGTTGGTTTCGGACCCCTTCCCCAAGGACCACGGAATTCCCCCCTCTTCCTCCGTATATACAGCCCTTAGGGCGTCGTTTAGACTTTGGGTTTTGTTTAGATTAAAAGTTCGCCATAGCTGCAACTTGGCGTACTTCGTTTGTGTTCAACGACGAGACAAAGGCGTCACAGAACCCCACCTTGATCAATAAAGCTTTCATTTTATATTCGCAATATCCAGATTGCAATCTCAGTTTCTTGCTTGTTCTTCGTTTGCTCGCAGGAAACAGACCCTCGTGGTCAGGTTGATCGTGCTCCGGCGTGGTCAATAACCTCTCGAAGTTGGTTTAGCGATTGCTAAGGCGCGACGTCATCGCACGTTCGTAGTCGGATCGTCAAAGTCGACTTCCACCAAAGCGATATCCATCATCTCATCGAAAGACGGGACACCTTTGCCTCTATCAAGTGGTATCAGATTTCCAGGTTGCTCGATGAGATTTTACAGTTTTTCGTAGTTTAGATCGAGTTTGTTCTTCATACCTATAGTCCACGGAAAAGCCAAAAAAATATTTAGGGTTAGTTCATCCTATCCGAACCAATCTGAGCCTTTGCATAATATTTTCTGTGTTTGCTTTGTTGAATTTGCGGTTGCATCGTCGTGTCAAGTTGCTGGTCTTAGCGTCTAGTCCTTTAGAGTTTCGAGTTCTGTTCACAGGTTGTCACGTCGCCGCTGCCATATATCACCACCGCATCATCATCATCGCTGCTGCCATATACCACCACCGCACCAACTTCATCGCCGCTGCCATATACCACCACCACATATTCACCACCAATCCGAGTCCATATACGCCACCACATATCCGCCGCCATCACGCCAATCCGAGTACACCTGCAACATATATCCGCCACCAGTCCGAGTTCCACCAGATTCATCTCTGCCACCAGCCCTAGTCCAAGTCCAGTATTGTGTTACTCTGTTTTGGATTTCCAGATCACGCCATACTCCTAGTCGTGACAGAGAAGGACTCCCACACTTTTGTGTTACCCGCAGTAGAAAAATAGTTCCAGTTTAAAAAAAAACTAAGTCTGGAAAATTCTAGCTAGGCAGTTTTTAGACCATTTGTAGACTTTTTCGAAAAAAAATTGTTGCGGAGCAAAAAAAAGAGGAAAAAAAGTGCAAAAAAAAGAGAAAAAAAATTCAGAGTGTGCACCTCCCTTCTTTACGTGCAGCGCCGTGATTTTGTTAGTGTTCTAGGCTCGCGTCTCTAGCACGGTCTAGCCTACGACCAGCACAGTACCGTCGTTGAGCGTTTATTCAACTTTGCATATCTGAATTGATTATTGCTGACCCTTTTTGCTACCATATTATAAGCCTTCCCAGCTCCACATACATCTACGTCGTGCGTTTGACTCTCCCTGGTAATCGCTCTATCCAAGCTTTGAGAGTTTTGACTACAACGGTTGCCGATCACCACCTGCATCTGGGTAAGAACTGGTAAGAATTTGAGATTCGCTTGAAGGATTTGTGACACACCACCACCACCACCACTTCCTAGTAGTCTGTAGGATCATATTCTTTTGTGTTTCTATTGCTACTAACCATGGCAGGATCACAAGCCGATGAGACTGATTGGGAGAACATGACGAACAAGGGGTTGCATGATAAATTTTAGCAAATGATGAGTGGCCAGGTGGGAGATGTGCTGATAGGGGCGAGGGTGTCCCGATCTTTCGATGAGATGATAACTATCGATTTGGTGGACGATCCGACTACAAACGTGCACGACGTTGCGCCTTAGCAATTGCTAAACCAATCTCCTGAGGTTACTGACGATGCCGGAAGCACGATCAGCCTGACCACGAAGGTCTATTCCTGCAAGCAATCGAAGAACGAGCAAGAATATGATAAAGCAATCTGAATATTGCGAATATATATGAAGTATTGATAATGGTGGGGATCCGTAAGCGGTCTTGGTCTGGTCGTTGGACACAAACGAAGTACACGAAGTTGCAATGGCTAACTTTTAACTAAACAAATCCCAAGGAAAAAGCTACTAGATGGATCTACTTATATAGGAGCAAGGGGTGGCGGCCAAGGAGGTGGGAGGACGTCCCAAGGCAGCCTAAAACCAACCCTAGGTCGTACAAGGCTCATGGGCCCAAGTGGAGGTGATGCAACACCTTTGGACTTGTAGTTTGACTCGGATTCTGGTGCAATGTCAGATTGTTTCGACCATAACTCAATGCTCCGGACGAATTTAAAGGTGCATCCAATTGGGTTGGAAAGAGCACGAAATCTAGTTTCCAACAAAAAAAGAATCACCCAATTCGGAGTCCGTATGAAAATGTTGTTGGCGTTTTGAGTCAGGTATGTCTGTGCAGTCCGAATCTGAATCCAGAACGTGAGAGACTTGGACTCTATCTTCTCTTGGCCCAAAAGTGACGTGAGAGGACTTTTTGAACAGAACCTAAACTTCTCCTTTTGCCTTATCTTCATATGTGGATTGTACAAATGTCCCATACACCTGCAATTAGACAAATCACAAAAGTGTGTGAAGTATTTTTGTTCTGGATAACATAAATAGATTATTGAATAGTTTGCACTAGAAATCACCTGACAAATATGCATGTATGCAATATTTTTGGTCGTATCCAAGGTAGTCATGTCCTCATCATGTGCTAAACAGATTTGAAGAGGCTATGGAGAAGATAGATGCCGTGGAGAAGTCGTTTGAGACAAAGCTGGATAACAGGTTTAATGAATTGCTCAAGCGTCTTCCCCAACCACCACCGGCTGCACCTGTCGCACCTCTACAACAACAACAACCACATCTCCAATGCCGCCTTCCAAATCAAGTGGGACGAGCACAACGCGTTCCAATTGAGACTGGTCAAAAATCGGGTGCCGCTGCACCTACTGTTGATGCTTCTTTGGCTCCTGCTACTGCGGCGGCTGAGGAGGATGACGATTATGCGGGCGATTATGAGGATGAGGTTGATCAAAATCAGAACTACGTGCAGCCACCAGCACCACCTCCAGCAGGTCGACCTCAGGTATATATTCGCAACGGTAGGCCTGCACCACCACCTCAGGTACGAGATCATGACCATGTTCCTAAACTAAAATTGAATATTCCACCGTTTGAGGGTAGATACATTCCTGATGTATATCTTACTTGGGAGTTAGAAACTGAACAACGTTTTACATGTTTACAATATCCCGAGGAGAGACGGGTTGCTGCTGCTGTTTGTGCTTTCACTAGTTTTGCATGTGTATGGTGGTCTGAACATTGTAGATTATATCCTATTCCAGCTACTTGGGCTGCTTTGAAAACTGCTATGCGTACTCGTTGGGTTCCACCATATTATCAACGTGAATTGCTTCAAAAACTGCAGCGTTTACGACAAGGGAAAAATTCTGTAGAAGAATATTATCAGGAATTACAAACTGGCATGATTAGATGTGGTATTGTTGAGGAGAATGAAGCTATGCTTGCACGTTTTATGGGTGGTTTAAATAGAGAGATTCAGACCATTCTAGAGTATAAGGAGTATACTAATATCACTCGTTTATTCCATCTTGCTTGTAAAGCTGAACGTGAAGTGCAGGATCGACAAGCATTGGCACGAACTAACTTTTCTGCAGGTCGACCTTCATCATGGACACCGCGTGCATCTTCTACTTCCACTGCACCAGCACCTCCATCAGGTTCCACCTCCAGCCGTGATACAAGAAAGCAGGCACAACCACCACTATCTGCCAAGAGCGCACCTGCCGGGCCTGCACAGAGCTCCTCTTCTTCCATGGCATCAACAGGGCACACAAGTGATATTATTTGTCGTCGTTGTAAGGGAAGAGGACATTATGCGCGAGAATGCAAATCTCAGCGTGTAATGATTGCTACTGAGGATGGTGGGTATCAGTCCGCTAGTGACAATGATGAGGAGACTTTGGCTCTTATTACACGTGAAGAACATGGTGGAGATGATTCTGAAAATGAGGCGCAATACATGGCTCCTGAAGACGCTGACAGGTATGAATGTTTAGTTGCTCAACGTGTTTTGAGTGTGCAGGTCACACAAGCAGAGCAAAATCAGAGGCATAATTTGTTCCATACAAAGGGAGTTGTGAAGGAACGTTCTGTTCGCGTCATCATAGATGGAGGGAGCTGTAACAACTTGGCTAGCATGGAGATGGTGGAGAAACTATCTCTCACCACAAGACCACATCCACATCCTTACTATATCCAATGGTTCAACAACAGCGGCAAGGTTAAGGTAACACGTAATGTTCGTGTGCATTTTAGTATCTCTACATATGCTGATTATGTTGATTGTGATGTGGTACCCATGCAAGCATGTTCCTTATTACTTGGTAGACCATGGCAGTTTGATAAAAATTCTATACACCATGGTAGAAACAATCAGTATACTCTTGTTCATAAGGATAAAAATATTACTTTGCTTCCTATGACTCCTGATTCCATTTTGAAAGATGACATTAATAGAGCTAATAAAGCAAAACAGGAGAAAAATAAGAGTGAAAATCAGATTGTGGCAAAAGAATTTGAGCAACAAATGAAACCTAATAATAAATCATCTAGTGTTGTTTCTGAAATTAAATTGAAAAGTGCATGTTTACTTGCCACAAAATCTGATATTGATGAGCTAGATTTCAACAAATCTGTTTGCTATGCTTTTGTGTGCAAAGAGGCATTATTTTTATTCGAGGACGTGCCTTCCTCTTTGCCCCCTGCTGTCACTAACATTTTGCAGGAGTTCGCTGACGTCTTTCCACAAGACGTGCCACCGGGATTACCACCTATTCGAGGGATTGAGCATCAAATTGACTTAATTCCCGGTGCATCGCTACCCAACCGTGCACCATACCGTACCAATCCAGAGGAGACGAAGGAGATTATGCGTCAAGTGTTATATACGCGAATCTCTTAGTCCTTGTGTTGTTCCTATTATACTTGTGCCTAAAAAGGATGGTACATCGCGTATGTGTGTTGATTGTAGAGGCATTAATAACATTACTATTCGTTATCGTCATCCTATTCCTAGGCTAGATGATATGCTTGATGAATTGAGTGGCTCTACAATATTTTCCAAAGTTGATTTGCATAGTGGATACCATCAAATTCGTATGAAACTGGGAGATGAATGGAAAACAGCATTTAAAACTAAGTTTGGTTTATATGAGTGGTTAGTCATGCCTTTTGGGTTAACTAATGCACCTAGTACTTTCATGAGACTAATGAACGAAGTTTTACGTGCTTTCATTGGACGATTTGTGGTGGTCTATTTTGATGATATACTGATTTATAGCAAATCTTTGGAAGAACATTTGGAACATTTACGTGCTGTTTTTATTGCTCTACGTGATGCACGTTTGTTTGGTAACCTTGGGAAGTGCACCTTTTGCACCGACCGAGTATCTTTTCTTGGCTATGTTGTTACTCCACAGGGAATTGAAGTTGATAAAGCCAAGATTGAAGCTATTGAGAGTTGGCCGCAGCCCAAAACGGTCACACAAGTGCGGAGTTTTCTTGGACTCGCTGGTTTCTATAGGCATTTTGTGAGAGATTTTAGCACCATTGCTGCACCTCTCAACGAGCTTACAAAGAAGGATGTGCCTTTTGTTTGGGGTACCGCACAGGAAGAAGCCTTCACGGTATTGAAAGATAAGTTGACACATGCTCCTTTACTCCAACTTCCTGATTTTAATAAGACTTTTGAGCTTGAATGTGATGCTAGTGGCATTGGATTAGGAGGTGTGTTATTACAAGATGGCAAACCTGTTGCATACTTTTCTGAAAAATTGAGTGGGCCTAGTCTGAATTATTCTACTTATGATAAAGAACTATATGCTCTTGTTCGGACTTTAGAAACATGGCAACATTATTTATGGCCCAAAGAATTTGTTATACATTCTGATCATGAATCTTTGAAACATATTAAAAGTCAAGCTAAACTGAATCGTAGACATGCTAAATGGGTTGGATTCATTGAAACTTTCCCTTATGTCATTAAACACAAGAAGGGTAAAGAAAATGTTATTGCTGATGCATTGTCTCGTCGCTATACTATGCTTTCACAACTTGACTTCAAAATATTTGGTTTGGAGACCATCAAAGATCAATATGTGCATGATGCTGATTTTAAAGATGTATTGCAGAATTGTAAAGAAGGAAGAACCTGGAACAAGTTTGTCGTTAATGATGGATTTGTGTTCCGTGCTAACAAGCTATGCATTCCAGCTAGCTCTCTTCGTCTTTTGTTGTTGCAGGAGGCGCATGGAGGAGGATTAATGGGACACTTTGGCGTGAAGAAGACGGAGGACGTACTTGCTACACATTTCTTTTGGCCAAAGATGAGACGGGATGTTGAGCGTTTTGTTGCTCGCTGCACTACATGTCAAAAAGCTAAGTCACGACTCAATCCTCATGGTTTATATATGCCTTTGCCTGTACCTAGTGTTCCTTGGGAGGATATATCTATGGACTTTGTTTTAGGTTTACCTCGAACAAAGAAGGGGAGGGATAGCATATTTGTTGTCGTGGATAGATTCTCGAAAATGGCGCACTTTATACCATGTCATAAAAGCGATGATGCTGTTAATGTTGCTGATTTGTTCTTTCGTGAAATTATTCGCTTGCATGGTGTGCCAAATACTATTGTTTCAGATCGTGATACTAAATTTCTTAGCCACTTTTGGAGATGTTTATGGGCTAAGTTGGGGACTAAACTGCTTTTTAGTACTACTTGTCACCCCCAAACTGATGGACAAACTGAAGTAGTCAATAGAACATTGTCTACTATGCTTAGGGCTGTTTTGAAGAATAATAAGAAAATGTGGGAAGACTGCTTGCCTCATATTGAGTTTGCTTATAATCGTTCATTGCATTCTACTACTAAGATGTGCCCTTTTGAAATTGTGTATGGTTTCCTACCTCGTGCACCTATTGATTTGTTGCCTCTTCCATCTTCGGAGAAGGTTAATTTTGATGCTAAACAACGTGCTGAATTGATCTTAAAAATGCATGAGTTAACTAAGGAAAACATTGAGCGTATGAATGCTAAATATAAACTTGCTGGAGATAAGGGTAGAAAACATGTTGTGTTTGCACCTGGAGATCTTGTTTGGTTACATTTGCGTAAGGATAGATTTCCTGATTTGCGCAAATCAAAGCTAATGCCACGTGCTGATGGTCCTTTTAAGGTGTTAGAGAAAATAAATGATAATGCATATAAACTTGAGCTGCCTGCAGATTTTGGGGTTAGTCCCACTTTTAATATTGCAGATTTGAAGCCTTATTTGGGTGAGGAAGATGAGCTTCCGTCGAGGACGACTTCATTTCAAGAAGGGGAGGATGATGAGGACATCAATACAATTATTACACCCACAGTCCCTGCTGCTATACATACTGGACCAATTACTAGAGCTCGCGCACGCCAATTAAATTACCAGGTACTTTCGTTTCTTGCTAATGATTCTAATGTTCATGAGAATATGATGCTGCCTAAATTGGATACATTTGTTTTGCTTACAAATGAAGGGCCTAGCTTTGAGAAGGATGAACATTGGAGCAAGAACAAGCATGGAGATGATGGCATGCGCATGGGGAACAAGAACGGAGTTACAAGTGATGATTTCAGGACGTTGAAGCCACCATAATGCGTGCATGAAGCCTTGGACGAAATATACAAGATGCTACTTCATAACTTTCGTCCAGAGGCTATTCTAGGTGCTGCGTCACCTTATTATTGGGCCAGGCCCATGTAATTTCGAAATACATAAGTATAGGCTGTTTTTAGAGTCCGTATGTGTGGGGAAACAAGAGATAGGGTTGGTTTCGGACCCCTTCCTCAAGGGCCACGAAATTCCCCCCTCTTCCTCCATATATACAGCCCTTAGGGCGTCGTTTAGACTTTGGGTTTTGTTTAGATTAAAAGTTCGCCATAGCTGCAACTTCGCGTACTTCGTTTGTGTTCAGCGACCAGACAAAGGCGTCACAGAACCCCACCTTGATCAATAAAGCTTTCATCTTATATTCGCAATATCCAGATTGCAATCTCAGTTTCTTGCCTGTTCTTCGTTGCTCGCAGGAAACAGACCCTCGTGGTCAGGTTGATCGTGCTCCGGCGTGGTCGATAACCTCTCGGAGTTGGTTTAGCGATTGCTAAGGCGCGACGTCCTCGCACGTTCGTAGTCGGATCGTCAAAGTCGACTTCCATCAAAGCGATATTCATCATCTCATCGAAAGACGGGACACCTTTGCCTCTATCATCCAAAGTCAACAACGGACGATACAAACGGTAACCGGTTCTTCTCCGTGAGGAGGTCTTGAATCCACGAGGGGATCTTCCCGTGAGGGGTCTTGAATCCAAGGTGGATCTTCTCCGTAGAGGGGCCGCGGTCTCTCTCGTGGAGTAGATCCGATATGGATGAGCAAAGCTCTATCTCTAAATGAGCTAATCCTTTGCTAACCCTAGAATGATGGAGGAGAAGGAGTATATATAGTCTAGGGGGTCGAAGGGGTACACGGGCCTCGGCCCTTTACTGTGCGCAGACAGACGGAGCCGGATATCCGGGCGACGGGCCGGATGTCCGGGGCTTCGGGAGGGTCTGGATGTCCGGGCTGGCGGTGCAAACTTCTGTAGTCTCTGGATAGGCGGGATCGTATGTCCGGGCTGGGGGCCGGATGTCCTGCGGCTCGGGAAGAGCCGGATGTCCGGGCTTGTGGGAGGGGCCGGATGTCCGGGGCCTGGCCGGATGTCCGGGCCCTGTAGCCTTTCTCCGGATCCTCTCGTCGTGGTCCTTCATCCTTGTACTTGGTGACTTGTCCATCATTCCGAGCATCTCCGAGAGGGTCTCCTTGGTACCTAGGCATGTGTAGTGTCCTTGCATTAGGTAGCAACCATGTCTCACATGAATGGAAAGGAGAAACATTTAGGAGCGGGTTCACCTTAGGTCCAATGGCGTAGGCTCGAGTCTACATGGGGATGATCGTAGGATGCTCCGCATCATCTCCCCTCCCTTGGGAAAGATCCGACCTCGGATCGAAATCCTCATCACCATGGAAACGGTTGTCGTGGACGGACTTGTAGTTGGACGAAGTGGAAGACATGGCGCAATCCAAGTACTCCAAGGTTGTCCGGAGTGGTACACATGCAAAAAGAGCAAACACAAACAACACTTGGAAATACAATGGTTAGCGCACACAAAGTGTCCATCATGTAAGAATGAGTCCGTGAGGCAAGATTGTTCATGGCAAAGCGCATGAAGCTTACCAAGATGATATAGAATGATATGCAAAGCGTTCATGGGAGAAAAATCATACATTGTGCACACAAACGTGTTTTGAATATGATGAATGAAACCACGATGCAAAATGATGTCATAGTGAGACGGTTTATCAATAGCATGAATATGGCAATGGATGCTCAATATGATTATGTTATCATGCAATTGATGGTAGGCAATATGATCATGATGTATGAATATGCCATCAAGAAAGATCAGAACAAATTTGCTAAGGAAGTGGACAAGCCCATATATCATGGATGACATGGAAATAGATGCAACAAGACAAGCATTGATAGAGGCAAAGGTGTCCCGTCTTTCGAGGAGATGATGGATATCGCTTTGGTGGAAGTCGACTTTGACGATCCGACTACGAACTTGCGATGACGTCGCGCCTTAGCAATCGCTAAACCAACTCCGAGAGGTTATCGACCACGCCGGAGCACGATCAACCTGACCACGAGGGTCTGTTTCCTGCGAGCAAACGAAGAACAAGCAAGAAACTGAGATTGCAATCTGGATATTGCGAATATAAGATGAAAGGTTTATTGATCAAGGTGGAGTTCTGTGACGCCTTTGTTTGGTCGCTGAACACAAACGAAGTACGCGAAGTTGCAGCTATGGCGAACTTTAATCTAAACAAAACCCAAAGTCTAAACGACGCCCTAAGGGCTGTATATATGGAGGAAGATGGGGGAATTTCGTGGCCCTTGAGGAAGGGGTCCGAAACCAACCCTATCTCTTGTTTCCCCACACATACGGACTCTAAAAACAGCCTATACTTATGTATTTCGAAATTACATGGGCCGGGCCCAATAATAAGGTGACGCAGCACCTAGAATAGCCTCTGGATGAAAGTTATGAAGTAGCATCTTGTATATTTCGTCCAAGGCTTGATAGCACGCATTATGGTGGCTTCAACTTCTTGAAATCATCACTTGTAACTCCGTTCTTGTTCCCCATGCGCATGCCATCATCTCCATGCTTGTTCTTGCTCCAATGTTCATCCTTCTCAAAGCTAGGCCCTTCATTTGTAAGCAAAACAAATGTATCCAATTTAGGCAGCATCATATTCTCATGAACATTAGAATCATTACCAAGAAACGAAAGTACCTGGTAATTCAATTGGCGTGCGCAAGCTCTAGTAATTGGTCCAGTATGTATAGCAGCAGGGCCTGTGGGTGTAACAATGGTATTGATGTCCTCATCATCCTCCCCTTCTTGAAATGAAGTCGTCCTCGACGGAAGCTCATCTTCCTCACCCAAATAAGGCTTCAAATCTGCAATGTTAAAAGTGGGACTAACCCCAAAATCTGCAGGCAGCTCAAGTTTATATGCATTATCATTTATTTTCTCTAACACCTTAAAAGGACCATCGGCACGTGGCATTAGCTTTGATTTGCGCAAATCAGGAAATCTATCCTTACGCAAATGTAACCAAACAAGATCTCCAGGTGCAAACACAACATGTTTTCTACCCTTATCTCCAGCAAGTTTATATTTAGCATTCATACGCTCAATGTTTTCCTTAGTTAACTCATGCATTTTTAAGATCAATTCAGCACGTTGTTTAGCATCAAAATTAACCTTCTCCGAAGATGGAAGAGGCAACAAATCAATAGGTGCACGAGGTAGGAAACCATACACAATTTCAAAAGGGCACATCTTAGTAGTAGAATGCAATGAACGATTATAAGCAAACTCAATATGAGGCAAGCATTCTTCCCACATTTTCTTATTATTCTTCAAAACAGCCCTAAGCATAGTAGACAATGTTCTATTGACTACTTCAGTTTGTCCATCAGTTTGGGGGTGACAAGTAGTACTAAAAAGCAGTTTAGTCCCCAACTTAGCCCATAAACATCTCCAAAAGTGGCTAAGAAATTTAGTATCACGATCTGAAACAATAGTATTTGGCACACCATGCAAGCGAATAATTTCACGAAAGAACAAATCAGCAACATTAACAGCATCATCGCTTTTATGACATGGTAAAAAGTGTGCCATTTTCGAGAATCTATCCACGACAACAAATATGCTATCCCTCCCCTTCTTTGTTCGAGGTAAACCTAAAACAAAGTCCACAGATATATCCTCCCAAGGAACACTAGGTACAGGCAAAGGCATATATAAACCATGAGGATTGAGTCGTGACTTAGCTTTTTGACATGTAGTGCAGCGAGCAACAAAACGCTCAACATCCCGTCTCATCTTTGGCCAAAAGAAATGTGTAGCAAGTACGTCCTCCGTCTTCTTCACGCCAAAGTGTCCCATTAATCCTCCTCCATGCGCCTCCTGCAACAACAAAAGACGAAGAGAGCTAGCTGGAATGCATAGCTTGTTAGCACGGAACACAAATCCATCATTAACGACAAACTTGTTCCAGGTTCTTCCTTCTTTACAATTCTGCAATACATCTTTAAAATCAGCATCATGCACATATTGATCTTTGATGGTCTCCAAACCAAATATTTTGAAGTCAAGTTGTGAAAGCATAGTATAGCGACGAGACAATGCATCAGCAATAACATTTTCTTTACCCTTCTTGTGTTTAATGACATAAGGGAAAGTTTCAATGAATTCAACCCATTTAGCATGTCTACGATTCAGTTTAGCTTGACTTTTAATATGTTTCAAAGATTCATGATCAGAATGTATAACAAATTCTTTGGGCCATAAATAATGTTGCCATGTTTCTAAAGTCCGAACAAGAGCATATAGTTCTTTATCATAAGTAGAATAATTCAGACTAGGCCCACTCAATTTTTCAGAAAAGTATGCAATAGGTTTGCCATCTTGTAATAACACACCTCCTAATCCAATTCCACTAGCATCACATTCAAGCTCAAAAGTCTTATTAAAATCAGGAAGTTGGAGTAAAGGAGCATGTGTCAACTTATCTTTCAATACCGTGAAGGCTTCTTCCTGTGCGGTACCCCAAACAAAAGGCACATCCTTCTTTGTAAGCTCGTTGAGAGGTGCAGCAATGGTGCTAAAATCTCTCACAAAACGCCTATAGAAACCAGCGAGTCCAAGAAAACTCCGCACTTGTGTGACCGTTTTGGGCTGCGGCCAACTCTCAATAGCTTCAATCTTGGCTTTATCAACTTTAATTCCCTGTGGAGTAACAACATAGCCAAGAAAAGATACTCGGTCGGTGCAAAAGGTGCACTTCCCAAGGTTACCAAACAAACGTGCATCACGTAGAGCAATAAAAACAGCACGTAAATGTTCCAAATGTTCTTCCAAAGATTTGCTATAAATCAGTATATCAGCAAAATAGACTACCACAAATCGTCCAATGAAAGCACGTAAAACTTCGTTCATTAGTCTCATGAAAGTACTAGGTGCATTAGTTAACCCAAAAGGCATGACTAACCACTCATATAAACCAAACTTAGTTTTAAATGCAGTTTTCCATTCATCTCCCAATTTCATACGAATTTGATGGTATCCACTACGCAAATCAACTTTGGAGAATATTGTAGAGCCACTCAATTCATCAAGCATATCATCTAGCCTAGGAATAGGATGACGATAACGAATAGTAATATTATTAATGCCTCTACAATCAACACACATACGCGACGTACCATCCTTTTTAGGCACTAGTATAATAGGAACAGCACAAGGACTAAGAGATTCGCGTATATAACCTTTGTCGAGCAGCTCCTGTACTTGACGCATAATCTCCTTCGTCTCCTCTGGATTGGTACGGTATGGTGCACGGTTGGGTAGCGATGCACCGGAAATTAAGTCAATTTGATGCTCAATCCCTCGAATAGGTGGTAATCCCGGTGGCACGTCTTGTGGGAAGACGTCAGCGAACTCCTGCAAAATGTTAGTGACAGCAGGGGGCAAAGAGGAAGGCACGTCCTCGAATGAAAATAATGCCTCTTTGCACACAAAAGCATAGCAAATAGATTTGCTGAAATCTAGCTCATCAATATCAGACTTTGTGGCAAGTAAACATGCACTTTTCAATTTAATTTCAGAAACAACACTAGATGGTTTATTATTAGGTTTCATTTGTTGCGCAAATTCATTTGCCACAATCTGATTTTCACTCTTATTTTTCTCCTGTTTTGCTTTATTAGTTCTATTAATGTCATCTTTCAAAATGGAATCAGGAGTCATAGGAAGCAAAGTAATATGTTTATCCTTATGAACAAGAGTGTACTGATTGTTTCTACCATGGTGTACAGAATTTTTATCAAATTGCCATGGTCTACCTAGTAATAAGGAACATGCTTGCATGGGTACCACATCACAATCAACATAATCAGCATATGTAGAGATACTAAAATGCACACGAACAGTACGTGTTACCTTAACCTTGCCGCTGTTGTTGAACCATTCGATGTAGTAAGGATGTGGATGTGGTCTTGTGGTGAGAGATAGCTTCTCCACCATCTCCATGCTAGCCAAGTTGTTACAGCTCCCTCCATCTATGATGACACGAACAGAACGTTCCTTCACAACTCCCTTTGTATGGAACAAATTATGCCTCTGATTTTGCTCTGCTTGTGTGACCTGCACACTCAAAACACGTTGAGCAACTAAACATGCATACCTGTCAGCGTCTTCAGGAGCCATGTATTGCGTCTCATTTTCAGAATCATCTCCACCATGTTCTTCACGGGTAATAAGAGCCAAAGTCTCCTCATCATAGTCACTAGCGGACTCATACCCACCATCCTCAGTAGCAATCATCACACGCTGAGATTTGCATTCTCTCGCAAAATGTCCTCTTCCCTTACAACGACGACAAATAATATCACTTGTGTGCCCTGTCGATGCCATGGAAGAAGAAGAGCTCTGCGCAGGCCCGGCAGGTGTGCTCTTGGCAGAGAGTGGTGGTTGTGCCTGCTTTCTTGTATCACGGCTGGAGGTGGCACCTGATGGAGGTGATGGTGAAGTGGAAGTAGAAGATGCACGCGGTGTCCATGATGAAGGTCGACCTGCAGAAAAGTTAGTTCGCGCCAATGGCTGTCGATCCTGCACTTCATGTTCAGCTTTACAAGCAAGATGGAATAAACGAGTGATATTATTATAATCCTTATACTCTAGAATGGTCTGAATCTCTTTATTTAATCCACCCATAAAACGTGCAAGCATAGCTTCATTCTCCTCAACAATACCACATCTAATCATGCCAGTTTGTAATTCCTGATAATATTCTTCTACAGAATTTTTCCCTTGTCTTAAACGCTGCAATTTTTGAAGTAATTCACGTTGATAATATGGTGGAACCCAACGAGTACGCATAGCAGTTTTCAAAGCAGCCCAAGTAGCTGGAACAGGATATAATCTACAATGTTCAGACCACCAAACACATGCAAAGCTAGTGAAAGCACAAACAGCAGCAGGAACACGCCTGTCCTCAGGATATTGTAAACATGTAAATCATTGTTCAGTTTCTAACTCCCAAGTAAGATATATATCAGGAACATATCTACCCTCAAATGGTGGAATATTCAATTTCAGTTTAGGGAGATGGTCATGATCTCGTACCTGAGGTGGTGGTGCCGGCCTACCGTTGCGAATATATACCTGAGGTCGACCTGCTGGTGGTGGTGCTGGTGGCTGCACGTAGTTCTGATTTTGATCAACCTCATCCTCATAATCGCCCGCATAATCGTCATCCTCCTCAGCCGCCGCAGGAGCAGGAGCCAAAGAAGCATCAACAGTAGGTGCAGCAGCACCTGAATTTTGACCAGTCTCAATTGGAACGCGCTGTGCCCGTCCCACTTGATTTGGAAGGCGGCGTTGGAGATGTGGTTGTTGTTGTTGTAGAGGTGCGACATGTGCAGCCGGTGGTGGTTGGGGAAGACGCTTGAGTAATTCAGTAAACTTGTTATCCAGCTTTGTCTCGAACGACTTCTCCACGGCATCTATCTTCTCCATAGCCTCTTCAAATCTGTTTAGCAAATCTCCCACCTGGCCACTCATCATTTGCTGAAATTTATCATGCAACTCCTTGTTCGTCATGTTCTCCCAATCAGTCTCATCGGCTTGTGAACCTGCCATGGTTAGCAGCAATAGAAACACAAAAGAATATGATCCTGCAGACTACTAGAAGTGGTGGTGATGGTGGTGTGTCACAACACCTTCAAGCGAATCTCAAATTCTTACCAGTTCTTACCCAGCAGCAGGTGGTGATCGGCAACCGTTGTAGTCAAAAACTCTCAAAGCTTGGATATAGCGATTACCAGGGAGAGTCAAACGCACGATGTAGACTTATGTGGAGCTGGGAAGGCTTATAATATGGTAGCAAAATGGTAAGCAATAATCAATTCAGAGATGCAAAGTTGAATAAACGCTCAACGACGGTACTGTGCTGGTCCTAGGCTAGACCGTGCTAGAGACGCGAGCCTAGAACACTAACAAAATCACGGCGCTGCACGTAAACAAGGGAAAAGCACACTCTGGAAAAAAAAATTCGCTTTTTTTTTGCGCTCTTTTTTTTTTGCGAAAAATCACTATAATGGCGAGTGTCTCAAAACTCTTCCCAGGTCAAACTGACAGGATGGGCACAAAATTTTTTGTCTATTTTTTTTCGGAAATCAGGGCAGCGACGACGAAAAACTGCGACAAAAAATCACTATGATGGCGAGTGTCTCAAAACACTACCCGGGGCCTAAAAATAGGATAGGGAAAAAATATTTTTGGTTGCTGAAATTTTGGCCTAAAAACTGCCCGGGGGTCTCCAGACTCTTTTTTTTTCGAGACCTACTCAGGCAAGGAAACACGAAACGGAAAATATATGGATCTCTAAAACCAACCGAATATGAAAAGAACTCGGATTGGTGGTGGATATATGGCGGTAGGATATGGCAGCGGTGGTGGTATATGGTAGCGGTAGTGGTATATGGATACGGATCGGTGGTGGTATATGGATACGGATTGGTGGTGGTATATGGATACGGATTCAGAGCGGTGGCGGATAAGCAATGGTGGTAGATGGCAAGGCGATGATGATGGTGCGGCGGCGGCGTGACAACTTATGACCAGAACTCGAAACTCTAAAAGACTAGACTCTAAGACCAGCAACTTGACACGACGATGCAACCGCAAATTCAACAAAGCAAAAAACCCTAAAAAGATTATGCAAAGGCTCAGATTGGTTCGGATATGATGAACTAACCCTAATTTTTTTTTGTGGCTTTTTCGTGGACTGTAGGTATGAAGAACATACTCGATCTAAACTACGAAAAACTGTAAAATCTCACCGAGCAACCTGGAAATCTGATAGCACTTGATAGAGGCAAAGGTGTCCCGTCTTTCGATGAGATGATGGATATCGCTTTGGTGGAAGTCGACTTTGACGATCCGACTACGAACGTGCGATGATGTCGCGCCTTAGCAATCGCTAAACCAACTCCGAGAGGTTATCGACCACGCCGGAGCACGATCAACCTGACCACGAGGGTCTGTTTCCTGCGAGCAAACGAAGAACAAGCAAGAAACTGAGATTGCAATCTGGATATTGCGAATATAAGATGAAAGCTTTATTGATCAAGGTGGAGGTCTGTGACGCCTTTGTCTGGTCGCTGAACACAAACGAAGTACGCGAAGTTGCAGCTATGGCAAACTTTTAATCTAAACAAAACCCAAAGTCTAAACGACGCCCTAAGGGCTGTATATATGGAGGAAGATGGGGGAATTTCGTGGCCCTTGAGGAAGGGGTCCGAAACCAACCCTATCTCTTGTTTCCCCACACATACGGACTCTAAAAACAGTCTATACTTATGTATTTAGAAATTACATGGGCCTGGCCCAATAATAAGGTGACGCAGCACCTAGAATAGCCTTTGGACGAAAGTTATGAAGTAGCATCTTGTATATTTCGTCCAAGGCTTCATGCACGCATTATGGTGGCTTCAACGTCCTGAAATCATCACTTGTAACTCCGTTCTTGTTCCCCATGCACATGCCATCATCTCCATGCTTGTTCTTGCTCCAATGTTCATCCTTCTCAAAGCTAGGCCCTTCATTTGTAAGCAAAACAAATGTATCCAATTTAGGCAGCATCATATTCTCATGAACATTAGAATCATTACCAAGAAACGAAAGTACCTGGTAATTTAATTGGCGTGCGCGAGCTCTAGTAATTGGTCCAGTATGTATAGCAGCAGGGCCTGTGGGTGTAACAATGGTATTGATGTCCTCATCAAGCATAATGTGAGTCATTCCATGCATAGGGTGCAAACTTGTGGTGACTATGATATGTCCATCGAGCATGACATGTGTGAGCACAATCAACAAATATGGAGGTGTTGATGCAATGTGTCAAAGGAGTGTTGATGTACCAATGCTCGATGTCGTGGCATGAGTGGAGGTTGGAAGGTGCATCCAATAAGTGCGAGCGCTCCTCAATGTGAAGGTCCATAGAGCCAATCTCCAATGTCGCTCCTCCATTCGCGAGATGTATCATGTAGACAACAAGAAGGAAACAACAATGAAAGAATGACCCATCCAATATGCGTATTTGAGGATGGCTCAAAGGGAAGGAGTTCACCTTGATGAGTTTGTCGAAAATGTTGGTGTTGCAAATCATATACGCCTTCACAAAACCAATGTCTCTTGTTGGTAATGCATTGAGAATCCTTCAAAATGAAAGAACATGACAAACACTCGGAAAAACAAATGAGGTTAGCGTAAATGCAAAACCTATCATTCGAGTGGTAAGATACCCAACAAGTGTATGTATCATGCTCATCATAGGAAAGTACAAGGGAGCATTTCATAGTATGGAGGCATATGATGCAAGAACAACCAAATACAATAGGCTCAATCAACCAAGCATGCATCACAAGTGAAATGTCCAAGTCTCCAAGATCATTAAGCATAGAGGCAATTATTGGAGACAAGTGACAATAAACAAGATATATCATGTGAGAGGCATGAGCATATATGTCATCAACCCAAGAAAGCGAGTAATGGAACATGGTTGATGCAACCAAGCAAGTAATCATAGAGATCAAGTCAAGCAAGCTAGTAGTGCGAAGATGCAACGTACTAGAAGGAATCATGGCAAACATGTCATGTGTGCAAATAGTGGGCATATATAATGCACATGACATTTCACAAGCATAAAGGCAAGATATGAACAAAATAGCATCAATGGCATGGGGCACATGATAAACATGGCAATAGCAACAACTATCTCCACGAAGCATGCAAATACACATAGAAGTAGCATAATGGTGAATCATATGTAAGTGCAAGCAAGGGTCACAATTGCATGTCAAAGGCATGGAAAGAGGTGTAACATGCAAAGTGAACACGATAGAATGGGCATAAGGTAACAAGTGATAAATAGCCCAAAGCCGTGTGAGAGCCAAGTAGAAGAGATGCGCGTAGTCCTTGCGCAAATGGAATGGTGGTAAGGATAGTCCACGGGATCCCAAATCGTCGTTGCTCTCAAGAGCTCGTTTCGTCAACTCTTGGGATTGAGAGGTTGACGAGTATACATGAGTACCTACACAAAACAAAGGCAAAGGAAAAATTGTGTGTGCGTGGTAGATGTACACATCATCCATCATGATGCATACGTGCAAGTGTTGGTTAGCACAAAATAGCCAATGCTCAAATAAATGAGATGCGTGATATAGAAACATGTCATCCATCACGATAGGTTTGGTGTTATGTATAGCATAATGGAGACTCAAAGGATGTAATGCATCATGGGAAATATGTAGAGCATTGTTATTCATGGAATGCATATGGTGCAAAAAATTATGGGGATCATGCAAAGTATGGAATGCATCAAAATCTCCTAATATGTATGAGGAAACTATGGGGGTCTCCTCATGAGCATTTGTAGAAACATCACATGGAGAATATTGACAACATCCAAAACAATGCATATTCGGAACAATGTGATCATGGCATGGTATAGTAGATGAATTGCGGAAATCATGTAAAGGAAGCATGGCAATATCATCACATGAAAAACAAAAGCCAATGACCATCATCTCGTCATCTATGCCATAGGTGCAAATGGGATGTATTTTAATGGGGCATGCATAGTCACTATGTTGAGATTGAAATGAAGCAATATGGGAGATCTAACTCATAGCATATGACAAGTTCAATGGATTGTCAAACATGAAGTGACCAATAGAATTTTCACAAGATATCCTATGGAGCATGGCATCAAAACTAGGCAAATCAACATGCTCATCATCATATTCATCATAAATTGGTAAGTCATGACATGAAGAAGTTGCACTAGCATGAAGCATGGTAATAGGTGGATCAACATCATGCAAGCAATCATTGGGAAAATAGTCCACTAGTGGGACAAGAGAAGCACTATCACCTATGTTACCTTTGGAGCGTAGCTCATGTGTTGTAGGTGAGGTTGCAACTTGATGGTACCATGTGGGGGGTTCATCATCGTCCACAATGGCCATCTTCATCTCCATTGGATGTATGGACTTGTCGATGATAGGCATGTCGTCATGTACGAGACCTTGCACCAAAGAAGAAAACACACACGGAGTAGAGGTTAAGTTGTTAGAAATCATAGTGGCCTCACGTGCCGTCTCAACTACCTCACTCACTAAGTGTTGTGGCTCACTCACTCCCGGTAAGATGCTCTCACTCATATGGTTGGTGGAGTCACTCAAATGGCACTCAACCTCACATAGGATGTGTGGCATGCTCTCATGTGTGGGGCTAGTGGTGGTCACACTCATCCTCTCATAGGAAATGCACTCAATGTCATATATGGTGGAGTCACTCGTGTCACTCATGGTTGGGTGGCTCTCCTCACATGGGAGTTGGGTCATCTCATGATATGTGGGTGTCGGAGAGATGTTGGTGCAAACGTCTCCATGTTCAACTCCTATCGCCGCCTTGGTTGAAGGGATAGTCCCATGCTCAACCTTCTTGTCGACGTCTTGTTGTCGGAGGCCCATATGATGTGGCACCTCGTAGCTCGTCTCCATGACCGAAGGGAATTTCCCATGCTCGGCCATCTTCCTTGAGGGGCTTCCGAAGATGGAAGTGTCGCCCTCGCGCGTAGGTGGTCGCCTTGTTGTTGAAGATGTCGATGTAGGCGAACTCATGGGAAGTAGGCGAAGATGCCGTACGTCCAAAGGCGAAGATGCCTTGATAGCACTTGGCGAAGATGCCGAAGTGGTTGGTGTAGCCATAGCTCCGTTTTGGTGGTGCTCGTCTCGCGGTCTTCTCTTTTGCTCATGAAGCTTGGACTTGGCGTGAAGTAGTGCTTGTTGGGACTTGTGCATTTGCGCTTGTGGAGCATCTTCATGTTGATGGTGTCGTTGTCGTACTTGAGCTCGTAGTAGATGTCGTTCGTCGTCGTCGTGCACATGTTGCTTGGAGGTGACTTGCCCTTCATGACGATGTTGGCGATGGTCGCCATGGAGATGTCGACGTGGACGACTTGCGCTTGCATCGCGTGGGCGCTCCGAAGATGATCGACTTGCTCGCCGCCGCCTTGAGGATGATGAAGGGGAAGAAGACTTGTAGTCGGCCACCATGTCGCGTAGTTGATCCTTTAGCTCGCCCAACTTGGTGTCGATGTAGTCCCTTTTCCTTGCTTCGGAGTGTCGTATGTCGATGGCGAGGTTGTCGAGGCGCTCTCGCAAGGTAGATTGTGTGCCTTGCATTTGTCGTTGTAGATCGAAGATGAACGCTTTGGTGATGTGGTTGTTCGCGCCGTCGTTGTTGTCAAAGACCGGAGATGAAATGCCTTGCCTATCCATCACAAGACTCGAGCAAATATGAGTGGGAGAAAGAGAAGAACTTATACCAAATGTACCTTGACCGATGTTGAAGATGGATCAATAATCACTCAATGTGTAACAAGGAAATAGCACAATTGGTACCAATTCTTGTCGGTTTCTCACACCTACACAAATAAGGCTTATGGTGGAGCTTGGTGAGGATAGTGGCACAAAAATTTGATGCAAAATGTTAGCAAGAGTCAATAATGTTGAAAAAGATTCACAAATTCGCAAGTGAAACAAGTAGATCAATAGCAAAGAATGGCACACGAAAGCACACACACGGATAGATAAATGGGGTCGTGTAACCAAGGAATGAGCACAAAATGTGGAGTCCATGGAAAACGCTCGTGTTGCACAACTCAAGAGAGACGCTAGCACGATTGCTCTATAGGCGGATACGACACTTGTGCACAACCTATGATATGCAAAATGGATAAACTTCTATCCCAAGTATGCTATGTATCTATGGTTCCCGGTGTTTGATCCAAGATGATCGGATATGACAATCTTATGCAATGTGGGATGATGCTATGGCACTTGCTTACAAGCTTCTTTGCTCTTCTCTTTTGCTTAAAAGCTTATTCTTTTCTTTTTTTTGGTATGTATGGCCACTTTGCGAAATGCACAAACCAAGATAGCAATTGTGTATATGCGGGAACAAACTTGAGGCACACGAGATGATATGATACCAATATGATATGGTATGTATGCAATGGAAGTTGTAGACCACTAATGTGCCCAAGTAACGTTGCCGGCAATACTCCAATGGCTAGTCTCGATAGGCAAGTGACGCAAAATGGGCTAGGGGTTATCAATGCAATTGCAAGGGGAATATACAATGGTGTCGTCGAGGTTACCGTCCTTGGCGATGATGAGTGGCGGTGTTCTTGATGTAGATACCAAGATGATGGAGACTCGTCCCTAAGTAGCCGAAACACCTTAGGAAACGGAAAAACCACAACTCAAAATCTCAAGGACAAAAGTTAAAACGGTGGTAGTGGAAAGCGGTGGTGGTTTTGCGGAAGCTCAATGGATTGCGGAAATGCAATGATGGGTTTTTGCGAGTAGGCAATGCGGAAGTGGAGGGTAAGGTGGTGGATTATACACAGTGTCGGGGTTGGAAGCACGGTCCCTAAGTAGCCGAAACACCTTAGGAGACGCAACTCACAACACAAACAAAATTGGGTTAAGTTGTTGTCGGAAGTGTATGGTGGGTAAGTCTATGCGGAAGTTGTGGTGGTGGTTGATGAAGAAGCAACCGTCCCTAAGTAGCCTAAACACCTTAGGAGACTCGAATCACAACTCAAACAACCACAAATGCTATGGGGAACAAAATTGGTGAGGTTGCGGAAGTCGGTGGTGGTTATGCGGGAAAGGCTATGGTGGTGCTATGCGGAAATGGTGGTGGTATGCGGAAGTGTATGTGGGCTCCGGAACAAAATTGGACGAAAGTTAGGCGGTAAACGGAGTGGAGGATGGAGTTGATGCTGTCAGGGGCCGGATGTCCGGGCCGGGCCGGATGTGCGGGCTGGTCGGGCCGGATGTCCGGGCTCGGGATCCGTGGATGAACACCGCGTGGAGAGGTCAAATCCGGGGCAAAATTCGGAAGATTTTGTGGATGGAAATTGGGGAAAAGATGGGGAAAAGCTAGATCTACCTGCAACACACGAAATCCGCGGATCAAATCCAACAAAACTTCATCACAAAAAAATTTGGGGCTATTTTTGTGGGGATTTTCGAAATTGGGGAAGAAATCAACAAAACTAGGCTAGAAAACACAACGGGGAGGCTCCAAATTCGTGATAAACCTAAGCTCTGATCCAAGATGATGTAGGGTGGAACCCTAGATGGCCGATCTTTCACGAATGGAGCGGATCCCTAGGAAGAACGTGATGAACACGAGGGGGAACACGAGGGAAACATGAGGGGAACACGAGAGAAATCACTCAACCAACAAGAATAGATCACACATGCGCTAGATCGATGAACACAAAGGTAAGATACAAGATCCAAAGTCAACAACGGACGATACAAACGGTAACCGGTTTCTTCTCCGTGAGGAGGTCTTGAATCCACGAGGGGATCTTCCCATGAGGGGTCTTGAATCCAAGGTGGATCTTCTCCGTAGAGGGGCCGCGGTCTCTCTCGTGGAGTAGATCCGATATGGATGAGCAAAGCTCTATCTCTAAATGAGCTAATCCTTTGCTAACCCGAGAAAGATGGAGGAGAAGGAGTATATATAGCCTAGGGGGTCGAAGGGGTACACGGGCCTCGGCCCTTTACTGTGCGCAGACAGACGGAGCCGGATGTCCGGGCGACGGGCCGGATGTCCGGGGCTTCGGGAGGGGCCGGATGTCCGGGCTGGCGGTGCAAACTTCTGTAGTCTCTGGATAGGCGGGGTCGGATGTCCGGGCTGGAGGGCGGATGTCCGGCGGCTCGGGAAGAGCCGGATGTCCGGGCTTGTGGGAGGGGCCGGATGTCCGGGGCCTGGCCGGATGTCCGAGCCCTGTAGCCTTTCTCCGGATCCTCTCATCGTGCTCCTTCATCCTTGTACTTGGTGACTTGTCCATCATTCTGAGCATCTCCGAGAGGGTCTCCTTGGTACCTGGGCATGTGTAGTGTCCTTGCATTAGGTAGCAACCATGTCTCACATGAATGGAAAGGAGAAACATTTAGGAGCGGGTTCACCTTAGGTCCAATGGCGTAGGCTCGAGTGTACATGGGGATGATCGTAGGATGCTCCGCATCAACATCACTAACAAAGTTACACCCACAACCCCTACTGATACATATACAGGACAAATTACTAGAGCTCGCGCACGCCAAGTAAATTACCAGGTACTTTCGTTTCGTGGTAACGATTCTAATGTTCATGAGAATATGATGCTGCCTAAATTGGATACATTTGTTTTGCTTACAAATGAAGGGCCTAGCTTGGACAAGAAAGATGAACCTTGGAGCAAGTTCAAGCATGGAGATGATGGCATGCGCAAGGGGAACAAGAACGGAGTTACAAGTGATGATTCCACGACTTTGAAGCCACCATAATGAGTGCATGAAGCCTTGGACGAAATATACAAGATGCCACTTCATAAATTTCGTCCAGAGGCTATTCTAGGTGCCGCGTCACCTTATTTTTGGGCCAGGCCCATGTAATTTCGAAATACTTAATTATAGGCAGTTTTAACAGTCTGTATGTGTGGGGAAACAAGAGTTAGGGTTGGTTTCGGACCCCTCCTCCAAGGGCCACGAAATTCCCCCCTCTCTCCTCCATATATACAGCCCTTAGGGCATCGTTTAGACTTTGGGTTTTGTTTAGAATAAAAGTTCGCCATAGCTGCAATTCGCGTACTTCGTTTGTGTTCAACGACCAGAAAAAGGCGTCACAGAACCACACCTTCATTCATAAAGCTTTCCTCTTATATTCGCAATATCCAAATTGCAATCTCAGTTTCTTGCTTGTTCTTCGTTTGCTCGCAGGAAATAGACCCTCGTGGTCAGGTTGATCGTGCTCCGGCATGGTCAATAACCCCTCGGAAGTTGGTTTAGCGATTGCTAAGGCGCGACGTCTCGCACGTTCGTAGTCGGATCGTCAAGGTCGACTCCCACAGAAAACGATTGTCACCATCGCATCGAAACATCGGGACACCTTCGCCTCTATCAAGTGGTATCAGATTTCCAGGTTGCTCGATGAGATTTTACAGTTTTTCGTAGTTTAGATCGAGTCTGTTCTTCATACCTATAGTCCACGAAAAAGCCAAAAAAAATTAGGGTTAGTTCATCCTATCCGAACCAATCTGAGCCTTTGCATAATCTTTCTGTATTTGCTTTGTTGAATTTGCGGTTGCATCGTCGTGTCAAGTTGCTGGTCTTAGCGTCTAGTCCTTTAGAGTTTCGAGTTCTGTTCACAGGTTGTCACGTCGCCGCTGCCATATATCACCATCGCATCATCGTCATCGCTGCTGCCATATACCACCACCGCACCAACTTCATCACCGCTGCCATATACCACCACCACATATTCACCGCCAATCCGAGTCCATATACGCCAGCACATATCTGCCGCCATCACGCCAATCCGAGTCCACGTGCAACATATATCCGCCACCAGTCCGAGTTCCACCAGATTCATCTCCGCCACTAGTCCGAGTTCCACCAGATTCATCTCCGCCACCAGTCCTATTCCGAGTCTAGTATTTGTTCCTTTATTTTCGAGTTCCAGATCACGCGATACTACGAGTCGTGACCAAGTCGGACTCCCCAACTTTTGAGCTACCCGCAGTAGAAAAATAGTTCCAGTTTCAAAAAAAATTATGGCTAGGCAGTTTTTAGACCATTTGTAGACTTTTTCGAAAAAAAATTGTTGCGGAGCAAAAAAAAGAGGAAAAAAGTGCAAAAAAAGAAAAAAAAAGAGAAAAAAATTCAGAGTGTGCTCCTCCCTTGTTTACGTGCAGCGCCGTGATTTTGTTAGTGTTCTAGGTTCGCGTCTCTAGCACGGTCTAGCCTAGGACCAGCACAGTACCGTTGTTGAGCGTTTATTCAACTTTGCATCTCTGAATTGATTATTGCTGACCCTTTTTGCTACCATATTATAAGCCTTCCTAGCTCCACATTTCGTCGATCTTCTTGTATGTCATCATGGTGGCTTCAAAGTCCAGAAATATCCACTTGAACCTCTGTTCTTGTTCTCTTGGCATGCACCTTCATCTCCGTGCTTGACGATGCTCCAATGTTCATCCTTCTTGTCCGTGCTAGGCCCTTCAATTGCAAGCAACACAAATGTATCTAAGTTAGGCAGCATCATATTCTCATGAACACTGGAAACATTACCAAGAAACGAAAGTACCTGATAATTTAATTGGCGTATGCGAGCTCTAGCAATTGTTCCAAGAGGGAAAACAACTGGGGATATGGGTGTAACTGCGGTAGCCATGTCCTCATCATCCTCCCCTTCTTGAAAACAAAGCCGTCCTCGACGTTGCTTAGTCTGAAATGTGGCTAACAAAAGAGACAAGGTACGTTGTATATGTATATGTCATCCATTTTTACTGATCTCAGTTGGGGCACATGTGTCATGGTTATACAAGAGCACCCTTCACAAGTCGTGAAATATAAAGCCAATATATTATCACAAGAAGTCAAAGGCATGAAAGTATTGCAACTCAGTTTGCACATATAAGTGAAGCTCTTAATCATATCAAAAGATTGACAATGCTTATCATTAAACCATCCCAACATTGATGAACCATCACCAAGATTAGAGGTCATATCAAAATGATTAAACATTGGCACAATTATGTTCAAACTTATTTGATCCAAATTTGAGTTATTCCCTGATTCACATGGTTCTTTCGCATCAATATTTAATTCAATGGGTTCACTCAAAATTGTTTGATCACGTGGCAAAGTCAAATCATCAACAGAGTCCTCTAAAATAGCTGGTGTGATCAAAGTAGTAGGTAGCTCATGGCATGGTGCATTTAAATTAACAAGGCATTCATCATACTCATGTGGAGGTGGAAGATTAATACCTTTGTCATTACCTATTTTGGTTAACTCGGATGATGTAGGCAGTCTCTAGGTGGCGACAGGTCACGTGGTGGAGGTGATGTAGTGCTCACAACAATGGATGTTGTTGTCATAGTAGGCGCAGGGGTGGAAGGAACAACCGTTGCAACTCTTGGGATTTGCACCTTCTGCTTGTTTGTCGTCTGGGCAACACGTCTTGTTATCTCCTATTCAGCTTTGCAAGCAAGACGAAACAAACGGTCCATAGGATAACACTGTTCATGAATTAGTATCTCCTGAATGTCACGGTTTAATCCTCCCCAAAATCTATCCATAAAATCATCTTCAGTTTCTTCTAAAGAGGAATGCAGAAAGGTAGTCTGTAAATCATCATAATATTTCGTTACAGTGTCACTACCTTGTTTTAAATGTTGCAACATTTTAATCATGTCACGAGTATAATAAGTGGGAATGAAAGTATGTCGCATGGCAAGTTTCAAATCATCCCAAGTAGTAGGTATATCATTAGGGTGTAACTGACAATATTCACTCCACCAAACTATAGCATAACCAGTGAAAGAACCAACCGCAACCTTAACTTTTTTACATTCATCAAAATTATTGGAAGCAAATATATTATTTATGTCAAACTCCCATTCAATATATAAAGCAGGTCTAAAACGGCCATTAAATGTGGTATAGAAACAGTAACCTGATCATGTGCATCTGGATGTTTGTGCACCTCTCGCGACGATTGTGGTATTTGCATAGGTGGTGGCACGTCTCCCGCGATCGAAAAAGCCCATGAATTAACTCTGGATCATGTCATGATTAGTAGAAACAAGAAACAGAATCCAAAAATAATGTTCCTATGAACGACTGGGAAGTGGTGGTAAAATGCTCACAGTATAGCAAATCAAAGTCTTACAAGTTCTTACCCTGCAGCAGGAGGTGATGATAGAGGCAAAGGTGTCCCGTCTTTCGATGAGATGATGGATATCGCTTTGGTGGAAGTCGACTTTGACGATCCGACTACGAACGTGCGATGACGTCGCGCCTTAGCAATCGCTAAACCAACTTCGAGAGGTTATTGACCACGCCGGAGCACGATCAACCTAACCACGAGGGTCTGTTTCCTGCGAGCAAACGAAGAACAAGCAAGAAACTGAGATTGCAATCTGGATATTGCGAATATAAGATGAAAGCTTTATTGATCAAGGTGGGGTTCTGTGACGCCTTTGTCTGGTCATTGAACACAAACAAAGTACGCGAAGTTGCAGCTATGGCGAACTTTTAATCTAAACAAAACCCAAAGTCTAAACGACGCCCTAAGGGCTGTATATATGGAGGAAGAGGGGGGGAATTTCGTGGCCCTTGGGGAAGGGGTCCGAAACCAACCCTATCTCTTGTTTCCCCACACATGCGGACTCCAAAAACAGCCTATACTCAAGTATTTCGAAATTACATGGGCCTGGCCCAATAATAAGGTGACGCAGCACCTAGAATAGCCTCTAGACGAAAGTTATGAAGTAGCATCTTGTATATTTCGTCCAAGGCTTCATGCACGCATTATGGTGGCTTCAACGTCCTGAAATCATCACTTGTAACTCCGTTCTTGTTCCCCTTGCACATGCCATCATCTCCATGCTTGTTCTTGCTCCAATGTTCATCCTTCTCAAATCTAGGCCCTTCATTTGTAAGCAAAACAAATGTATCCAATTTAGGCAGCATCATATTCTCATGAACATTAGAATCATTACCAAGAAACGAAAGTACCTGGTAATTTAATTGGCGTGCGCGAGCTCTAGTAATCGGTCCAGTATGTATAGCAGCAGGGGCTGTGGGTCTAACAATGGTATTGATGTCCTCATCATCCTCCCCTTCTTGAAATGAAGTCGTCCTCGACGGAAGCTCATCTTCCTCACCCAAATAAGGCTTCAAATCTGCAATGTTAAAAGTGGGACTAACCCCAAAATCTGCAGGCAGGTCAAGTTTATATGCATTATCATTTATTTTCTCTAACACCTTAAAAGGACCATCAGCACGTGGCATTAGCTTTGATTTGCGCAAATTAGGAAACATATCCTTACGCAAATGGTAACCAAACAAGATCTCCAGGTGCAAAGACAATATGTTTTCTACCGTTATCTCCAGCAAGTTTATATTTAGCATTCATACGCTCAATGTTTTCCTTAGTTAACTCATGCATTTTTAAGATCAATTCAGCACGTTGTTTAGCATCAAAATTAACCTTCTCCGAAGATGGAAGAGGCAACAAGTCAATGGGTGCACGAGGTAGGAAACCATACACAATTTCAAAAGGGCACATCTTAGTAGTAGAATGCAACGAACGATTATAAGCAAATTCAATATGAGGCAAGCATTCTTCCCACATTTTCTTATTATTCTTCAAAACAGCCCTAAGCATAGTAGACAATGTTCTATTGACTACTTCTGTTTGACCATCAGTTGTGGGGGTGACAAGTAGTACTAAAAAGCAGTTTACTCCCCAACTTAGCCCATAAACATCTCCAAAAGTGACTAAGAAATTTAGTATCACGGTATGAAACAATAGTATTTGGCACACCATGCAAGCGAATAATTTCACGAAAGAACAAATCAGCAACATTAACAGCATCATCGCTTTTATGACATTGTATAAAGTGTGCCATTTTCGAGAACCTATCCACGACAACAAATATTCTATCCCTCCCCTTCTTTGTTCGAGGTAAACCTAAAACAAAGTCCATAGATATATCCTCCCAAGGAACACTAAGTACAGGCAAAGGCATATATAAACCATGAGGATTGAGTCGTGACTTAGGTTTTTGACATGTAGTGCAGCGAGCAACAAAACGCTCAACATCCCGTCTCATCTTTGGCCAAAAGAAATGTGTAGCAAGTATATCCTCCGTCTTCTTCACGCCAAAGTGTCCCATTAGTCCTCCTCCATGCGCCTCCTGCAACAACAAAAGACGAACGGAGCTAGCTGGAATGCATAGCTTGTTAGCACGAAACACAAATCCATCGTTAACGACGAACTTGTTCCATGTTCTACCTTCTTTACAATTCTGCAATACAACTTTAAATTCAGCATCATGCACATATTGATCTTTGATGGTCTCCAAACCAAATATTTTAAAGTCAAGTTGTGAAAGCATAGTATAATGACGAGACAATGCATCAGCAATAACATTTTCTATACCCTTCTTGTGTTTAATGACATAAGGGAAAGTCTCAATGAATTCAACCCATTTAGCATGTCTACGGTTCAGTTTTGCTTGACTTTTAATGTGTTTCAAAGATTCATGATCAGAATGTATAATAAATTCTTTGGGCCATAAATAATGTTGCCATGTTTCTAAAGTCCGAACATGAGCATATAATTCTTTATCATAAGTAGAATAGTTCAGACTAGGCCCACTCAATTTTTCAGAAAAGTATGCAACAGGTTTGCCATCTTGTAATAACACACCTCCTAATCCAATTCCACTAGCATCACATTCAAGCTCAAAAGTGGTGTAGGGTGGAACCCTAGAAGGCCAATCTTTCACGAAAGGAGCGGATCCCTACGAAGAACGTGATGAACACGAGGGGAAACACGAGAGGAACACGAGATAAATCACTCAACCAACAAGAATAGATGACACATGCGCTAGATCGATGAACACAAAGGTAAGATACAAGATCCAAAGTCAACAACGGACGATACAAACGGTAACCGGTTCTTCTCCGTGAGGAGGTCTTGATGGGGGCCACCCAAGAGGGGGTCTTGAATCCAAGGTGATCTTCTCTGAAGAGGGGCCGCAGTCTCTCTCGAGGAGGAGATCCGTAATGAATGAGCAATGCTCTATCTCACATATGAGCTAATCCTTTGCTAACCCTAGAAAGATGGAGGAGAAGGAGTATATATAGTCTAGGGGGTCGAAGGGGTACACGGGCCTCGACCTTTACTGTGCGCAGACAGGGGTGGCCGGATGTCCGCGCGACGGGCCGGATGTCCAGGGCTTCAGGAGGGGCCGGATGTCCGGGCTGGGGGCCGGATGTCCGGGCTGGAGGGCAAAACTTCTGGATGTTCTGTAGGGTGGCGCCGGATGTCCGGGCTTTTGGCCGGATATCCGGGCTGGACGCCGGATATCCGGGCCCTGTAGGCTTGGGCGTCTGGGCTGCTGCTGTTGTGGTTGCTCCAGGGGCCGAATGTCCGGGGACTTGGCCGGATGTCCGGGGCCTGGAAGGTGAACTTGCCCGTTTCCGTTGGTTCTCTACATCCGTGAACTTGGCGGCTTGTCCGTCTTCACGTGCATCCTCGGGAGGCTCCTCTTGACACCTAATCATGCATAGCATATCGGACTTAGGTAGTAGCCATGTCTCGAGTGGATCATATGTTATATCACTAAGGAAGGAAGTCACCTCGTTCTCGAGAGCTCTAGCTCGTGCTCGTGTCATAGGTCCTCTCGGCTCTTGATGAGACGATGGTAGGTCCATGGGGATGACCGTAGGATGCTCCGCATCATCTCCCCTCCCTTGGGAAAGATCCGACCTCGGATCGAAATCCTCATCACCATGGTACGGGGATAGATCTTTGATGTTGAAGATGTCGCTCACGGAGTACTTGTCGCATGGGATGTCGATCTTGTATGCGTTGTTGTTGTAGTGTGCAAGCACCTTGAAGGGTCCATCCGCTCGGGGTAGTAGCTTGGACTTGCGTTCCTTGGGGAAGCGATCCTTGCGAAGGTGTAGCCACACAAGATCTCCAACATTGAACATCATGGGTTGCTTGTTGACGTTGAGCTTGGTCGCGAGTCGTTGTACTTGGCGCTCGATGGTGTTTCTTGTATGTTCGTGCATCTTCTTGAGGAAGTTGACTCGGGCACTCGCGTCCATGTTTGTGCGCTCTTGTAGCGGTAGAGGTAGAATGTTCAATGGAGACAATGGGTTGAAGCCATAGACGACCTCGAAGGGGGACTTGCCGGTAGTCGAATGTCTTGCACGATTGTAGGCTTACTCGGCGATGGTAGGCACTCCTCCCACTCCTTGATGTTCTTCTTTATCAACACGCGTAGTAGAGTGGAGAGCGTGCGGTTGCTCACCTCCGTTTGGCCGTCGGTTTGTGGATGGTATGCCGAAGAGAACAAAAGCTTGATTCCGAGCTGGGCGCACAATGTCTTCCAAAAGTAACTCAAGAACTTGACGTCGCGGTCCGAGACAATCGTCTTTGGCACTCCATGAAGGCGCAAGATTTCCCTACAAAACAAATTTGCAACATGTGAAGCATCGTCTATCTTGTTGCAAGGAATGAAATGTGCCATTTTGGAGAATCGGTCCACAACAACAAAAACGGAATCCTTGCCATTTCGAGTTCTAGGCAAACCAAGCACAAAGTCCATGCTAATGTCTTCCCATGGGTGATATGGAATTGGAAGTGGCATATAGAGGCCATGAGACTGAGCTTTGGACTTAGCTTTGCGACATGTAGAGCATCGGTTGGTGAAGCGATTGACGTCGCGGAACATCTTGGGCCAAAAGTAGTTCTTGGAGAGCATAGCAAATGTCTTGTCGCGTCCAAAGTGTCCCAGGAGTCCGCCTCCATGAGATTCCTGCAAAAGCAACAAGCGAAGAGAGGACTCGGGGATGCAAAGTTTGTTAGCTCTCATAAGATATCCATCTTTGATGTAGTATCGATCCCAAGAAGTATGCGTCAAACACTTGGCATAAGGAATAGAAAATGTAGGATCATGCTGATACAAGTCTTTTATATGCTCAAAGCCAATGACATTTAACTCAAGTTGATTAACAAGCATGCATATACGGGAAAGTGCATCCGCCACAACATTTTCCTTACCTTTAATATACTTGATGACATAAGGAAACGACTCAATGAACTCACTCCATTTAGCATGACGCTTGTTCAACTTAGTTTGACCCTTAAGGTATTTAAGCGTTTCATGGTCGGTATGGATGATGAACTCATGAGGGCGTAGGTAATGTTCCCATTCATGCAAAACTCGCACCAAAGCATATAGCTCTTTGTCATAGATAGGGTAATTGAGTTGCGCTCCGGAGAGTTTCTCACTAAAATAAGCAATTGGGCGCTTCTCTTGCGTTAACACACCTCCTATGCCATTACCACTAGCATCGCAATGAATTTCGAAAGGTTTGTCAAAGTTGGGTAATGCAAGCACGGGAGCATGAGTAAGCAAATTCTTAAGCTCATTGAAAGCGATATCTTGAGATGTTCCCCAAACAAACGGTGCATTTTTCTTACTCAAAGCATGCAAAGGTGAAGCAATGGTGCTAAAATCCTTCACAAATCTACGATAGAAACCGGCTAAACCAAGAAAACTACGCACTTGTTGCAAATTGGTTGGTTGGGGCCAAGTTTTAATAGCATTGATCTTAGATTCATCAACATGAACACCCTTAGAAGATACTACAAAACCCAAGAAAACAAGCTTATCAACACCAAATAGGCATTTTTCCATATTAGCATAAAGTTGCTCTTTTCGAAGAGTTTGTAGCACGGTGCGAAGGTGGGTGACATGCTCTTTGAGAGATTTGCTAAACACAAGGATATCATCAAAGTAGACAACAACAAATTCACCAACGTAAGGGCGAAACACGTAATGCATAAGACGCATGAAAGTACCGGGTGCTTCCGATAAACCCATAGGCATGACTAACCACTCATATAGACCAAACTTTGTTTTCAAAGCGGTTTTCCATTCGTCACCCTCTTGTATGCAGATTTGATAGTAACCACTTTTAAGATCAATTTTGGAAAAGATAGTGGCACCGCAAAGTTCATCAAGCATATCATCAAGGCATGGAATGGGATACCTATAATGAACGGTGATAGCATTGATAGGTCTACAATCGGAACACATGCGAAAGCGACCATCTCGTTTTGGCACAAGAATGACCGGTACGGCACAAGGACTCAAACTTTCACGCACATGTCCATGGTCTATGAGATGCTTTACTTGCCTTTGAATTTCTTTGGTTTCTTCGGGGTTGACGCGGTAGGGCGCTTTGTTTGGAAGCGGCGCTCCGGGGATGAGATCAATTCGGTGCTCAATGCCTCGTAGTGGAGGTAGACCCGGAGGTAGCTCATCGGGGAAAACATCTTGGAATTCCTGCAATAAAGAAGATAACACCAAAGGTAGATCGTGAGAGTTGTTAGTTTTTGGTGCCTCATCCTTGCACAATAGGACATAGTGTAGGACACTTGATGGGTTCTCACACACTTCTCTCATCTCACGTTTGGTGGCAAATAGGACTAAGTTTTTCTTGTTGCTCATCGTGGAGGCACTCAATCTGGGCTTGTGGCGCTCACTCTCTTTTTGGTGGTTCACTCTCTCACTATTCTCTCCACGATGGGTGTTTTGCTTGTCGGCGAGCACTTGGCTTGGAGACATAGGACGTAGCACAAACTCTTTCCCTTTCATCTTGAAGCTATAGTGATTTGTACGCCCATTGTGAATGACACCTCGGTCAAATTGCCATGGCCGTCCAAGAAGGAGGTGGCACACGGTCATCGGAAGGACATCACACTCCAAAGTGTCTTCATAGGCGCCGATCTTGAAAGAGACTTGTACTCTCTGCTCGACTAGTATGGTGCCGGTGTCGCTTAGCCATTGAACCTTGTAGGGCTTCATCTTGACCAATTGGAGTTTGGAGCATAGTTCTTCACTTGCCAAGTTATGGCAACTCCCTCCATCGATGATGACCTTGACGGACCGTCCATTGATGCCGGCCTTTGTGTGGAAGATATGGCATCTTTGATCTTAGTCTTGTTGATGTTGAGGAGTCAAGACCTTGGAGACAACAAGAGCGGGACTTGAGTCTTCGTCACAAAAGATGTGATCATCTTCTTCTTCATTGTTCACTTGTCGGTGCATGGCCACTTGCTCAAGAGCTTCCATTTCTCCTTCACTCATGGAGTCGTAGGTGCCGTCGTCGTTGAGGATCATGGTGCGCTTGTTTGTGCACTCAAAGGACTTGTGGCCTCGGCCTCCGCATGTGAAACATTTGATTGAACTTGTGTTGATGGTCTCATCGGTTGGAGTAGATGATCATGAAGCTTTCGGCTTGAAGTTGCTTGTAGTAGGAGGACGACTTGAGCTTGTCGAAGCTTTCTTGTAACTTGACTTGTCGCCATTGCTCGTGGTGGGAGTCGTCGAAGCTTGATTGTTGGAGAGGCCATAGGACTTGGATGAGAACTTGGCATACTTGAAGTCGTCTTGTACTTGCCGTTCTGCTTTGGTAGCTTGATGCACTAGCTCGATGAGGTTCGAGTATGGTTGGAAATCGGCAATCTTCTTGATAGGGTGATTGAGTCCATTCAAGAAACGTGCCATAGTTTGCTCATCATCTTCTTTGACATTGGCTCGTATCATGGCAATCTCCATTTCCTTATAGTACTCTTCAACGCTCTTGGTTCCTTGCTTGAGTTGTTGGAG
Organism: Aegilops tauschii subsp. strangulata; assembly: GCF_002575655.3. Lineage (NCBI taxonomy): Eukaryota > Viridiplantae > Streptophyta > Magnoliopsida > Poales > Poaceae > Aegilops > Aegilops tauschii. The sequence continues at coordinate 344,442,698 of NC_053041.3, forward strand.
TTTCTTGAAGAGGTCGCGGTTGTAGTAGTTTGGCACGAATCGTGCTCTCATGACATCCTTCATTTGTGCCCAAGTGGTGATGGGTGGTTCACCTCTTGCCGCATGGCGCTCAATGACTTGTTCCCACCAAATGAGGACGTAGTCTTGGAATTCGAGGGATGCCATTGCGATCTTCTTCTCTTCTTCGTAGTTGTGCAAGCGGAAGATTTTGTCAACCTTCAATGCCCAGGATATGTAGTCTTCGGGGTCATTGCTTCCGGTAAACTTGGGCATGGTGAACTTTAGCTTGCCATATCGTTGCTCTTCATTGTGTTGGGGTCGGGGATGATGACGCCCATGTCGGTGAGGATTGGAAATCTCATGTCGCTCTTGGCGAGGAGGGTTGTCTTCCTCATGTTGCTCTTGGTGAGGAGGGTTGTCTTCCTCATGATGCTCTTGGCGAGGAGGTGGTCCATTGTCTTCTTGCTCTCGATGGACTTGACATTCTTGTCTCGCATGAGGAGGAGCTTGTCGATCGTGACGAGGAACTTGTCGATCATGTCGAGGAGCTTGTCGATGCACACGTGCTTCGTAAATCCTTTCTTGAGCTTCGTCGCGAAGTCCTTCTTGATGTAGTCGAGCTTGTCGGCCTCGATTGGCTACGGCACGACTTGAGTCTTGAAGAGCACGTTGCGCCTCAAGTGCTTGAGCTTCACGTAGTTGTCGTTCTTGACGTTGCGCCTCGGCGTCTTGTGCATCTTGATGTTGTCGCGCTCGCTCCTCTTGTTCTTGTTGTCGTTGGCATTGCCGTTCTTGTGCTTGTGCGAAAGCAGCTTGGTTGTGACGATGTCGATGCTCTTGAGAGTCGGTGTCGTGTAGAGGATTGCGGTTAGCTTGACGGTCTTGACGCGCGGCACGACGAAGAGTGTTCGATGTCGGTGTACTCGAACCGGAGATGGTGTCGTCGTAGTGTCGACTTGAGCGGCTCCGTCTTGACGAGGACGAAGTTGTAGAAGAGCGGACCATCATGGTTCGGATATCTTCTTTGAGGGAACTCATGGATGTGTCGAAGTAGTCTCTTGTACGTTGCTCAGATTGTCGTAGATCGGTGGCGAGGTTGTCGATGCGATCGCCCAAAGCAAGTTGTTCTTGATGCAAAGCTCGGTGTGCACCAAATAGTTGAGTCTTGGTGACGTAGGATGACATGTCGTCGTCTTGCTCCAAGAAGAGTGGATTGGTAGAAGTACTTGGCCTATCCATCATTCCAAACAAAGATATGTGAGTGGGAGAAAGAGAAGAACCAATACCAAATGTACCTTGACCGATGTTGAAAATGGATCAAAGATCACTCCAATGTCAAGGAAATAGCACAATTGGTACCGTTTCTTGTCGGTTCTCACACCTACACAAGTAAAAGCTTATGGTGGAGCTTGGCTAGGATGGTGGCACAAAATTTGATGCAATTGTAAGTGAGACTCAATAATGTTGGAAAAGATTCACAAATTTGCAAATGCGACAAGTAGACCAATAGCAAGATATGGTACACGGAAACACACACGCAAATAGATAAGTGGGGTTGGGCAACCAAGGGTGAGCCAAAATGTGGAATCCACCAAGATGCTCTTGTTGCACAACACTAGAGAGACGCTAGCACGATTGCACAATAGGCGGATACAAACTTGTGCACAACCTACTAAGCAAAAATGCAACGACTTCTATCCCAAGTATGCTATATGTATGATGTTTCTGTGCTTTGATCCAAGATGAACGAGTATGACAATCTTAATGTTGTATGATGCTATGGTTCTTGCTTAAGCTCTTTGCTTATCTTTCTCCTTTTTGCTTAAAAGCTTGTTTGGCTCCTTGTTCTTTGAGCTCTTTTCTTATGCAATGCTTCACGAACCAAGATAGCAATTGTGTATGCGAAGACAGCTTTGTGACACAAGAGATGATACCAAGATATGCAACACGATTGATGAGGACATCAATACCATTGTTACACCCACAGCCCCTGCTGCTATACATACTGGACCGATTACTAGAGCTCGCGCACGCCAATTAAATTACCTGGTACTTTCGTTTCTTGGTAATGATTCTAATGTTCATGAGAATATGATGCTGCCCAAAATTGGATACATTTGTTTTGCTTACAAATGAAGGGCCCAGCTTTGAGAAGGATGAACATTGGAGCAAAAACAAGCATGGAGATGATGGCATGCGCATGGGGAACAAGAACGGAGTTACAAATGATGATTTCAGGACGTTGAAGCCACCATAATGCGTGCATGAAGCCTTGGACGAAATATACAAGATGCTACTTCATAACTTTCGTCCAGAGGCTATTCTAGGTGCTGCGTCACCTTATTATTGGACCAGGCCCATGTAATTTCGAAATACTTGAGTATAGGCTGTTTTTAGAGTCCGTATGTGTGGGGAAACAAGAGATAGGGTTGGTTTCGGACCCCTTCCCCAAGGGCCACGAAATTCCCCCCTCTTCCTCCATATATACAGCCCTTAGGGCGTCGTTTAGACTTTGGGTTTTATTTAGATTAAAAGTTCGCCATAGCTGCAACTTCGCGTACTTCGTTTGTGTTCAACGACCAGACAAAGGCGTCACAGAACCCCACCTTGATCAATAAAGCTTTCATCTTATATTCGCAATATCCAGATTGCAATCTCAGTTTCTTGCTTGTTCTTCGTTTGCTCGCAGGAAACAGACCCTCGTGGTCAGGTTGATCGTGCTCCGGCGTGGTCAATAACCTCTCGGAGTTGGTTTAGCGATTGCTAAGGCGCGATGTCATCGCACGTTCGTAGTCGGATCGTCAAAGTCGACTTCCACCAAAGCGATATCCATCATCTCATCGAAAGACGGGACACCTTTGCCTCTATCAAGTGGTATCAAATTTCCAGGTTGCTCGGTGAGATTTTACAGTTTTTCGTAGTTTAGATCGAGTTTGTCCTTCATACCTATAGTCCACAAAAAGCCAAAAAAAATAGGGTTAGTTCATCCTATCCGAACCAATCTGAGCCTTTGCATAATCTTTTATGTGTTTGCTTTGTTGAATTTGCGGTTGCATCGTCGTGTCAAGTTGCTGGTCTTAGCGTCTAGTCCTTTAGAGTTTCGAGTTCTGTTCACAGGTTGTCACGTTGCCGCTGCCATATATCACCACCGCATCATCATCATCGCTGCTGCCATATACCACCACCGCACCAACTTCATCGCCGCTGCCATATACCACCACCACATATTCACCGCCAATCCGAGTCCATATACGCCACCACATATCCGCCGCCATCACGCCAATCCGAGTACACCTGCAACATATATCCGCCACCAGTCCGAGTTCCACCAGATTCATCTCCGCCACCAATCCTAGTCCAAGTCAAGTATTTTGTTACTCTGTTTTGGATTTCCAGATCACGCCATACTCCGAGTTGTGACAGAGAAGGGCTCCCAAACTTTTGTGTTACCCGCAGTAGAAAAATAGTTCCAGTTTCAAAAAAAAACTAAGTCTGGAAAATTCTGGCTAGGCAGTTTTTAGACCATTTGTTGACTTTCTCGAAAAAAATTTGTTGCGGAGCAAAAAAAAGTGAAAAAAAAATTCAGAGTGTGCTCCTCCCTTGTTTACGTGCAGCGCCGTGATTTTGTTAGTGTTCTAGGCTAGCGTCTCTAGCACGGTCTAGCCTAGGACCAGCACAGTACCGTCGTTGAGCGTTTATTCAACTTTGCATATCTGAATTGATTATTGCTGACCCTTTTTGCTACCATATTATAAGCCTTCCCAGCTCCACATACATCTACGTCGTGCGTTTGACTCTCCCTGGTAATCGCTCTATCCAAGCTTTGAGAGTTTTGACTACAACGGTCGCCGATCACCACCTGCTGCTGGGTAAGAACTGGTAAGAATTTGAGATTCGCTTGAAGGATTTGTGACACACCACCATCACCACCACTTCCTAGTAGTCTGTAGGATCATATTCTTTTGTGTTTCTATTGCTGCTAACCATGGCAGGATCACAAGCCGATGAGACTAATTGGGAGAACATGACGAACAAGGGGTTGCATGATAAATTTCAGCAAATGATGAGTGGCCAGGTGGGAGATGTGCTAAACAGATTTGAAGAGGCTATGGAGAAGATAGATGCCGTGGAGAAGTCGTTTGAGACAAAGCTGGATAACAGGTTTAATGAATTGCTCAAGCGTCTTCCCCAACCACCACCGGCTGCACCTGTCGCACCTCTACAACCACATCTCCAGCGCCGCCTTCCAAATCTAGTTTGACAAGCACATCTCGTTCCAATTGAGACTGGTCAATATTCGGGTGCCGCTGCACCTACTGTTGATGCTTCTTTGGCTCCTGCTACTGCGGCGGCTGAGGAGGATGACGATTATGCGGGCGATTATGAGGATGAGGTTGATCAAAATCAGAACTACGTGCAGCCACCAGCACCACCTCCAACAGGTCGACCTCAGGTATATATTCGCAACGGTAGGCCTGCACCACCACCTCAGGTACGAGATCATGACCATGTTCCTAAACTGAAATTGAATATTCTACCGTTTGAGGGTAGATACATTCCTGATGTATATCTTACTTGGGAGTTAGAAACTGAACAACGTTTTACATGTTTACAATATCCCGAGGAGAGACGGGTTGCTGCTGTTGTTTGTGCTTTCACTAGTTTTGCATGTGTATGGTGGTCTGAACATTGTAGATTATATCCTATTCCAGCTACTTGGGCTGCTTTGAAAACTGCTATGCGTACTCGTTGGGTTCCACCATATTATCAACGTGAATTGCTTCAAAAACTGCAGCGTTTACGACAAGGGAAAAATTCTGTAGAAGAATATTATCAGGAATTACAAACTGGCATGATTAGATGTGGTATTGTTGAGGAGAATGAAGCTATGCTTGCACGTTTTATGGGTGGTTTAAATAGAGAGATTTAGACCATTCTAGAGTATAAGGAGTATACTAATATCACTCGTTTATTCCATCTTGCTTGTAAAGCTGAACGTGAAGTGCAGGATCGACAAGCATTGGTGCGAACTAACTTTTCTGCAGGTCGACCTTCATCATGGACACCGCGTGCATCTTCTACTTCCACTGCACCAGCACCTCCATCAGGTTCCACCTCCAGCCGTGATACAAGAAAGCAGGCACAACCACCACTATCTGCCAAGAGCGCACCTGCCGGGCCTGCACAGAGCTCTTCTTCTTCCATGGCATCAACAGGGCACACAAGTGATATTATTTGTCGTCGTTGTAAGGGAAGAGGACATTATGCGCGAGAATGCAAATCTCAGCGTGTAATGATTGCTACTGAGGATGGTGGGTATGAGTCCGCTAGTGACTATGATGAGGAAACTTTGGCTCTTATTACACGTGAAGAACATGGTGGAGATGATTCTGAAAATGAGACGCAATACATGGCTCCTGAAGGCGCTGACAGGTATGAATGTTTAGTTGCTCAACGTGTTTTGAGTGTGCAGGTCACACAAGCAGAGCAAAATCAGAGGCATAATTTGTTCCATACAAAGGGAGTTGTGAAGGAACGTTCTGTTCGCGTCATCATAGATGGAGGGAGCTGTAACAACTTGGCTAGCATGGAGATGGTGGAGAAACTATCTCTCACCACAAGACCACATCCACATCCTTACTACATCCAATGGTTCAACAACAGCGGCAAGGTTAAGGTAACACGTACTATTCGTGTACATTTTAGTATCTCTACATATGCTGATTATGTTGATTGTGATGTGGTACCCATGCAAGCATGTTCCTTATTACTTGGTAGACCATGGCAATTTGATAAAAATTCTGTACACCATGGTAGAAACAATCAGTATACTCTTGTTCATAAGGATAAAAATATTACTTTGCTTCCTATGACTCCTGATTCCATTTTGAAAGATGACATTAATAGAGCTAATAAAGCAAAACAGGAGAAAAATAAGAGTGAAAATCAGATTGTGGCAAACGAATTTGAGCAACAAATGAAACCTAATAATAAACCATCTAGTGTTGTTTCTGAAATTAAATTCAGAAGTGCATGTTTACTTGCCACAAAATCTGATATTGATGAGCTAGATTTCAACAAATCTGTTTGCTATGCTTTTGTGTGCAAAGAGGCATTATTTTCATTCGAGGACGTGCCTTCCTATTTGCCCCCTGCTGTCACTAACATTTTGCAGGAGTTCGCTGACGTCTTTCCACAAGACGTGCCACCGGGATTACCACCTATTCGAGGGATTGAGCATCAAATTGACTTAATTCCCGTTGCATCGCTACCCAACCGTGCACCATACCGTACCAATCCAGAGGAGACGAAGGAGATTATGCGTCAAGTACAGGAGCTGCTCGACAAAGGTTATATACGCGAATCTCTTAGTCCTTGTGTTGTTCCTATTATACTTGTGCCTAAAAAGGATGGTACATCGCGTATGTGTGTTGATTGTAGAGGCATTAATAACATTACTATTCATTATCGTCATCCTATTCCTAGGCTAGATGATATGCTTGATGAATTGAGTGGCTCTACAATATTTTCCAAAGTTGATTTGCGTAGTGGATACCATCAAATTCGTATGAAACTGGGAGATGAATGGAAAACAGCATTTAAAACTAAGTTTGGTTTATATGAGTGGTTAGTCATGCCTTTTGCGTTAACTAATGCACCTGGTACTTTCATGAGACTAATGAACGAAGTTTTACGTGCTTTTATTGGACGATTTGTGGTAGTCTATTTTGATGATATACTGATTTATAGCAAATCTTTGGAAGAACATTTGGAACATTTACATGCTGTTTTTATTGCTCTACATGATGCACGTTTGTTTGGTAACCTTGGGAAGTGCACCTTTTGCACCGACCGAGTATCTTTTCTTGGCTATGTTGTTACTCCACAGGGAATTGAAGTTGATAAAGCCAAGATTGAAGCTATTGAGAGTTGGCCGCAGCCCAAACGGTCACACAAGTGAGGAGTTTCCTTGGCCTCGCTGGTTTCTATAGGCGTTTTGTGAGAGATTTCAGCACCATTGCTGCACCTCTCAATGAGCTTACAATGAAGGATGTGCCTTTTGTTTGGGGTACCGCACAGGAAGAAGCCTTCACGGTATAGAAAGATAAGTTGACACATGCTCCTTTACTCCAACTTCCTGATTTTAATAAGACTTTTGAGCTTGAATGTGATGCTAGTGGAATTGGATTAGGAGGTGTGTTATTACAAGATGGTAAACCTGTTGCATACTTTTCTGAAAAATTGAGTGGGCCTAGTCTGAATTATTCTACTTAAACTATATGCTCTTGTTCGGACTTTAGAAACATGGCAACATTATTTATGGCCCAAAGAATTTGTTATACATTCTGATCATGAATCTTTGAAACATATTAAAAGTCAAGCTAAACTGAATCGTAGACATGCTAAATGGATTGAATTCATTGAAACTTTCCCTTATGTCATTAAATACAAGAAGGGTAAAGAAAATGTTATTGCTGATGCATTGTCTCGTCGCTATACTATGCTGTCACAACTTGACATCAAAATATTGGTTTGGAGACCATCAAAGATCAATATGTGTATGATTCTGATTTTAAATATGTTTTGCAGAATTGTAAAGAAGGAAGAACCTGGAACAAGTTTGTCGTTAATGATGGATTTGTGTTCCATGCTAACAAGCTATGCATTCCAGCTAGCTCTCTTCGTCTTTTGTTGTTGCAGGAGGCGCATGGAGGAGGATTAATGGGGCACTTTGGCCTGAAGAAGACGGAGGACGTACTTGCTACACATTTCTTTTGGCCAAAGATGAGACGGGATGTGGAGCGTTTTGTTGCTCGCTGCACTACATGTCAAAAAGCTAAGTCATGACTCAATCCTTATGGTTTATATATGCCTTTGCCTGTACCTAGTGTTCCTTGGGAGGATATATCTATGGACTTTGTTTTAGGTTTACCTCGAACAAAGAAGGGGAGGGATAGCATATTTGTTGTCGTGGACAGATTCTCAAAAATGGCACACTTTATACCATGTCATAAAAGCGATGATGCTGTTAATGTTGCTGATTTGTTCTTCCGTGAAATTATTCGTTTGCATGGTGTGCCAAATACTATTGTTTCAGATCGTGATACTAAATTTCTTAGCCACTTTTGGAGATGTTTATGGGCTAAGTTGGGGACTAAACTGCTTTTTAGTACTACTAGTCACCCCCAAACTGGTGGACAAACTGCAGTAGTCAATAGAACATTGTCTACTATGCTTAGGGCTGTTTTGAAGAATAATAAGAAAATGTGGGAAGAATGCTTGCCTCATATTGAGTTTGCTTATAATCGTTCATTGCATTCTACTACTAAGATGTGCCCTTTTGAAATTGTGTATGGTTTCCTACCTCGTGCACCTATTGATTTGTTGCCTCTTCCATCTTCGGAGAAGGTTAATTTTGATGCTAAACAACGTGCTGAATTGATCTTAAAAATGCATGAGTTAACTAAGGAAAACATTGAGCGTATGAATGCTAAATATAAACTTGCTGGAGATAAGGGTAGAAAACATGTTGTGTTTGCACCTGGAGATCTTGTTTGGTTACATTTGCGTAAGGATAGATTTCCTGATTTGCGCAAATCAAAGCTAATGCCACGTGCTGATGGCCCTTTTAAGGTGTTAGAGAAAATAAATGATAATGCATATAAACTTGAGCTGCCTACAGATTGTGGGGTTAGTCCCACTTTTAACATTGCATATTTGAAGCCTTATTTGGGTGAGGGAGATGAGCTTCCGTCGAGGACGACTTCATTTCAAGAAGGGGAGGATGATGAGGACATCAATACCATTGGTACACCCACAGCCCCTGCTGATATACATACTGGACCAATTACTAGAGCTCGCGCACGCCAATTAAATTACCAGGTACTTTCGTTTCTTGGTAATGATTCTAATGTTCATGAGAATATGATGCTGCCTAAATTGGATACATTTGTTTTGCTTACAAATGAAGGGCCTAGCTTTGAGAAGGATGAACATTGGAGCAAGAACAAGCATGGAGATGATGGCATGCGCATGGGGAACAAGAACGGAGTTACAAGTGATGATTTCAGGAAGTTGAAGCCACCATACTGCGTGCATCAAGCCTTGGACGAAATATACAAGATGCTACTTCATAACTTTCGTCCAGAGGCTATTCTAGGTGCTGCGTCACCTTATTATTGGGCCAGGCCCATGTAATTTCGAAATACTTGAGTATAGGCTGTTTTTAGAGTCCGTATGTGTGGGGAAACAAGAGATAGGGTTGGTTTCGGACCCCTTCCCCAAGGGCCACGAAATTCCCCCCTTCCTCCATATATACAGCCCTTAGGGCACTGTTTAGGCTTTGGGTTTTGTTTAGATTAAAAGTTCACCATAGCTGCAACTTCGCATACTTCGTTTGTGTTCAACCACCAGACAAAGGCGTCACAGAACCCCACCTTGATCAATAAAGCTTTCCTCTTATATTCGCAATATCCAGATTGCAATCCTAGTTTCTTGCTTGTTCTTCGTTTGCCTGTAGGGAACAGACCTTCGTGGTCAGGTTGATCGTGCTCCGGCGTGGTCAATAACCTCTCGGAGTTGGTTTAGCGATTGCTAAGGCGCGACGTCCTCGCACGTTCATAGTCGGATCGTCAAAGTCGACTTCCTCCAAAACGATAGCCACCATCTCATCGAAAGACGGGATACCTCGCCTCTATCATCAGGTTGATTGTGCTCCGGCGTGGTCAATAACCCCTCGGAAGTTGGTTTAGCGATTGCTAAGGCGCGACGTCTTCGCACGTTCGTAGTCGGATCGTCAAAGTCGACTCCCACAGAAAACGATTGCTATCTCATCGAAACATCGGGACACCTTTGCCTCTATTAATGCTCCTTTACTCCAACTTCCTGATTTTAATAAGACTTTTGAGCTTGAATGTGATGCTAGTGGAATTGGATTAGGAGGTGTGTTATTACAAGATCCTGTTGCATACTTTTCTGAAAAATTGAGTGGGCCTAGTCTGAACTATTCTACTTATGATAAAGAATTATATGCTCTTGTTCGGACCTTAGAAACATGGCAACATTATTTATGGCCCAAAGAATTCGTTATAAATTCTGATCATGAATCTTTAAAACACATTAAAATTCAAGCAAAACTGAACCGTAGACATGCTAAGTGGGTTGAATTCATTGAGACTTTCCCTTATGTCATTAAACACAAGAAGGGTAAAGAAAATGTTATTGCTGATGCATTGTATCGTCGTTATACTATGCTTTCACAACTTGACTTTAAAATATTTTGTTTGGAGACCATCAAAGATCAATATGTGCATGATGCTGAATTTAAAGATGTATTGCATAATTGTAAAGAAGGTAGAACATGGAACAAGTTCGTCGTTAACGATGGATTTGTGTTTCGTGCTAACAAGCTATACATTCCAGCTAGCTCCGTTCGTCTTTTGTTGTTGCAGGAGGCGCATGGAGGAGGACTAATGGGACACTTTGGCGTGAAGAAGACGGAGGATATACTTGCTACACATTTGTTTTGGCCAAAGATGAGACGGGATGTTGAGCGTTTTATTGCTCGCTGCACTACATGTCAAAAAGCTAAGTCACGACTCAATCATCATGGTTTATATATGCCTTTTCCTGTACCTAGTGTTCCTTGGGATGATATATCTATGGACTCTGTTTAGGTTTACCTCGAACAAAGAAGGGGAGGGATAGCACATTTGTTGTCGTGTCGATTCTCGAAAATGGCACGCTGATGTAGGGTAGAACCCTAGATGGCCGATCTTTCACGAAAGGAGCGGATCCCAACGAGGAACACGGAGAACACGAGGGGATAACGAGGAGAAACACAAGAGAAATCACTCAACCAACAAGAATAGATCACACATGCGCTAGATCGATAAACACAAAGGTGAGATACAAGATCCAAGTCCAACAAAGGACGATACAATGGTAACCGGTTCTTCTCCGTAAGGAGGTCTTGATGGGGCCACCCAAGAGGGGGTCTTGAATCCGCTTGGAAGGATCTTCTCCGATGGAGGCACGTCTCCGAGGAGAAGGTAACCAAGTGGATGAGCAAAGCTCTCACACAAACATGAGCTAATCCTTTGCTAACCCTAGTACGGAGCTAGGGGAAAAGTATATATAGTCCAAGGGGTAAGTTGGGGGGATACATGGGGGTGAAACCCCTTTCAGTGCGCACAGGCAGGGCGGTAGTACCGGTCGCGGGGGCGGTTGTACCGCTGGGAGCCCAGGTGCTGGCTCCTGGTGGCGCACGCGAAAAGGAGTAGCGGTTGTACCAGTTGCCGGGGCGGTTGTACCGGTGTTGTGGCTGTTACGGGGATAAACCGGTGCTGAACCGGCCTTGCACCGCTTGATCACAGAAGCTTGACCGGTTGTTGGGCGGTGGTTGAGCGGTTGTACCGCTTGTGGGCCTTCAGCGGTAGTACCGCTTTGTGTGGGCAGTAGTACCGCGCGGGCTGTAACAGCTGGCTCTCCTTCCCTCGCTCCTTCGCACACTTGGCCTTGGTCCTTAGGCTCTTCATGGTCTCCTCGGATGTACCTGAGTATGCACAAGGTCCGCGCTTGAGGTAGCATCCATGTCTTACATGCGGAAATAGAAGATTCGGAAAGGAGCGAGTTCACCTTGTGTCCAATGGCGTATGCTTGAGGTCTCAACATGTGGGCACTAGGGGCTTGGGGAGAAGTCGTGGTGTACATGGGGTGATCATAGGATGCTCCGCATCATCTCCCCTCCCTTGGGAAAGATCTGACCTCGGATCGAAAACCTCATCACCATGGAAACGTGTGTCGTGGACGGACTTGTAGTAGGACAAAGTGGAAGACATTGCGCAATCCAAGTACTCCAAGGTGTCTCCGGAGTGGTATACATCCAAAAAGAGCAAACACAAGCGACACTCGGAAATACTATGGTTAGCGCACACAAAGTGTCCATCATGTAGGAATGAGTCTGTGCCACAAGATTGTTCGTAACAAAGGGCATAAAGCTTAACAAGATGATATAGAATGATATGCAAAGCGTTCATGGAAGCAAAAGCATTCATTGAGCACACAATTGTGTTGTGAATATGATCAACGCAACCACGGTGCAAAATGATGTCATAGTGAGACGGTTTATCAATAGCATGAATATGGCAATGGATGCTCAATATGATTATGTTATCATGCAATTGATGGTAAACAATATGATCAAGACGTATGAAGATGCCATCAAGAAAGATCACAACAAATTTGCTAAGGAAATGCACAAACTTATATATCATGGATGACATAGAAATACAAGATGCAACAAGGCAATCATAATGTGAGTCAATCCATGCATAAGATGCAAATTTGTCATGTGTATGATATGTCCATCGAGCATGACATGTGTGAGCACAATCAACAAATATGGAGGTGTTGGTGCAATGTGTCAAAGGAGTGTTGATGTACCAATGCTCAATGTCATGGCATGAGTGGAGTTCCGGGGGTGCATCCAATAAATCCAAGCGCTCCTCAATGTGAAGGTCCATAGAGCCAATCTTCAATGTCGCTCCTCCGTTCGCGAGATGTATCATGTAGACAACAAGAAGAAAACAACAATGAAAGAATGACCCATCTGATATGTGTATTTGAGGATGGCTCAAAGGGAAAGAGTTCACCTTTATGAGGATGTGGAGAATGTTGGTGTCGCGCATCGTGTACTCCTTTACATGACCAAGTTGTCGCATGACGGCACCGCGTTGTGGATCCTCCAAAACGAAACAACATGACAAACACTCGGAAAAACAAATGAGGTTAGCGGAAGTGCAAAACCTATCATTCGTGTGGTAATATACCCAACAAGTGTATGCATCATGCTCATCATGAGGAAGGACAAGGGAGTAGTGCATAGTATGGAGGCATAAGATGCGAGAACAACCAAAGACAATAGGCTCAATCAAATAAGCATGCATCACAAGTAAGTTGCTAAATTCTCCAAGATCAATAAGCATAGATGCAACAATTGGAGGCAAGCGACAATGAACAAGGTTTATCATGTGAGAGGCATGAACATGTATGTCATCAACCCAAGAAAGCGAGTAAGAAAGGAACATGGGTGATGCGACAAAGCAAGCAATCATATTGATGAAGTGGTGCAAGCTAGTAGTGCGAAGATGCAACATACTAGAAGGAATCATGGCAAGCATGTCATGTGTGCAAATAGTGGGCATGAATAATTCACATGTCATAGCACAAGCATGAAAGCAAGATATGAGGAAAGTAGCATCAATGTATTGGCGAGAGGCCATGTGTAAATAGCAATGGGACATCATGACTCTCCCAACACAACAAGCATCAATAGTATGAGGCACATGATAAACATGGCAAGAGCAACAAGGATCTCCACCAAGCATGCAAATACACATAGGAGTAGCATAATGGTGAATCATGGGTAGATGCAAGCAAGGGTCACAATTGCATGGCAAAGGCATAGAAACAAGCATAACATGCAAAGTGAACACGGGAAAATGAGCATAAGGTGACAAATGGTAAATAGCCCATAGCCGTGTGAGAGACAAGTAAAAGAGATGCGCGTAGTGCTTGCGCGAAGGGAATGGTGGTAAGGATAGTCCACGGGATCCCAAATCATCGTTGCTCGCAAGAGCACGTTTCGTCAACTCTTGGGATTGAGAGGTTGACGAGTATACGTGAGTACCTACACAAAACAAAGACAAGGGGAAAATTGTGTGTGCGTGGTATATGTACACATCATCCATCATGATGCACACGTGCTTGAGTTGGTTAGCGCCAAATATCCAATGCTCAAATAAATGAGATGTGTGATATATAAACATGTCATCCATCATGATAGGTTTGGTGTTATGTATAGCATAATGGAGACTCAAATTGTGTAATGCATCACTAGTGATATCTAGAGCATTGTTATGAATGGTATGCATATGGTGCGAGCAATTATGGGAATCATGCAAAGTATGGAATGCATCAAAATCTCCTAATATGTATGAGGAAACTATGGGGGTCTCCTCCTGAGCATTAGTGGAAACATCACACGGAGAATATTGACAACATCCAAAACAATGCATATTTGGAACAATGTGATCATGGCATGGTATAGTAGATGAATTGCGCAACTCATGTAAAGGAAGCATGGCAATATCATCACATGAAAAACAAAAGCCAATGACCATCATCTCGTCATCTATGCCATAAGTGCAAATGGGATTTATTTTAATGGGGCATGCATAGTTACTATGTTGTGATTGAAATGATGCAATATGAGAGATCTCATTCATAGCATATGACAAGTTTAAAGGGTTGTCGAACATGATATGACCAAAAGAATGTTTACATGATATCCTATGGAGCATAGCATCACAACTAGGCAGCTCAACATGCTCAGCGTCGTATTTATCATAAATTGGTAAGTCATGACATGAAGAAGTCGCACTAGCATGAAGCATGGGAATAGGTGTGCCAACATCATGTAAGCAATCGTTCGTGAGATAGTCCACTAGTGGGACAAGAGAAGCACCATCACCTATGTTACCTTCGGAACATCGCTCATGTGTTGTAGGTGAGGTGGTGAAGAACAAGTCGTTGTCATCTTCATCTTGATGGAACCATGTGGGGGGTGTATCATCGTCAGCCATGGCCATCGTTGTTTCCATTGGAGGTATGGAGTCATCGAGGGTAGGCATGTCGTGATGTAGGAGACCTAGCACCAAAGAACAAAACACACTCGGAGTAGAGGTTAAGTCATTAGAAATCATAGTGGCCTCACATGCCGTCTCAACTACCTCACTCACTAAGTGTTGTGGCTCACTCACTCCCGGTATGATGCTCTCACTCGTATGGTTGGTGGAGTCACTCAAATGGCTCTCAACCTCACATAGGATGTGTCGCATGCTCTCAAGTGTGGGGCTAGTGGTGGTCACCCTCATCCTCTCATAGGAAATGCACTCAATGTCACATATGGTGGAGTCACTCATCTCACTCATGGGTTGGTGGCTCTCCTCACATGGGAATTGGGTCATGTTATGATATGTGGGTGTCGGAGAGATGTTGGTGCAAATGTCTCCATGCTCAACTCCTATCGCCGCCTTAGTTGAAGGGATAGTCCCATGCTCAACCTTCTTGTCACCGTCTTGTTGTTGGAGGCCCATATGATGTGGCACCTCGTAGCTCGTCTCCATGACCGAAGGGAATTTCCCATGCTCGGCCATCTTCCGTGAGGGGCTTCCGAAGATGGAAGTGTCGCCCTCGCTCGTAGGTGGTCGCCTTGTTGTTGAAGATGTCGATGTTGGCGAACTCATGGGAAGTAGGCGAAGATGCCGTACGTCCAAAGGCGACGATTCCTTGAGAACACTTGGCGAAGATGCCGAAGTGGTTGGTGTAGCCGTAGCTCCATCGTGGTGGTGCTCGTCTCGCGGTCTTCTCATTTGCTCATGAAGCTTGGACTTAGTGTGAAGTAGGGCTTGTTGGGATTTGTGCATTTACGCTTGAGGAGCATCTTCATGATGATGGTGTCGTTGTCGTGCTTGAGCTCGTAGTAGATGTCGTTCGTCGTCGTTGTGCACATGATGCTTGGAGGTGTCTTCCCCTTCATGACGATGTTGGCGATGGTCGCCATGGAGATGTGGACGTGGACGACTTGCGCTTGCATCTTTCTTTGCGCTCCGAAGATGATCGACTTGCTCGCCGCCGCCTTGAGGATGATGAAGGGGAAGAAGACTTGTAGTCGGCCACCATGTCTCGTAGTTGATCGTTTAGCTCGCCCAATTTGGTGTCGATGTAGTCCCTTTTCCTTGCTTCGGAGTGGTGTATGTCGATGGCGAGGTTGTCGAGGCGCTCTCGCAAGGTAGATTGTGCACCTTGCATTTGTCGTTGTAGTCCGAAGATCGACACTTTGGTGATGTAGTTGTTCGCGCCGCCGTTGTTGTCGAAGACCGGAGATGAAATGCCTAGCCTATCCATCACAAGACTCGAGCAAATATGAGTGGGAGAAAGAGAAGAACTTATGACAAATGTACCTTGACCGATGCTGAAAATGGATCAATGATCACTCAATGTGTAACAAGGAAATAGCACAATTGGTACCGATTCTTGTCGATTTCTCACACCTACACAAGTAAGGCTTATGGTGGAGCTCGGTGAGGATAGTGGCACAAAAATTTGATGCAAAATGTTAGCAAGAGTCAATAATGTTGAAAGAGATTCACAAATTCGCAAGTGAAACAAGTAGACCAACAGCAATGAATGGCACACGGAAACGCACACACGGATAGATAAATGGGGTCGTGCAACCAAGGAATGAGCACAAAATGTGGAATCCATGGAACACGCTCGTGTTGCAGAACTCAAGAGAGACGTTAGCACGATTGCTCAATAGGCAGATACGACACTTGTGCACAACCTATAAGATGCAAAATGGATAAACTTTCTATCCCAAGTATGCTATTGATGTAGGGTGGAACCCTAGGTGGCCGATCTTTCATGAAAGGAGCGGATCCCTACGAAGAACATGATGAACACGAGGGGAAAACACGAGGGAGCCACGAGAGGAACACGAGAGAAATCACTCAACCAACAAGAATAGATCACACATGCGCTAGATCGATGAACACAAAGGTAAGATACAAGATCCAAATCCAACAAAGGACGATACAAGGGTAACCGGTTCTTCTCCGTAAGGAGGTCTTGATGGGGGTCTTCTCCGTGAGGAGGTCTTGAATCCAAGGTGGATCTTCTCCGTAGAGGGGCCGCGGTCTCTCTCGTGGAGTAGATCCGTAATGGATGAGCAAAGCTCTATCTCACATGTGAGCTAATCCTTTGCTAACCCTAACTAGGAGGAGGAGGGGGTCTATATATAGTGTTAGCCCACGAAGGGGTAAGTGAGAGGGGGGATACATGGGCCCTTGGCCCGTTCACTGTGCGCAGATAGGCGCCGGATGTCCGGGCTGGGGTCGGATGTCCGGCGGCTCACGAGGAGACGGATGTCCGGGCCTCGGGCCGGATGTCCGGGCTGGAGTGGCCGATTCTTCTGCTCTCTGGATAGCGTGCGCCGGATGTCCGGCCCGTCGCGGGGCGCCGGATGTCCGGGGGTGATAGAGGCAAAGGTGTCCCGTCTTTCGATGAGATGATGGATATCGCTTTGGTGGAAGTCGACTTTGACGATCCGACTACGAACGTGCGAGGACGTCGCGCCTTAGCAATCGCTAAACCAACTCCGAGAGGTTATCGACCACGCCGGAGCACGATCAACCTGACCACGAGGGTCTGTTTCCTGCGAGCAAACGAAGAACAAGCAAGAAACTGAGATTGCAATCCGGATATTGCGAATATAAGATGAAAGCTTTATTGATCAAGGTGGGGTTCTGTGACGCCTTTGTCTGGTCGCTGAACACAAACGAAGTACGCGAAGTTGCAGCTAGGGCGAACTTTTAATCTAAACAAAACCCAAAGTCTAAACGACGCCCTAAGGGCTGTATATATGGAGGAAGAGGGGGGGAATTTCGTGGCCCTTGAGGAAGGGGTCCGAAACCAACCCTATCTCTTGTTTCCCCACACATACGGACTCTAAAAACAGCCTATACTTATGTATTTCGAAATTACATGGGCCTGGCCCAATAATAAGGTGACGCAGCACCTAGAATAGCCTCTGGACGAAAGTTATGAAGTAGCATCTTGTATATTTCGTCCAAGGCTTCATGCACGCATTATGGTGGCTTCAACGTCCTGAAATCATCACTTGTAACTCCTTTCTTGTTCCCCATGCGCATGCCATCATCTCCATGCTTGTTCTTGCTCCAATGTTCATCCTTCTCAAAGCTAGGCCCTTCATTTGTAAGCAAAACAAATGTATCCAATTTAGGCAGCATCATATTCTCATGAACATTAGAATCATTAGCAAGAAACGAAAGTACCTGGTAATTTAATTGGCGTGCGCGAGCTCTAGTAATTGGTCCAGTATGTATAGCAGCAGGGCCTGTGGGTGTAACAATTGTATTGATGTCCTCATCAGGGGGTCAGCCGGATGTCCGGCCGCTGTAGAGTCGCCTAGCTTCTGTCTCTCTTTGGTCTTCTTCTGGTTGGTGGCGCCGGATGTCCGGGCTCCTGCCGGATGTCCGGCCGCTGTAGCTCCGCGGCGACTCCACTTGAGGCACTTCTTGATCCGCTTCCGTGTGGACTTGGCGTATGCCTCGAGCATCTCCATGGTCGTCTCCTTGGTTTCTAAGCACATGTAGCGTCTTTGCATTAGGTAGCAACCATGTCTCGTACGAGTGGAAAGGGGAAGCATGTAGGAACGGGTTCACCTTAGGTCCAATGGCGTATGCTCGAGTGTACATGGGGATGATCGTAGGATGCTCTGCATCATCTCCCCTCCCTTGGGAAAGATCCAACCTCGGATCGTAATCCTCATCACCATGGAAACGGTTGTCGTGGACGGACTTGTAGTTGGATGAAGTGGAAAACATGGCGCAATCCAAGTACTCCAAGGTGTCTCCGGAGTGGTACACATGCAAAAAGAGCAAACACAAACAACACTTGGAAATACAATCGTTAGCGCACACAAGGTGTCCATCATGTAAGAATGACTCCGTGAGGCAAGATTGTTCATTATAAAGCACATGAAGCTTAGCAAGATGATATGGAATGAGATGTAAAATTCATGGGGGCAAAAGCATTCATTGTGCACACAAATGTGTTGTGAATATGCTGAATGCAACCACGGTGCAAAATGATGTCATAGTGAGACGGTTTATCAATAGCATGAATATGGCAATGGATGCTCAATATGAATAAGTTATCATGCAATTGATGGGAGGCAATATGATCAGGATGTATGAATATGCCATCAAGAAAGATCACAACAAATTTGCTAAGAAAGTGCACAAGCTCATATATCATGGATGACATGGGAATAGGTGCAACAAGACAAGCATAATGTGTGTCAATCCTTGCATAGAGTGCAAACTTGTGGTGAGTATGATATGTCCATCGAGCATGACATGTATGAGCACAATCAACAAATATGAAGGTGGGGGTGCAATGTGTCAAAGGAGTGTTGATGTACCAATGCTCGATGTCGTGGCATGAGTGGAGGTTCGAAGGTGCATCCAGTAAGTCCGAGCGCTCCTCAATGTGAAGGTCCATAGAGCCAATCTCCAATGTCGCTCCTTCGTTCGCGAGATGATGAGGACATCAATACAATTATTACACCCACAGTCCCTGCTGCTATACATACTGGACCAATTACTAGAGCTCGCGCACGCCAATTAAATTACCAGGTACTTTCGTTTCTTGCTAATGATTCTAATGTTCATGAGAATATGATGCTGCCTAAATTGGATACATTTGTTTTGCTTACAAATGAAGGGCCTAGCTTTGAGAAGGATGAACATTGGAGCAAGAACAAGCATGGAGATGATGGCATGCGCATGGGGAACAAGAACGGAGTTACAAGTGATGATTTCAGGACGTTGAAGCCACCATAATGCGTGCATGAAGCCTTGGACGAAATATACAAGATGCTACTTCATAACTTTCGTCCAGAGGCTATTCTAGGTGCTGCGTCACCTTATTATTGGGCCAGGCCCATGTAATTTCGAAATACATAAGTATAGGCTGTTTTTAGAGTCCGTATGTGTGGGGAAACAAGAGATAGGGTTGGTTTCGGACCCCTTCCTCAAGGGCCACGAAATTCCCCCCCTCTTCCTCCATATATACAGCCCTTAGGGCGTCGTTTAGACTTTGGGTTTTGTTTAGATTAAAAGTTCGCCATAGCTGCAACTTCGCGTACTTCGTTTGTGTTCAGCGACCAGACAAAGGCGTCACAGAACCCCACCTTGATCAATAAAGCTTTCATCTTATATTCGCAATATCCAGATTGCAATCTCAGTTTCTCGCCTGTTCTTCGTTTGCTCGCAGGAAACAGACCCTCGTGGTCAGGTTGATCGTGCTCCGGCGTGGTCGATAACCTCTCGGAGTTGGTTTAGCGATTGCTAAGGCGCGACGTCCTCGCACGTTCGTAGTCGGATCGACAAAGTCGACTTCCATCAAAGCGATATTCATCATCTCATCGAAAGACGGGACACCTTTGCCTCTATCACGAGATGTAACATGTAGACAACAAGAAGGAAACAACAATGAAAGAATGACCCATTCAATATGCATATTTGAGAATGGCTCAAAGGGAATGAGTTCACCTTTATGAGGATGTCAAAAATGTTGGTGTTGAACATCATGTACGCCTTCACATAACCAATATGTCTCGTGATGGTACCGCCTTGTGAATCCTTCAAAATGAAAGAACATGACAAACACTCGGAAGAACAAATGAGGTTAGTGCAAATGCAAGACCTATCATTCGAGGGGCGAGATATCCAACAAGTGTTTTGATCATTCTTATCATAAGAAAGGACAAGGTGTGGTATGGTATGAAAGCATAAGATGCAACTACAACCAAAGACAATAGGTTTAAACAAGCAAGCATGCATCACAAGTAATATGTCCAAGTCTCCACGATCAATAAGCATAGCATGGGTGCACTCACTACAATGGCATATGAGAGGTGCAACTAATGGAGACAAGTGACAAAGATCAAGATATATCACGTGAGAGGCATGAACATATATGTCATCAACCCAAGAAAGCAAGTAAGAGTGGAACATGGGTGATGCGACAAAGCAAGCAATCCTAGCGATCAAGTCAAGCAAGCTAGTAGTGCGAAGATGCAACATACTAGAAGGAATCATGGCAAGCATGTCATGTGTGCAAATAGTGGGCATGAATAAAGCACATGACATATCACAAGCATGAAAGCAAGATATGAGGAAAGTATCATCATTGTATTGGCAAGAAGTCCCATGTAAATAGCAATGGAACATCATGACTCTCCCAACACAAGAATCAACAATAGCATGAGGCACATGTTAAACATAGCAGTAGCAACAAGGATCTCCACCAAACATGCAAATAGACATAGGAGTAGCATAATGGTGAATCACGGGTAGATGCAAGCAAGGGTCACAATTGCATGGCAAAATCATTGAAAGAGGCATAGCATGCAAAGTGAACATGGGAAAATGGACATAATGTAACAAGTGATATATAGCCCAAAGCCGTGTGAGAGCCATGTAAAAGGAATGCGCGAAGTCGTTGCGCGAAGGGAATGGTGGGAAGGACAATCCACGGGATCCCAAGTCATCTTTGCTCTCAAGAGCTCGTTTCGTCAACTCATGGGATTGTGAGGTTGACGAGTGTTCATAAGTACCTACACAAAACAAAGACAAAGGGAAAATTGTGTGTGCGTGGTAGATGTACACATCATCCATCATGATGCATACGTGCTTGTGTCGGTTAGCACAAAATATCCAATGCTCAAATAAATGAGATGCGTGATATAGAAACATGTCATCCATCATGAGAGGTTTGTTATTATGT
This sequence comes from Aegilops tauschii subsp. strangulata, assembly GCF_002575655.3. Taxonomy (NCBI): domain Eukaryota; kingdom Viridiplantae; phylum Streptophyta; class Magnoliopsida; order Poales; family Poaceae; genus Aegilops; species Aegilops tauschii. Next base: position 344,464,136 of record NC_053041.3, read on the forward strand.
ATAGCATAATGGAGACTCAAATTGTGTAATGCATCATGAGAAATATCTAGAGCATTGTTATTCATGGAATGCATATGGTGCACGCAATTATGGGAATCATGCGAAGTATGGAATGCATCAAAATCTCCTAATATGTATGAGGAAACTATGGGGGTCTCCTCATGTAACACCCCGGATGTAACTTGCCATATTTGTAACTCCGACTCTTGCCATTTCCGGCTATGTGTTATGATTTTCGCTCCGTGGTCGGGTTTTGTCTTTCGTTTTGCATTTTGTCATGTCATGCATTTTCATATCATGTCATCATGTGCATTGCATTTGCATACGTGTTCGTCTCATGCATCCGAGCATTTTCCCCGTTGTCCGTTTTGCAATCCGGCGCTCCTATCTCCCCCGGTGCACCCCTCTTGTTTTCTTTCGTGTGCGGGTGTCAAACTTTTCGGAATGGACCGAGGCTTGTCAAGTGGCCTTATTACACCACCCGGAGACCACCGGTCAAGTTTCGTTTCATTTGGAGGTCGTTTGGTACTCCAACGGTTAACCGGGCATCCGCAAAGTCCATTTGAGTGTCCAGCAAACCCCCCTCCAAAACCAGCCCAAAACCCACCAAACTCTCTTCCATGCTCTAGGTCGTTCGATCACGATCGTGTGGGCGAAAACCGCACCTCATTTGGAGCCTCCTAGCTCCCTCTACCTATAAATATGTGGGCATCCCGAAATACATCCGCAGACCAAACCCTAGCCCGGTCCCTCTCCGCCGCCGGACGTGTCCGGTCCGCGCCGGACACATCTCCACCGACGGCCGCGACGAATCGCGCGCCGCCACATGTCGCCGCCGCCGCCTCCACCGCACCGGCCCGCCCGGCACGCCGCGGGCCCGCCGGCCCGTACCGCCGCCGCCGCCGGCTCGGCCCCGCCTCGCCCCGCCGCCTCCGCGCCGGAGCCGCGCCGCCCCGTCGCCGACCGGTCCCGCCGCGGCTCGCCGCCCGCCGCCGACCACCTCCCTGCCGGCGCCGCGCCACCGCCCGCCGGCGACCGGCCTCCTCTCCACCGGCGCCACGACCGGCCTCCTCTCCACCGGCGCCACCTCCTGCCTCCCTCTCCTCCGGCCGTCAACGGCGAGCCCGAGGCGAGCTCGAGGAGCTCCCCCGATCCAGATCCGGAGCGCTGTACGCTCGTTGACTTTTCTCGCCCCCCCTAATTTCTCCAAGTCCTCAAAATCTACAGCATATGCACTTGTTTGTGATGCCATAACTTCTTGCATGTAGCTCCGATTCGCGCGTGTAATATGTAAAATTGTTCGTCTCGTGATGCTCTTCATTTTGTTCAATTGCACCATGTTCATTTGAGGTCATCTTGATGCCCAAATCTCTGTTGGAAGAGGGCTAGTTGCTGTTATTCTCTGGTTCTTATCAGAACTTGGAGATTTGTCATTTTTGTATCATTTAATCTATGCATCTTATGGGCATGAGCTCTACATGTGTTTTGAAGTATGCCATGCCATCTTTCCAGCGGTGTAGTCCATGTATTTTTGTGATCTCTGCGGTGACTAGCACAAGCATGCAAAGTAGGCCGCGTAATATTTCTGATTTCAGGGTCTTAGTGATTTCTCTAAGTCCTTGTCTGCTGTTATTTTGTTGCCATGTAAACTTGATGCTACAGAGAGATCCATGCATATTTTGGAGATGTTCAGTAAGGATGTTTTGTAGCTATAGTTGTAATGGATCCATTCCTGCCCTTTTTTGCAATTATGGAGTACCATAGCATGACTTAATCTTGCTCTTCTTTTGCTATAAAATATTTCTGGCAGATTCTTAACATGATATGCAATTTTGCCAAGCTTATTGTAGTTGATCCATACATGCTATGCAATTGTTATTGCCATGGATAGCTTGATAAACATGTCATCTTGCTGTAGGTATGCTTGGTTTGTCATGCATGGCTCTGTAGTGAGTGCATCAAGCTCACAAAGAGGCCTACATATTATTATTTCTGCCATGCTCTGTTTTCTGCCAAGTCTGAAACCTGATAACGAAACTTGCTATGTTTACATGCTTTCCATCATATCTTCTGGTCCTTTTTGGCTTATGGTCAGTAAGGGACTTTTGTCATGTGCATTTAGTAGAACACTGCCATGCCTTGTTTTGCTATGTTAAGTTCCTGTAGCATGTTGATTTCGTGCTCTGAACATTGCGACCTGATTCTGTTTTCTGCCATGTCCAGTTTTTCACCAAGTCTGTGATCCTGTTATCTTTTGCACTTTTGCCATGCTTGTTTGAGCTTGATATGTTGTGAACTAGCCGTAGCTCAGTGTTCATCTTTTGTCAAGCATCTCCTATAGATTACTGCCATGTGCTTTGTTGCTATGTTGGGGTGCTGTAGCATTGTTGCTTGTTGCATTTTAAGTGCTATCATGCTGTTAATCGCAGTTTCGCGTCATTCTTGTTTTGCTTGCCATTTGCAAACGGTGCATCCGATTCCGGTGATCTTTATATCGATTTCGACCGGAATCATCTCATCTTTCCAGTGGCATGCTTGGTTTGCCAAGTTACTGCCATGTTCATCATTTTTCCTTCCGGAGCACGCAGATGCATCGCACATCATATCTTGCATATCATACATGCTTTGCATCATGTTGCTTGTGCATTCCTCGTGATTGATTGTGGTTCCGTTGCTTGTGTTCTTGTCTTGGGTAGAGCCGGGAGACGAGTTCGTGAACGAGGAACCTGTTGAGTATGCTTACGAGGATCAAGCTTTCGACAACTCTGAGAATCTTGCAGGCAAGATGACCACCCCTCGAAATCACTTCTATCTTTGCTTTGCTAGTTGTTCGCTCTATTGCCATGCTACGCTACCTATCACTTGCTATATCATGTCTCCCATTTTGCCATGTCAGCCTCTAACCATCCTTTCCTAGCACACCGTTGTTTGGCTAAGTTACCGCTTTTGCTCAGCCCCTCTTATAGCGTTGCTAGTTGCAGGTGAAGTTGAAGTTTGTTCCATGTCGGAACATGGATACGTTGGGATATCACAATATCACTTATTTAATTAATGCATCTATATATTTTGGTAAAGGGTGGAAGGCTCGGCCTTATGCCTGGTGTTTTGTTCCACTCTTGCTGCCCTAGCTACTGTTTTACCGGGATTATGTTCCTTGAGTTTGCGTTCCTTACGCGGCCGGGTGATTTATGGGACCCCCTTGACAGTTCGCCTTGAATAAAACTCCTCCAGCAAGGCCCAACTTTGGTTTTACCATTTGCCGCCTAAGCCTTTTCCCCCGGGTTTTCGCGAGTCCGAGGGTCATCTTTATTTTAAACCCCCGGACCAGTGCTCCTTCGAGTGCTGGCCCAAACCGAGCGATGTCCGGCGCCCCCTGGGCAACTAGGGTCTATGCCAACCCGACGTCTGGCTCATCCGTTGTGCCCTGAGAACGAGATATGTGCAGCTCCTATCGGGATTTGTCGGCACATTCGGGGGCTTTGCTGGTCTTGTTTTACATTGTCGAAATGTCTTGTAAACCGGGATTCCGAGACTGATCGGGTCTTTCCGGGAGAAGGTTTATCCTTCGTTGACCGTGAGAGCTTATGATGGGCTAAGTTGGGACACCCCTGCAGGGTATTATCTTTCGAAAGCCGTGCCCGCGGTTATGAGGCAGATGGGAATTTGTTAATGTCTGGTTGTAGATAACTTGTCACTTGACCCAAGTAAAATACATCAACTGCGTGTGTAGCCGTGATGGTCTCTTCTCGGCGGAGTCCGGGAAGTGAACACGGTCTGTGTTATGTATGACGTAAGTAGGTGTTCAGGATCACTTCTTGGTCATTGCTAGATGACGTCCGTTCCGTTGCTTCTCTTCTCGCTCTCATTTGCGCAAGTTAGCCACCATATATGCTTTTGCCGCTGCAGCTCCACCTCACTACACCATCTTTTCCTATAAGCTTAAATAGTCTTGATCTCGCGGGTGTGAGATTGCTGAGTCCCCGTGACTCACAGATTCTACCAAAACAGTTGCAGGTGCCGACGATGCCAGTGCAGACGATGGGGTCGATCTCAAGTGGGAGTTCGACGAGGAACGTGGTCGTTACTATGTGTCTTTTCCTGATGATTAGTAGTGGAGCCCAGTTGGGACGATCGGGGATCTAGCATTTGGGGTTGTCTTATTTTCATCTGGATTTTTACCGTAGTCGGTCTATATGTTTGTATTTTGGATGATGTATGAATAATATTTATGTATTGTGTGAAGTGGCGATTGTAAGCCAACTCTTTATCCCATTCTTGTTCATTACATGGGATTGTGTGAAGATGACCCTTCTTGCGACAAAACCACTATGCGGTTATGCCTCTAAGTCGTGCCTCGACACGTGGGAGATATAGCCGCATCATGGGCGTTACACCTCATGAGCATTTGTAGAAACATCACATGGAGAATATTGACAACATCCAAAACAATGCATATTTGGAGCAATGTGATCATGGCATGGCATAGTAGATGAATTGTGCAAATCATGTAAAGGAAGCATAGCAATATCATCACATGAAAAACAAAAGCCAATGACCATCATCTCGTCATCTATGCCATAAGTGCAAATGGGATTTATCTTAATGGGGCATGCATAGTTACTATGTTGAGATTGAAACGATGCAATATGGGCGATCTCACTCATAGCATATGACAAGTTCAATGGGTTGTCGAACATGATGTGACCAAAGGAATTTTCACAAGATATCCTATGGAGCATAGCATCACAACTAGGCAACTCAACATGCTCATCATCATATTCATCATAAATTGGTAAGTCATGACATGAAAAAGTCGCACTAGCATGAAGCATGGCAATAGGTGTGTCAACATCATGCAAGCAATCATTGGTGAGATAGTCGACTAGTGGGACAAGAGAAGCACTATCACCTATGTTACCTTTGGTGCGTAGCTCATGTGTTGTAGGTGAGGTTGCAACTTGATGGTACCATGTGGGGGGTTCATCATCGTCCACCATGGCCATCGTCGTCTCCATTGGAGGTATGGACTCGTCGAGGATAGGCATGTCGTCATGTAGGAGACCTAGCACCAAGGAAAACACACTCGGAGTAGAGGTTAAGTTGTTAGAAATCAAAGTGGCCTCACATGCCGTGTCAACTACCTCACTCACTAAGTGGTGTGGCTCACTCACTCTCGGTAAGATGCTCTCACTCATATGGTTGGTGGAGTCACTCAAATGGCTCTCAACCTCACATAGGATGTGTGGTATGCTCTCAAGTGTGGGGCTAGTGGTGGTCACACTCATCCTCTCATAGGAAATGCACTCAATGTCACATATGGTGGAGTCACTCATATCACTCATGGTGGGGTGGCTCTCCTCACATGGCAATTGGGTCATCTCATGAATGTGGGTGTCGGGGAGATGTTGGTGCAAATGTCTCCATGCTCAACTCCTATCGCCGCCTTGGTTGAAGGGATAGTCCCATGCTCAACCTTCTTGTCGCCGTCTTGTTGTTGGAGCCCCATATGATGTGGCACCTCGTAGCTCGTCTCCATGACCGAAGAGAATTTCCCATGCTCGGCCATCTTCCTTGAGGGGCTTCCGAACATGGAAGTGTCGCCCTCGCTCGTAGGTGGTCGCCTTGTTGTTGAAGATGTTGATGTAGGTGAACTCGTGGGAAGTAGGCGAAGATGCCGTCCGTCCAAAGGCGAATATGCCTTGAGAACACTTGGCGAAGATGCCGAAGTGGTTGTTGTAGGCGTAGCTCCGTCTTGGTGGTGCTCGTCTCGCGGTCTTCTCTTTTGCTCATGAAGCTTGGACTTGGCGTGAAGTAGGGTTGTTGGGACTTGTACGTTTGCGCTTGTGGAGCATCATCATGATGATGGTGTCGTTGTCGTGCTTGAGCTCGTAGTAGATGTCGTTTGTCGTCGTCGTGCACAAGATGCTTGGAGGTGACTTGCCCTTCATGACGATGTTGATCACGAATGTGATGGTCGTCGCCATGTATATCTGGACGTGGACTGATGAGGACATGACTACCTTAGATACGACCAAAAATATTACATACATGCATATTTGTTAGGTGATTTCTAGTGCAAATTATTCAATAATCTAATTATGTTATTCAGAACAAAAATACTTCACACACTTTTGTGTTTTGTCTAATTGCAGGTGTATGGGACATTTGTACAATCCACATATGAAGATAGGGGAAAAGGAGAAGTTTAGGTTCTGTTCAAAAAGTCCTCTCACGTGACTTTTGGGCCAGGAGAAGATAGAGTCCAAGTCTCTCACGTTCTGGATTCAGATTCGGACTGCACAAACATACCTGACTCAAAACACCAACAACTTTTTCATACGGACTCCGAATTGGGTGATTCTTTTTTTGTTGGAAAGTAGATTTTGTCCTCTTTCCAACCCAATTGGATTCACCTTTAAATTCGTCTGGAGCGTTGAGATATGGACGAAACAATCTGCCGCTGCAGCAGAATCCGAGTCAAACAACAAGTCCAAAGGTGTTGCATCACCTCCACTTGGGCCCATGAGCCTTGTACGACCTAGGGTTGGTTTTAGGCTGCCTTGGGACGTCCTCCCACCTCCTTGGCCTCCATCCCTTGCTCCTATATAAGTAGATCCATCTAGTAGCTTTTTGCTTGGGATTTGTTTAGTTAAAAGTTAGCCATTGCAACTTCGTGTACTTCGTTTGTGTGCAACGACCAGACCAAGACCGCTTACGGATCCCCACCTTTATCAATACTTCATCTATATTCGCAATATTCAGATTGCATTATCATATTCTTGTTTGTTCTTCGATTGCGTGCAGGAATAGACCTTCGTGGTCAGGCTGATCGTGCTTCCGGCATCGTCAGGAACCTCAGGAGATTGGTTTAGCGATTGCTAAGGCGCAACGTCGTGCATGTTTGTAGTCGGATCGTCAAAGTCGTCTCCACCAAATCGATAGTTATCGTCTCATCGAAATATCGGGACACCCACGCCTCTATCAAGTGGTATCAGTTTTCAGGTTGCTCGGTGAGAATTTCCAGTTTTTACTAGATTAGATTTATTTTCTTACCTATTGTCCAAGAAAAAGCCACACAGAAAAGGTTAGATCTATTCAGCCTTTGTCCAAGCCAGTCTGAGCCTTTGCAGTTTTCTTTTCATTGTTTGCATTATTGAATTATCGGTTGCATCGTCGTGTCGAGTTGCTGGTCTTAGTGTCTAGTTCGTTTAGAGTTTCGAGTTCTGTTCACTTTAGTCACGTCGCCGCTGCATCGTTATCCCTTCCGCTGTCCACCACCCATCCATCAATTTCCACCACGTGCTACCCATTGTTCATTGTCATAATCATAGTTCAGATCGTTCACATCTTTGCTTGATCCAATCTGCATCTTATCTAGTTTGTTTTGGAAAAAAGAGAAAAAAGTAAAAAAAAAAAGAGTCAGAAAAAAAAGGAAAGAAAAAGAAAAAAAGTGTGAGGAAAAAAAGAGAGAAGAAAAAAAAACAAAATTCAGATCTATCTAGATTCAATCTCGTAGTTGAATTCGGATTGGAATTTGTTTTGTGCACTGTTCAGTAAAACAGGCATAACTTCCTCATACGAAGTCCGTTTTGGCACCACGAGTACTCAAACAAAAGCTAGCGACGAGACGCATCTAAATAGTTGCAAAAGCAAGTTCCATATTTGGCACCTAAAAATCGTCTTCTAAATAGATCTTTTTGCTCTCTGAAGTTCGCGAACACAGCTTGTTTCGGTTTTTCAAGCCAGTTTCAGAATTTTTTGACTCCTCATATCAACTCGGAATTGAGTGATTCTTTTTGCATTGGAAATCTTGAGTTAGTAGCATTCTTTGAAAAAAGTTATCAAAGAATTGGCTCAAACTTTTCAAGAGGAAAGTTGGAGAGAGAGTTGTTGTATATCCTGCTTGGCAGTTGTTTTTCATCATTATCTTTACTGCCGTTGTGATCTTCACTTATATCTTGCTGTCCAGAGCTACTTAGTATCCTTCATTGATGCTAGTTGTGCTACGCCGTGACCTCATTAGTGTTCTAGGCTCGCGTCTCTAGTCCGGTCTAGCCTACGACCAGCACAGTACCGTCGTTGAGCGTTTATTCAACATTGCATCTCTGAATTGATTATTGCTAATCTTTTGCTACCATATATAGCCAACCCAGCACCACATATTTCTACACCGTGTATACGTACGTTCCCCTGGCAATCGCTTTACACAATCTTCGGAGTTATTTGACACCGCTGGTTGCCTGTCACCACCTGCCGCATGGTAAGAACTTGTAAGATATTGATATTTGCTTTACTGTGAGCACTTTATAACCACATCCTAGTAGTTCATAGGAACATTATTCTCGAATTTCGTTTCTTGTTTCTACTGATCATGACAGGTTCCGGAGATAAAAGTTCTTGGACGATGGACACATCTTCACCATCACGAGAGTTGGGACAACACACACAAGCACATGGTCAGGTTATCTCTTTACCGTCATTTGAGGTTAGATTTAATCCTGCTATTTATCTAGCTTGGGAGCTTGAAGTAGAACAAGTTTTTAGTCACCATGACTTTTCTGAACTTGAGCGAGTACGAGCTGCCACTAGAGCATTTACTAGTTTTGCTTCTGTTTGGTGGAGTGTGCATTGTAAGAAAAACATTGATAACCAACCCACAACTTGGAAAGATTTGAAAGATGTAATGAGACAACAATTTTTCCCTCCTTACTATCGTCGTGAATTGCTTCACAAATTTGAACAATTTAAACAAGGCAACAACACTGTTCATGCTTACTACCAAGAGTTCAAATCTTATATGCATCATTGTGACATAGAAGAATCTGACGATGATACAATGAATTGATTTTTTCGTGGTTTGAACCATGATATTCAGGCACGATTTCAGTATATTGCTCGTTGCATTACTGGTATGTATGTTCGTGCTTGTACCTTTGAGAGACAGTTACAGGAGGATGCATTGGATGACTACAACAACTACTATTCTAGTTCAATCTCACCACCACTGCTTGGTTCCTCCACCGTTGTACCTACTAGAGCAGCCACACCTCAGATTGTGAGCGCGACATCATCTCAAAAGTATGGTACATTGCCATCATCCGTACCTACATCAGCTACATCTTTGCAACAAGGTAACTGTAAAGGTATTGATGATATAACTTCACATGAGAATGATGCATGCCTAGTTAACTTGAATACATCATGTGTTGAGTTACCTATTGATTTGAGCGCATCACCTAATTTAGAGAATCATGTTACTGTCAAGAATGCGTCATGTGATCAAACATCTGAAATACCAACAATTTTGAGTGGACCCAATGAATTAACTGTTGATGCAAAAGAACCAATGTTTAATCATTTTGATATGACCTCTAATCTTGGTGATGATTCTGTGTCAAATGACTTATTGCATGTTCGCTTATTTAAGCATGTTGTAGCATGTAAATTTGATGCAAGTAAGGTTTATTCACCAATGTTGGGATGGTTTAATGATGAATATTGTCAATCTTTTCATATGAATAAGAGCTTCACTTATATCTGCAAACTGAGTTGCAATACTTTCATGCCTTCTACTTCTTGTAATAATATTTTGGCTTTATATTTTATTAACTATGAAAGTTACTCATGTATACATGTGTCATATGTGCAAAATCCACGGGAAGTGAAAATGGATGACATATACATATACAACATGTACACCTTGTCTCTTTTGTTAGCCACATTTCAGATTAAGCAACGCCGAGGACGGCTCTATTTTCAAGAAGGGGAGGATGATGAGGACATGACTACCTTGGATACGACCAAAAATATTGCATACATGCATATTTGTCAGGTGATTTCTAGTGCAAATTATTCAATAATCTATTTATGTTATCCAGAACAAAAATACACACACTTTTGTGTTTTGTCTAATTGCAGGTGTATGGGACATTTGTACAATCCACATATGAAGATAGGGGAAAAGGAGAAGTTTAGGTTCTGTTCAAAAAGTCCTCTCACGTCACTTTTGGGCCAAGAGAAGATAGAGTCCAAGTCTCTCACGTTCTGGATTCAGATTCGGACTGCATAAACATACCTGACTCAAAACACCAACAACTTTTTCATACGGACTCCGAATTGGGTGATTCTTTTTTGTTGGAAAGTAGATTTCGTCCTCTTTCCAACCCAATTGGGTTCACCTTTAAATTCGTCCGGAGCGTTGAGATATGGATGAAACAATCTTACGCTGCAGCAGAATCCGAGTCAAACAACAAGTCCAAAGGTGTTGCATCACCTTCACTTGGGCCCATGAGCCTTGTACGACCTAGGGTTGGTTTTAGGCTGCCTTGGGACGTCCTCCCACCTCCTTGGCCTCCACCCCTTGCTCCTATATAAGTAGATCCATCTAGTAGCTTTTTGCTTGGGATTTGTTTAGTTAAAAGTTAGCCATTGCAACTTCGTGTACTTCGTTTGTGTCCAACGACCAGACCAAGACCGCTTACGGATCCCCACCTTTATCAATACTTCATCTATATTCGCAATATTCAGATTGCATTATCATATTCTTGTTTGTTCTTCGATTGCGTGCAGGAATAGACCTTCGTGGTCAGGCTGATCGTGCTTCCGGCATCGTCAGTAACCTCAGGAGATTGGTTTAGCGATTGCTAAGGCGCAACGTCGTGCACGTTTGTAGTCGGATCGTCAAAGTCGTCTCCACCAAATCGATAGTTATCATCTCATCGAAAGATCGGGACACCCTCGCCTCTATCATGGACGACTTGCGCTTGCATCGCGTGGGCGCTCCGAAGATGATCGACTTGCTCGCCGCCGCCTTGAGGATGATGAAGGGGAAGAAGACTTGTAGTCGGCCACCATGTCGCATAGTTGATCCTTTAGCTCGCCCAACTTGGTGTCGATGTAGTCCCTTTTCCTTGCTTCGGAGTGGTGTATGTCGATGGCGAGGTTGTCGAGGCGCTCTCGCAAGGTAGATTGTGTGCCTTGCATTTGTCGTTGTAGATCAAAGATGGACGCTTGGGTGATGTAGTTGTTCGCACCGTCGTTGTTGTCGAAGACCGGAGATGAAATGTCTTGCCTATCCATCACAAGACTCGAGCAAATATGAGTGGGAGAAAGAGAAGAACTTACACCAAATGTATCTTGACCGATGTTGAAAATGGATCAATGATCACTCAATGTGTAACAAGGAAATAGCACAATTGGTACCAATTCTTGTCGGTTTCTCACACCTACACAAGTAAGGCTTATAGTGGAGCTCGGTGAGGATAGTGGCACAAAAATTTGATGCAAAATGTTAGCAAGAGTCAATAATGTTGAAAAAGATTCACAAATTCGCAAGTGAAACAAGTAGACCAATAGCAAAGAATGGCACACGGAAACACACACACGGATGGATAAATGGGGTCGTGCAACCAAGGAATGAGCACAAAATGTGGAGTCCACGGAAAACGCTCGTGTTGCACAACTCAAGAGAGACGCTAGCACGATTGCTCAATAGGCGGATACGCCACTTGTGCACAACCTATGATATGCAAAATGGATAAACTTTCTATCCCAAGTATGCTATGTATGTATGGCTCCCGGTGTTTCTCTCAAGATGATCCAAGATGATCGGATATGACAATCTTATGTGCAATGTGGTATGATGCAATGGCACTTGCTTACAAGCTCTTTGCTCTTTCTCTTTTGCTTAAAAGCTTATTCTTTTTTTTGTATGTATGGCCACTTTGCGAAATGCACAAACCAAGATAGCAATTGTGTATATGCGGGAACAAACTTGTGACACAAGGGATGACATGATACCAATATGATATGGTATGTATGCAATGGGAGGTATAGATCACTAATGTGCACAAGTAACGTTGCCGGCAATACTCAAATGGCTAGTCTCGATAGGCAAGTGACGCAAAATGAGCTAGGGGTTATCAATGCAATTGCAAGGGGAATATACAATGGTGTCGTCGAGGTTACCGTCCTTGGCGATGATGAGTGGTGGTGTTCTTGATGTAGATACCAAGATGATGGAGACTCGTCCCTAAGTAGCCGAAACACCTTAGGAAACGGAAAAACCACAACTCAAATTCTCAAAGCAAAACGGGTCAAAATTGTCGGAGTTGGTAGCGGGAAAGGCCATGGTGGTGCTATGCGGAAGTGGTGGTGGTATGCGGAAGTGTATGTGGGCACCGGGACAAAATTTGGCGAGGGTTAAACGGTAAACGGAGTGGAGGATGGAAGTGGTGCTGCCAGGGGCCGGATGTCCGGGCTGATGGCCGGATGTCCGGGGCGGGCCGGATGTCCGGGCTCGGGATCCGTGGACAAACTCGAAGAACACCGCTTGGAGAGGTCAAATTCCGGGCAAAATTCGGAAGATTTTGTGGATGGAATTTGGGAAAAAAAAGAAGGGGAAAAGCTAGATCGACCTGCAACAAAGCAAATCCACGGATCAAATTCAACAAAACATCATCAAACCAACAAATCACAAAAAAAATTGGGGCTATTTTTTGGTGGGGATTTTTCGAATTTGGGACAAAATCAACAAAACTAGGCTAGAAAACACAACGGGGAGGCTCCGAAATCGTGATCAACGTGGCTCATGATACCAAGATGATGTAGGGTGGAACCCTAGGTGGCCGATCTTTCACGAAAGGAGCGGATCCCTACGAAGAACGCGATGAACACGAGGGGAAAACACGAGGGAGACACGAGAGGAACATGAGAGAAATCACTCAACCAACAAGAATAGATCACACATGCGCTAGATCGATGAACACAAAGGTAAGATACAAGATCCAAATCCAACAAAGGACGATACAAAGGTAATCGGTTCTTCTCCGTAAGGAGGTCTTGATGGGGGTCTTCTCCGTGAGGAGGTCTTGAATCCAAGGTGGATCTTCTCTGTAGAGGGGCCGCGGTCTCTCTCGTGGAGTAGATCCGTAATGGATGAGCAAAGCTCTATCTCACATATGAGCTAATCCTTTGCTAACCCTAACTAGGAGGAGGAGGGGGTCTATATATAGTGTTAGCCCACGAAGGGGTAAGTGAGAGTGGGGATACATGGGCCCTTGGCCCGTTCACTGTGCGCAGATAGGCGCCGGATGTCCGGGCTGGGGCCGGATGTCCGGCGGCTCACGAGGAGCCGGATGTCCGGACCTCGGGCCGGATGTCCGGGCTGGAGTGGCCAATTCTTCTGCTCTCTGGATAGCGTGCGTCGGATTTCCGGGCAGGCGCCGGATGTCCGGCCCGTCGCGAGGCGCCGGATGTCCGGCCGCTGTAGAGTCGCCTGGCTTCTGTCTCTCTTTGGTCTTCTTCTGGTTGGTGGCGCCGGATGTCCGGGCTCCTGCCGGATGTCCAGCCGCTGTAGCTCCGCGGCGACTCCACTTGAGGCACTTCTTGATCCGCTTCCGTGTGGACTTGGCGTATGCCTCGACCATCTCCATGGTCGTCTCCTTGGTTTCTAAGCACATGTAGCGTCTTTGCATTAGGTAGCAACCATGTCTCGTACGAGTGGAAAGGGGAAGCATGTAGGAACGGGTTCACCTTAGGTCCAATGGCGTATGCTCGAGTGTACATGGGGATGATCGTAGGATGCTCCGCATTAGCTATGTATGTATGGTTCCCGGTGTTCGCTCAAGATGATCCAAGATGATCGGATATGACAATCTTATATGCAATGTGGTATGATGCTATGGCACTTGCTTACAAGCTCTTTGCTCTCTTTTTCTTTTGCTTAAAAGCTTATTTTTTTCCTATGGCCACTTTTGCACAATGCACAAACCAAGATAGCAATAGAGTATATGCGGGAACAAACTTGTGACACAAGAGATGATATGATGATACCAAGATGATACCAATATGATATGGTATATATGTAATTTAAGGTGTATCGATGATCACTAATGTGCACAAGTAACGTTGTTGGGCAATACTCAAATGGCTAGTCTCGATAGGCAAGTGACGCAAAAATAGGCTAGGGGTTATCAATGCAATGGCAAGGGAATATACAATGGTGTCGTCGAGGTTACCGTCCGTTGCGATGATGAGTGGCGGTGTTCTTGATGTAGATACCAAGATTGATGAGGACATCAATACCATTGTTACACCCACAACCCCTGCTACTATACATACTGGACCGATTACTAGAGCTCGCGCACGCCAAGTAAATTACCAGGTACTTTCGTTTCTTGGTAATGATTCTAATGTTCATGAGAATATGATGCTGCCTAAATTGGATACATTTGTTTTGCTTACAAATGAAGGGCCTAGCTTGGAGAAGGATGAACATTGGAGCAAGAACAAGCATGGAGTTGATGGCATGCGCAGGGAGACAAGAACAGAGTTTCAAGTGATGATTTCAGGACTTTGAACCCACCATAATGAGTGCATGAAGCCTTGGACGAAATATACAAGATGCCACTTCATAATTTTCGTCCAGAGGCTATTCTAGGTGCTGCGTCACCTTATTTTGGGCCAGGCCCATGTAATTTCGAAATACTTCAATATAGGCTATTTTTAGAGTCCGTATGTGTGGGGAAACAAGAGTTAGGGTGGGTTTCGGACCCCTCCTCCAAGGGCCACGAAATTCCCCCCTCTTCCTCCATATATACAGCCCCTAGGGCATCATTTAGACTTTGAGTTTTGTTTAGATTAAAAGTTCGCCATAGCAGCAACTTCGCGTACTTCGTTTGTGTTCAACGACCAGACAAAGGCGTCACAGAACCCCACCTTGATCAATAAACCTTTCATCTTATATTCGCAATATCCAGATTGCAATCTCAGTTTCTTGCTTGTTCTTCGTTTGCTCACAGGAAACAGACCCTCGTGGTCAGGTTGATCATGCTCCGGCGTGGTCAATAACCTCTCGGAGTTGGTTTAGCGATTGCTAAGGCGCGACGTCCTCGCACGTTCGTAGTCGGATCGTCAAAGTCGACTTCCTCCAAAACGATAGCCACCATCTCATCGAAAGACGGGACACCTTTGCCTCTATCAAGTGGTATCAGATTTCCAGGTTGCTCGGTGAGATTTTACAGTTTTTTGTAGTTTAGATCGAGTCTATTCTTCATACCTATAGTCCACGAAAAAGCCAAAAAAATATTAGGGTTAGTTCATCTTATCCGAACCAATCTGAGCCTTTGCATAATCTTTTATGTATTTGCTTTGTTGAATTTGCGGTTGCATCGTCGTGTCAAGTTGCTGGTCCTAGCGTCTAGTACCTTAGAGTTTCGAGTTCTGTTCACAAGTTGTCACGCCGCCGCCGCACCATCTTCATCACCGCTGCCATATACCACCATTGTCATCACCGTTGCCAAATACCACCACCATCATCACCGCTGGCATATACCACCATCGTCATCACCGCTGCCATATACCACCATCATCATCGCCGCTACCATATACCACATATCCACCGCCATCACGCTAATCCGAGTCCACCTCCATCACAGATTCGCCACTAGTCCGTGTTCCGTTGCCTTGCAAATATCCGCCACCAGTCCGAGTTTCCACCAGATTCATCTCCGCCACCAGTCCTAGTCCGAGTCCAGTAATTATTGCTTTGTTCTCGATTTCCAGATCACGCGATACTCCGAGTCGTGACAGAGTAGGACTCCCCAACTTCCGAGCCATCCGCAGAAGAAAAATAGTTCCAGTTAAAAAAAACTAAGTCTGGAAAATTCTGGCTAGGCAGTTTCTAGGACATTTGTAGACTTTTTCGAAAAAAAAATTTGCAGAGCAAAAAAAAAGAGGAAAAAAAGTGCAAACAAAAAGTGAAAAAAGAAAAAAATATTCAGAGTGTGCTCCTCCCTTGTTTACGTGCAGCGTCGTGATTTTGTTAGTGTTCTAGGCTCGCATCTCTAGTACGGTCTAGCCTAGGACCAGCACAGTACCGTCGTTGAGCGTTTATTCAACTTTGCATCTCTGAATTGATTATTGCTGACCCTTTTTGCTACCATATTATAAGCCTTCCAAACTCCACATACATCTACATCGTGCGTTTGACTCTCCCTGGTAATCGCTCTATCCAAGCTTTGAGAGTTTTGACTACATCGGTTGCCGATCACCGCCTGCTGCTGGGTAAGAACTGGTAAGAATTTGAGATTTGCTTGACGGATTTGTGACACCCACCACCACCACCACTTGTTAGTAGTCTATAGGATCATATTTTTGTGTGTTTCTATTGCTGCTAACCATGCCAGGATCACAAGCCGACGAGATTGACTGGGAGAACTTAACGAACAAGGAGCTTCATGATAAGTTTCAGCAAATGATGACTCAACAGGTGCAAGATGTGCTGAACAATTTTGAAGAGGCCATGGAGAAGATCACTGGCCTTGAGAAGACGTTCGAAACAAAGCTCGATAACAGATTTAATGAACTGCTTGCGCGTCTTCCACCACCGGCTGCACCTGCCGCAACTCTGCAGCAACAACAACAACAATAAAGACTACCTCCACGTCGGGAAACAGCCCTCCGCCGAGCGAGTCGTGTCCCTCTTCAGCCTGGCCAAACAGCTGGTGCTGCTGTTTATACTTCTTTGGCTCCTGCTGCTGATGTGGAGGAGGATGATTATGCGGGAGATTACGAGGATGAGGTTCATCAAAATCTGAACTACGTGCAACCACCAGCACCACAACCACCAGGTCGTCCACATGCAAATAATGGCAATGTTAGGGCTCCCCCTCAGGTACGAGATCTTGACCATCTCCCTAAACTGAAATTGAATATTCCACCATTTGAGGGTAGATACGTTCCTGATATATATCTTACTTGGGAGTTAGAAACTGAACAACGATTTACATGTTTACAATATCCTGAGGAGAGACGTGTTCCTGCTGCTGTTTGTGCTTTCACTAGCTTTGCATGTGTTAGGTGGTCTGAACATTGTAGATTATATCCTGTTCCAGCTACTTGGGCTGCTTTGAAAACTGCTATGCGTACTCGTTGGGTTCCACCATATTATCAACGTGAATTACTTCAAAAATTGCAGCGCTTAAGACAAGGAAAAAATTATGTAGAAGAATATTATCAGGAATTACAAACTGGCTTGATTAGATGTGGTATTGTTGAGGAGAATGAAGCTATGCTTGCACGTTTTATGGGTGGATTAAATAGAGAGATTCAGACCATTCTAGAGTATAAGGATTATAATAATATCACTCGTTTATTCCATCTTGCTTGTAAAGCTGAACGTGAAGTGCAGGATCGACAAGCATTGGCGCGAACTAACTTTTCTGCAGGTCGACCTTCATCATGGACACCACGTGCATCATCTACTTCCACTGCACCATCACCTCCTTCAGGTGCCACCTCCAACCATGATACAAGAAAGCAGGCACAACCACCACTATCTGCCAAGAGCACACCTGCCGGGCCTGCACAGAGCTCTTCTTCTTCCATGGCGTCAACAGGGCACACAAGTGATATTATTTGTTGTCGTTGTAAGAGAAGAGGACATTTTGCGAGAGAATGCAAATCTCAGTGTGTGATGATTGCTACTGAGGATGGTGGGTATGAGTCCGCTAGTGACTATGATAAGGAGACTTTGGCTCTTATTACACATGAAGAACACGGTGGAGATGATTCTGATCATGAGACGCAATACATGGCTGCTGAAGATGCTGACAGGTATGAATGTTTAGTTGCTCAACGTGTTTTGAGTGTGCAGGTTACACAAGCTGAGCAAAATCAGAGGCATAATTTGTTCCATACAAAGGGAGTTGTGAAGGAACGTTCTATTCGCGTCATCATAGATGGAGGGAGCTGCAACAACTTGGCTAGCATGGAGATGGTGGAGAAGCTATCTCTCACCATAAGACCACATCCACATCCTTACTACATCCAATGGTTCAACAACAGCGGCAAGGTTAAGGTAACACGTACTGTTCGGGTGCATTTTAGTATCTCTACATATGCTGATTATGTTGATTGTGATGTGGTACCTATGCAAGCATGTTTCTTATTACTTGGTAGACCATGGCAATTTGATAAAAATTCTGTACACCATGGTAGAAACAATCAGTATACTCTTGTTCATAAGGATACAAATATTACTCTGCTTCCTATGACTCCTGATTCCATTTTGAAAGATGATATTCATAGAGCTAATAAAGCAAAACAGGAGAAAAATAAGAGTGAAAATCAGATTGTGCCAAAAGAATTTGAGCAACAAATGAAGCCTAATAATAAACCATCTAGTGTTGCTTCTGAAATTAAATTGAAAAGTGCATGTTTACTTGCCACCAAATCTGATATTGATGAGCTAGTTTTTAGCAAATCTGTTTGCTATGCTTTTGTGTGCAAAGAGGCATTATTTTCATTCGAGGACGTGCCTTCCTCTTTGCCCCCTGTAGTCACTAACATTTTGCAGGAGTTCGCTGACGTCTTCCCACAAGACGTGCCACCGGGATTACCACCTATTCGAGGGATTGAGCATCAAATTGACTTAATTCCCGGTGCATCGCTACCCAACCGTGCACCATACCGTACCAATCCAGAGGAGACGAAGGAGATTATGCGTCAAGTACAGGAGCTGCTCGACAAAGGTTAGATACGCGAATCTCTTAGTCCTTGTGCTGTTCCTATTATACTAGTGCCTAAAAAGGATGGTACGTCGCGTATGTGTGTTGATTGTAGAGGCATTAATAATATTACTATTCGTTATCGTCATCCTATTCCTAGGCTAGATGATATGCTTGATGAATTGAGTGGCTCTACAGTATTCTCCAAAGTTGATTTGCGTAGTGGATACCATCAAATTCGTATGTGATAGAGGCGAGGGTGTCCCGATCTTTCGATGAGATGATAACTATCGATTTGGTGGAGACGACTTTGACGATCCGACTACAAACGTGCACGACGTTGCGTCTTATCAATCGCTAAACCAATCTCCTGAGGTTACTTACGATGCCGGAAGCACGATCAGCCTGACCACGAAGGTCTATTCCTGCAAGCAATCGAAGAACGAGCAAGAATATGATAATGCAATCTGAATATTGCGAATATATATGAAGTATTGATAGTGGTGGGAATCCGTAAGCGGTCTTGGTCTGGTCGTTGGACACAAACGAAGTACACGAAGTTGCAATGGCTAACTTTTAACTAAGCAAATTCCAAGGAAAAAGCTACTAGATGGATCTACTTATATAGGAGCAAGGGGTGGCGGCCAAGGAGGTGGGAGGACGTCCCAAGGCAGCCTAAAACCAACCCTAGGTCGTACAAGGCTCATGGGCCCAAGTGGAGGTGATGCAACACCTTTGGACTTGTAGTTTGACTCGGATTCTGGTGCAACGTCAGATTGTTTCGACCATAACTCAATGCTCCGGACGAATTTAAAAGTGAATCCAATTGGGTTGGAAAGAGCACGAAATCTAGTTTCCAACAAAAAAAGAATCACCCAATTCGGAGTCCGTATGAAAAAGTTGTTGGCGTTTTGAGTCAGGTATGTCTGTGCAGTCCGAATCTGAATCCAGAACGTGAGAGACTTGGACTCTATCTTCTCTTGGCCCAAAAGTGACGTGAGAGGACTTTTTGAACAGAACCTAAACTTCTCCTTTTGCCTTATCTTCATATGTGGATTGTACAAATGTCCCATACACCTGCAATTAGACAAAACACAAAAGTGTGTGAAGTATTTTTGTTCTGGATAACATAAATAGATTATTGAATAGTTTGCACTAGAAATCACCTGACAAATATGCATGTATGCAATATTTTTGGTCGTATCCAAGGTAGTCATGTCCTCATCATCCTCCCCTTCTTGAAAACAAAGCCGTCCTCGGCGTTGCTTAATCTGAAATGTGGCTAACAAAAGAGACAAGGTGTACATGTTGTATATGTATATGTCATCCATTTTTACTTCCCGTGGATTTTGCACATATGACACATGTATACATGAGTAACTTTCATAGTTAATAAAATATAAAGCCAAAATATTATCACAAGAAGTAGAAGGCATGAAAGTATTGCAACTCAGTTTGCACATATAAGTGAAGCTCTTATTCATATGAAAAGATTGACAATATTCATCATTAAACCATCCCAACATTGATGAACCATCACCAAGATTAGAGGTCATATCAAAATGATTAAACATTGGCATAATTATTTTCAAACATATTTGATCCAAATCTGATTTATTCCCTGATTCACTTGATTCTTTTGCATCGATAGTTAATTCAATGGGCTCACTCAAAATTGTTTGATCACATGGCAAAGTCAAATCATCAACATAGTCCTCTAAGGTAGCTGGTGTGATCAAAGTAGTGGGTAGCTCACCGCATGGTGCACTTAAATTGACAAGACATTCATCATACTCATGTGGAAGTGGAAGATTAGTACCTTTGTCATTACCTCTTATGATCAACTCAGATGAGGTAGGCACTCTCGGTGATGATGTGTCACATGGTGGAGGTGATGTAGTCCTCACAACAACGGATGTGGTTGTCATAGTATGCTTAGTAGTTGAAGGGACAACCGTATCAACTCTTGGAATGTGCATCTCGCGCTTGTTCTCCTTGTGCGCAACACGTCGTTTTATTTCCTGTTCAGCTTTGCAAGCAAGATGAAACAAATGGTCCATAGGATAACACTCTTCATGTATTAGTATCTCCTGAATGTCACGATTTAATCCTCCCCAAAATCTATCCATAAAATCTTCTTCACTTTCTTCTAAAGAGGAATGCAGCAAGGTAGTTTGTAAAGTATCATAATATTTCGTTACGGTGTCACTACCTTGTTTTAAATGTTGCAACTTTGTAATCATGTCACGAGTATAATAAGCGGGAACGAATGTATGTCGCATGGCAAGTTTCAAATCATCCCAAGTAGTAGGTATATCATTAGGGTGTAACCGACAATATTCACTCCACCAAACTACAGCATAACCAGTGAAAGAACCAACCGCAACCTTAACTTTTTTACGTACATCAAAATTATTGGAAGCAAATATATTATTTAGGTCAAACTCCCATTCAATATATAAAGCAGGTCTAAAACGGCCATTAAATGGTGGTATAGAAACATTAACCTGATCATGTGCATTTGGATGTTTGTGCACCTCTCGTGACGGTTGTGGTATTTGCATAGGTGATGGCACATCTCCCACGATCGACAAACCCCATGAATTGACTCTAGATCCTGTCATGATTAGTAGAAACAAGAAACAAAATTCAAGAATAATGTTCCTATGAACTACTAGGATGTGGTGGTAAAGCGCTCACAGTAAAGCAAATATCAATATCTTACAAGTTCTTACCAAGCAGCAGGTGGTGACAGGCAACCAGCGGTGTCAAATAACTCCAAAGATTGAGTAAAGCGATTGCCAGGGGAACGTACGTATACACGGTGTAGAAATATGTGGAGCTGGGTTGGCTATATATGGTAGCAAAATATTAGCAATAATCAATTCAGAGATGCAATGTTGAATAAACGCTCAACGACGGTACTGTGCTGGTCCTAGGCTAGACCGGACTAGAGACGCGAGCCTAGAACACTAATGAGGTCACGGCGTAGCACAACTAGCATCAATGAAGGATACTAAGTAGCTCTGGACAGCAAGATATAAGTGAAGATCACAACGGCAGTAAAGATAATGATGAAAAACAACTGCCAAGCAGGATATACAACAACTCTCTCCAACTTTCCTCTTGAAAAGTTTGTGCCAATTTTCTGATAATTTTTTTCAAAGAATGCTACTAACTCAAGCTTTCCAATGCAAAAAGAATCACTCAATTCCGAGTTGATATGAGGAGTGAAAGAATTCTGAAACTGGCTTGAAAAACTGGAATAAGCTGTGTCCGCGAATTTCGGAGGGCAAAAAGACCTATTTAGAAGACGATTTTGAGGTGTCAAATATTGAACTAGTCTCTGCAACTATTTAGATGCGGCTCGTCGCTAGCTTTCATTTGAGTACTCGCGGAGTCAAAACGGACTTCGTATGAGGAAGGTATGCCTGTTTTACTAAACAGTGCACAAAACAGATTCCAATCCGAATTCAACTACGAGATTGAGTCTAGATAGATCCGAATTTTGTTTTTTTTTCTTCTCTCTTTTTTTTTCTCACACTTTTTTTTTCTTTCTCTTTTTTTTCTGACTTCTTTTTCTTTTTTTTTCTATCTTTTTTTTTTCTCTCCCTCTTTCCAAGACAAACTAGATAAGATGCAGATTGGATCAAGCGAAGATGTGAACGACCTCAACTATGATTGTGACAATGAACTATGGGTAGCACGTGGTGGAATTTGATGGATGGTGTGGTGGACAGCAGAAGGGATAACGATGCAGCGGCGACGTGACTAATGTGAACAGAACTCGAAACTCTAAACGAACTAGACCCTAAGACCAGCAACTCGACACGACGATGCAACCGATAATTCAATAATGCAAACAATGAATAGAAAATTGCAAAGGCTCAGACTGGCTTGGACAAAAGGATGAATAGATCTAACTTTTTTGTGGCTTTTTCTTGGACAATAGGTAAGAAAATAAATCTAATCTAGGGGAAACTGGAAATTCTCACCGAGCAACCTGAAAACTGATACCACTTGATAGGGGCGAGGGTGTCCCGATCTTTCGATGAGATGATAACTATCGATTTGGTGGAGACGACTTTGACGATCCGACTACAAACGTGCACGACGTTGCGTCTTATCAATCGCTAAACCAATCTCCTGAGGTTACTTACGATGCCGGAAGCACGATCAGCCTGACCACGAAGGTCTATTCCTGCAAGCAATCGAAGAACGAGCAAGAATATGATAATGCAATCTGAATATTGCGAATATATATGAAGTATTGATAGTGGTGGGAATCCGTAAGCGGTCTTGGTCTGGTCGTTGGACACAAACGAAGTACACGAAGTTGCAATGGCTAACTTTTAACTAAGCAAATTCCAAGGAAAAAGCTACTAGATGGATCTACTTATATAGGAGCAAGGGGTGGCGGCCAAGGAGGTGGGAGGACGTCCCAAGGCAGCCTAAAACCAACCCTAGGTCGTACAAGGCTCATGGGCCCAAGTGGAGGTGATGCAACACCTTTGGACTTGTAGTTTGACTCGGATTCTGGTGCAACGTCAGATTGTTTCGACCATAACTCAATGCTCCGGACGAATTTAAAAGTGAATCCAATTGGGTTGGAAAGAGCACGAAATCTAGTTTCCAACAAAAAAAGAATCACCCAATTCGGAGTCCGTATGAAAAAGTTGTTGGCGTTTTGAGTCAGGTATGTCTGTGCAGTCCGAATCTGAATCCAGAACGTGAGAGACTTGGACTCTATCTTCTCTTGGCCCAAAAGTGACGTGAGAGGACTTTTTGAACAGAACCTAAACTTCTCCTTTTGCCTTATCTTCATATGTGGATTGTACAAATGTCCCATACACCTGCAATTAGACAAAACACAAAAGTGTGTGAAGTATTTTTGTTCTGGATAACATAAATAGATTATTGAATAGTTTGCACTAGAAATCACCTGACAAATATGCATGTATGCAATATTTTTGGTCGTATCCAAGGTAGTCATGTCCTCATCATCCTCCCCTTCTTGAAAACAAAGCCGTCCTCGGCGTTGCTTAATCTGAAATGTGGCTAACAAAAGAGACAAGGTGTACATGTTGTATATGTATATGTCATCCATTTTTACTTCCCGTGGATTTTGCACATATGACACATGTATACATGAGTAACTTTCATAGTTAATAAAATATAAAGCCAAAATATTATCACAAGAAGTAGAAGGCATGAAAGTATTGCAACTCAGTTTGCACATATAAGTGAAGCTCTTATTCATATGAAAAGATTGACAATATTCATCATTAAACCATCCCAACATTGATGAACCATCACCAAGATTAGAGGTCATATCAAAATGATTAAACATTGGCATAATTATTTTCAAACATATTTGATCCAAATCTGATTTATTCCCTGATTCACTTGATTCTTTTGCATCGATAGTTAATTCAATGGGCTCACTCAAAATTGTTTGATCACATGGCAAAGTCAAATCATCAACATAGTCCTCTAAGGTAGCTGGTGTGATCAAAGTAGTGGGTAGCTCACCGCATGGTGCACTTAAATTGACAAGACATTCATCATACTCATGTGGAAGTGGAAGATTAGTACCTTTGTCATTACCTCTTATGATCAACTCAGATGAGGTAGGCACTCTCGGTGATGATGTGTCACATGGTGGAGGTGATGTAGTCCTCACAACAACGGATGTGGTTGTCATAGTATGCTTAGTAGTTGAAGGGACAACCGTATCAACTCTTGGAATGTGCATCTCGCGCTTGTTCTCCTTGTGCGCAACACGTCGTTTTATTTCCTGTTCAGCTTTGCAAGCAAGATGAAACAAATGGTCCATAGGATAACACTCTTCATGTATTAGTATCTCCTGAATGTCACGATTTAATCCTCCCCAAAATCTATCCATAAAATCTTCTTCACTTTCTTCTAAAGAGGAATGCAGCAAGGTAGTTTGTAAAGTATCATAATATTTCGTTACGGTGTCACTACCTTGTTTTAAATGTTGCAACTTTGTAATCATGTCACGAGTATAATAAGCGGGAACGAATGTATGTCGCATGGCAAGTTTCAAATCATCCCAAGTAGTAGGTATATCATTAGGGTGTAACCGACAATATTCACTCCACCAAACTACAGCATAACCAGTGAAAGAACCAACCGCAACCTTAACTTTTTTACGTACATCAAAATTATTGGAAGCAAATATATTATTTAGGTCAAACTCCCATTCAATATATAAAGCAGGTCTAAAACGGCCATTAAATGGTGGTATAGAAACATTAACCTGATCATGTGCATT
Organism: Aegilops tauschii subsp. strangulata; assembly: GCF_002575655.3. Classification (NCBI taxonomy): domain Eukaryota; kingdom Viridiplantae; phylum Streptophyta; class Magnoliopsida; order Poales; family Poaceae; genus Aegilops; species Aegilops tauschii. The sequence goes on from NC_053041.3 coordinate 344,488,943, forward strand.
TGGATGTTTGTGCACCTCTCGTGACGGTTGTGGTATTTGCATAGGTGATGGCACATCTCCCACGATCGACAAACCCCATGAATTGACTCTAGATCCTGTCATGATTAGTAGAAACAAGAAACAAAATTCAAGAATAATGTTCCTATGAACTACTAGGATGTGGTGGTAAAGCGCTCACAGTAAAGCAAATATCAATATCTTACAAGTTCTTACCAAGCAGCAGGTGGTGACAGGCAACCAGCGGTGTCAAATAACTCCAAAGATTGAGTAAAGCGATTGCCAGGGGAACGTACGTATACACGGTGTAGAAATATGTGGAGCTGGGTTGGCTATATATGGTAGCAAAATATTAGCAATAATCAATTCAGAGATGCAATGTTGAATAAACGCTCAACGACGGTACTGTGCTGGTCCTAGGCTAGACCGGACTAGAGACGCGAGCCTAGAACACTAATGAGGTCACGGCGTAGCACAACTAGCATCAATGAAGGATACTAAGTAGCTCTGGACAGCAAGATATAAGTGAAGATCACAACGGCAGTAAAGATAATGATGAAAAACAACTGCCAAGCAGGATATACAACAACTCTCTCCAACTTTCCTCTTGAAAAGTTTGTGCCAATTTTCTGATAATTTTTTTCAAAGAATGCTACTAACTCAAGCTTTCCAATGCAAAAAGAATCACTCAATTCCGAGTTGATATGAGGAGTGAAAGAATTCTGAAACTGGCTTGAAAAACTGGAATAAGCTGTGTCCGCGAATTTCGGAGGGCAAAAAGACCTATTTAGAAGACGATTTTGAGGTGTCAAATATTGAACTAGTCTCTGCAACTATTTAGATGCGGCTCGTCGCTAGCTTTCATTTGAGTACTCGCGGAGTCAAAACGGACTTCGTATGAGGAAGGTATGCCTGTTTTACTAAACAGTGCACAAAACAGATTCCAATCCGAATTCAACTACGAGATTGAGTCTAGATAGATCCGAATTTTGTTTTTTTTTCTTCTCTCTTTTTTTTTCTCACACTTTTTTTTTCTTTCTCTTTTTTTTCTGACTTCTTTTTCTTTTTTTTTCTATCTTTTTTTTTTCTCTCCCTCTTTCCAAGACAAACTAGATAAGATGCAGATTGGATCAAGCGAAGATGTGAACGACCTCAACTATGATTGTGACAATGAACTATGGGTAGCACGTGGTGGAATTTGATGGATGGTGTGGTGGACAGCAGAAGGGATAACGATGCAGCGGCGACGTGACTAATGTGAACAGAACTCGAAACTCTAAACGAACTAGACCCTAAGACCAGCAACTCGACACGACGATGCAACCGATAATTCAATAATGCAAACAATGAATAGAAAATTGCAAAGGCTCAGACTGGCTTGGACAAAAGGATGAATAGATCTAACTTTTTTGTGGCTTTTTCTTGGACAATAGGTAAGAAAATAAATCTAATCTAGGGGAAACTGGAAATTCTCACCGAGCAACCTGAAAACTGATACCACTTGATAGGGGCGAGGGTGTCCCGATCTTTCGATGAGATGATAACTATCGATTTGGTGGAGACGACTTTGACGATCCGACTACAAACGTGCACGACGTTGCGCCTTATCAATCGCTAAACCAATCTCCTGAGGTTACTTACGATGCCGGAAGCACGATCAGCCTGACCACGAAGGTCTATTCCTGCAAGCAATCGAAGAACGAGCAAGAATATGATAATGCAATCTGAATATTGCGAATATATATGAAGTATTGATAGTGGTGGGAATCCGTAAGCGGTCTTGGTCTGGTCGTTGGACACAAACGAAGTACACGAAGTTGCAATGGCTAACTTTTAACTAAGCAAATTCCAAGGAAAAAGCTACTAGATGGATCTACTTATATAGGAGCAAGGGGTGGCGGCCAAGGAGGTGGGAGGACGTCCCAAGGCAGCCTAAAACCAACCCTAGGTCGTACAAGGCTCATGGGCCCAAGTGGAGGTGATGCAACACCTTTGGACTTGTAGTTTGACTCGGATTCTGGTGCAACGTCAGATTGTTTCGACCATAACTCAATGCTCCGGACGAATTTAAAAGTGAATCCAATTGGGTTGGAAAGAGCACGAAATCTAGTTTCCAACAAAAAAAGAATCACCCAATTCGGAGTCCGTATGAAAAAGTTGTTGGCGTTTTGAGTCAGGTATGTCTGTGCAGTCCGAATCTGAATCCAGAACGTGAGAGACTTGGACTCTATCTTCTCTTGGCCCAAAAGTGACGTGAGAGGACTTTTTGAACAGAACCTAAACTTCTCCTTTTGCCTTATCTTCATATGTGGATTGTACAAATGTCCCATACACCTGCAATTAGACAAAACACAAAAGTGTGTGAAGTATTTTTGTTCTGGATAACATAAATAGATTATTGAATAGTTTGCACTAGAAATCACCTGACAAATATGCATGTATGCAATATTTTTGGTCGTATCCAAGGTAGTCATGTCCTCATCATCCTCCCCTTCTTGAAAACAAAGCCGTCCTCGGCGTTGCTTAATCTGAAATGTGGCTAACAAAAGAGACAAGGTGTACATGTTGTATATGTATATGTCATCCATTTTTACTTCCCGTGGATTTTGCACATATGACACATGTATACATGAGTAACTTTCATAGTTAATAAAATATAAAGCCAAAATATTATCACAAGAAGTAGAAGGCATGAAAGTATTGCAACTCAGTTTGCACATATAAGTGAAGCTCTTATTCATATGAAAAGATTGACAATATTCATCATTAAACCATCCCAACATTGATGAACCATCACCAAGATTAGAGGTCATATCAAAATGATTAAACATTGGCATAATTATTTTCAAACATATTTGATCCAAATCTGATTTATTCCCTGATTCACTTGATTCTTTTGCATCGATAGTTAATTCAATGGGCTCACTCAAAATTGTTTGATCACATGGCAAAGTCAAATCATCAACATAGTCCTCTAAGGTAGCTGGTGTGATCAAAGTAGTGGGTAGCTCACCGCATGGTGCACTTAAATTGACAAGACATTCATCATACTCATGTGGAAGTGGAAGATTAGTACCTTTGTCATTACCTCTTATGATCAACTCAGATGAGGTAGGCACTCTCGGTGATGATGTGTCACATGGTGGAGGTGATGTAGTCCTCACAACAACGGATGTGGTTGTCATAGTATGCTTAGTAGTTGAAGGGACAACCGTATCAACTCTTGGAATGTGCATCTCGCGCTTGTTCTCCTTGTGCGCAACACGTCGTTTTATTTCCTGTTCAGCTTTGCAAGCAAGATGAAACAAATGGTCCATAGGATAACACTCTTCATGTATTAGTATCTCCTGAATGTCACGATTTAATCCTCCCCAAAATCTATCCATAAAATCTTCTTCACTTTCTTCTAAAGAGGAATGCAGCAAGGTAGTTTGTAAAGTATCATAATATTTCGTTACGGTGTCACTACCTTGTTTTAAATGTTGCAACTTTGTAATCATGTCACGAGTATAATAAGCGGGAACGAATGTATGTCGCATGGCAAGTTTCAAATCATCCCAAGTAGTAGGTATATCATTAGGGTGTAACCGACAATATTCACTCCACCAAACTACAGCATAACCAGTGAAAGAACCAACCGCAACCTTAACTTTTTTACGTACATCAAAATTATTGGAAGCAAATATATTATTTAGGTCAAACTCCCATTCAATATATAAAGCAGGTCTAAAACGGCCATTAAATGGTGGTATAGAAACATTAACCTGATCATGTGCATTTGGATGTTTGTGCACCTCTCGTGACGGTTGTGGTATTTGCATAGGTGATGGCACATCTCCCACGATCGACAAACCCCATGAATTGACTCTAGATCCTGTCATGATTAGTAGAAACAAGAAACAAAATTCAAGAATAATGTTCCTATGAACTACTAGGATGTGGTGGTAAAGCGCTCACAGTAAAGCAAATATCAATATCTTACAAGTTCTTACCAAGCAGCAGGTGGTGACAGGCAACCAGCGGTGTCAAATAACTCCAAAGATTGAGTAAAGCGATTGCCAGGGGAACGTACGTATACACGGTGTAGAAATATGTGGAGCTGGGTTGGCTATATATGGTAGCAAAATATTAGCAATAATCAATTCAGAGATGCAATGTTGAATAAACGCTCAACGACGGTACTGTGCTGGTCCTAGGCTAGACCGGACTAGAGACGCGAGCCTAGAACACTAATGAGGTCACGGCGTAGCACAACTAGCATCAATGAAGGATACTAAGTAGCTCTGGACAGCAAGATATAAGTGAAGATCACAACGGCAGTAAAGATAATGATGAAAAACAACTGCCAAGCAGGATATACAACAACTCTCTCCAACTTTCCTCTTGAAAAGTTTGTGCCAATTTTCTGATAATTTTTTTTCAAAGAATGCTACTAACTCAAGCTTTCCAATGCAAAAAGAATCACTCAATTCCGAGTTGATATGAGGAGTGAAAGAATTCTGAAACTGGCTTGAAAAACTGGAATAAGCTGTGTCCGCGAATTTCGGAGGGCAAAAAGACCTATTTAGAAGACGATTTTGAGGTGTCAAATATTGAACTAGTCTCTGCAACTATTTAGATGCGGCTCGTCGCTAGCTTTCATTTGAGTACTCGCGGAGTCAAAACGGACTTCGTATGAGGAAGGTATGCCTGTTTTACTAAACAGTGCACAAAACAGATTCCAATCCGAATTCAACTACGAGATTGAGTCTAGATAGATCCGAATTTTGTTTTTTTTTCTTCTCTCTTTTTTTTTCTCACACTTTCTTTTTCTTTCTCTTTTTTTTCTGACTTCTTTTTCTTTTTTTTTCTATCTTTTTTTTTTCTCTCCCTCTTTCCAAGACAAACTAGATAAGATGCAGATTGGATCAAGCGAAGATGTGAACGACCTCAACTATGATTGTGACAATGAACTATGGGTAGCACGTGGTGGAATTTGATGGATGGTGTGGTGGACAGCAGAAGGGATAACGATGCAGCGGCGACGTGACTAATGTGAACAGAACTCGAAACTCTAAACGAACTAGACCCTAAGACCAGCAACTCGACACGACGATGCAACCGATAATTCAATAATGCAAACAATGAATAGAAAATTGCAAAGGCTCAGACTGGCTTGGACAAAAGGATGAATAGATCTAACTTTTTTGTGGCTTTTTCTTGGACAATAGGTAAGAAAATAAATCTAATCTAGGGGAAACTGGAAATTCTCACCGAGCAACCTGAAAACTGATACCACTTGATAGGGGCGAGGGTGTCCCGATCTTTCGATGAGATGATAACTATCGATTTGGTGGAGACGACTTTGACGATCCGACTACAAACGTGCACGACGTTGCGCCTTATCAATCGCTAAACCAATCTCCTGAGGTTACTTACGATGCCGGAAGCACGATCAGCCTGACCACGAAGGTCTATTCCTGCAAGCAATCGAAGAACGAGCAAGAATATGATAATGCAATCTGAATATTGCGAATATATATGAAGTATTGATAGTGGTGGGAATCCGTAAGCGGTCTTGGTCTGGTCGTTGGACACAAACGAAGTACACGAAGTTGCAATGGCTAACTTTTAACTAAGCAAATTCCAAGGAAAAAGCTACTAGATGGATCTACTTATATAGGAGCAAGGGGTGGCGGCCAAGGAGGTGGGAGGACGTCCCAAGGCAGCCTAAAACCAACCCTAGGTCGTACAAGGCTCATGGGCCCAAGTGGAGGTGATGCAACACCTTTGGACTTGTAGTTTGACTCGGATTCTGGTGCAACGTCAGATTGTTTCGACCATAACTCAATGCTCCGGACGAATTTAAAAGTGAATCCAATTGGGTTGGAAAGAGCACGAAATCTAGTTTCCAACAAAAAAAGAATCACCCAATTCGGAGTCCGTATGAAAAAGTTGTTGGCGTTTTGAGTCAGGTATGTCTGTGCAGTCCGAATCTGAATCCAGAACGTGAGAGACTTGGACTCTATCTTCTCTTGGCCCAAAAGTGACGTGAGAGGACTTTTTGAACAGAACCTAAACTTCTCCTTTTGCCTTATCTTCATATGTGGATTGTACAAATGTCCCATACACCTGCAATTAGACAAAACACAAAAGTGTGTGAAGTATTTTTGTTCTGGATAACATAAATAGATTATTGAATAGTTTGCACTAGAAATCACCTGACAAATATGCATGTATGCAATATTTTTGGTCGTATCCAAGGTAGTCATGTCCTCATCATCCTCCCCTTCTTGAAAACAAAGCCGTCCTCGGCGTTGCTTAATCTGAAATGTGGCTAACAAAAGAGACAAGGTGTACATGTTGTATATGTATATGTCATCCATTTTTACTTCCCGTGGATTTTGCACATATGACACATGTATACATGAGTAACTTTCATAGTTAATAAAATATAAAGCCAAAATATTATCACAAGAAGTAGAAGGCATGAAAGTATTGCAACTCAGTTTGCACATATAAGTGAAGCTCTTATTCATATGAAAAGATTGACAATATTCATCATTAAACCATCCCAACATTGATGAACCATCACCAAGATTAGAGGTCATATCAAAATGATTAAACATTGGCATAATTATTTTCAAACATATTTGATCCAAATCTGATTTATTCCCTGATTCACTTGATTCTTTTGCATCGATAGTTAATTCAATGGGCTCACTCAAAATTGTTTGATCACATGGCAAAGTCAAATCATCAACATAGTCCTCTAAGGTAGCTGGTGTGATCAAAGTAGTGGGTAGCTCACCGCATGGTGCACTTAAATTGACAAGACATTCATCATACTCATGTGGAAGTGGAAGATTAGTACCTTTGTCATTACCTCTTATGATCAACTCAGATGAGGTAGGCACTCTCGGTGATGATGTGTCACATGGTGGAGGTGATGTAGTCCTCACAACAACGGATGTGGTTGTCATAGTATGCTTAGTAGTTGAAGGGACAACCGTATCAACTCTTGGAATGTGCATCTCGCGCTTGTTCTCCTTGTGCGCAACACGTCGTTTTATTTCCTGTTCAGCTTTGCAAGCAAGATGAAACAAATGGTCCATAGGATAACACTCTTCATGTATTAGTATCTCCTGAATGTCACGATTTAATCCTCCCCAAAATCTATCCATAAAATCTTCTTCACTTTCTTCTAAAGAGGAATGCAGCAAGGTAGTTTGTAAAGTATCATAATATTTCGTTACGGTGTCACTACCTTGTTTTAAATGTTGCAACTTTGTAATCATGTCACGAGTATAATAAGCGGGAACGAATGTATGTCGCATGGCAAGTTTCAAATCATCCCAAGTAGTAGGTATATCATTAGGGTGTAACCGACAATATTCACTCCACCAAACTACAGCATAACCAGTGAAAGAACCAACCGCAACCTTAACTTTTTTACGTACATCAAAATTATTGGAAGCAAATATATTATTTAGGTCAAACTCCCATTCAATATATAAAGCAGGTCTAAAACGGCCATTAAATGGTGGTATAGAAACATTAACCTGATCATGTGCATTTGGATGTTTGTGCACCTCTCGTGACGGTTGTGGTATTTGCATAGGTGATGGCACATCTCCCACGATCGACAAACCCCATGAATTGACTCTAGATCCTGTCATGATTAGTAGAAACAAGAAACAAAATTCAAGAATAATGTTCCTATGAACTACTAGGATGTGGTGGTAAAGCGCTCACAGTAAAGCAAATATCAATATCTTACAAGTTCTTACCAAGCAGCAGGTGGTGACAGGCAACCAGCGGTGTCAAATAACTCCAAAGATTGAGTAAAGCGATTGCCAGGGGAACGTACGTATACACGGTGTAGAAATATGTGGAGCTGGGTTGGCTATATATGGTAGCAAAATATTAGCAATAATCAATTCAGAGATGCAATGTTGAATAAACGCTCAACGACGGTACTGTGCTGGTCCTAGGCTAGACCGGACTAGAGACGCGAGCCTAGAACACTAATGAGGTCACGGCGTAGCACAACTAGCATCAATGAAGGATACTAAGTAGCTCTGGACAGCAAGATATAAGTGAAGATCACAACGGCAGTAAAGATAATGATGAAAAACAACTGCCAAGCAGGATATACAACAACTCTCTCCAACTTTCCTCTTGAAAAGTTTGTGCCAATTTTCTGATAATTTTTTTTCAAAGAATGCTACTAACTCAAGCTTTCCAATGCAAAAAGAATCACTCAATTCCGAGTTGATATGAGGAGTGAAAGAATTCTGAAACTGGCTTGAAAAACTGGAATAAGCTGTGTCCGCGAATTTCGGAGGGCAAAAAGACCTATTTAGAAGACGATTTTGAGGTGTCAAATATTGAACTAGTCTCTGCAACTATTTAGATGCGGCTCGTCGCTAGCTTTCATTTGAGTACTCGCGGAGTCAAAACGGACTTCGTATGAGGAAGGTATGCCTGTTTTACTAAACAGTGCACAAAACAGATTCCAATCCGAATTCAACTACGAGATTGAGTCTAGATAGATCCGAATTTTGTTTTTTTTTCTTCTCTCTTTTTTTTTCTCACACTTTTTTTTTCTTTCTCTTTTTTTTCTGACTTCTTTTTCTTTTTTTTTCTATCTTTTTTTTTTCTCTCCCTCTTTCCAAGACAAACTAGATAAGATGCAGATTGGATCAAGCGAAGATGTGAACGACCTCAACTATGATTGTGACAATGAACTATGGGTAGCACGTGGTGGAATTTGATGGATGGTGTGGTGGACAGCAGAAGGGATAACGATGCAGCGGCGACGTGACTAATGTGAACAGAACTCGAAACTCTAAACGAACTAGACCCTAAGACCAGCAACTCGACACGACGATGCAACCGATAATTCAATAATGCAAACAATGAATAGAAAATTGCAAAGGCTCAGACTGGCTTGGACAAAAGGATGAATAGATCTAACTTTTTTGTGGCTTTTTCTTGGACAATAGGTAAGAAAATAAATCTAATCTAGGGGAAACTGGAAATTCTCACCGAGCAACCTGAAAACTGATACCACTTGATAGGGGCGAGGGTGTCCCGATCTTTCGATGAGATGATAACTATCGATTTGGTGGAGACGACTTTGACGATCCGACTACAAACGTGCACGACGTTGCGCCTTATCAATCGCTAAACCAATCTCCTGAGGTTACTTACGATGCCGGAAGCACGATCAGCCTGACCACGAAGGTCTATTCCTGCAAGCAATCGAAGAACGAGCAAGAATATGATAATGCAATCTGAATATTGCGAATATATATGAAGTATTGATAGTGGTGGGAATCCGTAAGCGGTCTTGGTCTGGTCGTTGGACACAAACGAAGTACACGAAGTTGCAATGGCTAACTTTTAACTAAGCAAATTCCAAGGAAAAAGCTACTAGATGGATCTACTTATATAGGAGCAAGGGGTGGCGGCCAAGGAGGTGGGAGGACGTCCCAAGGCAGCCTAAAACCAACCCTAGGTCGTACAAGGCTCATGGGCCCAAGTGGAGGTGATGCAACACCTTTGGACTTGTAGTTTGACTCGGATTCTGGTGCAACGTCAGATTGTTTCGACCATAACTCAATGCTCCGGACGAATTTAAAGGTGAATCCAATTGGGTTGGAAAGATCACGAAATCTAGTTTCCAACAAAAAAAGAATCACCCAATTCGGAGTCCGTATGAAAAAGTTGTTGGCGTTTTGAGTCAGGTATGTCTGTGCAGTCCGAATCTGAATCCAGAACGTGAGAGACTTGGACTCTATCTTCTCTTGGCCCAAAAGTGACGTGAGAGGACTTTTTGAACAGAACCTAAACTTCTCCTTTTGCCTTATCTTCATATGTGGATTGTACAAATGTCCCATACACCTGCAATTAGACAAAACACAAAAGTGTGTGAAGTATTTTTGTTCTGGATAACATAAATAGATTATTGAATAGTTTGCACTAGAAATCACCTGACAAATATGCATGTATGCAATATTTTTGGTCGTATCCAAGGTAGTCATGTCCTCATCATCCTCCCCTTCTTGAAAACAAAGCCGTCCTCGGCGTTGCTTAATCTGAAATGTGGCTAACAAAAGAGACAAGGTGTACATGTTGTATATGTATATGTCATCCATTTTTACTTCCCGTGGATTTTGCACATATGACACATGTATACATGAGTAACTTTCATAGTTAATAAAATATAAAGCCAAAATATTATCACAAGAAGTAGAAGGCATGAAAGTATTGCAACTCAGTTTGCACATATAAGTGAAGCTCTTATTCATATGAAAAGATTGACAATATTCATCATTAAACCATCCCAACATTGATGAACCATCACCAAGATTAGAGGTCATATCAAAATGATTAAACATTGGCATAATTATTTTCAAACATATTTGATCCAAATCTGATTTATTCCCTGATTCACTTGATTCTTTTGCATCGATAGTTAATTCAATGGGCTCACTCAAAATTGTTTGATCACATGGCAAAGTCAAATCATCAACATAGTCCTCTAAGGTAGCTGGTGTGATCAAAGTAGTGGGTAGCTCACCGCATGGTGCACTTAAATTGACAAGACATTCATCATACTCATGTGGAAGTGGAAGATTAGTACCTTTGTCATTACCTCTTATGATCAACTCAGATGAGGTAGGCACTCTCGGTGATGATGTGTCACATGGTGGAGGTGATGTAGTCCTCACAACAACGGATGTGGTTGTCATAGTATGCTTAGTAGTTGAAGGGACAACCGTATCAACTCTTGGAATGTGCATCTCGCGCTTGTTCTCCTTGTGCGCAACACGTCGTTTTATTTCCTGTTCAGCTTTGCAAGCAAGATGAAACAAATGGTCCATAGGATAACACTCTTCATGTATTAGTATCTCCTGAATGTCACGATTTAATCCTCCCCAAAATCTATCCATAAAATCTTCTTCACTTTCTTCTAAAGAGGAATGCAGCAAGGTAGTTTGTAAAGTATCATAATATTTCGTTACGGTGTCACTACCTTGTTTTAAATGTTGCAACTTTGTAATCATGTCACGAGTATAATAAGCGGGAACGAATGTATGTCGCATGGCAAGTTTCAAATCATCCCAAGTAGTAGGTATATCATTAGGGTGTAACCGACAATATTCACTCCACCAAACTACAGCATAACCAGTGAAAGAACCAACCGCAACCTTAACTTTTTTACGTACATCAAAATTATTGGAAGCAAATATATTATTTAGGTCAAACTCCCATTCAATATATAAAGCAGGTCTAAAACGGCCATTAAATGGTGGTATAGAAACATTAACCTGATCATGTGCATTTGGATGTTTGTGCACCTCTCGTGACGGTTGTGGTATTTGCATAGGTGATGGCACATCTCCCACGATCGACAAACCCCATGAATTGACTCTAGATCCTGTCATGATTAGTAGAAACAAGAAACAAAATTCAAGAATAATGTTCCTATGAACTACTAGGATGTGGTGGTAAAGCGCTCACAGTAAAGCAAATATCAATATCTTACAAGTTCTTACCAAGCAGCAGGTGGTGACAGGCAACCAGCGGTGTCAAATAACTCCAAAGATTGAGTAAAGCGATTGCCAGGGGAACGTACGTATACACGGTGTAGAAATATGTGGAGCTGGGTTGGCTATATATGGTAGCAAAATATTAGCAATAATCAATTCAGAGATGCAATGTTGAATAAACGCTCAACGACGGTACTGTGCTGGTCCTAGGCTAGACCGGACTAGAGACGCGAGCCTAGAACACTAATGAGGTCACGGCGTAGCACAACTAGCATCAATGAAGGATACTAAGTAGCTCTGGACAGCAAGATATAAGTGAAGATCACAACGGCAGTAAAGATAATGATGAAAAACAACTGCCAAGCAGGATATACAACAACTCTCTCCAACTTTCCTCTTGAAAAGTTTGTGCCAATTTTCTGATAATTTTTTTCAAAGAATGCTACTAACTCAAGCTTTCCAATGCAAAAAGAATCACTCAATTCCGAGTTGATATGAGGAGTGAAAGAATTCTGAAACTGGCTTGAAAAACTGGAATAAGCTGTGTCCGCGAATTTCGGAGGGCAAAAAGACCTATTTAGAAGACGATTTTGAGGTGTCAAATATTGAACTAGTCTCTGCAACTATTTAGATGCGGCTCGTCGCTAGCTTTCATTTGAGTACTCGCGGAGTCAAAACGGACTTCGTATGAGGAAGGTATGCCTGTTTTACTAAACAGTGCACAAAACAGATTCCAATCCGAATTCAACTACGAGATTGAGTCTAGATAGATCCGAATTTTGTTTTTTTTTCTTCTCTCTTTTTTTTTCTCACACTTTTTTTTTCTTTCTCTTTTTTTTTCTGACTTCTTTTTCTTTTTTTTTCTATCTTTTTTTTTTCTCTCCCTCTTTCCAAGACAAACTAGATAAGATGCAGATTGGATCAAGCGAAGATGTGAACGACCTCAACTATGATTGTGACAATGAACTATGGGTAGCACGTGGTGGAATTTGATGGATGGTGTGGTGGACAGCAGAAGGGATAACGATGCAGCGGCGACGTGACTAATGTGAACAGAACTCGAAACTCTAAACGAACTAGACCCTAAGACCAGCAACTCGACACGACGATGCAACCGATAATTCAATAATGCAAACAATGAATAGAAAATTGCAAAGGCTCAGACTGGCTTGGACAAAAGGATGAATAGATCTAACTTTTTTGTGGCTTTTTCTTGGACAATAGGTAAGAAAATAAATCTAATCTAGGGGAAACTGGAAATTCTCACCGAGCAACCTGAAAACTGATACCACTTGATAGGGGCGAGGGTGTCCCGATCTTTCGATGAGATGATAACTATCGATTTGGTGGAGACGACTTTGACGATCCGACTACAAACGTGCACGACGTTGCGCCTTATCAATCGCTAAACCAATCTCCTGAGGTTACTTACGATGCCGGAAGCACGATCAGCCTGACCACGAAGGTCTATTCCTGCAAGCAATCGAAGAACGAGCAAGAATATGATAATGCAATCTAAATATTGCGAATATATATGAAGTATTGATAGTGGTGGGAATCCGTAAGCGGTCTTGGTCTGGTCGTTGGACACAAACGAAGTACACGAAGTTGCAATGGCTAACTTTTAACTAAGCAAATTCCAAGGAAAAAGCTACTAGATGGATCTACTTATATAGGAGCAAGGGGTGGCGGCCAAGGAGGTGGGAGGACGTCCCAAGGCAGCCTAAAACCAACCCTAGGTCGTACAAGGCTCATGGGCCCAAGTGGAGGTGATGCAACACCTTTGGACTTGTAGTTTGACTCGGATTCTGGTGCAACGTCAGATTGTTTCGACCATAACTCAATGCTCCGGACGAATTTAAAGGTGAATCCAATTGGGTTGGAAAGATCACGAAATCTAGTTTCCAACAAAAAAAGAATCACCCAATTCGGAGTCCGTATGAAAAAGTTGTTGGCGTTTTGAGTCAGGTATGTCTGTGCAGTCCGAATCTGAATCCAGAACGTGAGAGACTTGGACTCTATCTTCTCTTGGCCCAAAAGTGACGTGAGAGGACTTTTTGAACAGAACCTAAACTTCTCCTTTTGCCTTATCTTCATATGTGGATTGTACAAATGTCCCATACACCTGCAATTAGACAAAACACAAAAGTGTGTGAAGTATTTTTGTTCTGGATAACATAAATAGATTATTGAATAGTTTGCACTAGAAATCACCTGACAAATATGCATGTATGCAATATTTTTGGTCGTATCCAAGGTAGTCATGTCCTCATCATCCTCCCCTTCTTGAAAACAAAGCCGTCCTCGGCGTTGCTTAATCTGAAATGTGGCTAACAAAAGAGACAAGGTGTACATGTTGTATATGTATATGTCATCCATTTTTACTTCCCGTGGATTTTGCACATATGACACATGTATACATGAGTAACTTTCATAGTTAATAAAATATAAAGCCAAAATATTATCACAAGAAGTAGAAGGCATGAAAGTATTGCAACTCAGTTTGCACATATAAGTGAAGCTCTTATTCATATGAAAAGATTGACAATATTCATCATTAAACCATCCCAACATTGATGAACCATCACCAAGATTAGAGGTCATATCAAAATGATTAAACATTGGCATAATTATTTTCAAACATATTTGATCCAAATCTGATTTATTCCCTGATTCACTTGATTCTTTTGCATCGATAGTTAATTCAATGGGCTCACTCAAAATTGTTTGATCACATGGCAAAGTCAAATCATCAACATAGTCCTCTAAGGTAGCTGGTGTGATCAAAGTAGTGGGTAGCTCACCGCATGGTGCACTTAAATTGACAAGACATTCATCATACTCATGTGGAAGTGGAAGATTAGTACCTTTGTCATTACCTCTTATGATCAACTCAGATGAGGTAGGCACTCTCGGTGATGATGTGTCACATGGTGGAGGTGATGTAGTCCTCACAACAACGGATGTGGTTGTCATAGTATGCTTAGTAGTTGAAGGGACAACCGTATCAACTCTTGGAATGTGCATCTCGCGCTTGTTCTCCTTGTGCGCAACACGTCGTTTTATTTCCTGTTCAGCTTTGCAAGCAAGATGAAACAAATGGTCCATAGGATAACACTCTTCATGTATTAGTATCTCCTGAATGTCACGATTTAATCCTCCCCAAAATCTATCCATAAAATCTTCTTCACTTTCTTCTAAAGAGGAATGCAGCAAGGTAGTTTGTAAAGTATCATAATATTTCGTTACGGTGTCACTACCTTGTTTTAAATGTTGCAACTTTGTAATCATGTCACGAGTATAATAAGCGGGAACGAATGTATGTCGCATGGCAAGTTTCAAATCATCCCAAGTAGTAGGTATATCATTAGGGTGTAACCGACAATATTCACTCCACCAAACTACAGCATAACCAGTGAAAGAACCAACCGCAACCTTAACTTTTTTACGTACATCAAAATTATTGGAAGCAAATATATTATTTAGGTCAAACTCCCATTCAATATATAAAGCAGGTCTAAAACGGCCATTAAATGGTGGTATAGAAACATTAACCTGATCATGTGCATTTGGATGTTTGTGCACCTCTCGTGACGGTTGTGGTATTTGCATAGGTGATGGCACATCTCCCACGATCGACAAACCCCATGAATTGACTCTAGATCCTGTCATGATTAGTAGAAACAAGAAACAAAATTCAAGAATAATGTTCCTATGAACTACTAGGATGTGGTGGTAAAGCGCTCACAGTAAAGCAAATATCAATATCTTACAAGTTCTTACCAAGCAGCAGGTGGTGACAGGCAACCAGCGGTGTCAAATAACTCCAAAGATTGAGTAAAGCGATTGCCAGGGGAACGTACGTATACACGGTGTAGAAATATGTGGAGCTGGGTTGGCTATATATGGTAGCAAAATATTAGCAATAATCAATTCAGAGATGCAATGTTGAATAAACGCTCAACGACGGTACTGTGCTGGTCCTAGGCTAGACCGGACTAGAGACGCGAGCCTAGAACACTAATGAGGTCACGGCGTAGCACAACTAGCATCAATGAAGGATACTAAGTAGCTCTGGACAGCAAGATATAAGTGAAGATCACAACGGCAGTAAAGATAATGATGAAAAACAACTGCCAAGCAGGATATACAACAACTCTCTCCAACTTTCCTCTTGAAAAGTTTGTGCCAATTTTCTGATAATTTTTTTCAAAGAATGCTACTAACTCAAGCTTTCCAATGCAAAAAGAATCACTCAATTCCGAGTTGATATGAGGAGTGAAAGAATTCTGAAACTGGCTTGAAAAACTGGAATAAGCTGTGTCCGCGAATTTCGGAGGGCAAAAAGACCTATTTAGAAGACGATTTTGAGGTGTCAAATATTGAACTAGTCTCTGCAACTATTTAGATGCGGCTCGTCGCTAGCTTTCATTTGAGTACTCGCGGAGTCAAAACGGACTTCGTATGAGGAAGGTATGCCTGTTTTACTAAACAGTGCACAAAACAGATTCCAATCCGAATTCAACTACGAGATTGAGTCTAGATAGATCCGAATTTTGTTTTTTTTTCTTCTCTCTTTTTTTTTCTCACACTTTTTTTTTCTTTCTCTTTTTTTTTCTGACTTCTTTTTCTTTTTTTTTCTATCTTTTTTTTTTCTCTCCCTCTTTCCAAGACAAACTAGATAAGATGCAGATTGGATCAAGCGAAGATGTGAACGACCTCAACTATGATTGTGACAATGAACTATGGGTAGCACGTGGTGGAATTTGATGGATGGTGTGGTGGACAGCAGAAGGGATAACGATGCAGCGGCGACGTGACTAATGTGAACAGAACTCGAAACTCTAAACGAACTAGACCCTAAGACCAGCAACTCGACACGACGATGCAACCGATAATTCAATAATGCAAACAATGAATAGAAAATTGCAAAGGCTCAGACTGGCTTGGACAAAAGGATGAATAGATCTAACTTTTTTGTGGCTTTTTCTTGGACAATAGGTAAGAAAATAAATCTAATCTAGGGGAAACTGGAAATTCTCACCGAGCAACCTGAAAACTGATACCACTTGATAGGGGCGAGGGTGTCCCGATCTTTCGATGAGATGATAACTATCGATTTGGTGGAGACGACTTTGACGATCCGACTACAAACGTGCACGACGTTGCGCCTTATCAATCGCTAAACCAATCTCCTGAGGTTACTTACGATGCCGGAAGCACGATCAGCCTGACCACGAAGGTCTATTCCTGCAAGCAATCGAAGAACGAGCAAGAATATGATAATGCAATCTAAATATTGCGAATATATATGAAGTATTGATAGTGGTGGGAATCCGTAAGCGGTCTTGGTCTGGTCGTTGGACACAAACGAAGTACACGAAGTTGCAATGGCTAACTTTTAACTAAGCAAATTCCAAGGAAAAAGCTACTAGATGGATCTACTTATATAGGAGCAAGGGGTGGCGGCCAAGGAGGTGGGAGGACGTCCCAAGGCAGCCTAAAACCAACCCTAGGTCGTACAAGGCTCATGGGCCCAAGTGGAGGTGATGCAACACCTTTGGACTTGTAGTTTGACTCGGATTCTGGTGCAACGTCAGATTGTTTCGACCATAACTCAATGCTCCGGACGAATTTAAAGGTGAATCCAATTGGGTTGGAAAGATCACGAAATCTAGTTTCCAACAAAAAAAGAATCACCCAATTCGGAGTCCGTATGAAAAAGTTGTTGGCGTTTTGAGTCAGGTATGTCTGTGCAGTCCGAATCTGAATCCAGAACGTGAGAGACTTGGACTCTATCTTCTCTTGGCCCAAAAGTGACGTGAGAGGACTTTTTGAACAGAACCTAAACTTCTCCTTTTGCCTTATCTTCATATGTGGATTGTACAAATGTCCCATACACCTGCAATTAGACAAAACACAAAAGTGTGTGAAGTATTTTTGTTCTGGATAACATAAATAGATTATTGAATAGTTTGCACTAGAAATCACCTGACAAATATGCATGTATGCAATATTTTTGGTCGTATCCAAGGTAGTCATGTCCTCATCATCCTCCCCTTCTTGAAAACAAAGCCGTCCTCGGCGTTGCTTAATCTGAAATGTGGCTAACAAAAGAGACAAGGTGTACATGTTGTATATGTATATGTCATCCATTTTTACTTCCCGTGGATTTTGCACATATGACACATGTATACATGAGTAACTTTCATAGTTAATAAAATATAAAGCCAAAATATTATCACAAGAAGTAGAAGGCATGAAAGTATTGCAACTCAGTTTGCACATATAAGTGAAGCTCTTATTCATATGAAAAGATTGACAATATTCATCATTAAACCATCCCAACATTGATGAACCATCACCAAGATTAGAGGTCATATCAAAATGATTAAACATTGGCATAATTATTTTCAAACATATTTGATCCAAATCTGATTTATTCCCTGATTCACTTGATTCTTTTGCATCGATAGTTAATTCAATGGGCTCACTCAAAATTGTTTGATCACATGGCAAAGTCAAATCATCAACATAGTCCTCTAAGGTAGCTGGTGTGATCAAAGTAGTGGGTAGCTCACCGCATGGTGCACTTAAATTGACAAGACATTCATCATACTCATGTGGAAGTGGAAGATTAGTACCTTTGTCATTACCTCTTATGATCAACTCAGATGAGGTAGGCACTCTCGGTGATGATGTGTCACATGGTGGAGGTGATGTAGTCCTCACAACAACGGATGTGGTTGTCATAGTATGCTTAGTAGTTGAAGGGACAACCGTATCAACTCTTGGAATGTGCATCTCGCGCTTGTTCTCCTTGTGCGCAACACGTCGTTTTATTTCCTGTTCAGCTTTGCAAGCAAGATGAAACAAATGGTCCATAGGATAACACTCTTCATGTATTAGTATCTCCTGAATGTCACGATTTAATCCTCCCCAAAATCTATCCATAAAATCTTCTTCACTTTCTTCTAAAGAGGAATGCAGCAAGGTAGTTTGTAAAGTATCATAATATTTCGTTACGGTGTCACTACCTTGTTTTAAATGTTGCAACTTTGTAATCATGTCACGAGTATAATAAGCGGGAACGAATGTATGTCGCATGGCAAGTTTCAAATCATCCCAAGTAGTAGGTATATCATTAGGGTGTAACCGACAATATTCACTCCACCAAACTACAGCATAACCAGTGAAAGAACCAACCGCAACCTTAACTTTTTTACGTACATCAAAATTATTGGAAGCAAATATATTATTTAGGTCAAACTCCCATTCAATATATAAAGCAGGTCTAAAACGGCCATTAAATGGTGGTATAGAAACATTAACCTGATCATGTGCATTTGGATGTTTGTGCACCTCTCGTGACGGTTGTGGTATTTGCATAGGTGATGGCACATCTCCCACGATCGACAAACCCCATGAATTGACTCTAGATCCTGTCATGATTAGTAGAAACAAGAAACAAAATTCAAGAATAATGTTCCTATGAACTACTAGGATGTGGTGGTAAAGCGCTCACAGTAAAGCAAATATCAATATCTTACAAGTTCTTACCAAGCAGCAGGTGGTGACAGGCAACCAGCGGTGTCAAATAACTCCAAAGATTGAGTAAAGCGATTGCCAGGGGAACGTACGTATACACGGTGTAGAAATATGTGGAGCTGGGTTGGCTATATATGGTAGCAAAATATTAGCAATAATCAATTCAGAGATGCAATGTTGAATAAACGCTCAACGACGGTACTGTGCTGGTCCTAGGCTAGACCGGACTAGAGACGCGAGCCTAGAACACTAATGAGGTCACGGCGTAGCACAACTAGCATCAATGAAGGATACTAAGTAGCTCTGGACAGCAAGATATAAGTGAAGATCACAACGGCAGTAAAGATAATGATGAAAAACAACTGCCAAGCAGGATATACAACAACTCTCTCCAACTTTCCTCTTGAAAAGTTTGTGCCAATTTTCTGATAATTTTTTTCAAAGAATGCTACTAACTCAAGCTTTCCAATGCAAAAAGAATCACTCAATTCCGAGTTGATATGAGGAGTGAAAGAATTCTGAAACTGGCTTGAAAAACTGGAATAAGCTGTGTCCGCGAATTTCGGAGGGCAAAAAGACCTATTTAGAAGACGATTTTGAGGTGTCAAATATTGAACTAGTCTCTGCAACTATTTAGATGCGGCTCGTCGCTAGCTTTCATTTGAGTACTCGCGGAGTCAAAACGGACTTCGTATGAGGAAGGTATGCCTGTTTTACTAAACAGTGCACAAAACAGATTCCAATCCGAATTCAACTACGAGATTGAGTCTAGATAGATCCGAATTTTGTTTTTTTTTCTTCTCTCTTTTTTTTTCTCACACTTTTTTTTTCTTTCTCTTTTTTTTTCTGACTTCTTTTTCTTTTTTTTTCTATCTTTTTTTTTTCTCTCCCTCTTTCCAAGACAAACTAGATAAGATGCAGATTGGATCAAGCGAAGATGTGAACGACCTCAACTATGATTGTGACAATGAACTATGGGTAGCACGTGGTGGAATTTGATGGATGGTGTGGTGGACAGCAGAAGGGATAACGATGCAGCGGCGACGTGACTAATGTGAACAGAACTCGAAACTCTAAACGAACTAGACCCTAAGACCAGCAACTCGACACGACGATGCAACCGATAATTCAATAATGCAAACAATGAATAGAAAATTGCAAAGGCTCAGACTGGCTTGGACAAAAGGATGAATAGATCTAACTTTTTTGTGGCTTTTTCTTGGACAATAGGTAAGAAAATAAATCTAATCTAGGGGAAACTGGAAATTCTCACCGAGCAACCTGAAAACTGATACCACTTGATAGGGGCGAGGGTGTCCCGATCTTTCGATGAGATGATAACTATCGATTTGGTGGAGACGACTTTGACGATCCGACTACAAACGTGCACGACGTTGCGCCTTATCAATCGCTAAACCAATCTCCTGAGGTTACTTACGATGCCGGAAGCACGATCAGCCTGACCACGAAGGTCTATTCCTGCAAGCAATCGAAGAACGAGCAAGAATATGATAATGCAATCTAAATATTGCGAATATATATGAAGTATTGATAGTGGTGGGAATCCGTAAGCGGTCTTGGTCTGGTCGTTGGACACAAACGAAGTACACGAAGTTGCAATGGCTAACTTTTAACTAAGCAAATTCCAAGGAAAAAGCTACTAGATGGATCTACTTATATAGGAGCAAGGGGTGGCGGCCAAGGAGGTGGGAGGACGTCCCAAGGCAGCCTAAAACCAACCCTAGGTCGTACAAGGCTCATGGGCCCAAGTGGAGGTGATGCAACACCTTTGGACTTGTAGTTTGACTCGGATTCTGGTGCAACGTCAGATTGTTTCGACCATAACTCAATGCTCCGGACGAATTTAAAGGTGAATCCAATTGGGTTGGAAAGATCACGAAATCTAGTTTCCAACAAAAAAAGAATCACCCAATTCGGAGTCCGTATGAAAAAGTTGTTGGCGTTTTGAGTCAGGTATGTCTGTGCAGTCCGAATCTGAATCCAGAACGTGAGAGACTTGGACTCTATCTTCTCTTGGCCCAAAAGTGACGTGAGAGGACTTTTTGAACAGAACCTAAACTTCTCCTTTTGCCTTATCTTCATATGTGGATTGTACAAATGTCCCATACACCTGCAATTAGACAAAACACAAAAGTGTGTGAAATATTTTTGTTCTGGATAACATAAATAGATTATTGAATAGTTTGCACTAGAAATCACTTGACAAATATGCATGTATGCAATATTTTTGGTCGTATCCAAGGTAGTCATGTCCTCATCAGGATGCATGTCGTGATGGAAGTGTTTGCCCTAGAGGGTCCTATGGTCGCCCCTGTTGAGTGGGTTTAGGGTTCCTCCCACCATCTTGACGTCTTACCATCGTTTACAACGTGGGGGCATGTTAGGATGCCCCCCGCTCTAAGTGGCGAGTTTGTGAAGACTGTCGTCGATGCGCTCATGTTGATGAAGCTGCCGGCATTGATGAAGTATTCCGCGCTCCTTGATCATGGATCGGCCTCTAGATATGGTTCATGTGTTCCTGGAGTTAGCGAAAATCTGCGGCTTCAATCCTTGTCACCTGGTGCCAGTGACTCGCACGAGAGGATAGAGAACCCATTGTAACGGAGTGATCTTCCATCGACCACCGGGTTGTGGAGACAGGGCGCCCATGCACCTTGGCGATGTTGATGGAGACTGTAGGGCCTCGTGATACTTCCTCCTTCATGCAACTTGACCTCGGTGCACCATGGTGTTGGTGTTGGCAGCTCCAAGCCCCGTCGGGTTGCACTTGCTCGCCCGTCGACAGTATTAGCGCGGAGGCATTGAGCCGCCTCCACGTCCTCTTGAATATCCGCCCTTGTTGACTCATTCAACTTGGCACACGCTTCAAGAATTAGCTCGCGATGGTCCTTCTTCACCTTCGCTCGGCTTTGCGCCTGCTTTGACTGCGCAGGATCTTGAGCTTGGTGCATGTAGACCTTCTTGCCAAGCACAATGAAGACCATAGGCGGCAATGATCCGGACTAATCAACATTGCTCCAATTCGCTGCCGTGGGAAAGTCCATCCGCATGAAAGGGGTCTTACCGGCGGAGGTTCTTGCAGCATGCTGAGCACATTGAGAGAATGGCGAAGACGATTTCGACGACCACACCGAAGCAAAGATGGGAGGAGAACCACGTCCCACCGGGCGTGCCAATTTGTTTGACACGAGAAAAATCTTATTATGCACTCCGGGAGAAGGGAAGAGAAGGAGTATGGATTTCTCTCATGCGCCGGGGAAAAGAAAATGCGGGTGTGCCAGTGTACCCTAGTACACAAAAAAGGTACGGGAAACGAGTATTTCATTAATCTCGTTGGAGAAACAAAATTACAAGATCCCGTAAAAAAAGTGCGCTCCATGGCCTACTAGCGCGGCTAGCCTGACTGTGGCGATTGCGGTCTCCTGGTTCCCGGGGCCTCGGAAGGCTCCCGGTTAATTACTCCCGCGGGTTGCTCCGCGAGATACCTCTGATTAAGCCGTGTGGTCGTCTTCGTCGTCTTCGCTTTCACCATGCATGATGATGATGGTGTGTGTGTGGTGTGAGCGGCGGCAAAGCCCGTGTCCTCGTCGGTACATGTGCTGCTTAAAACATGGCTTTGTGCTAGCCACATTCACACTCGCTGTCACGCCTCGTCAGTCTTCACAGCGTTCATGTAGTCGGTGTTGGAGTAGCATGGGTCCTGCTTGGTTCCAACTTCTTGACGATGTAGTGTCTTCATCAGGTTACACAAGGGGTTGCCTCGCGGGAGTATTCTTTGGTGCAGACCGGTAACGGTGTAAAACCAACGCACGCTCACATCGGCATGGCCGATTCATACGTCCATTTTGCATCATGTTTTCTTACTGTTATTTATAATGTTTTATCCATAATAATGCTTTTTGGAGTAATTCTAATGCCTTTTCTCTCATAATTTGCAAGGTACACACCAAGAGGGAGAATTCCGGTAGCTGGAAATCTGGACCTGAAAAAGCTACGTCAGGCCACCTATTCTGCACAACACCAAATGAGCTGAAACTCCACGAGGATTTTTTGTGGAATATTTAAGAATTATTGGAGCCAATAAACACCAGAGGGGGCCACCAGGTGGGCACAACCCACCTGGGCGCGCCAGGCCCCCTGGCGCGCCCTGGTGGGTTGTGGCCTCCTCGGCCCACCTCCAGGGCCCATCTTCTGGTATATAAGTCATTATGACCTAGAAAAAATAAGGAGAGGACTTTCAGGACGGAGCGCCGCCTTCTCGAGGCGGAACTTGGGCAGGAGCACTTTTGCCCTCCAGCGGAGCGATTCTGCCGGGGGAACTTCTCTCCCGGAGGTGGAAATCATCGTCATCATCATCACCAACAACTCTCCCATCTTGGGGAGGGCAATCTCCATCAACATCTTCACCAGCACCATCTCATCTCAAACCCTAGTTCATCTCTTGTACCAGAACTATAGATTGTTGCTAGGGGTGACTAGTAGTGTTGATTACATCTTATAGTTGATTACTATATGGTTTATTTGGTGGAAGATTATATGCTCAGATCCATTATGCATATTAATACCCCTCCGATATTGAGCATGTTTATTGTTTGTGAGTAGTTACTTTCGTTCTTGAGGTCACGGGATAGATCATGTTGCAAGTAATCATGTGAATTTGATATGTGTTCGATATTTTGATGGTATGCATGTTGTGATTCCCTTAGTGGTGTCATGTGAACGTTGACTGCATGACAGTTCACCATATTTGGGCCTAAGGGAATGCATTATGGAGTAGTAAATAGATGGTGAGTTGCGAGAGTGACAGAAACTTAAATCCCAGTTCATGCACTATTCCGTAAGGGACCGATTGATCCTAGAGTTTAATGCTATGGTTAGAATTTATTCTTAATACTTTTCTCGTAGTTGCGGATGCTTGCGGGAGGGTTAATCATAAGTAGGAGGTTTGTTCAAGTAAGAACAACACCTAAGCACCGGTCCACCCACATATCAAATTATCAAAGTAGCGAACGCAAATCAAACCAACGTGATGAAAGTGACTAGATGAAATTCCCATGTACCCTCAAGAACGCTTTGCTCATCATAAGAGACCGTTTTGGCCTGTCCTTTGCCTCAAAAGGATTGGGCTACCTTGTTGCATACTTGTTACCATTATTGTTACTTGCTCGTTACAAATTATCTTGCTATCAAACTACTCTGCTACTTACAATTTCCGTATTTGCAAACATTACCTTACTGAAAACTTGATGAGGACATGACTACCTTGCATACGACCAAAAATATTGCATACATGCATATTTGTCAGGTGATTTCTAGTGCAAACTATTCAATAATCTATTTATGTTATCCAGAACAAAAATACTTCACACACTTTTGTGTTTTGTCTAATTGCAGGTGTATGGGACATTTGTACAATACACATATGAAGATAAGGGAAAAGAACAAGTTTAGGTTCTGTTCAAAAAGTCCTCTCACGTCAATTTTGGGCCAAGAGAAGATAGAGTCTGATAGAGGCAAAGGTGTCCCGTCTTTCGATGAGATGGTGGCTATCGTTTTGGAGGAAGTCGACTTTGACGATCCGACTACGAACGTGCGAGGACGTCGCGCCTTAGCAATCGCTAAACCAACTCCGAGAGGTTACTGACCACGCCGGAGCACGATCAACCTAACCACGAAGGTCTGTTTCCTGCAGGCAAACGAAGAACAAGCAATAAACTAAGATTGCAATCTGGATATTGCGAATATAAGAGGAAAGCTTTGTTGATCAAAGTGGGGTTCTGTGACGCCTTTGTCTGGTAGTTGAACACAAACGAAGTACGCGAAGTTGCGGCTATGGCGAACTTTTAATCTAAACAAAATCCAAAGTCTAAACGATGGGGGCTGTATATATGGAGGAAGAGGGGGGGAATTTTGTGGCCCTTGGAGGAGGGGTCCGAAACCCACCCTAACTCTTGTTTCCCCACACATACGGACTCTAAAAACAGCCTATATTGAAGTATTTCGAAATTACATGGGCCTGGCCCAAAATAAGGTGACGCAGCACCTAGAATAGCCTCTGGACGAAAATTATGAAGTCGCATCTTGTATATTTCGTCCAAGGCTTCATGCACGCATTATGGTGGCTTCAACATCCTGAAATCATCACTTGTAACTTCGTTCTTGTTCCCCATGCGCATGCCATCATCTCCATGCTTGTTCTTGCTCCAATGTTCATCCTTCTCAAAGCTAGGCCCTTCATTTGTAAGCAAAACAAATGTATCCAATTTAGGCAACATCATATTCTCATGAACATTAGAATCATTACCAAGAAACGAAAGTACCTGGTAATTTAATTGGCGTGCGCGAGCTCTAGTAATTGATCCAGTATGTATAGCAGCAGGGGCTGTGGGTGTAACAATGGTATTGATGTCCTCAACATCCTCCCCTTCTTGAAATGAAGTCGTCCTCGACGGAAGCTCATCTTCCTCACCCAAATAAGGCTTCAAATCTGCAATGTTAAAAGTGGGACTAACCCCAAAATCTGCAGGCAGCTCAAGTTTATATGCATTATCATTTATTTTCTCTAAGACCTTAAAAGGACCAACAACACGTGGCATTAGCTTTGATTTGCGCAAATTAGGAAACCTATCCTTACGCAAATGTAACCAAAAAAGATCTCCAGGTGCAAAGACAACATGTTTTCTACCCTTATCTCCAGCAAGTTTATATTTAGCATTCATACGCTCAATGTTTTCCTTAGTTAACTCATGCATTTTTAAGATCAATTCAGCACGTTGTTTAGCATAAAAATTAACCTTCTCCGAAGATGGAAGAGGCAACAAATCAATGGGTGCACGAGGTAGGAAACCATACACAATTTCAAAAGGGCACATCTTAGTAGTAGAATGCAATGAACGATTATAAGCAAATTCAATATGAGGCAAGCATTCTTCCCACATTTTCTTATTATTCTTCAAAACAGCCCTAAGCATAGTAGACAATGTTCTATTGACTACTTCAGTTTGACCATCAGTTTGGGGGTGACAAGTAGTACTAAAAAGCAGTTTAGTCCCCAACTTAGCCCATACACATCTCCAAAAGTGACTAAGAAATTTAGTATCACGATCTGAAACAATAGTATTTGGCACACCATGCAAGCGAATAATTTCACGAAAGAACAAATCAGCAACATTAACAGCATCATCGCTTTTATGACATGGTATAAAGTGTGCCATTTTCGAGAACCTATCCACGACAACAAATATGCTATCCCTCCCCTTCTTTGTTCGAGGTAAACCTAAAACAAAGTCCATAGATATATCCTCCCAAGGAACACTAGGTACAGGCAAAGGCATATATAAACCATGAGCATTGAGTCGTGACTTAGCTTTTTGACATGTAGTGCAGCGAGCAACAAAACGCTCAACATCCCGCTCATCTTTGGCCAAAAGAAATGTGTAGCAAGTATATCCTCCGTCTTCTTCACGCCAAAGTGTCCCATTAGTCCTCCTCCATGCGCCTCCTGCAACAACAAAAGACGAACGGAGCTAGCTGGAATGCATAGCTTGTTAGCACGAAACACAAATCCATCGTTAACGACGAACTTGTTCCATGTTCTACCTTCTTTACAATTCTGCAATACATCTTTAAATTCAGCATCATGCACATATTGATCTTTGATGGTCTCCAAACCAAATATTTTAAAGTCAAGTTGTGAAAGCATAGTATAACGACGAGACAATGCATCAGCAATAACATATTCTTTACCCTTCTTGTGTTTAATGACATAAGGGAAAGTCTCAATGAATTCAACCCATTTAGCATGTATACGGTTCAGTTTTGCTTGACTTTTAATGTGTTTCAAAGATTCATGATCAGAATGTATAACAAATTCTTTGGGCCATAAATAATGTTGCCATGTTTCTAAAGTCCGAACAAGAGCATATAGTTCTTTATCATAAGTAGAATAGTTCAGACTAGGCCCACTCAATTTTTCAGAAAAGTATGCAACAGGTTTGCCATCTTGTAATAACACACCTCCTAATCCAATTCCACTAGCATCACATTCAAGCTCAAAAGTCTTATTAAAATCAGGAAGTTGGAGTAAAGGAGCATGTGTCAACTTATCTTTCAATACCGTGAAGGCTTCTTCCTGTGCGGTACCCCAAACAAAAGGCACATCCTTGTTTGTAAGCTCGTTGATAGGTGCAGCAATGGTGCTAAAATCTCTCACAAAACGCCTATAGAAACCAGCGAGTCCAAGAAAACTCCGCACTTGTGTGACCGTTTTGGGCTGCGGCCAACTCTCAATAGCTTCAATCTTGGCTTTATCAACTTCAATTCCCTGTGGAGTAACAACATAGCCAAGAAAAGATACTCGGTCGGTGCAAAAGGTGCACTTCCCAAGGTTACCAAACAAACATGCATCACGTAGAGCAATAAAAACAACACGTAAATGTTCCAAATGTTCTTCCAAAGATTTGCTATAAATCAGTATATCATCAAAATAGACTACCACAAATCGTCCAATGAAAGCACGTAAAACTTCGTTCATTAGTCTCATGAAAGTACTAGGTGCATTAGTTAACCCAAAAGGCATGACTAACCACTCATATAAACCAAACTTAGTTTTAAATGCTGCTTTCCATTCATCTCCCAATTTCATACGAATTTGATGGTATCCACTACGCAAATCAACTTTGGAGAATATTGTAGAGCCACTCAATTCATCAAGCATATCATCTAGCCTAGGAATGGGATGACGATAACGAATAGTAATATTATTAATACCTCTACAATCAACACACATACGCGACGTACCATCCTTTTTAGGCACTAGTATAATAGGAACAGCACAAGGACTAAGAGATTCGCGTATATAACCTTTGTCGAGCTGCTCCTGTACTTGACGCATAATCTCCTTCGTCTCCTCTGGATTGGTACGGTATGGTGCACGATCGGGTAGCGATGCACCGGGAATTAAGTCAATTTGATGCTCAATCCCTCGAATAGGTGGTAATCCCGGTGACACGTCTTGTGGGAAGACGTCAGCGAACTCCTGCAAAATGTTAGTGACTGCAGGGGGCAAAGAGGAAGGCACGTCCTCGAATGAAAATAATGCCTCTTTGCACACAAAAGCATAGCAAACAGATTTTCTAAAACTGGCTCATCAATATGAGATTTGGTGGCAAGTAAACATGCACTTTTCAATTTAATTTCAGAAGCAAACTAGATGGTTTATTATTAGGCTTCATTTGTTGCTCAGATTCTTTTGCCACAATCTGATTTTCACTCTTATTTTTCTCTTGTTTTGCTTTATTAGCTCTATGAATATCATCTTTCAAAATGGAATCAGGAGTCATAGGAAGCAAAGTAATATTTGTATCCTTATGAACAAGAGTATACTGATTGTTTCTACCATGGTGTACAAATTTTTTATCAAATTGCCATGGTCTACCAAGTAATAAGGAACATGCTTGCATAGGTACCACATCACAATCAACATAATCAGCATATGTAGAGATACTAAAATGCACCCGAACAGTACGTGTTACCTTAACCTTGCCGCTGTTGTTGAACCATTGGATGTAGTAAGGATGTGGATGTGGTCTTGTGGTGAGAGATAGCTTCTCCACCATCTCCATGCTAGGCAAGTTGTTGCAGCTCCCTCCATCTATGATGACGCGAATAGAACGTTCCTTCACAACTCCCTTTGTATGGAACAAATTATGCCTCTGATTTTGCTCTGCTTGTGTAACCTGCACACTCAAAACACGTTGAGCAACTAAACATTCATACCTGTCAGTATCTTCAGCAGCCATGTATTGCGTCTCATGATCAGAATCATCTCCACCGTGTTCTTCATGTGTAATAAGAGCCAAAGTCTCCTCATCATAGTCACTAGCGGACTCATACCCACCATCCTCAGTAGCAATCATCACACGCTATGATTTGCATTCTCTCGCAAAATGTCCTCTTCCCTTACAACGACGACAAATAATATCAGTTGTGCGCCCTGTTGACGCCATGGAAGAAGAAGAGCTCTGTGCAGGCCCGGCAGGTGTGCTCTTGGCAGATAGTGGTGGTTGTGCCTGCTTTCTTGTATCACGGTTGGAGGTGGCACCTGAAGGAGGTGATGGTGCAGTGGAAGTAGATGATGCACGTGGTGTCCATGATGAAGGTCGACCTGCAGAAAAGTTAGTTCGCGCCAATGCCTGTCGATCCCGCACTTCACGTTCAGCTTTACAAGCAAGATGGAATAAACGAGTGATATTATTATAATCCTTATACTCTAGAATGGTCTGAATCTCTCTATTTAAGCCACCCATAAAACGTGCAAGCATAGCTTCATTCTCCTAAACAATACCAAATCTAATCAAGCCAGTTTGTAATTCCTGATAATATTCTTCTACAGAGTTTTTTCCTTGTCTTAAGCGCTGCAATTTTTGAAGTAATCCACGTTGATAATATGGTGGAACCCAACGAGTACGCATAGCAGTTTTCAAAGCAGCCCAAGTAGCTGGAACAGGATATAATCTACAATGTTCAGACCACCAAACACATGCAAAGCTAGTGAAAGCACAAACGGCAGCAGGAACACGTCTCTCCTCAGGATATTGTAAACATGTAAATCGTTGTTCAGTTTCTAACTCCCAAGTAAGATATATATCAGGAAAATAGCTACCCTCAAATGGTGGAATATTCAATTTCAATTTAGGGAGATGGTCATGATCTCGTACCTGAGGGGGAGCCCTAATGATGGAGATGATTCTGAAAATAATTTGTGGAGATGATTCTGAAAATGAGACGCAATACATGGCTCCTCAAGACGCTGACAGGTATGAATGCTTAGTTGCTCAACGTGTTTTGAGTGTGCAGGTCACACAAGCAGAGCAAAATCAGAGGCATAATTTGTTCCATACAAAGGGAGTTGTGAAGGAACGTTCCGTTCGCGTCATCATAGATGGAGGGAGCTGTAACAACTTGGCTAGCATTGAGATGGTGGAGAAACTATCTCTCACCACAAGACCACATCCACATCCTTACTACATCCAATGGTTCAACAACGGCGGCAAGGTTAAGGTAACACGTCCTGTTCGTGTGCATTTTAGTAGCTCTACATATGCTGATTATGTTGATTGTGATGTGGTACCCATGCAAGCATGTTCCTTATTACTTGGTAGACCATGGCAATTTGATAAAAATTCTGTACACCATGGTAGAAACAATCAGTATACTCTTGTTCATAAGGATAAAAATATTACTTTGCTTCCTATGACTCCTGATTCCATTTTGAAAGATGACATTAATAGAGCTAATAAAGCAAAACAGGAGAAAAATAAGAGTGAAAATCAGATTGTGGCAAAAGAATTTGAGCCACTATTGAAACCTAATAATAAACCATCTAGTGTTGTTTCTGAAATTAAATTGAAAAGTGCATGTTTACTTGCCACAAAATCTGATATTGATGAGCTAGATTTCAACAAATCTGTTTGCTATGCTTTTGTGTGCAAAGAGGCATTATTTTGTTGCTCGCTGCACTACATGTCAAAAAGCTAAGTCACGACTCAATCCTCATGGTTTATATATGCCTTTGCCTGTACCTAGTGTTCCTTGGGAGGATATATCTATGGACTTTGTTTTAGGTTTACCTCGAACAAAGAAGGGGAGGGATAGCATATTTGTTGTCGTGGATAGATTCTCAAAAATGGCACACTTTATACCATGTCATAAAAGCAATGATGCTGTTAATGTTGCTGATTTGTTCTTCCGTGAAAGTATTCGTTTGCATGGTGTGCCAAATACTATTGTTTCAGATCATGATACTAAATTTCTTAGCCACTTTTGGAGATGTTTATGGGCTAAGTTGGGGACTAAACTGCTTTTTAGTACTACTTGTCACCCCCAAACTGATGGACAAACTGAAGTAGTCAATAGAACATTGTCTACTATGCTTAGGGCTGTTTTGAAGAATAATAAGAAAATGTGGGAAGAATGCTTGCCTCATATTGAGTTTGCTTATAATCGTTCATTGCATTCTACTACTAAGATGCGCCCTTTTGAAATTGTGTATGGTTTCCTACCTCGTGCACCTATTGATTTGTTGCCTCTTCCATCTTCGGAGAAGGCTAATTTTGATGCTAAACAACGTGCTGAATTGATCTTAAAAATGCATGAGTTAACTAAGGAAAACATTAAGCGTATGAATGCTAAATATAAACTTGCTGGAGATAAGGGTAGAAAACATGTTGTGTTTGCACCTAGAGATCTTGTTTGCTTACATTTGCGTAAGGATAGATTTCCTGATTTGCGCAAATCAAAGCTAATGCCACGTGCTGATGGTCCTTTTAAGGTGTTAGAGAAAATAAATGATAATGCATATAAACTTGAGCTGCCTGCAGATTTTGGGGTTAGTCCCACTTTTAACATTGCAGATTTGAAGCCTTATTTGGGTGAGGGAGATGAGCTTCCGTCGAGGACGACTTCATTTCAAGAAGGGGAGGATGATGAGGACATCAATACCATTGTTACACCCACAGCCCCTGCTGCTATACATACTGGACCAATTACTAGAGCTCGCGCACGCCAATTAAATTACCAGGTACTTTCATTTCTTGGTAATGATTCTAATGTTCATGAGAATATGATGCTGCCTAAATTGGATACATTTGTTTTGCTTACAAATGAAGGGCCTAGCTTTGAGAAGGATGAACATTGGAGCAAGAACAAGCATGGAGATGATGGCATGCGCATGGGGAACAAGAATGGAGTTACAAGTGATGATTTCAGGACGTTGAAGCCACCATAATGCGTGCATGAAGCCTTGGACGAAATATACAAGATGCTACTTCATAACTTTCGTCCAGAGGCTATTCTAGGTGTTGCGTCACCTTATTATTGGGCCAGACCCATGTAATTTCGAAATACTTGAGTATAGGCTGTTTTTAGAATCCGTATGTGTGGGGAAACAAGAGATAGGGTTGGTTTCGGACCCCTTCCCCACGGGCCACAAAATTCCCCCCTCTTCCTCCATATATACAGCCCTTAGGGCGTCGTTTAGACTTTGGGTTTTGTTTAGATTAAAAGTTCGCCATAGCTGCAACTTCGCGTACTTCGTTTGTGTTCAACGACCAGACAAAGGCGTCACAGAACCCCACCTTGATCAGTAAAGCTTTCATCTTATATTCGCAATATCCAGATTGCAATCTCAGTTTCTTGCTTGTTCTTCGTTTGCTCGCAGGAAACAGACCCTCGTGGTCAGGTTGATCGTGCTCCGGCGTGGTCAATAACCTCTCGGAGTTGGTTTAGCGATTGCTAAGGCGCGACGTCATCGCACGTTCGTAGTCGGATCGTCAAAGTCGACTTCCCACCAAAGCGATATCCATCATTTCATCGAAAGACGGGACACCTTAGCCTCTATCAAGTGGTATCAGATTTCCAGGTTGCTCGGTTAGATTTTACAGTTTTTGGTAGTTTAGATCGAGTCTGTTCTTCATACCTACATTCCACGAAAAAGCCACAAAAAAAATTAGGGTTACTTCATCATATCCGAACCAATCTAAGCCTTTGCATAATCTTTTTAGGGCTTTTGCTTTGTTGAATTTGCGGTTGCATCGTCGTGTCAAGTTGCTGGTCTTAGAGTCTAGTCTTTTAGAGTTTCGAGTTCTGGTCATAAGTTGTCACGCCGCCGCCGCACCATCATCATCGCCTTTCCATCTACCACCATTGCTTATCCGCCACCGCTTTGAATCCGTATCCATATACCACCGCCAATCCGTATCCATATACCACCACCGATCCGTATCCATATACCACCACCGCTACCATATACCACCACCGCTGCCATATCCTACCACCATATATCCACAACCAATCTGAGTTCTTTTCATATTCGGTTTGTTTTAGAGATCCATCTATTTTCCGTTTCGTGTTTCCTTGCCTGAGTAGGTCTCGAAAAAAAAAAGAGTCTGGAGACCCCCGGGCAGTTTTTAGGCCAAAATTTCGGCGACCAAAACTATTTTTTCCCTATCCTATTTTTAGGTCCTGGGGAGTGTTTTGAGACACTCGCCATCATAGTGATTTTTTGTCGCACTTTTTCGTCGTCGCTGCCCTGATTTCCGAAAAAAATAGTCAAAATTTTTTTGTTCCTATCCTGTCAGTTTGACTTGGGAAGAGTTTTGAGACACTCGCCATTATAGTGATTTTTCGCAAAAAAAGAGGAGCGCAAAAAAAAGAGCGCGTAAAAAAAAAGAGCAAAAAAAGATTTTTCCAGAGTGTGCTTTTCCCTTGTTTACGTGCAGCGCCGTGATTTTGTTATGTTTCTAGGCTCGAGTCTCTAGCACGGTCTAGCCTAGGACCAGCACAGTACCGTCGTTGAGCGTTTATTCAACTTTGCATCTCTGAATTGATTATTGCTGACCATTTTTGCTACCATATTATAAGCCTTCCCAGCTCCACATACATCTACATCGTGCGTTTGACTCTCCCTGGTAATCGCTCTATCCAAGCTTTGAGAGTTTTGACTACAACGGTTGCCGATCACCACCTGCTGCTGGGTAAGAACTGGTAAGAATTTGAGATTCGCTTGAAGGATTTGTGACACACCACCATCACCACCACTTCCTAGTAGTCTGTAGGATCATATTCTTTTGTGTTTCTATTGCTGCTAACCATGGCAGGATCACAAGCCGATGAGACTGATTGGGAGAACATGACGAACAAGGAGTTGCATGATAAATTTCAGCAAATGATGAGTGGCCAGGTGGGAGATGTGCTAAATAGATTTGAAGAGGCTATGGAGAAGATAGATGCCGTGGAGAAGTCGTTCGAGACAAAGCTGGATAACAAGTTTACTGAATTACTCAAGCGTCTTCCCCAACCACCACCGGCTGCATATGTCGCACCTCTACAACAACAACAACCACATCTCCAACGCCGCCTTCCAAATCAAGTGGGACGAGCACAGCGCGTTCCAATTGAGACTGGTCAAAATTCAGGTGCCGCTGCACCTACTGTTGATGCTTCTTTGGCTCCTGCTACTGCGGCGGCTGAGGAGGATGACGATTATGCGGGCGATTATGAGGATGAGGTTGATCAAAATTAGAACTACGTGCAGCCACCAGCACCACCACCAGCAGGTCAACCTCAGGTATATATTCGCAACGGTAGGCCGGCACCACCACCTCAGGTACGAGATCATGACCATCTCCCTAAACTGAAATTGAATATTCCACCATTTGAGGGTAGATATGTTCCTGATATATATCTTAGTTGGGAGTTAGAAACTGAACAACGATTTACATGTTTACAATATCCTGAGGAGAGACGTGTTCCTGCTGCTGTTTGTGCTTTCACTAGCTTTGCATGTGTTGGGTGGTCTGAACATTGTAGATTATATCCTGTTCCAGCTACTTGGGCTGCTTTGAAAACTGCTATGCGTACTCGTTGGGTTCCACCATATTATCAACGTGAATTACTTCAAAAATTGCAGCGCTTAAGACAAGGGAAAAATTCTGTAGGAGAATATTATCAGGAATTACAAACTGGCATGATTAGATGTGGTATTGTTGAGGAGAATGAAGCTATGCTTGCACGTTTTAAGGGTGGATTAAATAGAGAGATTCAGACCATTCTAGAGTATAAGGATTATAATAATATCACTCGTTTATTCCATCTTGCTTGTAAAGCTGAACGTGAAGTGCAGGATCGACAGGCATTGGCGCAAACTAACTTTTCTGCAGGTCGACCTTCATCATGGACACCACGTGCATCCTCTACTTCCACTTCACCATCACCCCCATCAGGTGCCACCTCCAGCCGTGATACAAGAAAGCAGGCACAACCACCACTCTCTGCCAAGAGCACACCTGCCGGGCCTGCGCAGAGCTCTTCTTCTTCCATGGCGTCAACAGGGCACACAAGTGATATTATTTGTCGTCGTTGTAAGGGAAGAGGACATTATGCGAGAGAATGCAAATCTCAGCATGTGATGATTGCTACCGAGGATGGTGGGTATGAGTCCGCTAGTGACTATGATGAGGAGACTTTGGCTCTTATTACACGTGAAGAACTTGGTGGAGATGATTCTGAAAATGAGACGCAATACATGGCTCCTGAAGACGCTGACAGGTATGAATGTTTAGTTGCTCAACGTGTTTTGAGTGTGCAGGTCACACAAGCAGAGCAAAATCAGAGGCATAATTTGTTCCATACAAAGGGAGTTGTGAAGGAACATTCTGTTCGCGTCATCATAGATGGAGGGAGCTGTAACAACTTGGCTAGCATGGAGATGGTGGAGAAACTATCTCTCACCACAAGACCACATCCACATCCTTACTACATCCAATGGTTCAACAACAACGGCAAGGTTAAGGTAACACGTACTGTTCGTGTGCATTTTAGTATCTCTACATATGTTGATTATGTTGATTGTGATGTGGTACCCATGCAAGCATGTTCCTTATTACTTGGTAGACCATGGCAATTTGATAAAAATTCTGTACACCATGGTAGAAACAATCAGTATACTCTTGTTCATAAGGATAAAAATATTACTTTGCTTCCTATGACTCCTGATTCCATTTTGAAAGATGACATTAATAGAGCTAATAAAGCAAAACAGGAGAAAAATAAGAGTGAAAATCAGATTGTGGCAAAAGAATTTGAGCAACAAATGAAACCTAATAATAAACCATGTAGTGTTGTTTCTGAAATTAAATTGAAAAGTGCATGTTTACTTGCCACAAAATCTGATATTGATGAGCTAGATTTCAACAAATCTGTTTGCTATGCTTTTGTGTGCAAAGAGACATTATTTTCATTCGACGACGTGCCTTTCTCTTTGCCCCCTCCTGTCACTAACATTTTGCAGGAGTTCGCTGACATCTTCCCACAAGACGTGCCACCGGGATTACCACCTATTCGAGGGATTGAGCATCAAATTGATTTAATTCCCGGTGCATCGCTACCCAACCGTGCACCATACCGTACCAATCCAGAGGAGACGAAGGAGATTATGCGTCAAGTACAGGAGCTGCTCGACAAAGGTTATATACGCGAATCTCTTAGTCCTTGTGTTGTTCCTATTATACTAGTGCCTAAACAGGATGGTACGTCGCGTATGTGTGTTGATTGTAGAGGCATTAATAATATTACTATTCGTTATCGTCATCCTATTCCTAGGCTAGATGATATGCTTGATGAATTGAGTGGCTCTACAATATTCTCCAAAGTTGATTTGCGTAGTGGATACCATCAAATTCGTATGAAATTGGGAGATGAATGGAAAACTGCATTTAAAACTAAGTTTGGTTTATATGAGTGGTTAGTGATGCCTTTTGGGTTAACTAATGCACCTAGTACTTTCATGAGACTAATGAACGAAGTTTTATGGGCTTTCATTGGACGATTTGTGGTAGTCTATTTTGATGATATACTGATTTATAGCAAATCTTTGGAAGAACATTTGGAACATTTACGTGTTGTTTTCGTTGCTCTACGTGATGCACGTTTGTTTGGTAACCTTGGGAAGTGCACCTTTTGCACCGACCGAGTATCTTTTCTTGGCTATGTTGTTACTCCACAGGGAATTGAAGTTGATAAAGCCAAGATTGAAGCTATTGAGAGTTGGCCGCAGCCCAAAACGGTCACACAAGTGCGGAGTTTTCTTGGACTCGCTGGTTTCGATAGGCGTTTTGTGAGAGATTTTAGCACCATTGCTGCACCTCTCAACGAGCTTACAAAGAAGGATGTGCCTTTTGTTTGGGGTACCGCACAGGAAGAAGCCTTCACGGTATTGAAAGATAAGTTGACACGTGCTCCTTTACTCCAACTTCCTGATTTTAATAAGACTTTTGAGCTTGAATGTGATGCTAGTGGAATTGGATTAGGAGGTGTGTTATTACAAGATGGTAAACCTGTAGCATACTTTTCTGAAAAATTGAGTGGGCCTAGTCTAAATTATTCTACTTATGATAAAGAACTTTCGGACTTTAGAAACATGGCAACATTATTTATGGCCCAAAGAATTTGTTATACATTCTGATCATGAATCTTTGAAACATATTAAAAGTCAAGCTAAACTGAATTGTAGACATGCTAAATGGGTTGAATTCATTGAAACTTTCCCTTATGTCATTAAACACAAGAAGGGTAAAGAAAATGTTATTGCTGATGCATTGTCTCGTCGCTATACTATGCTTTCACAACTTGACTTCAAAATATTTGGTTTGGAGACCATCAAAGATCAATATGTGCATGATGCTGATTTTAAAGATGTTTTGCAGAATTGTAAAGAACGAAGAACCCGGAACAAGTTTGTCGTTAATGATGGATTTCTGTTCCGTGCTAACAAGCTATGCATTCCAGCTAGCTCTCTTCGTCTTTTGTTGTTGCAGGAGGCGCATGGAGGAGGATTAATGGGACACTTTGGCGTGAAGAAGACGGAGGACGTACTTGCTACACATTTCTTTTGGCCAAAGATGAGACGGGATGTTGAGCGTTTTGTTGCTCGCTGCACTACATGTCAAAAAGCTAAGTCACGGCTCAATCCTCATGGTTTATATGTGCCTTTGCCTGTACCTAGTGTTCCTTGGGAGGATATATCTATGGACTTTGTTTTAGGTTTACCTCGAACAAAGAAGGGGAGGGATAGCATATTTGTTGTCGTGGATAGATTCTCAAAAATGGCACTCTTTATACCATGTCATAAAAGCGATGATGCTGTTAACGTTGCTGATTTGTTCGTTTGCATTGTGTGCCAAATACTATTGTTTTAGATCGTGATACTAAATTTCTTAGCCACTTTTGGAGATGTTTATGGGCTAACTTGGGGACTAAACTGCTTTTTAGTACTACTTGTCACCCCCAAAGTGATGGACAAACTGAAGTAGTCAATAAACATGTCTACTATGCTTAGGGCTGTTTTGAAGAATAATAAGAAAATGTGGGAAGAATGCTTGCCTCATATAGAGTTTGATTATAATCGTTCATTGCATTCTACTACTAAGATGTGCCCTTTTGAAATTGTGTATGGTTTCCTACCTCGTGCACCTATTGATTTGTTGCCTCTTCCATCTTCGGAGAAGGTTAATTTTGATGCTAAACAACGTGCTGAATTGATCTTAAAAATGCATGATTTAACTAAGGAAAACATTGAGCGTAACTTGCTGGAGATAAGGGTAGAAAACATGTTGTGTTTGCACTTGGAGATCTTGTTTGGTTACATTTGCGTAAGGATAGATTTCCTGATTTGCGCAAATCAAAGCTAATGCCACGTGCTGATGGTCCTTTTAAGGTGTTAGAGAAAATAAATGATAATGCATATAAACTTGAGCTGCCTGCAGATTTTGGGGTTAGTCCCACTTTTAACATTGCAGATTTGAAGCCTTATTTGGGTGAGGGAGATGAGCTTCCGTCGAGGACGACTTCATTTCAAGAAGGGGAGGATGATGAGGACATTAATACCATTGTTACACCCACAGCCCCTGCTGCTATACATACTTGACCAATTACTAGAGCTCGCGCACGCCAATTAAATTACCAGGTCATTTCGTTTCTTGGTAATGATTCTAATGTTCATGAGAATATGATGCTGCCTAAATTGGATACATTTGTTTTGCTTACAAATGAAGGGCCTAGCTTTGAGAAGGATGAACATTGGAGCAAGAACAAGCATGGAGATGATGGCGTGCGCATGGGGGACAAGAACGGACTTACAAGTGATGATTTCAGGACATTGAAGCCACCATAATGCGTGCATGAAGCCTTGGACGAAATATACAAGATGCTACTTCATAACTTTCGTCCAGAGGCTATTCTAGGTGCTGCGTCACCTTATTATTGGGCCAGGCCCATGTAATTTCGAAATACTTGAGTATAGGCTATTTTTGGAGTCCGTATGTGTGGGGAAACAAGAGATAGTGTTGGTTTCGGACCCCTTCCCCAAGGGCCACGAAATTCCCCCCCCCCCTCTTTCTCCATATATACAGCCCTTAGGGCGTCGTTTAGACTTTGGGTTTTGTTTAGATTAAAAGTTTGCCATAGCTGCAACTACGCGTACTTCGTTTGTGTTCAACGACCAGACAAAGGCATCACAGAACCCCACCTTGATCAATAAAGCTTTCATCTTATATTCGCAATATCCAGATTGCAATCTCACTTTCTTGCTTGTTCTTCGTTTGCTCGCAGGAAACAGACCCTCGTGGTCAGGTTGATCGTGCTCCGGCGTGGTCAATAACCTCTCGGAGTTGGTTTAGCGATTGCTAAGGCGCGACGTCATCGCACGTTCGTAGTCGGATCGTCAAAGTCGACTTCCACCAAAGCGATATCCATCATCTCATCGAAAGATGGGACACCTTAGCCTCTATCAACTTGACTTCAAAATGTTTGGTTTGGAGACCATCAATGATCAATATGTGCATGATGCTGATTTTAAAGATGTTTTGCAGAATTGTAAAGAAGGAAGAACCTGGAACAAGTTTGTCGTTAATGATGGATTTGTGTTCCGTGCTAACAAGCTATGCATTCCAGCTAGCTCTCTTCGTCTTTTGTTGTTGCAGGGGGCGCATGGAGGAGGATTAATGGGACACTTTGGCGTGAAGAAGACGGAGGACGTACTTGCTACACATTTCTTTTGGCCAAAGATGAGACGGGATGTTGAGCGTTTTTTTGCTCGCTGCACTACATGTCAAAAAGATAAGTCACGACTCAATCCTCATGGTTTATATATGCCTTTGCCTGTACCTAGTGTTCCTTGGGAGGATATATCTATGGACTTTGTTTTAGGTTTACCTCGAACAAAGAAGGGGAGGGATAACATATTTGTTGTCGTGGATAGATTCTCAAAAATGGCACACTTTATACCATGTCTAAAAGCCATGATGCTGTTAATGTTGCTGACTTGTTCTTCCGTGAAATTATTCGTTTGCATGGTGTGCCAAATACTATTGTTTCAGATCATGATACTAAATTTCTTAGCCACTTTTGGAGATGTTTATGGGCTAAGTTGGGGACTAAACTGCTTTTTAGTACTACTTGTCACCCCAAACTGATGGACAAACTGAAGTAGTCAATAGAACATTGTCTACTATGCTTAGGGCTGTTTTGAAGAATAATAAGAAAATGTGGGAAGAATGCTTGCCTCATAGTGAGTTTGCTTATAATCGTTCATTGCATTCTACTACTAAGATGTGCCCTTTTGAAATTGTGTATGGTTTCCTACCTCGTGCACCTATTGATTTGTTGCCTCTTCCATCTTCGGAGAAGGTTAATTTTGATGCTAAACAACGTGCTGAATTGATCTTAAAAATGCATGAGTTAACTAAGGAAAACATTGAGCGTATGAATGCTAAATATAAACTTGCTGGAGATAAGGGTAGAAAACATGTTGTGTTTGCACCTAGAGATCTTGTTTGGTTACATTTGCGTAAGGATAGATTTCCTGATTTGCGCAAATCAAAGCTAATGCCACGTGCTGATGGTCCTTTTAAGGTGTTAGAGAAAATAAATGATAATGCATATAAACTTGAGCTGCCTGCAGATTTTGGGGTTAGTCCCACTTTTAACATTGCAGATTTGAAGCCTTATTTGGGTGAGGGAGATGAGCTTCCGTCGAGGACGACTTCATTTCAAGAAGGGGAGGATGATGAGGACATCAATACCATTGTTACACCCACAGCCCCTGCTGCTATACATACTGGACCAATTACTAGAGCTCGCGCACGCCAATTAAATTACCAGGTCATTTCGTTTCTTGGTAATGATTCTAATGTTCATGAGAATATGATGCTGCCTAAATTGGATACATTTGTTTTGCTTACAAATGAAGGGCCTAGCTTTGAGAAGGATGAACATTGGAGCAAGAACAAGCATGGAGATGATGGCATGCGCATGGGGGACAAGAAGGGAGTTACAAGTGATGATTTCAGGACATTGAAGCCACCATAATGCGTGCATGAATCCTTGGACGAAATATACAAGATGCTAGTTCATAACTTTCGTCCAGAGGCTATTCTAGGTGCTGCGTCACATTATTATTGGGCCCGGCCCATGTAATTTCGAAATACTTGAGTATAGGCTATTTTTAGAGTCCGTATGTGTGGGGAAACAAGAGATAGGGTTGGTTTCGGACCCCTTCCCCAAGGGCCACGAAATTCCCCCCTCTTCCTCCATATATACAGCCCTTAGGGCGTCGTTTAGTTTAGATTAAAAGTTCGCCATAGCTGCAACTTCGCGTACTTCTTTGTGTTCATCGACCAGACAAAGGCGTCACAGAACCCCACCTTGATCAATAAAGCTTTCATCTTATATTCGCAATATCCAGATTCCAATCTCAGTTTCTTGCTTGTTCTTCGTTTGCTCGCAGGAAATAGACCCTCGTGGTCAGGTTGATCGTGCTCCGGCGTGGTCAATAACCTCTCGGAGTTGGTTTAGCGATTGCTAAGGCGCGACGTCATCGCACGTTCGTAGTCGGATCGTCAAAGTCGACTTCCACCAAAGCGATATCCATCATCTCATCGAAAGACGGGACACCTTAGCCTCTATCAACTTGACTTCAAAATATTTGGTTTGGAGACCATCAAAGAACAATATGTCCATGATGCTGGTTTTAAAGATGTTTTGCAGAATTGTAAAGAAGGAAGAACCTAGAACAAGTTTGTCGTTAATGATGGATT
This sequence comes from Aegilops tauschii subsp. strangulata, assembly GCF_002575655.3. Classification (NCBI taxonomy): domain Eukaryota; kingdom Viridiplantae; phylum Streptophyta; class Magnoliopsida; order Poales; family Poaceae; genus Aegilops; species Aegilops tauschii. The sequence goes on from NC_053041.3 coordinate 344,530,701, forward strand.
TGTGTTCTGTGCTAACAAGCTATGCATTCCAGCTAGCTCTCTTCGTCTTTTGTTGTTGCAGGAGGCGCATGGAGGAGGATTAATGGGACACTTTGGCGTGAAGAAGACGGAGGACGTACTTGCTACACATTTCTTTTGGCCAAAGATGAGACGGGATGTTGAGCGTTTTGTTGCTCGCTGCACTACATGTCAAAAAGCTAAGTCACGACTCAATCCTCATGGTTTATATATGCCTTTGCCTGTACCTAGTGTTCCTTGGGAGGATATATCTATGGACTTTGTTTTAGGTTTACCTCGAACAAAGAAGGGGAGGGATAGCATATTTGTTGTCGTGGATAGATTCTCAAAAATGGCACACTTTATACCATGTCATCAAAGCGATGATGGTGTTAATGTTGCTGATTTGTTCTTCCGTGAAATTATTCGTTTGCATGGTGTGCCAAATACTATTGTTTCAGATCGTGATACTAAATTTCTTAGCCACTTTTGGAGATGTTTATGGGCTAAGTTGGGGACTAAACTGCTTTTTAGTACTACTTGTCACCCCAAACTGATGGACAAACTGAAGTAGTCAATAGAACATTGTCTACTATGCTTAGGGCTGTTTTGAAGAATAATAAGAAAATGTGGGAAGAATGCTTGCCTCATATTGAGTTTGCTTATAATCGTTCATTGCATTCTACTACTAAGATGTGCCCTTTTGAAATTGTGTATGGTTTCCTACCTCGTGCACCTATTGATTTGTTGCCGCTTCCATCTTCGAAGAAGGTTAATTTTGATGCTAAACAACGTGCTGAATTGATCTTAAAAATGCATGAGTTAACTAAGGAAAACATTGAGCGTATGAATGCTAAATATAAACTTGTTGGAGATAAGGGTAGAAAACATGTTGTGTTTGCACCTAGAGATCTTGTTTGGTTACATTTGCGTAAGGATAGATTTCCTGATTTGCGCAAATAAAAGCTAATGCCACGTGCTGATGGTCCTTTTAAGGTGTTAGAGAAAATAAATGATAATGCATATAAACTTGAGCTGCCTGCAGATTTTGGGGTTAGTCCCACTTTTAACATTGCAGATTAGAAGCCTTATTTGGGTGAGGGAGATGAGCTTCCGTCGAGGACGGCTTCATTTCAAGAAGGGGAGGATGATGAGGACATCAATACCATTGTTACACCCACAGCCCCTGCTGCTATACATACTGGACCAATTACTAGAGCTCGCGCACGCCAATTAAATTACCAGGTACTTTTGTTTCTTGGTAATGATTCTAATGTTCATGAGAATATGATGCTACCTAAATTGGATACATTTGTTTTGCTTACAAATGAAGGGCCTAGCTTTGAGAAGGATGAACATTGGAGCAAGAACAAGCATGGAGATGATGGCATGCGCATGGGGGACAAGAACGGAGTTACAAGTGATCATTTCAGGACATTGAAGCCACCATAATGCGTGCATGAAGCCTTGGACGAAATATACAAGATGCTACTTCATAACTTTCGTCCAGAGGCTATTCTAGGTGCTGCGTCACCTTATTATTGGGCCAGGCCCATGTAATTTCGAAATACTTGAGTATAGGCTATTTTTAGAGTCCGTATGTGTGGGGAAACAAGAGATAGGGTTGGTTTCGGACCCCTTCCCCAAGGGCCACGAAATTCCCCCCTCTTCCTCCATATATACAGCCCTTAGGGCGCCGTTTAGACTTTGGGTTTTGTTTAGATTAAAAGTTTGCCATAGCTGCAACTTCGCGTACTTCGTTTGTGTTCAACGACCAGACAAAGGCGTCACAGAACCCCACCTTGATCAATAAAGCTTTCATCTTATATTCGCAATATCCAGATTGCAATCTCAGTTTCTTGCTTGTTCTTCGTTTGCTCGCAGGAAACAGACCCTCGTGGTCAGGTTGATCGTGCTCCGGCGTGGTCAATAACCTCGCGGAGTTGGTTTAGCGATTGCTAAGGCGCGACGTCATCGCACGTTCTTAGTCGGATCGTCAAAGTCGACTTCCACCAAAGCGATATCCATCATCTCATCGAAAGATGGGACACCTTAGCCTCTATCAACTTGACTTCAAAATATTTGGTTTGGAGACCATCAAAGATCAATATGTGCATGATGCTGGTTTTAAAGTTATTTTGCAGAATTGTAAAGATGGAAGAATCAGGAACAAGTTTGTCGTTAATGATGGATTTGTGTTCCGTGCTAACAAGCTATGCATTCCAGCTAGCTCTCTTCGTCTTTGTTGTTGCAGGAGGCGCATGGAGGAGGATTAATGGGACACTTTGGCGTGAAGAAGACGGAGGACGTACTTGCTACACATTTCTTTTGGCCAAAGATGAGACGGGATGTTGAGCGTTTTGTTGCTCGCTGCACTACATGTCAAAAAGCTAAGTCACGACTCAATCCTCATGGTTTATATATGCCTTTGCCTGTACCTAGTGTTCCTTGGGAGGATATATCTATGGACTTTGTTTTAGGTTTACCTCGAACAAAGAAGGGGAGGGATAGCATATTTGTTGTCGTGGATAGATTCTCAAAAATAGCACACTTTATACCATGTCATAAAAGCGATGATGCTGTTAATGTTGCTGATCTGTTCTTCCGTGAAATTATTCGTTTGCATGGTGTGCCAAATACTATTGTTTCAGATCGTGATACTAAATTTCTTAGCCACTTTTGGAGATGTTTATGGGCTAAGTTGGGGACTAAACTGCTTTTTAGTACTACTTGTCACCCCCAAACTGATGGACAAACTGAAGTAGTCAATAGAACATTGTCTACTATGCTTAGGGCTGTTTTGAAGAATAATAAGAAAATGTGGGAAGAATGCTTGCCTCATATTGAGTTTGCTTATAATCGTTCATTGCATTCTACTATTAAGATGTGCCCTTTTGAAATTGTGTATGGTTTCCTACCTCGTGCACCTATTGATTTGTTGCCTCTTCCATCTTCGGAGAAGGTTAATTTTGATGCTAAACAACGTGCTGAATTGATCTTAAAAATGCATGAGTTAACTAAGGAAAACATTGAGCGTATGAATGCTAAATATAAACTTGCTGGAGATAAGGGTAGAAAACATGTTGTGTTTGCACCTAGAGATCTTGTTTGGTTACATTTGCGTAAGGATAGATTTCCTGATTTGCGCAAATAAAAGCTAATGCCACGTGCTGATGGTCCTTTTAAGGTGTTAGAGAAAATAAATGATAATGCATATAAACTTGAGCTGCCGGCAGATTTTGGGGTTAGTCCCACTTTTAACATTGCAGATTTGAAGCCTTATTTGGGTGAGGGAGATGAGCTTCCGTCGAGGACGACTTCATTTCAAGAAGGGGAGGATGATGAGGACATCAATACCATTGTTACACCCACAGCCCCTGCTGCTATACATACAGGACCAATTACTAGAGCTCGCGCACGCCAATTAAATTACTAGGTACTTTCGTTTCTTGGTAATGATTCTAATGTTCATGAGAATATGATGCTGCCTAAATTGGATACATTTGTTTTGCTTACAAATGAAGGGCCTAGCTTTGAGAAGGATGAACATTGGAGCAAGAACAAGCATGGAGATGATGGCATGCGCATGGGGGACAAGAACGGAGTTACAAGTGATGATTTAAGGACGTTGAAGCCACCATAATGCGTGCATGAAGCCTTGGACGAAATATACAAGATGCTACTTCATAACTTTCGTCCAGAGACTATTCTAGGTGCTGCGTCACCTTATTATTGGGCCAGGCCCATGTAATTTCGAAATACTTGAGTATAGGCTGTTTTTAGAGTCCGTATGTGTGGGGAAACAAGAGATAGGGTTGGTTTTGGACCCCTTCCCCAAGGGCCACGAAATTCCCCCCTCTTCCTCCATACATACAGCCCTTAGGGCGTCGTTTAGACTTTGGGTTTTGTTTAGATTAAAAGTTCCATAGCTGCAATTTCGCGTACTTCGTTTGTGTTCAACGACCAGACAAAGGCGTCACAGAACCCCACCTTGATCAATAAAGCTTTCATCTTATATTCGCAATATCCAGATTGCAATCTCAGTTTCTTGCTTGTTCTTCGTTTGCTCGCAGGAAACAGACCCTCGTGGTCAGGTTGATCATGCTCCGGCGTGGTCAATAACCTCTCGGAGATGGTTTAGCGATTGCTAAGGCGCGACGTCATCGCACGTTCGTAGTCGGATCGTCAAAGTCGACTTCCACCAAAGCGATATCCATCATCTCATCGAAAGACGAGACACCTTTGTCTCTATCACACAAGTTCGTTGTTAACGATCGATTTGTGTTTCATGCTAACAAGCTATGCATTCCAGCTAGCTCCGTTCATCTTTTGTTATTGCAGGAGGCGCATGGAGGAGGACTAATGGGACACTTTGGCCTGAAGAAGACGGAGGACGTACTTGCTACACATTTCTTTTGGCCAAAGATGAGACGGGATGTTGAGCGTTTTGTTGCTGTCTGCACTACATGTCAAAAAACTAAGTCATGACTCAATCCTCATGGTTTATATATGCCTTTGCCTGTACCTAGTGTTCCATGGGAGGATATATCTATGGACTTTGTTTTAGGTTTACCTCAAACAAAGAAGGGGAGGGATAGCATATTTGTTGTCGTGGATAGGTTCTCGAAAATGGCACACTTTATAGCATGTCATAAAAGCGATGATGCTGTTAATGTTGCTGATTTGTTTTTTTGTGAAATTATTCGCTTGCATGGTGTGCCAAATACTATTTGTTTCAGATCATGATACTAAATTTCTTAGCCACTTTTGGAGATATTTATGGGCTAAGTTGGGGACTAAAATGCTTTTTAGTACTACTTATCACCCCCAAACTGATGGTCAAACTAAAGTAGTCAATAGACCATTGTCTACTATGCTTAAGGCTGTTTTGAAGAATAATAAGAAAATGTGGGAAGAATGCTTGCCTCATATTGAATTTGCTTATAATCGTTCGTTGCATTCTACTACTAAGGTGTGCCCTTTTGAAATTGTGTATGGTTTCCTACCTCGTGCACCCATTGATTTGTTGTCTCTTCCATCTTTGGAGAAGGTTAATTTTGATGCTAAATAATGTGCTGAATTGATCTTAAAAATGCATGAGTTAACTACGGAAAACATTGAGCATATGAATGCTAAATATAAACTTGCTGGAGATAAGGGTAGAAAACATGTAAATAGGTTTCCTAATTTGCACCTGGAGATCTTGTCTGGTTACATTTGCGTAAGGATAGGTTTCCTAATTTGCGCAAATCAAAGCTAATGCCACGTGCTGATGGTCCTTTTAAGGTGTTAGAGAAAATAAATGATAATGCATATAAACTTGAGCTGCCTGCAGATTTTGGGGTTAGTCCCACTTTTAACATTGCAGATTCGAAGCCTTATTTGGGTGAGGTAGATGAGCTTCCGTCGAGGACGACGTCATTTCAAGAAGGGGAGGATGATGAGGACATCAATACCATTGTTATACCCACAACCCCTACTACTACATATACTGGACCAATTACTAGAGCTCGCGCACGCCAATTATATTACAGGTACTTTCATTTCTTGGTAATGATTCTAATGTTCATGAGAATATGATTCTGCCTAAATTGGATACATTATTTTGCTTACAAATGAAGGGCCTCGCATGGATAAGAGGGATGAATATTGGAGCAAGACCAAGCATGGTGATGATGACATGCGCAAGGGGAACAAGAACGGAGTTACAAGTGACGATTTGAGGACTTTGAAGCCACCATAATGAGTCCATGAAGCCTTGGACGAAATATACAAGATGCCACTTCATAAATTTCGTCCAAAGGCTATTATAGGTGCTGCGTCACCTTATTATTGGGCCAGGCCCATGTAATTTCGAAATACTTGAGTATATGCTGTTTTTAGAGTCCGTATGTGTGGGGAAACAAGAGATAGGGTTGGTTTCGGACCCCTCCGCCAGGGGCCACGAAATTCCCCTCCTCTTCCTCCATATATACAGCCCTTAGGGCATCGTTTAGACTTTAGGTTTTGTTTAGGTTAAAGGTCGCCATAGCTGCAACTTCGCGTACTTCGTTTGTGTTCAACGACCAAACAAAGGCGTCACAGAACCCCGCCTTTGATCAATAAAGCTTTCCTCTTATATTCGCAATATCCAGATTGCAATCTTAGTTTCTTGCTTGTTCTTTGTTTGCCTGCAGGAAACAGACCTTCGTGGTCAGGTTGATCGTGCTCCGGCGTGGTCAATAACCTCTCGGAGTTGGTTTAGGGATTGCTAAGGCACGATGTCCTCGCACGTTCGTAGTCGGATCGTTAAAGTCGACTTCCTCCAAAACGATAGCCACCATCTCATCGAAAGACAGGACACCTTTGCCTCTATCATTGACTCTGAGATAGTAGCCTCCTTTTGTGAATCATTTGCTACTCATGTTGAACTCCCTAAAGAGAAGTGGTTTAAATATCACCCACCTATTAAAGAAGAAATTAAATAACCGATACCAGTTAAAGTAGAAACTATACTCTATAATGTTGATCCAGTTGTTCCTACTGCTTATATTGAGAAGCCACCTTTTCATGTTAGGATAAAGGAACATGCTAAAGTTTCAACCGTGGTTAACAAAAGCTTTGTTAGAACACCTAAACTGATGAGGACATGACTACCTTGGATACGACCAAAAATATTGCATACATGCATATTTGTCAGGTGATTTCTAGTGCAAACTATTCAATAATCTATTTATGTTATCCAGAACAAAAATACTTAACACACTTTTGTGTTTTGTCTAATTGCAGGTGTATGGGACATTTGTACAATTCACATATGAAGATAAGGGAAAAAGAGAAGTTTAGCTGATGTTCAAAAAGTCCTCTCACGTCATTTTTGGACCAAGAGAAAATAGAGTCCATGTCTGTCACGTTCTGGATTCAGATTCGAACTGCACAGACATACCTGACTCAAAACAGAAATAACTCTTTCATACGGACTCCGAATTGGGTGATTCTTTTTTTGTTGGAAATTAGATTCCGTGCTCTTTTCAACCCAACTGGATTCACCTTCAAATTCGTCGGGAGCGTTGAGTTATGGACGAAACAATCTGATGCTGCAGCAGAATCCGAGTCAAACTACAAGTCCAAAGGTGTTGCATTACCTCCACTTGGGCCCATTGGCCTTGTACGACCTAGGGTTAGTTTTAGCCTGCCTTGGGACGTCCTCCCACCTCCTTGGCCGCCACCCCTTGCTCCTATATAAATAGATCCATCTAGTAGCTTTTTCCTTGGGATTTGTTTAGTTAAAAGTTAGCCATTGCAACTTCGTGTACTTCGTTTGTGTCCAACGACCAGACCAAGACCGCTTACGGATCCCCACCATTATCATTACTTCATATATTCGCAATATTCAGATTGCTTTATCATATTCTTGCTCGTTCTTCGATTGCATGCAGGAATAGACCTTCGTGGTCAGGCTGACCGTCCTTCCGGCATCGTCAGTAACCTCAGGAGATTGGTTTAGCGATTGCTAAGGCGCAACGTCGTGCACGTTTGTAGTCGGATCGTCAAAGTCGTCTCCACCAAATCGATAGTTATCATCTCATCAAATGATTGGGACACCCTCGCCTCTAAATAGTTGTAGAAGCTAGTTCAATATTTGACACCTCAAAATCAGCTTCTAAATAGGTCATTTTGCCCTCCGAAGTTCGCGAACACAACTTATTCCAGTTTTTCAGGCCAGTTTTAGAATTTTTTGACTCCTCACATCAACTCGGAATTGAGTGATTCCCGTTGCTTTTGAAAGCTTGGGTCAGTACCTTTCTTTAGGAAAATTATCAAAAAAATTGGCACAAACTTTTCCAGAGGAAAGTTGGAGAGAAAGTTGTTGTATATCCTGCTTGGCAGTTGTTTTTCATCATTATCTTTACTGCCGTTGTGATCTTCACTTATATCTTGCTGTCCAGAGCTACTTAGTATCCTTCATTGATGCTAGTTGTGCTACGTCGTGACCTCATTAGTGTTCTAGGCTCGCGTCTCTAGTCCGGTCTAGCCTAGGACTAGCACAGTACCGTCGTTGAGCGTTTATTCAACATTGCATCTCTAAATTGATTATTGCTAATCTTTTGCTACCATATATAGCCAACCCAGCTCCACATATTTCTACACCGTGTATACGTATGTTCCCCTGGCAATTGCTTTACACAATCTTCGAAGTTATTTGACACCGCTGGTTACCTCTCACCACCTGCCGGATGGTAAGAACTTGTAAGATATTGATATTTGCTTTACTATGAGCACTTTACAACCACATCCTAGTAGTTCATAGGAACATTATTCTCGAATTTTGTTTCTTCTTTCTACTAATCATGAAAGGTTCCGGAGATAGATGTTCTTGGACGACGGACACATCTTCACCATCACGAGAGTTGGGACAACACACACAAGCACATGGTCAGGTTATCTCTTTGCCGTCTTTTGAGGGTAGATTTAATCCTGCTATTTTTCTAGCTTGGGAGCTTGAAGTAGAACAAGTTTTTAGTCATCATGACTTTTCTGAACTTGAGCGAGTACGAGCTGCCACTAGAGCATTTACTGGTTTTGCTTCCGTTTGGTGGAGTGTGCATTGTAAGAAAAACATTGATAACCAACCCACAATTTGGAAAGATGTAATGAGACAACAATTTTTCCCTCCTTACTATCGTCGTGAATTGATTCGCAAATTTGAACAATTTAAACAAGGCAACAACACTGTTCATGCTTACTACCAAGAGTTCAAATCTTATATGCATCATTGTGACATAGAAGAATCTGAGGATGATACAATGAATAGATTTTTGGTAGTTTGAACCATGATATTGATGCAAGATTTCAGTATATTCCTCGTTGCATTACTGGTATGTATGTTCGTGCTTGTACCTTTGAGAGACAGTTACAGGAGGATGCATTGGGTGACTACAATAACTACTATTCCAATTCATGCTCACTACCATCGGTTGATTCTTCCACCGTTGCACCTACTAGAGCAGCCACACCTCAGATTTTGAGTGCGACATCATCTCAACTGTATGGTACATTTTCATTGTCCATACCAACATCAGCTACGTCTTTGCGACAAGGTAACAGTAAAGGTATTGATGATATAACTTCACATGAGAATGATGCATGTCTAATTAACTTAAATACATCATGTTTTGAGTTACCTGTTGATTTGAGCACGCCACCTATTTTAGAGAATCATGTTACTGTCATGAATGCATCATGTGATCAAACGACTGAAATACCAACAATTTTGAGTGCGCCCATTGAATTAACTGTTGATGTCAAAGAACCATGTGAATTAGGAAATAAATCAGATTTGGATCAAATACATTTTAAAATAATTGTGCCAATGTTTAATCATTTTGATATGACCTCTAATCTTGGTGATCATTCTGTGTCAAATGACTTATTGCATGTTTTGTTATTTAAGCATGTTGTAGCATGTAAATTTGATGCACGTAAGGTTTATTCACCAATGTTGGGATGGTTTAATGATGAATATTGTCAATCTTTTGATATGAATAAGAGCTTCACTTATATGTGCAAACTGAGTTGCAATATTTGCAAGCCTTCTACTTATGATAATATTTTGGCTTTATATTTCATGATCTATGAAAGTTACTCATATATACATGTGTCATATGTGCAAAAATCAAGGGAAGTAAAAATGGATGACATATACATATACAACATGTACACCTTGTCTCTTTTGTTAGCCACATTTCAGATTAAGCAACGCCGAGGACGGCTTTGTTTTCAAAAGGGGGAGGATGATGAGGACATGACTACCTTGGATACGACCAAAAATATTGCATACATGCATATTTGTCAGGTGATTTCTAGGTGCAAACTATTCAATAATCTATTTATGTTATCCAGAACAAAAATACTTCAGACACTTTTGTGTTTTGTTTAATTGCAGGTGTATGGGACATTTGTACAATCCACATATGAAGATAAGGGAAAATGAGAAGTTTAGGTGTTGTTCAAAAAGTCCTCTCACGTCATTTTGGGACCAAGAGAAGATAGAGTCCAAGTCTCTCACGTTCTCGATTCAGATTCGGATTGCATAGACATACCTGACTCAAAACAGAAATAACTCTTTCATGCGGACTCCGAATTGGGTGATTCGTTTTTTGTTGGAAAATAGATTCCAAGCTCTTTCCAACACAATTGGATTCACCTTCAAATTCGTCCGGAGCGTTGAGTTATGGATGAAACAATCTGATGCTGCAGCAGAATCCGAGTCAAACTACAAGTCCAAAGGTGTTGCATTAACTCCACTTGGGCCATTGGCCTTGTACGACCTAGGGTTAGTTTTATGCTGCCTTGGGACGTCCTCCCACCTCCTTGGCCGCCACCCCTTCCTTTTTTTCCTTGGGATTTGTTTAGTTAAAAGTTAGCCATTGCAACTTCATGTACTTCGTTTGTGTCCAACGACCAGACCAAGACCGCTTATGGATCCCCACCATTATCAATACTTCATATATATTCGCAATATTCAGATTGCTTTATCATATTCTTGCTCGTTCTTCGATTGCATGCAGGAATAAACCTTCGTGGTCAGGCTGACCATGCTTCCGGCATCGTCAGTAACCTCAGGAGATGATAGAGGCGAAGGTGTCCCGATGTTTCGATGAGATAGCAATCGTTTTCTGTGGGTGTCGACTTTGACGATCCGACTACGAACGTGCGAAGACGTCGCGCCTTAGCAATCGCTAAACCAACTTCCGAGGGGTTATTGACCACGCCGGAGCATGATCAACCTGACCACGAGGGTCTATTTCCTGCGAGCAAACGAAGAACAAACAAGAAACTGAGATTGCAATCTGGATATTGCGAATAAAAGAGGAAAGCTTTATTAATGAAGGTGGGGTTCTGTGACCCCTTTGTCTGGTCGCTGAACACAAACGAAGTACGCGAAGTTGCAGCTATGGCAAACTTTTAATCTAAACAAAACCCAAAGTCTAAACAATGCCCTAAGGGCTGTATATATGGAGGAGAGAGCGGGGAATTTCGTGGCCCTTGGAGGAGGGGTCCGAAACCAACCCTAACTCTTGTTTCCCCACACATACGGACTCTAAAAACTGCCTATTATCAAGTATTTCGAAATTACATGGGCCTGGCCCAAAAATAAGGTGACGCAGCACCTAGAATAGCCTCCGGACGAAATTTATGAAGTGGTGTCTTGTATATTTCGTCCAAGGATTCATGCACTCATTATGGTGGCTTCAAAGTCCTGGAATCATCACTTGTAACTCCGTTCTTGTTCCCCTTGCGCATGCCATCATCTTCATGCTTGAACTTGCTCCAAGGTTCATCTTTCTTGTCCAACCTAGGCCCTTCATTTGTAAGCAAAACAAATGTATCCAATTTAGGCAGCGTCATATTCTCATGAACATGAGAATCGTTACCAAGAAATGAAATTACCTGATAATTCAATTGGCGTGCGCGAGCTCTAGTAATTGGTCCAGTATGTATAGCAGCAGGGGCTGTGGGTGTAACAATGGTATTCATGTCCTCATCAGGAGATTCGTTTAGCGATTGCTAAGGCGCAACGTCGTGCACGTTTGTAGTCGGATCATCAAAGTCGTCTCCACCAAATCGATAGTTATCATCTCATCGAAAGATCGGGACACCCTCGCCTCTATCATAAACCTGATGAACAAATTAAAGTAGAACCTAGCATTGCTATTGTTAAAGATCTCTTGGAAGAAGATATGGATAGGCATGTTATGTACTTCTGTGAAGAAGCTGCTAGAATTGCTAAACCAAATGGAAAAGACAAACATAGACTTGTTGTTAGCATGCTTGTTATTTCAGTTTAAATAGGAGATCTGATGTAGGGTGGAACCCTAGATGGCCGATCTTTCACGAAAGGAGCGGATCCCTACGACGAACGTGATGAACACGAGGGGAAACACGAGAGGAACACGAGAGAAATCACTCAACCAACAAGAATAGATCACACATGCGCTAGATCGATGAACACAAAGGTAAGATACAAGATCCAAGTCCAACAAAGGACGATACAAAGGGTAACCGGTTCTTCTCCATGAGGAGGTCTTGATGGGGGTCTTCTCCATGAGGCGGTCTCTCTCGTGGAGTAGATCCGATATGGATGAGCAAAGCTCTATCTCTAAATGAGCTAATCGTTTGCTAACCCTAACTAGGAGGTGGGGGAGGAGTATATATAGTCTAAGCAACGAAGGGGCAAGTGAGGAGGGGATACATGGGCCTCTGGCCCGTCTCTGCACGCAGGCAGGCGCCGGATGTCCGGGCTGGGGGCCGGATGTCCGGGGCTTCGCGAGTCGCCGGATGTCCGGGCTCGGGCCGGATGTCCGGGCTGAAGTGGCCAAACTTCGGGTGCGTTCTGTCGTCGATGCCAGATTTCCGGGGGAAGGGCCGGATGTCCGGGCTTTGGCGAGGCGCCGGATGTCCGGGGCTAGCGCCGGATGTCCGACCGCTGATGGTACTTGGCGGCTGGGCGGCTGCTGTGGGTGAGGTTCCAGGGGCCGGATGTCCGGGGTCCTGGCCGGATGTCCGGGTCCTGGGAGCTGTCTCCGTCTTCTTCTTCCATCGTCGCTTCCATGCTCCTCTCGCGGATGGTGTAGTAATTCCTTGGCGCTTGCACTCCTCCTCGTCGTCCGTAGTGTTCCGACAATACCTATGCATGCACACGAGTGGAGTGTCAAGTAGTATACCATCCTCGAAGGTGTCAAGTGAGCACGTGTAAAGGAGATGATTCACCTTGGTGTATGTGAAGTAGATGTCACATGTGTCACTCGCTGAATGGACTCTTGACATGGTGATGTCCATAGGATGCTCCGCATCATCTCCCCTCCCTTGCGAAAGATCCGACCTCGGATCGAAAACCAAATCACCATGGGAAAGAGATGGCTTCGCCGTGTAGAAGTGGACGTTCACCAAGTACTTGTCATCTTGAAGCACGAAATGGGCACTCTCCAATGTCGCACCGTCTTGTGATTCCTTCAAAAGGAGTAAGGACAACAAACACTTGGAAAAACAAATGTGGTTAGCGTTAGTGCAAAACCAAGCATTCAGGAGGTGATTCACCAAACAAGTGTCGTCATCATGCAAAGCATATGGTGTGACAAAGGATTGAGACATGGCATGTAAGTATATCAATCGAGCACAAGCAAAGATGTCATGGGGACAAGCATGTAAATTGGAGGAAAAAGTAGAGATGCAAATATGTGTGTTAAGAGAATAAGCATCTACCTCAGGTTCATAGCAAGCATGGGCAAAACGCTCAATGAAAGGTCTATGGTAGGCATAGGAATCATTCATGACACCTAAGAAGATGAGATGTCTAAACACATGGGTTAAGTGCAAGACAATCCAAGCATAATGTGCATAGGGTGTAGTGAACATAGTGTGGCACTCAACACAATAGAAAGAGCAATTGTTCATCATGTGTGAGGCAATCAAGTCAATCATGTGACAAGCAATGGGACATGGCATATGTGAAGGGATGACATTGTTGCAACCAAACATATGAGAGGAGCAAGTAATCCAAGAATTGGATGCAACACACAAGGCATATATATCATGATGCATGGGACGGTGAAATGACAAGTCGAAGCAAGATCTCTATCAAGTGTGCAATCAAGTGGTCCAAGATGAACAATAAGTCTCATGGTGCAAGCAACACAAGTAGTATGATCCGCAATATCCATGCTCAAGAAAGATATCACCTTGATGGCGTGTCCTTGTGCATTCTTCACAATGCCGAAGTGGTAGGAAAGGTGGCGTAGAAACGAGTCGTGGTCGAATGTATGAGGCTCGCTCTCAAGAGCTCGAATGGTCAACTCACGTGAAGCGGAAGGCGACACAAAGTCCAAGTATCCTACACATGCACACAACAAAACAAAGAACGTATGCGCATGGTAGATAAACACATCATCCATCATGATGGTTTTCTTCTCTTGCACATAGCCATTAGAAACACAAGTGCATGAATAATATGATGCAATAACGGCTATATTCATGGCACGAGGAATATGGTGCAAAGAGGTAAGGCAAGCATGCTTCACAAGAAATATGTCAAAATCTCCAAATATATGTGAGAATGCTATGGGGGCAAACTCATTATCAAGACTAAGGGCATTGTTGCACTCAATACATGTCAAATCATCTATCATGATAGAGGCAATATATGGAGAGATATGACAAGAAGCAATAACAATCATGTGCAAAGCATGTAGGTGGTTGTCATCAATCGAATGAAATGAGCAAGTATCAATCATTGGTGATGCAACAAGGCAAGCAATAGTAATCAAGTCGTGTAAACTAGTGGAGCGAAGATGCAACACACTAGAGGAAATCATGGCAATCATGTCATGTGAGCAAAGAATAGGCATAGGCAATGTACATGACATATCGCAAGCACGAACACAAATCAAGATCATAGTATCATCATAGGCATGGGGCACAAAGCAATCATGGCAATAACAAACAATATCTCCACCACGCTTGCAAATACACATACAAGTACTAGAATCAATCATCATGTGTATGCAAAGCATGGGTCACAAATGCATGGCAAAGGCATAGTAATGGGCATATCATGCAAAGTGAACATGGCAAGATGGGCAAAGGATATATAATGGACAACAACCCATAACCATGTGAGGGCCATGTAAAAGAAATGTGTGAAGTGTTTGCGCGAAGTGAGCGGTGGGAAAGGCAATCCATGGGATCCCAAGTCATCATTGCTCTCTAGAGCTCGTTTTGTCAACTCGTGGGATTGCGAGGTTGACAAGTATTCATGGGTACCTACACAAAAGAGACACAAACCAAAGAAATTGTGCGCGTGGTAAATGTACACATCATCCATCATGATGTGTATGTGCACGTGTGAGTTAGCACAAAATAAGCATCGCTCAAAGAAATTTGATGCATGGTACAAGAACATGTCATCCATCATGAAAGAATAGTTGTTATGTATAACACGATGGGGATGCAAATTGAGCATACTAGTATATGGCACATCAATAGCATGTTTATTCGTGGGAAGCATGTTGTGCACACAAGCATTGGGATCATGCAATGGATAGGATGAATCAAAATCTCCTAAAATGTATGAGGAAACTATGGGGGTCTCCTCATGAGCAATATTGGAAACATCATATGGAGAAAATGGACAACATCCAAAACAATGCATATCCAAAGCTAGCTGGTCATGGCATGGCATATGAGATAAATGACGCAAAGAGAGCATATCAATATCATCACAAGAGAAACAAATGCCAATAACCATGGGCTTGTCATCTATGCCATAAGTGCAAATTGGGTTTATTTTAATGGCATATGCATAGTCACTACGAAGAGATTGCAAATATGACATATGATTGATCTCATGCATAGCATATGACAAGTCAAGCGGATTGTCAAACATGATGTGACCTAAAGAATTGTCATAAGAAATCCTATGTAACATGGCATCACAACTAATAGACTCCACATGGCAATCATCATACTCATCATAAATGGGTAAATCATCCCATGGGGAAATCTCACTAGCATGAAGCAAGGTAATAGGTGGATCAACATCATGCAAGCAATCAATGTCAAGAATGTCCACTAGTGGGACTAGAGCATCACCGTCACCTATGTTACCTTTGTCATTCCAATCAAATGGTGTAGGTGAGGTGGGAAAGACCAAATGGTGGTCATCTTCATCTTGATGGAACCATGTGGGGGGTGCATCATATTCCACCATGGCCATCGTCATGTCCATAGGAAGGACGAAGTCGTCGTGAATCGGCGCGTCATCATAAATGAGATCTGGCACCAAATGGGAAGACACAATAGAGGTAGAGGTTAAGTCGTTAGAAATCGAAGTGGCCTCACTCTCTCTATGTGGTGGTTCACTCACTCCCTCAAAGTAGGTGCACTCAATCGCACGTATGGTGGAGCCACTCATCTCACTCAAGTGGTGGGGGTTGTGGCTCTCCTCACATGGGAATTGGGGCAACACATCGGATATGGGGCTAGTGGTGAAGTCACTCTCACTCTCAATATGGTGGCACAAGTCACTCAAGTCATCATACGTCGCCGTGGTCGAAGTGAAATACTCAACCATCTCATCGCCGTCGCCGTGGATGAAGGCCGAAGATGGCACATCATCACTCTCGCCTCCTAAGATGGAAGCACCATCCTTGCTCGTCACCATGTCGCTTGCCTCAAAAGCTTGGTCCTTGAAGGTCTCCGTAGTCGTACTCGTCGCCGCACCATCTTGAAAAAGAGTCGTGGAGGACTCGGCATCATCAATGCCACAAAGAGGGATGGCGGTGAAGTCGAACTTGGGAGCATCGTCTTGGAGCTCGTCGGGCTTGGACATCTTGGTGGTACTAGCCGCATGCTCGTCGTCTTTGAGTTTGGACGAGTGTGCTTGGGGTGGAGAAGCCTTGGCCTTCATGAGTTCTTGTTCCGCCTTGAGAGCACCAATGTAGTTGTCGTCGAGGGACTTGTAGTTCTCGAGGAAGATGGTCTTGGAGATGGCATTGTTCAATCCCATCATGAAGTGGAACTTCATTGACATGGGGTCGTCCACGCCGGCTCGTCGCAAGGCAATCTTCATCTCCTTGAAGTAAGCGTCGATGGACTTGGATCCTTGGTTGGTGTTCTCCAATTGGCGTAGAAGTTGTTCCGTGTAGGTTGGAGGCACAAACTCTCGCCGCAAAGCTTTCTTCGTCTTGGGCAAACTCATGTCGTAGGTTGCCGAAGGTGTGTGAAGCCACCATGTCGAGCCGTAGTCGTGGAAGTTTCTTGTGGCGCACTTCACTTGATCTTCGGGAGGAACTTGATGTAGCTTGAGGTAGTTGTCCATTAGGTGCTCCCACTCGAGATACTCCTCGAGTTCTTGAGTCCCATAGAAAGGAATCTCATGGTCGGTGTCGAGGTCGTAGTAGCTCGTGGAAGTCGCGGACTTGAGCTTGGGGAGCTTCTCTTGAGTGTCGTCTTGACGTGCTTGTTGGGGAAGATGCCGTATATCCGTAGGCGAAGATGCCTTGAAGTCACTTGGCGAAGATGCCAAGGGAGATGGTGAAGTCGTTGAGCGGTTGTTGGTGTAGAGCTCTTGACCTTCACGTTCTTGGTGGTGATGGTGTCGATGCCGATTTGACCTTGCCGGAGATGGAAGCTCGGAGGCATGTGCTCTTGAGCGTCTTCTCGAAGATGAGGAAGATCGCTTGTATGACTTGATGAGGGATTTGATCTCCTCCATTTGAGCTTGCATCTTGGCGTCGTTGGAATTGTTCGTGGCATCGAACTCGTCGTTGTTGTAGACCGAAGGTGAAATGCCTTGCCTATCCATCACAAGACTCGAGCAAATGTGAGTGGGAGAAAGAGAAGAACGATACCAAATGTACCTTGACCGATGTTGAAGATGGATCAATGATCACTCAATATGTAACAAGGAAATAGCACAGTTGGTACCAATTCTTGTCGGTTTCTCACACCTACACAAGTAAGGCTTATAGTGGAGCTCGGTGAAGATAGTGGCACAAAAAATTTGATGCAAAATGTTAGCAAGAGTCAATAATGTTGAAAGAGATTCACAAATTCGCAAGTGAAACAAGTAGACCAATAGCAAGGAATGGCACACGGAAACACACACACGGATAGATAAATGGGGTCGTGCAACCAAGGAATGAGCACAAAATGTGGAGTCCACGGAAAACGCTCGTGTTGCACAACTCAAGAGAGACGCTAGCACGATTGCGCAATAGGCGGATACGACACTTGTGCACAACCTATGATATGCAAAATGGATAAAATTTCTATCCCAAGTATGCTATGTATGTATGGTTCCCGGTGTTTCTCTCAAGATGATCCAAGATGATCGGATATGACAATCTTATATGCAATGTGGTATGATGCTATGGCACTTGCTTACAAGCTCTTTGCTCTTTCTCTTTTGCTTAAAAGCTTATTCTTTTTTTTGTATGTATGGCCACTTTGCGAAATGCACAAACCAAGATAGCAATTGTGTATATGCGGGAACAAACGTGAGGCACACGAGATGATATGATACCAATATGATATGGTATGTATGCAATGTATAGTGTAGATCACTAATGTGCACAAGTAACGTTGCCGGCAATACTCCAATGGCTAGTCTCGATAGGCAAGTGACGCAAAATGGGCTAGGGGTTATCAATGCAATTGCAAGGGGAATATACAATGGTGTCGTCGACGTTACCGTCCTTGGCGATGATGAGTGGCGGTGTTCTTGATGTAGATACCAAGATGATGGAGACTCGTCCCTAAGTAGCCGAAACACCTTAGGAAACGGAAAAACCACAACTCAAAATCTCAAGGACAAAAGTCAAACGGTGGTAGTGTAATCGGTGGTGGTTTTGTGGAAGCTCAATGGGATTGCGAAAATGCAATGATTGGTTTTGGGACGCAATGCAGAAGTGGAGGGTAAGGTGGTGAACTATGCACGGTGTCGGAATTGGAAGCACGGTCCCTAAGTAGCCGAAACACCTTAGGAGACGCAACTCACAACACAAACAAAATTGGGTTAAGTTAGGGTGGCGGAAGTGTATGGTGGGTAAGCCTATACGGAAGTTATGGTGGCGGTTGATGAAGAAGCAATCGTCCCTAAGTAGCCTAAACACCATAGGAGACTCGAATCACAACTCAAACAACCACAAATGCTAAGGGGAACAAAATTGGTGAGGTTGCGGAAGTTGTGGTGGTTATGCGGATGGTGGTGCTATGCGGAAGTGGTGGTGGTATGCGGAAGTGTATGTGGGCACCGGGACAAAATTTGACGAAAGTTAGGCGGTAAACGGAGTGGAGGATGGAGTTGATGCTGTCAGGGGCCGGATGTCCGGGCTGATGGCCGGATGTCCGGGACGGGCCGGATGTCCGGGCTCGAGATCCGTGGATGAACACCGCGTGGAGAGGTCAAATCTGAGGCAAAATTCGGAAGATTTTGTGGATGGAAATTGGGGAAAAGATGGGGAAAAGCTAGATCTACCTGCAACACACGAAATCCGCGGATCAAATCCAACAAAACTTCATCACACCAACAAATCACAAAAAAAATTGGGGCTATTTTTGTCGGGCAATTTTCGGGTTAGGACGAAAAACAACAAAATCAAGCTAGAAAACAAAGAGAGGGGGCTCCGAAATCGTGATCAACGTGGCTCATGATACCAAGATGATGTAGGGTGGAACCCTAGATGGCCGATCTTTCACGAAAGGAGCGGATCCCTACGACGAACGTGATGAACACGAGGGGAAACACGAGGGAAACACGAGAGGAACACGAGAGAAATCACTCAACCAACAAGAATAGATCACACATGCGCTAGATCGATGAACACAAAGGTAAGATACAAGATCCAAGTCCAACAAAGGACGATACAAAGGGTAACCGGTTCTTCTCCGTGAGGAGGTCTTGATGGGGGTCTTCTCCGTGAGGAGGTCTTGAATCCAAGGTGGATCGTCTCCGTAGAGGGGCAGCGGTCTCTCTCGTGGAGTAGATCCGATATGGATGAGCAAAGCTCTATCTCTAAATGAGCTAATCCTTTGCTAACCCTAACTAGGAGGAGGGGGAGGAGTATATATAGTCTAAGCCACGAAGGGGCAAGTGAGGAGGGGATACATGGGCCTCTGGCCCGTCTCTGCATGCAGGCAGGCGCCGGATGTCCGGGCTGGGGGCCGGATGTCCGGGGCTTCGCGAGTCGCCGGATGTCCGGGCTGAAGTGGCCAAACTTCGGGTGCGTTCTGTCGTCGATGCCGGATTTCCGGGGGAAGGGCCGGATGTCCGGGCTTTGGCGAGGCGCCGGATGTCCGGGGCTGGCACCGGATGTCTGGCCACTGATGGTACTTGGCGGCTGGGCGGCTGCTGTGGGTGAGGTTCCAGGGGCCGGATGTCCGGGGTCCTGGCCGGATGTCCGGGTCCTGGGAGCTGTCTCCGTCTTCTTCTTCCATCGTCGCTTCCATGCTCTTCTTGCGGATGGTGTAGTTGTTCCTTAGCGCTTGCACTCCTCCTCCTCGTCCGTAGTGTTCTGACAATACCTATGCATGGACACGAGTGGAGTGTCAAGTAGTATACCATCCTCGAAGGTGTCAAGTGAGCACGTGTAAAGGAGATGATTCACCTTTGTGTATGTGAAGTAGATGTCGCACATGTCACTCGCTGAATGGACTCTTGACATGGTGATGTCCATAGGATGCTCCGCATCAAGATCACTGTTATTATGGTTTATGTGACATGGGTGCTAGTGTGAGTGCTATTCCTTACACTTTATATAAAGAAATTATAAAAGACATAGCACCTGTAGAGTTAGAAGACATAGATGTTACTATTAAACTTGCTAATAGAGACACCATATCACCTTGTGGGATTATTAGAGATGTTGAAGTCTTATGTGGGAAAATAAAATATCCTACTAATTTTCTTGTTCTTGGTGCCCCACAAGATGACGTCTGTCCCATTATCTTTGGTAGACCTTTCTTGAACACAGTTAATGCTAAGATAGACTGCAAGAAACAAACTGTTGGTGTTAGCTTTGGTGATGAATCTCATGAGTTAAAATTTTCCAAGTTTAGTACAAATCATCATGAAAAAGAATTGCCTAGTAAGGATGAATTAATTGGTCTTGCTTCTATTGTTGTGCCACCTACTGATCCTTTAGAGCAATACTTGCTAGACCATGAGAATGATTTACATATGCATGAAAGAAATGAAATAGATAAGATTTTCTTTGAACAGCGTCCTCTGCTTAAACACAATTTGCCTATTGAAACTCTAGGAGGTCCACCTCCACCTAAAGGTGATCCTGTGTTTGAATTAAAACAATTGCCAGACACTTTGAAATATGCTTGTCTTAATGAAAAGAAGATATATCCTGTTATTATTAGTGCTAACCTTTCAGAGCATGAAGAAGAAAGATTATTGAAAGTTCTAAGGAAGCACCGAGCTGCTATTGGATATACTCTTGATGATTTAAAAGGTAGTAGTTCCACTCTATGTCAGCACAAAATTAATATGGAACCTGATGCTAAACCAGTTGTTGATCACCAATGTCGGTTAAATCCAAAGATGAAAGAGGTGGTAAGAATGGAGATATTAAAACTTCTGGAAGCAGGTATAATCTATCCTATTGCTGATAGTAGATGGGTAAGTCATGTTCATTGTGTCCCTAAGAAAGGAGGTATTACAGTTGTTCCTAATGATAAGAATGGACTTACCACCTCCACTTATTCCACAAAGAATTGTTACAGGCTATAGAATGGTAATTGATTCTAGAAAATTAAACAAAGCAACTAGAAAAGATCATTACCCTATTCCTTTTATTGATCAAATGCTTGAAAGATTATCTAAGCACACACACTTCTGCTTCCTTGATGGATATTCTGGCTTTTCACAAATACATGTTTCTCAACCTGATCAAGAAAAGACCACTTTTACCTGTCCTTTTGGAACCATGCTTATAGACGTATGCCTTTTGGTTTATGTAATGCACCTGCTACCTTTCAAAGATGTATGATGGCTATATTCTCTGACTTTTGTGAAAAGATTGTTGAGGTTTTCATGGATGACTTTTCTGTTTATGGGAAGTCTTTTGATGATTGTTTAAGCAATCTTGAGGGAGTTTTGCAGAGATGTGAACAAACAAATCTTGTTTTGAATTGGGAGAAGTGCCGCTTTATGGTTAATGAAGGCATTGTCTTGGGTCATAAAATTTCAGAAAGAGGTATTGAAGTGGACCAAGCTAAGATTGATGCAATTGAGAAAATGCCATGTCCTAAGGACATCAAAGGTATTCGTAGTGATAGAGACGAGGGGCCCGATCTTTCGATGAGATGATAACTATCGATTTGGTGGAGACGACTTTGACGATCCGACTACAAATGTGCACGACGTTGCGCCTTAGCAGTCGCTAAACCAACTCCGAGAGGTTATTGAGCATGAAGGTCTATTCCTGCAAGCAATCGAAGAACAACCAAGAATATGATTAAGCAATCTGAATATTGCGAATATGGATGAAGTATTGATTAAAGTGGGGTTTCATAAGCGGTCTTGGTCTGGTCGTTGGACACAAACGAAGTACACGAAGTTGCAGCGATGGCTAACTTTTAACTAAATAAAACCCAACTCTAAACGATGCCTTAAGGGCTATATTTATAGGGAAAAGAGAGGGGATTTCGTCCACCCTAGGCAAGGTGGGACTAAAACACCTCCTAAGTCATTTCCCCTACAATATGGACTCTAAAAATAGATTACGTGGGCCTGGCCCAAAATAAGGTGGCGCAACACCAATAATAAGCTATGGACGAAATTTATGAAAGGCCATCTTGTACATTTCTTCCATCTTCTTGTATGTCATCATGGTGGCTTCAAAGTCCGGAAATCTCCACTTGAACCTCTGTTCTTGTTCTCTTGGCACACACCTTCATCTCCGTGCTTGACGATGCTCCAATGTTCATCCTTCTTGTCTGTGCTAGGCCCTTCAATTGCAAGCAACACAAATGTATATAAGTTAGGCAGCATCAAATTCTCATGAACACTAGAAACATTACCAAGAAACGAAAGTACCTGATAATTTAATTGGCGTGTGCGAGCTCAAGCAATTGTTCCAAGAGGTAAAACAACAGGGGATATAGGTATAACTGCTGATGAGGACATCAATACCATTGTTACACCCACAACCCCTGCTACTATACATACTGGACCGATTACTAGAGCTCGCGCATGCCAGTTAAATTACCAGGTACTTTTGTTTCTTGGTAATGATTCTAATGTTCATGAGAATATGATGCTGCCTAAATTGGATACATTTGTTTTGCTTACAAATGAAGGGCCTAGCTTGGAGAAGGATGAACATTGGAGCAAGAACAAGAATGGAGTTGATGGGATGCGCAAGGCAGACAAGAACAGAGTTTCAAGTGATGATTTCAGGACTTTGAAGCCACCATAATGAGTGCATGAAGCCTTGGACGAAATATACAAGATGCCACTTCATAATTTTCGTCCAGAGGCTATTTGATAGAGGCAAAGGTGTCCCGTCTTTCGATGAGATGATGGATATCGCTTTGGTGGAAGTCGACTTTGACGATCCGACTACGAACGTGTGAGGACGTCGCGCCTTAGCAATCGCTAAACCAACTCCGAGAGGTTATCGACCACGCCGGAGCACGATCAACCTGACCACGAGGGTCTGTTTCCTGCGAGCAAACGAAGAACAAGCAAGAAACTGAGATTGCAATCCGGATATTGCGAATATAAGATGAAAGCTTTATTGATCAAGGTGGGGTTCTGTGACGCCTTTGTCTGGTCGCTGAACACAAACGAAGTACGCGAAGTTGCAGCTAGGGCGAACTTTTAATCTAAACAAAACCCAAAGTCTAAACGACGCCCTAAGGGCTGTATATATGGAGGAAGAGGGGGGAATTTCGTGGCCCTTGAGGAAGGGGTCCGAAACCAACCCTATCTCTTGTTTCCCCACACATACGGACTCTAAAAACAGTCTATACTTATGTATTTCGAAATTACATGGGCCTGGCCCAATAATAAGGTGACGCAGCACCTAGAATAGCCTCTGGACGAAAGTTATGAAGTAGCATCTTGTATATTTCGTCCAAGGCTTCATGCACGCATTATGGTGGCTTCAACGTCCTGAAATCATCACTTGTAACTCCTTTCTTGTTCCCCATGCGCATGCCATCATCTCCATGCTTGTTCTTGCTCCAATGTTCATCCTTCTCAAAGCTAGGCCCTTCATTTGTAAGCAAAACAAATGTATCCAATTTAGGCAGCATCATATTCTCATGAACATTAGAATCATTAGCAAGAAACGAAAGTACCTGGTAATTTAATTGGCGTGCGCGAGCTCTAGTAATTGGTCCAGTATGTATAGCAGCAGGGCCTGTGGGTGTAACAATTGTATTGATGTCCTCATCATCCTCCCCTTCTTGAAATGAAGTCGTCCTCGACGGAAGCTCATCTTCCTCACCCAAATAAGGCTTCAAATCTGCAATATTAAAAGTGGGACTAACCCAAAATCTGCAGGCAGCTCAAGTTTATATGCATTATCATTTATTTTCTCTAACACCTTAAAAGGACCATCAGCACGTGGCATTAGCTTTGATTTGCGCAAATCAGGAAATCTATCCTTACGCAAATGTAACCAAACAAGATCTCCAGGTGCAAACACAACATGTTTTCTACCCTTATCTCCAGCAAGTTTATATTTAGCATTCATACGCTCAATGTTTTCCTTAGTTAACTCATGCATTTTTAAGATCAATTCAGCACGTTGTTTAGCATCAAAATTAACCTTCTCCGAAGATGGAAGAGGCAACAAATCAATAGGTGCACGAGGTAGGAAACCATACACAATTTCAAAAGGGCACATCTTAGTAGTAGAATGCAATGAACGATTATAAGCAAACTCAATATGAGGCAAGCATTCTTCCCACATTTTCTTATTATTCTTCAAAACAGCCCTAAGCATAGTAGACAATGTTCTATTGACTACTTCAGTTTGTCCATCAGTTTGGGGGTGACAAGTAGTACTAAAAAGCAGTTTGGTCCCCAACTTAGCCCATAAACATCTCCAAAAGTGGCTAAGAAATTTAGTATCACGATCTGAAACAATAGTATTTGGCACACCATGCAAGCGAATAATTTCACGAAAGAACAAATCAGCAACATTAACAGCATCATCGCTTTTATGACATGGTATAAAGTGCGCCATTTTCGAGAATCTATCCACGACAACAAATATGCTATCCCTCCCCTTCTTTGTTCGAGGTAAACCTAAAACAAAGTCCATAGATATATCCTCCCAAGGAACACTAGGTACAGGCAAAGGCATATATAAACCATGAGGATTGAGTCGTGACTTAGCTTTTTGACATGTAGTGCAGCGAGCAACAAAACGCTCAACATCCCGTCTCATCTTTGGCCAAAAGAAATGTGTAGCAAGTACGTCCTCCGTCTTCTTCACGCCAAAGTGTCCCATTAATCCTCCTCCATGCGCCTCCTGCAACAACAAAAGACGAAGAGAGCTAGCTGGAATGCATAGCTTGTTAGCACGGAACACAAATCCATCATTAACGACAAACTTGTTCCAGGTTCTTCCTTCTTTACAATTCTGCAATACATCTTTAAAATCAGCATCATGCACATATTGATCTTTAATGGTCTCCAAACCAAATATTTTGAAGTCAAGTTGTGAAAGCATAGTATAGCGACGAGACAATGCATCAGCAATAACATTTTCTTTACCCTTCTTGTGTTTAATGACATAAGGGAAAGTTTCAATGAATTCAACCCATTTAGCATGTCTACGATTCAGTTTAGCTTGACTTTTAATATGTTTCAAAGATTCATGATCAGAATGTATAACAAATTCTTTGGGCCATAAATAATGTTGCCATGTTTCTAAAGTCCGAACAAGAGCATATAGTTCTTTATCATAAGTAGAATAATTCAGACTAGGCCCACTCAATTTTTCAGAAAAGTATGCAACAGGTTTGCCATCTTGTAATAACACACCTCCTAATCCAATGCCACTAGCATCACATTCAAGCTCAAAAGTCTTATTAAAATCAGGAAGTTGGAGTAAAGGAGCATGTGTCAACTTATCTTTCAATACCGTGAAGGCTTCTTCCTGTGCGGTACCCCAAACAAAAGGCACATCCTTCTTTGTAAGCTCGTTGAGAGGTGCAGCAATGGTGCTAAAATCTCTCACAAAACGCCTATAGAAACCAGCGAGTCCAAGAAAACTCCGCACTTGTGTGACCGTTTTGGGCTGCGGCCAACTCTCAATAGCTTCAATCTTGGCTTTATCAACTTCAATTCCCTGGGGAATAACAACATAGCCAAGAAAAGATACTCGGTCGGTGCAAAAGGTGCACTTCCCAAGGTTACCAAACAAACGTGCATAGCAATAAAAACAGCACGTAAATGTTCCAAATGTTCTTCCAAAGATTTGCTATAAATCAGTATATCATCAAAATAGACTACCACAAATCGTCCAATGAAAGCACGTAAAACTTCGTTCATTAGTCTCATGAAAGTACTAGGTGCATTAGTTAACCCAAAAGGCATGACTAACCACTCATATAAACCAAACTTAGTTTTAAATGCAGTTTTCCATTCATCTCCCAATTTCATACGAATTTGATGGTATCCACTACGCAAATCAACTTTGGAGAATATTGTAGAGCCACTCAATTCATCAAGCATATCATCGAGCCTAGGAATAGGATGACGATAACGAATAGTAATATTATTAATGCCTCTACAATCAACACACATACGCGACGTACCATCCTTTTTAGGCACGAGTATAATAGGAACAGCACAAGGACTAAGAGATTCGCGTATATAACCTTTGTCGAGCAGCTCCTGTACTTGACGCATAATCTCCTTCGTCTCCTCTGGATTGGTACGGTATGGTGCACGGTTGGGTAGCGATGCACCGGGAATTAAGTCAATTTGATGCTCAATCCCTCGAATAGGTGGTAATCCCGGTGGCACGTCTTGTGGGAAGACGTCAGCGAACTACTGCAAAATGTTAGTGACAGCAGGGGGCAAAGAGGAAGGCACGTCCTCGAATGAAAATAATGCCTCTTTGCACACAAAAGCATAGCAAACAGATTTGCTGAAATCTAGTTCATCAATATCAGATTTGCTGAAATTTATCATGCAACTCCTTGTTCGTCATGTTCGCCCAATCAGTCTCATCGGCTTGTGAACCTGCCATGGTTAGCAGCAATAGAAACACAAAAGAATATGATCCTGCAGACTACTAGAAGTGGTGGTGATGGTGGTGTGTCACAAAACCTTCAAGCGAATCTCAAATTCTTACCAGTTCTTACCCAGCAGCAGGTGGTGATCGGCAACCGTTGTAGTCAAAAACTCTCAAAGCTTGGATATAGCGATTACCAGGGAGAGTCAAACGCACGATGTAGACTTATGTGGAGCTGGGAAGGCTTATAATATGGTAGCAAAATGGTAAGCAATAATCAATTCAGAGATGCAAAGTTGAATAAACGCTCAACGACGGTACTGTGCTGGTCCTAGGCTAGACCGTGCTAGAGACGCGAGCCTAAAACACTAACAAAATCACGGCGCTGCACGTAAACAAGGGAAAAGCACACTCTGGAATTTTTTTTTCGCTCTTTTTTTTTTTGCGCTCCTCTTTTTTTTTTTTTTTTTTTTGCGAAAAATCACTATAATGGCGAGTGTCTCAAAACTCTTCCCAGGTCAAACTGACAGGATGGGCACAAAATTTTTTGACTATTTTTTTTCGGAAATCAGGGCAGCGACGACGAAAAAGTGCGACAAAAAATCACTATGATGGCGAGTGTCTCAAAACACTACCCGGGGCCTAAAAATAGGATAGGGAAAAAATATTTTTTGGTTGCCGAAATTTTGGCCTAAAAACTGCCCGGGGGTCTCCAGACTCTTTTTTTTTTCCGAGACCTACTCAGGCAAGGAAACACGAAATGGAAAATATATGGATCTCTAAAACAAACCGAATATGAAAAGAACTCGGATTGGTGGTGGATATATGGCGGTAGTATATGGCAGCGGTGGTGGTATATGGATACGGATTCAAAGCGGTGGCGGATAAGCAATGGTGGTAGATGGCAAGGCGATGATGATGGTGCGGCGGCGGCGTGACAACTTAGGACCAGAACTCGAAACTCTAAAAGACTAGACTCTAAGACCAGCAACTTGACACGACGATGCAACCGCAAATTCAACAAAGCAAAAACCCTAAAAAGATTATGCAAAGGCTCAGATTGGTTCGGATATGATGAACTAACCCTAATTTTTTTTGTGGCTTTTTCGTGGACTGTAGGTATGAAGAACAGACTCGATCTAAACTATGAAAAACTGTAAAATCTCACCGAGCAACCTGGAAATCTGATACCACTTGATAGAGGCAAAGGTGTCCCGTCTTTCGATGAGATGATGGATATCGCTTTGGTGGAAGTCGACTTTGACGATCCGACTACGAACGTGCGAGGACGTCGCGCCTTAGCAATCGCTAAACCAACTCCGAGAGGTTATCGACCACGCCGGAGCACGATCAACCTGACCACGAGGGTCTGTTTCCTGCGAGCAAACGAAGAACAAGCAAGAAACTGAGATTGCAATCCGGATATTGCGAATATAAGATGAAAGCTTTATTGATCAAGGTGGGGTTCTGTGACGCCTTTGTCTGGTCGCTGAACACAAACGAAGTACGCGAAGTTGCAGCTAGGGCGAACTTTTAATCTAAACAAAACCCAAAGTCTAAACGACGCCCTAAGGGCTGTATATATGGAGGAAGAGGGGGGGAATTTCGTGGCCCTTGAGGAAGGGGTCCGAAACCAACCCTATCTCTTGTTTCCCCACACATACGGACTCTAAAAACAGCCTATACTTATGTATTTCGAAATTACATGGGCCTGGCCCAATAATAAGGTGACGCAGCACCTAGAATAGCCTCTGGACGAAAGTTATGAAGTAGCATCTTGTATATTTCGTCCAAGGCTTCATGCACGCATTATGGTGGCTTCAACGTCCTGAAATCATCACTTGTAACTCCTTTCTTGTTCCCCATGCGCATGCCATCATCTCCATGCTTGTTCTTGCTCCAATGTTCATCCTTCTCAAAGCTAGGCCCTTCATTTGTAAGCAAAACAAATGTATCCAATTTAGGCAGCATCATATTCTCATGAACATTAGAATCATTAGCAAGAAACGAAAGTACCTGGTAATTTAATTGGCGTGCGCGAGCTCTAGTAATTGGTCCAGTATGTATAGCAGCAGGGCCTGTGGGTGTAACAATTGTATTGATGTCCTCATCACTATTCTAGGTGCTGCGTCACCTTATTTTGGGCCAGGCCCATGTAATTTCGAAATACTTCAATATAGGCTGTTTTTAGAGTCCGTATGTGTGGGGAAACAAGAGTTAGGGTGGGTTTCGGACCCCTCCTCCAAGGGCCACGAAATTCCCCCCTCTTCTTCCATATATACAGCCCCTAGGGCATCATTTAGACTTTGAGTTTTGTTTAGATTAAAAGTTCGCCATAGCCGCAACTTCGCGTACTTCATTTGTGTTCAACGACCAGACAAAGGTGTCACAGAACCCCACCTTGATCAATAAAGCTTTCCTCTTATATTCGCAATATCCAGATTGCAATCTTAGTTTCTTGCTTGTTCTTCGTTTGCCTGCAGGAAACAGACCTTCGTGGTCAGGTTGATCGTGCTCCGGCGTGGTCAATAACCTCTTTGATGAGGACATCAATACCATTGTTACACCCACAGCCCCTGCTGCTATGATGTAGCACCTCGTAGCTCGTCTCCATGACCGAAGGGAATTTCCCATGCTCGGCCATCTTCCTTTAGGGGCTTCCGAAGATGGAAGTGTCGCCCTCGCTCGTAGGTGGTCGCCTTGTTGTTGAAGATGTCGATGTAGGCGAACTCATGGGAAGTAGGCGAAGATTCCGTACGTCCAAAGGCGAAGATGCCTTCATAGCACTTGGCGAAGATGCCGAAGTGGTTGTTATAGCCGTAGCTCCGTCTTGGTGGTGCTCGTCTCGCGGTCTTCTCTTGTGCTCATGAAGCTTGGACTTGGCGTGAAGTAGTGCTTGTTGGGACTTGTGCATTTGCGCTTGTGGAGCATCTTCATGTTGATGGTGTCGTTGTCGTACTTGAGCTCGTAGTAGATGTCGTTCGTCGTCGTCGTGCACATGTTGCTTGGAGGTGACTTGCCCTTCATGACGATGTGGATCACGAATGTGATGGTGGTCACCATGGAGATGTGGACGTGGACGAATTGCGCTTGCATCGCGTGGGCGCTCCGAAGATGATCGACTTGCTCGCCGCCGCCTTGAGGATGATGAAGGGGAAGAAGACTTGTAGTCGGCCACCATGTCGCGTAGTTGATCCTTTAGCTCGCCCAACTTGGTGTCGATGTAGTCCCTTTTCCTTACTTCGGAGTGGTGTATGTCGATGGCGAGGTTGTCGAGGCGCTCTCGCAAGGTAGATTGTGTTCCTTGCATTTGTCGTTGTAGATCGAAGATGGACGCTTTGGTGATGTAGTTGTTCGTGCTGTCGTTGTTGTCGAAGACCGGAGATGAAATGCCTTGCCTATCCATCACAAGACTCGAGCAAATATGAGTGGGAGAAAGAGAAGAACTTATACCAAATGTACCTTGACCGATGTTGAAGATGGATCAATGATCACTCAATGTGTAACAAGGAAATAGCACAATTGGTACCAATTCTTGTCGGTTTCTCACACCTACACAAATAAGGCTTATAGTGGAGCTCGGTGAGGATAGTGGCACAAAAAATTTGATGCAAAATGTTAGCAAGAGTCAATAATGTTGAAAAAGATTCACAAATTCGCAAGTGAAACAAGTAGACCAATAGCAAAGAATGGCACACGGAAACACACACACGGATAGATAAATGGGGTCGTGCAACCAAGGAATGAGCACAAAATGTGGAGTCCACGAAAAACGCTCGTGTTGCACAACTCAAGAGAGACGCTAGCACGATTGCTCAATAGGCGGATACGACACTTGTGCACAACCTATGATATGCAAAATGGATAAACTACTATCCCAAGTATGCTATGTATGTATGGTTCCCGGTGTTTCTCTCGAGATGATCCAAGATGATCAGATATGATAATCTTATATGCAATGTGGTATGATGCTATGGCACTTGCTTACAAGTTATTTGCTCTTTCTCTTTTGCTTAAAAGCTTATTGTTTTTTTTGTATGTATGGCCACTTTGCGAAATGCACAAACCAAGATAGCAATTGTGTATATGCGGGAACAAACTTGAGGCACACGAGATGATATGATACCTATATGATATGGTATGTATGTGATAGAGGCAAAGGTGTCCCGTCTTTCGATGAGATGATGGATATCGCTTTGGTGGAAGTCGACTTTAACGATCCGACTACGAACGTGCGATGACGTCGCGCCTTAGCAATCGCTAAACCAACTCCGAGAGGTTATTGACCACGCCGGAGCACGATCAACCTGACCACGAGGGTCTGTTTCCTGTGAGCAAACGAAGAACAAGCAAGAAACTGAGATTGCAATCAGGATATTGCAAATATAAGATGAAAGCTTTATTGATCAAGGTGGGGTTCTGTGACGCCTTTGTCTAGTCGTTGAACACAAACGAAGTACGCGAAGTTGCAGCTATGGCGAACTTTTAATCTAAACAAAACCCAAAGTCTAAACGACGCCCTAAGGGCTGTATATATGGAGGAAGAGGGGGGAATTTCGTGGCCCTTGGGGAAGGGGTCCGAAACCAACCCTATCTCTTGTTTCCCCACACATACGGACTCTAAAAACAGCCTATACTCAAGTATTTCAAAATTACATGGGCCTGGCCCAATAATAAGGTGACGCAGCACCTAGAATAGCCTCTAGACGAAAGTTATGAAGTTGCATCTTGTATATTTCGTCCAAGGCTTCATGCACGCATTATGGTGGCTTCAACGTCCTGAAATCATCACTTGTAACTCCGTTCTTGTTCCCCATGCGCATGCCATCATCTCCATGCTTGTTCTTGCTCCAATGTTCATCCTTCTCAAAGCTAGGCCCTTCATTTGTAAGCAAAACAAATGTATCCAATTTAGGCGGCATCATATTCTCATGAACATTAGAATCATTACCAAGAAACGGAAGTACCTGGTAATTTAATTGGCGTGCGCGAGATCTAGTAATTGGTCCAGTATGTATAGCAGCAGGGGCTGTGGGTGTAACAATGGTATTGATGTCCTCGTCACAAAACAAATGTATCCAATTTAGGCAGCATCATATTCTCATGAACATTAGAATCATTACCAAGAAACGAAAGTACCTGGTAATTTAATTGGCGTGCGCGAGCTCTAGTAATTGGTCCAGTATGTATAGCAGCAGGGGCTGTGGGTGTAACAATGGTATTGATGTCCTCATCAGCCTCCCCTTCTTGAAATGAAGTCGTCCTCGACGGAAGCTCGTCTCCCTCACCCGAATAAGGCTTCAAATCTGCAATGTTAAAAGTGGGACTAACCCCAAAATCTGCAGGCAGCTCAAGTTTATATGCATTATCATTTATTTTCTCTAACACCTTAAAAGGACCATCAGCACGTGGCATTAGCTTTGATTTGCGCAAATCAGGAAATCTATCCTTACGCAAATGTAACCAAACAAGATCTCCAGGTGCAAACACAACATGTTTTCTACCCTTATCTCCAGCAAGTTTATATTTAGCATTCATACGCTCAATGTTTTCCTTAGTTAACTCATGCATTTTTAAGATCAATTCAGCACGTTGTTTAGCATCAAAATTAACCTTCTCCGAAGATGGAAGAGGCAACAAATCAATAGGTGCACGAGGTAGGAAACCATACACAATTTCAAAAGGGCACATCTTAGTAGTAGAATGCAATGAACGATTATAAGCAAACTCAATATGAGGCAAGCATTCTTCCCACATTTTCTTATTGTTCTTCAAAACAGCCCTAAGCATAGTAGACAATGTTCTATTGACTACTTCAGTTTGTCCATCAGTTTGGGGGTGACAAGTAGTACTAAAAAGTAGTTTAGTCCCCAACTTAGCCCATAAACATCTCCAAAAGTGGCTAAGAAATTTAGTATCACGATCTGAAATAATAGTATTTGGCACACCATGCAAACGAATAATTTCACGGAAGAACAAATCAGCAACATTAACAGCATCATCGCTTTTATGACATGGTATAAAGTGTGCCATTTTTGAGAATCTATCCACAACAACAAATATGCTATCCCTCCCCTTCTTTGTTCGAGGTAAACCTAAAACAAAGTCCATAGATATATCCTCCCAAGGAACACTAGGTACAGGCAAAGGCATATATAAACCATGAGGATTGAGTCGTGACTTAGCTTTTTGACGTGTAGTGCAGCGAGCAACAAAACGCTCAACATCCCGTCTCATCTTTGGCCAAAAGAAATGTGTAGCAAGTACATCCTCCGTCTTCTTCATGCCAAAGTGTCCCATTAATCCTCCTCCATGCGCCTCCTGCAACAACAAAAGACGAAGAGAGCTAGCTGGAATGCATAGGTTGTTAGCACGGAACACAAATCCATCATTAACGACAAACTTGTTCCAGGTTCTTCCTTCTTTACAATTCTGCAAAACATCTTTAAAATCAGCATCATGCACATATTGATCTTTGATGGTCTCCAAACCAAATATTTTGAAGTCAAGTTGTGACAGCATAGTATAGCGACGAGACAATGCATCAGCAATAACATTTTCTTTACCCTTCTTGTGTTTAATGACATAAGGGAAAGTTTCAGTGAATTCAACCCATTTAGCATGTCTACGATTCAGTTTAGCTTGACTTTTAATATGTTTCAAAGATTCATGATCAGAATGTATAACAAATTCTTTGGGCCATAAATAATGTTGCCATGTTTCTAAAGTCCGAACAAGAGCATATAGTTCTTTATCATAAGTAGAATAATTCAGACTAGGCCCACTCAATTTTTCAGAAAAGTATGCAACAGGTTTACCATCTTGTAATAACACACCTCCTAATCCAATTCCACTAGCATCACATTCAAGCTCAAAAGTCTTATTAAAATCAGGAAGTTGGAGTAAAGGAGCATGTGTCAACTTATCTTTCAATACCGTGAAGGCTTCTTCCTGTGCGGTAGCCCAAACAAAAGGCACATCCTTCTTTGTAAGCTCGTTGAGAGGTGCAGCAATGGTGCTAAAATCTCTCACAAAACGCCTATAGAAACCAGCGAGGCCAATGAAACTCCGCACTTGTGTGACCGTTTTGGGCTGCGGCCAACTCTCAATAGCTTCAATCTTGGCTTTATCAACTTCAATTCCCTGTGGAGTAACAACATAGCCAAAAAAAGATACTCGGTCGGTGCAAAAGGGGCACTTCCCAAGGTTACCAAACAAACGTGCATCACGTAGAGCAATAAAAACAACACGTAAATGTTCCAAATGTTCTTCCAAAGATTTGCTATAAATCAGTATATCATCAAAATAGACTACCACAAATCGTCCAATAAAAGCACGTAAAACTTCGTTCATTAGTCTCATGAAAGTACTAGGTGCATTAGTTAACCCAAAAGGCATGACTAACCACTCATATAAACCAAACTTAGTTTTAAATGCTGTTTTCCATTCATCTTCCAGTTTCATACGAATTTGATGGTATCCACTATGCAAATCAACTTTGGAAAATATTGTAGAGCCACTCAATTCATCAAGCATATCATCTAGCCTAGGAATAGGATGACGACAACGAATAGTAATGTTATTAATGCCTCTACAATCAACACACATACGCGATGTACCATCCTTTTTAGGCACAAGTATAATAGGAACAGCACCGGGAATTAAGTCAATTTGATGCTCAATCCCTCGAATAGGTGGTAATCCCGGTGGCACGTCTTGTGGAAAGACGTCAGCGAACTCCTGCAAAATGTTAGTGACAGCAGGGGGCAAAGAGGAAGGCACATCCTCGAATGAAAATAATGCCTCTTTGCACACAAAAGCATAGCAAACAGATTTTGTTGAAATCTAGCTCATCAATATCAGATTTTGTGGCAAGTAAACATGCACTTTTCAATTTAATTTCAGAAACAACACTAGATGGTTTATTATTAGGTTTCATTTGTTGCTCAAATTCTTTTGCCACAATATGATTTTCACTCTTATTTTTCTCCTGTTTTGCTTTATTAGCTCTATTAATGTCATCTTTCAAAATGGAATCAGGAGTCATAGGAAGCAAAGTAATATTTTCATCCTGATGAACAAGAGTATACTGATTGTTTCTACCATGGTGTACAGAATTTTTATCATATTGCCATGGTCTACCAAGTAATAAGGAACATGCTTGCATGGGTACCACATCACAATCAACATAATCAGCATATGTAGAGATACTAAAATGCACACGAACAGTACGTGTTACCTTAACCTTGCCGCTTTTGTTGAACCATTGGATGTAGTAAGGATGTGGATGTGGTCTTGTGGTGAGAGATAGTTTCTCCACCATCTCCATGCTAGCCAAGTTGTTACAGCTCCCTCGATCTATGATGACGCGAACAGAACGTTCCTTCACAACTCCCTTTGTATGGTACAAATTATGCCTCTGATTTTGCTCTGCTTGTGTGACTTGCACACTCAAAACACGTTGAGCAACTAAACATTCATACCTGTCAGCGTCTTCAGGAGCCATGTATTGCGTCTCATTTTCAGAATCATCTGCACCATGTTCTTCACGTGTAATAAGAGCCAAAGTCTCCTCATCATAGTCACTAGCGGACTCATACCCACCATCCTCAGTAGCAATCATTACACGCTGAGATTTGCATTCTCGCGCATAATGTCCTCTTCCCTTACAACGAGGACAAATAATATCACTTGTGTGCCCTGTTGATGCCATGGAAGAAGAAGAGCTCTGTGCAGGCCCGGCAGGTGCGCTCTTGGCAGATAGTGGTGGTTGTGCCTGCTTTCTTGTATCACGGCTAGAGGTGGAACCTGATGGAGGTGCTGGTGCAGTGGAAGTAGAAGATGCACGCGGTGTCCATGATGAAGGTCGACCTGCAGAAAAGTTAGTTCGCGCCAATGCTTGTCGATCCTGCACTTCACGTTCAGCTTTACAAGCAAGATGGAATAAACGAGTGATATTAGTATACTCCTTATACTCTAGAATGGTCTGAATCTCTCTATTTAAACCACCCATAAAACGTGCAAGCATAGCTTCATTCTCCTCAACAATACCACATCTAATCATGCCAGTTTGTAATTCCTGATAATATTCTTCTACAGAATTTTTCCCTTGTCGTAAATGCTGCAGTTTTTGAAGCAATTCACGTTGATAATATGGTGGAACCCAACTGATGAGGACATCAATACCATTGTTACATCCACAGCCCCTGCTGCTATACATACTGGACCATTTACTAGAGCTCGCGCACGCCAATTAAATTACCGGGTACTTTCGTTTCTTGGTAATGATTCTAATGTTCATGAGAAAATGATGCTGCCTAAATTGGACACATTTGTTTTGCTTACAAATGAAGGGCCTAGCTTTGAGAAGCCTTGGACGAAATATACAAGATGCCACTTCATAAATTTCGTCCAGAGGCTATTCTAGGTGCTGCGTCACCTTATTATTGGGCTTGGCCCATGTAATTTCGAAATACATAAGTATAGGCTGTTTTTAGAGTTCGTATGTGTGGGGAAACAAGAGATAGGGTTGGTTTCGGACCCCTTCCCCAAGGGCCACGAAATTCCCCTCCTCTTCCTCCATATATACAGCCCTTAGGGCACCGTTTAGACTTGGGGTTTTTTTTAGATTAAAAGTTCGCCATAGCTGCAACTTCGCGTACTTCGTTTGTGTTCAACGACCAGACAAAGGCATCACAGAACCCCACCTTGATCAATAAAGCTTTCCTCTTATATTCGCAATATCCAGATTGCAATCTTAGTTTCTTGCTTATTCTTTGTTTGCCTGCAAGAAACAGGCCTTCGTGGTCAGGTTGATCGTGCTCCGGCGTGGTCAATAATCTCTCGGAGTTGGTTTAGCGATTGCTAAGGCGCGACATCCTCGCACGTTCGTAGTCGGATCGTCAAAGTCGACTTCCTCCAAAGCGATAGCCTCCATCTCATCGAAAGACGGGACACCTTTGCCTCTATCACTCGTGCGTTTGACTCTCCCTGGTAATCGCTCTATCCAAGCTTTGAGAGTTTTGACTACATCGGTTGCCGATCACCGCCTGCTGCTGGGTAAGAACTGGTAAGAATTTGAGATTTGCTTGACGGATTTGTGACACCCACCACCACCACCACTTGTTAGTAGTCTATAGGCTCATAATTTTGTTGGTTTCTATTGCTGCTAACCATGCCAGGATCACAACCGACGAGATTGACTAGGAGAACTTAACGAACAAGGAGCTTCATGATAAGTTTCAGCAAATGATGACTCAACAGGTGCAAGATGTGCTGAACAATTTTGAAGAGGCCATGGAGAAGATCACTGGCCTTGAAAAGACGTTCGAAACAAAGCTCGATAACGGATTTAATGAACTGCTTGCGCGTCTTCCACCACCGGCTGCACCTGCCGCACCTCTGCAACAACAACAACAACAACAACAACAACAACAACAACAACAACAACAACAACAACAACAACAACAACAACAACAACAACAACAACAACGACTACCTCCACGTCGGGAAACAGCCCTCCGCCGAGCGAGTCGTGTTCCTCTTCAGCCTGGCCAAACTGCTGGTGCTGCTGTTGATACTTCTGTGGCTCCTGCTGCTGATGTGGAGGAGGATGATTATGCGGGAGATTACGAGTATGAGGTTGATCAAAATCAGAACTACGTGCAACCACCAGCACCACAACCACCAGGTCGTCCACACACAAATAATGGCAATGTTAGGGCTCCCCGTCAGGTACGAGATCATGACCATCTCCCGAAACTGAAATTGAATATTCCACCATTTGAGGGTAGATATGTTCCTGATATATATCTTACTCCCTCCGTTCCGAATTACTTGTCTTGGATTTTGTAAACAAATCCAAGACAAGTAATTCGGAACGGTTTTACAAAATCCAAGACAAGTAATTCGGAACGGAGGGAGTACATGGGAGTTAGAAACTGAACAACGATTTACATGTTTACAATATCCTGAGGAGAGACGTATTCCTGCTGTTGTTTGTGCTTTCACTAGCTTTGCATGTGTTTGGTGGTCTGAACATTGTAGATTATATCCTGTTCCAGCTACTTGGGCTGCTTTGAAAACTGCTATGCGTACTCGTTGGGTTCCACCATATTATCAACGTGAATTACTTCAAAAATTGCAGCGCTTAAGACAAGGAAAAAATTCTGTAGAAGAATATTACCAGGAATTACAAACTGGCTTGATTAGATGTGGTATTGTTGAGGAGAATGAAGCTATGCTTGCACGTTTATTCCATCTTGCTTGTAAAGCTGAACGTGAAGTGCAGGATCGACAGGCATTGGCGCGAACTAACTTTTCTGCAGGTCGACCTTCATCATGGACACCACGTGCATCATCTACTTCCACTGCACCATCACCTCCTTCAGGTGCCACCTCCAACCGTGATACAAGAAAGCAGGCACAACCACCACTATCTGCCAAGAGCACACCTACCGGGCCTGCACAGAGCTCTTCTTCTTCCATGGCATCAACAGGGCACACAAGTGATATTATTTGTCGTCGTTGTAAGGGAAGAGGACATTTTGCGAGAGAATGCAAATCTCAGCGCGTGATGATTGCTACTGAGGATGGTGGGTATGAGTCCGCTAGTGACTATGATGAGGAGACTTTGGCTCTTATTACACATGAAGAACACAGTGGAGATGATTTTGATCATGAGACGCAATACATGGCTGCTGAAGATGCTGACAGGTATGAATGTTTAGTTGCTCAACGTGTTTTGAGTGTGCAGGTTACACAAGCTGAGCAAAATCAGAGGCATAATTTGTTCCATACAAAGGGAGTTGTGAAGGAACGTTCTATTCGCGTCATCATAGATGGAGGGAGCTGCAACAACTTGGCTAGCATGGAGATGGTGGAGAAGCTATCTCTTACCACAAGACCACATCCACATCCTTACTACATCCAATGGTTCAACAACAGCGGCAAGGTTAAGGTAACATGTACTGTTCGGGTGCATTTTAGTATCTCTACTTATGCTGATTATGTTGATTGTGATGTGGTACCTATGCAAGCATGTTCCTTATTACTTGGTAGACCATGGCAATTTGATAAAAATTCTGTACACCATGGTAGAAACAATCAGTATACGCTTGTTCATAAGGATACAAATATTACTTTGCTTCCTATGACTCCTGATTCCATTTTGAAAGATGATATTCATAGAGCTAATAAAGCAAAACAGGAGAAAAATAAGAGTGAAAATCAGATTGTGGCAAAAGAATTTGAGCAACAAATGAAGCCTAATAATAAACCATCTAGTGTTGCTTCTGAAATTAAATTGAAAAGTGCATGTTTACTTGCCAGCAAATCTGATATTGATGAGCTAGTTTTTAGCAAATCTGTTTGCTATGCTTTTGTGTGCAAAGAGGCATTATTTTCATTCGAGGACGT
Source organism: Aegilops tauschii subsp. strangulata (assembly GCF_002575655.3). Taxonomy (NCBI): domain Eukaryota; kingdom Viridiplantae; phylum Streptophyta; class Magnoliopsida; order Poales; family Poaceae; genus Aegilops; species Aegilops tauschii. The sequence goes on from NC_053041.3 coordinate 344,569,865, forward strand.
GCCTTCCTCTTTGCCCCCTGCTGTCACTAACATTTTGCAGGAGTTCGCTGACGTCTTCCCACAAGACGTGCCACCGGGATTACCACCTATTCGAGGGATTGAGCATCGGACTTAATTCCCGGTGCATCGCTACCCAACCGTGCACCATACCGTACCAATGCAGAGGAGACGAAGGAGATTATTCGTCAAGTACAGGAGATGCTCGACAAAGGTCATATATGCGAATCTCTTAGTCCTTGTGCTGTTCCTATTATACTAGTGCCTAAAAAGGATGGTACGTCGCGTATGTGTGTTGATTGTAGAGGCATTAATATTATTACTATTCGTTATCGTCATCCTATTCCTAGGCTAGATGATATGCTTGATGAATTGAGTGGCTCTACAATATTCTCCAAAGTTGATTTGCGTAGTGGATACCATCAAATTCGTATGAAATTGGGAGATGAATGGAAAACAGCATTTAAAACTAAGTTTGGTTTATATGAGTGGTTAGTCATGCCTTTTGGGTTAACTAATGCACCTAGTACTTTCATGAGACTAATGAATGAAGTTTTACGTGCTTTCATTGGACGATTTGTGGTAGTCTATTTTGATGATATACTGGTTTATAGCAAATCTTTGGAAGAACATTTGGAACATTTACGTGCTGTTTTTATTGCTCTACGTGATGCACATTTGTTTGGTAACCTTGGGAAGTGCACCTTTTGCACCGACCGAGTATCTTTTCTTGGCTATGTTGTTACTCCACAGGGAATTGAAGTTGATAAAGCCAAGATTGAAGTTATTGAGAGTTGGCCGCAGCCCAAAACGGTCACACAAGTGCGGAGTTTTCTTGGACTCGCTGGTTTCTATAGGCGTTTTGTGAGAGATTTTAGCACCATTGCTGCACCTCTCAACGAGCTTACAAAGAAGGATGTGCCTTTTGTTTGGGGTACATCACAGGAAGAAGCCTTCACGGTATTGAAAGATAAGTTGACACATGCTCCTTTACTTCAACTTCTTGATTTAATAAGACTTTTGAGCTTGAATGTCAAGAGTCCATTCGGCGAGTGACACGTGCGACATCTACTTCACATACGCAAAGGTGAATCATCTCCTTTACACGTGCTCACTTGACCCCTTCGAGGATGGTATACTACTTGACACTCCACTCGTGTGCATGCATAGGTATTGTCGGAACACTACGGACGACGAGGAGGAGTGCAAGCGCCTGGAAGCAACGATGGAAGAAGACGGAGCTGCTGAAGCTACAGCGGCGAGGGAGGCCTGGAAGCGACGACGGAAGAAGACGGAGCTGCTGAAGCTACAGCGGCCGGACATCCGGGCCAAAGGCCGGACATCCGGCGCTTATGCAACCGCCAAGGAGCTGCACCAACAGACGGCCAACAGCATCAGCGGCGGGACATCCGACGCCAGCCCCAGACATCCGGCGCCTCGCCAAAGCCCGGACATCCGGCCCTCCCCCCCGGAAATCCGGCATCGACGACAGAAGACATCCAGAAGTTTTACCCTCCAGCCCGGACATCCGACCCCCAGCCCGCATCCGACCCCCAGCCCGGACATCCGGCCCCTCCTGAAGCCCCGGACATCCGGCCCGTCGCCCGGACATCCGGCCACCCCTGTCTGCGCACAGTAAGGGCCAAGGCCCGTGTACCCCTTCGACCCCCTAGACTATATATACTCTTTCTCCTTCATCTTTCTAGGTTTAGCAAAGGATTAGCTCATTTAGAGATAGAGCTTTGCTCATCCATATCGGATCTACTCCACGAGAGAGACTGCGGCCCCTCTACTGAGAAGACCCACCTTGGATTCAAGACCCCTCACGGGAAGATCCCCTCGTGGATTCAAGACCTCCGCACGGAGAAGAACCGGTTACCGTTTGTATCGTCCGTTGTTGACTTTGGATCTTGTATCTTACCCTTGTGTTCATCGATATAGCGCATGTGTGATCTATTCTTGTTGGTTGTGTGATTTCTCTCGTGTTTCCCTCGTGTTTCCCCTCGTGTTCATCACGTTCCTCGTAGGGATCCGCTCCTTTCGTGAAAGATCGGCCATCTAGGGTTCCACCCTACGTCATCTTGGTATCAGAGCCAGGTTGATCACGATTTCGGAGCCCCCTCTTTTTTTTCTAGCTTGATTTTGTTGTTTTTCGTCCTAATCCGAAAATTGCCCCACAAAAATAACCCCAATTTTTTTTGTGATTTGTTGGTGTGATGATCTTTTGTTGAATTTGATCCGTGGATTTGCTTTGTTACTTGTGGATCTCGCTTTCCCCCAATTTTCCCCACTTTCCATCCACGAAATCTCCGCAATTTTGCCCCCGAAATCATCATTTTCCGCCCCCAAAATCGAGTTCCTCGAGTTCATCCTCGGATTTGGAGCCCGGACATCCGGCCCGTAGCCCCGGACATCTGGCCCCCCGGTGTGACATCCCAAATTTTCAATTTGGAATGTTATACATAGATCATCATTGCATAGCATATTTTATTGCATTTTGGCAAATCCTCGATAAATCCTAAGCAACTCAAGGACCCTCGGAGAGAGTTGGGGATTTTCCCGATTTATCATATTTGATTTTCATCAAATAATAAAAAAAGGATTTTGGTTTTAATTATTTTCTCTCCGGAAAAATATTTCACATTAAAATAAATGAGAGGAGAAAATATGACTTCTCCAAAACAATTGAAATATTGGAGGAAAAATATTAAAATCATATATTGGATTTTATTCGAATTTTATTTGCAATTTTAATTGCATCAAAAAAATTGCACGTTTTCAAAACTGCATTTTTGTGTCAAAAAAATGTTCACCTTGTTCTAATTATTTTTATGAGACGGGGAAAATTTGTTTTATCATTTTTGGATTTTTATTTATTTTTCTGTGATTTTTTTAAATTCGGCGGAATATTTAAAAAAAAAACCCACCGCGCCCGCCTATTTCATGAACCTGATGAACAAAGTGTTTATGGAGTTTTTGGATAAGTTTGTCGTGGTGTTCATAGACGATATTTTAGTCTTTTCCAAGAATGAGGAAGACCATAAGGAGCATTTGCGTTTGGTACTTGAGAAGCTCAGAGAACATCAGTTATACGCCAAGTTCACCAATGTGAATTTTGGCTGAAGGAAGTTGGATTTCTCGGACATGTTATTTCTGGAGAAGGAATAGCAGTAGACCCCGCCAAAGTTGACACGGTAACAAGTTGGGAATCACCCACGTCAATTGGAGAGATCCGGAGTTTTCTTGGACTTGCAGGATACTACCGGAGGTTTATTGAGAATTTCTCAAAGATTGCAAAACCCATGACTGAGCTATTAAAGAAGGACACCAAGTTCAATTGGACTGAGGAATGTGAAGCTAGTTTCCAAGAATTGAAGAAACGATTGGTTACATCACCAGTGTTGATTCTGCCAGATCAACGCAAGGATTATGAAGTTTATTGTGATGCTTCTCGTCGAGGGCTTGGAGCAGTGCTTATGCAGGAAGGTAGAGTTGTGTCATATGCTTCACGACAACTTAAACCCCATGAGAAGAATTATGCTACGCATGATTTGGAGTTAGCAGCCGTAGTGCATGCGTTGAAGACATGGAGACATTTTCTCATCGGAAACCATTGTGAGGTGTACACGGATCACAAGAGTTTGAAGTATATTTTCACGCAGAAGGAGTTAAATCTCAGGCAAAGGAGATGGTTGGAACTCATAAAGGATTATGATATGAGATTGCATTATCACCCAGGGAAGGCTAACGTAGTAGCAGATGCGTTGAGCCGCAAGAGCCATGTCAACACCCTCATGACAGGAGAGTTACCTCAGGAGTTAGCCGAGGACCTTCGCGAGCTATGTTTGGAGATAGTCCCAAGAGGCTATTTAGCGACATTGGAGATTCAGTCTACCTTGATGGAAAAGATCAGAGAAGCTCAGAAGAGAGACAAGGAGATTGGCGAGATAAAGGAAAAGATGAGCAAAGGAAAAGCCAAGGGATTTCGTGAGGATGAGCACGATACCTTATGGTTTGAGGACCGCGTTTACGTGCCAAATGATCCGGAGACCAGGAAGTTGATTTTGCAAGAGGCCCATGATTCACCGTATTCGATTCACCCAGGAAATACCAAGATGTATTTGGATTTGAAGGATACTTTCTGGTGGACCGGAATGAAGAAGGATATTGCGGAGTATGTAGCAGTTTGTGATGTATGTCAGAGAGTGAAGGCAGAACATCAGAAGCCAGCGGGATTTCTACAACCATTGCCGATACCCGAATGGAAGTGGGATAAAATAGGCATGGATTTTATCACGGGATTGCCCAGGACTCGTTCAGGCTATGACTCAATATGGGTTGTAGTCGACCGTTTGACGAAAGTAGCTCATTTCATTCCAGTGAAGACCACTTACACCAGTGCTAAGTTGGCGAAGATATACATGACCAGGATCGTATGTTTGCATGGAGTTCCGAGGACCATTTTATCAGACAGAGGAACCCAGTTTACCTCGAAGTTTTGGAAGCAGTTACATGAAACATTGGGAACCAGGCTAGAATTTAGTACAGCCTTTCACCCACAAACAGATGGACAGACCGAAAGAGTCAATCAGATTTTGGAAGACATGCTGAGAGCTTGTGCACTAGATTATGGATCTAGTTGGGACGACAATTTGCCATATGCAGATTTTTCTTACAACAACAGTTATCAAACCAGTTTGAAGATGGCCCCTTTCGAAGCTTTGTACGGAAGGAGGTGTAGAACACCGTTGTTATGGGACGAAGTAGGAGACCGTCAGTTGTTTGGACCAGATTTGATTAAGGAGTCTGAACAGAAAGTGAGGTTGATTCGCGATAGGCTCAAGGTAGCCCAGTCCAGGCAGAAGAGTTATGCTGATTCTAAACGAAAGGAGACAGTTCACGAAGTCGGAGACAGAGTTTATCTTCGAGTATCACCACTTCGAGGAGTGAAGCGCTTTGGAGTTAAGGGAAAGCTAGCGCCCCGTTTTATCGGACCATACAGAGTTTTGGAACGTATGGGAGAAGTTGCCTACAAGCTGGAATTACCCGAAGGATTGTCAGGAGTTCACGACGTATTTCACGTTTCACAGTTGAAGAAGTGCCACGTAGAGATGGCTGAGATACCACTGAGAGATACAGTGCCGCTGGAAGTGATTCAGCTGGAAAGTGATTTGACCTATGAGGAGAAACCAGTTAAGATTCTTGAGTATGCCAGCCGAGTCACCCGCAGTAAGGTTATCAAGTTTTGCAAAGTCGAGTGGAGTCACCACACAGAAGATGAAGCCACCTGGGAGCGAGAGGAAGATCTACGGAAGGACCACTCTCACCTATTTTCTAGCCAACCCGAATCTCGAGGGCGAGATTCATCTTAAGGGGGGTAGGTTTGTAACATCCCAAATTTTCAATTTGGAATGTTATACATAGATCATCATTGCATAGCATATTTTATTGCATTTTGGCAAATCCTCGATAAATCCTAAGCAACTCAAGGACCCTCGGAGAGAGTTGGGGATTTTCCCGATTTATCATATTTGATTTTCATCAAATAATAAAACGAGGATTTTGGTTTTAATTATTTTCTCTCCGGGAAAATATTTCACATTAAAATAAATGAGAGGAGAAAATATGACTTCTCCAAAACAATTGAAATATTGGAGGAAAAATATTAAAATCATATATTGGATTTTATTCGGATTTTATTTGCAATTTTAATTGCATTAAAAAATTGCACGTTTTCAAAACTGCATTTTTGTGTCAAAAAAATGTTCACCTTGTTCTAATTATTTTTATTAGACGAGGAAAATTTGTTTTATCATTTTTGGATTTTTATTTATTTTTCTGTTATCTTTTTTAGATTCGGCGGAATATTTTAAAAAAAAACCCACCGCGCCCGCGCCGGGCCGAGGCCCAGCCGAGCCGGCCGGCCCATCCTGCGCCGTCTCCCTCGCGCGCCGCCGCCGGTGTCCGGCTCGGACACGCCATCGCCGCCGCCTTGCCCCCTCCTCCAAGCAGCCCCCCTCTCTTATATACCCGCCGCCGCCGCCCGCTCCCTCACCCCGAGCCCGCCCTAAGCCGCCCCGCCGGAGCCGCAGCGCCGCCCGCTCGCCGTGCGCCGTGCGCCGCCGCCGACGCCGCCCCGAGCCGCCGCCCGAGCCCCGCCACCCCGCCGCCCTCGCCGACCCCCGCCGGAGCCCAGGCCGCCCCGCCGGAGTCCCGCCCCGACGAGGTACCGAGCCGCCGCCGCTCTTGCCGGTTTTCTAAAAAAAAACGTTCGTCTTTATCTTCTTTTTTTCTAAACCCTAGATCGGTTTATTTTTTTGGTTTTATTATTTAGTGAACGTTCACCGATCCGTTCGTTTTAATGAACGTGTTCGTCGGATTTTCGCTGTTAACGAACGTTCGTTCGTTTAACCGTTCGTCAGTTTTCTTTTTCGTCGGATTTTTCTGCGATTATTCCAGATCTCGATTTCAGATCAGATCTTCGTTTTCGTTTAACTTTTCGCTCGTTTATCGGGATCAGGCGATTCAAGCGCCTAGAGTTTCGTCTCGAAATTCTCTTTCCGTTTAACCTACTCAAACAAGTTTTTGCTACTGTAAAATTTGACCTAGATCCAGATTAGTAAACGAAGCTTGTTTCTTTCGCCGTTTGACTTTCGTTGCTTCGTTCGAGTTGATTCTTGTTGCAAACCGGAGTTCTTAAGTTGAACTTTCTGGTTGGAATCTTTTATTCGAGTTTTACCTGTGCATTAGATGAGTACTTATTGTTTGCTTGTTTGTTTGCGATAGAGTACCCGGAGTGCGTCGCTTGTTACTTCGAATCTCTAGGTTACGCGGATCATCAGCAAGGCAAGTAACACTTTGATCATACTTTTCCATACCCAGTTTTTATTGCATTAGATCAATCCTCAAACATTGCATGGTTAGGATCTAATTAAACTGTGGGTATTGGGATGTAGTTGAGGTAGTACCTATTACCTGTGTTATTTACCAAACCCTTGGGAGTTACTTCTACGTTTGCTATTATATTGCCATGCTATGCTCGTAGACGTGGATTGGGTTTGAGAGATATTCATGACAAATGTGAGATTGTTAATAATGGTTTACTTAAGGTGGCAAATAAAACTCACATCTGGGTGGATTGAGGCACCTGGGGAACCCAGTGCTGCCTGTATTTTTGGATATCCCGGGGTACCCGTGTGATCATCCTATGGACCGCCACCCAGGCTCAAAGCGATCATAAGATTATTCATGCTAGAAACTTCCGTGTGCAGCCACAAGCTATTATGGGCTCTAGCATAGTTGAGTAGGTTACGTGATCTCTTGAAGAGGTGGGCTAGCAGATGTAGGGGAAAGTAGGTGTAACTGTCCATCCGGAGTAAAGGGTGATTGTTTCTGAAAGACTGTGTCTCGGTCATCCGTTTCTCAAACATCATGCAGTGCGAGAATCAAGCGGAGGCGATCGAGTCTTGTGGGGAAAAGTGCACAAACCTCTGCAGAGTGTACAAACTAATCATGGTTAGCCGTGTCCCCGGTTATGGGGTTATGGACAACTTGAGTATCTAGTACCTGGATTATCATGTGAATCTCATCATCATGTTACTTTAATTAATTTTGTTGGGTTAATGATGACACTTAATTGGGATTGAGTTGGAGGTACCTTCTCAATGTTTAACAACCACCATGATAGTTAAACATAACTCATTCCTTTGCAGTAGGGAAAAATTGGCTTTTCGCAAAACTGTACCATAGAGCTTTCCACCAGCCATATATGCATGTAGTATAGCATTATTATGTTCATTATTCTCTATGTGTTATATTGCCAGCATATTCCATGTGCTGACCCGTTTCGGGCTGCAACGTTTCATGTTGCAGACTTTTCAGACGACGAGTAAGGTGCCTTAGGTCGTGGTCTTATACTCAGTGATGCCGTTGGAGTTGATGGACTCACTTATCTTCCAAGTCTTCCGCTGTTATCGTATTTAGATGGCCTTAAGCCATATTTATCATACTTATTCTCTTTTGAGATATTCGATGTAATAAGTGTGTGATTGCTACTCTGTTATAAATCCTCCATTTGTATTGTGCGTGTCAGCATTACTGATCCAGGGATGACACTGGTGCACAGCAGCACAGACTATTTGAGGTCTGGTCGCTACAAAGGTGGTATCAGAGCACACGCTGACTGTAGGACACGACCACTAAGCTTAAACCCGAGAACACTTCTCTCTTCTCATTTCTGACCCCTCTCCACTTTCCACTCTTTTAGGAATGGCGGATGCAAGGAGCAAGTTCATGCAACCAGATGAAGACACGCCTTTTGGACGACACTTGAAGGAAGTCACTAAGTACTTGAACATAGGAATACCAAGCATCACCGGAACCGACAACGCCACATTTCCCGAAGAGGAGAGCTGGAAGATTCAAGTTCAAGTTCCAGGAAGGACGTTTGCGCCTGTCACCGAGCCAATAAAATTGGTTTTTGAAGCACCAACCTGGAGTTTAGGGAAGAGCATGGCCGCCCACATCGCTATGGGACGCATTGGAGAAGTCTACCACAGGGAGCTTAAGGATACTATTTATCAGATTTGTGGACGCCGAGACGAGCAATGGGAGATTATCAGAACCAAGAAGGATGGATCAATTGCAGCTTTCATCCAGGAGCAAAACCAACACATTCGTCGCCAGGAGAACCAGATGTGCTCAGACAAGGAAGATCTGAAGAAGGCATTGACGAAGATCAAGGAGCTGGAGGAAGAACTCAAGGCTACACGCGAGGATTATTTGGAGGAAATCGTCGCACCAGTAGGGAAGAATGACGACCTGGAGAAGAAGATTGGAGTATTCATGGGAAATCCAGTACCAAAAGCAGAAGATGATGAATGCGCTTGCCCGGATAATTACATCATCATCGACGACACAGACTCGGACCCCAGTGAAGATGACTTTGTTGATGAAGCTGGAGCAGATATCATGGAGTCTTCAACTGATCAAAATTTCTAGTAGACCACCATATCAGTAGTAGTTTTCCCCCATTTAATAGTATAGTTCAAGCACTTTGTAACGCTAGTTAGATCGATTGTATGCCTTGTTTGAATTGATTGAGTGATATTGATTGTATTTGACTCATGAGCATATGGGTAGTGTTTTCCCTCTAGACCTCATTCTATTCTTAACTCTCATCTTTTCTAACCCATCAGATGCCTCCGAGACGCGACACCGGATTTGTTTTCCCACCAGAGATCACTCAGTTGATTCAGCAACAGAATGCCCTGATGCAAGTGTTAGTACGGAACCAAGGCAACAACAACAACAACCCACCACCTCCACCTGTTGATCACTTAGCCCGTTTCTTGAGGCTAAACCCGCCGGTGTTTTCCAGCAGCACCGAGCCGATTGTTGCAGATGATTGGCTCCGCAAAGTTGGAAGGGAGTTGGCCACTGCAGGATGCACAGATGCGGAAAGAGTGCGTTTTGCCGCACATCAGCTTGATGGACCCGCAGCATCATGGTGGGAGAATTACACAGCCACACACCCTATTGACACTGTCACATGGGACCAGTTTCAGCAAGCTTTCCGTACAGCTCATGTTTCAGCAGGAGCTATGGCTATGAAGAAGCGTGAGTTTCGCAACCTACGCCAAGGAGGACGCACCGTAGGCCAGCATGTGGAGGATTTCAGTAAATTAGCACGTTATGCACCAGATGACGTTGCTACAGATCCAGCCAAGCAGGAGAAGTTCCTCGAAGGATTGAATGATGAACTGAGCATGCAGCTAATGGTAGCAACCTTCAACAACTTTTGCCAGGCACAGGGCCAATATCTAAGAGACCGTACAGGATGCCCGCAAAAGATTTGGAGGAAATTAAGAAGCAGATTAAGGAGTTATTGGATAAAGCTATATTCGCCCAAGTTCGTCACCTTGGGGATCACCAGTACTTCTAGTGGAGAAGAAAGATGGATCGTTGAGGATGGTTGTTGATTACCGTGGATTGAATGAAGTGACCATCAAAAACAAGTACCCACTTCCGATGATCAATGATTTGTTTGACCGCTTACAAGGAACTAAAGTATTTTCCAAGATCGATCTACGATCAGGATACCATCAGTTAAAGATTCGAGAGCAGGATATACCTAAGATGGCTTTTACCACCAGATATGGGCTGTATGAGTATACCGTTATGTCATTTGGTCTGACTAACGCACCTGCCTATTTCATGAACCTGATGAACAAAGTGTTTATGGAGTTTTTGGATAAGTTCGTCGTGGTGTTCATAGACGATATTTTAGTCTTTTCCAAGAATGAGGAAGAGCATAAGGAGCATTTGTGTTTGGTACTTGAGAAGCTCAGAGAACATCAGTTATACGCCAAGTTCAGCAAATGTGAATTTTGGCTGAAGGAAGTTGGATTCCTCCGACATGTTATTTCTGGAGAAGGAATAGCAGTAGACCCCGCCAAAGTTGACACGGTAACAAGTTGGGAATCACCCACGTCAGTTGGATCCGGAGTTTTCTTGGACTTGCAGGATACTACCGGAGGTTTATTGAGAATTTCTCAAAGATTGCAAAACCCATGACTGAGCTATTAAAGAAGGACACCAAGTTCAATTGGACTGAGGAATGTGAAGCTAGTTTCCAAGAATTGAAGAAACGATTGGTTACATCACCAGTGTTGATTCTGCCAGATCAACGCAAGGATTATGAAGTTTATTGTGATGCTTCTTGTCGAGGGCTTGGAGCAGTGCTTATGCAGGAAGGTAGAGTTGTGTCATATGCTTCACGACAACTTAAACCCCATGAGAAGAATTATGCTACGCATGATTTGGAGTTAGCAGCCGTAGTGCATGCGTTGAAGACATGGAGACATTTTCTCATCGGAAACCATTGTGAGGTGTACACGGATCACAAGAGTTTGAAGTATATTTTCACGCAGAAGGAGTTAAATCTCAGGCAAAGGAGATGGTTGGAACTCATAAAGGATTATGATATGAGATTGCATTATCACCCAGGGAAGGCTAACGTAGTAGCAGATGCGTTGAGCTGCAAGAGCCATGTCAACACCCTCATGACAGGAGAGTTACCTCAGGAGTTAGCCGAGGACCTTCGCGAGCTATGTTTGGAGATAGTCCCAAGAGGCTATTTAGCGACATTGGAGATTCAGTCTACCTTGATGGAAAAGGTCAGAGAAGCTCAGAAGACAGACAAGGAGATTGACGAGATAAAGGAAAAGATGAGCAAAGGAAAAGCCAAGGGATTTCGTGAGGATGAGCACGATACCTTATGGTTTGAGGACCGCGTTTACGTGCCAAATGATCCGGAGACCAGGAAGTTGATTTTGCAAGAGGCCCATGATTCACCGTATTCGATTCACCCAGGAAATACCAAGATGTATTTGGATTTGAAGGATACTTTCTGGTGGACCGGAATGAAGAAGGATATTGCGGAGTATGTAGCAGTTTGTGATGTATGTCAGAGAGTGAAGGCAGAACATCAGAAGCCAGCGGGATTGCTACAACTATTGCCGATACCCGAATGGAAGTGGGATAAAATAGGCATGGATTTTATCACGAGATTGCCCAGGACTCGTTCAGGCTATGACTCAATATGGGTTGTAGTCGACCGTTTGACGAAAGTAGCTCATTTCATTCCAGTGAAGACCACTTACACCAGTGCTAAGTTGGCGAAGATATACATGACCAGGATCGTATGTTTGCATGGAGTTCCGAGGACCATTGTATCAGACAGAGGAACCCAGTTTACCTCGAAGTTTTGGAAGCAGTTACATGAAACATTGGGAACAGCCGAGCCAGGCCGAGGCCGAGGCCCAGCCGAGCCGGCCGGCCCATCCCGCGCCGTCTCCCTCGCGCGCCGCCGCCGGTGTCCGGCTTGGACACGCCATCGCCGCCGCCTTGCCCCCTCCTCCAAGCAGCCCCCCCTCTCTTATATACCCGCCGCCGTCGCCCCCTCCCTCACCCCGAGCCCGCCCTAAGCCGCCCCGCCGGAGCCGCAGCGCCGCCGCCCGAGGAGCTCGCCGCCCGCTCGCCGTGCGCCGCCGCCGACGCCGCCCACGCCGCCCCGAGCCGCCGCCCGAGCCCCGCCACCCCGCCGCCTTCGCCGACCCCCGCCGGAGCCCAAGCCGCCCCGCCGGAGCTCCGCCCCGACGAGGTACCGAGCCGCCGCCGCCCTTGCCGGTTTTCCAAAAAAACCGTTCGTTTTTTTTTTCTTTTTTTCTAAACCCTAGATCGGTTTATTTTTTTTGGTTTTATTATTTAGTGAACGTTCACCGATCCGTTCATTTTAATGAACGTGTTCGTCGGATTTTTGCTGTTGACGAACGTTCATTCGTTTAACCGTTCGTCAGTTTTCTTTTTTGTCGGATTTTTCCGCCATTATTCCAGATCTCGATTTCAGATCAGATCTCGTTTTCGTTTAACTTTTCGCTCGTTTATCGGGATCAGGCGATTCAAGCGCCTAGAGTTTCGTCTCGAAATTCTCTTTCCGTTTAACCTATTCAAACAAGTTTTTGCTATTGTAAAATTTGACCTAGATCCAGATTAGTAAATGAAGCTTGTTTCTTTCGCCGTTTGACTTTCGTTGCTTCGTTCGAGTTGATTCTTGTTGCAAACCGGAGTTCTTAAGTTGAACTTTCTGGTTGGAATCTTTTATTCGAATTTTACCTGTGCATTAGATGAGTACTTATTGTTTGCTTGTTTGTTTGCGATAGAGTACCCGGAGTGCGCCGCTTGTTACTTCGAATCTCTAGGTTACGCGGATCATCAGCAAGGCAAGTAACACTTTGATCATACTTTTCCATACCCAGTTTTTATTGCATTAGATCAATCCTCAAACATTGCATGGTTAGGATCTAATTAAACTATGGGTATTGGGATGTAGTTGAGGTAGTACCTATTACCTGTGTTATTTACCAAACCCTTGGGAGTTACTTCTACGTTTGCTATTATATTGCCATGCTATGCTCGTAGACGTGGATTGGGTTTGAGAGATATTCATGACAGATGTGAGATTGTTAATAATGGTTTACTTAAGGTGGCAAATAAAACTCACATCTGGGTGGATTGAGGCACCTGGGGAACCCAGTGCTGCCTGTATTTTTGGATATCCCGGGGTACCCATGTGATCATCCTATGGACCGCCACCCAGGCTCAAAGAGATCATAAGATTATTCATGCTAGAAACTTCCGTGTGCAGCCACAAGCTATTATGGGCTCTAGCATAGTTGAGTAGGTTACATGATCTCTTGAAGAGGTGGGCTAGCAGATGTAGGGGAAAGTAGGTGTAACTGTCCATCTGGAGTAAAGGGTGATTGTTTCTGAAAGACTGTGTCTCGGCCATCCGTTTCTCAAACATCATGCAGTGCGAGAATCAAGCGGAGGCGATCGAGTCTTGTGGGGAAAAGTGCACAAACCTCTGCACAGTGTACAAACTAATCATGGTTAGCCGTGTCCCCGGTTATGGACAACTTGAGTATCTAGTACTTGGATTATCATGTGAATCTCATCATCATGTTACTTTAATTAATTGTGTTGGGTTAATGATGACACTTAATTGGGATTGAGTTGGAGGTACCTTCTCAATGTTTAACAACCACCATGATAGTTAAACATAACTCATTCCTTTGCAGTAGGGAAAAATTGGCTTTTCGCAAAACTGTACCATAGAGCTTTCCACCAGCCATATATGCATGTAGTATAGCACTATTATGTTCATTATTCTCTATGTGTTATATTGCCAGCATATTCCATGTGCTGGCCCGTTTCGGGCTGCAACGTTTCATGTTGCAGACTTTTCAGACGACGAGTAAGGTGCCTTAGGTCGTGGTCTTATACTCAGTGATGCCGTTGGAGTTGATGGACTCACTTATCTTCCAAGTCTTCCGCTGTTATCGTATTTAGATGGCCTTAAGCCATATTTATCATACTTATTCTCTTTTGAGATATTTGATGTAATAAGTGTGTGATTGCTACTCTGTTATAAATCCTCCATTTGTACTGTGTGTGTCACCATTACTGATCCAGGGATGACACTGGTGCACAGCAGCACAGACTATTTGAGGTTTGGTCGCTACACCCGGACATCCGGCCCGTGCCCCGGACATCCGGCTCCTGGAGCGCATTTTCGCGCAAGGTACTGGACATCAGGTCCCGGAAATCCGGCCAAAGCCCCGGATGTCCGACCCCTGTACATTTCAGCATTTTCGTTTCACCGTTTTGTGCATAACTTCCACATCCGGAGTCCGATTTTCATGTTCTTTAGCTCGTTGAGTAGCTATTGACATCCTCTATCCACCTAGATAGGTCCCATCCCCATTTGACTCCATCAAATTTTGACAACTTTGGCATCTTTGCCTAGGGCTTCCACCACAACATCCGCAAAACCACCACCGACTTCCGCAAACTAACCAATTTTGTTCCCCATAGCATTTGTGGTTTTTTGAGTTGTGATTCGAGTCTCCTAAGGTGTTTCGGCTACTTAGGGACGGTTGCTTCTTCATCAACCACCACCATAACTTCCGCATAGGCTTACCCACAATACACTTCCGCCAACCCGAACTTAACCCAATTTTGTTTGTGTTGTGAGTTGTGTCTTCGTGTTTCGGCTACTTAGGGACCGTGCTTCCAACCCCGAAACCGTGTATAGTTCACCACCTTACCCTCCACTTCCGCATTGCCTACTCGCAAAAACCCCATCATTGCATTTCCGCAATCCCTTTTGAGTTCCCGCTACCACCGTTTTGACTTTTGTCCTTGAGATTTTGAGTTGTGGTTTTTCTGTTTCCTAAGGTGTTTCGGCTACTTAGTGATGAGCCTCCATCATCTTGGTATCTACATCAAGAACACCGCCACTCATCATCGCCAAGGACGGTAACCTTGACGACACCATTGTATATTCCCCTTGCAATTGCATTGATAACCCCTAGCCCATTTTGCGTCACTTGCCTATCGAGACTAGCCATTTGAGTATTGCCGGCAACGTTACTTGTGCACATTAGTGATCATACTTCCCATAGCATACATACCATACCATATTGGTATCATATCATCTCTTGTGTCACAAGTTTGTTCCTGCATACACACTATTGCTATCTTGGGTTGTGCATTTTGCAAAGTGGCCATACATACAAAAAAAAGAATAAGCTTTTAAGCAAAAGAGAAGAGCAAAGAAGTTTGTAAGCAAGTGCCATAGCATCATACCATAAGATTGTCATATCCGATCATCTTGGATCATCTTGAGAGAAACACCGGGAACCATACATATATAGCATACTTGGGATAGAAAGTATATCCATTTTGCATATCATAGGTTGTGCACAAGTGTCATATCCGCCTATAGAGCAATCGTGCTAGCGTCTCTCTTGAGTTGTGCAACACGAGCGTTTTCCGTGGACTCCACATTTTGTGCTCATTCCTTGGTTGCACGACCCCATTTATCTATCCGTGTGTGTGTTTCCGTGTGCCATTCTTTGCTATTGGTCTACTTGTTTCACTTGCGAATTTGTGAATCTTTTTCAACATTATTGACTCTTGCTAACATTTTGCATCAAATTTTTTGTGCCACTATCCTCACCGAGCTCCACTATAAGCCTTACTTGTGTAGGTGTGAGAAACCGACAAGAATTGGTACCAATTGTGCTATTTCCTTGTTACACATGAAGTGATCATTGATCCATCTTCAACATCGGTCAAGGTACATTTGGTATCGTTCTTCTCTTTCTCCCACTCATATTTGCTCGAGTCTTGTGATGGATAGGCAAGGCATTTCACCTCCGGTCTACAACAACAAAGGCAAGTTCGATGCCACGAACAACAACTTCGACGCCAAGATGCAAGCTCGAATGGAGGAGATCCAATCCCTCATCAAGTCCTACAAGCGATCTTCCTCATCTTCGAGAAGACGCTCAAGAGCACATGCCTCCGAGCTACCATCTCCGGCAAGGTCACATCGGCATCGACACCATCACCACCAAGAACGTGAAGGTCAAGAGCTCTACACCAACAACCGCTCAACGACTTCACCATCTCCCTTGGCATCTTCGCCAAGCGACTTCAAGGCATCTTCGCCTACGGATATACGACATCTTCGCCAACAAGCACCTCAAGACTACGCTCAAGAGAAGCTCCCCAAGCTCAAGTCCGCGACTTCCACGAGCTACTACGACCTCGACACCGACCATGAGATTCCTTTCTATGGGACTCAAGAACCCGAGGAGTATCTCGAGTGGGAGCACCTAATGGACGACTACCTCAAGCTACATCAAGTTCCTCCCGAAGATCAACTGAAGTGCGCCACAAGAAACTTCCACGACTACGCCTCGACATGGTGGCTTCACACACCTTCGGAAACCTACGACATGAGTTGGCCCAAGACGAAGAAAGCTTTGCGGCGAGAGTTTGTGCCTCCAACCTACATGGAACAACTTCTACGCCAATTGGAGAACACCAACCAAGGATCCAAGTCCATCGACGCGTACTTCAAGGAGATGAAGATTGCCTTGCGACGAGCCGGTGTGGACGACCCCATGTCAATGAAGTTCCACTTCATGATGGGATTGAACAACGACATCTCCAAGACTATCTTCCTCGAGAACTACAAGTCCCTCGACGACAACTACATTGGTGCCCTCAAGGCAGAACAAGAACTCATGAAGGCCAAGGCTTCTACACCCCAAGCACACTTCTCGAAGACCAAACTCAAAGACGACGAGCATGAGGCTAGTACCACCAAGATGTCCAAGTCCGACGAGCTCCAAGACGATGCTCCCAAGTTCGACTTCACCGCCATCCCTCTTTGTGCAATTGATGATGCCGAGTCCTCCACGACTCTTTTTCAAGATGGTGCGGCGACGAGTACGACTACGGAGACCTTCAAGGACCAATCTTTTGAGGCAAGCGACATGGTGACGAGCAAGGATGATGTTTCCATCTTAGGAGGCGAGAGTGATGATGTGCCATCTTCGTCCTTCATCCACGGCGACGGCGATGAGATGGTTGAGTATTTCACTTCGACCATGACGACGTATGATGACTTGAGTGACTTGTGCCACCATATTGAGAGTGAGAGTGACTTCACCACTAGCCCCATATCCGATGTGTTGCCCCAATTCCCATGTGAGGAGAGCCACAACCCCCACCACTTGAGTGAGATGAGTGACTCCACCATACGTGCGATTGAGCGCACCTACTTTGAGGGAGTGAGTGAACCACCACATAGAGAGAGTGAGGCCACTTCGATTTCTAACGACTTAACCTCTACCTCTATTGTGTCTTCTCATTTGGTGCTAGGTCTCATTTATGATGACGCGCCGATTCACGACGACTTCGTCCTTCCTATGGACATGACAATGGCCATGGTGGAATATGATGCACCCCCACATGGTTCCATCAAGATGAAGATGACCACCATTTGGTCTTTCCCACCTCACCTACACCACTTGATTGGAATGACAAAGGTAACATAGGTGACGGTGATGCTCTAGTCCCACTAGTGGACATTCTTGATATTGATTGCTTGCATGATGTTGATCCACCTATTACCTTGCTTCATGCTAGTGAGATTTCCCCATGGGATGATTTACCCATTTATGATGAGTATGATGATTGCCATGTGGAGTCTATTAGTTGTGATGCCATGTTACATAGGATTTCTTGTGACAATTCTTTAGGTCACATCATGTTTGACAATCCGCTTGACTTGTCATATGCTATGCATGAAATCAATCATATGTCATATTTGCAATCTCTTCGTAGTGACTATGCATATGCCATTAAAATTAACCCAATTTGCACATATGGCATAGATGACAAGCCCATGGTTATTGGCATTTATTTTTCTTGTGATGATATTGACATGCTCCTTTTGCATCATTTATCTCATATGCCATGCCATGACCACCTAGCTTCGGATATGCATTGTTGTGGATGTTGTCCATTTTCTCCATATGATTACAATATTGCTCATGAGGAGACCCCCATAGTTTCCTCATACATTTTAGGAGATTTTGATCCATCCTATCCATTGCATGATCCCAATAATTATGTGCACAATATGCTCCCCGTGAATCATAATGATATTGTTGTGCCATATACTAGTATGCTCAATTTGCATCCCCATCGTGTCATACATAACAACTATTCTTTCATGATGGATGACATGTTCTTATACCATGCATCAAATTTCTTTGAGCGATGCTTATCTTGTGCTAACAATCACTTGCACATACACATCATGATGGATGATGTGTACATTTACCACGCGCACAATTTCTTTAGTTTGTGTCTCTTTTGTGTAGGTACCCATGAATACTTGTCAACCTCGCAATCCCACGAGTTGACAAAACGAGCTCTAGAGAGCAATGATGACTTGGGATCCCATGGATTGCCTTTCCCACCGCTCACTTCGTGCAAACACTTCGCGCATTTCTTTTACATGGCCCTCACATGGTTATCGGTTGTTGTCCATTATATATCCTTTGCCCATCTTGCCATGTTCACTTTGCATGATATGCCCATTACTATGCCTTTGCCATGCATTTGTGACCCATGATTTGCATTACACATGATGATTGATTCTAGTACTTGTATGTGTATTTGCAAGCGTGGTGGAGATATTGTTTGTTATTGCCATGATTGCTTTGTGCCCCATGCCTATGATGATACTATGATCTTGATTTGTGTTCGTGCTTGCGATATGTCATGTACATTGCCTATGCCTATTCTTTAGTCACATGACATGATTGCCATGATTCCCTCTAGTGTGTTGCATCTTCGCTCCACTAGTTTGCACGACTTGATTACTATTGCTTGCCTTGTTGCATCACCAATGATTGATACTTGCTCATTTCATTCGGTTGATGACAAGCACCTACATGCTTTGCACATGATTGTTATTGCTTCTTGTCATATCTCTCCATATATTGCCTCTATCATGATAGATGATTTGACATGTATTGAGTGCAACAATGCCCTTAGTCTTGATAATGAGTTTGCCCCCATAGCATTCTCACATATATTTGGAGATTTTGACATATTTCTTGTGAAGCATGCTTGCCTTACCTCTTTGCACCATATTCCTCGTGCCATGAATATAGCCATTATTGCATCATATTATTCATGCACTTGTGTTTCTAATGGCTATGTGCAAGAGAAGAAAACCATCATGATGGATGATGTGTTTATCTACCATGCGCATACGTTCTTTGTTTTGTTGTGTGCATGTGTAGGATACTTGGACTTTGTGTCGACTTCCGCTTCACGTGAGTTGACCATTCGAGCTCTTGAGAGCGAGCCTCATACATTCGACCACGACTCGTTTCTACGCCACCTTTCCTACCACTTCGGCATTGTGAAGAATGCACAAGGACACGCCATCAAGGTGACATCTTTCTTGAGCATGGATATTGCGGATCATACTACTTGTGTTGCTTGCACCATGAGACTTATTGTTCATCTTGGACCACTTGATTGCACACTTGATAGAGATCTTGCTTCGACTTGTCATTTCACCGTCCCATGCATCATGATATATATGCCTTGTGTGTTGCATCCAATTCTTGGATTACTTGCTCCTCTCATATGTTTGGTTGCAACAATGTCATCCCTTCACATATGCCATGTCCCATTGCTTGTCACATGATTGACTTGATTGCCTCACACATGATGAACAATTGCTCTTTCTATTGTGTTGAGTGCCACACTATGTTCACTACACCCTATGCACATTATGCTTGGATTGTCTTGCACTTAACCTGATGTAGGGTGGAACCCTAGATGGCCGATCTTTCACGAAAGGAGCGGATCCCAACTAAGAACACGAAGAACACGAGGGGAAACACGAGGGGAAGACACGAGAGAATCACTCAAACCAACAAGAACAATCACACATGTGCTAGATCTGATGAGGACATCAATACCAGTGTTACACCCACAGCCCCTGCTGCTATACATACTGGACCAATTACTAGAGCTCGCGCACGCCAATTAAATTACCAGGTACTTTCGTTTCTTGGTAATGATTCTAATGTTCATGAGAATATGATGCTGCCTAAATTGGATACATTTGTTTTGCTTACAAATGAAGGGCCTAGCTTTGAGAAGGATGAACATTGGAGCAAGAACAAGCATGGAGATGATGGCATGCGCATGGGGAACAAGAACGGAGTTACAAGTGATGCTTTCAAGACGTTGAAGCCACCATAATGCGTGCATGAAGCCTTGGACGAAATATACAAGATGCTACTTCATAACTTTCGTCCAGAGGCTATTCTAGGTGCTGCGTCACCTTATTATTGGGCCAGGCCCATGTAATTTCGAAATACTTGAGTATAGGCTGTTTTTAGAGTCTGTATGTGTGGGGAAACAAGAGATAGGGTTGGTTTCGGACCCCTTCCCCAAGGGCCACGAAATTCCCCCCTCTTCCTCCATATATACAGCCCTTAGGGCGTCCTTTAGACTTGGGTTTTGTTTAGATTAAAAGTTCGCCATAGCTGCAACTTCGCGTACTTCGTTTGTGTTCAACGACCAGACAAAGGCGTCACAGAACCCCACCTTGATCAATAAAGCTTTCATCTTATATTCGCAATATCCAGATTGCAATCTCAGTTTCTTGCTTGTTCTTCGTTTGCTCGCAGGAAACAGACCCTCGTGGTCAGGTTGATCGTGCTCCGGCGTGGTCAATAACCTCTCGGAGTTGGTTTAGCGATTGCTAAGGCGCGACGTCATCGCATGTTCGTAGTCGGATCGTCAAAGTCGACTTCCACCAAAGCGATATCCATCATCTCATCGAAAGACGGAGTTGGTTTACAGATTTTACAGTTTTTCGTAGTTTAGATCGAGTTTGTCCCATCTTTCGATGAGATGATGGATATCGCTTTGGTGGAAGTCGACTTTGACGATCCGACTACGAACGTGCGATGACGTCGCGCCTTAGCAATCGCTAAACCAACTCCGAGAGGTTATTGACCACGCCGGAGCACGATCAACCTGACCACGAGGGTCTGTTTCCTGTGAGCAAACGAAGAACAAGCAAGAAACTGAGATTGCAATCTGGATATTGCGAATATAAGATGAAAGCTTTATTGATCAAGGTGGGGTTCTGTGACGCCTTTGTCTGGTCGTTGAACACAAACGAAGTACGCGAAGTTGCAGCTATGGCGAACTTTTAATCTAAACAAAACCCAAAGTCTAAACGACGCCCTAAGGGCTGTATATATGGAGGAAGAGGGGGGAATTTCGTGGCCCTTGGGGAAGGGGTCCGAAACCAACCCTATCTCTTGTTTCCCCACACATACAGACTCTAAAAATAGCCTATACTCAAGTATTTCGAAATTACATGGGCCTGGCCCAATAATAAGGTGACGCAGCACCTAGAATAGCCTCTGGACGAAAGTTATGAAGTAGCATCTTGTATATTTCGTCCAAGGCTTCATGCACGCATTATGGTGGCTTCAATGTCCTGAAATCATCACTTGTAACTCCGTTCTTGTCCCGCATGCGCATGCTATCATCTCCATGCTTGTTCTTGCTCCAATGTTCATCCTTCTCAAAGCTAGGCCCTTCATTTGTAAGCAAAACAAATGTATCCAATTTAGGCAGCATCATATTCTCATGAACATTAGAATCATTACCAAGAAACGAAACTACCTGGTAATTTAATTGGCGTGCGCGAGCTCTAGTAATTGGTCCAGTATGTATAGCAGCAGGGGCTGTGGGTGTAACAATGGTATTGATGTCCTCATCATCCTCCCCTTCTTGAAACGAAGTCGTCCTCGACGGAAGCTCATCTCCCTCACCCAAATAAGGCTTCAAATCTGCAATGTTAAAAGTGGGACTAACCCCAAAATCTGCAGGCAGCTCAAGTTTATATGCATTATCATTTATTTTCTCTAACACCTTAAAAGGACCATCAGCACGTGGCATTAGCTTTGATTTGCGCAAATCAGGAAATCTATCCTTACATAAATGTAACCAAACAAGATCTCCAGGTGCAAACACAACATGTTTTCTACCCTTATCTCCAGCAAGTTTATATTTAGCATTCATACGCTCAATGTTTTCCTTGGTTAACTCATGCATTTTTAAGATCAATTCAGCACGTTGTTTAGCATCAAAATTAACCTTCTCCGAAGATGGAAGAGTGATAGAGGCAAAGGTGTCCCGTCTTTCGATGAGATGATGAATATCGCTTTGATGGAAGTCGACTTTGACGATCCGACTACGAACGTGCGAGGACGTCGCGCCTTAGCAATCGCTAAACCAACTCCGAGAGGTTATCGACCACGCCGGAGCACGATCAACCTAACCACGAGGGTGTGTTTCCTGCAAGCAAACGAAGAACAAGCAAGAAACTGAGATTACAATCTGGATATTGCGAATATAAGATGAAAGCTTTATTGATCAAGGTGGAGTTCTGTGACGCCTTTGTCTGGTCGCTGAACACAAACGAAGTACGCGAAGTTGCAGCTATGGCGAACTTTTAATCTAAACAAAACCCAAAGTCTAAACGACACCCTAAGGGCTGTATATATAGAGGAAGAGGGGGGAATTTCGTGGCCCTTGAGGAAGGGGTCCGAAACCAACCCTATCTCTTGTTTCCCCACACATACGGACTCTAAAAACAGCCTATACTTATGTATTTCGAAATTACATGGGCCTGGCCCAATAATAAGGTGATGCAGCACCTAGAATAGCCTCTGGACGAAAGTTATGAAGTAGCATCTTGTATATTTCGTCCAAGGCTTCATGCACGCATTATGGTGGCTTCAACATCCTGAAATCATCACTTGTAACTCCGTTCTTGTTCCCCATGCGCATGCCATCATCTCCATGCTTGTTCTTGCTCCAATGTTCATCCTTCTCGAAGCTAGGCCCTTCATTTGTAAGCAAAACAAATGTATCCAATTTAGGCAGCATCATATTCTCATGAACATTAGAATCATTACCAAGAAATGAAAGTACCTGGTAATTTAATTGGCGTGCGCGAGCTCTAGTAATTGGTCCAGTATGTATAGCAGCAGGGCCTGTGGGTGTAACAATGGTATTGATGTCCTCATCATCCTCCCCTTCTTGAAATGAAGTCGTCCTCGACGGAAGCTCATCTTCCTCACCCAAATAAGGCTTCAAATCTGCAATGTTAAAAGTGGGACTAACCCCAAAATCTGCAGGCAGCTCAAGTTTATATGCATTATCATTTATTTTCTCTAACACCTTAAAAGGACCATCAGCACGTGGCATTAGCTTTGATTTGCGCAAATCAGGAAATCTATCCTTACGCAAATGTAACCAAACAAGATCTCCAGGTGCAAACACAACATGTTTTCTACCCTTATCTCCAGCAAGTTTATATTTAGCATTCATACGCTCAATGTTTTCCTTAGTTAACTCATGCATTTTTAAGATCAATTCAGCACGTTGTTTAGCATCAAGAGATAGGGTTGGTTTCGGACCCCTTCCTCAAGGGCCACGAAATTCCCCCCTCTTCCTCCATATATACAGCCCTTAGGGCGTCGTTTAGACTTTGGGTTTTGTTTAGATTAAAAGTTCGCCATAGCTGCAACTTCGCGTACTTCGTTTGTGTTCAGCGACCAGACAAAGGCGTCACAGAACTCCACCTTGATCAATAAAGCTTTCATCTTATATTCGCAATATCCAGATTGCAATCTCAGTTTCTTGCTTGTTCTTCGTTTGCTCGTAGGAAACAGACCCTCGTGGTCAGGTTGATCGTGCTCCGGCGTGGTCGATAACCTCTCGGAGTTGGTTTAGCGATTGCTAAGGCGCGACGTCCTCGCACGTTCGTAGTCGGATCGTCAAAGTCGACTTCCATCAAAGCGATATTCATCATCTCATCGAAAGACGGGACACCTTTGCCTCTATCAGACACCGCGTGCATCTTCTACTTCCACTGCACCAGCACCTCCATCAGGTTCCACCTCCAGCCGTGATACAAGAAAGCAGGCACAACCACCACTATCTGCCAAGAGTGCACCTGCTAGGCCTGCACAGAGCTCTTGTTCTTCCATGGCATCGACAGGGCACACAAGTGATATTATTTGTCGTCGTTGTTAGGGAAGAGGACATTATGCGAGAGAATGCAAATCTCAGCGTGTAATGATTGCTACTGAGGATGGTGGGTATGAGTCCGCTAGTGACTATGATGAGGAGACTTTGGCTCTTATTACACGTGAAGAACATGGTGGAGATGATTCTGAAAGTGAGACGCAATACATGGCTCCTGAAGACGCTGACAGGTATGAATGTTTAGTTGCTCAACGTGTTTTGAGTGTGCAGGTCACACAAGCAGAGCAAAATCAGAGGCATAATTTGTTCCATACAAAGGGAGTTGTGAAGGAACGTTCTGTTCGCGTCATCATAGATGGAGGGAGCTGTAACAACTTGGCTAGCATGGAGATGGTGGAGAAGCTATCTCTCACCACAAGACCACATCCACATCCTTACTACATCCAATGGTTCAACAACAGCGGCAAGGTTAAGGTAACACGTACTGTTCGTGTGCATTTTAGTATCTCTACATATGCTGATTATGTTGATTGTGATGTGGTACCCATGCAAGCATGTTCCTTATTACTTGGTAGAGCATGGCAATTTGATAAAAATTCTGTACACCATGGTAGAAATAATCAGTATACTCTTGTTCATAAGGATAAAAATATTACTTTGCTTCCTATGACTCCTGATTCCATTTTGAAAGATGACATTAATAGAGCTAATAAAGCAAAACAGGAGAAAAATAAGAGTGAAAATCAGATTGTGGCAAAAGAATTTGAGCAACAAATGAAACCTAATAATAAACTATCTAGTGTTGTTTCTGAAATTAAATTGAAAAGTGCATGTTTACTTGCCACAAAATCTGATATTGATGAGCTAGATTTCAGCAAATCTGTTTGCTATGCTTTTGTGTGCAAAGAGGCATTATTTTCATTTGAGGACGTGCCTTCCTCTTTGCCCCCTACTGTCACTAACATTTTGTAGGAGTTCGCTGACGTCTTCCCACAAGACGTGCCATCGGGATTACCACCTATTCGAGGGATTGAGCATCAAATTGATTTAATTCCCGGTGCATCGCTACCCAACCGTGCACCATACCGTACCAATCCACGAAGGAGATTATGCGTCAAGTACAGGAGCTGCTCGACAAAGGTTATATATGCGAATCTCTTAGTCCTTCTGCTGTTCCTATTATACTAGTGCCTAAAAAGGATGGTACGTCCCGTATGTGTGTTGATTGTAGAGGCATTAATAATATTACTATTCGTTATCGTCATCCTATTCCTAGGCTAGATGATATGCTTGATGAATTGAGTGGCTCTACAATATTCTCCGAAGTTGATTTGCGTAGTGGATACCATCAAATTCGTATGAAATTGGGAGATGAATGGAAAACTGCATTTAAAACTAAGTTTGGTTTATATGAGTGGTTAGTCATGCCTTTTGGGTTAACTAATGCACCTAGTACTTTCATGAGACTAATGAACGAAGTTTTACGTGCTTTTATTGGACGATTTGTGGTAGTCTATTTTGATGATATACTGATTTATAGCAAATCTTTGGAAGAACATTTGGAACATTTACGTGCTGTTTTTATTGCTCTACGTGATGCACGTTTGTTTGGTAACCTTGGGAAGTGCACCTTTTGCACCGACCGAGTATCTTTTCTTGGCTATGTTGTTACTCCACAGGGAATTGAAGTTGATAAAGCCAAGATTGAAGCTATTGAGAGTTGGCCGCAGCCCAAAACGGTCACACAAGTGCGGAGTTTTCTTGGACTCGCTGGTTTCTATAGGCGTTTTGTGAGAGATTTTAGCACCATTGCTGCACCTCTCAACGAGCTTACAAAGAAGGATGTGCCTTTTGTTTGGGGTACCGCATAGGAAGAAGCCTTCACGGTATTGAAAGATAAGTTGACACATGCTCCTTTACTCCAACTTCCTGATTTTAATAAGACTTTTGAGCTTGAATGTGATGCTAGTGGAATTGGATTAGGAGGTGTGTTATTACAAGATGGCAAACCTGTTGCATACTTTTCTGAAAAATTGAGTGGGCCTAGTCTGAATTATTCTACTTATGATAAAGAACTATATGCTCTTGTTCGGACTTTAGAAACATGGCAACATTATTTATGGCCCAAAGAATTTGTTATACATTCTGATCATGAATCTTTCAAACATACTAAAAGTCAAGCTAAACTGAATCGTAGACATGCTAAATGGGTTGAATTCATTGAAACTTTCCCTTATGTCATTAAACACAAGAAGGGTAAAGAAAATGTTATTGCTGATGCATTGTCTCGTCGCTATACTATGCTTTCACAACTTGACTTCAAAATATTTGGTTTGGAGACCATCAAAGATCAATATGTGCATGATGCTGATTTTAAAGATGTATTGCAGAATTGTAAAGAAGGAAGAACCTGGACCAAGTTTGTCGTTAATGATGGATTTGTGTTCCGTGCTAACAAGCTATGCATTCCAGCTAGCTCTCTTCGTCTTTTGTTGTTGCAGGAGGCGCATGGAGGAGGATTAATGGGACACTTTGGCGTGAAGAAGACGGAGGACGTACTTGCTACACATTTCTTTTGGCCAAAGATGAGACGGGATGTTGAGCGTTTTGTTGCTCGCTGCAGTACATGTCAAAAAGCTAAGTCACGACTCAATCCTCATGGTTTATATATGCCTTTGTGATAGAGGCAAAGGTGTCCCGTCTTTCGATGAGATGATGAATATCGCTTGGATGGAAGTCGACTTTGACGATCCGACTACGAACGTGCGAGGACGTCGCGCCTTAGCAATCGCTAAACCAACTCCGAGAGGTTATCGACCACGCCGGAGCACGATCAACCTGACCACGAGGGTCTGTTTCCTGCGAGCAAACGAAGAACAGGCAAGAAACTGAGATTGCAATCTGGATATTGCGAATATAAGATGAAAGCTTTATTGATCAAGGTGGGGTTCTGTGACGCCTTTGTCTGGTCGCTGAACACAAACGAAGTACGCGAAGTTGCAGCTATGGCGAACTTTTAATCTAAACAAAACCCAAAGTCTAAACGATGCCCTAAGGGCTGTATATATGGAGGAAGAGGGGGGGAATTTCGTGGCCCTTGAGGAAGGGGTCCGAAACCAACCCTATCTCTTGTTTCCCCACACATACGGACTCTAAAAACAGCCTATACTTATGTATTTCGAAATTACATGGGCCTGGCCCAATAATAAGGTGACGCAGCACCTAGAATAGCCTCTGGACGAAAGTTATGAAGTAGCATCTTGTATATTTCGTCCAAGGCTTCATGCACGCATTATGGTGGCTTCAACGTCCTGAAATCATCACTTGTAACTCCGTTCTTGTTCCCCATGCGCATGCCATCATCTCCATGCTTGTTCTTGCTCCAATGTTCATCCTTCTCAAAGCTAGGCCCTTCATTTGTAAGCAAAACAAATGTATCCAATTTAGGCAGCATCATATTCTCATGAACATTAGAATCATTAGCAAGAAACGAAAGTACCTGGTAATTTAATTGGCGTGCGCGAGCTCTAGTAATTGGTCCAGTATGTATAGCAGCAGGGCCTGTGGGTGTAATAATTGTATTGATGTCCTCATCATCCTCCCCTTCTTGAAATGAAGTCGTCCTCGACGGAAGCTCATCTTCCTCACCCAAATAAGGCTTCAAATCTGCAATATTAAAAGTGGGACTAACCCCAAAATCTGCAGGCAGCTCAAGTTTATATGCATTATCATTTATTTTCTCTAACACCTTAAAAGGACCATCAGCACGTGGCATTAGCTTCGATTTGCGCAAATCAGGAAATCTATCCTTACGCAAATGTAACCAAACAAGATCTCCAGGTGCAAACACAACATGTTTTCTACCCTTATCTCCAGCAAGTTTATATTTAGCATTCATACGCTCAATGTTTTCCTTAGTTAACTCATGCATTTTTAAGATCAATTCAGCACGTTGTTTAGCATCAAAATTAACCTTCTCCGAAGATGGAAGAGGCAACAAATCAATAGGTGCACGAGGTAGGAAACCATACACAATTTCAAAAGGGCACATCTTAGTAGTAGAATGCAATGAACGATTATAAGCAAACTCAATATGAGGCAAGCAGTCTTCCCACATTTTCTTATTATTCTTCAAAACAGCCCTAAGCATAGTAGACAATGTTCTATTGACTACTTCAGTTTGTCCATCAGTTTGGGGGTGACAAGTAGTACTAAAAAGCAGTTTAGTCCCCAACTTAGCCCATAAACATCTCCAAAAGTGGCTAAGAAATTTAGTATCACGATTTGAAACAATAGTATTTGGCACACCATGCAAGCGAATAATTTCACGAAAGAACAAATCAGCAACATTAACAGCATCATCGCTTTTATGACATGGTATAAAGTGCGCCATTTTCGAGAATCTATCCACGACAACAAATATGCTATCCCTCCCCTTCTTTGTTCGAGGTAAACCTAAAACAAAGTCCATAGATATATCCTCCCAAGGAACACTAGGTACAGGCAAAGGCATATATAAACCATGAGGATTGAGTCGTGACTTAGCTTTTTGACATGTAGTGCAGCGAGCAACAAAACGCTCAACATCCCGTCTCATCTTTGGCCAAAAGAAATGTGTAGCAAGTACGTCCTCCGTCTTCTTCACGCCAAAGTGTCCCATTAATCCTCCTCCATGCGCCTCCTGCAACAACAAAATACGAAGAGAGCTAGCTGTAATGCATAGCTTGTTAGCACGGAACACAAATCCATCACTAACGACAAACTTGTTCCAGGTTCTTCCTTCTTTACAATTCTGCAATACATCTTTAAAATCAGCATCATGCACATATTGATCTTTGATGGTCTCCAAACCAAATATTTTGAAGTCAAGTTGTGAAAGCATAGTATAGCGACGAGACAATGCATCAGCAATAACATTTTCTTTACCCTTCTTGTGTTTAATGACATAAGGGAAAGTTTCAATGAATTCAACCCATTTAGCATGTCTACGATTCAGTTTAGCTTGACTTTTAATATGTTTCAAAGATTCATGATCAGAATGTATAACAAATTCTTTGGGCCATAAATAATGTTGCCATGTTTCTAAAGTCCGAACAAGAGCATATAGTTCTTTATCATAAGTAGAATAATTCAGACTAGGCCCACTCAATTTTTCAGAAAAGTATGCAACAGGTTTGCCATCTTGTAATAACACACCTCCTAATCCAATGCCACTAGCATCACATTCAAGCTCAAAAGTCTTATTAAAATCAGGAAGTTGGAGTAAAGGAGCATGTGTCAACTTATCTTTCAATACCGTGAAGGCTTCTTCCTGTGCGGTACCCCAAACAAAAGGCACATCCTTCTTTGTAAGCTCGCTGAGAGGTGCAGCAATGGTGCTAAAATCTCTCACAAAACGCCTATAGAAACCAGCGAGTCCAAGAAAACTCCGCACTTGTGTGACCGTTTTGGGCTGCGGCCAACTCTCAATAGCTTCAATCTTGGCTTTATCAACTTCAATTCCCTGTGGAGTAACAACATAGCCAAGAAAAGATACTCGGTCGGTGCAAAAGGTGCACTTCCCAAGGTTACCAAACAAACGTGCATCACGTAGAGCAATAAAAACAGCACGTAAATGTTCCAAATGTTCTTCCAAAGATTTGCTATAAATCAGTATATCATCAAAATAGACCACCACAAATCGTCCAATGAAAGCACGTAAAACTTCGTTCATTAGTCTCATGAAAGTACTAGGTGCATTAGTTAACCCAAAAGGCATGACTAACCACTCATATAAACCAAACTTAGTTTTAAATGCAGTTTTCCATTCATCTCCCAATTTCATACGAATTTGATGGTATCCACTACGCAAATCAACTTTGGAGAATATTGTAGAGCCACTCAATTCATCAAGCATATCATCGAGCCTAGGAATAGGATGACGATAACGAATAGTAATATTATTAATGCCTCTACAATCAACACACATACGCGACGTACCATCCTTTTTAGGCACGAGTATAATAGGAACAGCACAAGGACTAAGAGATTCGCGTATATAACCTTTGTCGAGCAGCTCCTGTACTTGACGCATAATCTCCTTCGTCTCCTCTGGATTGGTACGGTATGGTGCACGGTTGGGTAGCGATGCACCGGGAATTAAGTCAATTTGATGCTCAATCCCTCGAATAGGTGGTAATCCCGGTGGCACGTCTTGTGGGAAGACGTCAGCGAACTCCTGCAAAATGTGAGTGACAGCAGGGGGCAAAGAGGAAGGCACGTCCTCGAATGAAAATAATGCCTCTTTGCACACAAAAGCATAGCAAACAGATTTGCTGAAATCTAGTTCATCAATATCAGATTTTGTGGCAAGTAAACATGCACTTTTCAATTTAATTTCAGAAACAACACTAAATGGTTTATAATTAGGTTTCATTTGTTGCTCAAATTCCTTTGCCACAATCTGATTTTCACTCTTATTTTTCTCCTGTTTTGCTTTATTAGCTCTATTAATGTCATCTTTCAAAATGGAATCAGGAGTCATAGGAAGCAAAGTAATATTTTTATCCTTATGAACAAGAGTATACTGATTGTTTCTACCATGGTGTACAGAATTTTTATCAAATTGCCATGGTCTACCTAGTAATAAGGAACATGCTTGCATGGGTACCACATCACAATCAACATAATCAGCATATGTAGAGATACTAAAATGCACACGAACAGTACGTGTTACCTTAACCTTGCCGCTGTTGTTAAACCATTGGATGTAGTAAGGATGTGGATGTGGTCTTGTGGTGAGAGATAGCTTCTCCACCATCTCCATGCTAGCCAAGTTGTTACAGCTCCCTCCATCTATGATGACGCGAACAGAACGTTCCTTCACAACTCCCTTTGTATGGAACAAATTATGCCTCTGATTTTGCTCTGCTTGTGTGACCTGCACACTCAAAACACGTTGAGCAACTAAACATTCATACCTGTCAGCGTCTTCAGGAGCCATGTATTGCGTCTCATTTTCAGAATCATCTCCACCATGTTCTTCACGTGTAATAAGAGCCAAAGTCTCCTCATCATAGTCACTAGCGGACTCATACCCACCATCCTCAGTAGCAATCATGACACGCTGAGATTTGCATTCTCTCGCAAAATGTCCTCTTCCCTTACAACGACGACAAATAATATCACTTGTGTGCCCTGTCGATGCCATGGAAGAAGAAGAGCTCTGCACAGGCCCGGCAGGTGTGCTCTTGGCAGAGAGTGGTGGTTGTGCCTGCTTTCTTGTATCACGGCTGGAGGTGGCACCTGATGGAGGTGATGGTGAAGTGGAAGTAGAAGATGCACGCGGTGTCCATGATGAAGGTCGACCTGCAGAAAAGTTAGTTCGCGCCAATGGCTGTCGATCCTGCACTTCACGTTCAACTTTACAAGCAAGATGGAATAAACGAGTGATATTATTATAATCCTTATACTCTAGAATGGTCTGAATCTCTTTATTTAATCCACCCATAAAACGTGCAAGCATAGCTTCATTCTCCTCAACAATACCACATCTAATCATGCCAGTTTGTAATTCCTGATAATATTCTTCTACAGAATTTTTTCCTTGTCTTAAACGCTGCAATTTTTGAAGTAATTCACGTTGATAATATGGTGGAACCCAACGAGTACGCATAGCAGTTTTCAAAGCAGCCCAAGTAGCTGGAACAGGATATAATCTACAATGTTCAGACCACCAAACACATGCAAAGCTAGTGAAAGCACAAACAGCAGCAGGAACACGTCTCTCCTCAGGATATTGTAAACATGTAAATCGTTGTTCAGTTTCTAACTCCCAAGTAAGATATATATCAGGAACATATCTACCCTCAAATGGTGGAATATTCAATTTCAGTTTAGGGAGATGGTCATGATCTCGTACCTGAGGTGGTGGTGCCGGCCTACCGTTGCGAATATATACCTGAGGTCGACCTGCTGGTGGTGGTGCTGGTGGCTGCACGTAGTTCTGATTTTGATCAACCTCATCCTCATAATCGCCCGCATAATCGTCATCCTCCTCAGCCGCCGCAGGAGCAGGAGCCAAAGAAGCATCAACAGTAGGGACAGCAGCACCCGAATTTTGACCAATCTCAATTGGAACGCGCTGTGCCCGTCCCACTTGATTTGGAAGGCGGCGTTGGAGATGTGGTTGTTGTTGTTGTAGAGGTGCGACATGTGCAGCCGGTGGTGGTTGGGGAAGACGCTTGAGTAATTCAGTAAACTTGTCATCCAGCTTTGTCTCAAACGACTTCTCCACGGCATCTATCTTCTCCATAGCCTCTTCAAATCTGTTTAGCACATCTCCCACCTGGCCACTCATCATTTGCTGAAATTTATCATGCAACTCCTTGTTCGTCATGTTCTCCCAATCAGTCTCATCGGCTTGTGAACCTGCCATGGTTAGCAGCAATAGAAACACAAAAGAATATGATCCTGCAGACTACTAGAAGTGGTGGGATGGTGGTGTGTCACAAAACCTTCAAGCGAATCTCAAATTCTTACCAGTTCTTACCCAGCAGCAGGTGGTGATCGGCAACCGTTGTAGTCAAAAACTCTCAAAGCTTGGATATAGCGATTACCAGGGAGAGTCAAACGCACGATGTAGACTTATGTGGAGCTGGGAAGGCTTATAATATGGTAGCAAAATGGTAAGCAATAATCAATTCAGAGATGCAAAGTTGAATAAACGCTCAACGACGGTACTGTGCTGGTCCTAGGCTAGACCGTGCTAGAGACGCGAGCCTAGAACACTAACAAAATCACGGCGCTGCACGTAAACAAGGGAAAAGCACACTCAGGGATTTTTTTTTTCGCTCTTTTTTTTTTTGCGCTCTTTTTTTTTGCGCTCCTCTTTTTTTTTTTTTTTGCGAAAAAATCACTATAATGGCGAGTGTCTCAAAACTCTTCCCAGGTCAAACTGACAGGATGGGGACAAATTTTTTTGACTATTTTTTTTTTCGGAAATCAGGGCAGCGACGACGAAAAAGTGCGACAAAAAATCACTATGATGGCGAGTGTCTCAAAACACTACCCGGGGCCTAAAAATAGGATAGGGAAAAAATATTTTGGGTTGCCGAAATTTTGGCCTAAAAACTGCCCGGGGGTCTCCAGACTTTTTTTTTTTTTTCGAGACCTACTCAGGCAAGGAAACACGAAACGGAAAATATATGGATCTCTAAAACAAACCGACTATGAAAAGAACTCGGATTGGTGGTGGATATATGGCGGTAGTATATGGCAGCGGTGGTGGTATATGGATACGGATTCAAAGCGGTGGCGGATAAGCAATGGTGGTAGATGGCAAGGCGATGATGATGGTGCGGCGGCGGCGTGACAACTTATGACCAGAACTCGAAACTCTAAAAGACTAGACTCTAAGACCAGCAACTTGACACGACGATGCAACCGCAAATTCAACAAAGCAAAAACCCTAAAAAGATTATGCAAAGGCTCAGATTGGTTCGGATATGATGAACTAACCCTAATTTTTTTTTGTGGCTTTTTCGTGGACTGTAGGTATGAAGAACAGACTCGATCTAAACTACGAAAAACTGTAAAATCTCACCGAGCAACCTGGAAATCTGATACCACTTGATAGAGGCAAAGGTGTCCCGTCTTTCGATGAGATGATGAATATCGCTTGGATGGAAGTCGACTTTGACGATCCGACTACGAACGTGCGAGGACGTCGCGCCTTAGCAATCGCTAAACCAACTCCGAGAGGTTATCGACCACGCCGGAGCACGATCAACCTGACCACGAGGGTCTGTTTCCTGCGAGCAAACGAAGAACAGGCAAGAAACTGAGATTGCAATCTGGATATTGCGAATATAAGATGAAAGCTTTATTGATCAAGGTGGGGTTCTGTGACGCCTTTGTCTGGTCGCTGAGCACAAACGAAGTACGCGAAGTTGCAGCTATGGCGAACTTTTAATCTAAACAAAACCCAAAGTCTAAACGATGCCCTAAGGGCTGTATATATGGAGGAAGAGGGGGGGAATTTCGTGGCCCTTGAGGAAGGGGTCCGAAACCAACCCTATCTCTTGTTTCCCCACACATACGGACTCTAAAAACAGCCTATACTTATGTATTTCGAAATTACATGGGCCTGGCCCAATAATAAGGTGACGCAGCACCTAGAATAGCCTCTGGACGAAAGTTATGAAGTAGCATCTTGTATATTTCGTCCAAGGCTTCATGCACGCATTATGGTGGCTTCAACGTCCTGAAATCATCACTTGTAACTCCGTTCTTGTTCCCCATGCGCATGCCATCATCTCCATGCTTGTTCTTGCTCCAATGTTCATCCTTCTCAAAGCTAGGCCCTTCATTTGTAAGCAAAACAAATGTATCCAATTTAGGCAGCATCATATTCTCATGAACATTAGAATCATTAGCAAGAAACGAAAGTACCTGGTAATTTAATTGGCGTGCGCGAGCTCTAGTAATTGGTCCAGTATGTATAGCAGCAGGGCCTGTGGGTGTAATAATTGTATTGATGTCCTCATCACTTTGCCTGTACCTAGTGTTCCTTGGGAGGATATATCTATGGACTTTGTTTTCGGTTTACCTCGAACAAAGAAGGGGAGGGATAGCATATTTGTTGTCGTGGATAGATTCTCGAAAATGGCACACTTTATACCATGTCATAAAAGTGATGATGCTGTTAATGTTGCTGATTTGTTCTTTCGTGAAATTATTCGCTTGCATGGTGTGCCAAATACTATTGTTTCAGATCGTGATACTAATTTCTTAGCAACTTTTGGAGATGTTTATGGGCTAAGTTGGGGACTAAACTGCTTTTTAGTACTACTTGTCACCCCCAAACTGATGGACAAACTGAAGTAGTCAATAGAACATTGTCTACTATGCTTAGGGCTGTTTTGAAGAATAATAAGAAAATGTGGGAAGAATGCTTGCCTCATATTGAATTTGCTTATAATCGTTCATTGCATTCTACTACTAAGATGTGCCCTTTTGAAATTGTGTATGGTTTCCTACCTCGTGCACCAATTGATTTGTTGCCTCTTCCATCTTCGGAGAAGGTTAATTTTGATGCTAAAGAACGTGCTGAATTGATATTAAAAATGCATGAGTTAACTAAGGACAACATTGAGCGTATGAATGCTAAATATAAACTTGCTGGAGATAAGGGTAGAAAACATGTTGTGTTTGCACCTGGAGATCTTGTTTGGTTACATTTGCGTAAGGATAGATTTCCTGATTTGCGCAAATCAAAGCTAATGCCATGTGCTGATGGTCCTTTAAAGGTGTTAGAGAAAATAAATGATAATGCATATAAACTTGAGCTGCCTCCAGATTTTGGGGTTAGTCCCACTTTTAACATTGCAGATTTGAAGCCTTATTTGGGTGAGGGAGATGAGCTTCCGTCGAGGACGACTTCATTTCAAGAAGGGGAGGATGATGAGGACATCAATACCATTGTTACACCCACAGCCCCTGCTGCTATACATACTGGACCGATTACTAGAGCTCGCGCACGCCAATTAAATTACCAGGTACTTTCGTTTCTTGGTAATGATTCTAATGTTCATGAGAATATGATGCTGCCTAAATTGGATACATTTGTTTTGCTTACAAATGAAGGGCCTAGCTTTGAGAAGGATGAACATTGGAGCAAGAACAAGCATGGAGATGATGGCATGCGCATGGGGAACAAGAACGGAGTTACAAGTGATGATTTCAGGACGTTGAAGCCACCATAATGCGTGCATGAAGCCTTGGACGAAATATACAAGATGCTACTTCATAACTTTCGTCCAGAGGCTATTCTAGGTGCTGCGTCACCTTATTATTGGGCCAGGCCCATGTAATTTCGAAATACATAAGTATAGGCTGTTTTTAGAGTCCGTATGTGTGGGGAAACAAGAGATAGGGTTGGTTTCGGACCCCTTCCTCAAGGGCCACGAAATTCCCCCCTCTTCCTCCATATATACAGCCCTTAGGGCGTCGTTTAGACTTTGGGTTTTGTTTAGATTAAAAGTTCGCCATAGCTGCAACTTCGCGTACTTCGTTTGTGTTCAACGACCAGACAAAGGCGTCACAGAACCCCACCTTGATCAATAAAGCTTTCATCTTATATTCGCAATATCCAGATTGCAATCTCAGTTTCTTGCTTGTTCTTCGTTTGCTCGCAGGGAACAGACCCTCGTGGTCAGGTTGATCGTGCTCCGGCGTGGTCAATAACCTCTCGGAGTTGGTTTAGCGATTGCTAAGGCGCGACGTCATCGCACGTTCGTAGTCGGATCGTCAAAGTCGACTTCCACCAAAGCAATATCCATCATCTCATCGAAAGACGGGACACCTTTGCCTCTATCACCTACATCATAGTGGAATTGGATTAGGAGGTGTGTTATTACAAGATGGCAAACCTGTTGCATACTTTTCTGTAAAATTGAGTGGGTCTAGTCTGAACTATTCTACTTATGATAAAGAATTATATGCTCTTGTTCGGACTTTAGAAACATGGCAACATTATTTATGGCCCAAAGAATTTGTTATACATTCTGATCATGAATCTTTGAAACACATTAAAAGTCAAGCAAAACTGAACCGTAGACATGCTAAATGGGTTGAATTCATTGAGACTTTCCCTTATGTCATTAAACACAAGAAGGGTAAAGAAAATGTTATTGCTGATGCATTGTCTCGTCGTTATACTATGCTTTCACAACTTGAATTTAAAATATTTGGTTTGGAGACCATCAAAGATCAATATGTGCATGATGCTGAATTTAAAGATGTATTGCAGAATTGTAAAGAAGGTAGAACATGGAACAAGTTCGTCGTTAACGATGGATTTGTGTTTCGTGCTAACAAGCTATGCATTCCAGCTAGCTTCGTTCGTCTTTTGTTGTTGCAGGAGGCGCATGGAGGAGGACTAATGGGACACTTTGGCGTGAAGAAGACGGAGGATATACTTGCTACACATTTCTTTTGGCCAAAGATGAGACGGGATGTTGAGCGTTTTGTTGCTCGCTTCACTACATGTCCAAAAGCTAAGTCACGACTCAATCCTCATGGTTTATATATGCCTTTGCCTGTACCTAGTGTTCCTTGGGAGGATATATCTATGGACTTTGTTTTAGGTTTACCTCGAACAAAGAAGGGGAGGGATAGCATATTTGTTGTCGTGGATAGATTCTCGAAAATGGCACACTTTATACCATGTCATAAAAGTGATGATGCTGTTAATGTTGCTGATTTGTTCTTTCGTGAAATTATTCGCTTGCATGGTGTGCCAAATACTATTGTTTCAGATCGTGATACTAAATTTCTTAGCAACTTTTGGAGATGTTTATGGGCTTAGTTGGGGACTAAACTGCTTTTTAGTACTACTTGTCACCCCCAAACTGATGGACAAACTGAAGTAGTCAATAGAACATTGTCTACTATGCTTAGGGCTGTTTTGAAGAATAATAAGAAAATGTGGGAAGAATGCTTGCCTCATATTGAATTTGCTTATAATCGTTCATTGCATTCTACTACTAAGATGTGCCCTTTTGAAATTGTGTATGGTTTCCTACCTCGTGCACCAATTGATTTGTTGCCTCTTCCATCTTCGGAGAAGGTTAATTTTGATGCTAAGAACGTGCTGAATTGATATTAAAAATGCATGAGTTAACTCAGGACAACATTGAGCGTATGAATGCTAAATATAAACTTGCTGGAGATAAGAGTAGAAAACATGTTGTGTTTGCACCTGGAGATCTTGTTTGGTTACATTTGCGTAAGGATAGATTTCCTGATTTGCGCAAATCAAAGCTAATGCCATGTGCTGATGGTCCTTTAAAGGTGTTAGAGAAAATAAATGATAATGCATATAAACTTGAGCTGCCTCCAGATTTTGGGGTTAGTCCCACTTTTAACATTGCAGATTTGAAGCCTTATTTGGGTGAGGGAGATGAGCTTCCGTCGAGGACGACTTCATTTCAAGAAGGGGAGGATGATGAGGACATCAATACCATTGTTACACCCACAGCCCCTGCTGTTATACATACTGGACCAATTACTAGAGCTCGCGCACGCCAATTAAATTACCAGGTACTTTTGTTTCTTGGTAATGATTCTAATGTTCATGAGAATATGATGCTGCCTAAATTGGATACATTTGTTTTGCTTACAAATGAAGGGCCTAGCTTTGAGAAGGATGAACATTGGAGCAAGAACAAGCATGGAGATGATGGCATGCGCATGGGGAACAAGAACGGAGTCACAAGTGATGATTTCAGGACGTTGAAGCCACCATAATGCGTGCATGAAGCCTTGGACGAAATATACACGATGCTACTTCATAACTTTCGTCCAGAGGCTATTCTAGGTGCTGCGTCACCTTATTATTGGGCCAGGCCCATGTAATTTCGAAATACATAAGTATAGGCTGTTTTTAGAGTCCGTATGTGTGGGGAAACAAGAGATAGGGTTGGTTTCGGACCCCTTCCTCAAGGGCAACGAAATTCCCCCCTCTTCCTCCATATATACAACCCTTAGGGCGTCGTTTAGACTTTGGGTTTTGTTTAGATTAAAAGTTCGCCATAGCTGCAACTTCGCGTACTTCGTTTGTGTTCAACGACCAGAAAAAGGCGTCACAGAACCCCACCTTGATCAATAAAGCTTTCATCTTATATTCGCAATATCCAGATTGCAATCTCAGTTTCTTGCTTGTTCTTCGTTTGCTCGCAGGGAACAGACCCTCGTGGTCAGGTTGATCGTGCTCCGGCGTGGTCAATAACCTCTCGGAGTTAGTTTAGCGATTGCTAAGGCGCGACGTCATCGCACGTTCGTAGTCGGATCGTCAAAGTCGACTTCCACCAAAGCAATATCCATCATCTCATCGAAAGACGGGACACCTTTGCCTCTATCACCTACATCATAGTGGAATTGGATTAGGAGGTGTGTTATTACAAGATGGCAAACCTGTTGCATACTTTTCTGTAAAATTGAGTGGGTCTAGTCTGAACTATTCTACTTATGATAAAGAATTATATGCTCTTGTTCGGACTTTAGAAACATGGCAACATTATTTATGGCCCAAAGAATTTGTTATACATTCTGATCATGAATCTTTGAAACACATTAAAAGTCAAGCAAAACTGAACCGTAGACATGCTAAATGGGTTGAATTCATTGACACTTTCCCTTATGTCATTAAACACAAGAAGGGTAAAGAAAATGTTATTGCTGATGCATTGTCTCGTCATTATACTATGCTTTCACAACTTGAATTTAAAATATTTGGTTTGGAGACCATCAAAGATCAATATGTGCATGATGCTGAATTTAAAGATGTATTGCAGAATTGTAAAGAAGGTAGAACATGGAACAAGTTCGTCGTTAACGATGGATTTGTGTTTCGTGCTAACAAGCTATGCATTCCAGCTAGCTTCGTTCGTCTTTTGTTGTTGCAGGAGGCGCATGGAGGAGGACTAATGGGACACTTTGGCGTGAAGAAGACGGAGGATATACTTGCTACACATTTCTTTTGGCCAAAGATGAGACGGGATGTTGAGCGTTTTGTTGCTCGCTGCAGTACATGTCAAAAAGCTAAGTCACGACTCAATCCTCATGGTTTATATATGCCTTTGCCTGTACCTAGTGTTCCTTGGGAGGATATATCTATGGACTTTGTTTTAGGTTTACCTCGAACAAAGAAGGGGAGGGATAGCATATTTGTTGTCGTGGATAGGTTCTCGAAAATGGCACACTTTATACCATGTCATAAAAGCGATGATGTTGTTAATGTTGCTGATTTGTTCTTTTGTGAAATTATTCGGTTGCATGGTGTGCCAAATACTATTGTTTCATATCGTGATACTAAATTTCTTAGTCACTTTTGGAGATGTTTATGGGCTAAGTTGGGGACTAAACTGCTTTTTAGTACTACTTGTCGCCCCCAAACTGATGGTCGAACTGAAGTAGTCAATAGAACATTGTCTACTATGCTTAGGGCTGTTTTGAAGAATAATAAGAAAATGTGGGAAGAATGCTTGCCTCATATTGAATTTGCTTATAATCGTTTGTTGCATTCTACTACTAAGATGTGCCCTTTTGAAATTGTGTATGGTTTCCTACCTCATTCACCCATTGATTTGTTGCCTCTTCCATTTTCGGAGAAGGTTAATTTTGATGCTAAACAACGTGCTGAATTGATCTTAAAAATGCATGAGTTAATTAAGGAAAACATTGAGCGTATGAATGAATGCTAAATATAAACTTGCTGGAGATAAGGGTAGAAAACATGTTGTCTTTGCACCTGGAGATCTTGTTTGGTTACATTTGCGTAAGCATAGGTTTCGTAATTTGCGCAAATCAAAGCTAATGCCACGTGCTCATGGTCCTTTTAAGGTATTAGAGAAAATAAATGATAATGCATATAAACTTGAGCTGCCTGCAGATTTTGGGGTTAGTCCCACTTTTAACATTGCAGATTTGAAGCCTTATTTGGGTGAGGAAGATGAGCTTCCGTCGAGGACGACTTCATTTCAAGAAGGGGAGGATGATGAGGACATCAATACCATTGTTACACCCACAATCCCTGCTACTATACATACTGGACCGATTACTAGAGCTCGCGCACGCCAATTAAATTACCAGGTACTTTTGTTTCTTGGTAATGATTCTAATGTTCATGAGAATATGATGCTGCCTAAATTGGATACATTTGTTTTGCTTACAAATGAAGGGCCTAGCTTGGAGAAGGATGAACATTGGAGCAAGAACAAGCATGGAGTTGATGGCATGCGCAAGGGAGACAAGAACAGAGTTTCAAGTGATGATTTCAGGCTTTGAAGCCACCATAATGAGTGCATGAAGCCTTGGACGAAATATACAAGATGCCACTTCATAATTTTCGTCCAGAGGCTATTCTAGGTGCTGTGTCACCTTATTTTGGGCCAGGCCCATGTAATTTCGAAATACTTCAATATAGGCTGTTTTTAGAGTCCGTATGTGTGGGGAAACAAGAGTCAGGGTGGGTTTCGGACCCCTACTCCAAGGGCCACGAAATTCCCCCCTCTTCCTCCATATATATAGCCCCTAGGGCATCGTTTAGACTTTGGGTTTTGTTTAGATTAAAAGTTCACCATAGCCGCAACTTCGCGTACTTCGTTTGTGTTCAACGACCAGACAAAGGCGTCACAGAACCCCGCCTTGATCAATAAAGCTTTCCTCTTATATTCGCAATATCCAGATTGCAATCCTAGTTTCTTGCTTGTTCGTCGTTTGCCTGCAGGAAACAGACCTTCGTGGTCAGGTTGATCGTGCTCCGGCGTGGTCAATAACCTCTCGGAGTTGGTTTAGCGATTGCTAAGGCGCGACGTCCTCGCACATTCATAGTCGGATCGTCAAAGTCGACTTCCTCCAAAACGATAGCCACCATCTTATCGAAAGACGGGACACCTTTGCCTCTATCAAATTGCCAACCCAAACCCTTAGGTCACCCATGCTAGTAACCTCGCCAGGAGCAGAGTATATGGCTAGTCTATGGTGTGATCGGTTACCATTAAGGATTGGTAACTACGTGTTTCCCTCGGACCTAATAGTATTGGAATCGCAAGGACTGGATGTGATATTAGGCATGGATTGGTTATCGAAGTATGAAGGGAACATTGAATGCGCTAGTAAGTCGATTTTGCTTACCACCCCAGAAGGAAGAAGGATCAAGTATGTATCCCGACATGTGCCGAAGAGGACTCAGGTGAATTCTTTATCAGGAGTTGTACAGGAGGAAGTACCAGTGGTGAAGGATTTCCCTGACGTATTTCCAGAGGAGTTGCCAGGCATGCCACCGGATAGAGACATTGAGTTTTTGATTGAGCTTTTGCCAGGCACAGGGCCAATATCTAAGAGACCGTACAGGATGCCCGCAAAAGATTTGGAGGAGATTAAGAAGCAGATTAAGGAGTTACTGGATAAAGGCTATATTCGCCCAAGTTCTTCACCCTGGGGTTCGCCAGTACTTCTAGTGGAGAAGAAGGATGGATCGTTAAGGATGGTTGTTGATTATCGAGGACTGAATGAAGTGACCATAAAAAACAAGTACCCACTGCCGATGATCAATGATTTGTTTGACCGCTTACAAGGAGCTAAGGTATTTTCCAAGATCGATCTGCGGTCAGGATACCATCAGTTGAAGATTCGAGAGCAGGATATACCTAAGACGGCTTTTACCACTAGGTATGGGCTGTATGAGTATACTGTTCTGTCATTTGGTCTGACTAACGCACCTGCCTATTTCATGAACTTGATGAACAAGGTGTTTATGGAGTTTTTGGATAAGTTTGTCATACTGTTCATTGATGACATTTTGGTCTACTCAAAGAACAAAGAGGAGCATAAGGAACATTTGCGTTTGGTACTTGAGAAGCTCAGAGAACATCAGTTATACGCCAAGTTCAGCAAATGTGAGTTTTGGTTGAAGGAAGTTGGATTCCTCGGACATGTTATATCCGGAGAAGGAATAGCAGTAGACCCCACCAAAGTTGACACTG
Source organism: Aegilops tauschii subsp. strangulata (assembly GCF_002575655.3). Classification (NCBI taxonomy): domain Eukaryota; kingdom Viridiplantae; phylum Streptophyta; class Magnoliopsida; order Poales; family Poaceae; genus Aegilops; species Aegilops tauschii. The sequence continues at coordinate 344,612,416 of NC_053041.3, forward strand.
TAACAAACTGGGAATCACCCACGTCAGTTGGAGAGATCCGGAGTTTTCTTGGACTCGCAGGATACTACCGGAGGTTCATTGAGAATTTCTCGAGGATTGCTAAGCCCATGACGGAGCTGTTGAAGAAGGACACCTAGTTCAACTGGACTGAGGAATGTGAAGCTAGTTTCGAGGAGTTGAAGAAACGTTTGGTTACATCACCAGTGTTGATTCTGCCAGATCAGCGCAAGGATTATGAAGTATACTGCGATGCTTCTCGTCGAGGACTTGGAGCAGTGCTTATGCAGGAAGGAAGAGTTGTTTCATATGCTTCACGACAGCTTAAACCCCATGAGATGAATTACGCTACGCATGTTTGGAGTTAGCAGCCGTAGTACATGCGTTGAAGACATGGAGACATTTTCTTATCGGAAACCACTGTGAGGTGTACACGGATCACAAGAGTTTGAAATACATCTTCACGCAGAAGGAGTTCAATCTCAGGCAAAGGAGATGGTTGGAGCTCATAAAGGATTATGATATGAGATTGCATTATCACCCCGGAAAGGCTAACGTAGTAGCAGATGCATTGAGCCACAAGATCCATGTCAACACACTCATGACCGGAGAGTTACCGAAGGAATTAGCCGAGGATCTTCGCGAGCTATGTTTGGAAATAGTTCCGAGAGGCTATGTTGCAGCATTGGAGATACAGTCTACTCTGATGGATAAGATCAGAGAAGCTCAGAAGGCAGACAAGGAGATTGCCGGAATAAAGGAAAAGATGAGCAAAGGAAAAGCTAAGGGATTTCATGAGGACGAGCACGATACCTTATGGTTTGAGGACTGCGTTTATGTGCCTAATGACCCGGAGATCAGGAAGTTGATTCTGCAGGAGGCTCATGACTCGCCGTATTTGATTCACCCAGGAAATACCAAGATGTATTTGGATTTGAAGGATACTTTCTGGTGGACCGGAATGAAGAAGGATATTGCGGAGTATGTAGCAGTTTGTGATGTATGTCAGAGAGTGAAGGCCGAGCATCAGAAGCCAGCAGGATTGCTACAGCCATTGCCGATACCCGAATGGAAGTGGGATAAGCTAGGCATGGATTTTATCACAGGATTGCCCAAGACTCGTTCAGGCTATGACTCAATATGGGTTGTAGTCGATCGTTTGACGAAAGTGGCTCATTTCATCCCAGTGAAGACCACTTACACCAGTGCTAAGTTGGCAAAGATATACATGACCAGGATCGTATGTCTGCATGGAGTTCCGAGGACCATTGTATCAGATAGAGGAACCCAGTTTATTTCAAAGTTTTGGAATCAGTTGCACGAAACTTTGGGTACCAGGCTAGAGTTCAGTACAGCCTTTCATCCACAGACAGATGGACAGATCGAAAGAGTCAATCAGATTTTGGAGGACATGCTGAGAGCTTGTGCGCTAGATTATGGATCCAGTTGGGATGACAATTTGCCGTATGCAGAGTTTTCTTATAACAACAGTTATCAATCCAGCTTGAAGATGGCCCCTTTCGAAGCTTTGTACGGAAGGAGGTGTAGAACACCATTGTTATGGGACGAAGTTGGAGACCGCCAGTTGTTTGGACCAGCCTTGATTAAAGAATCTGAACAGAAGGTGAAGTTGATTCGCGATAGGCTCAAGGTAGCCTAGTCCAGGCAGAAGAGCTATGCGGATTCAAAACGTAAGGAGACAGTTTATGAAGCCGGAGACCGAGTTTATCTTCGAGTATCTCCACTTCGAGGAGTTAAGCGCTTTGGAGTTAAGGGAAAGTTAGCGCCACGATTTGTAGGACCATACAAAGTTTTAGAGCGTATGGGAGAAGTTGCCTACAAGTTGGAATTACCCGAAGGATTGTCAGGAGTTCACGATGTGTTCCACATTTCCCAGTTGAAGAAGTGCCACGCAGAGATGGCTGATATACCACTGAGAGATACAGTACCACTGGAAGCAATTCAGTTGGATAGTGATTTGACTTATGAGGAGAAACCAGTCAAGATTCTCGAATATGCCAGTCGAGTCACGCGCAGCAAGGTTATCAAGTTTTGCAAAGTTCAGTGGAGCCACCATGATGTAGGGCGGAACCCTAGATGGCCGATCTTTCACGAAAGGAGCGGATCCCTACGAAGGACGTGATGAACACGAGGGGAAACACGAGGGAAACACGAGGGGGAACACGAGAGAAATCACTCAACCAACAACAATAGATCACACATGCGCTAGATCGATGAACACAAAGGTAAGATACAAGATCCAAGTCTAACAAAGGACGATACAAAGGGTAACCGGTTCTTCTCCGTGCGGAGGTCTTGATGGGGGTCTTCTCCGTGAGGAGGTCTTGAATCCAAGGTGGATCGTCTCCGTAGAGGGGCTGCGGTCTCTCTCGTGGAGTAGATCCGATATGGATGAGCAAAGCTCTATCTCTAAATGAGCTAAACCAATGCTAACCCTAGAAAGATGGAGGAGAAAGAGTATATATAGTCTAGGGGTCGAAGGGGTACACGGGCCTTGGCCCTTACTGTGCGCAGACAGGGGTGGCTGGATGTCCGGGCGATGGGCCGGATGTCCGGGGCTTCAGGAGGGGCCGGATGTTCGGGCTGGGGGCCGGATGTCCGGGCTGGAGGGTAAAACTTCTGGATGTCTTCTGTCGTCGATGCCGGATTTCCGGGGGAAGGGCCGAATGTCCGGGCTTTGGCGAGGCGCCGGATGTCCGGGGCTGGCGCCGGATGTCCGGCCGCTGATGTTGTTGGCCGTCTGTTGGTGCAGCTGCTTGGCGGCTGCACAGGCGCCGGATGTCCGGCCGTTGGCCCGGATGTCCGCCCGATGTAGCTTCAGCAGCTCCGTCGTCTTCCGTCGTCGCTTCCAGGCCTCCCTCGCGGATGGTGTAGTTGTACCTTGGCGCTTGCACTCCTCCTCGTCGTCCGTAGTGTTCCGACAATACCTATGCATGCACACGAGTGGAGTGTCAAGTAGTATACCATCCTCGAAGGGGTCAAGTGAGCACGTGTAAAGGAGATGATTCACCTTTGCGTATGTGAAGTAGATGTCGCACGTGTCACTCGCCGAATGGACTCTTGACATGGTGATGTCCATAGGATGCTCCGCATCATCTCCCCTCCCTTGGGAAAGATCCGACCTCGGATCGAAAACCAAATCACCATGGAAAAGAGATGGCTTCGCCATGTAGAAGTGGACGTTCACCAAGTACGTGTCATCTTGAAGCTCGAAATGGGCACTCTCCAATGTCGCACCGTCTTGTGATTCCTTCAAAAGGAGTAAGGACAACAAACACTTGGAAAAACAAATGTGGTTAGCGTTAGTGCAAAACCAAGCATTCAAGAGGTGATTCACCAAACAAGTGTCGTCATCATGCAAAGCATATGGTGTGACAAAGGATTGAGACATGGCATGTAAGTATATCAATCGAGCACAAGGAAAGATATCATGGGGGCAAGCATGTAAATTGGAGGTAGAGATGCAAATATGTGTGTCAAGAGAATAAGCATCTACCTCAGGTTCATAGCAAGCATGGGCAAAGCGCTCAATGAAAGGTCTATGGTAGGCATAGGAATCATTCACGACACCTAAGAAGATGAGATGTCTAAACACATGGGTTAAGTGCAAGACAATCCAAGCATAATGTGCATAGGGTGTAGTGAACATAGTGTGCCACTCAACATAATAGAAAGAGCAATTGTTCATCATGTGTGAGGCAATCAAGTCAATCATGTGACAAGCAATGGGACATGGCATATATGAAGGGATGACATTGTTGCAACCAAACATATGAGAGGAGCAAGTAATCCAAGAATTGGATGCAACACACAAGGCATATATATCATGATGCATGAGACGGTGAAAATGACAAGTCGAAGCAAGATCTCTATCAAGTGTGCAATCAAGTGGTCCAAGATGAACAATAAGTCTCATGGTGCAAGCAACACAAGTAGTATGATCCGCAATATCCATGCTCAAGAAAGATGTCACCTTGATGGCGTGTCCTTGTGCATTCTTCACAATGCCGAAGTGGTAGGAAAGGTGGCGTAGAAACGAGTCGTGGTCGAATGTATGAGGCTCGCTCTCAAGAGCTCGAATGGTCAACTCACGTGAAGCGGAAGTCGACACAAAGTCCAAGTATCCTACACATGCACACAACAAAACAAAGAACGTATGCGCATGGTAGATAAACACATCATCCATCATGATGGTTTTCTTCTCTTGCACATAGCCATTAGAAACACAAGTGCATGAATAATATGATGCAATAATGGCTATATTCATGGCACGAGGAATATGGTGCAAAGAGGTAAGGCAAGCATGCTTCACAAGAAATATGTCAAAATCTCTAAATATATGTGAGAATGCTATGGGGGCAAACTCATTATCAAGACTAAGGGCATTGTTGCACTCAATACATGTCAAATCATCTATCATGATAGAGGCAATATATGGAGAGATATGACAAGAAGCAATAACAATCATGTGCAAAGCATGTAGGTGGTTGTGATAGAGGCAAAGGTGTCCCGTCTTTCGATGAGATGATGAATATCGCTTTGATGGAAGTCGACTTTGACGATCCGACTACGAACGTGCGAGGACGTCGCGCCTTAGCAATCGCTAAACCAACTCCGAGAGGTTATCGACCACGCCGGAGCACGATCAACCTGACCACGAGGGTCTGTTTCCTGCGAGCAAACGAAGAACAGGCAAGAAACTGAGATTGCAATCTGGATATTGCGAATATAAGATGAAAGCTTTATTGATCAAGGTGGGGTTCTGTGACGCCTTTGTCTGGTCGCTGAACACAAACGAAGTACGCGAAGTTGCAGCTATGGCGAACTTTTAATCTAAACAAAACCCCAAAGTCTAAACGATGCCCTAAGGGCTGTATATATGGAGGAAGAGGGGGGGAATTTCGTGGCCCTTGAGGAAGGGGTCCGAAACCAACCCTATCTCTTGTTTCCCCACACATACGGACTCTAAAAACAGCCTATACTTATGTATTTCGAAATTACATGGGCCTGGCCCAATAATAAGGTGACGCAGCACCTAGAATAGCCTCTGGACGAAAGTTATGAAGTAGCATCTTGTATATTTCGTCCAAGGCTTCATGCACGCATTATGGTGGCTTCAACGTCCTGAAATCATCACTTGTAACTCCGTTCTTGTTCCCCATGCGCATGCCATCATCTCCATGCTTGTTCTTGCTCCAATGTTCATCCTTCTCAAAGCTAGGCCCTTCATTTGTAAGCAAAACAAATGTATCCAATTTAGGCAGCATCATATTCTCATGAACATTAGAATCATTAGCAAGAAACGAAAGTACCTGGTAATTTAATTGGCGTGCGCGAGCTCTAGTAATTGGTCCAGTATGTATAGCAGCAGGGCCTGTGGGTGTAATAATTGTATTGATGTCCTCATCAGGTTGTCATCAACCGAATGAAATGAGCAAGTATCAATCATTGGTGATGCAACAAGGCAAGCAATAGTAATCAAGTCGTGCAAACTAGTGGAGCGAAGATGCAACACACTAGAGGGAATCATGGCAATCATGTCATGTGAGTAAAGAATAGGCATAGGCAATGTACATGACATATTGCAAGCACGAACACAAATCAAGATCATAGTATCATCATAGGCATGGGGCACAAAGCAATCATGGCAATAACAAACAATATCTCCACCACGCTTGCAAATACATACAAGTACTAGAATCAATCATCATGTGTAATGCAAAGCATGGGTCAGAAATGGATGGCAAAGGCATAGTAATGGGCATATCATGCAAAGTGAACATGGCAAGATGGGCAAAGGATATATAATGGACAACAACCCATAACCATGTGAGGGCCATGTAAAAGAAATGCGCGAAGTGTTTGCGCGAAGTGAGCGGTGGGAAAGGCAATCCATGGGATCCCAAGTCATCATTGCTCTCTAGAGCTCATTTTGTCAACTCGTGGGATTGCGAGGTTGGCAAGTAGTCATGGGTACCTAGACAAAAGGGACACAAACCAAAGAAATTGTGCGCGTGGTAAATGTACACATCATCCATCATGATGTGTATGTGCAAGTGAGTGTTAGCACAAGATAAGCATCGCTCAAAGAAATTTGATGCATGGTATAAGAACATGTCATCCATCATGAAAGAATAGTTGTTATGTATGACACGATGGGGATGCAAATTGAGCATACTAGTATATGGCACAACAATATCATTATGATTCATGGGGAGCATATTGTGCACATAATTATTGGGATCATGCAATGGATAGGATGGATCAAAATCTCCTAAAATGTATGAGGAAACTATGGGGGTCTCCTCATGAGCAATATTGTAATCATATGGAGAAAATGGACAACATCCACAACAATGCATATCCGAAGCTAGGTGGTCATGGCATGGCATATGAGATAAATGATGCAAAAGGAGCATGTCAATATCATCACAAGAAAAATAAATGCCAATAACCATGGGCTTGTCATCTATGCCATATGTGCAAATTGGGTTAATTTTAATGGCATATGCATAGTCACTACGAAGAGATTGCAAATATGACATATGATTGATTTCATGCATAGCATATGACAAGTCAAGCGGATTGTCAAACATGATGTGACCTAAAGAATTGTCACAAGAAATCCTATGTAACATGGCATCACAACTAATAGACTCCACATGGCAATCATCATACTCATCATAAATGGGTAAATCATCCCATGGGGAAATCTCACTAGCATGAAGCAAGGTAATAGGTGGATCAACATCATGCAAGCAATCAATGTCAAGAATGTCCACTAGTGGGACTAGAGCATCACCGTCACCTATGTTACCTTTGTCATTCCAATCAAGTGGTGTAGGTGAGGTGGGAAAGACCAAATGGTGGTCATCTTCATCTTGATGGAACCATGTGGGGGGTGCATCATATTCCACCATGGCCATCGTCATGTCCATAGGAAGGACGAAGTCATCGTGAATCGGCGCGTCATCATAAATGAGACCTAGCACCAAATGAGAAGACACAATAGAGGTAGAGGTTAAGTCGTTAGAAATCGAAGTGGCCTCACTCACTCTATGTGGTGGTTCACTCACTCCCTCAAAGTAGGTGCACTCAATCGCATGTATGGTGGAGTCACTTATCTCACTCAAGTGGTGGGGGTTGTGGCTCTCCTCACATGGGAATTGGGGCAACACATCGGATATGGGGCTAGTGGTGAAGTCACTCTGATGTAGGGTGGAACCCTAGATGGCCGATCTTTCACGAAAGGAGCGGATCCCTACGAAGAACGTGATGAACACGAGGGGAAACACGAGGGAAACACGAGGGGAACACGAGAGAAATCACTCAACCAACAAGAATAGATCACACATGCGCTAGATCGATGAACACAAAGGTAAGATACAAGATCCAAGTCCAACAAAGGACGATACAAAGGGTAACCGGTTCTTCTCCGTGAGGAGGTCTTGATGGGGGTCTTCTCCGTGAGGAGGTCTTGAATCCAAGGTGGATCGTCTCCGTAGAGGGGCCGCGGTCTCTCTCGTGGAGTAGATCCGATATGGATGAGCAAAGCTCTATCTCTAAATGAGCTAAACCAATGCTAACCCTAACTAGGAGGAGGTGGGGGAGTATATATAGTCTAAGGGACGAAGGGGTACATGGGCCTCGGCCCAGATGCGCTGCACGCAGGCAGAGGGGGCCGGATGTCCGGGCCTTCCCGAGACGCCGGATGTCCGGGCGTTGGGGCTGGATGTCCGGGCTGGCAGGGTCCAGCTTCTGTGATGGGGCGCCGGATTTTCGGGAGCTGGGCCGGATGTCCGGCGGCTCGCGACGGGCCGGACGTCCGGGCTTGGGGGCCGGATGTCCGGGCTGACTTGGTTGAGCTTCGGGTGTCTTCTGTGATGGGCGCCGGATTTCCGGGGGTCAGGCCGGATGTCCGGGCTGGGGCCGGATGTCTGGGGCCTGTAGCAGCTGTGTCTTCTTCCTTCTCCTTCCTTTGCTTCCGCGCACGCTTGGCCTTGGTCATTGGGTTCTCCATGGTCTCCTCGGGTGTACCTGAGTATGAACAAGGTCCGCGCTTGAAGTAGCATCCATGTCTTGCATGCGGAAAGGGAAGATTCGGAAAGGAGCGAGTTCACCTTAGGTCCAATGGCGTAGGCTCGAGTGTACATGGGGATGATCGTCGGATGCTCCGCATCATTTCCCCTCCCTTGGGAAAGATCCGACCTCGGATCGAAATCCTCATCACCATGGAAACGGTTGTCGTGGACGGACTTGTAATTGGACGGAGTGGAAGTCATGGCGCAATCCAAGTACTCCAAGGTGTCTCCGGAGTGGTATACATGCAAAGAGAGCAAACACAAATCACCTATGTTACCTTTGGAGCATCGCTCATGTGTTGTAGGTGAGGTGTCGAAGATCCACTCGTAGTCATATTCATCTTGATGGAACCATGTGGGGGGTGCATCATCGTCCACCATGGCCATCGTCGTCTCCATTGGAGGTATGGACTCGTCGATGATAGGCATGTCTTCATGTAGGAGACCTAGCACCAAATAAGAAAACACACTCGGAGTAGAGGTTAAGTCATTAGAAATCATAGTGGCCACACGTGTCGTGTCAACTACCTCACTCACTAAGTGTTGTGGCTCACTCACTCTCTCAAGGATGCGTTCACTCGTATGGTTGGTGGAGTCACTCAAATGGCTCTCAACCTCACATAGGATGTGTGGCATGCTCTCAAGTGTGGGGCTAGTGGTGGTCACACTCATCCTCTCATAGGAAATGCGCTCAATGTCACATATGGTGGAGTCACTCATATCACTCATGGTGGGGTGGCTCTCCTCACATGGCAATTGGGTCATCTCATGATATGTGGGTGTCGGAGAGATGTTGGTGCAAATGTCTCCATGCTCAACTCCTATCGCCGCCTTGGTTGAAGGGATAGTCCCATGCTCAACCTTCTTGTCGCCGTCTTGTTGTTGGAGGCCCATATGATGTGGCACCTCGTAGCTCGTCTCCATGACCGAAGGGAATTTCCCATGCTCGGCCATCTTCCTTGAGGGGCTTCCGAAGATGGAAGTGTCGCCCTCGCTCGTAGGTGGTCGCCTTGGACTTGATGAAGTCGTTGTAGGTGTACTCGTGGGAAGTAGGCGAAGATGCCGTACGTCCAAAGGCGAAGATGCCTTGAGAACACTTGGCGAAGATGCCGAAGTGGTTGGTGTAGCCGTAGCTCCGTCTTGGTGGTGCTCGTCTCGCGGTCTTCTCTTATGCTCATGAAGCTTGGACTTGTACGTTTGCGCTTGTGGAGCATCTTCATGATGATGGTGTCGTTGTCGTGCTTGAGCTCGTAGTAGATGTCGTTCGTCGTCGTCGTGCACATGTTGCTTGGAGGTGTCTTGCGCTTCATGACGATGTTGGCGATGGTCGCCATGGAGATGTGGACGTGGACGACTTGCCCTTGCATCTTGTTTGCGCTCCGAAGATGATCGACTTGCTCGCCGCCGCCTTGAGGATGATGAAGGGGAAGAAGACATGTAGTCGGCCACCATGTCGCGTAGTTGATCCTTTAGCTCGCCCAACTTGGTGTCGATGTAGTCCCTTTTCCTTGCTTCGGAGTGGTGTATGTCGATGGCGAGGTTGTCGAGGCACTCTCGCAAGGTAGATTGTGTGCCTTGCATTTGTCGTTGTAGATCGAAGATGGACGCTTTGGTGATGTAGTTGTTCATGCCGTCGTTGTTGTCGAAGACCGGAGATGAAATGTCGTGCCTATCCATCACAAGACTCGAGCAAATATGAGTGGGAGAAAGAGAAGAAATTATACCAAATGTACCTTGACCGATGTTGAAAATAGATCAATGATCACTCAATGATGTAACAAGGAAATAGCACAATTGGTACCAATTCTTGTCGGTTTCTCACACCTACACAAGTAAGGCTTATAGTGGAGCTCGGTGAGGATAGTGGCACAAAAATTTGATGCAAAATGTTAGCAAGAGTCAATAATGTTGAAAGAGATTCACAAATTCGCAAGTGAAACAAGTAGACCAATAGCAAAGAATGGCACACGGAAACACACACACGGATAGATAAATGGGGTCGTGCAACCAAGGAATGAGCACAAAATGTGGAGTCCACGGAAAACGCTCGTGTTGCACAACTCAAGAGAGACGCTAGCACGATTGCTCAATAAGCGGATACGACACTTGTGCACAACCTATGATATGCAAAATGGATAAACTTTCTATCCCAAGTATGCTATGTATGTATGGTTCCCGGTGTTCGCTCAAGATGATCCAAGATGATCGGATATGACAATCTTATATGCAATGTGGTATGATGCTATGGCACTTGCTTACAAGCTTCTTTGCTCTCCTCTTTTGCTTAAAAGCTTATTCTTTTTTTTGTATGGCCACTTTGCAAAATGCACAAACCAAGATAGCAATTGTGTATATGCGGGAACAATCTTGTGACACAAGGGATGATATGATACCAATATGATATGGTATGTATGCAATGGAAGGTATAGATCACTAATGTGCACAAGTAACGTTGTCGGCAATACTCAAATGGCTAGTCTCGATAGGCAAGTGACGCAAAATGGGCTAGGGGTTAACAATGCAATGTGCAAGGGAATATACAATGGAGGGATACCACGATACCAAGATGATATGGAGGTTACCGTCCGAGGCGATGATGAGTGGCGGTGATCTTGATGGAGACACCAAGATGATGGATACTTGTCCCTAAGTAGCCGAAACACCTTAGGAAACGGAAAAACCGCGAACTCAAAATCTCAAATGTCAAATGTCAAATGGTGGTAGCAGGGTGTGGAGGTGGTTGCGGAAGCTCAATGGGATTGCGAAAATGCAATGATTGGTTTTGGGACGCAATGCGAAAGTGGAGGGTAAGGTGGTGAACTATACACGGTGTCGGAATTGGAAGCACGGTCCCTAAGTAGCCGACACACCTTAGGAGACGCAACTCACAACACAAACAAAATTGGGTTAAGTTAGGTTGGCGGAAGTGTATGGTGGGTAAGCCTATGCGGAAGTTATGGTGGTGGTTGATGAAGAAGCAACCATCCCTAAGTAGCCTAAACACCTTAGGAGACTCGGATCACAACTCAAACAACCACAAATGCTATGGGGAACAAAATTGGTGAGGTTGCGGAAGTCGGTGGTGGTTATGCGGAAGTTATGGTGGAAGCCCTAGCAAAGATGCCAAAGTGCCAAAAATTTGAGGGAGTCAAATTGATGAGGACATCAATACCATTGTTACACCCACAGCACCTGCTGCTATACATAGTGGACCAATTACTAGAGCTCGCGCACGCCAATTAAATTACCAGGTACTTTCGTTTCTTGGTAATGATTCTGATGTTCATGAGAATATGATGCTGCCTAAATTGGATACATTTGTTTTGCTTACAAATGAAGGGCCTAGCTTTGAGAAGGATGAACATTGGAGCAAGAACAAGCATGGAGATGATGGCATGCGCATGGGGAACAAGAACGGACTTACAAGTGATGATTTCAGGACGTTGAAGCCACCATAATGCGTGCATGAAGCCTTGGACGAAATATACAAGATGCTACTTCATAACTTTCGTCCAGAGGCTATTCTAGGTGATGTGTCACCTTATTATTGGGCCAGGCCCATGTAATTTCGAAATACTTGAGATTAGGCTGTTTTTAGAGTCCGTATGTGTGGGGAAACAAGAGATAGGGTTGGTTTGGGACCCCTTCCCCAAGGGCCACGAAATTCCCCCCTCTTCCTCCATATATACAGCCCTTAGGGCGTCGTTTAGACTTTGGGTTTTGTTTAGATTAAAAGTTCGCCATAGCTGCAACTTCGCGTACTTCGTTTGTGTTCAACGACCAAACAAAGGCGTCACAGAACCCCACCTTGATCAATAAAGCTTTCATCTTATATTCGCAATATCCAGATTGCAATCTCAGTTGCTTGCTTGTTCTTTGTTTGCTCGCAGGAAACAGACCCTCATGGTCAGGTTGATCGTGCTCTGGCGTGCTCAATAACCTCTCGGAGTTGGTTTAGCGATTGCTAAGGCGCGACGTCATCGCACGTTCGTAGTCGGATCGTCAAAGTTGACTTCCACCAAAGCGATATCCATCATCTCATCGAAAGATGGGACACCTTTGCCTCTATCAAGTGGTATCAGATTTCCAGGTTGCTCCGTGAGATTTTACAGTTTTTTGTAGTTTAGATCGAGTTTGTTCTTCATACCTATAGTCCACGAAAAAGCCCAAAAAATTTTAGGGTTAGTTCATCCTATCCGAACCAATCTGAGCCTTTGCATAATCTTTTCTGTGTTTGCTTTGTTGAATTTGCGGTTGCATCGTCGTATCAAGTTGCTGGTCTTAGCGCCTAGTCCTTTAGAGTTTCGAGTTTTGTTCACAGGTTGTCACGTCGCCGCTGCCATATATCACCACCGAATCATCATCATCGCTGCTGCCATATACCACCACCACACCAACTTCATCGTCGCTGCCATATACCACCACCACATATTCACCGCCAATCCGAGTCCATATACGCCACCACATATCCGCCGCCATCACGCCAATCCGAGTACACCTGCAACATATATCCGCCACCAGTCCGAGTTCCACCAGATTCATCTCCGCCACCAGTCCAAGTCCAGTATTTTGTTACTCTGTTTTGGATTTCCAGATCAAGCCATACTCCGAGTCGTGACAGAGAAGGACTCCCAAACTTTTGTGTTACCCGCAGTAGAAAAATAGTTCCAGTTTCAAAAAAAATAAGTCTGGAAAATTCTGGCTAGGCAGTTAGACCATTTGTAGACTTTTTCGAGAAAAAAAAATTGCGGAGCAAAAAAAAAAGAGGAAAAAAGTGCAAAAAAAGTTTCAGAGTGTGCTCCTCCCTTGTTTACGTGCAGCGCCGTGGTTTTGTTAGTGTTCTAGGCTTGCGTCTCTAGCACGGTCTAGCCTAGGACCAGCACAGTACCGTCGTTGAGCGTTTATTCAACTTTGCATATCTGAATTGATTATTGCTAACCCTTTTTGCTACCATATTATAAGCCTTCCCAGCTCCACATACATCTACGTCGAGCGTTTGACTCTCCCTGGTAATCGCTCTATCCAAGCTTTGAGAGTTTTTACTACAACGGTTGCCGATCACCACCTACTGCTGGGTAAGAACTGGTAAGAATTTGAGATTCGCTTGAAGGATTTGTGACACACCACCATCACCACCACTTCCTAGTAGTCTGTAGGATCATATTCTTTTGTGTTTCTATTGCTGCTAACCATGGCAGGATCACAAGCCGATGAGACTGATTGGGAGAACATGACGAACAAGGGGTTGCATGATAAATTTCAGCAAATGATGAGTGGCCAGGTGGGAGATGTGCTAAACAGATTTGAAGAGGCTATGGAGAAGATAGATGCCGTGGAGAAGTCGTTTGAGACAAAGCTGGATAACAGGTTTAATGAATTGCTCAAGCGTCTTCCCCAACCACCACCGGCTGCACCTGTCGCACCTCTACAACAACAACAACCACATCTCCAACGCCGCCTTCCAAATCAAGTGGGACAAGCACAACGCGTTCCAATTGAGACTGGTCAAAATTCGGGTGCCGCTGCACCTACTGTTGATGCTTCTTTGGCTCCTGCTACTGCGGCGGCTGAGGAGGATGACGATTATGCGGGCGATTATGAGGATGAGGTTGATCAAAATCAGAACTACGTGCAGCCACCAGCACCACCTCTAGCAGGTCGACCTTAGGTATATATTCGCAACGGTAGGTCTGCACCACCACCTCAGGTACGAGATCATGACCATGTTCCTAAACTGAAATTGAATATTCCACCGTTTGAGGGTAGATACATTCCTGATGTATATCTTACTTGGGAGTTAGAAACTGAACAACGTTTTACATGTTTACAATATCCCGAGGAGAGACGGGTTGCTGCTGCTGTTTGTGCTTTCACTAGCTTTGCATGTGTTTGGTGGTTTGAACATTGTAGATTATATCCTGTTCCAGCTACTTGGGCTGCTTTGAAAACTGCTATGCGTACTCGTTGGGTTCCACCATATTATCAACGTGAATTACTTCAAAAATTGCAGCGCTTAAGACAAGGGAAAAATTCTGTAGAAGAATATTATCAGGAATTACAAACTGGCATGATTAGATGTGGTATTGTTGAGGAGAATGAAGCTATGCTTGCACGTTTTATGGGTGGATTAAATAAAGAGATTCACACCATTCTAGAGTATAAGGATTATAATAATATCACTCGTTTATTCCATCTTGCTTGTAAAGCTGAACGTGAAGTGCAGGATCGACAAGCATTGGCGCGAACTAACTTTTCTGCAGGTCGACCTTCATCATGGACACCGCGTGCATCTTCTACTTCCACTGCACCAGCACCTCCATCAGGTTCCACCTCCAGCCGTGATACAAGAAAGCAGGCACAACCACCACTATCTGCCAAGAGCGCACCTGCCGGGCCTGCACAGAGCTCTTCTTCTTCCATGGCATCAACAGGGCTCCTTTACTCCAACTTCCTGATTTTAATAAGACTTTTGAGCTTGAATGTGATGCTAGTGGAATTGGATTAGGAGGTGTGTTATTACAAGATGGTAAACCTGTTGCATACTTTTCTAAAAAAATGAGTGGGCCTAGTCTGAATTATTCTACTTATGATAAAGAACTATATGCTCTTGTTCGGACTTTAGAAACATGGCAACATTATTTATGGCCCAAAGAATTTGTTATACATTCTGATCATGAATCTTTGAAACATATTAAAAGTCAAGCTAAACTGAATCGTAGACATGCTAAATGGGCTGAATTCATTGAAACTTTCCCTTATGTCATTAAACACAAGAAGGGTAAAGAAAATATTATTGCTGATGCATTGTCTCGTCGCTATACTATGCTGTCACAACTTGACTTCAAAATATTTGGTTTGGAGACCATCAAAGATCAATATGTGCATGATGCTGATTTTAAAGATGTTTTGCAGAATTGTAAAGAAGGAAGAACCTGGAACAAGTTTGTCGTTAATGATGGATTTGTGTTCCGTGCTAACAAGCTATGCATTACAGCTAGCTCTCTTCATCTTTTGTTGTTGCAGGAGGCGCATGGAGGAGGATTAATGGGACACTTTGGCGTGAAGAAGACGAAGGACGTACTTGCTACACATTTCTTTTGGCCAAAGATGAGACGGGATGTTGAGCGTTTTGTTGCTCGCTGCACTACATGTCAAAAAGCTAAGTCATGACTCAATCCTCATGGTTTATATATGCCTTTGCCTGTACCTAGTGTTCCTTGGGAGGATATATCTATGGACTTTGTTTTAGGTTTACCTCAAACAAAGAAGGGCAGGGATAGCATATTTGTTGTCGTGGATAGATTCTCAAAAATGGCACACTTTATACCCTGTCATAAAAGCGATGATGCTGTTAATGTTGCTGATTTGTTCTTCCGTGAAATTATTCGTTTACATGGTGTGCCAAATACTATTGTTTCAGATCATGATACTAAATTTCTTAGCCACTTTTAGAGATGTTTATGGGCTAAGTTGGGGACTAAACTGCTTTTGAGTACTACTTGTCACCCCCAAACTGATGGACAAACTGAAGTAGTCAATAGAACATTGTCTAGTATGCTTAGGGCTGTTTTGAAGAATAATAAGAAAATGCTTGCCTCATATTGAGTTTGCTTATAATCGTTCATTGCATTCTACTACTAAGATGTGCCCTTTTGAAATTGTGTATGGTTTCCTACCTCGTGCACCAATTGATTTGTTGCCTCTTCCATCTTCGGAGAAGGTTAATTTTGATGCTAAACAACGTGCTGAATTGATCTTAAAAATGCATGAGTTAACTAAGGAAAACATTGAGCGTATGAATGCTAAATATAAACTTGCTGGAGATAAGGGTAGAAAACATGTTGTGTTTGCACCTGGAGATCTTGTTTGGTTACATTTGCGTCAGGATAGATTTCCTGATTTGCGCAAATCAAAGCTAATGCCACGTGCTGATGGTCCTTTTAAGGTGTTAGAGAAAATAAATGATAATGCATATAAACTTGAGCTGCCTACAGATTTTGGGGTTAGTCCCACTTTTAACATTGCAGATTTGAAGCCTTATTTGGGTGAGGGAGATGAGCTTCCATCGAGGACGACTTCATTTCAAGAAGGGGAGGATGATGAGGACATCAATACCATTGTTACACCCACAGCCCCTGCTGCTATACATACTGGACCAATTATTAGAGCTCGCGCACGCCAATTAAATTACCAGGTACTTTCGTTTCTTGGTAATGATTCTAATGTTCATGAGAATATGATGCTGCCTAAATTGGATACATTTGTTTTGCTTACAAATGAAGGGCCTAGCTTTGAGAAGGATGAACATTGGAGCAAGAACAAGCGTGGAGATGATGGCATGCGCATGGGGAACAAGAACGGAGTTACAAGTGATGATTTCAGGATGTTGAAGCCACCATAATGCGTGCATGAAGCCTTGGATGAAATATACAAGATGCTACTTCATAACTTTCGTCCAGAGGCCATTCTAGGTGCTGCGTCACCTTATTATTGGGCCAGGCCCATGTAATTTCGAAATACTTGAGTATAGGCTGTTTTTAGAGTCCGTATGTGTGGGGAAACAAGAGATAGGGTTGGTTTCGGACCCCTTCCCCAAGGGCCACGAAATTCCCCCCTCTTCCTCCATATATACAGCCCTTAGGGCGTCGTTTAGACTTTGGGTTTTGTTTAGATTAAAATTTCGCCATAGCTGCAACTTCGCGTACTTCGTTTGTGTTCAACGACCAGACAAAGGCGTCACAGAACCCCGCCTTGATCAATAAAGCTTTCATCTTATATTCACAATATCCAGATTGCAATCTCAGTTTCTTGCTTGTTCTTCGTTTGCTCGCAGGAAACAGACCCTCGTGGTCAGGTTCATCGTGCTCCGGCGTGGTCAATAATCTCTCGGAGTTGGCTTAGCGATTGCTAAGGCGCGACGTCATCGCACGTTCGTAGTCGGATTGTCAAAGTCGACTTCCACCAAAGCGATATCCATCATCTCATTGAAAGACGGGACACCTTTGCCTCTATCACAAATGGTGATGGGACCTATCTAGAGCGATAGAGGATGTCAATAGCTACTCAACGAGCTAAAGAACGCGAAAATCGCACTCCGGATGTGGAAGTTATGCACAAAACGGTGAAACGGAAAAGCTGAAATGTACAGGGGTCGGACATCTGGGGCTTTGGCCGGATTTCCGGGACCTGATGTCCAGAACCACGCGCGAAAATGCGCTCCAGGAGCCGGATGTCCGGGCTCCAAATCCGAGGATGAACTCGAGGAACTTGATTTTGGGGCGGAAATTGATGATTTCGAGGGCAAAATTGGAGAGATTCGTGGATGGAAAGTGGGAAAAATTGGGGGAAAGCTAGATCCACTAGTAACAAAGCAAATTCATGGATCAAAATCAACAAAACATCATCAAACCAACAAATCACAAAAAAATTTGGGGCTATTTTTGGTGGGGATTTTCGAAACTGGGGAAGAAACCAACAAAACTAGGCTAGAAACACAACGGGGAGGCTCCGAAATCGTGATCAACGTGGCTCATGATACCAAGATGATGTAGGGCGGAACCCTAGATGGCCGATCTTTCACGAAAGGAGTGGATCCCTACGAAGGACGTGATGAACACGAGGGGAAACACGAGAGAAATCACTCAACCAACAAGAATAGATCACACATGCGCTAGATCGATGAACAGAAAGGTAAGATACAAGATCCAAGTCCAACAAAGGACGATACAAAGGGTAACCGGTTCTTCTCCGTGAGGAGGTCTTGATGGGGGTCTTCTCCGTGAGGAGGTCTTGAATCCAAGGTGGATCGTCTCCGTAGAGGGGCCGCGGTCTCTCGTGGAGTAGATCCGATATGGATGAGCAAAGCTCTATCTCTAAATGAGCTAAACCAATGGTAACCCTAGAAAGATGGAGGAGAAAGAGTATATATAGTCTAGGGGGTCGAAGGGGTACACGGGCCTAGGCCCTTACTGTGCGCAGACAGGGGTGGCCGGATGTCCGGGCGACGGGCCGGATGTCCGGGGCTTCAGGAGGGGCCGGATGTCCGGGCTGGGGGCCGGATGTCCGGGCTGGAGGGTAAAACTTCTGGATGTCTTCTGTCGTCGATGCCGGATTTCCGGGGGAAGGGCCGGATGTCCGGGCTTTGGCGAGGCGCCGGATGTCCGGGGCTGGTGCCGGATGTCCGGCCGGTGATGTTGTTGGTCGTCTGTTGGTGCAGCTCCTTGGCGTCTGCATAGGCGCCGGATGTCGGGCCGCTGTAGCTTCAGCAGCTCCGTCTTCTTCCGTCGTCGCATCCAGGCCTCCCTCGCGGATGGTGTAGTTGTACCTTGGCGCTTGCACTCCTCCTCGTCGTCCGTAGTGTTCTGACAATACCGATGCATGCACACAAGTGGAGTGTCAAGTAGTATACCATCCTCGAAGGGGTCAAGTGAGCACGTGTAAAGGAGATGATTCACCTTTGGGTATGTGAAGTAGATGTCGCACGTGTCACTCGCCGAATGGACTCTTGACATGGTGATGTCCATAGGATGCTCCGCATCACACCATACTAAGGATGAAGCCACCTGGGAGCGAGAGGAAGATCTACGGAAGGACCACCCTCACCTATTTTCTAGCCAACCCGAATCTCGAGGGCGAGATTCATCTTAAGGGGGGTAGGTTTGTAACATCCCAAATTTTCAATTTGGAATGTTATGCATTAGATCATCATTGCATATCATATTTTATTGCATTTTGGCTAGATCCTAGAAATTCTACGCAACTCAAGGACCCACGGAGAGAGTTGGGGATTTCGTTATTTTCATATTGGAGTTTTCTTGAATTTTGAAAATAGGATCATTTGATTTTATTTATTTTATCATCAATTATTCCAATTTTAAAAAAATAAGAGAGAGGGAATAAAATGACTTTCCCAAAATAAAGGAATATTGAGGATTTAATAAAAAGAATCAAATAAGATTTTATTTTGGAGTTTTTCGCTATTTTATTTGAATTTAGGAAAAATACGCGTTCTTCAAAATTGCATTTAGGCCCCAAATAAATGTTTATCTTGTCCGGCTTGATTTTAGAAGTCGGGGAAAATTTATTTCGGGATTTTTGGAGTCCGTTTAGTATTTCTTCTTATTGGTTTTCTGCGCGAAATTATTTAAAAAAAACGCGAACCGACTTTGGGCCGTGTTCGGCCAGGACTCCGTCTGGCCGGCCCTTTATAAGGCGCCGCCCCGAGCCCGTCAGCCCACCCGAGCCCTGCGCCAACCCTAACCCTAACCGCCGCCGCCGCCGCCCGCCGCCGACCCGCCGGACGCCGCCGCCCCGTCCTGCCGGACCCCGCCGCCGCCCGCCGGACCCTGCTGCCCCACGCCGGAGGTAGCCGCCGCCCCCGCCGCCGGCGGTTTTCCTCGAGAAAACCGTACAGTTTTTCCGCCGGTTTTTCGTTCGGTTTTGTTAAAAAAAACCTAGATCTGTTTTTTCGGTTTCGTTTATTTAGCGGACGTTCGTCCATACGTTCGTTTTAACGAACGGTTTTCTTTTTTTTCGCAGACAGCGAACGTTCGTTCGTTAGCCTGTTCGTCCTTTTTTTCTCGGATTTTCCGCGATTATTTCTGATCGTGATTTCCGATCAGTTTTTCGTTCTAGTATAACTTTTCGCTCGTTTATTGGAATCAGGCGATTCAAGCGCCTAGAGTTTCGTCTCGAAACCCTCTTTCTGTTTAACCAACTCAAACAAGTTTTTGCTACTATAAAATTTGACTTAGGTCCAGATTTGTAAATGAAGCTTGTTTCTTTCGCTGTTTGACTTTCGTTACTTCGTTTGATTTGATTCTTTTTGCAAACCGGAGTTCTTAAGTTGAACTTTCTGGTTAGATCTCTTATTTGAGTTTTACCTGTGCATTAGACGAGTACGTATTGTATGCTTGTTTGTTTGCTGATAGAGGCAAAGGTGTCCCGTCTTTCGATGAGATGATGAATATCGCTTTGATGGAAGTCGACTTTGACGATCCGACTACGAACGTGCGAGGACGTCGCGCCTTAGCAATCGCTAAACCAACTCCGAGAGGTTATCGACCACGCCGGAGCACGATCAACCTGACCACGAGGGTCTGTTTCCTGCGAGCAAACGAAGAACAGGCAAGAAACTGAGATTGCAATCTGGATATTGCGAATATAAGATGAAAGCTTTATTGATCAAGGTGGGGTTCTGTGACGCCTTTGTCTGGTCGCTGAACACAAACGAAGTACGCGAAGTTGCAGCTATGGCGAACTTTTAATCTAAACAAAACCCAAAGTCTAAACGACGCCCTAAGGGCTGTATATATGGAGGAAGAGGGGGGGAATTTCGTGGCCCTTGAGGAAGGGGTCCGAAACCAACCCTATCTCTTGTTTCCCCACACATACGGACTCTAAAAACAGCCTATACTTATGTATTTCGAAATTACATGGGCCTGGCCCAATAATAAGGTGACGCAGCACCTAGAATAGCCTCTGGACGAAAGTTATGAAGTAGCATCTTGTATATTTCGTCCAAGGCTTCATGCACGCATTATGGTGGCTTCAACGTCCTGAAATCATCACTTGTAACTCCGTTCTTGTTCCCCATGCGCATGCCATCATCTCCATGCTTGTTCTTGCTCCAATGTTCATCCTTCTCAAAGCTAGGCCCTTCATTTGTAAGCAAAACAAATGTATCCAATTTAGGCAGCATCATATTCTCATGAACATTAGAATCATTAGCAAGAAACGAAAGTACCTGGTAATTTAATTGGCGTGCGCGAGCTCTAGTAATTGGTCCAGTATGTATAGCAGCAGGGACTGTGGGTGTAATAATTGTATTGATGTCCTCATCATCCTCCCCTTCTTGAAATGAAGTCGTCCTCGACGGAAGCTCATCTTCCTCACCCAAATAAGGCTTCAAATCTGCAATATTAAAAGTGGGACTAACCCCAAAATCTGCAGGCAGCTCAAGTTTATATGCATTATCATTTATTTTCTGTAACACCTTAAAAGGACCATCAGCACGTGGCATTAGCTTTGATTTGCGCAAATCAGGAAATCTATCCTTACGCAAATGTAACCAAACAAGATCTCCACGTGCAAACACAACATGTTTTCTACCCTTATCTCCAGCAAGTTTATATTTAGCATTCATACGCTCAATGTTTTCCTTAGTTAACTCATGCATTTTTAAGATCAATTCAGCACGTTGTTTAGCATCAAAATTAACCTTCTCCGAAGATGGAAGAGGCAACAAATCAATAGGTGCACGAGGTAGGAAACCATACACAATTTCAAAAGGGCACATCTTAGTAGTAGAATGCAATGAACGATTATAAGCAAACTCAATATGAGGCAAGCAGTCTTCCCACATTTTCTTATTATTCTTCAAAACAGCCCTAAGCATAGTAGACAATGTTCTATTGACTACTTCAGTTTGTCCATCAGTTTGGGGGTGACAAGTAGTACTAAAAAGCAGTTTAGTCCCCAACTTAGCCCATAAACATCTCCAAAAGTGGCTAAGAAATTTAGTATCACGATCTGAAACAATAGTATTTGGCACACCATGCAAGCGAATAATTTCACGAAAGAACAAATCAGCAACATTAACAGCATCATCGCTTTTATGACATGGTATAAAGTGCGCCATTTTCGAGAATCTATCCACGACAACAAATATGCTATCCCTCCCCTTCTTTGTTCGAGGTAAACCTAAAACAAAGTCCATAGATATATCCTCCCAAGGAACACTAGGTACAGGCAAAGGCATATATAAACCATGAGGATTGAGTCGTGACTTAGCTTTTTGACATGTAGTGCAGCGAGCAACAAAACGCTCAACATCCCGTCTCATCTTTGGCCAAAAGAAATGTGTAGCAAGTACGTCCTCCGTCTTCTTCACGCCAAAGTGTCCCATTAATCCTCCTCCATGCGCCTCCTGCAACAACAAAAGACGAAGAGAGCTAGCTGGAATGCATAGCTTGTTAGCACGGAACACAAATCCATCATTAACGACAAACTTGTTCCAGGTTCTTCCTTCTTTACAATTCTGCAATACATCTTTAAAATCAGCATCATGCACATATTGATCTTTGATGGTCTCCAAACCAAATATTTTGAAGTCAAGTTGTGAAAGCATAGTATAGCGACGAGACAATGCATCAGCAATAACATTTTCTTTACCCTTCTTGTGTTTAATGACATAAGGGAAAGTTTCAATGAATTCAACCCATTTAGCATGTCTACGATTCAGTTTAGCTTGACTTTTAATATGTTTCAAAGATTCATGATCAGAATGTATAACAAATTCTTTGGGCCATAAATAATGTTGCCATGTTTCTAAAGTCCGAACAAGAGCATATAGTTCTTTATCATAAGTAGAATAATTCAGACTAGGCCCACTCAATTTTTCAGAAAAATATGCAACAGGTTTGCCATCTTGTAATAACACACCTCCTAATCCAATGCCACTAGCATCACATTCAAGCTCAAAAGTCTTATTAAAATCAGGAAGTTGGAGTAAAGGAGCATGTGTCAACTTATCTTTCAATACCGTGAAGGCTTCTTCCTGTGCGGTACCCCAAACAAAAGGCACATCCTTCTTTGTAAGCTCGTTGAGAGGTGCAGCAATGGTGCTAAAATCTCTCACAAAACGCCTATAGAAACCAGCGAGTCCAAGAAAACTCCGCACTTGTGTGACCGTTTTGGGCTGCGGCCAACTCTCAATAGCTTCAATCTTGGCTTTATCAACTTCAATTCCCTGTGGAGTAACAACATAGCCAAGAAAAGATACTCGGTCGGTGCAAAAGGTGCACTTCCCAAGGTTACCAAACAAACGTGCATCACGTAGAGCAATAAAAACAGCACGTAAATGTTCCAAATGTTCTTCCAAAGATTTGCTATAAATCAGTATATCATCAAAATAGACCACCACAAATCGTCCAATGAAAGCACGTAAAACTTCGTTCATTAGTCTCATGAAAGTACTAGGTGCATTAGTTAACCCAAAAGGCATGACTAACCACTCATATAAACCAAACTTAGTTTTAAATGCAGTTTTCCATTCATCTCCCAATTTCATACGAATTTGATGGTATCCACTACGCAAATCAACTTTGGAGAATATTGTAGAGCCACTCAATTCATCAAGCATATCATCGAGCCTAGGAATAGGATGACGATAACGAATAGTAATATTATTAATGCCTCTACAATCAACACACATACGCGACGTACCATCCTTTTTAGGCACGAGTATAATAGGAACAGCACAAGGACTAAGAGATTCGCGTATATAACCTTTGTCGAGCAGCTCCTGTACTTGACGCATAATCTCCTTCGTCTCCTCTGGATTGGTACGGTATGGTGCACGGTTGGGTAGCGATGCACCGGGAATTAAGTCAATTTGATGCTCAATCCCTCGAATAGGTGGTAATCCCGGTGGCACGTCTTGTGGGAAGACGTCAGCGAACTCCTGCAAAATGTGAGTGAAAGCAGGGGGCAAAGAGGAAGGCACGTCCTCGAATGAAAATAATGCCTCTTTGCACACAAAAGCATAGCAAACAGATTTGCTGAAATCTAGTTCATCAATATCAGATTTTGTGGCAAGTAAACATGCACTTTTCAATTTAATTTCAGAAACAACACTAGATGGTTTATTATTAGGTTTCATTTGTTGCTCAAATTCCTTTGCCACAATCTGATTTTCACTCTTATTTTTCTCCTGTTTTGCTTTATTAGCTCTATTAATGTCATCTTTCAAAATGGAATCAGGAGTCATAGGAAGCAAAGTAATATTTTTATCCGTATGAACAAGAGTATACTGATTGTTTCTACCATGGTGTACAGAATTTTTATCAAATTGCCATGGTCTACCTAGTAATAAGGAACATGCTTGCATGGGTACCACATCACAATCAACATAATCAGCATATGTAGAGATACTAAAATGCACACGAACAGTACGTGTTTCCTTAACCTTGCCGCTGTTGTTGAACCATTGGATGTAGTAAGGATGTGGATGTGGTCTTGTGGTGAGAGATAGCTTCTCCACCATCTCCATGCTAGCCAAGTTGTTACAGCTCCCTCCATCTATGATGACGCGAACAGAACGTTCCTTCACAACTCCCTTTGTATGGAACAAATTATGCCTCTGATTTTGCTCTGCTTGTGTGACCTGCACACTCAAAACACGTTGAGCAACTAAACATTCATACCTGTCAGCGTCTTCAGGAGCCATGTATTGCGTCTCATTTTCAGAATCATCTCCACCATGTTCTTCACGTGTAATAAGAGCCAAAGTCTCCTCATCATAGTCACTAGCGGACTCATACCCACCATCCTCAGTAGCAATCATGACACGCTGAGATTTGCATTCTCTCGCAAAATGTCCTCTTCCCTTACAACGACGACAAATAATATCACTTGTGTGCCCTGTCGATGCCATGGAAGAAGAAGAGCTCTGCACAGGCCCGGCAGGTGTGCTCTTGGCAGAGAGTGGTGGTTGTGCCTGCTTTCTTGTATCACGGTTGGAGGTGGCACCTGATGGAGGTGATGGTGAAGTGGAAGTAGAAGATGCACGCGGTGTCCATGATGAAGGTCGACCTGCAGAAAAGTTAGTTCGCGCCAATGGCTGTCGATCCTGCACTTCACGTTCAGCTTTACAAGCAAGATGGAATAAACGAGTGATATTATTATAATCCTTATACTCTAGAATGGTGTGAATCTCTCTATTTAATCCACCCATAAAACGTGCAAGCATAGCTTCATTCTCCTCAACAATACCACATCTAATGAAGCCAGTTTGTAATTCCTGATAATATTCTTCTACAGAATTTTTTCCTTGTCTTAAACGCTGCAATTTTTGAAGTAATTCACGTTGATAATATGGTGGAACCCAACGAGTACGCATAGCAGTTTTCAAAGCAGCCCAAGTAGCTGGAACAGGATATAATCTACAATGTTCAGACCACCAAACACATGCAAAGCTAGTGAAAGCACAAACAGCAGCAGGAACACGTCTCTCCTCAGGATATTGTAAACATGTAAATCGTTGTTCAGTTTCTAACTCCCAAGTAAGATATATATCAGGAACATATCTACCCTCAAATGGTGGAATATTCAATTTCAGTTTAGGGAGATGGTCATGATCTCGTACCTGAGGTGGTGGTGCCGGCCTACCGTTGCGAATATATACCTGAGGTCGACCTGCTGGTGGTGGTGCTGGTGGCTGCACGTAGTTCTGATTTTGATCAACCTCATCCTCATAATCGCCCGCATAATCGTCATCCTCCTCAGCCGCCGCAGGAGCAGGAGCCAAAGAAGCATCAACAGTAGGGACAGCAGCACCCGAATTTTGACCAATCTCAATTGGAACGCGCTGTGCCCGTCCCACTTGATTTGGAAGGCGGCGTTGGAGATGTGGTTGTTGTTGTTGTAGAGGTGCGACATGTGCAGCCGGTGGTGGTTGGGGAAGACGCTTTAGTAATTCAGTAAACTTGTTATCCAGCTTTGTCTCAAACGACTTCTCCACGGCATCTATCTTCTCCATAGCCTCTTCAAATCTGTTTAGCACATCACCCACCTGGCCACTCATCATTTGCTGAAATTTATCATGCAACTCCTTGTTCGTCATGTTCGCCCAATCAGTCTCATCGGCTTGTGAACCTGCCATGGTTAGCAGTAATAGAAACACAAAAGAATATGATCCTGCAGACTACTAGAAGTGGTGGGATGGTGGTGTGTCACAAAACCTTCAAGCGAATCTCAAATTCTTACCAGTTCTTACCCAGCAGCAGGTGGTGATCGGCAACCGTTGTAGTCAAAAACTCTCAAAGCTTGGATATAGCGATTACCAGGGAGAGTCAAACGCACGATGTAGACTTATGTGGAGCTGGGAAGGCTTATAATATGGTAGCAAAATGGTAAGCAATAATCAATTCAGAGATGCAAAGTTGAATAAACGCTCAACGACGGTACTGTGCTGGTCCTAGGCTAGACCGTGCTAGAGACGCGAGCCTAGAACACTAACAAAATCACGGCGCTGCACGTAAACAAGGGAAAAGCACACTCAGGGATTTTTTTTTTCGCTCTTTTTTTTTTTTTTTTTGCGCTCTCTTTTTTTTTGCGCTCCTCTTTTTTTTTTTTTTTTGCGAAAAAATCACTATAATGGCGAGTGTCTCAAAACTCTTCCCAGGTCAAACTGACAGGATGGGCACAAAATTTTTTGACTATTTTTTTTTTTGGAAATCAGGGCAGCGACGACGAAAAAGTGCGACAAAAAATCACTATGATGGCGAGTGTCTCAAAACACTACCCGGGGCCTAAAAAGAGGATAGGGAAAAAATATTTTTGGTTGCCGAAATTTTGGTTGCCGAAATATTTTTTTTTTTTTTCCGAGACCTACTCAGGCAAGGAAACACGAAACGGAAAATATATGGATCTCTAAAACAAACCGACTATGAAAAGAACTCGGATTGGTGGTGGATATATGGCGGTAGTATATGGCAGCGGTGGTGGTATATGGATACGGATTCAAAGCGGTGGCGGATAAGCAATGGTGGTAGATGGCAAGGCGATGATGATGGTGCGGCGGCGGCGTGACAACTTATGACCAGAACTCGAAACTCTAAAAGACTAGACTCTAAGACCAGCAACTTGACACGACGATGCAACCGCAAATTCAACAAAGCAAAAACCCTAAAAAGATTATGCAAAGGCTCAGATTGGTTCGGATATGATGAACTAACCCTAATTTTTTTTGTTGTGGCTTTTTCGTGGACTGTAGGTATGAAGAACAGACTCGATCTAAACTACGAAAAACTGTAAAATCTCACCGAGCAACCTGGAAATCTGATACCACTTGATAGAGGCAAAGGTGTCCCGTCTTTCGATGAGATGATGAATATCGCTTTGATGGAAGTCGACTTTGACGATCCGACTACGAACGTGCGAGGACGTCGCGCCTTAGCAATCGCTAAACCAACTCCGAGAGGTTATCGACCACGCCGGAGCACGATCAACCTGACCACGAGGGTCTGTTTCCTGCGAGCAAACGAAGAACAGGCAAGAAACTGAGATTGCAATCTGGATATTGCGAATATAAGATGAAAGCTTTATTGATCAAGGTGGGGTTCTGTGACGCCTTTGTCTGGTCGCTGAACACAAACGAAGTACGCGAAGTTGCAGCTATGGCGAACTTTTAATCTAAACAAAACCCAAAGTCTAAACGACGCCCTAAGGGCTGTATATATGGAGGAAGAGGGGGGGAATTTCGTGGCCCTTGAGGAAGGGGTCCGAAACCAACCCTATCTCTTGTTTCCCCACACATACGGACTCTAAAAACAGCCTATACTTATGTATTTCGAAATTACATGGGCCTGGCCCAATAATAAGGTGACGCAGCACCTAGAATAGCCTCTGGACGAAAGTTATGAAGTAGCATCTTGTATATTTCGTCCAAGGCTTCATGCACGCATTATGGTGGCTTCAACGTCCTGAAATCATCACTTGTAACTCCGTTCTTGTTCCCCATGCGCATGCCATCATCTCCATGCTTGTTCTTGCTCCAATGTTCATCCTTCTCAAAGCTAGGCCCTTCATTTGTAAGCAAAACAAATGTATCCAATTTAGGCAGCATCATATTCTCATGAACATTAGAATCATTAGCAAGAAACGAAAGTACCTGGTAATTTAATTGGCGTGCGCGAGCTCTAGTAATTGGTCCAGTATGTATAGCAGCAGGGACTGTGGGTGTAATAATTGTATTGATGTCCTCATCATTTGCGATAGAGTACCCGGAGTGCACCGCTTGCTACTTCGAATCCCTAGGTTTCACGGATCATCAGCAAGGCAAGTAACACTTTGATCATACCTCTTTTCATACCCAGTTTTATTGCATTAGATCAATCCTTAAACAATTGCATGATTAGGATCTGATTAAATTGTGAGTTGGGAAGTAGCTGATGAGGTAGAACCTATCGCCTTGTTTATTACCAAACCCTTGGGAGTTACTTCTACGTTTGCTTATATTGCTATGCTATGCTAGTAGACGTGGATTGGGTGAGTGTATCCAAGACAGATGTTGATAAGGACATGACTACCTTGGATACGACCAAAAATATTGCATGCATGGATATTTGTCAGGTGATTTCTAGTGCAAATTATTCAATAATCTATTTATGTTATCCAGAACAAAAATACTTCACACACTTTTGTGTTTTGTCTAATTGCAGGTGTATGGGACATTTGTACAATCCACATATGAAGATAGGGGAAAAGGAGAAGTTTGGGTTCTGTTCAAAAAGTCCTCTCACGTCACTTTTGGGCCAAGAGAAGATAGAGTCCAAGTCTCTCACGTTCTGGATTCAGATTCGGACTGCACAAACATACCTGACTCAAAATGCCAACAACTTTTTCATACGGACTCCGAATTGGGTGATTCTTTTTTTGTTGGAAAGTAGATTTCGTCCTCTTTCCAAACCAACTGGATTCACCTTTAAATTCGTCCGGAGCGTTGAGATATGGACGAAACAATCTGACGCTGCAGCAGAATCCGAGTCAAACAACAAGTCCAAAGGTGTTGCATCACCTCCACTTGGGCCCATGAGCCTTGTACGACCTAGGGTTGGTTTTAGGCTGCCTTGGGACGTCCTCCCACCTCCTTGGCCTCCATCCCTTGCTCCTATATAAGTAGATCCATCTAGTAGCTTTTTGCTTGGGATTTGTTTAGTTAAAAGTTAGCCATTGCAACTTCGTGTACTTCGTTTGTGTCCAACGACCAGACCAAGACCGCTTTCGGATCCCCACCTTTATCAATACTTCGTCTATATTCGCAATATTCAGATTGCATTATCATATTCTTGCTTGTTCTTCGATTGTGTGCAGGAATAGACCTTCGTGGTCAGGCTGATTGTGCTTCCCGCATCATCAGTAATCTCGGGAGATTGGTTTAGCGATTGCTAAGGCGCAACGTCGTGCATGTTTGTAGTCGGATCGTCAAAGTCGGCTCCACCAAATCGATAGTTATCATCTCATCGAAAGATCGGGACACCCTCGCCTCTATCAGATGTGAGATTGTTAATTAAAGGTTCAATTTAAGGTGGCTACTTAAACACATATCTAGGTGGATTGAGGCACCTGGGTATTCCAGCGATTGCCTGTTTTTTTTATGGACCGCCACCCAGGCTCAAAGGGATCATAAGATTATTCATGCTAGAAACTTCCGTGTGCAGCCGCAAGCTATTATGGGCTCTAGCATAGTTGATTAGGTTGTGTGAACTCTTACAATGGTAGACTAGCAGATGTAGGGGTTGTAGGTGGTACTGTCTACCCGATCGTAAGGTGCAAACGCTTCTGAAAGACTATGCCTCGGTCATCCGTTTCTCAAACATCATGTAGTGCGAGAATCCCAATGGAGGAGATCGAGTCTTGTGGGGAAAAGTGCGCAAACCTCTGCGGAGTGTACAATCTAAACATGGTTAGCCGTGTCCCCGGTTATGGACATCTTGAGTATCTAGTACTTGGATTATCATGTGAATCTCATCATGTTACTTTAATTAATTTTGTTGGGATTAATGTTGAAACTTAATTGGGATTGAGATGGTGTCACCCATTCTCAATGTTTAACAACCACCATGATAGTTAAATAAAATTTATTCCTTTACAGTAGGGAAAAATTGGCTTTTCGCAAAATTGTAACCATAGAGCTTTCCACCAGCCATATATGCATGTAGTATAGCATTATCCTATTCATTACTCTCTATGTGTTACCTTGCCAGCATATTCCATGTGCTGACCCGTTTTCGGGCTGCAACGTTTCATGTTGCAGACTTTTCAGACGACGAGTAAGGTGCCTTAGGTCGTGGTTCTATACTCAGTGATGCCGTTGGAGTTGATGGACTCGCTTATCTTCCAAGTCTTCCGTTGTTATCGTTTTTAGATGGCCTTAAGCCATATTTATTGTATTAAGTTCTCTTTTGAGACATTCGATGTAATAAGTGTGTGATTGCTACTCTGTTATAAATCCTTCGAGTACTGTGCGTGTCAGCATTACCGATCCAGGGATGACACTGATGCACAGAGACTTGACCGTCTGAGGTTTGGTCGCTACAAGACCCCAACTGAAGCAAACAGTATGATGATGCTAGTTGACATAGCACCAGCTCTACGACGCAAAACCCCCATTCCAGCAAAGAGTACACCAAATCCAGTTGCCAAATCCCTTTTCGAATGAGAGAGAGGCCCAATTGCAGCAAATAGGACCGCTGTTCCATTTCTTCCCAGTTTATAAGACGAATCTTATATTGTTGTCAGGAACTTTGTGCACATCTTTAGTTCATGGACAGATTATACCGCAGACACAGAACTATTTCCAGTCTTCGTCCGCAACTTACGCGCAAGTAATGTACTAATGTTATTCATGGTAATTACTGCATATGTTTCTGCTGACAGAAGACACAAGATTTCATTCTTTTAAATAGGCGAGGACCAAACTGGATTGTCAAGACGAGCAATGGTTGGTTGCGCTTTTCAAGCACTCGTTGATGAAGTATCATTCCTACCTGAGGCAAGCGCACTTCAATGGCAAGCCTCTAGACGAAATTTCTGTAAAGTCGCTGGTGCTACATTTATCAGACAGTGACTGGAATAATCTTGTTACACATTGGTCTCATCTGCAGCGTAAGGTACTGTCTGTGATATCACATCACAATTTGAAGTACATTTCTGCATGTGCCTTAACGTCTCACTTGTACGAAAACTATTTGCAGAAGAACATTCATTCTCAAGGGACCATAGAATCTCGCAACTATACTGCACACTGCATTGCTCTTGGGAGTACCTCTTGCCCTGTGTGACCATACTTACTTTCATACCTGGTTGATTATGTAGCATCACTGCACATGTTAGCCTCGTTATCATCCATTTGGTGGACATTATAAGATCCATATGGTCTCTTACATAAATTTAGAATCAACCCAATGCTTTTGAAGAGGTTTAGCTCTGCAATCCTCTTGTAAGGACTGAACGTCGTCTATCACTATACTTACATTAACAGCTACTCCCTCCGTCCCATAATATAAGAATGTTTTGTACAGTACACCAGTGTTCAAAACACTTATATTATGGGAAGAGGGATTGGTTCATTATGTAGCATTCTGCATCTTATCTCCCTCGCCCACCATTTACTAAAAAATATCAGATCTATATTTAATCTTACCAAAAAGTTGAATACATAGACAATGCCAGTGCAGAAATGTAGCCCATTGCTCTTGTCAGTACATTTTGTCCTATAACATAGGGATTGGTAGTTGATTATGTAGCATGAATCTGCATCTTATCTTCATTATCCTCTAGCCCTTCTAGTATTATCATATCTATAATTACTCTCTACAAAATGTAGAGTATAGGCAATGCTTATGAAGAAGATTCTGTGCTGAAATTCTTGAGTTATCCTTCCCTTGACATGGAGAAGGGCATTATAAAGCCGGTGTTAACTGTTAATGTAAGTCAGTCCTTCTAAAGCCTTTATCCTCAACTGCTGTTTAATTTGCTCATACTCCCTATCGTTAACTGATGTTTCTATCAAAATACATGTTCGCAACAACCGTAAGTTCCAAGTTTTACTTGTAAAACAAAACTCCTTATTCATACCATGCACATTACCCAGTACTCCCTATATGTATGCTTGTTTTTGCGGATCTATAATCCAGTATGTGGTGAAGCAGCCCACGTTGCACCTTGTCATGTCCTGTTTTATCTTACTGATGTGGCTGATGATATGAACAACATGCCATGCACATTAACCAAAATAGATACAATGATTGTCAATGCCCTTCATCTATGCTTGTTATGTTGACATGGTAATCCAGTAGTGTGGTGAAGCTCTCCGCATTATGAACAATGCCAAATTATGCTATTGATATTTTGAACTTACTCTTTATTTTCGAATTTGAAATTGGATGGAATTGAAAGCACAGTTATCATCTTTGTTTATACACGTGCAAAACATGTCATCTCTCTGCTTGTTTCAGGGTGATATGCCTGATGGCATGCACAAGTCTGCTGAAGGCTGTGAGACAAACCCTGCTAAAGGCTGTGAGACAAACCCAACATATATTGCAGCAAAGAAGGCAAAACATCTTGAAGATAGCGAGACAACCCCAAAGTCTTGTCTTGATGCAGTGTTCAAGTTACTTGAGACTAGCAGTCAGACAAGCTCACAGAATTTGCTGTCTGAATTAGTTCGACTTCTTCAGCCCCAAGTTCTAGCAAAAAGGCATTCTGCACTCAACTTCGACTTGAAGTCCTATCTCTAAGAAAGATTGCGGAGAACACCAATGAGAACCTCGTTGCTAAACAGCTACACCTGAAATCAATGACCGACATGCTAGGCCGGTCTCACAGCCTTGCTCAGCAGCTTGCGCAGTATTTCCCGCGCAAGGCTAACCTTTCTTGAACCGTCTTGGAAGTGGTACCGTATTATTTTGCTATGCTGCAATGGTGCCCAGTTTTTGTACTCTGCTTCTTCGTTGCGCTTTTTGATCACTAGTGGCGAACTTTGATGCCCAATGGATGTAATATACCATAAATCCTTTATTGTATAGTGTAGATTTATTCTAAGTTACTATGCCATAATTTATTTATTGTATAGAGTAGGTTTGTTCTTAATTCCTACTAGTTACTGCCATCATTCGCTATCTGAAAAAAAGGAGAAAATCTGATGTAGTCGACCGGGCCGAAATATTGCCTCTAATAGGCCTGCTTTTTAGCGGGCCGCAATTGGGCCGGCCGGCAACTTTCTTGGGCCTGAAAGGCCATTGGGGTCTTCACACTTTGCGCCAGGCCCACAACTTACATGGGCCTATATTCGGCCCAAAGTTTAGTTGGGCCTTTAGTGGACCCAGCACAGGACCCAAGGGCCTACAGCCAAGCTGAACCCTTTGGATGGTCAACGGAGGAAGAGATGGAGGCCGACCTTAAAAGAGTAGACGCCATGGAGGAGGACCAAGAAGCTACTTCTCGCCGTCAACCAGGAGTTCGGCTTGAGGAACTTCAGAGCTCAGCAATACCGGATTTGGTCATACCTCCTAATACTCGATTTCTCTCTTATGATAACATGAAAAAGAGTGTTGCTTCTTCCCCCGCAGCCAGGAAGCATCCATGGGTGATCAGAGCTCTAGCCGTCACAGGCAAACTCCGTAAGGAAATAATGGATCTCAAACAACAAGTCAATAAGCTCAAGGAAGAAAATTACATTCCGACGGGTATTATTTCCAAGAATATTGGATCACCACCTCCGAAGAAAGAGACATAAATACATGGGTATGGGCACTCCCCTTGGCTTATGCCAAGCTTGGGGGAGGTGCCTCGGTATCGTATCACCATCACACTTTTATCTTTATCATTTTTCTTAGTTCGATCCTTTTGGTTATATCTTGATCTAGTAGAATAAAGTTTTCACTATGATCTAGCTTTGAGTTTTGTTTTGTTTTTAGATCTATCTATGTAATCGAGTACGCGAGTTATATAATAAAGAGTAGTTTTGAGTTGAGGGCTTTGCTTCCTTTCTATGGTCTTGAGGGAATAGAAAAATAATAAAAAGAAATAAAAAGATCATATAATGATCTTATGGAGAGTGATGACTTCACATATAAAAAGTACGATGAATAAAAGTTGTTGAGAGTTGACAAACATAGTTTTGGTCATTGTTGCAATTAATAGGAAGTAATAAAGAAAGAGAGGTTTCACATATAAATACACTATCTTGGACATCTTTTGTGATTGTGAGCACTCATTAAAATATTACATGCTAAAAGATTGATGTTGGACAAGGAAGACAACATAATGGGTTGTGTTTTCTTGTATTCGAATAGAAGTTATATTGTCATGGATCCTCCAACATGTTGAGCTTTCTTCTCACCCCCTTGCTAGCCAAATCTTTTGCACAAGTAGAGATACTACTTGTGCATCCAGACTTCCATTGAACCAGTTTTGCCATGAGAGTCCACCATACCTACCTATGGATTGACTAAGATCCTTCATGTAAGTTGTCATCGGTGCAAGCAATAAAAAATTGCTCTTTAAATATGTATGATCTTTTAGTGTGGAGAAAATAAGATGATATGGACATAGCTATCATGGATACATCTACAAATATTAGACGACATATTTTTCAGATGATTTCTAGTAATAAATGTTTAATTATTTGTTTTCCTAATGGATACAAATATACTACACATTTAATTATTGTATGCAGAGTAAAAGAAGATCTGTACCCACCAAGTATGAAGACGTGTGTCTCCAGATTCACACAAACATGTGTGCATGTGCATGCATTTGCACTACCAAGATGCTACGATCATGTCAAGAAGGTGGGACCATGTGCATGCAAATCCATGAGAACGTCCAGGAAATTCTTGCTACGGTGTGCAACGGCCTGGCGTGTAATCCTTTGTCCAAGAAACATCAACCAAATAGGCAGGCCCCAGCGTGCGCCAATTTTGCTCCTGCATGCGTGAGCTTGACGGCCTGGTCCAGCACATCACATCGTGCGCCGCCAGGGTTCGTTCGCCATCCGACTGGCCGAGGGCATCTCCGCACTTAATAAATAGCATCTAAATTAGGGTTTAGACTTGGGTTTCGTTTAGAGAAGTTTAGCTATTGCTACTTTTATTTGTCTTCGCTCGTAGCGGCTAGTGCGACCGTCAAGACATCCTATCGGAACCCCATCTTGTGAGATTTATTTCATCCAACATATTCACAATTTTAAAGATTGCTTGGCTATTATTTTTTTGCAAGTTCTTCGATTTGCTTGCAGGAAAATCCTTCATGGATAGGTTGATCGTGCCGTTGGCTCGGTCGATAACGCCGTGGAGTTGGTTCAGCGATTGCCGTGGATATCAGTCGTGTACGGTTCTCCCTGTACGGTTGGTAGCCGGATCGTGAGGGTCAAGTCCCACAAAAATCATAGTTATCCTCTCTCATCGAAAGGTCGGGTCCCCAGTTCACATCATAAACTTTATACGAACTTGTGATATGGAAGAAATAGAAGTGACACACTTCATAATGAAGTTCTTTATCACAAGCGGCAATATAAAGTGATGTTCTTTTGCATTAAGACTTTGTGCATCCAACCATAAAAGCGTATGACAACCTCTGCTTCCCTTTGTGAAGGGCCTATATTTTACTTTTATCTTCTACCCTTATACAAGAGTCATGGTGATCTTCACCTTTCCTTTCTACACTTTTTTCTTTTTGGCAAGCGCTATGTGTTGGAGAAAGATCCAGATATGTATATCCACTCGGATGTAGGTTATCATAAAGTATTATTGTTGACATTACCCTTGAGGTAAAAGGTTGGGAGGCGAAACTATAAGCCCCTATCTTTCTCTGTGTCTGACTGAGGCTTTGAACTCATAAGTATAGCGTGAGTGTTAGTAATTGTGAAAGACTAAATGATAGTTGAGTATGTGGACTTGCTGAAAAGCTCTTATATTGACTCTTTCCTACGTTATGATAAATTGCAATTGCCTCAATGACTGAGATCATAGTTTGTTAGTCTTCAATAAAAGTTTATGATTCATACTTTACCTTGTGGATGAATTGTTACTTTAGCATAAGAAATTATATGACAATATATGTTGTTGTTCTAAAGATGATCATGATGTCTTCATGTCCGTATTTTATTTTATCGACACCTCTATCTCTAAACATGTGGGCATGATTATCAATTTCGACTTTCGCTTGAGGACAAGCGAGATCTAAGCTCGGGGGAGTTGATACGTCCATTTTGCATCATGCTTTTATATTGATATTTATTGCATTATGGGCTGTTATTACCTATTTTGCTACAATACTTATGCCTTTTGTCTCTTATTATACAAGGTTTACATGAAGAGGAGAATGCCGGCAGATTCTCGGCTGGAAAAGGAGCAAATCTGAGAGACCTATTCTGCACAACTCCAAAAGTCATGAAAATTTACGAAGAATTATTTTGGAATATATAAAAAATATTGGATGAAGAAAATACTAGAGGGGACCCACCAGGTGACCAGAAGGGTGGGGGCGTGCCCTACCCCCCTGGGCGCGCCCCTATGCCTTGTGGGCCACCTGGCAGGCCTCCGAGGCCAGTCTTTTTCTATATGAGGCCAATCTTTTGCTATATGGAGGGTTTTGACCTGGAAACAATCATAAGAGAGCTTTGGGACAAAAGCGCCGCCGTCTTGAGGCGGAACCTGGGCAGAACCAATCTAGGGCTCCGGCGCAGTTGTTCTGCCAGGGAAACTTCCCTCCCGGAGGGGGAAATCCAAGCCATCATCATCACCAACGATCCTCTCCTCGAGAGGGGGTCAATCTCCATCAATATCTTCACCAGCACCATCTCCTCTCAAACCCTAGTTCATCTCTTGTATCCGATCTTTGTCTCAAAACCATAGATTGGTACCTGTGGGTTGCTAGTAGTGTTGATTAATCCTTGTAGTTGATGCTAGTTGGATTACTCGGTGGA
Organism: Aegilops tauschii subsp. strangulata; assembly: GCF_002575655.3. Taxonomy (NCBI): domain Eukaryota; kingdom Viridiplantae; phylum Streptophyta; class Magnoliopsida; order Poales; family Poaceae; genus Aegilops; species Aegilops tauschii. The sequence goes on from NC_053041.3 coordinate 344,649,010, forward strand.
AGATCATATGTTCATATCCTTAATGCTATTCAATAACCCTCTATTTATAAACATGAATATGCTTTGTGAGTAGTTACGTTTGTTCCAGAGGACATGGGAGAAGTCTTGTTATAAGTAATCATGTGAATCTGGTATTCGTTCGGTATTTTGATGAGATGTATGTTGTCTCTCCTCTAGTGGTGTTATGTGAACGTAGACTACATGACACTTCACCATGATTTGAGCCTAGGGGAAGGCATTGGGAAGTAATAAGTAGATGATGGGTTGCTAGAGTGACAAGCTTAAACCCTAGTTTATGTGTTGCTCCGTAAGGGGCTGATTTGGATCCACATGTTTCATGTTATGGTTAGATTTATCTTAATTCTTCTTTCGTAGTTGCGGATGCTAGTGAGAGGGGTTAATCATAAGTGGGATCTTGTCCATGTAAGGATAGCACCCAAGCACCGATCCACCCACATATCAAATTATCAAAGTAACGAACGTGAATCATATGAGCATGATGAAAACTAACTTGATAATAATTTACATGTGTCCTCGGGAGCGCTTTGATTTATATAAGAGTTTGACCAGGATTGTCCTTTGCTTCAAAAAGGACTGGGCCACCTTGCTACACCTTTGTTACACTTGTTACTTGTTACCCGTTACGAGTTATCTTATCACAAAACTATCTGTTACCAATAATTTCATTGCTTGTAGAGAATATGATAGAGGCAAAGGTATCCCGTCTTTTGATGAGATGGTGGCTATCGTTTTGGAGGAAGTCGACTTTGACGATCCGACTACGAACGTGCGAGGACGTCGCGCCTTAGCAATCGCTAAACCAACTCCGAGAGGTTATTGACCACGCCGGAGCACGATCAACCTGACCACGAAGGTCTGTTTCCTGCAGGCAAACGAAGAACAAGCAAGAAACTAAGATTGCAATCTGGATTTTGCGAATATAAGAGGAAAGATTTATTGATCAAGGTGGGGTTCTGTGACGCCTTTGTCTGGTCGTTGAACACAAACGAAGTACGCGAAATTACGACTATGGCGAACTTTTAATCTAAACAAAACCCAAAGTCTAAACGATGCCCTAGGGGCTGTATATATAGAGGAAGAGGGGGGGGGGGGGGAATTTCATGGCCCTTGGAGGAGGGGTCTGAAACCCACCCTAACTCTTGTTTCCCCACACATACGGACTCTAAAAACAGCCAATATTGAAATATTTCGAAATTACATGGGCCTGGCCCAAAATAAGGTAACGCAACACCTAGAATAGCCTCTGGATGAAAATTATGAAGTGGCATCTTGTATATTTCGTCCAAGGCTTTATGCACTCATTATGGTGGCCTCAAAGTCCTGAAATCATCACTTGAAACTCTGTTCTTGTCTCCCTTGCGCATGCCATCAACTCCATGCTTAGTAACAGGGGTTGTGGGTGTAACAATGGTATTGATGTCCTCATCATCCTCCCCTTCTTGAAATGAAGTCGTCCTCGACGGAAGCTCATCTTCCTCACCCAAATAAGGCTTCAAATCTGCAATGTTAAAAGTGGGACTAACCCCAAAATCTGCAGGCAGCTCAAGTTTATATGCATTATCATTTATTTTCTCTAACACCTTAAAAGGACCATCAGCACGTGTCATTAGCTTTGATTTGTGCAAATCAGGAAACCTATCCTTACGCAAATGTAACCAAACAAGATCTCCAAGTGCAAAGACAACATGTTTTCTACCCTTATCTCCAGCAAGTTTATATTTAGCATTCATATGCTCAATGTTTTCCTTAGTTAACTCATGCATTTTTAAGATCAATTCAGCACGTTGTTTAGCATCAAAATTAACCTTCTCCGAAGATGGAAGAGGCAACAAATCAATGGGTGCACGCGGTAGGAAACCATACACAATTTCAAAAGGGCACATCTCAGTAGTAGAATGCAACGAACGATTATAAGCAAATTCAATATGAGGCAAGCATTCTTCCCACATTTTCTTATTATTCTTCAAAACAGCCCTAAGCATAGTAGACAATGTTCTATTGACTACTTCAGTTTGACCATCAGTTTGGGGGTGACAAGTAGTACTAAAAAGCAGTTTAGTCCCCAACTTAGCCCATAAACATCTCCAAAAGTGACTAAGAAATTTATTATCACGATATGAAACAATAGTATTTGGCACACCATGCAAGCGAATAATTTCATGAAAGAACAAATCAGCAACATTAACAGCATCATCGCTTTTATGACATGGGTATAAAGTGTGCCATTTTCGAGAACCTATACACGACAACAAATATGCTATCCCTCCCCTTCTTTGTTCAAGGTAAACCTAAAACAAAGTCCATAGATATATCCTCCCAAGGAACACTAGGTACAGGCAAAGGCATATATAAACCATGAGGATTGAGTCGTGACTTAGCTATTTGACATGTAGTGCAGCGAGCAACAAAACGCTCAACATCCCGTCTCATCTTTGGCCAAAAGAAATGTGTAGCAAGTACGTCCTCCGTCTTCTTCACGCCAAAGTGTCCCATTAATCCTCCTCCATGCGCCTCCTGCAACAACAAAAGACGAAGAGAGCTAGCTGGAATGCATAGCTTGTTAGCACGAAACACAAATCCATCGTTAACGACGAACTTGTTCCAGGTTCTTCCTTCTTTACAATTCTGCAAAACATCTTTAAAATCAGCATCATGCACATATTGATCTTTGATGGTCTCCAAACCAAATATTTTAAAGTCAGGTTGTGCAAGCATAGTATAACGACGAGACAATGCATCAGCAATAACATTTTCTTTACCCTTCTTGTGTTTAATGACATAAGGGAAAGTCTCAATGAATTCAACCCATTTAGCATGTCTACGGTTCAGTTTTGCTTGACTTTTAATGTGTTTCAAAGATTCATGATCAGAATGTATAACAAATTCTTTGGGCCATAAATAATGTTGCCATGTTTCTAAAGTCCGAACAAGAGCATATAATTCTTTATCATAAGTAGAATAGTTCAGACTAGGCCCACTCAATTTTTCAAAAAAGTATGCAACAGGTTTGCCATCTTGTAATAACACACCTCCTAATCCAATTCCACTAGCATCACATTCAAGCTCAAAAGTCTTATTAAAATCTGGAAGTTGGAGTAAAGGAGCATGTGTCAACTTATCTTTCAATACCATGAAGGCTTCTTCCTGTGCGGTACCCCAAATAAAAGGCACATCCTTCTTTGTAAGCTCGTTGAGAGGTGCAGCAATGGTGCTAAAATCTCTCACAAAACGCCTATAGAAACCAGCGAGTCCAAGAAAACTCCGCACTTGTGTGACCGTTTTGGGCTGCGGCCAACTCTCAATAGCTTCAATCTTGGCTTTATCAACTTCAATTCCCTGTGGAGTAACAACGTAGCCAAGAAAAGATACTCGGTCGGTGCAAAAGGTGCACTTCCGAAGGTTACCAAACAAACGTGCATCACGTAGAGCAATAAAAACAACACGTAAATGTTCCAAATGTTCTTCCAAAGATTTGCCATAAATCAGTATATCATCAAAATAGACTACCACAAATCGTCCAATGAAAGCACGTAAGACTTCGTTCATTAGTCTCATGAAAGTTCTAGGTGCATTAGTTAACCCAAAAGGCATGACTAACCACTCATATAAACCAAACTTAGTTTTAAATGTTGTTTTCCATTCATCTCCCAATTTCATACGAATTTGATGGTATCCACTACGCAAATCAACTTTGGAGAATATTGTAGAGCCAGTCAATTCATCAAGCATATCATCTAGCCTAGGAATAGGATGACCATAACGAATAGTAATATTATTAATGCCTCTACAATCAACACACATACACGACGTGCCATCCTTTTTAGGCACTAGTATAATAGGAACAGCACAAGGACTAAGAGATTCGCGTATATAACCTTTGTCGAGCAGCTCCTGTACTTGACGCATAATCTCCTTCGTCTCCTCTGGATTGGTACGGTATGGTGCACGGTTGGGTAGCGATGCACCGGGAATTAAGTCAATTTGATGCTCAATCCCTCAATAGGTGGTAATCCCGGTGGCACGTCTTGTGGGAAGACATCAGCGAACTCCTGCAAAATGTTAGTGACTGCAGGGGGCAAAGAGGAAGGCACGTCCTCGAATGAAAATAATGCCTCTTTGCACACAAAAGCATAGCAAACAGATTTGCTAAAAACTAGCTCATCAATATCAGATTTGGTGGCAAGTAAACAAGCACTTTTCAATTTAATTTCAGAAGCAACACTAGATGGTTTATTATTAGGCTTCATTTGTTGCTCAAATTCTTTTGCCGCAATCTGATTTTCACTCTTATTTCTCTTGTTTTTGATGTAGGGTGGAACCCTAGATGGCCGATCTTTCACGAAAGGAGCGGATCCCAACTAATAACACGAAGAACACGAGGGAAAACACGAGGGGAAGACACGAGAGAATCACTCAAACCAACAAGAACAATCACACATGTGCTAGATCCTCGAAACACAAAGAGATACACGATCCAAATCCAACAAGGGACGATACATAGGTAACCGGTTCTTCACCGAAAGGAGGTCTTGAAGGGGGCCACCCAAGAGGGGGTCTTGAATCCAACGTGGATCGTCTCCGAAGAGGGGCCGCAGTCTCTCTCGAGGAGGAGATCCGTATGGATGAGCAATGCTCTATCTCACATATGAGCTAAACTAATGCTAACCCTAGAAAGATGGAGGAGAAGGAGTATATATAGTCTAGCGGGTCGAAGGGGTACACGGGCCTCGGCCCTTACTGTGCGCAGACAGGGGTGGCCGGATGTCCGGGGCTTCAGGAGGGGCCGGATGTCCGGGCTGGGGGCCGGATGTCCGGGCTGGAGGGCAAAACTTCTGGATGTTCTGTAGCGTGGCGCCGGAGGTCCGAGCTGGGGCCGGATGTCCGGGCTGGACGCCGGATGTCCGGGCTTGAGGGTTCAGCTACTGTAGTTTCTGTCGCGTGGCGCCGGATGTCCGGGCGAGGGGCCGGATTTCCGGGGCTTTGGGAGCAGCCGGATGTCCGGGGCTGGGGCCGGATGTCCGGGCCCTGTAGCACTTCGATGGCTGGGCTGCTGCTGTTGTTGACATCTTCAGGGGCCGGATGTCCGGGGCCTGGAAGGTGAACTTGCCTTCTTCCGTTGGTTCTCTTCATCCATGGACTTGGTGGCTTGTCCGTCTTCACGTGCATCTTCCTGAGGGTCCTCTTGACACCTGATCATGCATAGCATATCGGACTTAGGTAGTAGCCATGTCTCGAGTGGATCATATGTGATATCACTAAGGAAGGAAGTCACCTCGTTCTCGAGAGCTCTAGCTCGTGCTCGTGTCATAGGTCCTCTTGGCTCTTGATGAGACGATCGTAGGTCCATGGGGATGACCGTAGGATGCTCAGCATCAGTTTTGCTTTATTAGCTCTATGAATATCATCTTTCAAAATGGAATCAGGAGTCATAGGAAGCAGAGTAATATTTGTATCCTTATGAACAAGAGTATACTGATTGTTTCTACCATGGTGTACAGAATTTTTATCAAATTGCCATGGTCTACCAAGTAATAAGGAACATGCTTGCATAGGTACCACATCACAATCAACATAATCAGCATATGTAGAGATACTAAAATGCACCCGAACAGTACGTGTTACCTTAACCTTGCCGTTGTTGTTGACCATTGGATGTAGTAAGGATGTGGATGTGGTCTTGTGGTGAGAGATAGCTTCTCCACCATCTCCATGCTAGCCAAGTTGTTGCAGCTCCCTCCATCTATGATGACGCGAATAGAACGTTCCTTCACAACTCCCTTTGTACGGAACAAATTATGCCTCTGATTTTGCTCAGCTTGTGTAACCTGCACACTCAAAACATGTTGAGCAACTAAACATTCATACCTGTCAGCATCTTCAGCAGCCATGTATTGTGTCTCATGATCAGAATCATCTCCACCGTGTTCTTCATGTATAATAAGAGCCAAAGTCTCCTCATCATAGTCACTAGCGGACTCATACCCACCATCCTCAGTAGCAATCATCACACGCTGAGATTTGCATTCTCTCGCAAAATGTCCTCTTCCCTTACAACGATGACAAATAATATCACTTGTGTGCCCTGTTGACGCCATGGATGAAGAAGAGCTCTGTGCAGGCCCGGCAGGTGTGCTCTTGGCAGATAGTGGTGGTTGTGCCTGCTTTCTTTATCACGGTTGGAGGTGGCACCTGAAGGAGGTGATGGTGCAGTGGAAGTAGATGATGCACGTGATGTCCATGATGAAGGTCGACCTGCAGAAAAGTTAGTTCGCGCCAATGCCTGTCGATACTGCACTTCACGTTCAGCTTTACAAGCAAGATGGAATAAACGAGTGATATTATTATAATCCTTATACTCTAGAATGGTGTGAATCTCTCTATTTAATCCACCCATAAAACGTGCAAGCATAGCTTCATTCTCCTCAACAATACCACATCTAATGAAGCCAGTTTGTAATTCCTGATAATATTCTTCTACAAAAAAATTTCCTTGTCTTAAGCGCTGCAATTTTTGAAGCAATTCACGTTGATAATATGGTGGAACCCAACGAGTACGCATAGCAGTTTTCAAAGCAGCCCAAGTAGCTGGAACAGGATATAATCTACAATGTTCAGACCACCAAACACATGCAAAGCTAGTGAAAGCACAAACAGCAGCAGGAACACGTCTCTCCTCAGGATATTGTAAACATGTAAATCGTTGTTCAGTTTCTTACTCCCAAGTAAGTTATATATCAGGAACGTATCTACCCTCAAATGGTGGAATATTCAATTTCAGTTTAGCGAGATGGTCATGATCTCGTACCTGAGGGGGAGCCCTAACATTGCCATTATTTGCGTGTGGACGACCTGGTGGTTGTGGTGCTGGTGGTTGCACGTAGTTCTGATTTTGATCAACCTCATCCTCGTAATCTCCCGCATAATCATCCTCCTCCACATCAGCAGCAGGAGCCACAGAAGTATCAACAGCAGCACCAGCAGTTTGGCCAGGCTGAAGAGGGACACGACTCGCTCGGCGGAGGGCTGTTTCCCGACGTGGAGGTAGTCGTCGTTGTTGTTGTTGTTGCAGAGGTGCGGCAGGTGCAGCCGGTGGTGGAAGACACGCAAGCAGTTCATTAAATCTGTTATCGAGCTTTGTTTCGAACGTCTTCTCAAGGCCAGTGATCTTCTCCATGGCCTCTTCAAAATTGTTCAGCACATCTTGCACCTGTTGAGTCATCATTTGCTGAAACTTATCATGAAGCTCCTTGTTCGTTAAGTTCTCCCAGTCAATCTCGTCGGCTTGTGATCCTGGCATGGTTTGCAGCAATAGAAACACACAAAAATATGATCGTATAGACTACTAACAAGTGGTGGTGGTGGTGGGTGTCACAAATCCGTCAAGCAAATCTCAAATTCTTACCAGTTCTTACCCAGCAGCAGGCGGTGATCGGCAACCGATGTAGTCAAAACTCTCAAAGCTTGGATAGAGCGATTACCAGGGAGAGTCAAACGCACGATGTAGATGTATGTGGAGCTGGGAAGGCTTATAATATGGTAGCAAAAAGGGTCAGCAATAATCAATTCAGAGATGCAAAGTTGAATAAACGCTCAACGACGGTACTGTGCTGGTCCTAGGCTAGACCGTACTAGAGACGCGAGCCTAGAACACTAACAAAATCACGGCGCTGCACGTAAACAAGGGAGGAGCACACTCTGAATTTTTTTTCACTTTTTTTTGCACTTTTTTTTCTCCGCAACAAATTTTTTTTCGAAAGAGTCTACAAATGTCCTAAAAACTGCCTAGCCAAAATTTTCTATACTTTGTTTTTTTTTGAAACTGGAACTATTTTTCTTCTGCGGATGGCTCGGAAGTTGGGGAGTTCTACTCTGTCACGACTCGGAGTATCGCGTGATCTAGAAATCGAGAACAAAGCAATAATTACTGGACTCGGACTAGGACTGGTGGCGGAGATGAATCTGGTGGAAACTCGGACTGGTGGCGGATGTTTGCAGGGCAATGGAACATGGACTGGTGGCGAATCTGTGATGGAGGTGGACTCGGATTAGCGTGATGGCGGTGGATATGTGGTATATGGTAGCGGCGATGACGATGGTGGTATACGACAGCGGTGATGACGATGGTGGTATATGGCAGCGGTGATGATGATGGTGCGGCGGCGGCGTGACAACTTGTGAACAGAACTCGAAACTCTAAAGTACTAGACGCTAGGACCAGCAACTTGACACGACGATGCAACCGCAAATTCAACAAAGCAAATACAGAAAAGATTATGCAAAGGCTCAGATTGGTTCGGATAAGATGAACTAACGCTAATATTTTTTTTTTGGCTTTTTCGTGGACTATAGGTATGAAGAACAGACTCGATCTAAACTACGAAAAACTGTAAAATCTCACCGAGCAACCTGGAAATCTGATACCACTTGATAGAGGCAAAGGTGTCCCGTCTTTCGATGAGATGGTGGCTATCGTTTTGGAGGAAGTCGACTTTGACGATCCGACTACGAACGTGCGAGGACGTCGCGCCTTAGCAATTGTTAAACCAGCTCCGAGAGGTTATTGACCAAGCCGGAGCACGATCAACCTGACCACGAAGGTCTGTTTCCTGCAGGCAAACAAAGAACAAGCAAGAAACTAAGATTGCAATCTGGATTTTGCGAATATAAGAGGAAAGCTTTATTGATCAAGGTGGGGTTCTGTGACGCCTTTGTCTGGTCGTTGAACACAAACGAAGTACGTGAAGTTGCGGCTATGGCGAACTTTTAATCTAAACAAAACCCAAAGTCTAAACGATGCCCTAGGGGCTGTATATATGGAGGAAGAGGGGGAATTTCGTGGCCCTTGGAGGAGGGGTCCGAAACCCACCCTAACTCTTGTTTCCCCAGATATACGGACTCTAAAAACAGCCTATATTGAAATATTTCGAAATTACATGGGCCTGGCACAAAATAAGGTGATGCAGCACCTAGAATAGCCTCTGGACGAAAATTATGAAGTGGCATCTTTTATATTTCATCCAAGGCTTCATGCACTCATTGTGGTGGCTTCAAAGTCCTGAAATCATCACTTGAAACTCTGTTCTTGTCTCCCTTGCGAATGCCATCAACTCCATGCTTGTTCTTGCTCCAATGTTCATCCTTGATAAGGACATGACTACCTTGGATACGACCAAAAATTTTAAATACATGCATATTTATCAGGTGATTTCTAGTGCAAACTATTCAATAGTCTATTTATGTTATCCAGAACAAAAATACTTCACACACTTTTGTGTTTTGTCTAATTGCAGCTGTATGGGACATTTGTACAATCCACATATGAAGATAAGGCAAAAGGAGAAGTTTAGGTTCTGTTCAAAAAGACCTCTCACGTCACTTTTGCGCCAAGACAGATAGAGTCCAAGTCTCTCACGTTCTGGATTCAGATTCGGAATGCACAGACATACCTGATTCAAAACGCCAACAACTTTTTCATACGGACTCCGAATTGGGTGATTCTTTTTTTGTTGGAAAGTAGATTTCGTCCTCTTTCCAACCCAACTGGATTCACCTCTAAATTCGTCCGGAGCGTTGAGATATGGACGAAACAATCTGATGCTGCAGCAGAATCCGAGTCAAACAACAAGTCCAAAGGTGTTGCATCACCTTCACTTGGGCCCATGAGCCTTGTACGACCTAGGGTTGGTTTTAGGCTGCCTTGGGACGTCCTCCCACCTTCTTGGCCGCCACCCCTTGCTCCTATATAAGTAGATCCATCTAGTAGCTTTTTCCTTGGGATTTGTTTAGTTAAAAGTTAGCCATTGCAACTTCGTGTACTTCGTTTGTGTCCAACGACCAGACCAAGACCGCTTACAGATCCCCACCATTATCAATACTTCATATATATTCGCAATATTCAGATTGCTTTATCATATTCTTGCTCGTTCTTCGATTGCTTGCAGGAATAGACCTTCGTGGTCAGGCTGACCGTGTTTCCGGCATCGTCAGTAACCTCAGGAGATTGGTTTAGCGATTGCTAAGGCGCAACGTCGTGCACGTTTGTAGTCGGATCGTCAAAGTCGACTGCACCAAATCGATAGTTATCATCTCATCGAAAGATCAGGACACCCTCGCTTCTATCAAGTGGTATCAGTTTTCAGGTTGCTCGGTGAGAATTTGCAGTTTCCCCTAGATTAGATTTATTTTCCTACCTATTGTCCAAGAAAAAGCCACAAAAAGTTAGATCTATTCATCCTTTTGTCCAAGCCAGTCTGAGCCTTTGCAATTTTCTTTTCATTATTTGCATTATTGAATTATCGGTTGCATCGTCCTGTCGAGTTGCTGGTCTTAGGGTCTAGTTCGTTTAGAGTTTCGAGTTCTGTTCACATTAGTCACGTCGCCGCTGCATCGTTATCCCTTCCGCTGTCCACCACACCATCCATCAATTTCCACCACATGCTACCCATAGTTCATTGTCACAATCATAGTTGAGGTCGTTCACATCTTCGCTTGATCCAATCTGCATCTTATCTAGTTTGTCTTGCAAAGAGGGAGAGAAAAAAAAGACAGAAAAAAGAGAAAAAAAAGAAGTCAGAGAAAAAAAAAGAGAACGAAAAAGAAAAAAAAGTGTGAGGAAAAAAAAGAGAAGAAAAAAAACAAAATTCGGATCTATCTAGACTCAATCTCGTAGTTGAATTCGGATTGGAATCTGTTTTGTGCACTGTTCAGTAAAACAGACATAACTTCCTCATACGAAGTCCGTTTTGGCTCCGCGAGTACTCAAATGAAAGCTAGCGACGAGCCGCATCTAAATAGTTGAAGAAGCTAGTTCAATATTTGACACCTCAAAATCGGCTTTAAATAGGTGTTTTTGCCCTCCGAAGTTCGCGAACACAGCTTGTTTCGGTTTTTCAAGCCAGTTTCAAAAACAATTGACTCCTCATATCAACTCGGAATTGAGTGATTCTTTTTGCATTAGAAAGCTTGAGTTAGTAGCATTCTTTGAAAAAATATATCAGAAAATTGGCTCAAACTTTTCAAGAGGAAAGTTGGAGAGAGAGTTGTTGTATATCCTGCTTGGCAGTTGTTTTTCATCATTATCTTTACTGTCGTTGTGATCTTCACTTATAACTTGCTGTCCAGAGCTACTTAGTATCCTTCATTGATGCTAGTTGTGCTACGCCGTGACCTCATTAGTGTTCTAGGCTCGCGTCTCTAGCCCGGTCTAGCCTAGGACCAGCACAGTACCGTCGTTGAGCGTTTATTCAACATTGCATCTTTGAATTGATTATTGCTAATCTTTTGCTACCATATATAGCCAACCCAGCTCCACATATTTCTACACTGTGTATATGTACGTTCCCCTGGCAATCGCTTTACACAATCTTCGGAGTTATTTGACACCGCTGGTTGCCTGTCACCACCTGCCGCATGATAAGAACTTGTAAGATATTGATATTTGCTTTACTGTGAGCACTTTACAACCACATCCTAGTAGTTCATAGGAATATTATTCTCAAATTTTGTTTCTTGTTTCTACTAATCATGACAGGTTCCGAAGATAGAAGTTCTTGGACGACGGACACATCATCACCATCACGAGAGTTAGGACAACACACACAAGCACATGGTCAGGTTATCTCTTTACCGTCATTTGAGGGTAGATTTAATCCTGCTATTTATCTAGCTTGGGAGCTTGAAGTAGAACAAGTTTTTAGTCACCATGACTTTTCTAAACTTGAGCGAGTACGAGCTGCCACTAGAGCATTTACTGTTTTTGCTTCTATTTGGTGGAGTGTGCATTGTAAGAAAAACATTGATAACCAACCCACAACTTGGAAAGATTTGAAAGATGTAATGAGACAACAATTTTCCCCTCCTTACTATCGCCGTGAATTGCTTCGCAAATTTGAACAATTTAAACAAGGCAACAACACTGTTCATGCTTACTACCAAGAGTTCAAATCTTATATGCATCATTGTGACATAGAAGAATCTGAGGATGATACAATGAATAGATTTTTTGGTGGTTCAAACCATGATATTCAGGCACGATTTCAGTATATTCCTCGTTGCATTACTGGTATGTATGTTCGTGCTTGTACATTTGAGAGACAGTTATAGTAGGAAGCATTGGGTGACTACAACAACTACTATTCTAGTTCATGCTCACCACCACCGCTTGGTTCCTCCACCGTTGCACCTACTAGAGCAGCCACACCTCAGATTGTAAGCGCGACATCATCTCAAGAGTATGGTACATTGCCATCATCCGTACCTACATCAGCTACATCTTTGCGACAAGGTAACTGTAAAGGTATTCATGATATAACTTCACATGAGAATGATGCATGCCTAGTTAACTTGAATACATCATGTGTTGAGTTACCTGTTGATTTGAGCGCATCACCTATTTTAGAGAATCATGTTACTGTCATGAATGCGTCATGTGATCAAACAACTGAAATACCAACAATTTTGAGTGCACCCAATGAATTAACTGTTGATGCAAAAGAACCAATGTTTAATCATTTTAATATGACCTCTAATCTTGGAGATGATTATGTGTCAAATGACTTATTGCATGTTTGCTTATTTAAGCATGTGGTAGCATGTAAATTTGATGCAAGTAAGGTTTATTCACCAATGTTGGGATGGTTTAATGATGAATATTGTAAATCTTTTCATATGAATAAGAGCTTCACTTATATGTGTAAACTGAGTTGCAATACTTTCATGCCTTCTACTTCTTGTGATAATATTTTGGCTTTATATTTTATTAACTATAAAAGTTACTCATGTATACATGTGTCATATGTGCAAAATCCACGGGAAGTAAAAATGGATGACATATACATATACAACATGTACACCTTGTCTCTTTTGTTAGCCACATTTCAGATTAAGCAACGCCGAGGACGGCTTTATTTTCAAGAAGGGGAGGATGATGAGGACATGACTACCTTGGATACGACCAAAAATATTGCATACATGCATATTTATCAGGTGATTTCTAGTGCAAACTATTCAATAATCTATTTATGTTATCCAGAACAAAAATACTTCACACACTTTTGTATTTTGTCTAATTGCAGCTGTATGGGACATTTGTACAATCCACATATGAAGATAGGGGAAAAGGAGAAGTTTAGGTTCTGTTCAAAAAGACCTCTCACGTCACTTTTGGGCCAAGAGAAGATAGAGTCCAAGTCTCTCACGTTCTGGATTCAGATTCGGACTGCACAGACATACCTGACTCAAAACGCCAACAACTTTTTCATACGGACTCTGAATTGGGTGATTCTTTTTTTTGTTGGAAAGTAGATTTCGTCCTCTTTCCAACCCAACTGGATTCACCTCTAAATTCGTCCGGAGCGTTGAGATATGGACGAAACAATCTGATGCTGCAGCAGAATCCGAGTCAAATAACAAGTCCAAATGATGTAGGGTGGAACCCTAGATGACCGATCTTTCACGAAAGGAGCGGATCCCTATGAAGAACGTGATGAACACGAGGGGAAACACGAGGGGAACACGAGAGAAATCACTCAACCAACAAGAATAGATCACACATGCGCTAGATCGATGAACACAAAGGTAAGATACAAGATCCAAGTCCAACAAAGGACGATACAAAGGATAACCGGTTCTTCTCCGTGAGGTCTTGATGGGGGTCTTCTCCGTGAGGAGGTCTTGAATCCAAGGTGATCTTCTCCGTAGAGGGGCCGCGGTCTCTCTCGTGGAGTAGATCCGTAATGGATGAGCAAAGCTCTATCTCTAAATGAGCTAATCCTTTGCTAACCCTAGAAAGATGGGGGAGAAGGAGTATATATAGTCTAGAGGGTCGAAGGGGTACACGGGCTTCGGCCCTTTACTGTGCGCAGACAGAGGGGGCCGGATGTCCGGGCGACAGGCCGGATGTTCGGGCCTTCCCGAGGGGCCGGATGTCCGAGCTTGGCGGCCGGATGTCCGGGCTGGAGGGTTCAGCTACTGTAGTTTCTGTCGCGTGGCGCCGGATGTTCGGGCGAGGGGCCGGATTTCCGGGGCTTCGGGAGGAGCCGGATGTCCGGGGCTGGGGCCGGATGTCCGGGCCCTGTAGCACTTCGATGGCTGGGCTGCTGCTGTTGTTTACATCTTCAGGGGCCGGATGTCCGGGGCCTGGAAGGTGGACTTGCCTTCTTCCGTTGATTCTCTTCATCCATGGACTTGGTGGCTTGTCCGTCTTCACGTGCATCTTCTTGAGGGTCCTCTTGACACCTGATCATGCATAGCATATCGGACTTAGGTAGTAGCCATGTCTCGAGTGGATCATATGTGATATCACTAAGGAAGGAAGTCACCTCGTTCTCGAGGGCTCTAGCTCGTGCTCGTGTCATAGGTCCTCTTGGCTCTTGATGAGACGATGCTAGGTCCATGGGGATGACCGTAGGATGCTCCGCATCATCTCCCCTCCCTTGGGAAAGATCCGACCTCGGATCGAAATCCTCATCACCATGGTACGGGGATAGATCTTTGATGTTGAAGATGTCGCTCACGGAGTACTTGTCGCGTGGGATGTCGATCTTGTATGCGTTGTTGTTGTAGCGTGCAAGCACCTTGAAGGGTCCATCCGCTCGGGGTAGTAGCTTGGACTTGTGTTCCTTGGGGAAGCGATCCTTGCGAAGGTGTAGCCACACAAGATCTCCAACATTGAACATCATGGGTTGCTTGTTGATGTTGAGCTTGGTCGCGAGTCGTTGTACTTGGCGCTCGATGGTGTTCCTTGTATCTTCATGCATCTTCTTTAGGAAGTTGACTCGGGCACTCGCGTCCATGTTTGTGCGCTCTTGTAGCGGTAGAGGTAGAATGTCCAATGGAGACAGTGGGTTGAAGCCATAGACGACCTCGAAGGGGGACTTGCCGGTAGTCGAATGTCTTGCACGATTGTAGGCGTACTCGGCGATGGGTAGGCACTCCTCCCACTCCTTGATGTTCTTCTTTATCAACACGCGTAGTAGAGTGGAGAGCGTGCGGTTGGTCACCTCCGTTTGGCCGTCGGTTTGTGGATGGTATGTCGAAGAGAACAAAAGCTTGATTCCAAGCTTGGCGCACAATGTCTTCCAAAAGTAACTCAAGAACTTGACGTCGCGGTCCGAGACGATCGTCTTTGGCACTCCATGAAGGCGCAAGATTTCCCTACAAAACAAATTTGCAACATGTGAAGCGTCGTCTATCTTGTTGCAAGGAATGAAATGTGCCATTTTGGAGAATCGGTCCACAACAACAAAAACGGAATCCTTGCCATTTCGAGTTCTAGGAAAACCAAGCACAAAGTCCATGCTAATGTCTTCCCATGGGTGATATGGAATTGGAAGTGGCATATAGAGGCCATGAGATTGAGCTTTGGACTTAGCTTTGCGACATGTAGAGCATCGGTTGGTGAAGCGATTGACGTCGCGGAACATCTTGGGCCAAAAGTAGTTCTTGGAGAGCGTAGCAAATGTCTTGTCGCGTCCAAAGTGTCCCATGAGTCCGCCTCCATGAGATTCCTGCAAAAGCAACAAGCAAAGAGAAGACTCGGGGATGCAAAGTTTGTTAGCTCTCATAAGATATCCATCTTTGATGTAGTATCGATCCCAAGAAGTATGCGTCAAACACTTGGCATAAGGAATAGAAAATGTAGGATCATGCTCATACAAGTCTTTTATATGCTCAAAGCCAATGACATTTAACTCAAGTTGATTAACAAGTATGCATATACGGGAAAGCGCATCGGCCACAACATTTTCCTTACCTTTAATATACTTGATGACATAAGGAAACGACTCAATGAACTCACTCCATTTAGCATGACGCTTGTTCAACTTAGTTTGACCCTTAAGGAATTTAAGCGTTTCGTGGTCGGTATGGATGATGAACTCATGAGGGCGTAGGTAATGTTCCCATTCATGCAAAATTCGCACCAAAGCATATAGCTCTTTGTCATAGATAGGGTAATTGAGTTGCGCTCCGGAGAGTTTCTCACTAAAATAAGCAATTGGGCGCTTCTCTTGCGTTAACACACCTCCTATGCCATTACCACTAGCATCGCAATGAATTTCGAAAGGTTTGTCAAAGTTGGGTAATGCAAGCACGGGAGCATGAGTAAGCAAATTCTTAAGCTCATTGAAAGCGATATCTTGAGATGTTCCCCAAACAAACGGTGCATTTTTCTTACTCAAAGCATGCAAAGGTGAAGCAATGGTGCTAAAATCCTTCACAAATCTGCGATAGAAACCGGCTAAACCAAGAAAACTACGCACTTGTTGCAAATTGGTTGGTTGGGGCCAAGTTTTAATAGCATTGATCTTAGATTCATCAACATGAACACCCTTAGAAGATACTACGAAACCCAAGAACACAAGCTTATCAACACCAAATAGGCATTTTTCCATATTAGCATAAAGTTGCTCTTTTCGAAGAGTTTGTAGCACGGTGCGAAGGTCGGTGACATGCTCTTTGGGAGATTTGCTAAACACAAGGATATCATCAAAGTAGACAACAACAAATTCACCAATGTAAGGGCGAAACACGTAATGCATAAGACGCATGAAAGTACCGGGTGCTTCCGATAAACCCATAGGCATGACTAACCACTCATATAGATTAAACTTTGTTTTGAAAGCGGTTTTCCATTCATCACCCTCTTGTATGCGGATTTGATAGTAACCACTTTTAAGATCAATTTTGGAAAAGATAGTGGCACCGCAAAGTTCATCAAGCATATCATCAAGGCGTGGAATGGGATACCTATAACGAACGGTTATAGCATTGATAGGTCTACAATCGGAACACATGCGAAAGCTACCGTCTCGTTTTGGCACAAGAATGACCGGTACGGCACAAGGACTCAAACTTTCACGCACATGTCCATGGTCTATGAGATGCTTTACTTGCCTTTGAATTTCTTTGGTTTCTTCGGGGTTGACGCGGTAGGGCGCTTTGTTTGGAAGCGGCGCTCCGGGGATGAGATCAATTCGGTGCTCAATGCCTCGTAGTGGAGGTAGACCCGGAGGTAGCTCATCGGGGAAAACATCTTGGAATTCCTGCAATAAAGAAGATAACACCAAAGGTAGATCGTGAGAGTTGTTAGTTTTTGGTGCCTCATCCTTGCACAATAGGACATAGTGTAGGACACTTGATGGGTTCTCACACACTTCTCTCATCTCACGTTTGGTGGCAAATAGGACTAAGTTTTTCTTGTCGCTCATCGTGGAGGCACTCAATTTGGGCTTGTGGCGCTCACTCTCTTTTTGGTGGTTCACTCTCTCAATATTCTCTCCACGATGGGTGTTTTGCTTGTCGGCGAGCACTTGGCTTGGAGACATAGGACGTAGCACAAACTCTTTCCCTTTCATCTTGAAGCTATAGTGATTTGTACGCCCATTGTGAATGACACCTCGGTCAAATTGCCATGGCCGTCCAAGAAGGAGGTGGCACACGGTCATCGGAAGGACATCACACTCCAAAGTGTCTTCATAGGCGCCAATCTTGAAAGAGACTTGTACTCTCTGCTCGACTTGTATGGTGCCGGTGTCGCTTAGCCATTGAACCTTGTAGGGGTGCGGGTGCTTCATCTTGACCAATTGGAGTTTGGAGCATAGTTCTTCACTTGCCAAGTTATGGCAACTCCCTCCATCAATGATGACCTTGACGGACCGTCCATTGATGCCGGCCTTTGTGTGGAAGATATGGCATCTTTGATCTTCGTCTTGTTGATGTTGAAGAGTCAAGACCTTGGAGACAACAAGAGCGGGACTTGAGTCTTCGTCAGAAAAGATGTGATCATCTTCTTCTTCATTGTTCACTTGTCGGTGCATGGCCACTTGCTCAAGAGCTTCCATTTCTCCTTCACTCATGGAGTCGTAGGTGCCGTCGTCGTTGAGGATCATGGTGCGCTTGTTTGTGCACTCGAAGGACTTGTGGCCTCGGTCTCCGCATGTGAAACATTTGATGGAACTTGTCTTGATGGTCTCATCGGTTGGAGTAGATGATGATGAAGCTTTCGGCTTGAAGTTGCTTGTAGTAGGAGGACGACTTGAGCTTGTCGAAGCTTTCTTGTAACTTGACTTGTCGCCATTGCTCGTGGTGGGAGTCGTCGAAGCTTGATTGTTGGAGAGGCCATAGGACTTGGATGAGAACTTGGCCTACTTGAAGTCATCTTGTACTTGCCGTTCCGCTTTGGTAGCTTGATGCACTAGCTCGATGAGGTTTGAGTATGGTTGGAAGTCGGCAATCTTCCTGATAGGGTGATTGAGTCCATTCAAGAAACGTGCCATAGTTTGCTCATCATCTTATTTGACATTGGCTCGTATCATCGCAATCTCCATTTCCTTGTAGTACTCTTCAACGCTCTTGGTTCCTTGCTTGAGTTGTTGGAGTTTCTTGAAGAGGTCGCGGTTGTAGTAGTTTGGCACGAATCGTGCTCTCATGACATCCTTCATTGGTGCCCAAGTGGTGATGGGTGGTTCACCTCTTGCCGCATGGTGCTCAATGACTTGTTCCCACCAAATGAGGACGTAGTCTTGGAATTCGAGGGATGCCATTGCGATCTTCTTCTCTTCTTCGTAGTTGTGCAAGCGGAAGATTTTGTCAACCTTCAATGCCCATGATATGTACTCTTTGTGGTCATTGCTTCCGGTAAACTTGGGCATGGTGAACTTTAGCTTGCCATATCGTTGCTCTTCATTGTGTTGGGGTCAGGGATGATGACGCCCATGTCGGTGAGGATTGGCAATCTCATGTCGCTCTTGGCGAGGAGGGTTGTTTTCCTCATGTTGCTCTTGGTGAGGAGGGTTGTCTTCCTCATGATGCTCTTGGAGGAGGTGGTCCATTGTCTTCTTGCTCTCGATGGACTTGACGTTCTTGTCTCGCATGAGGAGGAGCTTGTCGATCTTGACGAGGAACTTTCGATCATGTCGAGGAGCTTGTCGATGCACACGTGCTTCGTAAATCCTTTCTTGAGCTTCGTCGCGAAGTGCTTCTTGATGTAGTCGAGCTTGTCGGCCTCGATTGGCTACGGACGACTTGAGTCTTGAAGAGCACGTTGCGCCTCAAGTGCTTGAGCTTCACGTAGTTGTCGTTCTTGACGTTGCGCCTCGGCGTCTTGTGCATCTTGATGTTGTCACGCTCGCTCCTCTTGTTCTTGTTGTCGTTGGCGTTGCCGTTCTTGTGCTTGTGCGAAAGCAGCTTGGTTGTGACGATGTCGATGCTCTTGAGAGTCAGTGTCGTGTAGAGGATTGCGGTTAGCTTGACGGTCTTGACGCGCGGCACGACGGAGAGTGTTCGATGTCGGTGTACTTGAACCGGAGATGGTGTCGTCGTAGTGTCGACTTGAGCGGCTCCATCTTGACGAGGACGAAGTTGTAGAAGAGCGGACCATCATGGTTCGGATATCTTCTTTGAGGGAACTCATGGATGTGTCGAAGTAGTCTCTTGTACGTTGCTCAGATTGTCGTAGATCGGTGGCGAGGTTGTCGATGCGATCGCCCAAAGCAAGTTGTTCTTGATGCAAAGCTCGGTGTGCACCAAATAGTTGAGTCTTGGTGACGTAGGATGACATGTCGTCGTCTTGCTCCAAGAAGAGTGGATTGGTAGAAGTACTTGGCCTATCCATCATTCCAAACAAAGATATGTGAGTGGGAGAAAGAGAAGAACCAATAACAAATGTACCTTGACCGATGTTGAAAATGGATCAAAGATCACTCCAATGTGTATCAAGGGAATAGCACAATTGGTACCGTTTCTTGTCGGTTCTCACACCTACTCAAGTAAAAGCTTGGTTAGGATGGTGGCACAAAATTTGATGCAATTGTAAGTGAGACTCAATAATCTTGGAAAAGATTCACAAATTTGCAAATGCGACAAGTAGACCAATAGCAAGATATGGTACACGGAAACACACACGCAAATAGATAAGTGGGGTTGGGCAACCAAGGGTGAGCCAAAATGTGGAATCCACCAAGATGCTCTTGTTGCACAACACTAGAGAGACGCTAGCACGATTGCACAATAGGCGGATACGAACTTGTGCACAACCTACTAAGAAAAAATGCAACGACTTCTATCCCAAGTATACTATATGTATGATGTTACTATGATTTGATCCAAGATGATCGAGTATGACAATCTTAATGTTGTATGATGCTATGGTTCTTGCTTAAGCTCTTTGCTTATCTTTCTCCTTTTTGCTTAAAAGCTTGTTTGGCTCCTTGTTGTTTGAGCTCTTTTCTTATGCAATGCTTCACGAACCAAGATAGCAATTGTGTATGCGAAGACAACTTTGTGACACAAGAGATGATACCAAGATATGCAACACGATGATGGTATGTATGCGATGGGAAGTATGAACACTAATGTGCACAAGTCACGTTGCCGGCAATACTCAAAGGCTAGTCTCGACGGGTAAGCTACGCAAAAGTAAGGCCATGGGTTTATCAATGCAAATGCAAGAGAGTATGATGATATCGCTATATCAAGATGATATGAAGGTGAAGGTGATACCAATGTAGCCGTTCGTAGTAGTCCTTGGCGAAGATGAGCGGTGGTGATGTTGTTGCCGAACCGTACCTAGATAGCCGAAACACAATAGGATACGGAAACCACAACTCAAATTCTCAAAACAAAATGGGTCAAAATTGTCGGAGTTGGTAGCGGGAAAGGCTATGGTGGTGGTATGCGGAAATGGTGGTGGTATGCGGAAGTGTATGTGGGCTCCGGAACAAAATTGGCCGAAAGTTAGGCGGTAAACGGAGTGGAGGATGGAGTTGATGCTGTCAGGGGCCGGATGTCCGGGCTGATGGCCGGATGTTCGGGCCGGGCCGGATGTTCGGGCTCGGGATCCGTGGATGAACACCGCGTGGAGAGGTCAAATCCGGGGCAAAATTCGGAAGATTTTGTGGATGGAAATTGGGGAAAAGATGGGGAAAAGCTAGATCTACCTGCAACACACGAAATCCGCGAATCAAATCCAACAAAACTTCATCACACCAACAAATCACAAAAAAATTTGGGGCTATTTTTGTCAGGTAATTTTCGGGTTAGGACGAAAAACAACAAAATCAAGCTAGAAAACAAAGAGAGGGGGCTCCGAAATCATGATCAACGTGGCTCATGATACCAAGATGATGTAGGGTGGAACCCTAGATGGCCGATCTTTCACGAAAGGAGCAGATCCCTATGAAGAACGTGATGAACACGAGGGGAAACACGAGGGGAACACGAGAGAAATCACTCAACCAACAAGAATAGATCACACATGCGCTAGATCGATGAACACAAAGGTAAGATACAAGATCCAAGTCCAACAAAGGACGATACAAAGGGTAACCGGTTCTTCTCCGTGAGGAGGTCTTGATGGGGGTCTTCTCCGTGAGGAGGTCTTGAATCCAAGGTGATCTTCTCCGTAGAGGGGCCGCGGTCTCTCTCGTGGAGTAGATCCGTAATGGATGAGCAAAGCTCTATCTCTAAATGAGCTAATCCTTTGCTAACCCTAGAAAGATGGGGGAGAAGGAGTATATATAGTCTAGAGGGTCGAAGGGGTACACGGGCTTCGGCCCTTTACTGTGCGCAGACAGAGGGGGCCGGATGTCCGGGCGACGGGCCGGATGTCCGGGCCTTCCCGAGGGGCCGGATGTCCGGGCTGGAGGGTTCAGCTACTGTAGTTTCTGTCGTGTGGCGCCGGATGTCCGGGCGAGGGGCCGGATTTCCGGGGCTTCGGGAGGAGCCGGATGTCCGGGCCCTGTAGCACTTCGATGGCTGGGCTGCTGCTGTTGTTTACATCTTCAGAGGCCGGATGTCCGGGGCCTGGAAGGTGGACTTGCCTTCTTCCGTTGGTTCTCTTCATCCATGGACTTGGTGGCTTGTCCGTCTTCACGTGCATCTTCGTGACGGTCCTCTTGACACCTGATCATGCATAGCATATCGGACTTAGGTAGTAGCCATGTCTCGAGTGGATCATATGTGATATCACTAAGGAAGGAAGTCACCTCGTTCTCGAGAGCTCTAGCTCGTGCTCATGTCATAGGTCCTCTTGGCTCTTGATGAGACGATGGTAGGTCCATGGGGATGACCGTAGGATGCTCCGCATCACCAAAGGTGTTGCATCACCTCCACTTGGGCCCATGAGCCTTGTACGACCTAGGGTTGGTTTTAGGCTGCCTTGGGACGTCCTCCCACCTCCTTGGCCGCCACCCCTTGCTCCTATAGAAGTAGATCCATCTAGTAGCTTTTTCCTTGGAATTTGTTCAGTTAAAAGTTAGCCATTGCAACTTCGTGTACTTCGTTTGTGTCCAATGACCAGACCAAGACCGCTTACAAATCCCCACCATTATCAATACTTCATATATATTCGCAATATTCAGATTGCTTTATCATATTCTTGCTCGTTCTTCGATTGCTTGCAGGAATAGACCTTCGTGGTCAGGCTGACCATGTTTCCGGCATCGTCAGTAACCTCAGGAGATTGTAGCATGTAGCAGCTTCGTTTCTTCCGTCTTCTCTTCCATGCTTCCCTCGCGGATGGTGTAGGTGTTCCTTGGCGCTTGCACTCCTCCTCCTCGTCCGTAGCATTCCGACAATACCTATGCATGCACACGAGAGGGGTGTCAAGTAGTATACCATCCTCGAAGGGGTCAAGTGAGCACGTGTAAAGGAGATGATTCACCTTTGTGTATGTGAAGTAGAGGTCGCACGTGTCACTTGCCAAACGGACTCTTGACATGGTGATGTCCGTAGGATGCTCTGCATCATCTCCCCTCCCTTGGGAAAGATCCGACCTCGGATCGAAACCAAATCACCATGGGAAAGAGATGGCTTCGCCGTGTAGAAGTGGACGTTCACCAAGTACTCATCATCTTCAAGCTCGCAATGGGCACTCTCCAATGTCGCACCATCTCGTGATTCCTTCAAAAGGAGCAAGGACAACAAACACTTGGAAAAACAAATGTGGTTAGCGTTAGTGCAAAACCAAGCATTCAAGTGGTGATTCACCCAACAAGTGTCGTCATCATGCAAAGCATATGGTTTGACAAAGGATTGTGACATGGCATGTAAGCACATAATTTGAGCACAAGCAAAGATATCATGGGGACAAGCATGTAAATGTGAGGTAGTGATGCAAATATGTGTGTCAAGATAATAAGCATCTACCTCAAGTTCATAGCAAGCATGGGCAAAGCGCTCACTGAAAGGTCTATGGTAGGCATAGGAATCATTCACAACACCTAAGAAGATGAGATGTCGAAACACATGGGTTAAGTGCAAGACAATCCAAGCATAATGTGCATAGGGTGTAGTGAACATAGTGTGGCACTCAACACAATAGAAATAGCAATTGTTCATCATGTGTGAGGCAATCAAGCTAAGCATGTAGCAATCAATGGGACATGGCATATGTGAAGTGATGACATTGTTGCAACCAAACATATGAGAGAAGCAAATAATCCAAGAATTGGACACAAGGCATATATATCATGATGCATGGAATGGTGAAAATGACAAGTCGAAGCAAGATCTCTAACAAGTGTGCAATCAAATGGTCCAAAATGAACAATAAGTCCCATGGGGAACGCAACACAAGTAGTATGATCCATAATATCCATGATCATGGTTTGGGGGTTCTCAAAATAGAAGGATATCACCTTGAAAGCGTGTCCTTGTGCGTCCTTCACAATGCCGAAGTACAAGCAAGTGTGATGTAGAATCGTCGTGGTAGAAGAAGGTTCGCTCTCAAGAGCTCGAATTGTCAACTCACGTGAGGTGGAAGTCGACACCAAGTCCAAGTATCCTACACATGCACACAACAAAACAAAGAACGTATGCGCATGGTAGATAAACACATCATCCATCATGATGGTTCGCATCTTTTGCACATAACCATTAGAAGCACAAGTGCATGAATAGTATGATGCAACACATGGAGATGTATGACAAGAAGCAATAACAATCATGTGCAAAGCATGTAGATGGTTGTCATCAACCGCATGAAATGAACAAGTATGAATCATTGGTGATGCAACAAGGCAAGAAATCATAGTAATCAAGTCCTGCAAACTAGTGGAGCGAAGATGCAACACACTAGAGGAAATCATGGCAATCATGTCATGTGAGCAAATAATAGGCATAGACAATGCACATGACATATCGCAAGCACGAACACAAAGCAAGATCATAGTATCATCATAGGGTTGGGTCACAAATGGAACATGGCAATAACAAGTGATATCTCCACCAAGTTTGCAAATACACATACAAGTATGAGAATCAATCATCATGTGTAATGCAAAGCATGGGTCACAAATGCATGGCAAAGGCATAGGAATGAGCATATCATGCAAAGTGAACATGGAAAGATGGGCATATAATATGTAATGGATAATAACCCATAGCCAAGTGAGGGAGATGTAGAAGAGATGCGCGAAGTCTTTGCACGAAGAGAGCGGTGGGAAAGACAATCCATGGGATCCCAAATCATCGGTGCTCTCTAGAGCTCGTTTTGTCAACTCATGGGATTGTGAGGTTGACAAGTATTCATGGGTACCTACACAAAAGAGACACAAACGAAAGAAATTGTGTGTGTGGTAAATGTACACATCATCCATCATGATGTGTATGTGCATGTGTGAGTTTTCACAAGGTAAACATCGCTCAAAGAAATTTGATGCATGGTATAAGAACATGTCATCCATCATGAAAGAATAGTTATTATGTATGACACGATGGGGATGCAAATTTAGCATACAAGTATATGGCACATCAATAGCATGTTTATTCATGGGGAGCAAATTGTGCACACAAGTATTGGGATCATGCAATGAATGGGATGAATCAAAATCTCCTAACATGTATGAGGAAACTATGGGGGTCTCCTCATGAGCAATATTGGAAACATCACATGGAGAAAATGGACAACATCCAAAACAATGCATGTCCGAAGCTAGGTGGTCACGGCATGGCATATGAGATAGATGATGCAAAGGGAGCATATCAATATTATCACAAGAAAAACAAATGCCAATAACCATGGGCTTGTCATCTATGCCATAAGTGCAAATTGGGTTAATTTTAATGGCATATGCATAGTCACTATGATGAGATTGCAAATATGACATATGATTGATCTCATGCATAGCATATGACAAGTCAAGCGGATTGTCAAACATGATGTGACCTAAGGAATTGTCACAAGAAATCCTATGTAACATGGCATCACAACTAAGAGACTCCACATGGCAATCATCATACTCATCATAAATGGGCAAATCATTGCATGGGGAAATCATACTAGCATGAAGCATGTCAATAGGTTGATCAACATCATGCAAGCAATCAATGTCAAGAATGTCCACTAGTGGGACTAGAGCGTCACCTTCACCTATGTTACCTTGTTCATTCCACTCAAGTGGTGTAGGTTAGGTGTGAAAGACCAAATGGTGGTCATCTTCATCTTGATGGAACCATGTGGGGGGTGCATCATATTCCACCATGGCCATCGTCCCAAAGGAAGGACGTAGTCGTCGCGAATCGGCGCGTCATCATATATGGGACCTAGCACCAAATGAGAAGACACAATAGAGGTAGAGGTTAAGTCGTTAGAAATCGAAGTGGCCTCACTCTCTCTATGTGGTGGTTCACTCACTCCCTCAAGGTAGGTGCACTCAAAGTCACATATGGTGGAGTCACTCATCTCACTCAAGTGGTGGGGGTTGTGTCTCTCCTCACATGGGAATTGGGGCAACTCGTCATATATGGGGCTAGTGGTGAAGTCACTCTGATAGAGGGAAAGGTGTCCCGTCTTTCGATGAGATGATGGATATCGCTTTGGTGGAAGTCGACTTTGACGATCCGACTACGAACGTGCGATGACGTCGCGCCTTAGCAATCGCTAAACCAACTCCGAGAGGTTATTGACCACGCCGGAGCACGATCAACCTGACCACGAGGGTCTGTTTCCTGCGAGCAAACGAAGAACAAGCAAGAAACTGAGATTGCAATCTGGATATTGCGAATATAAGATGAAAGCTTTATTGATCAAGGTGGGGTTCTGTGACGCCTTTGTCTGGTCGTTGAACACAAACGAAGTATGCGAAGTTGCAGCTATGGCGAACTTTTAATCTAAACAAAACCCAAAGTCTAAACGACGCCCTAAGGGCTGTATATATGGAGGAAGAGGGGGGAATTTCGCGGCCCTTGGGGAAGGGGTCCGAAACCAACCCTATCTCTTGTTTCCCCACACATACGGACTCTAAAAATAGCCTATACTCAAGTATTTCGAAATTACATGGGCCGGGCCCAATAATAAGGTGACGCAGCACCTAGAATAGCCTTTGGACGAAAGTTATGAAGTAGCATCTTGTATATTTCGTCCAAGGCTTCATGCACGCATTATGGTGGCTTCAACGTCCTGAAATCATCACTTGTAACTCCGTTCTTGTCCCCCATGCGCATGCCATCATCTCCATGCTTGTTCTTGCTCCAATGTTCATCCTTCTCAAAGCTAGGCCCTTCATTTGTAAGCAAAACAAATGTATCCAATTTAGGCAGCATCATATTCTCATGAACATTAGAATCATTACCAAGAAACGAAAGTACCTGGTAATTTAATTGGCGTGCGCGAGCTCTAGTAATTGGTCAAGTATGTATAGCAGTAGGGGTTGTGGGTGTAACAATGGTATTGATGTCCTCATCATCCTCCCCTTCTTCAAATGAAGTCGTCCTCGACGGAAGCTCATCTCCCTCACCCAAATAAGGCCTCAAATCTGCAATGTTAAAAGTGGGACTAACCCCAAAATCTGCAGGCAGCTCAAGTTTATATGCATTATCATTTATTTTCTCTAACACCTTAAAAGGACCATCAGCACGTGGCATTAGCTTTGATTTGCGCAAATCAGGAAATCTATCCTTACGCAAATGTAACCAAACAAGATCTCCATGTGCAAACACAACATGTTTTCTACCCTTATCTCCAGCAAGTTTATATTTAGCATTCATACGCTCAATGTTTTCCTTAGTTAACTCATGCATTTTTAAGATCAATTCAGCACGTTGTTTAGCATCAAAATTAACCTTCTCCGAAGATGGAAGAGGCAACAAATCAATAGGTGCACGAGGTAGGAAACCATACACAATTTCAAAAGGGCACATCTTAGTAGTAGAATGCAATGAACGATTATAACCAAACTCAATATGAGGCAAGCATTGTTCCCACATTTTCTTATTATCCTTCAAAACAGCCCTAAGCATAGTAGACAATGTTCTATTGACTACTTCAGTTTGTCCATCAGTTTCGGGGTGAAAAGTAGTACTAAAAAGCAGTTTAGTCCCTAACTTAGCCCATAAACATCTCCAAAAGTGGCTAAGAAATTTAGTATCACGATCTGAAACAATAGTATTTGGCACACCATGCAAACGAATAATTTCACGAAAGAACAAATCAGCAATATTAACAGCATCATCGCTTTTATGACATGGTATAAAGTATGCCATTTTTGAGAATCTATCCACGACAACAAATATGCTATCCCTCCCCTTCTTTGTTCGAGGTAAACCTAAAACAAAGTCCATAGATATATCCTCCCAAGGAACACTAGGTACAGGCAAAGGCATATATAAACCATGAGGATTGATTCGTGACTTAGCTTTTTGACATGTAGTGCAGCGAGCAACAAAACGCTCAACATCCCGTCTCATCTTTGGCCAAAAGAAATGTGTAGCAAGTACGTCCTCCGTCTTCTTCACGCCAAAGTGTCCCATTAATCCTCCTCCATGCGCCTCCTGCAACAACAAAAGACGAAGAGAGCTAGCTGGAATGCATAGCTTGTTAGCACGGAACACAAATCCATCATTAACGACAAACTTGTTCCAGGTTCTTCCTTCTTTACAATTCTGCAAAACATCTTTAAAATCAGCATCATGCACATATTGATCTTTGATGGTCTCCAAACCAAATATTTTGAAGTCAAGTTGTGAAAGCATAGTATAGCGACGAGACAATGCATCAGCAATAACATTTTCTTTACCCTTCTTGTGTTTAATGACATAAGGGAAAGTTTCAATGAATTCAACCCATTTAGCATGTCTACGATTCAGTTTAGCTTGACTTTTAATATGTTTCAAAGATTCATGATCAGAATGTATAACAAATTCTTTGGGCCATAAATAATGTTGCCATGTTTCTAAAGTCCGAACAAGAGCATATAGTTCTTTATCATAAGTAGAATAATTCAGACTAGGCCCACTCAATTTTTCAAAAAAGTATGCAATAGGTTTACCATCTTGTAATAACACACCTCCTAATCCAATTCCACTAGCATCACATTCAAGCTCAAAAGTCTTATTAAAATCAGGAAGTTGGAGAAAAGGAGCATGTGTCAACTTATCTTTCAATACCGTGAAGGCTTCTTCCTGTGCGGTACCCCAAACAAAAGGCACATCCTTCTTTCTAAGCTCGTTGAAAGGTGCAGCAATGGTGCTAAAATCTCTCACAAAACGCCTATAGAAACCAGCGAGTCCAAGAAAACTCCGCACTTGTGTGACCGTTTTGGGCTGCGGCCAACTCTCAATAGCTTCAATATTGGCTTTATCAACTTCAATTCCCTGTGGAGTAACAACATAGCCAAGAAAAGATACTCGGTCGGTGCAAAAGGTGCACTTCCCAAGGTTACCAAACAAACGTGCATCACGTAGAGCAATAAAAACAGCACGTAAATGTTCCAAATGTTCTTCCAAAGATTTGCTATAAATCAGTATATCATCAAAATAGACTACCACAAATCGTCCAATGAAAGCACGTAAAACTTCATTCATTAGTCTCATGAAAGTACTAGGTGCATTAGTTTTAAATGCAGTTTTCCATTCATCTCCCAATTTCATACGAATTTGATGGTATCCACTACGCAAATCAACTTTGGAGAATATTGTAGAGCCACTCAATTCATCAAGCATATCATCTAGCCTAGGAATAGGATGACGATAACGAATAGTAATATTATTAATGCCTCTACAATCAACACACATACGCGACGTACCATCCTTTTTAGGTACTAGTATAATAGGAACAGCACAAGGACTAAGAGATTCGCGTATATAACCTTTGTCGAGCAGCTCCTATACTTGACGCATAATCTCCTTCGTCTCCTCTGGATTGGTACGGTATGGTGCACGGTTGGGTAGCGATGCACCGGGAATTAAATCAATTTGATGCTCAATCCCTCTAATAGGTGGTAATCCCGGTGGCACGTCTTGTGGGAAGACGTCAGCGAACTCCTGCAAAATGTTAGTGACAGCAGGGGGCAAAGAGGAAGGCACGTCCTCGAATGAAAATAATGCCTCTTTGCACACAAAAGCATAGCAAACAGATTTGCTGAAATCTAGCTCATCAATATCAGATTTTGTGGCAAGTAAACATGCACTTTTCAATTTAATTTCAGAAACAACACTAGATGGTTTATTATTAGGTTTCATTTGTTGCTCAAATTCTTTTGCCGCAATCTGATTTTCACTCCTATTTCTCCTGTTTTGCTTTATTAGCTCTATTAATGTCATCTTTCAAAATGGAATCAGGAGTCATAGGAAGCAAAGTAATATTTTTATCCTTATGAACAAGAGTATACTGATTGTTTCTACCATGGTGTACAGAATTTTTATCAAATTGCCATGGTCTACCAAGTAATAAGGAACATGCTTGCATGGGTACCACATCACAATAAACATAATCAGCATATGTAGAGATACTAAAATGCACACGAACAGTACGTGTTACCCTAACCTTGCCGCTGTTGTTGAACCATTGGATGTAGTAAGGATGTGGATGTGGTCTTGTGGTGAGAGATAGTTTCTCCACCATCTCCATGCTAGCCAAGTTGTTACAGCTCCCTCCATCTATGATGACGCGAACAGAACGTTCCTTCACAACTCCCTTTGTATGGAACAAATTATGCCTCTGATTTTGCTCTGCTTGCGTGACCTGCACACTCAAAACACGTTGAGCAACTAAACATTCATACCTGTCAGCGTCTTCAGGAGCCATGTATTGCGTCTCATTTTCAGAATTATCTCCACCATGTTCTTCACGTGTAATAAGAGCCAAAGTCTCCTCATCATAGTCACTAGCGGACTCATACCCACCATCCTCAGTAGCAATCATTACACGCTGAGATTTGCATTCTCTCGCATAATGTCCTCTTCCCTTACAACGACGACAAATAATATCACTTGTGTGCCCTATTGACGCCATGGAAGAAGAAGAGCTCTGCGCAGGCCCGACAGGTGTGCTCTTGGCAGAGAGTGGTGGTTGTGCCTGCTTTCTTGTATCACGGCTGGAGGTGGCACCTGATGGAGGTGATGGTGAAGTGGAAGTAGAGGATGCACGTGGTGTCCATGATGAAGGTCGACCTGCAGAAAAGTTAGTTCGCGCCAATGGCTGTCGATCCTGCACTTCACGTTCAGCTTTACAAGCAAGATGGAATAAACGAGTGATATTATTATAATCCTTATACTCTAGAATGGTCTGAATCTGTTTATTTAATCCACCCATAAAACGTGCAAGCATAGCTTCATTCTCCTCAACAATACCACATCTAATGATGCCAGTTTGTAATTCCTGATAATATTCTTCTACAGAATTTTTCCCTTGTCGTAAACGCTGCAGTTTTTGCAGCAATTCACGTTGATAATATGGTGGAACCCAACGAGTACGCATAGCAGCTTTCAAAGCAGCCCAAGTAGCTGGAACAGGATATAATCTACAATGTTCAGACCACCAAACACATGCAAAGCTAGTGAAAGCACAAACAGCAGCAGGAACACGTCTCTCCTCAGGATATTGTAAACATGTAAATCGTTGTTCAGTTTCTAACTCCCAAGTAAGATATATATCAGGAACATACCTACCCTCAAATGGTGGAATATTCAATTTCAGTTTAGGGAGATGGTCATGATCTCGTACCTGAGGTGGTGGTGCTGGTCTACCGTTGCGAATATATACCTGAGGTCGACCTGCTGGTGGTGGTGCTGGTGGCTGCACGTAGTTCTGATTGTGATCAACCTCATCCTCATAATCGCCCGCATAATCGTCATCCTCCTCAGCCGCCGCAGTAGCAGGAACCAAAGAAGCATCAACAGTAGGTGCAGCGGCACCCGAATTTTGACCAGTCTCAATTGGAACGCGCTGTGCTCGTCCCACTTGATTTGGAAGGCGGCGTTGGAGATGTGGTTGTTGTTGTTGTAGAGGTGCGACATATGCAGCCGGTGGTGGTTGGGGAAGACGCTTGAGTAATTCAGTAAACTTGTTATCCAGCTTTGTCTCGAACGACTTCTCCACGACATCTATCTTCTCCATAGCCTCTTCAAATCTGTTTAGCACATCTCCCACCTGGCCACTCATCATTTGCTGAAATTTATCATGCAACTCCTTGTTCGTCATGTTCTCCCAATCAGTCTCATCGGCTTGTGATCCTGCCATGGTTAGCAGCAATAGAAACACAAAAGAATATGATCCTACAGAATACTAGGAAGTGGTGGTGATGGTGGTGTGTCACAAATCCTTCAAGCGAATCTCAAATTCTTACCAGTTCTTACCCAGCAACAGGTGGTGATCGGCAACCGTTGTAGTCAAAACTCTCAAAGCTTGGATAGAGCGATTACTAGGGAGAGTCAAACGCACGATGTAGATGTATGTGGAGCTGGGAAGGCTTATAATATGGTAGCAAAAATGGTCAGCAATAATCAATTCAGAGATGCAAAGTTGAATAAACGCTCAACGACGGTACTGTGCTGGTCCTAGGCTATACCGTGCTAGAGACGCGAGCCTAGAACACTAACAAAATCACGGCACTGCACGTAAACAAGGGATAAGCACACTCGGGAATTTTTTTTGCTCTTTTTTTTTGCGAAAAATCACTATAAGGTCAAACTGACAGGATAGGCACAAAATATTTTTACTATTTTTTTTGGAAATCAGGGCAGCGATGACGAAAAAGTGCGACAAAAAATCACTATGATGGCGAGTGTCTCAAAACACTCCCCGGGACCTAAAAATAGGATAGGGAAAACTATTTTTGGTCGCCGAAATTTTGGCCTAAAAACTGCCCGGGGGTCTCCAGACTCTTTTTTTTTTCGAGACCTACGCAGGCAAGGAAACACGAAACGGAAAATAGATGGATCTCTAAAACAAACCGAATATGAAAAGAACTCGGATTGGTTGTGGATATATGGTGGTAGGATATGGCAGCGGTGGTGGTATATGGTAGCGGTGGTGGTATATGGATACGGATCGGTGGTGGTATATGGATACGGATTGGTGGTGGTATATGGATACGGATTCAAAGCGGTGGCGGATAAGCAATGGTGGTAGATGGGAAGGCGATGATGATGGTGCGGCGGCGGCGTGACAACTTATGACCAGAACTCGAAACTCTAAAAATTAGACTCTAAGACCAGCAACTTGACACGACGATGCAACCGCAAATTCAACAAAGCAAAAACCCTAAAAAGATTATGCAAAGGCTCAGATTGGTTCGGATATGATGAACTAACCCTAATTTTTTTGTGTGGCTTTTTCGTGGACTGTAGGTATGAAGAACAGACTCGATCTAAACTACGAAAAACTGTAAAATCTCACCGAGCAACCTGGAAATCTGATACCACTTGATAGAGGCAAAGGTGTCCCGTCTTTCGATGAGATGATGGATATCGCTTTGGTGGAAGTCGACTTTGACGATCCGACTACGAACGTGCGATGACGTCGCGCCTTAGCAATCGCTAAACCAACTCCGAGAGGTTATTGACCACGCCGGAGCACGATCAACCTGACCACGAGGGTCTGTTTCCTGCGAGCAAATGAAGAACAAGCAAGAAACTGAGATTGCAATCTGGATATTGCGAATATAAGATGAAAGCTTTATTGATCAAGGTGGGGTTCTGAGACGCCTTTGTCTGGTCGTTGAACACAAACGAAGTACGCGAAGTTGTAGCTATGGCGAACTTTTAATCTAAACAAAACCCAAAGTCTAAACGACGCCCTAAGGGCTGTATATATGGAGGAAGAGGGGGGAATTTCGTGGCCCTTGGGGAAGGGGTCCGAAACCAACCCTATCTCTTGTTTCCCCACACATACGGACTCTAAAAATAGCCTATACTCAAGTATTTCGAAATTACATGGACCTGGCCCAATAATAAGGTGACGCAGCACCTAGAATAGCCTCTGGACGAAAGTTATGAAGTAACATCTTGTATATTTCGTCCAAGGCTTCATGCACGCATTATGGTGGCTTCAATGTCCTGAAATCATCACTTGTAACTCCGTTCTTGTCCCCCATGCGCATGCCATCATCTCCATGCTTGTTCTTGCTCCAATGTTCATCCTTCTCAAAGCTAGGCCCTTCATTTGTAAGCAAAACAAATGTATCCAATTTAGGCAGCATCATATTCTCATGAACATTAGAATCATTACCAAGAAACGAAAGTACCTGGTAATTTAATTGGCGTGCGCGAGCTCTAGTAATTGGTCCAGTATGTATAGCAGCAGGGGCTGTGGGTGTAACAATGGTATTGATGTCCTCATCAGGTTGGAGGCACAAACTCTCGCCGCAAAGCTCTCTTCGTCTTGGGCCAACTCATGTCGTAGCTCTCCGAAGGTGTGTGAAGCCACCATGTGTACGCGTAGTCGTGGAAGTTCCTTGTGGCGCACTTCACTTGATCTTCGGAACGAACTTGATGTAGCTTGAGGTAGTCGTCCATTAGGCGCTCCCACTCGAGATACTCCTCGGGTTCTTGAGTCCCATAGAAAGGAATCGCGTGGTCGATGTCGAGGTCGTAGTAGCTCGTGGAAGTCGCGGACTTGAGCTTGGGGAGCTTCTCTTGAGCGTAGTCTTGGGGTGCTTGTTGGCGAAGATGTCGTATGTCCGTAGGCGAAGATGCCAAGGGAGATGGTGAAGTCGTTGAGCGGTTGTTGATGTAGAGCTCTTGACCTTCACGTTCTTGGTGGTGATGGTGTCGATGCCGATGTGATCTTGCCAGAGATGGTAGCTCGGAAGCATGTGCTCTTGAGCGTCTTCTCGAAGATGAGGAAGATCGCTTGTAGGACTTGATGAGCGCCTTGATCTCGTCCATTTGAGCTTGCATCTTGGCATCGAAGTTGTTGTTCTTGGCATCGAACTCGTCGTTGTTGTTGTAGACCGAAGGTGAAATGCCTTGCTTATCCATCACAAGACTCGAGTAGAGGTGAGTAGGAGATGAGATAAACAATACCAAGTTACCTTTTCCCAAAGTTGAGGATGTATCCCGTTTCACTCAATGTGAGATGAAAGAATAGTGGAATTGGTACCGGACTTGTTCACTCACACCTATCAAGTAAAGCTTATGGAGTGGTTCGGTGAGGATAGTGGCACAAAAAAATTAATGCAAAATGTTAGCAAGAGTCAATAATGTTGAAAGAGATTCACAAATTCGCAAGTGAAACAAGTAGACCAATAGCAATATGTGGCACACGGAAACACACACACGGATAGAAAAATGGGGACGTGCAACCAAGGAATGAGAACAAAATGTGGAATCCACGGAAAATGCTCGTGTTGCACAACTCAAGAGAGACGCTAGCACGATTGCTCAATAGGCGGATACGACACTTGTGCACAACCTATAAGATGCAAAATGGATAAACTTGCTATCCCAAGTATGCTATGTATGTATGTCCCGGTGCTTTAGCACAAGATGATCCAAGATGATCGAGTATGATATATTGTAATGCACTATGATGCGATGCTATGGCTCTTGCTTACAAGCTCTTTGCTCACTCTCTCTTTTGCTTAAAAGCTTATTCTTCTTCTTTTTTGTTTGTATGTCCACTTTTGCACAATGCACAAACCAAGATAGCAATTGTGTATATGCGGGAACAATCTTGTGACACAAGATATGATATGATAGCAAGATGATACCAATATGATATAGTATATATGCAATGGAAGGTGTATCGATGTTCACTAATGTGCACAAGTAATGATGAGGACATCAATACCATTGTTACACCCACAACCCCTGCTACTATACATTCTGAACTGATTACTAGAGCTCGCGCACGCCAATTAAATTACCAGGTACTTTCGTTTCTTGGTAATGATTCTAATGTTCATGAGAATATGATGCTGCCTAAATTGGATACATTTGTTTTGCTTACAAATGAAGGGCCTAGCTTGGAGAAGGATGAACATTGGAGCAAAAACAAGCATGGAGTTGATGGCATGCGCAAGGGAGACAAGAAAAGAGTTTCAAGTGATGATTTCAGGACATTGAAGCCACCATAATGAGTGCATGAAGCCTTGGACGAAATATACAAGATGCCACTTCATAATTTTCGTCCAGAGGCTATTCTAGGTGCTGCGTCACCTTATTTTTGGGCCATGCCCATGTAATTTCGAAATACTTCAATATAGGCTGTTTTTTAGAGTCCGTATGTGTGGGGAAACAAGAGTTAGGGTGGGTTTCGGACCCCTCCTCCAAGGGCCACGAAATTACCCCCCCCTCCCCTCTTCCTCCATATATACAGCCCCTAGGGCATCGTTTAGACTTTGGGGGTTTTGTTTAGATTAAAAGTTCGCCATAGCCGCAACTTCGCGTACTCCGTTTGTGTTCAACGACCAGACAAAGGCGTCACAGAACCCCACCTTCATTAATAAAGCTTTCCTCTTTTATTCGCAATATCTGGATTGCAATCTCAGTTTCTTTTTTGTTCTTCGTTTGCTCGCAGGAAATAGACCCTCGTGGTCAGGTTGATCGTGCTCCGGCGTGGTCAATAACCCCTCGGAAGTTGGTTTAGCGATTGCAAAGGCGCGACGTCTTCGCACGTTCGTAGTCGGATCGTCAAAGTCGACTCCCACAGAAAACGATTGCTATCTCATCGAAACATCGGGACACCTTTGCCTCTATCAAGTGGTATCAGATTTCCAGGCTGCTCGGTGAGATTTTACAGTTCTTCGTAGTTTAGATCGAGTCTGTTCTTCATACCTATAGTCAACGAAAAAGCCAAAAAAATTAGGGTTTGTTCATCCTATCCGAACCAAACTGAGCCTTTGCATAATCTTTTCTGTATTTGCTTTGTTGAATTTGCGGTTGCATCGTCGTATCAAGTTGCTGGTCTTAGCGTCTAGTCCTTTAGAGTTTCGAGTTCTGTTCACAGGTTATCACGTTGCCGCTGCCATATATCACCACCGCATCATCATCATCGCTGCTGCCATATACCACCACCGCACCAACTTCATTACCGCTGCCATATACCACCGCCACATCTTCACAGCCAATCCGAGTCCATATACGCCACCACATATCCGCCGCCATCACGCCAGTCCGAGTTCCACCAGATTCATCTCCGCCACCAGTCCTATTCCGAGTCCAGTATTTTGTTACTCTGTTTTGGATTTCCCGATCACGCCATACTCCGAGTCGTGACAGAGAAGGACTCCCGAACTTTCGTATTACCCGCAGTAGAAAAATAGTTCCAGTTTAAAAAAAACTAAGTCTGGAAAATTCTGGCTAGGCAGTTTTTAGGCCATTTATAGACTTTCGAAAAAAAATTGTTGCGGAAAAAAGAGAGGAAAAAAAGTGCAAAAAAAGGAAAAAAAAGAGAATTTTTTTTCAGAGTGTGCTCCTCCCTTGTTTACGTGCAGCGCCGTGATTTTGTTAGTGTTCTAGGCTCTCGTCTCTAGCACGGTCTAGCCTAGGACCAGGACAGTACCGTCGTTGAGCGTTTATTCAACGTTGCATCTCTGAATTGATTATTGCTGACCCTTTTTCCTACCATATTATAAGCCTTCCCAGCTCCACATACATCTACATCGTGCGTTTGACTCTCCCTGGTATTCGCTCTATCCAAGCTTTGAGAGTTTTGACTACATCGGTTGCCGATCACCGCCTGCTGCTGGGTAAGAATTGGTAAGAATTTGAGATTTGCTTGACGGATTTGTGACACCCACCACCACCACCACTTGTTAGTAGTCTATAGGATCATATTTTTGTGTGTTCTATTGCTGCTAACCATGCCAGCATCACAAGCCGACGAGATTGACCGGGAGAACTTAACGAACAAGGAGCGTCATGATAAGTTTCAGCAAATGATGACTGAACAGGTGCAAGATGTGCTGAACAATTTTGAAGAGGCCATGGAGAAGATCACTGGCCTTGAGAAGACGTTCGAAACAAAGCTCGATAGCAGATTTAATGAACTGCTTGCGCGTCTTCCACCACCGGCTGCACCTCCCGCACCTCTGCAGCAGCAGCAACAACAACAACAACAACAGCAACAACGACTACCTCCACGTCGGGAAACAGCCCTCCGCCGAGCGAGCCGTGTCCCTCTTCAGCCTGGCCAAACTGCTGGTGCTGCTGTTGATACTTCTGTGGCTCCTGTTGCTGATGTGGAGGAGGATGATTATGCGGGAGATTACGAGGATGAGGTTGATCAAAATCAGAACTACGTGCAACCACCAGCACCACAACCACCAGGTCATCCACACGCAAATAATGGCAATGTCAGGGCTCCCCCTCAGGTACGAGATCATGACCATCTCCCTAAATTGAAATTGAATATTCCACCATTTGAGGGTAGATATGTTCCTAATATATATCTTACTTGGGAGTTAGAAACTGAACAACGATTTACATGTTTACAATATCCTGAGGAGAGATGTGTTCATGCTGCTGTTTGTGCTTTCACTAGCTTTGCATGTGTTTGGTGGTCTGAACATTGTACATTATATCCTATTCCAGCTACTTGGGCTGCTTTGAAAACTGCTATGCGCACTCGTTGGGTTCCACCATATTATCAACGTGAATTACTTCAAAAATTGCAGCGCTTAAGACAAGGAAAAAATTCTGTAGAAGAATATTATCAGGAATTACAAACTGGCTTGATTAGATGTGGTATTGTTGAGGAGAATGAAGCTATGCTTGCATGTTTTATGGGTGGATTAAATAGAGAGATTCAGACCATTCTAGAGTATAAGGATTATAATAATATCACTCGTTTATTCCATCTTTCTTGTAAAGCTGAACGTGAAGTGCAGGATCGACAGGCATTGGCGCGAACTAACTTTTCTGCAGGTCGACCTTCATCATGGACACCACGTGCATCATCTACTTCCACTGCACCATCACCTCCTTCAGGTGCCACCTCCAACCGTGATACAAGAAAGCAGGCACAACCACCACTATGTGCCAAGACAACACCTCCGGGCCTGCACAAAGCTCTTCTTCTTCCATGGCGTCAACAGGGCACACAAGTGATATTATTTGTCGTCGTTGTAAGGGAAGAGGACATTTTGCGAGAGAATGCAAATCTCAGCGTGTGATGATTGCTACTGAGGATGGTGGGTATGAGTCCGTTAGTGACTATGATGAGGTGATAGAGGCGAGGGTGTCCCGATCTTTCGATGAGATGATAACTATCGATTTGGTGGAGACGACTTTGACGATCCGACTACAAACGTGCACGACGTTGCGCCTTATCAATCGCTAAACCAATCTCCTGAGGTTACTGACGATGCCGGAAGCACGATCAGCCTGACCACGAAGGTCTATTCCTGCAAGCAATCGAAGAACGAGCAAGAATATGATAATGCAATCTGAATATTGCGAATATATATGAAGTATTGATAGTGGTGGGGATCCGTAAGCGGTCTTGGTCTGGTCGTTGGACACAAACGAAGTACACGAAGTTGCAATGGCTAACTTTTAACTAAACAAATCCCAA
The DNA here is from genome assembly GCF_002575655.3 of Aegilops tauschii subsp. strangulata. Lineage (NCBI taxonomy): Eukaryota > Viridiplantae > Streptophyta > Magnoliopsida > Poales > Poaceae > Aegilops > Aegilops tauschii. The sequence continues at coordinate 344,687,765 of NC_053041.3, forward strand.
GGAAAAAGCTACTAGATGGATCTACTTATATAGGAGCAAGGGGTGGCGGCCAAGGAGGTGGGAGGACGTCCCAAGGCAGCCTAAAACCAACCCTAGGTCGTACAAGGCTCATGGGCCCAAGTGGAGGTGATGCAACACCTTTGGACTTGTAGTTTGACTCGGATTCTGGTGCAACGTCAGATTGTTTCGACCATAACTCAATGCTCCGGACGAATTTAAAGGTGAATCCAATTGGGTTGGAAAGAGCACGAAATCTAGTTTCCAACAAAAAAAGAATCACCCAATTCGGAGTCCGTATGAAAAAGTTGTTGCCGTTTTGAGTCAGGTATGTCTGTGCAGTCCGAATCTGAATCCAGAACGTGAGAGACTTGGACTCTATCTTCTCTTGGCCCAAAAGTGACGTGAGAGGACTTTTTGAACAGAACCTAAACTTCTCCTTTTGCCTTATCTTCATATGTAGATTGTACAAATGTCCCATACACCTGCAATTAGACAAAACACAAAAGTGTGTGAAGTATTTTTGTTCTGGATAACATAAATAGATTATTGAATAGTTTGCACTAGAAATCACCTGACAAATATGCATGTATGCAATATTTTTGGTCGTATCCAAGGTAGTCATGTCCTCATCATCCTCCCCTTCTTGAAAACAAAGCCGTCCTCGGCGTTGCTTAATCTGAAATGTGGCTAACAAAAGAGACAAGGTGTACATGTTGTATATGTATATGTCATCCATTTTTACTTCCCGTGGATTTTGCACATATGACACATGTATACATGAGTAACTTTCATAGTTAATAAAATATAAAGCCAAAATATTATCACAAGAAGTAGAAGGCATGAAAGTATTGCAACTCAGTTTGCACATATAAGTGAAGCTCTTATTCATATGAAAAGATTGACAATATTCATCATTAAACCATCCCAACATTGATGAACCATCACCAAGATTAGAGGTCATATCAAAATGATTAAACATTGGCACAATTATTTTCAAACATATTTGATCCAAATCTGATTTATTCCCTGATTCACTTGATTCTTTTGCATCGATAGTTAATTCAATGGGCTCACTCAAAATTGTTTGATCACATGGCAAAGTCAAATCATTAACATAGTCCTCTAAGGTAGCTGGTGTGATCAAAGTAGTGGGTAGCTCACCGCATGGTGCACTTAAATTGACAAGACATTCATCATACTCATGTGGAAGTGGAAGATTAGTACCTTTGTCATTACCTCTTATGATCAACTCAGATGAGGTAGGCACTCTCGGTGATGATGTGTCACATGGTGGAGGTGATGTAGTCCTCACAACAACGGATGTGGTTGTCATAGTATGCTTAGTAGTTGAAGGGACAACCGTATCAACTCTTGGAATGTGCATCTCGCGCTTGTTCTCCTTGTGCGCAACACGTCGTTTTATTTCCTGTTCAGCTTTGCAAGCAAGATGAAACAAATGGTCCATAGGATAACACTCTTCATGTATTAGTATCTCCTGAATGTCACGATTTAATCCTCCCCAAAATCTATCCATAAAATCTTCTTCACTTTCTTCTAAAGAGGAATGCAGCAAGGTAGTTTGTAAAGTATCATAATATTTCGTTACGGTGTCACTACCTTGTTTTAAATGTTGCAACTTTGTAATCATGTCACGAGTATAATAAGCGGGAACGAATGTATGTCGCATGGCAAGTTTCAAATCATCCCAAGTAGTAGGTATATCATTAGGGTGTAACCGACAATATTCACTCCACCAAACTACAGCATAACCAGTGAAAGAACCAACCGCAACCTTAACTTTTTTACGTACATCAAAATTATTGGAAGCAAATATATTATTTAGGTCAAACTCCCATTCAATATATAAAGCAGGTCTAAAACGGCCATTAAATGGTGGTATAGAAACATTAACCTGATCATGTGCATTTGGATGTTTGTGCACCTCTCGTGACGGTTGTGGTATTTGCATAGGTGATGGCACATCTCCCACGATCGACAAACCCCATGAATTGACTCTAGATCCTGTCATGATTAGTAGAAACAAGAAACAAAATTCAAGAATAATGTTCCTATGAACTACTAGGATGTGGTGGTAAAGCGCTCACAGTAAAGCAAATATCAATATCTTACAAGTTCTTACCAAGTAGCAGGTGGTGACAGGCAACCAGCGGTGTCAAATAACTCCAAAGATTGAGTAAAGCGATTGCCAGGGGAACGTACGTATACACGGTGTAGAAATATGTGGAGCTGGGTTGGCTATATATGGTAGCAAAATATTAGCAATAATCAATTCAGAGATGCAATGTTGAATAAACGCTCAACGACGGTACTGTGCTGGTCCTAGGCTAGACCGGACTAGAGACGCGAGCCTAGAACACTAATGAGGTCACGGCGTAGCACAACTAGCATCAATGAAGGATACTAAGTAGCTCTGGACAGCAAGATATAAGTGAAGATCACAACGGCAGTAAAGATAATGATGAAAAACAACTGCCAAGCAGGATATACAACAACTCTCTCCAACTTTCCTCTTGAAAAGTTTGTGCCAATTTTCTGATATATTTTTTTCAAAGAATGCTACTAACTCAAGCTTTCCAATGCAAAAAGAATCACTCAATTCCGAGTTGATATGAGGAGTCAAAGAATTCTGAAACTGGCTTGAAAAACTGGAATAAGGTGTGTCCGCGAACTTCGGAGGGCAAAAAGACCTATTTAGAAGACGATTTTGAGGTGTCAAATATTGAACTAGTCTCTGCAACTATTTAGATGCGACTCGTCGCTAGCTCTCATTTGAGTACTCGCGGAGTCAAAACGGACTTCGTATGAGGAAGTTATGCCTGTTTTACTAAACAGTGCACAAAACAGATTCCAATCCGAATTCAACTACGAGATTGAGTCTAGATAGATCCGAATTTTGTTTTTTTTCTTCTCTCTTTTTTTTCCTCACACTTTTTTTCTTTCTCTTTTTTTTCTGACTTCTTTTTCTTTTTTTTTCTCTTTTTTTTTCTCTGTCTTTTTTTTCTCTCCCTCTTTCCAAGACAAACTAGATAAGATGCAGATTGGATCAAGCGAAGATGTGAATGACCTCAACTATGATTGTGAGAATGAACTATGGGTAGCACGTGGTGGAATTTGATGGATGGTGTGGTGGACAGCAGAAGGGATAACGATGCAGCGGCGACGTGACTAATGTGAACAGAACTCGAAACTCTAAACGAACTAGACCCTAAGACCAGCAACTCGACACGACGATGCAACCGATAATTCAATAATGCAAACAATGAATAGAAAATTGCAAAGGCTCAGACTGGCTTGGACAAAAGGATGAATAGATCTAACTTTTTTGTGGCTTTTTCTTGGACAATAGGTAAGAAAATAAATCTAATCTAGGGGAAACTGGAAATTCTCACCGAGTAACCTGAAAACTGATACCACTTGTTAGAGGCGAGGGTGTCCCGATCTTTCGATGAGATGATAACTATCGATTTGGTGGAGACGACTTTGACGATCCGACTACAAACGTGCACGACGTTGCGCCTTATCAATCGCTAAACCAATCTCCTGAGGTTACTGACGATGCCGGAAGCACGATCAGCCTGACCACGAAGGTCTATTCCTGCAAGCAATCGAAGAACGAGCAAGAATATGATAATGCAATCTGAATATTGCGAATATATATGAAGTATTGATAGTGGTGGGGATCCGTAAGCGGTCTTGGTCTGGTCGTTGGACACAAACGAAGTACACGAAGTTGCAATGGCTAACTTTTAACTAAACAAATCCCAAGGAAAAAGCTACTAGATGGATCTACTTATATAGGAGCAAGGGGTGGCGGCCAAGGAGGTGGGAGGACGTCCCAAGGCAGCCTAAAACCAACCCTAGGTCGTACAAGGCTCATGGGCCCAAGTGGAGGTGATGCAACACCTTTGGACTTGTAGTTTGACTCGGATTCTGGTGCAACGTCAGATTGTTTCGACCATAACTCAATGCTCCGGACGAATTTAAAGGTGAATCCAATTGGGTTGGAAAGAGCACGAAATCTAGTTTCCAACAAAAAAAGAATCACCCAATTCGGAGTCCGTATGAAAAAGTTGTTGCCGTTTTGAGTCAGGTATGTCTGTGCAGTCCGAATCTGAATCCAGAACGTGAGAGACTTGGACTCTATCTTCTCTTGGCCCAAAAGTGACGTGAGAGGACTTTTTGAACAGAACCTAAACTTCTCCTTTTGCCTTATCTTCATATGTGGATTGTACAAATGTCCCATACACCTGCAATTAGACAAAACACAAAAGTGTGTGAAGTATTTTTGTTCTGGATAACATAAATAGATTATTGAATAGTTTGCACTAGAAATCACCTGACAAATATGCATGTATGCAATATTTTTGGTCGTATCCAAGGTAGTCATGTCCTCATCATGAGGAGACTTTGGCTCTTATTACACATTAAGAACACGGTGGAGATGATTCTGATCATGAGACGCAATACATGGCTGCTGAAGATGCTGACAGGTATGAATGTTTAGTTGCTCAACGTGTTTTGAGTGTGCAGGTTACACAAGCTGAGCAAAATCAGAGGCATAATTTGTTCCATACAAAGGGAGTTGTGAAGGAACGTTCTATTCGCGTCATCATAGATGGAGGGAGCTGCAACAACTTGGCTAGCATGGAGATGGTGGAGAAGCTATCTCTCACCACAAGACCACATCCACATCCTTACTACATCCAATGGTTCAACAACAGCGGCAAGCTTAAGGTAACACGTACTGTTCGGGTGCATTTTAGTATCTCTACATATGCTGATTATGTTGATTGTGATGTGGTACCTATGCAAGCATGTTCCTTATTACTTGGTAGACCATGGCAATTTGATAAATTCTGTACACCGTGGTAGAAGCAATCAGTATACTCTTGTTCATAAGGATACAAATATTACTTTGCTTCCTACGACTCCTGATTCCATTTTGAAAGATGATATCATAGAGCTAATAAAGCAAAACAGGAGAAAAATAAGAGTGAAAATCAGATTGTGGCAAAAGAATTTGAGCAACAAATGAAGCCTAATAATAAACCATCTAGTGTTGCTTCTGAAATTAAATTGAAAAGTGCATGTTTACTTGCCACCAAATCTGATATTGATGAGCTAGTTTTTAGCAAATCTGTTTGCTATGCTTTTGTGTGCAAAGAGGCATTATTTTCATTCGAGGACGTGCCTTCCTCTTTGCCCCTGCAGTCACTAACATTTTGCAGGAGTTCGCTGATGTCTTCCCACAAGACGTGCCACCGAGATTACCACCTATTCGAGGGATTGAGCATCAAATTGACTTAATTCCCGGTGCATTGCTACCCAACCGTGTACCATACCGTACCAATCCAGAGGAGACGAAGGAGATTGATGAGGACATGACTACCTTGGATACGACCAAAAATATTGCATACATGCATATTTGTCAGGTGATTTCTAGTGCAAACTATTCAATAATCTATTTATGTTATCCAGAACAAAAATACTTCACACACTTTTGTGTTTTGTCTAATTGCAGGTGTATGGGACATTTGTACAATCCACATATGAAGATAAGGCAAAAGGAGAAGTTTAGGTTCTGTTCAAAAAGTCCTCTCACGTCACTTTTGGGCCAAGAGAAGATAGAGTCCAAGTCTCTCACGTTCTGGATTCAGATTCGGACTGCACAGACATACCTGACTCAAAACGCCAACAACTTTTTCATACGGACTCCGAATTGGGTGATTTTTTTTTGTTGGAAACTAGATTTCGTGCTCTTTCCAACCCAATTGGATTCACCTTTAAATTCGTCCGGAGCATTGAGTTATGGTCGAAACAATCTGACGTTGCACCAGAATCCGAGTCAAACTACAAGTCCAAAGGTGTTGCATCACCTCCACTTGGGCCCATGAGCCTTGTACGACCTAGGGTTGGTTTTAGGCTGCCTTGGGACGTCCTCCCACCTCCTTGGCCGCCACCCCTTGCTCCTATATAAGTAGATCCATCTAGTAGCTTTTTCCTTGGGATTTGTTTAGTTAAAAGTTAGCCATTGCAACTTCGTGTACTTCGTTTGTGTCCAATGACCAGACCAAGACCGCTTACGGATCCCCACCACTATCAATACTTCATATATATTCGCAATATTCAGATTGCATTATCATATTCTTGCTCGTTCTTCGATTGCTTGCAGGAATAGACCTTCGTGGTCAGGCTGATCGTGCTTCCGGCATCGTCAGTAACCTCAGGAGATTGGTTTAGCGATTGATAAGGCGCAACGTCGTGCACGTTTGTAGTCGGATCGTCAAAGTCGTCTCCACCAAATCGATAGTTATCATCTCATCGAATGATCGGGACACCCTCGCCTCTATCAGAGATTATGCGTCAAGTACAGGAGCTGCTCGACAAAGGTTATATACGCGAATCTGTTAGTCCTTGTGCTGTTCCTATTGTACTAGTGCCTAAAAAGGTGGTACGTCGCGTATGTGTGTTGATTGTAGAGGCATTAATAATATTACTATTCGTTATCGTCATCCTATTCCTAGGCTAGATGATATGTTTGATGAATTGAGTGGCTCTACAATATTCTCCAAAGTTGATTTGCGAAGTGGATACCATCAAATTCGTATGAAATTGGGAGATGAATGGAAAACATCATTTAAAACTATGTTTGGTTTATATGAGTGGTTAGTCATGCCTTTTGGGTTAACTAATGCACCTAGTACTTTCATGAGACTAATGAACGAAGTTTTATGTGCTTTCATTGGACGATTTGTGGTAGTCTATTTTGATGATATACTGATTTATAGCAAATCTTTGGAAGAACATTTGGAACATTTACGTGCTGTTTTTATTGCTCTACGTGATGCACGTTTGTTTGCTAACGTGGGGAAGTACACCTTTTGCACCGACCGAGTATCTTTTCTTGGCTATGTTGTTACTCCAGAGGGAGTTGAAGTTGATAAAGCCAAGATTGAAGCTATTGAGAGTTGGCCGCAGCCCAAAACGGTCACACAAGTGCGGAGTTTTCTTGGACTCTCTGGTTTCTATAGGCATTTTGTGAGAGATTTTAGCACCATTGCTACACCTCTCAACGAGCTTACAAAGAAGGTTGTGCCTTTTGTTTGGGGTACCGCACAGGAAGAAGCCTTCACGTATTGAAAGATAAGTTGACACATGCTCCTTTACTCCAACTTCCTGATTTTAATAAGACTTTTGAGCTTGAATGTGATGCTAGTGGAATTAGATTAGGAGGTGTGTTATTACAAGATGGCAAACCTGTTGCATACTTTTCTGAAAAATTGAGTGGGCCTAGTTTGAACTATTCTACTTATGATAAAGAATTATATGCTCTTGTTCGGACTTTAGAAACATGGCAACATTATTTATGGCCCAAAGAATTTGTTATACATTCTGATCATGAATCTTTGAAACACATTAAAAGTGAAGCAAAACTGAACCGTAGACATGCTAAATGGGTTTAATTCATTGAGACTTTCCCTTATGTCATTAAACACAAGAAGGGTAAAGAAAATGTTATTGCTGATGCATTGTCTCGTCGTTATACTATGCTTTCACAACTTGACTTTAAAATATTTGGTTTGGAGACCGTCAAAGATCAATATGTGCATGATGCTGAATTTAAAGATGTATTGCAGAATTGTAAAGAAGGTAGAACATGGAACAAGTTCGTCGTTAATGATGGATTTGTGTTTCGTGCTAACAAGCTATGCATTCCAGCTAGCTCCGTTCGTCTTTTGTTGTTGCAGGAGGCGCATGGAGGAGGACTAATGGGACACTTTGGCGTGAAGAAGACGGAGGATATACTTGCTACACATTTCTTTTGGCCAAAGATGAGACGGGATGTTGAGCGTTTTGTTGCTCGCTGCACTACATGTCAAAAAGCTAAGTCACGACTCAGTCCTCATGGTTTATATATGCCTTTGCCTGTACCTAGTGTTCCTTGGGGGGATATATCTATGGACTTTGTTTTAGGTTTACCTCGAACAAAGAAGGGGACGGATAGCATATTTGTTGTCGTGGATAGGTTCTCAAAAATGGCACACTTTATACCATGTCATAAAAGCGATGATGCTGTTAATGTTGCTGATTTGTTCTTTCGTGAAATTATTCGCTTGCATGGTGTGCCAAATACTATTGTTTCAGATCGTGATACTAAATTTCTTAGTCACTTTTGGAGATGTTTATGGGCTAAGTTCGGGACTAAACTGCTTTTTAGTACTACTTGTCACCCCCAAACTGATGGTGAAACTGAAGTAGTCAATAGAACATTGTCTACTATGCTTAGGGCTGTTTTGAAGAATAATAAGAAAATGTGGGAAGAATGCTTGCCTCATATTGAATTTGCTTATAATCGTTCGTTGCATTCTACTACTAAGATGTGCCCTTTTGAAATTGTGTATGGTTTCCTACCTCGTGCACCCATTGATTTGTTGCCTCTTCCATCTTCGGAGAAGGTTAATTTTGATGCTAAACAATGTGCTGAATTGATCTTAAAAATGCATGAGTTAACTAAGGAAAACATTGAGCGTATGAATGCTAAATATAAACTTGCTGGAGATAAGGGTAGAAAACATGTTGTCTTTGCACCTGGAGATCTTGTTTGGTTACATTTGCGTAAGGATAGGTTTCTTAATTTGCGCAAATCAAAGCTAATGCCACGTGCTGATGGTCCTTTTAAGGTGTTAGAGAAAATAAATGATAATGCATATAAACTTGAGCTGCTTGCAGATTTTGGGATTAGTCCCACTTTTAACATTGCAGATTTTGAAGCCTTATTTGGGTGAGGAAGATGAGCTTCCGTCGAGGACGACTTCATTTCAAGAAGGGGAGGATGATGAGGACATCGATACCATTGTTACACCCACAACCCCTGCTACTATACATACTGGACCGATTACTAGAGCTCGCGCACGCCAATTAAATTACCAGGTACTTTCGTTTCTTGGTAATGATTCTAATGTTCATGAGAATATGATGTTGCCTAAATTGGATACATTTGTTTTGCTTACAAATGAAGGGCCTAGCTTGGAGAAGGATGAACATTGGAGCAAGAACAAGCATGGAGTTGATAGCGTGCGCAAGGGAGACAAGAACAGAGTTTCAAGTGATGATTTCAGGACTTTGAAGCCACCATAATGAGTGCAAGAAGCCTTGGACGAAATATACAAGATGCCACTTCATAATTTTCGTCCAGAGGCTATTCTAGGTGCTGCGTCACCTTATTTTGGGCCAGGCCCATGTAATTTCGAAATACTTCAATATAGGCTGTTTTTAGAGTCCGTATGTGTGGCGAAACAAGAGTTAGGGTGGGTTTCGGACCCCTCCTCCAAGGGCCACGAAATCCCCCCCTCTTCCTCCATATATACAACCCCTAGGGCATCGTTTAGACTTTGGGTTTTGTTTAGATTAAAAGTTCGCCATAGCCGCAATTTCGCGTACTTCGTATGTGTTCAACGACCTGACAAAGGCGTCACAGAACCCCACCTTGTTCAATAAAGCTTTCCTCTTATATTCGCAATATCCAGATTGCAATATTAATTTCTTGCTTGTTCTTCGTTTGCTTGCAGGAAACAGACCTTCGTGGTCAGGTTGATCGTGCTCCGGCGTGGTCAATAACCTCTCGGAGCTGGTTTAGCGATTGCTAAGGTGCGACGTCCTCGCACGTTCGTAGTAGGATCGTCAAAGTCGACTTCCTCCAAAACGATAACCACCATCTCATCGAAAGACGGGACACCTTTGCCCCTATCATTCATCATGGACACCACGTGCATCATCTACTTCCGCTGCACCATCACCTCCTTCAGGTGCCACCTCCAACCGTAATACAAGAAAGCAGGCACAACCACCACTCTCTGCCAAGAGCACACCTGCCGGGCCTGCGCAGAGCTCTTCTTCTTCCATGGCGTCAACAGGGCACGCAAGTGATATTATTTGTCGTCGTTGTAAGGGAAGAGGACATTATGCGAGAGAATGCAAATCTCAGCATGTGATGATTGCTACCGAGGATGGTGGGTATGAGTCCGCTAGTGACTATGATGAGGAGACTTTGGCTCTTATTACACGTGAAGAACTTGGTGGAGATGATTCTGAAAATGAGACGCAATACATGGCTCCTGAAGACGCTGACAGGTATGAATGTTTAGTTGCTCAACGTGTTTTGAGTGTGCAGGTCACACAAGCAGAGCAAAATCAGAGGCATAATTTGTTCCATACAAAGGGAGTTGTGAAGGAACGTTCTGTTCGCGTCATCATAGATGGAGGGAGCTGTAACAACTTGGCTAGCATGGAGATGGTGGATTAAATAGAGAGATTCAGACCATTCTAGAGTATAAGGATTATAATAATATCACTCGTTTATTCCATCTTGCTTGTAAAGCTGAACGTGAAGTGCAGGATCGACAGGCATTGGCGCAAACTAACTTTTCTGCAGGTCGACCTTCATCATGGACACCACGTGCATCCTCTACTTCCACTTCACCATCACCCCCATCAGGTGCCACCTCCAGCCGTGATACAAGAAAGCAGGCACAACCACCACTATCTGCCAAGAGCACACCCGCCGGGCCTGCACAGAGCTCTTCTTCTTCCATGGCGTCAACAGGGCACATAAGTGATATTATTTGTCGTCGTTGTAAGGGAAGAGGACATTTTGCGAGAGAATGCAAATCTCAGCGTGTGATGATAGCTACTGAGGATGGTGGGTATGAGTCCGCTAGTAACTATGATGAGGCGACTTTGGCTCTTATTACACATGAAGAACACGGTGGAGATGATTCTGATCATGAGACGCAACACATGGCTGCTGAAGATGCTGACAGGTATGAATGTTTAGTTGCTCAACGTGTTTTGAGTGTGCAGGTTACACAAGCTGAGCAAAATCAGAGGCATAATTTGTTCCATACAAAGGGAGTTGTTGATAGAGGCAAAGGTGTCCTGTCTTTCGATGAGATGGTGGCTATCATTTTGGAGGAAGTCGACTTTGACGATCCGACTACGAACGTGCGAGGACGTCGCGCCTTAGCAATCGCTAAATCAACTCCGAGAGGTTATTGACCATGCCGGAGCTCGATCAAGCTGACCACGAAGGTCTGTTTCCTGCAGGCAAACGAAGAACAAGCAAGAAACTAAGATTGAAATCTGGATATTGCGAATATAAGAGGAAAGCTTTTTTGATCAAGGTGGGGTTCTGTGACGCCTTTGTCTGGTCGTTGAACACAAACGAAGTACGCGAAGTTGCATCTATGGCAAACTTTTAATCGAAACAAAACCCAAAGTCTAAACGGTGCCCTAAGGGCTGTATATATGGAGGAAGAGGGGGGGAATTTCGTGGCCCTTGGGGAAGGGGTCCGAAATCAACCCTATCTCTTGTTTCCCCACAGATACGGACTCTAAAAACAGCCTATACTTATGTATTTCGAAATTACATGGGCCTGGCCCAATAATAAGGTGACGCAGCACCTATAATAGCCTCTGGACGAAATTTATGAAGTGGCATCTTGTATATTTCGTCCAAGACTTCATTCACTCCTTGGTGGCTTCAAAGTCCTGAAATCATCACTTGTAACTCCGTTCTTGTTCCCCTTGCGCATGCCATCAACTCCATGCTTGTTCTTGCTCCAATGTTCATCCTTCTCTAAGCTAGGCCCTTCATTCGTAAGCAAAACAAAAGAATCCAATTTTGGCAGCATCATATTCTCATGAACATTAGAATCATTACCAAGAAACGAAAGTACCTCGTAATTTAATTGGCGCGCGCGAGCTCTAGGAATTGGTCCATTATATGATAGAGGCAAAGGTGTCCCGTCTTTCGATGAGATGATGGATATCGCTTTGATGGAAGTCGACTTTGACGATCCGACTCCGAACGTGCGAGGACGTCGCGCCTTAGGAATCGCTAAACCCACTCCGAGAGGTTATTGACCACGCCGGAGCACGATCAACCTGACCACGAGGGTCTGTTTCCTGCGAGCAAACGAAGATCAAGCAAGAAACTGAGATTACAATATGGATATTGCGAATATAAGATGAAAGCTTTTTGATCAAGGTGGGGTTCTGTGACGCCTTTGTCTGGTCGTTGAAGACAAACGAAGTACGCGAAGTTGCAGCTATGGCGAACTTTTAATCTAAACAAAACCCAAAGTCTAATCGACGCCCTAAGGGTTGTATATATGGAGGAAGAGGGGGGAATTTCGTGGCCCTTGGGGAAGGGGTCCGAAACCAACCCTATCTCTTGTTTCCCCACACATACGGACTCTAAAAATAGCCTATACTCAAGTATTTCGAAATTACATGGGCCTGGCCCAATAATAAGGTGACGCAGCACCTAGAATAGCCTCTGGACGAAAGTTATGAAGTAGCATCTTGTATATTTCGTCCAAGGCTTCATGCACGCATTACGGTGGCTTCAACGTCCCGAAATCATCACTTGTAACTCCGTTCTTGTCCCCCATGCGCATGCCATCATCTTCTTGCTTGTTCTTGCTCCAATGTTCATCCTTCTCAAAGCTAGGCCCTTCATTTGTAAGCAAAACAAATGTATCCAATTTAGGCAGCATCATATTCTCATGAACATTAGAATCATTACCAAGAAACGAAAGTACATGGTAATTTAATTGGCGTGCGCGAGCTCTCGTAATTGGTCCAGTATGTATAGCAGCAGGGGCTGTGGGTGTAACAATGGTATTGATGTCCTCATCATCCTCCCCTTCTTGAAATGAAGTCGTCCTCGACGGAAGCTCATCTCCCTCACCCAAATAAGGCTTCAAATCTGCAATGTTAAAAGTGGGGCTAACCCCAAAATCTGCAGGCAGCCCAAGTTTATATGCATTATCATTTATTTTCTCTAACACCTTAAAAGGACCATCAGCACGTGGCATTAGCTTTGATTTGCGCAAATCAGGAAATCTATCCTTACGCAAATGTAACCAAACAAGATCTCCAGGTGCAAACACAACATGTTTTCTACCCTTATCTCCAGCAAGTTTATATTTAGCATTCATACGCTCAATGTTTTCCTTAGTTAACTCATGCATTTTTAAGATCAATTCAGCACGTTGTTTAGCATCAAAATTAACCTTCTCCGAAGATGGAAGAGGCAACAAATCAATAGGTGCACGAGGTAGGAAACCATACACAATTTCAAAAGGGCACATCTTAGTAGTAGAATGCAATGAACGATTATAAGCAAACCCAATATGAGGCAAGCATTCTTCCCACATTTTCCTATTATTCTTCAAAACAGCCCTAAGCATAGTAGACAATGTTCTATTGACTACTTCAGTTTGTCCATCAGTTTGGGGATGACAAGTAGTACTAAAAAGCAGTTTAGTCCCCAACTTAGCCCATAAACATCTCCAAAAGTGGCTAAGAAATTTAGTATCACGATCTGAAACAATAGTATTTGGCACACCATGCAAACGAATAATTTCACGGAAGAACAAATCAGCAACATTAACAGCATCATCGCTTCTATGACATGGTATAAAGTGTGCCATTTTTGAGAATCTATCCACGACAACAAATATGCTATCCCTCCCCTTCTTTGTTCGAGGTAAACCTATAACAAAGTCCATAGATATATCCTCCCAAGGAACACTAGGTACAGGCAAAGGCATATATAAACCATGAGGATTGATTCGTGACTTAGCTTTTTGACATGTAGTGCAGCGAGCAACAAAACGCTCAACATCCCGTCTCATCTTTGGCCAAAATAAATGTGTAGCAAGTACGTCCTCCGTCTTCTTCACGCCAAAGTGTCCCATTAATCCTCCTCCATGCGCCTCCTGCAACAACAAAAGACGAAGAGAGCTAGCTGGAATGCATAGCTTGTTAGCACGGAACACAAATCCATCATTAACGACAAACTTGTTCCAGGTTCTTCCTTCTTTACAATTCTGCAAAACATCTTTAAAATCAGCATCATGCACATATTGATCTTTGACGGCCTCCAAACCAAATATTTTGAAGTCAAGTTATGCAAGCATAGTATAGCGACGAGACAATGCATCAGCAATAACATTTTCTTTACCCTTCTTGTGTTTAATGACATAAGGGAAAGTCTCAATGAATTCAACCCATTTAGCATGTCTACGATTCAGTTTAGCTTGACTTTTAATATGTTTCAAAGATTCATGATCAGAATGTATAACAAATTCTTTGGGCCATAAATAATGTTGCCATGTTTCTAAAGTCCGAACAAGAGCATAGTTCTTTATCATAAGTAGAATAATTCAGACTAGGCCCACTCAATTTTTCAGAAAAGTATGCAACAGGTTTACCATCTTGTAATAACACACCTCCTAATCCAATTCCACTAGCATCACATTCAAGCTCAAAAGTCTTATTAAAATCAGGAAGTTGGAGTAAAGGAGCATGTTTCAACTTATCTTTCAATACCGTGAAGGCTTCTTCCTGTGCGGTACCCCAAACAAAAGGCACATCCTCCTTTGTAAGCTCGTTGAGAGGTGCAGCAATGGTGCTAAAATCTCTCACAAAACGCCTATAGAAACCAGCGAGTCCAAGAAAACTCCGCACTTGTGTGACCGTTTTGGGCTGTGGCCAACTCTCAATAGCTTCAATCTTGGCTTGATCAACTTCAATTCCCTGTGGAGTAACGACATAGCCAAGAAAAGATACTCGGTCGGTGCAAAAGGTGCACTTCCCAAGGTTACCAAACAAACGTGCATCACGTAGAGCAATAAAAATAGCACGTAAATGTTCCAAATGTTCTTCTAAAGATTTGCTATAAATCAGTATATCATCAAAATAGACTACCACAAATCGTCCAATGAAAGCACGTAAAACTTCGTTCATTAGTCTCATGAAAGTACTAGGTGCATTAGTTAACCCAAAAGGCATGACTAACCACTCATATAAACCAAACTTAGTTTTAAATGCAGTTTTCCATTCATCTCCCAATTTCATACGAATTTGATGGTATCCACTACGCAAATCAACTTTGGAGCATATTGTAGAGCCACTCAATTCATCAAGCATATCATCTAGCCTAGGAATAGGATGACGATAACGAATAGTAATATTATTAATGCATCTACAATCAACACACATACGCGACGTACCATCCTTTTTAGGCACTAGTATAATAGGAACAACACAAGGACTAAGAGATTCGCGTATATAACCTTTGTCGAGCAGCTCCTGTACTTGACGCATAATCTCCTTCGTCTCCTTTGGATTGGTACGGTATGGTGCACGGTTGGGTAGCGATGCACCGGGAATTAAGTCAATTTGATGCTCAATCCCTCGAATAGGTGGTAATCCCGGTGGCACGTCTTGTGGGAAGACGTCAGCGAACTCCTTAACCTTGCCGCTGTTGTTGAGCCATTGGATGTAGTAAGGATGTGGATGTGGTCTTGTGGTGAGAGATAGCTTCTCCACCATCTCCATGCTAGCCAAGTTGTTACAGCTCCCTCCATCTATGATGACGCGAACAGAACGTTCCTTCACAACTCCCTTTGTGTGGAACAAATTATGCCTCTGATTTTGCTTTGCTTGTGTGACCTGCACACTCAAAACACGTTGAGCAACTAAACATTCATACCTGTCAGCGTCTTCAGGAGCCATGTATTACGTCTCATTTTCAGAATCATCTCCACCATGTTCTTCACGTGTAATAAGAACCAAAGTCTCCTCATCATAGTCACTAGCGGACTCATACCCACCATCCTTAGTAGCAATCATTACACGATGAGATTTGCATGATCTCGCATAATGTCCTCTTCCCTTACAACGACGACAAATAATATTACTTGTGTGCCCTGTCGATGCCATGGAAGAAGAAGACCTCTGTGCAGGCCCGGCAGGTGCGCTCTTGGCAGATATTGGTGGTTGTGCCTGCTTTCTTCTATCACGGCCGGAGGTGGAACCTAATGGAGGTGCTGGTGCAGTGGAAGTAGAAGATGCACGCGGTGTCCATGATGAAGGTCGACCTGCAGAGAAGTTAGTTCGCGCCAATGGCTGTCGATCCTGCACTTCACGTTCAGCTTTACAAGCAAGATGGAATAAACGAGTGATATTATTATAATCCTTATACTCTAGAATGGTCTGAATCTCTTTATTTAATCCACCCATAAAACGTGCAAGCATAGCTTCATTCTCCTCAACAATACCACATCTAATCATGCCAGTTTGTAATTCCTGATAATATTCTTCTACAGAATTTTCCCCTTGTCTTAAGCGCTGCAATTTTTGAAGTAATTCACGTTGATAATATGGTGGAATCCAACGAGTACGCATAGCAGTTTTCAAAGCAGCCCAAGTAGCTGGAACAGGATATAATCTACAATGTTCAGACCACCAAACACATGCAAAGCTAGTGAAAGCACAAACAGCAGCAGGAACACGTCTTTCCTCAGGATATTGTAAACATGTAAATCGTTGTTCAGTTTCTAACTCCCAAGTAAGATATATATCAGGAACATATCTACCCTCAAATGGTGGAATATTCAATTTTAGTTTAGGGAGATGGTCATGATCTCGTACCTGAGGTGGTGGTGCCGGCCTACCGTTGCGAATATATACCTGAGGTCGACCTGCTGGTGGTGGTGCTGGTGGCTGCACGTAGTTCTGATTTTGATCAACCTCATACTCATAATCACTCGCATAATCGTCATCCTCCTCAGCCGCCGCAGTAGCAGGAGCCAAAGAAGCATCAACAGTAGGTGCAGCGGCACCCGAATTTTGACCAGTCTCAATTGGAACGCGCTGTGCTCGTCCCACTTGATTTGGAAGGCGGCGTTGGAGATGTGGTTGTTGTTGTTGTAGAGGTGCGACATGTGCAGCCGGTGGTGGTTGGGGAAGACGCTTGAGTAATTCAGTAAACTTGTTATACAGCTTTGTCTCGAACGACTTCTCCACGGCATCTATCTTCTCCATAGCCTCTTCAAATCTGTTTAGCACATCTCCCACCTGGCCACTCATCATTTGCTGAAATTTATCATGCAACTCCTTGTTCGTCATGTTCTCCCAATCAGTCTCATCGGCTTGTGATCCTGCCATAGTTAGCAGCAATAGAAACACAAAAGAATATGATCCTACAGACTACTAGGAAGTGGTGGTGATGGTGGTGTGTCACAAAACCTTCAAGCGAATCTCAAATTCTTACCAGTTCTTACCCAGCAGCAGGTGGTGATCGGCAACCGTTGTAGTCAAAACTCTCAAAGCTTGGATAGAGCGATTACCAGGGAGAGTCAAACACACGATGTAGATGTATGTGGAGCTGGGAAGGCTTATAATATGGTAGCAAAAATGGTCTGCAATAATCAATTCAGAGATGCAAAGTTGAAGAAACGCGCAACGACGGTACTGTGCTGGTCCTAGGCTAGACCGTGCTAGAGACGCGAGCCTAGAACACTAACAAAATCACGGCGCTGCACGTAAACAAGGGAAAAGCACACTCTGGAATTTTTTTTGCTCTTTTTTTTGTTTCGCTCTTTTTTTTGCGCTCCTTTTTTTTGCGAAAAATCACTATAATATTGAGTGTCTCAAAACTCTTCCCAGGTCAAACTGACAGGATGGGTACAAAATTTTTATGACTATTTTTTTCTCGGAAATCAGGGCAGCGACGACGGAAAAGTGCGACAAAAAATCACTATGATGGCGAGTGTCTCAAAACACTCCCCAGGACCTAAAAATAGGATAGGGAAAAATAGTTTTGGTTGCCGAAATTTTGGCCTAAAAACTGCCCGGGGGTCTCCAGACTCTTTTTTTTTCCGAGACCTACTCAGGCAAGGAAACACGAAACGGAAAATAGATGGATCTCTAAAACAAACTGAATATGAAAAGAACTCGGATTGGTGGTGGATATATGGTGGTAGGATATGGCAGCGGTGGTGGTATATGGTAGCGGTGGTGGTACATGGATACTGATCGGTGGTGGTATATGGATACGGATTGGTGGTTGTATATGGATACGGATTCAGAGCGGTGGCGGATAAGCAATAGTGGTAGATGGCAAGGCGATGATGATGGTGCGGCGGCGGCGTGACAACTTATGACCAGAACTTGAAACTCTAAAAGACTAGACTCTAAGACCAGCAACTTGACACGACGATGCAACCGCAAATTCAACAGAGCAAAAACCCTAAAAAGATTATGCAAAGGCTCAGATTGGTTCGGATATACTGAACTAACCCTAATTTTTTTTGTGGCTTTTTCGTGGACTCTAGGTATGAAGAACAGACACGATCTAAACTACAAAAAACTGTAAAATCTCACCGAGCAACCTGGAAATCTGATACCACTTGATAGAGGCAAAGGTGTCCCGTCTTTCGATGAGATGATGGATATCGCTTTGATGGAAGTCGACTTTGACGATCCGACTACGAACTTGCGAGGACGTCGCGCCTTAGCAATCGCTAAACCAACTCCGAGAGGTTATTGACCACGCCGGAGCACGATCAACCTCACCACGAGGGTCTGTTTCCTGTGAGCAAACGAAGAACAAGCAAGAAACTGAGATTGCAATCTGGATATTGCGAATATAAGATGAAAGCTTTATTGATCAAGGTGGGGTTCTGTGACGCCTTTGTCTGGTCGTTGAACACAAACGAAGTACGCGAAGTTGCAGCTATGGCGAACTTTTAATCTAAACAAAACCCAAAGTCTAAACGACGCCCTGAAGGCTGTATATATGGAGGAAGAGGGGGGAATTTCGTGGCCCTTGGGGAAGGGGTCCGAAACCAACCCTATCTCTTGTTTCCCCACACATACGGACTCTAAAAATAGCCTATACTCAAGTATTTCAAAATTACATGGGCCTGGCACAATAATAAGGTGACGCAGCACCTAGAATAGCCTCTGGACAAAAGTTATGAAGTAGCATCTTGTATATTTCGTCCAAGGCTTCATGCACGCATTATGGTGGCTTCAATGTCCTGAAATCATCACTTGTAACTCTATTCTTGTCCCCCATGCGCATGCCATCATCTTCTTGCTTGTTCTTGCTCCAATGTTCATCCTTCTCAAAGCTAGGCCCTTCATTTGTAAGCAAAACAAATGTATCCAATTTAGGCAACATCATATTCTCATGAACATTAGAATCATTACCAAGAAACGAAAGTACCTGGTAATTTAATTGGCGTGCGCGAGCTCTAGTAATTGGTCCAGTATGTATAGCAGCAAGGGCTGTGGGTGTAACAATGGTATTGATGTCCTCATCATTATATGTAACAGTAGGGGCTGTGGGTGTAACAATGGTCTTGATGTCCTCATCATCCTCCCCTTCTTGAAATGAAGTCGTCCTCGACGGAAGCTCATCTTCTCACCCAAATAAGGCTTCAAATCTGCAATGTTAAAAGTGGGACTAACCCCAAAATCTGCAGGTAGCTCAAGTTTATATGCATTATCATTTATTTTCTCTAACACCTTAAAAGGACCATCAGCACGTGGCATTAGCTTTGATTTGCGCAAATAAGGAAATCTATCCTTACGCAAATGTAACCAAACAAGATCTCCAGGTGCAAACACAACATGTTTTCTACCCTTATCTCCAGCAAGTTTATATTTAGCATTCATACGCTCAATGTTTTCCTTAGTTAACTCATGCATTTTTAAAATCAATTCAGCACGTTCTTTAGCATCAAAATTAACCTTCTCCGAAGATGGAAGAGGCAACAAATCAATTGGCGCACGAGGTAGGAAACCATACACAGTTTCAAAAGGGCACATCTTAGTAGTAGAATGCAATGAACGATTATAAGCAAATTCAATATGAGGCAAGCATTCTTCCCACATTTTCATATTATTCTTCAAAACAGCCCTAAGCATAGTAGAATGTTCTATTGACTACTTCAGTTTTCCATTAGTTTGGGGTGACAAGTAGTACTAAAAAGCAGTTTAGTCCCCAACTTAGCCCATAAACATCTCCAAAAGTGGCTAAGAAATTTAGTATCACGATCTGAAACAATAGTATTTGGCACGCCATGCAAGCGAATAATTTCACGAAAGAACAAATCAGCAACATTAACAGCATCATCGCTTTTATGACATGGTATAGCAGCAAGGGCTGTGGGTGTAACAATGGTATTGATGTCCTCATCATTATATGTAACAGTAGGGGCTGTGGGTGTAACAATGGTCTTGATGTCCTCATCATCCTCCCCTTCTTGAAATGAAGTCGTCCTCGACGGAAGCTCATCTCCCTCACCCAAATAAGGCTTCAAATCTGCAATGTTAAAAGTGGGACTAACCCCAAAATCTGCAGGCAGCTCAAGTTTATATGCATTATCATTTATTTTCTCTAACACCTTAAAAGGACCATCAGCACGTGGCATTAGCTTTGATTTGCGCAAATCAGGAAATCTATCCTTACGCAAATGTAACCAAACAAGATCTCCAGGTGCAAACACAACATGTTTTCTACCCTTATCTCCAGCAAGTTTATATTTAGCATTCATACGCTCAATGTTTTCCTTAGTTAACTCATGCATTTTTAAGATCAATTCAGCACGTTGTTTAGCATCAAAATTAACCTTCTCCGAAGATGGAAGAGGCAACAAATCAATAGGTGCACGAGGTAGGAAACCATACACAATTTCAAAAGGGCACATCTTAGTAGTAGAATGCAATGAACGATTATAAGCAAACTCAATATGAGGCAAGCATTCTTCCCACATTTTCCTATTATTCTTCAAAACAGCCCTAAGCATAGTAGACAATGTTCTATTGACTACTTCAGTTTGTCCATCAGTTTGGGGATGACAAGTAGTACTAAAAAGCAGTTTAGTCCCCAACTTAGCCCATAAACATCTCCAAAAGTGGCTAAGAAATTTAGTATCACGATCTGAAACAATAGTATTTGGCACACCATGCAAACGAATAATTTCACGGAAGAACAAATCAGCAACATTAACAGCATCATCGCTTCTATGACATGGTATAAAGTGTGCCATTTTTGAGAATCTATCCACGACAACAAATATGCTATCCCTCCCCTTCTTTGTTCGAGGTAAACCTAAAACAAAGTCCATAGATATATCCTCCCAAGGAACACTAGGTACAGGAAAAGGCATATATAAACCATGAGGATTCAGTCGTGACTTAGCTTTTTGACATGTAGTGCAGCGAGCAACAAAACGCTCAACATCCCGTCTCATCTTTGGCCAAAAGAAATGTGTAGCAAGTATATCCTCCGTCTTCTTCACGCCAAAGTGTCCCATTAGTCCTCCTCCATGCGCCTCCTGCAACAACAAAAGACGAACGGAGCTAGCTGGAATGCATAGCTTGTTAGCACGAAACACAAATCCATCATTAATGACGAACTTGTTCCATGTTCTACCTTCTTTACAATTCTGCAATACATCTTTAAATTCAGCATCATGCACATATTGATCTTTGATGGTCTCCAAACCAAATATTTTAAAGTCAAGTTGTGAAACCATAGTATAACGACGAGACAATGCATCAGCAATAACATTTTCTTTACCCTTCTTGTGTTTAATGACATAAGGGAAAGTCTCAATGAATTCAACCCATTTAGCATGTCTACGGTTAAGTTTTGCTTCACTTTTAATGTGTTTCAAAGATTCATGATCAGAATGTATAACAAATTCTTTGGGCCATAAATAATGTTGTCATGTTTCTAAAGTCCGAACAAGAGCATATAATTCTTTATCATAAGTAGAATAGTTCAGACTAAGCCCACTCAATTTTTCAGAAGAGTATGCAACAGGTTTGCCATCATGTAATAACACACCTCCTAATCCAATTCCAGTAGCATCACATTCAAGCTCAAAAGTCTTATTAAAATCAGGAAGTTGGAGTAAAGGAGCATGTGTCAACTTATCTTTCAATACCGTGAAGGCTTCTTCCTGTGCGGTACCCCAAACAAAAGGCACATCCTTGTTTGTAAGCTCGTTGAGAGGTGCAGCAATGGTGCTAAAATCTCTCACAAAACGCCTATAGAAACCAGCGAGTCCAAGAAAACTCCGCACTTGTGTGACCGGTTTGGGCTGCGGCCAACTCTCAATAGCTTCAATCTTGGCTTTATCAACTTCAATTCCCTGTGGAGTAACAACATAGCCAAGAAAAGATACTCGGTCGGTGCAAAAGGTGCACTTCCCAAGGTTACCAAACAAACGTGCATCACGTAGAGCAATAAAAACAGCACGTAAATGTCCCAAATGTTCTTCCAAAGGTTTGCTATAAATCAGTATATCATCAAAATAGACTACCACAAATCGTCCAATGAAAGCACGTAAAACTTCATTCATTAGTCTCATGAAAGTACTAGGTGCATTAGTTAACCCAAAAGGCATGACTAACCACTCAGATAAACCAAACTTACTTTTAAATGTTGTTTTCCATTCATCTCCCAATTTCATACGAATTTGATGGTATCCACTATGCAAATCAACTTTGGAGAATATTGTGCAGCCACTCAATTCATCAAGCATATCATCTAGCCTAGGAATAGGATGACGATAACGAATAGTAATATTATGAATGCCTCTACAATCAACACACATACGCGACGTACCATCCTTTTTCGGCACTAGAATTATAGGAACAACACAAGGACTAAGGGATTCGCGAATATAACCTTTGTCGAGCAGCTCCTGTACTTGACGCATTATCTCCTTCGTCTCCTCTGGATTGGTACGGTATGGTGCACGGTTGGGTAGCGATGCACCGGGAATTAAGTCAATTTGATGCTCAGTCCCTCGAATAGGTGGTAATCCCGGTGGCACGTCTTGTGGGAAGACGTCAGCGAACTCCTGCAAAATGTTAGTGACTGAAGGGGGCAAAGAGGAAGGCACGTCCTTGAATGAAAATAATGCCTCTTTGCACACAAAAGCATAGCAAACAGATTTGCTAAAAACTAGCTCATCAATATCAGATTTGGTGGCAAGTAAACATGCAGTTTTCAATTTAATTTCAGAAGCAACACTAGATGGTTTATTATTAGGCTTCATTTGTTGCTCAAATTCTTTTGCCACAATCTGATTTCACTCTTATTTTTCTCCTGTTTTGCTTTATTAACTCTATGAATATCATCTTTCAAAATGGAATCCGGAGTCATAGGAAGCAAAGTAATATTTGTATCCTTATGAACAAGAGTATACTGATTGTTTCTACCATGGTGTACAGAATTTTTATCAAATTGCCATGGCCTACCAAGTAATAAGGAACATGCTTGCATAGGTACCACATCACAATCAACATAATCACCATATGTAGAGATACTAAAATGCACCCGAACAGTATGTGTTACCTTAACCATGCCGCTGTTGTTGAACCATTGGATGTAGTAAGGATGTGGATGTGGTCTTGTCGTGAGAGATAGCTTCTCCACCATCTCCATGCTAGCCAAGTTGTTGAAACTCCCTCCATGTATGATGACGCGAATAGAACGTTCCTTCACAACTCCCTTTCTATGGAACAAATTATGCCTCTGATTTTGCTCAGCTTGTGTAACCTGCACACTCAAAACACGTTGAGCAACTAAACATTCATACCTGTCAGCATCTTCAGCAGCCATGTATTGCGTCTCATGATCAGAATCATCTCCACCGTGCTCTTCATGTGTAATAAGAGCCAAAGTCTCCTCATCATAGTCACTAGCGGACTCATATCCACCATCCTCAGTAGCAATCATTACAAGCTGAGATTTGCATTCTCTCGCATAATGTCCTCTTCCCTTACAACGACGACAAATAATATCACTTGTGTGCCCTGTCGATGCCATGGAAGAAGAAGAGCTGTATGCAGGCCCGGCAGGTGCGCTCTTGGCAGATAGTGGTGGTTCTGCCTGCTTTCTTGTATCACGGCTGGAGGTGGAACCTGATGGAGGTGCTGGTGCGGCGGAAGTAGAAGATGCACGCGGTGTCCATGATGAAGGTCGACCTGCAGAAAAGTTAGTTCGCGCCAATGGCTGTCGATCCTGCACTTCACGTTTAGCTTTACAAGCAAGATGGAATAAACGAGTGATATTATTATAATCCTTATACTCTAGAATGGTCTGAATCTCTTTATTTAATCCACCCATAAAACATGCAAGCATAGCTTCATTCTCCTCAACAATACCACATCTAATCATGCCAGTTTGTAATTCCTGATAATATTCTTCTACAGAATTTTTCCCTTGTCGTAAACGCTGCAGTTTTTGAAGCAATTCACGTTGATAATATGGTGGAACCCAACGAGTACGCATAGCAGTTTTCAAAGCAGCCCAAGTAGCTGGAATAGGATACAATCTACAATGTTCAGACCACCATACACATGCAAAACTAGTGAAAGCACAAACAGCAGCAGCAACCCGTCTCTCCTCGGGATATTGTAAAAATGTAAAACGTTGTTCAGTTTCTAACTCCCAATTAAGATATACATCAGGAATGTATCTACCCTCAAACGGTGGAATATTCAATTTCAGTTCAGGAACATGGTCATGGTCTCGTACCTGAGGTGGTGGTGCAGGCCTACCGTTGCGAATATATACCTGAGGTCGACCTGCTGGTGGTGGTGCTGGTGGCTGCACATAGTTCTGATTTTGATCAACCTCATCCTCATAATCGCCCGCATAATCGTTATCCTCCTCAGTCGCCGCAGTAGCAGGAGCCAAAGAAGCATCAACAGTAGGTGCAGCGGCACCCGAATTTTGACCAGTCTCAATTGGAACGCGCTGTGCTCGTCCCACTTGATTTGAAAGGCGGCGTTGGAGATGTGGTTGTTGTTGTTGTAGAGGTGCGACAGGTGCAGCCGGTGGGGGTTGGGGAAGACGCTTGAGCAATTCATTAAACATGTTATCCAGCTTTGTCTCGAACGACTTCTCCACGGCATCTATCCTCTCCATAGCCTCTTCAAATCGGTTTAGCACATCTCCCACCTGGCCACTCATCATTTGCTGAAATTTATCATGCAACTCCTTGTTCGTCATGTTCTCCCAATCAGTCTCATCGGCTTGTGATCCTGCCATTGTTAGCAGCAATAGAAACACAAAAGAATATGATCCTACAGACTACTAGGAAGTGGTGGTGATGGTGGTGTGTCACAAATCCTTCAAGCGAATCTCAAATTCTTACCAGTTCTTACCCAGCAGCAGGTGGTGATCGGCAACCGTTGTAGTCAAAACTCTCAAAGCTTGGATAGAGCGATTACCAGGGAGAGTCAAACGCACGACGTAGATGTATGTGGAGCTGGGAAGGCTTATAATATGGTAGCAAAATGGGTCAGCAATAATCAATTCAGATATGCAAAGTTGAATAAACGCTCAACGACGGTACTATGCTGGTCCTAGGCTAGACCGTGCTAGAGACGCGAGCCTAGAACACTAACAAAATCACGGCGCTGCACGTAAACAAGGGAGGAGCACACTCTGAATTTTTTTCACTTTTATTTTTTTCACTTTTTTTCCTCTTTTTTTTTGCTCCGCAACAAATATTTTTCGAAAAAGTCTACAAATGGTCTAAAAACTGCCTAGCCAGATTTTCCAGACTTAGTTTTTTTGTGAAAGTGGAACTATTTTTCTACTGCGGGTAACACAAAACTTTGGGAGTCCTTCTCTGTCACGACTCGGAGTATGGCGTGATCTGGAAATCCAAAACAGAGTAACAAAATACTAGACTTGGACTAGGACTGGTGGCGGAGATGAATCTGGTGGAACTCGGACTGGTGGCGGAGATGAATCTGGTGGAACTTGAACTGGTGGCGGATATATGTTGCAGGTGTACTCGGATTGGCGTGATGGCGGCGGATATGTGGTGGCGTATATGGACTCGGATTGGCGGTGAATATGTGGTGGTGGTATATGGCAGCGGCGATGAAGTTGGTGCGGTGGTGGTATATGGCAGCAGCGATGATGATGATGCGGTGGTGATATATGGCAGCGGCGACGTGACAACCTGTGAACAGAACTCGAAACTCTAAAGGACTAGACGCTAAGACCAGCAACTTGACACGACGATGCAACCGCAAATTCAACAAAGCAAAAACCCTAAAAAGATTATGCAAAGGCTCAGATTGGTTCGGATATGATGAACTAACCCTAATTTTTTTGTGGCTTTTTCGTGGACTGTAGGTATGAAGAACAGACTCGATCTGAACTACGAAAAACTGTAAAATCTCACCGAGCAACCTGGAAATCTGATACCACTTGATAGAGGCAAAGGTGTCCCGTCTTTCGATGAGATGATGGATATCGCTTTGGTGGAAGTCGACTTTGACGATCCGACTACGAACGTGCGATGACGTCGCGCCTTAGCAATCGCTAAACCAACTCCGAGAGGTTATTGACCACGCCGGAGCACGATCAACCTGACCACGAGGGTCTGTTTCCTGTGAGCAAACGAAGAACAAGCAAGAAACTGAGATTGCAATCTGGATATTGCGAATATTAGATGAAAGCTTTAATGATCAAGGTGGGGTTCTGTGACGCCTTTGTCTGGTCGTTGAACACAAACGAAGTACGCGAAGTTGCAGCTATGGCGAACGTTTAATCTAAACAAAACCCAAAGTCTAAACGGTGCCCTAAGGGATGTATATATGGAGGAAGAGGGGGGAATTTCGTGGCCCTTGGGGAACGGGTCCGAAACTAACACTATCTCTTGTTTCCCCACACATACGGACTCTAAAAACAGCCTATACTTATGTATTTCGAAATTACATGGGCCTGGCCCAATAATAAGGTGACACAGCACCTAGAATAGCCTCTGGACGAAATTTATGAAGTGGCATCTTGTATATTTCGTCCAAGGCTTCATTCACTCCTTATGGTGGCTTCAAAGTCCTGAAATCATCACTTGTAACTCCGTTCTTGTTCCCCTTGCGCATGCCATCGACTCCATGCTTGTTCTTGCTCCAATGTTCATCCTTCTCCAAGCTAGGCCCTTCATTTGTAAGCAAAACAAAAGTATCCAATTTAGGCAGCATCATATTCTCATGAACATTAGAATCATTACCAAGAAACGAAAGTACCTGGTAATTTAATCGGCGTGCGCGAGCTCTAGTAATTGGTCCATTATATGTAACAGTAGGGGCTGTGGGTGTAACAATGGTATTGATGTCCTCATCAGTTTTGAAGGAACGTTCTATTCGTGTCATCATAGATGGAGGGAGCTGCAACAACTTGGCTAGCATGGAGATGGTGGAGAAGCTATCTCTCACCACAAGACCACATCCACATCCTTACTACATCCAATGGTTCAACAACAGCGGCAAGCTTAAGGTAACACGTACTGTTCGGGTGCATTTTAGTATCTCTACATATGCTGATTATGTTGATTGTGATGTGGTACCTATGCAAGCATGTTCCTTATTACTTGGTAGACCATGGCAATTTGATAAATTCTGTACACCGTGGTAGAAGCAATCAGTATACTCTTGTTCATAAGGATACAAATATTACATTGCTTCCTATGACTCCTGATTCCATTTTGAAAAGATGATATTCATAGAGCTAATAAAGCAAAACAGGAGAAAAATAAGAGTGAAAATCAGATTGTGGCAAAAGAATTTGAGCAACAAATGAAGCCTAATAATAAACCATCTAGTGTTGCTTCTCAAATTAAATTGAAAAGTGCATGCTTACTTGCCACCAAATCTGATATTGATGAGCTAGTTTTTAGCAAATCTGTTTGCTATGCTTTTGTGTGCAAAGAGGCATTATTTTCATTCGAGGACGTGCCTTCCTCTTTGCCCCCTGCAGTCACTAACATTTTGCAGGAGTTCGCTGACGTCTTCCCACAAGACGTGCCACCGGGATTACCACGAATTCGAGGGACTGAGCATCAAATTGACTTAATTCCCGGTGCATCGCTACCCAACCGTGCACCATACCGTACCAATCCAGAGGAGACGAAGGAGATTATGCGTCAAGTACAGGAGTTGCTCGACAAAGGGTATATTCGCGAATCCCTTCGTCCTTGTGTTGTTCCTATAATTCTAGTGCCGAAAAAGGATGGTACGTCGCGTATGTGTTTATTGTAGAGGCATTAATAATATTACTATTCGTTATCGTCATCCTATTCCTAGGCTAGATGATATGCTTGATGAATTGAGTGGCTCTACAATATTCTCCAAAGTTGATTTGCGTAGTGGATACCATCAAATTCGTATGAAATATGGAGATGAATGGAAAACAGCTTTTAAAACTAAGTTTGGTTTATATGAGTGGTTAGTCATGCCTTTTGGGTTAACTAATGCACCTAGTACTTTCATGAGACTAATGAACGAAGTTTTATGGGCTTTCATTGGACGATTTGTGGTAGTCTATTTTGATGATATACTGATTTATAGCAAATCTTTGGAAGAACATTTGGAACATTTACGTGTTGTTTTCGTTGCTCTACGTGATGCACGTTTGTTTGGTAACCTTGGGAAGTGCACCTTTTGCACCGACCGAGTATCTTTTCTTGGCTATGTTGTTACTCCACAGGGAATTGAAGTTGATCAAGCCAAGATTGAAGCTATTGAGAGTTGGCCGCAGCCCAAAACGGTCACACAAGTGAGGAGTTTTCTTGGACTCGCTGGTTTCTATAGGCGTTTTGTGCGAGATTTTAGCACCATTGTTGCACCTCTCAATGAGCTTACAAAGAAGGATGTGCCTTTTGTTTGGGGTACCGCACAGGAAGAAGCCTTCACGATATTGAAAGATAAGTTGACACATGCTCCTTTTCTCCAACTTCCTGATTTTAATAAGACTTTTGAGCTTGAATGTGATGCTAGTGGAATTGGATTAGGAGGTGTGTTATTACAAGATAGCAAGCCTGTTGCATACTTTTCTGAAAAATTGAGTGGGCCTAGTTTGAACTATTCTACTTATGATAAAGAATTATATGCTCTTGTTCAGACCTTAGAAACATGGCAACATTATTTATGGCCCAAAGAATTTGTTATACATTCTGATCATGAATCTTTGAAACACATTAAAAGTCAAGCTAAACTGAACCGTAGACATGCTAAATGGGTTGAATTCATTGAGACTTTCCCTTAGTCATTAAACACAAGAAGGGTAAAGAAAATGTTATTGCTGATGCATTGTCTCGTCGGTATACTATGCTTTCACAACTTGACTTTAAAATATTTGGTTTGGAGACCATCAAAGATCAATATGTGCATGATGCTGAATTTAAAGATGTATTGCAGAATTGTAAAGATGGTAGAACATGGAACAAGTTCGTCGTTAACGATGGATTTATGTTTCGTGCTAACAAGCTATGCATTCCAGCTAGCTCTGTTCGTCTTTTGTTGTTGCAGGAGGCGCATGGAGGAGGACTAATGGGACACTTTGGCATGAAGAAGACGGAGGATATACTTGCTACACATTTCTTTTGGCCAAAGATGAGACGAGATGTTGAGCGTTTTGTTGCTCGCTGCACTACATGTCAAAAAGCTAAGTCACGACTCAATCCTCATGGTTTATATATGCCTTTGCCTGTACCTAGTGTTCCTTGGGAGGATATATCTATGGACTTTGTTTTAGGTTTACCTCGAACAAAGAAGGGGAGGGATAGCATATTTGTAGTCGTGGATAGGTTCTCGAAAATGGCACACTTTATACCATGTCATAAAAGCGATGATGCTGTTAATGTTGCTGATTTGTTCTTTCGTGAAATTATTCGCTTGCATGGTGTGCCAAATACTATTGTTTCAGATCGTGATACTAAATTTCTTAGCCACTTTTGGAGATGTTTATGGGCTAAGTTGGGGACTAAACTGCTTTTTAGTACTACTTGTCACCCCCAAACTGATGGTCAAACTGAAGTAGTCAATAGAACATTGTCTACTATGCTTAGGGCTGTTTTGAAGAATAATAAGAAAATGTGGGAAGAATGCTTGCCTCATATTGAATTTGCTTATAATCGTTCGTTGCATTCTACTACTAAGATGTGCCCTTTTGAAATTGTGTATGGTTTCCTACCTCGTGCACCCATTGATTTGTTGCCTCTTCCATCTTCGGATCAGATTATTTTGATGCTAAACAACGTGCTGAATTGATCTTAAAAATGCATGAGTTAACTAAGGAAAACATTGAGCGTATGAATGCTAAATATAAACTTGCTGGAGATAAGGGTAGAAAACATGTTGTCTTTGTACCTGGAGATCTTGTTTGGTTACATTTGCGTAAGGATAGGTTTCGTAATTTGCGCAAATCAAAGCTAATGCCACGTGCTGATGGTCCTTTTAAGGTGTTAGAGAAAATAAATGATAATGCATATAAACTTGAGCTGCCTGCAGATTTTGGGGTTAGTCCCACTTTTAACATTGCATATTTGAAGCCTTATTTGGGTGAGGAAGATGAGCTTCCGTCGCGGACGACTTCATTTCAAGAAGGGGAGGATGATGAGGACATCAATACCATTGTTACACCCACAACCCCTGCTACTATACATATTGGACCGATTACTAGAGCTCGCGCACGCCAATTAAATTACCAGGTACTTTTGTTTCTTGGTAATGATTCTAAAGTTCATGAGAATATGATGCTGCCTAAATTGGATACATTTGTTTTGCTTACAAATGAAGGGCCTAGCTTGGAGAAGGATGAACATTGGAGCAAGAACAAGCATGGAGTTGATGGCATGCGCAAGGGAGACAAGAACAGAGTTTCAAGTGATGATTTCAGGACTTTGAAGCCACCATAATGAGTGCATGAAGCCTTGGACGAAATATACAAGATGCCACTTCATAATTTTCGTCCAGAGGCTATTCTAGGTGCTGCGTCACCTTATTTTTGGGCCAGGCCCATGTAATTTCGAAATACTTCAATATAGGCTGTTTTTTAGAGTCCCTATGTGTGGGGAAACAAGAGTTAGGGTGGGTTTCGGACCCCTCCTCCAAGGGCCACGAAATTCCCCCCCTCTTCCTCCATATATACAGCCCCTAGGGCATCGTTTAGACTTTGGGGGTTTTGTTTAGATTAAAAGTTCGCCATTGCTGCTACTTCGCGTACTTCGTTTGTGTTCAACGACCAGACAAAGGCGCCACAGAATCCCACCTTCATTAATAAAGCTTTCCTCTTTTATTCGCAATATCTGGATTGCAATCTCAGTTTCTTGCTTGTTCTTCGTTTGCTCGCAGGAAATAGACCCTCGTGGTGAGGTTGATCGTGCTCCGGCGTGGTCAATAACCCCTCAGAAGTTGGTTTAGCGATTGCTAAGGCGCGACGTCTTCGCACGTTAGTAGTCGGATCGTTAAAGTCGACTCCCACAGAAAACGATTGCTATCTCATCGAAACATCGGGACACCTTTGCCTCTATCAAGTAACGTTGCCGGCAATACTCAAATGGCTAGTCTCGATAGGCAAGTGACGCAAAATGGGCTAGGGGTTATCAATGCAATTGCAAGGGGGATATACAATGGTGTCGTTGAGGTTACCGTCCTTGTATGATGATGAGTGACGGTGTTCTTGATGTAGATACCAAGATGATGGAGACTCGTCCCTAAGTAGCTGAAACACCTTAGGAAACGGAAAAGCCGCGAACTCAAAATCTCAAGGACCAGAGTCAAATGGTGGTAGCGGAAAGCGGTGGTGATGTAATGATGGATTATGCGAGTCAATGTTGAAGTGACCGTCCCTCAGTAGCCGAAACACCTTAGGAGACTCAAACCACAACTCAAACAAGCTCAAACAAAAATTGGGTTAACTTGGGGGTGTTGGAAGTGTATGGTGGGCACGCCTATGCGGAAGTGGAGGTGGTGGTTGATGAAGAAGAAACCGTCCCTAAGTAGCCAAAACACCTTAGGAGACTCGAATCACTACTCAAGCAACCACTAATGCTATATGGATCAAAATGGGTTAGGTTGCGGAAGTCGGCGGTGGTGTAGCGGATGATGTGGTGGAAGTCCTAGGCAAAGATGCCAAAATTGTCAAAATTTGATGGAGTCAAATGATGTTGGTGGTATTTTTCTTGGAAGGGGGATGTAAATAGCTTCAAAACGAGCTAAAGAACGTCAAAATCGGAGTTCGGATGAATTAGTTACGGACAAAACAAAAATCAGCCGAAGGTGATATCTACAGGTAGCGGACGTCCGTAAATGGACGGATGTCCGGTCGCCGGACGTCCGGTCGGGTCGGAAATACGGTAATTTTCGTTCTGTTGGCTGGTTCCGGTCGTCCGGTAAGTTGCGGACGTCCGGTTGTTCCTGGGGCTCCGGACGTCCGGAAACTGACAGTCGTCCGGTGGGTCGGGGTCAACGCAAGATGCGAGTTTCGGGACGCGATTTTGGGCGGAATTTTGGGATTTTGGGGGCAAAATTGAGGAGATTTCGTGGATGGAAAGTGGGGAAACTTGGGGAAATGCTAGATCCACTCGAAACCAAGCAAATCCATGGATCAAAATCAATAAAACATCATCAAACCAACAAATCACAAAAAAACTTGGGGCTATTTTTGGTGGGGAATTTTCGAATTTAGGACGAAATCAACAAAACTAGGCTAGAAAACACAACGGGGAGGCTCCGAAATCGTGATCAACGTGGCTCATGATACCAAGATGATGTGGGGTGGAACTCCATACGGCTGATCTTTCACGAAAGGAGCGGACCTGATAGAGTGATAGAGGCAAAGGTGTCCCGATCTTTCGATGAGATGATAACTATCGATTTGGTGGAGACGACTTTGACGATCCGACTACAAACGTGCACGACGTTGCGCCTTATCAATCGCTAAACCAATCTCCTGAGGTTACTGACGATGCCGGAAGCACGATCAGCCTGACCACGAAGGTCTATTCCTGCAAGCAATCGAAGAACGAGCAAGAATATGATAATGCAATCTGAATATTGCGAATATATATGAAGTATTGATAGTGGTGGGAATCCGTAAGCGGTCTTGGTCTGGTCGTTGGACACAAACGAAGTACACGAAGTTGCAATGGCTAACTTTTAACTAAACAAATTCCAAGGAAAAAGCTACTAGATGGATCTACTTATATAGGAGCAAGGGGTGGCGGCCAAGGAGGTGGGAGGACGTCCCAAGGCAGCCTAAAACCAACCCTAGGTCGTACAAGGCTCATGGGCCCAAGTGGAGGTGATGCAACACCTTTGGACTTGTAGTTTGACTCGGATTCTGGTGCAACGTCAGATTGTTTCGACCATAACTCAATGCTCCGGACGAATTTAAAGGTGAATCCAATTGGGTTGGAAAGAGCACGAAATCTAGTTTCCAACAAAAAAAGAATCACCCAATTCGGAGTCCGTATGAAAAAGTTCTTGGCGTTTTGAGTCAGGTATGTCTGTGCAGTCCGAATCTGAATCCAGAACGTGAGAGACTTGGACTCTATCTTCTCTTGGCCCAAAAGTGACGTGAGAGGACTTTTTGAACAGAACCTAAACTTCTCCTTTTGCCTTATCTTCATATGTGGATTGTACAAATGTCCCATACACCTGCAATTAGACAAAACACAAAAGTGTGTGAAGTATTTTTGTTCTGGATAACATAAATAGATTATTGAATAGTTTGCACTAGAAATCACCTGACAAATATGCATGTATGCAATATTTTTGGTCGTATCCAAGGTAGTCATGTCCTCATCATCCTCCCCTTCTTGAAAACAAAGCCGTCCTCGGCGTTGCTTAATCTGAAATGTGGCTAACAAAAGAGACAAGGTGTACATGTTGTATATGTATATGTCATCCATTTTTACCTCCCGTGGATTTTGCACATATGACACATGTATACATGAGTAACTTTCATAGTTAATAAAATATAAAGCCAAAATATTATCACAAGAAGTAGAAGGCATGAAAGTATTGCAACTCAGTTTGCACATATAAGTGAAGCTCTTATTCATATGAAAAGATGGACAATATTCATCATTAAACCATCCCAACATTGATGAACCATCACCAAGATTAGAGGTCATATCAAAATGATTAAACATTGGCACAATTATTTTCAAACATATTTGATCCAAATCTGATTTATTCCCAGATTCACTTGATTCTTTTGCATCGATAGCTAATTCAATGGGCTCACTCAAAATTGTTTGATCACATGGCAAAGTCAAATCATCAACATAGTCCTCTAAGGTAGCTGGTGTGATCAAAGTAGTGGGTAGCTCACCGCATGGTGCACTTAAATTGACAAGACATTCATCATACTCATGTGGAAGTGGAAGATTAGTACCTTTGTCATTACCTCTTATGATCAACTCAGATGAGGTAGGCACTCTCGGTGATGATGTGTCACATGGTGGAGGTGATGTAGTCCTCACAACAACGGATGTGGTTGTCATAGTATGCTTAGTAGTTGAAGGGACAACCGTATCAACTCTTGGAATCTGCATCTCGCGCTTGTTCTCCTTGTGCGCAACACGTCGTTTTATTTCCTTTTCAGCTTTGCAAGCAAGATGAAACAAATGGTCCATAGGATAACACTCTTCATGTATTAGTATCTCCTGAATGTCACGATTTAATCCTCCCCAAAATCTATCCATAAAATCTTCTTCACTTTCTTCTAAAGAGGAATGCAGCAAGGTAGTTTGTAAAGTATCATAATATTTCGTTACGGTGTCACTACCTTGTTTTAAATGTTGCAACTTTGTAATCATGTCACGAGTATAATAAGCGGGAACGAATGTATGTCGCATGGCAAGTTTCAAATCATCCCAAGTAGTAGGTATATCATTAGGGTGTAACCGACAATATTCACTCCACCAAACTACAGCATAACCAGTGAAAGAACCAACCGCAACCTTAACTTTTTTACGTACATCAAAATTATTGGAAGCAAATATATTATTTAGGTCAAACTCCCATTCAATATATAAAGCAGGTCTAAAACGGCCATTAAATGGTGGTATAGAAACATTAACCTGATCATGTGCATTTGGATGTTTGTGCACCTCTCGTGACGGTTGTGGTATTTGCATAGGTGATGGCACATCTCCCACGATCGACAAACCCCATGAATTGACTCTAGATCCTGTCATGATTAGTAGAAACAAGAAACAAAATTCAAGAATAATGTTCCTATGAACTACTAGGATGTTGTGGTAAAGCGCTCACAGTAAAGCAAATATCAATATCTTACAAGTTCTTACCAAGCAGCAGGTGGTGACAGGCAACCAGCGGTGTCAAATAACTCCAAAGATTGAGTAAAGCGATTGCCAGGGGAACGTACGTATACACGGTGTAGAAATATGTGGAGCTGGGTTGGCTATATATGGTAGCAAAATATTAGCAATAATCAATTCAGAGATGCAATGTTGAATAAACGCTCAACGACGGTACTGTGCTGGTCCTAGGCTAGACCGGACTAGAGACGCGAGCCTAGAACACTAATGAGGTCACGGCGTAGCACAACTAGCATCAATGAAGGATACTAAGTAGCTCTGGACAGCAAGATATAAGTGAAGATCACAACGGCAGTAAAGATAATGATGAAAAACAACTGCCAAGCAGGATATACAACAACTCTCTCCAACTTTCCTCTTGAAAAGTTTGTGCCAATTTTCTGATAATTTTTTTCAAAGAATGCTACTAACTCAAGCTTTCCAATGCAAAAAGAATCACTCAATTCCGAGTTGATATGAGGAGTGAAAGAATTCTGAAACTGGCTTGAAAAACTGGAATAAGCTGTGTCCGCGAACTTCGGAGGGCAAAAAGACCTATTTAGAAGACGATTTTGAGGTGTCAAATATTGAACTAGTCTCTGCAACTATTTAGATGCGGCTCGTCGCTAGCTTTCATTTGAGTACTCGCGGAGTCAAAACGGACTTCGTATAAGGAAGGTATGCCTGTTTTACTAAACAGTGCACAAAACAGATTCCAATCCGAATTCAACTACGAGATTGAGTCTAGATAGATCCGAATTTTGTTTTTTTTTCTTCTCTCTTTTTTTTACTCACACTTTTTTTCTTTCTCTTTTTTTTCTGACTTCTTTTTCTTTTTTTTCTCTCTTTTTTTTCTCTGTCTTTTTTTTCTCTCCCTCTTTCCAAGACAAACTAGATAAGATGCAGATTGGATCAAGCGAAGATGTGAACGACCTCAACTATGATTGTGACAATGAACTATGGGTAGCACATGGTGGAATTTGATGGATGGTGTGGTGGACAGCAGAAGGGATAACGATGCAGCGGCGACGTGACTAATGTGAACAGAACTCGAAACTCTAAACGAACTAGACCCTAAGACCAGCAACTCGACACGACGATGCAACCGATAATTCAATAATGCAAACAATGAATAGAAAATTGCAAAGGCTCAGACTGGCTTGGACAAAAGGATGAATAGATCTAACTTTTTTGTGGCTTTTTCTTGGACAATAGGTAAGAAAATAAATCTAATCTAGGGGAAACTGGAAATTCTCACCGAGCAACTTGAAAACTGATACCACTTGATAGAGGCAACGGTGTCCCGATCTTTCGATGAGATGATAACTATCGATTTGGTGGAGACGACTTTGACGATCCGACTACAAACGTGCACGACGTTGCGCCTTATCAATCGCTAAACCAATCTCCTGAGGTTACTGACGATGCCGGAAGCACGATCAGCCTGACCACGAAGGTCTATTCCTGCAAGCAATCGAAGAACGAGCAAGAATATGATAATGCAATCTGAATATTGCGAATATATATGAAGTATTGATAGTGGTGGGAATCCGTAAGCGGTCTTGGTCTGGTCGTTGGACACAAACGAAGTACACGAAGTTGCAATGGCTAACTTTTAACTAAACAAATTCCAAGGAAAAAGCTACTAGATGGATCTACTTATATAGGAGCAAGGGGTGGCGGCCAAGGAGGTGGGAGGACGTCCCAAGGCAGCCTAAAACCAACCCTAGGTCGTACAAGGCTCATGGGCCCAAGTGGAGGTGATGCAACACCATTGGACTTGTAGTTTGACTCGGATTCTGGTGCAACGTCAGATTGTTTCGACCATAACTCAAT
This sequence comes from Aegilops tauschii subsp. strangulata, assembly GCF_002575655.3. Taxonomy (NCBI): domain Eukaryota; kingdom Viridiplantae; phylum Streptophyta; class Magnoliopsida; order Poales; family Poaceae; genus Aegilops; species Aegilops tauschii. Next base: position 344,724,634 of record NC_053041.3, read on the forward strand.
GCTCCGGACGAATTTAAAGGTGAATCCAATTGGGTTGGAAAGAGCACGAAATCTAGTTTCCAACAAAAAAAGAATCACCCAATTCGGAGTCCGTATGAAAAAGTTCTTGGCGTTTTGAGTCAGGTATGTCTGTGCAGTCCGAATCTGAATCCAGAACGTGAGAGACTTGGACTCTATCTTCTCTTGGCCCAAAAGTGACGTGAGAGGACTTTTTGAACAGAACCTAAACTTCTCCTTTTGCCTTATCTTCATATGTGGATTGTACAAATGTCCCATACACCTGCAATTAGACAAAACACAAAAGTGTGTGAAGTATTTTTGTTCTGGATAACATAAATAGATTATTGAATAGTTTGCACTAGAAATCACCTGACAAATATGCATGTATGCAATATTTTTGGTCGTATCCAAGGTAGTCATGTCCTCATCATAGAGGCAAAGGTGTCCGTGTTTCGATGAGATGATGGATATCGCTTTGGTGGAAGTCGACTTTGACGATCCGACTACGAACGTGCGATGACGTCGCGCCTTAGCAATCGCTAAACCAACTCCGAGAGGTTATTGACCACGCCAGAGCACGATCAACCTGACCATGAGGGTCTGTTTCCTGCGAGCAAACGAAGAACAAGCAAGAAACTGAGATTGCAATATGGATATTGCGAATATAAGATGAAAGCTTTATTGATCAAGGTGGGGTTCTGTGACGCCTTTGTCTGGTCGTTGAACACAAACGAAGTATGCGAAGTTGCAGCTATGGCGAACTTTTAATCTAAACAAAACCCAAAGTCTAAACGATGCCCTAAGGGCTGTATATATGGAGGAAGAGGGGGGAATTTCGTGGCCCTTGGGGAAGGGGTCCGAAACCAACCCTATCTGTTGTTTCCCCACACATACGGACTCTAAAAACAACCTATACTCAAGTATTTCAAAATTACATGGGCCTGGCCCAATAATAAGGTCACGCAGCACCTAGAATAGCCTCGGGACGAAAGTTATGAAGTAGCATCTTGTATATTTCGTCCAAGGCTTCATGCACGCATTATGGTGGCTTCAACGTCCTGAAATCATCACTTGTAACTCCGTTCTTGTCCCCCATGCGCATGCCATCATCTCCATGCTTGTTCTTGCTCCAATGTTCATCCTTCTCAAAGCTACGCCCTTCATTTGTAAGCAAAAAAAATGTATCCAATTTAGGCAGCATCATATTCTCATGAACATTAGAATCATTACCAAGAAACGAAAGTACCTGGTAATTTAATTGGCGTGCGCGAGCTCTAGTAATTGGTCGAGTATGTATAGCAGCAGGGGCTGTGGGTGTAACAATGGTATTGATGTCCTCATCATCCTCCCCTTCTTGAAATGAAGTCGTCCTCGACGGAAGCTCATCTCCCTCACCCAAATAAGGCTTCAAATCTGCAATGTTAAAAGTGGGACTAACCCCAAAATCTGCAGGCAGCTCAAGTTTATATGCATTATCATTTATTTTCTCTAACACCTTAAAAGGACCATCAGCACGTGGCATTAGCTTTGATTTGCGCAAATCAGGAAATCTATCCTTACGCAAATGTAACCAAACAAGATCTCCACGTGCAAACACAACATGTTTTCTACCCTTATCTCCAGCAAGTTTATATTTAGCATTCATACGCTCAATGTTTTCCTTAGTTAACACATGCATTTTTAAGATCAATTCAGCACGTTGTTTAGCATCAAAATTAACCTTCTTTGAAGATGGAAGAGGCAACAAATCAATAGGTGCACGAGGTAGGAAACCATACACAATTTCAAAAGGGCACATCTTAGTAGTAGAATGCAACGAACGATTATAAGCAAAGTCAATATGAGGCAAGCATTCTTCCCACATTTTCTTATTATTCTTCAAAACAGCCCTAAGCATAGTAGACAATGTTCTATTGACTACTTCAGTTTGACCATCAGTTTGGGGGTGACAAGTAGTACTAAAAAGCAGTTAGTCCCCAACTTAGCCCATAAACATCTCCAAAAGTGGCTAAGAAATTTAGTATCACGATCTGAAACAATAGTATTTGGCACACCATGCAAGCGAATAATTTCACGGAAGAACAAATCAGCAACATTAACAACATCATCGCTTTTATGACATGGTATAAAGTGTGCCATTTTCGAGAACCTATCCACGACTACAAATATGCTATCCCTCCCCTTCTTTGTTCGAGGTAAACCTAAAACAAAGTCCATAGATATATCCTCCCAAGGAACACTAGGTACAGGCAAAGGCATATATAAACCATGAGGATTGATTCGTGACTTAGCTTTTTGACATTAGTGCAGCAAGCAACAAAACGCTCAACATCCCGTCTCATCTTTGGCCAAAAGAAATGTGTAGCAAGTACGTCCTCCGTCTTCTTCACGCCAAAGTGTCCCATTAATCCTCCTCCATGCGCCTCCTGCAACAACAAAAGACGAAGAGAGCTAGCTGGAATGCATAGCTTGTCCATCATTAACGACAAACTTGTTCCAGGTTCTTCCTTCTTTACAATTCTGCAAAACATCTTTAAAATCAGCATCATGCACATATTGATCTTTGATGGTCTCCAAACCAAATATTTTGAAGTCAAGTTGTGAAAGCATAGTATAGCGACGAGACAATGCATCAGCAATAACATTTTCTTTACCCTTCTTGTGTTTAATGACATAAGGGAAAGTTTCAATGAATTCAACCCATTTAGCATGTCTACGATTCAGTTTAGCCTGACTTTTAATATGTTTCAAAGATTCATGATCAGAATGTATAACAAATTCTTTGGGCCATAAATAATGTTGCCATGTTTCTAAAGTCCGAACAAGAGCATATAGTTCTTTATCATAAGTAGAATAATTCAGACTAGGCCCACTCAATTTTTCAGAAAAGTATGCAACTGGTTTACCATCTTGTAATAACACACCTCCTAATCCAATTCCACTAGCATCACATTCAAGCTCAAAAGTCTTACTAAAATCAGGAAGTTGGAGTAAAGGAGCATGTGTCAACTTATCTTTCAATACCGTGAAGGCTTCTTCCTGTGCGGTACCCCAAACAAAAGGCACATCCTTCTTTGTAAGCTCGTTGAGAGGTGCAGCAATGGTGCTAAAATCTCTCACAAAACGCCTATAGAAACCAGCGAGTCCAAGAAAACTCCGCACTTGTGTGACCGTTTTGGGCTGCGGCCAACTCTCAATAGCTTCAATCTTGGCTTTATCAACTTCAATTCCCTGTGGAGTAATAACATAGCCAAGAAAAGATACTCGGTCGGTGCAAAAGGTGCACTTCCCAAGGTTACCAAACAAAGGTGCATCACGTAGAGCAATAAAAACAGCACGTAAATGTTCCAAATGTTCTTCCGAAGATTTGCTATAAATCAGTATATCATCAAAATAGACTACCACAAATCGTCCAATGAAAGCACGTAAAACTTCGTTCATTAGTCTCATGAAAGTACTAGGTGCATTAGTTAACCCAAAAGGCATGACTAACCACTCATATAAACCAAACTTAGTTTTAAATGCAGTTTTCCATTCATCTCCCAATTTCATACGAATTTGATGGTATCCACTACGCAAATCAACTTTGGAGAATATTGTAGAGCCACTCAATTCATCAAGCATATCATCTAGCCTAGGAATAGGATGACGATAACGAATAGTAATATTATTAATGCCTCTACAATCAACACACATACGCGACGTACCATCCTTTTTAGGCACTAGTATAATAGGAACAGCACAAGGACTAAGAGATTCGCGTATATAACCTTTGTCAAGTAGCTCCTGTACTTGACGCATAATCTCCTTCGTCTCCTCTGGATTGGTACGGTATGGTGCACGGTTGGGTAGCGATGCACCGGGAATTAAGTCAATTTGATGCTCAATCCCTCGAATAGGTGGTAATCCCGGTGGCACGTCTTGTGGGAAGACGTCAGCGAACTCCTGCAAAATGTTAGTGACAGCAGGGGGCAAAGAGGAAGGCACGTCCTCGAATGAAAATAATGCCTCTTTGCACACAAAAGCATAGCAAACAGATTTGCTGAAATCTAGCTCATCAATATCAGATTTTGTGGCAAGTAAACATGCACTTTTCAATTTAATTTAAGAAACAAAACTAGATGGTTTATTATTAGGTTTTATTTGTTGCTCAAATTCTTTTGCCACAATCTGATTTTCACTCTTATTTTTCTCCTGTTTTGCTTTATTAGCTCTATTAATGTCATCTTTCAAAATGGAATCAGGAGTCATAGGAAGCAAAGTAATATTTTTATCCTTATGAACAAGAGTATACTGATTTTTTATACCATGGTGTACAGAATTTTTATCAAATTGCCATGGTCTACCAAGTAATAAGGAACATGCTTGCATGGGTACCACATCACAATCAACATAATCAGCATATGTAGAGATACTAAAATGCACACGAACAGTACGTGTTACCTTAACCTTGCCGCTGTTGTTGAACCATTGGATGTAGTAAGGATGTGGATGCGGTCTTGTGGTGAGAGATAGCTTCTCCACCATCTCCATGCTAGCCAAGTTGTTACAGCTCCCTCCATCTATGATGACGCGAACAGAACGTTTTTTCACAACTCCCTTTGTATGGAACGAATTATGCCTCTGATTTTGCTCTGCTTGTGTGACCTGCACACTCAAAACACGTTGAGCAACTAAACATTCATACCTGTCAGCGTCTTCAGGAGCCATGTATTGCGTCTCATTTTCAGAATCATCTCCACCATGTTCTTCACGTGTATTAAGAGCCAAAGTCTCCTCATCATAGTCACTAGCGGACTCATATCCACCATCCTCAGTAGCAATCATTACAAGCTGAGATTTGCATTCTCTCGCATAATGTCCTCTTCCCTTACAACGACGACAAATAATATCACTTGTGTGCCCTGTCGATGCCATGCAAGAAGAAGAGCTCTGTGCAGGCCCGGCAGGTGCGCTCTTGGCAGATAGTGGTGGTTCTGCCTGCTTTCTTGTATCACGGCTGGAGGTGGAACCTGATGGAGGTGCTGGTGCAGCGGAAGTAGAAGATGCACGCGGTGTCCATGATGAAGGTCGACCTGCAGAAAAGTTAGTTCGCGCCAATGGCTGTCGATCCTGCACTTCACGTTTAGCTTTACAAGCAAGATGGAATAAACGAGTGATATTATTATAATCCTTATACTCTAGAATGGTCTGAATCTCTTTATTTAATCCACCCATAAAACGTGCAAGCATAGCTTCATTCTCCTCAACAATACCACATCTAATCATGCCAGTTTGTAATTCCTGATAATATTCTTCTACAGAATTTTTCCCTTGTCTTAAGCGCTGCAATTTTTGAAGTAATTCACGTTGATAATATGGTGGAACCCAACGAGTACGCATAGCAGTTTTCAAAGCAGCCCAAGTAGCTGGAACAGGATATAATCTACAATGTTCAGACCACCAAACACATGCAAAGCTAGTGAAAGCACAAACAGCAGCAGGAACACGTCTCTCCTCAGGATATTGTAAACATGTAAATCGTTGTTCAGTTTCTAACTCCCAAGTAAGATATATATCAGGAACATATCTACCCTCAAATGGTGGAATATTCAATTTCAGTTTAGGGAGATGGTCATGATCTCGTACCTGAGGTGGTGGTGCCGGCCTACCGTTGCGAATATATACCTGAGGTCGACCTGCTGTTGGTGGTGCTGGTGGCCGCACGTAGTTCTGATTTTGATCAACATCATCCTCATAATCGCCCGCATAATCGTCATCCTCCTCAGCCGCCGCAGTAGCAGGAGCCAAAGAAGCATCAACAGTAGGTGCAGCGGCACCCGAATTTTGACCAGTCTCAATTGGAACGCGCTGTGCTCGTCCCACTTGATTTGGAAGGCGGCGTTGAAGATGTGGTTGTTGTTGTTGTAGAGGTGCGACATGTGCAGCCGGTGGTGGTTGGGGAAGACGCTTGAGTAATTCAGTAAACTTGTTATCCAGCTTTGTCTCGAACGACTTCTCCACGGCATCTATCTTCTCCATAGCCTCTTCAAATCTGTTTAGCACATCTCCCACCTGGCCACTCATCATTTGCTGAAATTTATCATGCAACTCCTTGTTCGTCATGTTCTCCCAATCAGTCTCATCGGCTTGTGATCCTGCCATAATTAGCAGCAATAGAAACACAAAAGAATATGATCCTGCAGACTACTAGGAAGTGGTGGTGATGGTGGTGTGTCACAAAACCTTCAAGCGAATCTCAAATTCTTACCAGTTCTTACCCAGCAGCAGGTGGTGATCGGCAACCGTTGTAGTCAAAACTCTGAAAGCTTGGATAGAGCGATTACCAGGGAGAGTCAAACGCACGATGTAGATGTATGTGGAGCTGGGAAGGCTTATAATATGGTAGCAAAAAGGGTCAGCAATAATCAATTTAGAGATGCAAAGTTGAATAAACGCTCCACGACGGTACTGTGCTGGTCCTAGGCTAGACCGTGCTAGAGACGCGAGCCTAGAACACTAACAAAATCACGGCGCTGCACGTAAACAAGGGAAAAGCACACTCTGGATTTTTTTCTCTTTTTTTGCGCTCCTCTTTTTTTTGCGAAAAATCACTATAATAGCGAGTGTCTCAAAACTCTTCCCAGGTCAAATTGACAGGATGGGCACAAAAAAATTTTGACTATTTTTTTTGGGAAATCAGGGTAGCGACGACGAAAAAGTGCGACAAAAAATCACTATGATGGCGAGTGTCTCAAAACACTCCTCGGGACCTAAAAATAGGATAGGGAAAAAATATTTTTGGTTGCCGAAATTTTGGCCTAAAAACTGCCCGGGGGTCTCCAGACTCTTTTTTTTGCGCTCCTCTTTTTTTTTCCGAGACCTACTCAGGCAAGGAAACACGAAACGGAAAATAGATGGATCTCTAAAACAAACCAAATATGAAAAGAACTCGGATTGGTGGTGGATATATGGTGGTAGGATATGGCAGCGGTGGTGGTATATGGTAGCGGTGGTGGTATATGGATACGGATCGGTGGTGGTATATGGATACGGATTGGTGGTGGTATATGGATACGGATTCAGAGCGGTGGCGGATAAGCAATAGTGGTAGATGGCAAGGCGATGATGATGGTGCGGCGGCGGCGTGACAACTTATGACCAGAACTCGAAACTCTAAAAGACTAGACTCTAAGACCAGCAACTTGACACGACGATGCAACCGCAGATTCAACAAAGCAAAAACCCTAAAAAGATTATGCAAAGGCTCAGATTGGTTCGGATATACTGAACTAACCCTAATTTTTTGTGTGGCTTTTTTGTGGACTGTAGGTATGAAGAACAGACTCGATCTAAACTACGAAAAACTGTAAAATCTCACCGAGCAACCTGGAAATCTGATACCACTTGATAGAGGCAAAGGTGTCCCGTCTTTCGATGAGATGATGGATATCGCTTTGGTGGAAGTCGACTTTGAGGATCCGACTACGAACGTGCGATGACGTCGCCCCTTAGCAATCGCTAAACCAACTCCGAGAGGTTATTGACCACGCCAGAGCACGATCAACCTGACCAAGAGGGTCTGTTTCCTGCGAGCAAACGAAGAACAAGCAAGAAACTGAGATTGCATATGGATATTGCGAATATAAGATGAAAGCTTTATTGATCAAGGTGGGGTTATGTGACGCCTTTGTCTGGTTGTTGAACACAAACAAAGTACGCGAAGTTGCAGCTATGGCGAACTTGATAGGGGCAAAGGTGTCCCGTCTTTCGATGAGATGATGAATATCGCTTTGATGGAAGTCGACTTTGACGATCCGACTACGAACGTGCGAGGACGTCGCGCCTTAGCAATCGCTAAACCAACTCCGAGAGGTTATCGACCACGCCGGAGCACGATCAAACTGACCACGAGGGTCTGTTTCCTGCGAGCAAACGAAGAACAAGCAAGAAACTAAGATTGCAATCTGGATATTGCGAATATAAGATGAAAGCTTTATTGATCAAGGTGGAGTTCTGTGACGCCTTTGTCTGGTCGCTGGACACAAACGAAGTACGCGAAGTTGCAGCTATGGCGAACTTTTAATCTAAACAAAACCCAAAGTCTAAACGACGCCCTAAGGGCTGTATATATGGAGGAAGAGGGGGGAATTTCGTGGCCCTTGAGGAAGGGGTCCGAAACCAACCCTATCTCTTGTTTCCCCACACATACGAACTCTAAAAACAGCCTATACTTATGTATTTCGAAATTACATGGGCCTGGCCCAATAATAAGGTGACGCGGCACCTAGAATAGCCTCTGGACAAAAGTTATGAAGTAGCATCTTGTATATTTCGTCCAAGGCTTCATGCACGCATTATGGTGGCTTCAACGTCCTGAAATCATCACTTGTAACTCCGTTCTTGTTCCCCATGCGCATGCCATCATCTCCATGCTTGTTCTTGCTCCAATGTTCATCCTTCTCAAAGCTAGGCCCTTCATTTGTAAGCAAAACAAATGTATCCAATTTAGGCAGCATCATATTCTCATGAACATTAGAATCATTAGCAAGAAACGTAAGTACCTGGCAATTTAATTGGCGTGCGCGAGCTCTAGTAATTGGTCCAGTATGTATAGCAGCAGGGCCTGTGGGTGTAACAATGGTATTGATGTCCTCATCATCCTCCCCTTCTTGAAATGAAGTCGTCCTCGACGGAAGCTCATCGTCCTCACCCAAATAAGGCTGCAAATCTGCAATGTTAAAAGTGGGACTAACCCCAAAATCTGCAGGCAGCTCAAGTTTATATGCATTATCATTTATTTTCTCTAACACCTTAAAAGGACCATCAGCACGTGGCATTAGCTTTGATTTGCGCAAATCAGGAAATCTATCCTTACGCAAATGTAACCAAACAAGATCTCCAGGTGCAAACACAACATGTTTTCTACCCTTATCTCCAGCAAGTTTATATTTAGCATTCATACGCTCAATGTTTTCCTTAGTTAACTCATGCATTTTTAAGATCAATTCAGCACGTTGTTTAGCATCAAAATTAACCTTCTCCGAAGATGGAAGAGGCAACAAATCAATAGGTGCACGAGGTAGGAAACCATACACAATTTCAAAAGGGCACATCTTAGTAGTAGAATGCAATGAACGATTATAAGCAAACTCAATATGAGGCAAGCATTCTTCCCACATTTTCTTATTATTCTTCAAAACAGCCCTAAGCATAGTAGACAATGTTCTATTGACTACTTCAGTTTGTCCATCAGTTTGGGGGTGACAAGTAGTACTAAAAAGCAGTTTAGTCCCCAACTTAGCCCATAAACATCTCCAAAAGTGGCTAAGAAATTTAGTATCACGATCTGAAACAATAGTATTTGGCACACCATGCAAGCGAATAATTTCACGAAAGAACAAATCAGCCACATTAACAGCATCATCGCTTTTATGACATGGTATAAAGTGTGCCATTTTCGAGAATCTATCCACGACAACAAATATGCTATCCCTCCCCTTCTTTGTTCGAGGTAAACCTAAAACAAAGTCCATAGATATATCCTCCCAAGGAACACTAGGTACAGGCAAAGGCATATATAAACCATGAGGATTGAGTCGTGACTTAGCTTTTTGACATGTAGTGCAGCGAGCAACAAAACGCTCAACATCCCGTCTCATCTTTGGCCAAAAGAAATGTGTAGCAAGTACGTCCTCCGTCTTCTTCACGCCAAAGTGTCCCATTAATCCTCCTCCATGCGCCTCCTGCAACAACAAAAGACGAAGAGAGCTAGCTGGAATGCATGGCTTGTTAGCTCGGAACACAAATCCATCATTAACGACAAACTTGTTCCAGGTTCTTCCTTCTTTACAATTCTGCAATACATCTTTAAAATCAGCATCATGCACATATTGATCTTTGATGGTCTCCAAACCAAATATTTTGAAGTCAAGTTGTGAAAGCATAGTATAGCGATGAGACAATGCATCAGCAATAACATTTTCTTTACCCTTCTTGTGTTTAATGACATAAGGGAAAGTTTCAATGAATTCAACCCATTTAGCATGTCTACGATTCAGTTTAGCTTGACTTTTAATATGTTTCAAAGATTCATGATTAGAATGTATAACAAATTCTTTGGGCCATAAATAATGTTGCCATGTTTCTAAAGTCCGAACAAGAGCATACAGTTCTTTATCATAAGTAGAATAATTCAGACTAGGCCCACTCAATTTTTCAGAAAAGTATGCAACAGGTTTGCCATCTTGTAATAACACACCTCCTAATCCAATTCCACTAGCATCACATTCAAGCTCAAAAGTCGTATTAAAATCAGGAAGTTGGAGTAAAGGAGCATGTGTCAACTTATCTTTCAATACCGTGAAGGCTTCTTCCTGTGCGGTACCCCAAACAAAAGGCACATCCTTCTTTGTAAGCTCGTTGAGAGGTGCAGCAATGGTGCTAAAATCTCTCACAAAACGCCTATAGAAACCAGCGAGTCCAAGAAAACTCCGCACTTGGGTGACCGTTTTGGGCTGCGGCCAACTCTCAATAGCTTCAATCTTGGCTTTATCAACTTCAATTCCCTGTGGAGTAACAACATAGCCAAGAAAAGATACTCGGTTGGTGCAAAAGGTGCACTTCCCAAGGTTACCAAACAAACGTGCATCACGTAGAGCAATAAAAACAGCACGTAAATGTTCCAAATGTTCTTCCAAAGATTTGCTATAAATCAGTATATCATCAAAATAGACTACCACAAATCGTCCAATGAAAGCACGTAAAACTTCGTTCATTAATCTCATGAAAGTACTAGGTGCATTAGTTAACCCAAAAGGCATGACTAACCTCTCATATAAACCAAACTTAGTTTTAAATGCAGTTTTCCATTCATCTCCCAATTTCATACGAATTTGATGGTATCCACTACGCAAATCAACTTTGGAGAATATTGTAGAGCCACTCAATTCATCAAGCATATCATCTAGCCTAGGAATAGGATGACGATAACGAATAGTAATATTATTAATGCCTCTACAATCAACACACATACGCGACGTACCATCCTTTTTAGGCACTAGTATAATAGGAACAGCACAAGGACTAAGAGATTCGCGTATATAACCTTTGCCGAGCAGCTCCTGTACTTGACACATAATCTCCTTCGTCTCCTCTGGATTGGTACGGTATGGTGCACGGTTGGGTAGCGATGCACCGGGAATTAAGTCAATTTGATGCTCAATCCCTCGAACAGGTGGTAATCCCGGTGGCACGTCTTGTGGGAAGACGTCAGCGAACTCCTGCAAAATGTTAGTGACAGCAGGGGGCAAAGAGGAAGGCACGTCCTCGAATGAAAATAATGCCTCTTTGCACACAAAAGCATAGCAAATAGATTTGCTGAAATCTAGCTCATCAATATCAGACTTTGTGGCAAGTAAACATGCACTTTTCAATTTAATTTCAGAAACAACACTAGATGGTTTATTATTAGGTTTCATTTGTTGCGCAAATTCATTTGCCACAATCTGATTTTCACTCTTATTTTTCTCCTGTTTTGCTTTATTAGCTCTATTAATGTCATCTTTCAAAATGGAATCAGGAGTCATAGGAAGCAAAGTAATATTTTTATCCTTATGAACAAGAGTATACTGATTGTTTCTACCATGGTGTACATAATTTTTATCAAATTGCCATGGTCTACCTAGTAATAAGGAACATGCTTGCATGGGTACCACATCACAATCAACATAATCAGCATATGTAGAGATACTAAAATGCACACGAACAGTACGTGTTACCTTAACCTTGCCGCTGTTGTTGAACCATTGGATGTAGTAAGGATGTGGATGTGGTCTTGTGGTGAGAGATAGCTTCTCCACCATCTCCATGCTAGCCAAGTTGTCACAGCTCCCTCCATCTATGATGACGCGAACAGAACGTTCCTTCACAACTCCCTTTGTATGGAACAAATTATGCCTCTGATTTTGCTCTGCTTGTGTGACCTGCACACTCAAAACACGTTGAGCAACTAAACATTCATACCTGTCAGCGTCTTCAGGAGCCATGTATTGCGTCTCATTTTCAGAATCATCTCCACCATGTTCTTCACGGGTAATAAGAGCCAATGTCTCCTCATCATAGTCACTAGCGGACTCATACCCACCATCCTCAGTAGCAATCATTACACGCTGAGATTTGCATTCTCTCGCAAAATGTCCTCTTCCCTTACAACGACGACAAATGATATCACTTGTGTGCCCTGTTGACGCCATGGAAGAAGAAGAGCTTTGTGCAGGCCCGGCAGGTGTTGTCTTGGCACATAGTGGTGGTTGTGCCTGCTTTCTTGTATCACGGTTGGAGGTGGCACCTGAAGGAGGTGATGGTGCAGTGGAAGTAGATGATGCACGTGGTGTCCATGATGAAGGTCGACCTGCAGAAAAGTTAGTTCGCGCCAATGCCTGTCGATCCTGCACTTCACGTTCAGCTTTACAAGCAAGATGGAATAAACGAGTGATATTATTATAATCCTTATACTCTAGAATGGTCTGAATCTCTCTATTTAATCCACCCATAAAACATGCAAGCATAGCTTCATTCTCCTCAACAATACCACATCTAATCAAGCCAGTTTGTAATTCCTGATAATATTCTTCTACAAAAAAATTTCCTTGTCTTAAGCGCTGCAATTTTTGAAGTAATTCACGTTGATAATATGGTGGAACCCAACGAGTGCGCATAGCAGTTTTCAAAGCAGCCCAAGTAGCTGGAATAGGATATAATGTATAATGTTCAGACCACCAAACACATGCAAAGCTAGTGAAAGCACAAACAGCAGCAGGAACACGCCTGTCCTCAGGATATTGTAAACATGTAAATCGTTGTTCAGTTTCTAACTCCCAAGTAAGATATATATCAGGAACATATCTACCCTCAAATGGTGGAATATTCAATTTCAGTTTAGGGAGATGGTCATGATCTCGTACCTGAGGTGGTGATGCCGGCCTACCGTTGCGAATATATACCTGAGGTCGACCTGCTGGTGGTGGTGCTGGTGGCTGCACGTAGTTCTGATTTTGATCAACCTCATCCTCATAATCGCCCGCATAATCGTCATCCTCCTCAGCCGCCGCAGGAGCAGGAGCCAAAGAAGCATCAACAGTAGGTGCAGCAGCACCCGAATTTTGACCAGTCTCAATTGGAACGCGCTGTGCCCGTCCCACTTGATTTGGAAGGCGGCGTTGGAGATGTGGTTGTTGTTGTTGTAGAGGTGCGACATGTGCAGCCGGTGGTGGTTGGGGAAGACGCTTGAGTAATTCAGTAAACTTGTTATCCAGCTTTGTCTCGAACGACTTCTCCACGGCATCTATCTTCTCCATAGCCTCTTCAAATCTGTTTAGCACATCTCCCACCTGGCCACTCATCATTTGCTTAAATTTATCATGCAACTCCTTGTTCGTCATGTTCTCCCAATCAGTCTCATCAGCTTGTGAACCTGCCATGGTTAGCAGCAATAGAAACACAAAAGAATATGATCCTGCAGACTACTAGAAGTGGTGGTGATGGTGGTGTGTCACAAAACCTTCAAGCGAATCTCAAATTCTTACCAGTTCTTACCCAGCAGCAGGTGGTGATCGGCAACCGTTGTAGTCAAAAACTCTCAAAGCTTGGATATAGCGAGTACCAGGGAGAGTCAAACGCACGATGTAGACTTATGTGGAGCTGGGAAGGCTTATAATATGGTAGCAAAATGGTAAGCAATAATCAATTCAGAGATGCAAAGTTGAATAAACGCTCAACGACGGTACTGTGCTGGTCCTAGGCTAGACCGTGCTAGAGACGCGAGCCTAGAACACTAACAAAATCACGGCGCTGCACGTAAACAAGGGAAAACACACTCTGGAATTTTTTTTTCGCTCTTTTTTTTTGCGCTCCTTTTTTTTGCGAAAAATCACTATAATGGCGAGTGTCTCAAAACTCTTCCCAGGTCAAACTGACAGGATGGGCACAAAATGTTTTGACTATTTTTTTTCGGAAATCAAGGCAGCGACGACGAAAAAGTGCGACAAAAAATCACTATGATGGCGAGTGTCTGAAAACACTACCCGGGGCCTAAAAATAGGATAGGGAAAAAATATTTTTGGTTGCCGAATTTTTTTTTCCGAGACCTACTCAGGCAAGGAAACACGAAACGGAAAATATATGGATCTCTAAAACCAACCGAATATGAAAAGAACTCGGATTGGTGGTGGATATATGGCGGTAGGATATGGCAGCGGTGGTGGTATATGGTACGGATCGGTGGTATATGGATACGGATTGGTGGTGGTATATAGATACGAATTCAGAGCGGTGGCGGATAAGGAATGGTGGTAGATGGCAAGGCGATGATGATGGTGCGGCGGCGGCGTGACAACTTATGACCAGAACTCGAAACTCTAAAAGACTAGACTCTAAGACCAGCAACTTGACACGACGATGCAACCGCAAATTCAACAAAGCAAAAACCCTAAAAAGATTATGCAAAGGCTCAGATTGGTTCGGATATGATGAACTAACCCTAATTTTTTTGTGTGGCTTTTTCGTGGACTGTAGGTATGAAGAACAGACTCGATCTGAACTACGAAAAACTGTAAAATCTCACCGAGAAACCTGGAAATCTGATACCACTTGATAGAGGCAAAGGTGTCCCGTCTTTCTATGAGATGATGAATATCGCTTTGATGGAAGTCGACTTTGACCATCCGACTACGAACGTGCGAGGACGTTGCGCCTTAGCAATCGCTAAACCAACTCCGAGAGGTTATCGACCACGCCGGAGCACGATCAACCTGACCACGAGGGTCTGTTTCCTGCGAGCAAACGAAGAACAAGCAAGAAACTGAGATTGCAATCTGGATATTGCGAATATAAGATGAAAGCTTTATTGATCAAGGTGGAGTTCTGTGACGCCTTTGTCTGGTCGCTGGACACAAACGAAGTACGCGAAGTTGCAGCTATGGCGAACTTTTAATCTAAACAAAACCCAAAGTCTAAACGACGCCATAAGGGCTGTATATATGGAGGAAGAGGGGGGAATTTCGTGGCCCTTGAGGAAGGGGTCCGAAACCAACCCTATCTCTTGTTTCCCCACACATACGGACTCTAAAAACAGCCTATACTTATGTATTTCGAAATTACATGGGCCTGGCCCAATAATAAGGTGACGCAGCACCTAGAATAGCCTCTGGACAAAAGTTATGAAGTAGCATCTTGTATATTTCGTCCAAGGCTTCATGCACGCATTATGGTGGCTTCAACGTCCTGAAATCATCACTTGTAACTCCGTTCTTGTTCCCCATGCGCATGCCATCATCTCCATGCTTGTTCTTGCTCCAATGTTCATCCTTCTCAAAGCTAGGCCCTTCATTTGTAAGCAAAACAAATGTATCCAATTTAGGCAGCATCATATTCTCATGAACATTAGAATCATTACCAAGAAACGTAAGTACCTGGTAATTTAATTGGCGTGCGCGAGCTCTAGTAATTGGTCCAGTATGTATAGCAGCAGGGCCTGTGGGTGTAACAATGGTATTGATGTCCTCATCAGAACTTTTAATCTAAACAAAACCCAAAGTCTAAACGACGCCCTAAGGGCTGTATATATGGAGGAAGAGGGGGGAATTTCGTGGCCCTTGGGGAAGGGGTCCGAAACCAACCCTATCTCTTGTTTCCCCACACATACGGACTCTAAAAATAGCCTATACTCAAGTATTTCGAAATTACATGGGCCTGGCCCAATAATAAGGTGACACAGCACCTAAAATAGCCTCTGGACGAAAGTTATGAAGTAGCATCTTGTATATTTCGTCCAAGGCTTCATGCACGCATTATGGTGGCTTCAACGTCCCGAAATCATCACTTGTAACTCCGTTCTTGTCCCCCATGCGCATGCCATCATCTCCATTGTTGTTCTTGCTCCAATGTTCATCCTTCTCAAAGCTAGGCCCTTCATTTGTAAGCAAAACAAATGTATCCAATTTAGGCAGCATCATATTCTCATGAACATTAGAATCATTACCAAGAAACGAAAGTACCTGGTAATTTAATTGACATGCGCGAGCTCTAGTAATTGGTCAGTATGTATAGCAGCAGGGGCTGTGGGTGTAACAATGGTATTGATGTCCTCATCAGGATCCCAACTAAGAACACGATGAACACGAGGAAGAACGGAGAGAAAACACAAGGGGAAACACTCAAGAACAAATCCAATCACACATCCACTAGACAATCAAACACACAAGATCCACAAGGTACATGAACAACAAAGGGAAAGATACAAGGTAAAGTTCATCTCCATGAGGAGGTCTTGAAGGGGGCCACCCAAGAGGGGGTCTTGATGATATATCCCGCAGGATCTTCTCCTAGATGGAGGTCTTGGCCTCCAAAAGGAGTAGTAGTCTCTCTCTCTTTCTCAAGAGTAGAGTAAGGTAGGAGCAAAGCTCACACACAAATGAGCTATCACTTGCTGACCCTAGAAAGCATGAGGGGGAGGTTTATTTATAGTCTAAGCCTCGAAGGGGTAAGTGGGAGAGAGATACAAGGCCAAAGGCCCGCAGCTGCGCACAGGCAGGTACCGGTCGTCCGGTGGCTCAGGAGGGACCGGTCGTCCGCTAGTCGCCGGACGTCCGCTGAAACTGTTCTGTGAAGGAACACCGGTCGTCCGGTATCTTCGGACTTCCGTTAATATTACCGGTCGTCCGCTGGGGGCCGAACGTCCACTCGCTGGGAGGTGCTATAGCTGGCGTTGGCTGGGCCTTCTGGCTGGTGCGGCTTCCAGGCGTCGGACGTCCGGTCCCGACCGGTCATCCGGTGGCTGTAGCATGTAGCAGCTCTGTTTCTTCCGTCTTCTCTTCGATGCTTCCCTCGCGGATGGTGTAGGTGTTCCTTGGCGCTTGCACTCCTCCTCATCGTCCGTAGCGTTCTGACAATACCTATGCATGCACACGAGAGGGGTGTCAAGTAGTATACCATCCTCGAAGGGGTCAAGTGAGCACGTGTAAAGGAGATGATTCACCTTTGTGTATGTGAAGTAGAGGTCGCACGTGTCACTTGCCAAACGGACTCTTGACATGGCGATGTTCGTAGGATGCTCCGCATCACTCTATGTATGCACTAGCAATCAATTCAGTCCATACCTGTTTCTGTCAACAATCTTCGAAGCACAGGAAGGCAGATATTGCACCAACAATCTCCCCCTTTTTGGACGATTATTGAAAAAACAAATCACATCAAAGGATAGATAATGAATGGAATGTAATGCGAAGGATAATGAAAGACGAGAGATAATTACGAAGATAAAGCACACTCCCCCTAAAGATATGCATCATTTGAGTGCGTAGTTAAATCGGCAGGAAGCAAGGTAAATCTTCGTTTGAGTGTCATTGACATATGATCTCATCCTTGATTTCTTTCAATGCGCTCGACAGTGTTTGAGGTAATTCCTATCACACAATTTTTGAAATGAATTACATAGTGAATACTTTGAAAATATTAGTGACGAAGTATATGACATGAAGGTTTTTTCAGAACACAATTAGACTCCACACGAGATATAAGTTTCCTGCATGTTAGATATTCGAGTATAACTAGAGCAAGGTAAACATGAGTATATTGCTCGGAGTGCTTATGCTTCAGATATGGTTTTCCTGCAATAAAGACGATACGAAGGATGTATGCGAGGAAAAACACTTTGTCTGTCATATAGATAGATTTCGAAACTTAAGAGATTTAAACTGAGGCTGACCTTCTTTTCCTGCAAGGTCAGATAATGGAGGATAATAATCATAGCATATCCAACCATAAGACACATAGTTTTAAGGAGTAAAAATGTCTCTAATTCGAGAAGCATGATTTCCTGTCCTCCTTGTAGAACTTTTACTTTCCCTACGTGAAAGATAATTATCGAAGATAATCATTATAAACGAGAAAAAATTTGATAGCACCTGCAAACAGATAGTTGGAAGCAAATAGTATTGCAGGGGGGTTATTAATAGTACATGTTGACCGAGTATTTCAACACAAGAGATGGTGCGTTAAGTTCAACAAGCAAATTGTTCGAGGAAAACCAAAATATTCGACTGCGAAAAGCAAATTACGAATGAAAACACCCTGCAAATACCCCGTTCATCTATCACTCCATGATCTTCTCCCCCTTTTTGTCAACAAGTGTCAAAAAGTAAAGAGAAAACATACGAGGAACTACTCGTCCGTAGTGTCCTCAGAATCAGAATTCACACTGCTTGACGAATCAGAATTCACAGAGCAAGGAATAGTTGAGGCTAAAGCAGGTGTTGCAGCATGGGCTTCGGGAAAACCTTCGGAAGAAGTGGTGCGAGGTGCATCTGGCTTGTAGATGATTGTTCTAGCTGTGTTTTTGATTTCATCATCAGGTTTGACAAACGGCAGGTCAGTTGATGCAGAACGCTGAGGGAGCATAGGGGTTTGCCTTCGGATGCGAGGAACATCAAATAATTCCAGGTAGTCATATTCTTTCTTGATGCCCTTGGCACCTAGCTGCTTGCGAGAATAATGCTGCCTCAGAATGGTCCAGGAGCGCTCCTTTTGCTCCTTCTCATGCAGAAGCATTTGGTGAGCATAATTATGAAGCAAATTTAATTCAGACATCAATTCCAGCTTTTCTTTTCGATCGAGCTTGATGTGACTTTCGAGAGCTTGTTATGTGTGAATGCAAATCTCATACAGAGATGGATTTTCTTCATGAGGGATTTCAACCTTGGCTTTCTTAACTTTTGGAGCAGTCTCAGAAGCAGAAGCAGCACCAGCAATATCAACATGTGCCTTTCCTTTGCCAAAATCCTTCACCATACGGAGAGTGTCATGAACTGGTGGCATAGAAACTTCCAGAACATGAGGGCAGAAGAATTTTTCATCAATGAGCTGCTCGATTGCAAACATGATCCAAGGGGCATATAGCTTCAATGATTGGGGGCTATCAGCATCACAAGCCAAGTTGCGAATGAATAGATCTGCAACATTAAAGAGAATCCCTTGAGAAATGGCTAAAAGAGCATTTCCCATGATGCCATTGATGGTATCTGGTCTGTTTGTTGGCGTGAGAGAATTGCATAGGACATTAAACATCACTTTTTATCATAGGCCAATTTCCTAGGATCTATTTCAATCCATTCATCACCAACCTGTTTTGGGTCCATCAGCAAATGAAGTTGTGCTTCGGATACTTCCCAGTAGTGCAGCATGTGTTCTCGTTCCTTATCAAATTCACACCGAGGAAGATTTATGTCGTGGGAAACCACGACCACCTATGGGGCCATGAGCCCCTTGTGGTTTGGCAGGGGGATGAGCGTGTTGCACAAAGAGCGGAAAATCGTAGCGCAGCACGGCAGGGATCACAAAGGCGATTTACCCAGGTTCAGGTCGCCGCGACGCGTAAAACGCTACTCATGCTTTGGTGGATTTTGGTGGAAACACAGCGTTCTTGCCCAACAGGGTTGCCTCAAAGCGAGAGCAGCTACGCGCGTACGAGTGTACAAGGGTTCGAATCCTTTCTATGGTTGCCATGGGCCTCCTTTTATAGATCAAGGGGTCATCACAGTGGCAAATCAGTCATTGTGCACTGATTAGATAGCAAACAGTGCTATCATACCTAACTCTGCAGGCAGGGCACAGGGCATTAAATGCGCCGCTTAGGGTCACATCATGGTGTGCCCGGCAAGCCTTGTCGGGCTGTTCGGCCAGCTTCTCACCTGCCTGCTTGACACGTCTCTGGACGGGTGTCATTTGGAGGTGATTTCCATAGGAAATGGCTGCCATGTGGCAAGAAGCAGCCAACTAGTCACTTGGGGGCTTGACACCGCACCGATTGATGACTTGCGTCGCTGTGAGGTGGAGCGGTCAAGCCTTGGCGGGGTGGTTTGCTTTCGTAAAGCCCGGCAGGCCTGTCGAGACGATCTTCTGGTTTGCCTCCGGGGTAACCTTGACCTCGCCAGGCTCGCTTGCCCGGCAAGGGAGGTTTTCCCTTAGTGTTATCTTGCTTCCTTTGGCTCAACTTGGTCTTCTTGTTCTGTACTCTGATTCCTCAAAGAGCTGATTTCTCTTGCTTGGTCTGGTCTTGGATGTTGCAATCTTGATCTTAGGCCTGTGGTTTGCTGTTTGTGCACAAGTCAAGGGGAAACAGGCATCCTTGTTCGTGTACCCTGACAGAAGCCCCCGGGTCTGAGCCATACGTGTCGCTGGCCACGTTGGGTTAGGCCCTAAACAGTGCACATACACGTGGCGATGGGATGCTGTGCGTGCAGCGGTTTGTTATGATAACCAGTCAATCCAACATCCACTTCGCGTAATTACCGCGGGTCGTGGGGTAGTGGGACTGCAGCAGTTAATGTCAAACGGTAACTTTCTGACGAGTCGCGCCCTCCCCCACATCCTTTCCATAAGAAAGGGAAACGCGAAAGGGTACTGCTCATTCCCTGCTCGTTCCGCTCCTCTGTCATCTTCTTCCACAAGCCAAACAACCGTTCTTCCTGCTCGCCCGCACTCGTCGCTATCCCCCTATCCAACTTCCTCCCCCATCCGCGTCGGAGCTTGAAGGAATGGGGAAGAAAGCTACCGCTAAGGGGAAGCGGATGACCACCGCGAAGGAGGCGGCTGCTGAGGGGAGCAAGAGAGCAACGGAGCTGAACAGGAGGCGGAGGGGAGACATCGTCTTCTTCCCGTCAAATCTGAACGGTGATGTGCTGCAGGCAAGGTACGGATACCTGTGCAGGAGGGAAGTCCCGAAAGGGCATGGCGCACCCAAGGTTATGTCAGAGTGATACATACCAATTCTTCTGTGCGTACTTCATCTATGGCCTCTGCCCTCCCTTCTCGGATTTCCTGGAGGTGCTAATGGTGATCTATGGATTCCATCTTCTGGATTTCACGCCAAATGCAATGGCGTGCATGGCGATTTTTGCCCATTTGTGCGAGAATTTTGTTGGAATTGCCCCCAATGTTGATTTGTTCAGGTACTATTTTGTCCCACGGGGGGAGAACAAAGCCCACTGTTTCGGGAACTTAAGCTAGATGCCGCGGGTGTCGAGGGGAACCTGGGGCTACCTCTCTGGTCAGCAGCGCGGCAGATGGGAGGAATGGAGAGCTGATTGGTGCTGGATTCAAGATGAGAAGGCTTCGAATTTTTGCCAAGCTCGGGCAGAGTGCGTCGAGTGCAGCAATGATTGGAGGGAGGTTGGCCTTTCCGATGACAGGCTCCGTTCGGCAATAAACAGGATCACCGTTTGAAGGCTGGCTAATTATCGAGCATGTGGGGGCCGACTTTCTCCTTCGTCGCATCTCACCACTGCAGAAGAGGGACAGGTTCGCCTGGGAGTATGGAAATGCGGCGGATAGGATGTGGCTACTCCTCGGCTTGGCCGATAATCTGTCAGTCTATGGCCATGCCTGGTTGTGCGATCAGCTGTTTGGCCACTTTGGGCTGTTCAAGTTGCTGGCAAACGTCATCCCAATGAACATCAACTCCGCCAGGGACCAGATCTTGAAGTGGATGCCGGATTGCAATGCCCATGGAGTTGCGGGTGACTGGAAGTTACCCACGCTCGATGAGGAGCTCGCTTGGTCCTCTACTCTGGTGGAAAGAGCCACCAGGGTGGAGACCAGAATGTACAAGCGCACCTCCAAGGTGGAGGAGGCGTACGTCAGGAAGAGGCTGGAGGAGGACAGGGCGCTCCGTGTTGTCGCGATGGCGAAGGCAGCGAAGGCAGCGAAGGGAAAGGAGAAGGCTGAGGATGAAGGTTCCTCCCACGGCAGAAGCGAGGCGCAAGCCATGGAAGAGGCCGCCAGGGAGGATTTTGCCGGGGCAGGGCATGCCGGGGACGAGGTTGCTGGGGAAGAGCCTGCCGGGGACGAGCCTACCGGAATTGAGGAGGTGGTTGAGGAGGTGGGGGAGCCCAATGAGGAGGAGGAGGTTGGGGGAGCCCGATGAGGAGTGGCTCACGGCAGGCCCTCAAGCCCTTGAGCCAGTCTTGGACCAGCGCCCCCGCAGGCAGGCTGCTAATCGGGGAGGAGTGGCTCCGGATCCTGCGCCTGCCGTTAAGAAGGTGAAGAAGACTACCTTCAGGGGCGACAAGCCGGACGCGGTGCGCCGTCAGTCCTCTCGCCTCGCCGAGGCCAAAACTCCTCCCGCTAAGCAACCAGCAGCTGTGGGAGTTGACTCCAGCTCCCAGCACGCCTCGAGTTCCTCGCAGAGCTCGTCCTCATCGGAGCACCATGTGCCTCGGCAGGGCTCGAAGTTGCCGGAAAGCTCCGTCCCTCCGCTCCAGAAGAGAAGCAGGGCGCCCTCGCCACCGGTTGAGTTTGAGCTGAACTCCATGCTTATTGATGAATAGTAAGGGAGACCACTCCCCCCTTTTTTTGTACTGGCTTCAGTATGCTTGCTTGCATCTGTTGACTGACCTTGCTTGCCGTTGTTGACGGGGAGGAGGAGGAGGAGACGGAGACTCTCATCCACCGGTCAAAATGGCTAAGGCGTACGGAGCTGCCGAAGACCATGGAGGGCACGGGCCTGGCGGGGAGCAGCGCAATCGACACGACACCAAGCCCCCATCTCAGCCCCCGGCACGAAGGTACAAGATTGGCCCATCCCGTGAGGAGCGATGCTGGAGAGCTCCCGTTCAGCCCCCGGCACGAAGGTACAGGATTGGCCCATCCCGTGAGGAGCGATGCTGGAGAGCTCCCGACCTCCTCGACTGGAGGAGGAGGAGGAGAGACGACCCAGGGTGATGAGGACATCAATACCATTGTTACACCCACAGGCCCTGCTGCTATACATACTGGACCAATTACTAGAGCTCGCGCACGCCAATTAAATTACCAGGTACTTTCGTTTCTTGGTAATGATTCTAATGTTCATGAGAATATGATGTTGCCTAAATTGGATACATTTGTTTTGCTTACAAATGAAGGGCCTAGCTTGGAGAAGGATGAACATTGGAGCAAGAACAAGCATGGAGATGATGGCATGCGCATGGGGAACAAGAACGGAGTTACAAGTGATGATTTCAGGACGTTGAAGCCACCATAATGCGTGCATGAAGCCTTGGACGAAATATACAAGATGCTACTTCATAACTTTCGTCCAGAGGCTATTCTAGGTGCTGCGTCACCTTATTATTGGGCCAGGCCCATGTAATTTCGAAATACATAAGTATAGGCTGTTTTTAGAGTCCGTATGTGTGGGGAAACAAGAGATAGGGTTGGTTTCGGACCCGAAAAAAAATAGTCAAAAAATTTTGTGCCCATCCTGTCAGTTTGACCTGGGAAGAGTTTTGAGACACTCGCCATTATAGTGATTTTTCGCAAAAAAAAAGGAGCGCAAAAAAAAAGAGAGCGCAAAAAAAAGAGCGAAAAAAAATTCCAGAGTGTGTTTTTCCCTTGTTTACGTGCAGCGCCGTGATTTTGTTAGTGTTCTAGGCTCGCGTCTTTAGCACGGTCTAGCCTAGGACCAGCACAGTACCGTCGTTGAGCGTTTATTCAACTTTGCATCTCTGAATTGATTATTGCTTACCATTTTGCTACCATATTATAAGCCTTCCCAGCTCCACATAAGTCTACATCGTGCGTTTGACTCTCCCTGGTACTCGCTATATCCAAGCTTTGAGAGTTTTTGACTACAACGGTTGCCGATCACCACCTGCTGCTGGGTAAGAACTGGTAAGAATTTGAGATTCGCTTGAAGGTTTTGTGACACACCACCATCACCACCACTTCTAGTAGTCTGCAGGATCATATTCTTTTGTGTTTCTATTGCTGCTAACCATGGCAGGTTCACAAGCCGATGAGACTGATTGGGAGAACATGACGAACAAGGAGTTGCATGATAAATTTCAGCAAATGATGAGTGGCCAGGTGGGAGATGTGCTAAACAGATTTGAAGAGGCTATGGAGAAGATAGATGCCGTGGAGAAGTCGTTCGAGACAAAGCTGGATAACAAGTTTACTGAATTACTCAAGCGTCTTCCCCAACCACCACCGGCTGCACATGTCGCACCTCTACAACAACAACAACCACATCTCCAACGCCGCCTTCCAAATCAAGTGGGACGGGCACAGCGCGTTCCAATTGAGACTGGTCAAAATTCGGGTGCTGCTGCACCTACTGTTGATGCTTCTTTGGCTCCTGCTCCTGCGGCGGCTGAGGAGGATGACGATTATGCGGGCGATTATGAGGATGAGGTTGATCAAAATCAGAACTACGTGCAGCCACCAGCACCACCACCAGCAGGTCGACCTCAGGTATATATTCGCAACGGTAGGCCGGCACCACCACCTCAGGTACGAGATCATGACCATCTCCCTAAACTGAAATTGAATATTCCACCATTTGAGGGTAGATATGTTCCTGATATATATCTTACTTGGGAGTTAGAAACTGAACAACGATTTACATGTTTACAATATCCTGAGGACAGACGTGTTCCTGCTGCTGTTTGTGCTTTCACTAGCTTTGCATGTGTTTGGTGGTCTGAACATTGTAGATTATATCCTGTTCCAGCTACTTGGGCTGCTTTGAAAACTGCTATGCGTACTCGTTGGGTTCCACCATATTATCAACGTGAATTACTTCAAAAATTGCAGCGTTTAAGACAAGGGAAAAATTCTGTAGAAGAATATTATCAGGAATTACAAACTGGCATGATTAGATGTGGTATTGTTGAGGAGAATGAAGCTATGCTTGCACGTTTTATGGGTGGATTAAATAAAGAGATTCAGACCATTCTAGAGTATAAGGATTATAATAATATCACTCGTTTATTCCATCTTGCTTGTAAAGCTGAACGTGAAGTGCAGGATCGACAGCCATTGGCGCGAACTAACTTTTCTGCAGGTCGACCTTCATCATGGACACCGCGTGCATCTTCTACTTCCACTTCACCATCACCTCCATCAGGTGCCACCTCCAGCCGTGATACAAGAAAGCAGGCACAACCACCACTCTCTGCCAAGAGCACACCTGCTGGGCCTGCGCAGAGCTCTTCTTCTTCCATGGCATCGACAGGGCACACAAGTGATATTATTTGTCGTCGTTGTAAGGGAAGAGGACATTTTGCGAGAGAATGCAAATCTCAGCGTGTAATGATTGCTACTGAGGATGGTGGGTATGAGTCCGCTAGTGACTATGATGAGGAGACTTTGGCTCTTATTACCCGTGAAGAACATGGTGGAGATGATTCTGAAAATGAGACGCAATACATGGCTCCTGAAGACGCTGACAGGTATGAATGTTTAGTTGCTCAACGTGTTTTGAGTGTGCAGGTCACACAAGCAGAGCAAAATCAGAGGCATAATTTGTTCCATACAAAGGGAGTTGTGAAGGAACGTTCTGTTCGCGTCATCATAGATGGAGGGAGCTGTAACAACCTGGCTAGCATGGAGATGGTGGAGAAGCTATCTCTCACCACAAGACCACATCCACATCCTTACTACATCCAATGGTTCAACAACAACGGCAAGGTTAAGGTAACACGTACTGTTCGTGTGCATTTTAGTATCTCTACATATGCTGATTATGTTGATTGTGATGTGGTACCCATGCAAGCATGTTCCTTATTACTAGGTAGACCATGGCAATTTGATAAAAATTCTGTACACCATGGTAGAAACAATCAGTATACTCTTGTTCATAAGGATAAAAATATTACTTTGCTTCCTATGACTCCTGATTCCATTTTGAAAGATGACATTAATAGAGCTAATAAAGCAAAACAGGAGAAAAATAAGAGTGAAAATCAGATTGTGGCAAATGAATTTGAGCAACAAATGAAACCTAATAATAAACCATCTAGTGTTGTTTCTGAAATTAAATTGAAAAGTGCATGTTTACTTGCCACAAAATCTGATATTGATGAGCTAGATTTCAGCAAATCTGTTTGCTATGCTTTTGTGTGCAAAGAGGCATTATTTTCATTCGAGGACGTGCCTTCCTCTTTGCCCCCTGCTGTCACTAACATTTTGCAGGAGTTCGCTGACGTCTTTCCACAAGACGTGCCACCGGGATTACCACCTATTCGAGGGATTGAGCATCAAATTGACTTAATTCCCGGTGCATCGCTACCCAACCGTGCACCATACCGTACCAATCCAGAGGAGACGAAGGAGATTATGCGTCAAGTACATGAGCTGCTCGACAAAGGTTATATACGCGAATCTCTTAGTCCTTGTGCTGTTCCTATTATACTAGTGCCTAAAAAGGATGGTACGTCGCGTATGTGTGTTGATTGTCGAGGCATTAATAATATTACTATTCGTTATCGTCATCCTATCCCTAGGCTAGATGATATGCTTGATGAATTGAGTGGCTCTACAATATTCTCCAAAGTTGATTTGCGTAGTGGGTACCATCAAATTCGTATGAAATTGGGAGATGAATGGAAAACTGCATTTAAAACTAAGTTTGGTTTATATGAGTGGTTAGTCATGCCTTTTGGGTTAACTAATGCACCTAGTACTTTCATCAGACTAATGAACGAAGTTTTACGTGCTTTCATTGGACGATTTGTGGTAGTCTATTTTGATGATATACTGATTTATAGCAAATCTTTGGAAGAACATTTGGAACATTTACGTGCTATTTTTATTGCTCTACGTGATGCACGTTTGTTTGGTAACCTTGGGAAGTGCACCTTTTGCACCGACCGAGTATCTTTTCTTGGCTATGTTGTTACTCCACAGGGAATTGAAGTTGATAAAGCCAAGATTGAAGCTATTGAGAGTTGGCCGCAGCCCAAAACGGTCACACAAGTGCAGAGTTTTCTTGGACTCGCTGGTTTCTATAGGCGTTTTGTGAGAGATTTTAGCACCATTGCTGCACCTCTCAACGAGCTTACAAAGAAGGATGTGCCTTTTGTTTGGGGTACCGCACAGGAAGAAGCCTTCACGGTATTGAAAGATAAGTTGACACATGCTCCTTTACTCCAACTTCCTGATTTTAATAAGACTTTTGAGCTTGAATGTGATGCTAGTGGAATTGGATTAGGAGGTGTGTTATTACAAGATGGCAAACCTGTTCCATACTTTTCTGAAAAATTGAGTGGGCCTAGTCTGAATTATTCTACTTATGATAAAGAACTATATGCTCTTGTTCGGACTTTAGAAACATGGCAACATTATTTATGGCCCAAAGAATTTGTTATACATTCTGATCATGAATCTTTGAAACATATTAAAAGTCAAGCTAAACTGAATCGTAGACATGCTAAATGGGTTGAATTCATTGAAACTTTCCCTTATGTCATTAAACACAAGAAGGGTAAACAAAATGTTATTGCTGATGCATTGTCTCGTCGCTATACTATGCTTTCACAACTTGACTTCAAAATATTTGGTTTGGAGACCATCAAAGATCAATATGTGCATGATGCTGATTTTAAAGATGTATTGCAGAATTGTAAAGAAGGAAGAACCTGGAACAAGTTTGTCGTTAATGATGGATTTGTGTTCCGTGCTAACAAGCTATGCATTCCAGCTAGCTCTCTTCATCTTTTGTTGTTGCAGGAGGCGCATGGAGGAGGATTAATGGGACACTTTGGCGTGAAGAAGACGGAGGACGTACTTGCTACACATTTCTTTTGGCCAAAGATGAGACGGGATGTTGAGCGTTTTGTTGCTCGCTGCACTACATGTCAAAAAGCTAAGTCACGACTCAATCCTCATGGTTTATATATGCCTTTGCCTGTACCTAGTGTTCCTTGGGAGGATATATCTATGGACTTTGTTTTAGGTTTACCTCGAACAAAGAAGGGGAGGGATAGCATATTTGTTGTCGTGGATAGATTCTCGAAAATGGCACACTTTATACCATGTCATAAAAGCGATGATGCTGTTAATGTTGCTGATTTGTTCTTTCGTGAAATTATTCGCTTGCATGGTGTGCCAACTACTATTGTTTCAGATCGTGATACTAAATTTCTTAGCCACTTTTGGAGATGTTTATGGGCTAAGTTGGGGACTAAACTGCTTTTTAGTACTACTTGTCACCCCCAAACTGATGGACAAACCGAAGTAGTCAATAGAACATTGTCTACTATGCTTAGGTGATAGAGGCAAAGGTGTCCCGTCTTTCGATGAGATGATGAATATCGCTTTGATGGAAGTCGACTTTGACGATCCGACTACGAACGTGCGAGGACGTCGCGCCTTAGCAATCGCTAAACCAACTCCGAGAGGTTATCGACCACGCCGGAGCACGATCAACCTGACCACGAAGGTCTGTTTCCTGCGAGCAAACGAAGAACAGGCAAGAAACTGAGATTGCAATCTGGATATTGCGAATATAAGATGAAAGCTTTATTGATCAAGGTGGGGTTCTGTGACGCCTTTGTCTGGTCGCTGAACACAAACGAAGTACGCGAAGTTGCAGCTATGGCGAACTTTTAATCTAAACAAAACCCAAAGTCTAAACGACGCCCTAAGGGCTGTATATATGGAGGAAGAGGGGGGGAATTTCGTGGCCCTTGAGGAAGGGGTCCGAAACCAACCCTATCTCTTGTTTCCCCACACATACGGACTCTAAAAACAGCCTATACTTATGTATTTCGAAATTACATGGGCCTGGCCCAATAATAAGGTGACGCAGCACCTAGAATAGCCTCTGGACGAAAGTTATGAAGTAGCATCTTGTATATTTCGTCCAAGGCTTCATGCACGCATTATGGTGGCTTCAACGTCCTGAAATCATCACTTGTAACTCCGTTCTTGTTCCCCATGCGCATGCCATCATCTCCATGCTTGTTCTTGCTCCAATGTTCATCCTTCTCAAAGCTAGGCCCTTCATTTGTAAGCAAAACAAATGTATCCAATTTAGGCAGCATCATATTCTCATGAACATTAGAATCATTAGCAAGAAACGAAAGTACCTGGTAATTTAATTGGCGTGCGCGAGCTCTAGTAATTGGTCCAGTATGTATAGCAGCAGGGACTGTGGGTGTAATAATTGTATTGATGTCCTCATCATCCTCCCCTTCTTGAAATGAAGTCGTCCTTGACGGAAGCTCATCTTCCTCACCCAAATAAGGCTTCAAATCTGCAATATTAAAAGTGGGACTAACCCCAAAATCTGCAGGCAGCTCAAGTTTATATGCATTATCATTTATTTTCTCTAACACCTTAAAAGGACCATCAGCACGTGGCATTAGCTTTGATTTGCGCAAATCAGGAAATCTATCCTTACGCAAATGTAACCAAACAAGATCTCCAGGTGCAAACACAACATGTTTTCTACCCTTATCTCCAGCAAGTTTATATTTAGCATTCATACGCTCAATGTTTTCCTTAGTTAACTCATGCATTTTTAAGATCAATTCAGCACGTTGTTTAGCATCAAAATTAACCTTCTCCGAAGATGGAAGAGGCAACAAATCAATAGGTGCACGAGGTAGGAAACCATACACAATTTCAAAAGGGCACATCTTAGTAGTAGAATGCAATGAACGACTATAAGCAAACTCAATATGAGGCAAGCAGTCTTCCCACATTTTCTTATTATTCTTCAAAACAGCCCTAAGCATAGTAGACAATGTTCTATTGACTACTTCAGTTTGTCCATCAGTTTGGGGGTGACAAGTAGTACTAAAAAGCAGTTTAGTCCCCAACTTAGCCCATAAACATCTCCAAAAGTGGCTAAGAAATTTAGTATCACGATCTGAAACAATAGTATTTGGCACACCATGCAAGCGAATAATTTCACGAAAGAACAAATCAGCAACATTAACAGCATCATCGCTTTTATGACATGGTATAAAGTGCGCCATTTTCGAGAATCTATCCACGACAACAAATATGCTATCCCTCCCCTTCTTTGTTCGAGGTAAACCTAAAACAAAGTCCATAGATATATCCTCCCAAGGAACACTAGGTACAGGCAAAGGCATATATAAACCATGAGGATTGAGTCGTGACTTGGCTTTTTGACATGTAGTGCAGCGAGCAACAAAACGCTCAACATCCCGTCTCATCTTTGGCCAAAAGAAATGTGTAGCAAGTACGTCCTCCGTCTTCTTCACGCCAAAGTGTCCCATTAATCCTCCTCCATGCGCCTCCTGCAACAACAAAAGACGAAGAGAGCTAGCTGGAATGCATAGCTTGTTAGCACGGAACACAAATCCATCATTAACGACAAACTTGTTCCAGGTTCTTCCTTCTTTACAATTCTGCAATACATCTTTAAAATCAGCATCATGCACATATTGATCTTTGATGGTCTCCAAACCAAATATTTTGAAGTCAAGTTGTGAAAGCATAGTATAGCGACGAGACAATGCATCAGCAATAACATTTTCTTTACCCTTCTTGTGTTTAATGACATAAGGGAAAGTTTCAATGAATTCAACCCATTTAGCATGTCTACGATTCAGTTTAGCTTGACTTTTAATATGTTTCAAAGATTCATGATCAGAATGTATAACAAATTCTTTGGGCCATAAATAATGTTGCCATGTTTCTAAAGTCCGAACAAGAGCATATAGTTCTTTATCATAAGTAGAATAATTCAGACTAGGCCCACTCAATTTTTCAGAAAAGTATGCAACAGGTTTGCCATCTTGTAATAACACACCTCCTAATCCAATGCCACTAGCATCACATTCAAGCTCAAAAGTCTTATTAAAATCAGGAAGTTGGAGTAAAAGAGCATGTGTCAACTTATCTTTCAATACCGTGAAGGCTTCTTCCTGTGCGGTACCCCAAACAAAAGGCACATCCTTCTTTGTAAGCTCGTTGAGAGGTGCAGCAATGGTGCTAAAATCTCTCACAAAACGCCTATAGAAACCAGCGAGTCCAAGAAAACTCCGCACTTGTGTGACCGTTTTGGGCTGCGGCCAACTCTCAATAGCTTCAATCTTGGCTTTATCAACTTCAATTCCCTGTGGAGTAACAACATAGCCAAGAAAAGATACTCGGTCGGTGCAAAAGGTGCACTTCCCAAGGTTACCAAACAAACGTGCATCACGTAGAGCAATAAAAACAGCACGTAAATGTTCCAAATGTTCTTCCAAAGATTTGCTATAAATCAGTATATCATCAAAATAGACCACCACAAATCGTCCAATGAAAGCACGTAAAACTTCGTCATTAGTCTCATGAAAGTACTAGGTGCATTAGTTAACCCAAAAGGCATGACTAACCACTCATATAAACCAAACTTAGTTTTAAATGCAGTTTTCCATTCATCTCCCAATTTCATACGAATTTGATGGTATCCACTACGCAAATCAACTTTGGAGAATATTGTAGAGCCACTCAATTCATCAAGCATATCATCGAGCCTAGGAATAGGATGACGATAACGAATAGTAATATTATTAATGCCTCTACAATCAACACACATACGCGACGTACCATCCTTTTTAGGCACGAGTATAATAGGAACAACACAAGGACTAAGAGATTCGCGTATATAACCTTTGTCGAGCAGCTCCTGTACTTGACGCATAATCTCCTTCGTCTCCTCTGGATTGGTACGGTATGGTGCACGGTTGGGTAGCGATGCACCGGGAATTAAGTCAATTTGATGCTCAATCCCTCGAATAGGTGGTAATCCCGGTGGCACGTCTTGTGGGAAGACGTCAGCGAACTCCTGCAAAATGTGAGTGACAGCAGGGGGCAAAGAGGAAGGCACGTCCTCGAATGAAAATAATGCCTCTTTGCACACAAAAGCATAGCAAACAGATTTGCTGAAATCTAGTTCATCAATATCAGATTTTGTGGCAAGTAAACATGCACTTTTCAATTTAATTTCAGAAACAACACTAGATGGTTTATTATTAGGTTTCATTTGTTGCTCAAATTCCTTTGCCACAATCTGATTTTCACTCTTATTTTTCTCCTGTTTTGCTTTATTAGCTCTATTAATGTCATCTTTCAAAATGGAATCAGGAGTCATAGGAAGCAAAGTAATATTTTTATCCTTATGAACAAGAGTATACTGATTGTTTCTACCATGGTGTACAGAATTTTTATCAAATTGCCATGGTCTACCTAGTAATAAGGAACATGCTTGCATGGGTACCACATCACAATCAACATAATCAGCATATGTAGAGATACTAAAATGCACACGAACAGTACGTGTTACCTTAACCTTGCCGCTGTTGTTGAACCATTGGATGTAGTAAGGATGTGGATGTGGTCTTGTGGTGAGAGATAGCTTCTCCACCATCTCCATGCTAGCCAAGTTGTTACAGCTACCTCCATCTATGATGACGCGAACAGAACGTTCCTTCACAACTCCCTTTGTATGGAACAAATTATGCCTCTGATTTTGCTCTGCTTGTGTGACCTGCACACTCAAAACACGTTGAGCAACTAAACAGTCATACCTGTCAGCGTCTTCAGGAGCCATGTATTGCGTCTCATTTTCAGAATCATCTCCACCATGTTCTTCACGTGTAATAAGAGCCAAAGTCTCCTCATCATAGTCACTAGCGGACTCATACCCACCATCCTCAGTAGCAATCATGACACGCTGAGATTTGCATTCTCTCGCAAAATGTCCTCTTCCCTTACAACGACGACAAATAATATCACTTGTGTGCCCTGTCGATGCCATGGAAGAAGAAGAGCTCTGCACAGGCCCGGCAGGTGTGCTCTTGGCAGAGAGTGGTGGTTGTGCCTGCTTTCTTGTATCACGGCTGGAGGTGGCACCTGATGGAGGTGATGGTGAAGTGGAAGTAGAAGATGCACGCGGTGTCCATGATGAAGGTCGACCTGCAGAAAAGTTAGTTCGCGCCAATGGCTGTCGATCCTGCACTTCACGTTCAGCTTTACAAGCAAGATGGAATAAACGAGTGATATTATTATAATCCTTATACTCTAGAATGGTCTGAATCTCTTTATTTAATCCACCCATAAAACGTGCAAGCATAGCTTCATTCTCCTCAACAATACCACATCTAATCATGCCAGTTTGTAATTCCTGATAATATTCTTCTACAGAATTTTTTCCTTGTCTTAAACGCTGCAATTTTTGAAGTAATTCACGTTGATAATATGGTGGAACCCAACGAGTACGCATAGCAGTTTTCAAAGCAGCCCAAGTAGCTGGAACAGGATATAATCTACAATGTTCAGACCACCAAACACATGCAAAGCTAGTGAAAGCACAAACAGCAGCAGGAACACGTCTGTCCTCAGGATATTGTAAACATGTAAATCGTTGTTCAGTTTCTAACTCCCAAGTAAGATATATATCAGGAACATATCTACCCTCAAATGGTGGAATATTCAATTTCAGTTTAGGGAGATGGTCATGATCTCGTACCTGAGGTGGTGGTGCCGGCCTACCGTTGCGAATATATACCTGAGGTCGACCTGCTGGTGGTGGTGCTGGTGGCTGCACGTAGTTCTGATTTTGATCAACCTCATCCTCATAATCGCCCGCATAATCGTCATCCTCCTCAGCCGCCGCAGGAGCAGGAGCCAAAGAAGCATCAACAGTAGGGACATCAGCACCCGAATTTTGACCAATCTCAATTGGAACGCGCTGTGCCCGTCCCACTTGATTTGGAAGGCGGCGTTGGAGATGTGGTTGTTGTTGTTGTAGAGGTGCGACATGTGCAGCCGGTGGTGGTTGGGGAAGACGCTTGAGTAATTCAGTAAACTTGTTATCCAGCTTTGTCTCAAACGACTTCTCCACGGCATCTATCTTCTCCATAGCCTCTTCAAATCTGTTTAGCACATCTCCCACCTGGCCACTCATCATTTGCTGAAATTTATCATGCAACTCCTTGTTCGTCATGTTCGCCCAATCAGTCTCATCGGCTTGTGAACCTGCCATGGTTAGCAGCAATAGAAACACAAAAGAATATGATCCTGCAGACTACTAGAAGTGGTGGGATGGTGGTGTGTCACAAAACCTTCAAGCGAATCTCAAATTCTTACCAGTTCTTACCCAGCAGCAGGTGGTGATCGGCAACCGTTGTAGTCAAAAACTCTCAAAGCTTGGATATAGCGATTACCAGGGAGAGTCAAACGCACGATGTAGACTTATGTGGAGCTGGGAAGGCTTATAATATGGTAGCAAAATGGTAAGCAATAATCAATTCAGAGATGCAAAGTTGAATAAACGCTCAACGACGGTACTGTGCTGGTCCTAGGCTAGACCGTGCTAGAGACGCGAGCCTAGAACACTAACAAAATCACGGCGCTGCACGTAAACAAGGGAAAAGCACACTCAGGAATTTTTCTTTTTCGCTCTTTTTTTTTTTTTTGCGCTCTTTTTTTTTTTTTGCGCTCCTCCTTTTTTTTTTTTTTTTTTTGCGAAAAAATCACTATAATGGCGAGTGTCTCAAAACTCTTCCCAGGTCAAACTGACAGGATGGGCACAAAATTTTTTTGACTATTTTTTTTTTCGGAAATCAGGGCAGCGACGACGAAAAAGTGCGACAAAAAATCACTATGATGGCGAGTGTCTCAAAACACTACCCGGGGCCTAAAAATAGGATAGGGAAAAAATATTTTTGGTTGCCGAAATTTTGGCCTAAAAACTGCCCGGGGGTCTCCAGACCTACTCAGGCAAGGAAACACGAAACGGAAAATATATGGAGCTCTAAAACAAACCGACTATGAAAAGAACTCGGATTGGTGGTGGATATATGGCGGTAGTATATGGCAGCGGTGGTGGTATATGGCAGCGGTGGTGGTATATGGATACGGATTCAAAGCGGTGGCGGATAAGCAATGGTGGTAGATGGCAAGGCGATGATGATGGTGCGGCGGCGGCGTGACAACTTATGACCAGAACTCGAAACTCTAAAAGACTAGACTCTAAGACCAGCAACTTGACACGACGATGCAACCGCAAATTCAACAAAGCAAAAACCCTAAAAAGATTATGCAAAGGCTCAGATTGGTTCGGATATGATGAACTAACCCTAATTTTTTTTTTGTGGCTTTTTCGTGGACTGTAGGTATGAAGAACAGACTCGATCTAAACTACGAAAAACTGTAAAATCTCACCGAGCAACCTGGAAATCTGATACCACTTGATAGAGGCAAAGGTGTCCCGTCTTTCGATGAGATGATGAATATCGCTTTGATGGAAGTCGACTTTGACGATCCGACTACGAACGTGCGAGGACGTTGCGCCTTAGCAATCGCTAAACCAACTCCGAGAGGTTATCGACCACGCCGGAGCACGATCAACCTGACCACGAAGGTCTGTTTCCTGCGAGCAAACGAAGAACAGGCAAGAAACTGAGATTGCAATCTGGATATTGCGAATATAAGATGAAAGCTTTATTGATCAAGGTGGGGTTCTGTGACGCCTTTGTCTGGTCGCTGAACACAAACGAAGTACGCGAAGTTGCAGCTATGGCGAACTTTTAATCTAAACAAAACCCAAAGTCTAAACGACGCCCTAAGGGCTGTATATATGGAGGAAGAGGGGGGGAATTTCGTGGCCCTTGAGGAAGGGGTCCGAAACCAACCCTATCTCTTGTTTCCCCACACATACGGACTCTAAAAACAGCCTATACTTATGTATTTCGAAATTACATGGGCCTGGCCCAATAATAAGGTGACGCAGCACCTAGAATAGCCTCTGGACGAAAGTTATGAAGTAGCATCTTGTATATTTCGTCCAAGGCTTCATGCACGCATTATGGTGGCTTCAACGTCCTGAAAATATCACTTGTAACTCCGTTCTTGTTCCCCATGCGCATGCCATCATCTCCATGCTTGTTCTTGCTCCAATGTTCATCCTTCTCAAAGCTAGGCCCTTCATTTGTAAGCAAAACAAATGTATCCAATTTAGGCAGCATCATATTCTCATGAACATTAGAATCATTAGCAAGAAACGAAAGTACCTGGTAATTTAATTGGCGTGCGCGAGCTCTAGTAATTGGTCCAGTATGTATAGCAGCAGGGACTGTGGGTGTAATAATTGTATTGATGTCCTCATCATTAGGGCTGTTTTGAAGAATAATAAGAAAATGTGGGAAGAATGCTTGCCTCATATTGAGTTTGCTTATAATCGTTCATTGCATTCTACTACTAAGATGTGCCCTTTTGAAATTGTGTATGGTTTCCTACCTCGTGCACCTATTGATTTGTTGCCTCTTCCATCTTCGGAGAAGGTTAATTTTGATGCTAAACAACGTGCTGAATTGATCTTAAAAATGCATGAGTTAACTAAGGAAAACATTGAGCGTATGAATGCTAAATATAAACTTGCTGGAGATAAGGGTAGAAAACATGTTGTGTTTGCACCTGGAGATCTTGTTTGGTTACATTTGCGTAAGGATAGATTTCCTGATTTGCGCAAATCAAAGCTAATGCCACGTGCTGATGGTCCTTTTAAGGTGTTAGAGAAAATAAATGATAATGCATATAAACTTGAGCTGCCTGCAGATTTTGGGGTTAGTCCCACTTTTAACATTGCAGATTTGAAGCCTTATTTGGGTGAGGGAGATGAGCTTCCGTCGAGGACGACTTCATTTCAAGAAGGGGAGGATGATGAGGACATCAATACCATTGTTACACCCACAGGCCCTGCTGCTATACATACTGGACCAATTACTTGAGCTCGCGCACGCCAATTAAATTACCAGGTACTTTCGTTTCTTGGTAATGATTCTAATGTTCATGAGAATATGATGCTGCCTAAATTGGATACATTTGTTTTGCTTACAAATGAAGGGCCTAGCTTGGAGAAGGATGAACATTGGAGCAAGAACAAGCATGGAGATGATGGCATGCGCATGGGGAACAAGAACGGAGTTACAAGTGATGATTTCAGGACGTTGAAGCCACCATAATGCGTGCATGAAGCCTTGGACGAAATATACAAGATGCTACTTCATAACTTTCGTCCAGAGGCTATTCTAGGTGCTGCGTCACCTTATTATTGGGCCAGGCCCATGTAATTTCGAAATACATAAGTATAGGCTGTTTTTAGAGTCCGTATGTGTGGGGAAACAAGAGATAGGGTTGGTTTCGGACCCCTTCCTCAAGGGCCACGAAATTCCCACCTCTTCCTCCATATATACAGCCCTTAGGGCGTCGTTTAGACTTTGGGTTTTGTTTAGATTAAAAGTTCGCCATAGCTGCAACTTCGCGTACTTCGTTGTGTTCAGCGACCAGACAAAGGCGTCACAGAACTCCACCTTGATCAATAAAGCTTTCATCTTATATTCGCAATATCCAGATTGCAATCTCAGTTTCTTGCTTGTTCTTCGTTTGCTCGCAGGAAACAGACCCTCGTCGTCAGGTTGATCGTGCTCCGGCGTGGTCGATAACCTCTCGGAGTTGGTTTAGCGATTGCTAAGGCGCGACGTCCTCGCACGTTCGTAGTCGGATCGTCAAAGTTGACTTCCATCAAAGCGATATTCATCATCTCATCGGAAGACGGGACACCTTTGCCTCTATCACAGGGCGAGCCCCTTCAAGAAGGGCTTGCCCCGCCCGTCGTCCAAGTCAAAGATTCCCCAGCAAGGATTGCCACGGAAGGGTCCATACAGGACGATGCTGTGGTCTGTACGGAGGGGGACGGAAATCATGGCCCGGCAGGTGACGTTGCCGGGGAGACTGAAGCTTCCACCCAGCAGACCTCTCCAGGTAACTCATTCGTTTATTTTCCTTGCTTCTTTCTTTCGTCAAGTCGCTCCATGCTTCTAGTCTTCTAACACCTCCGCTTCTTTACTTTTGCACGTTGTCTTCACTAACAGTCCCTCAGGCCGAAGAGCCTGAATTGCTGGAAGAAGTGGCCAGCATAGGGAGAGAAGCCATGGATGAAGCCGCTTGATGTTGCGGAGGGGTAGGGACATGCTGTCGGGAGCGTCCATCAGCCCCTGATAGAAACGGAACAGATTCTTGACGGCACACCAGTGGCGGGGGCCACGGTCAAGGAAAATGTCCCCCTCCAAACCATGGATCCCCTCCCCTCATTTGGAACCGCGGTGGAGGCCTCGCCTTTATCTTTGAGCCAGTTGGCGCTGGTGCTCGCGCAGCCTGGGCTTGGAGCCCCGGCTCGTCAGTGGGGACGAGCATGGAACTTGATGAAGAGCTCCAGCACATCATGGCGTTGTTGTACCAAGGGGTTGACGAGGCATACGATCCTACGGCTGTCGCGATGGACTTGTCCTTCCTGGAGTACATGGCGACAGGTATCAAGGAGATGCAGGGCCGACACAGCCAGAAATGGCAGGTGCTCAAGGAGCAGCGCAAGTCTGCCAACAAGGTGGATCAGCAACTGAGGGACAAGGGCATCGAGCTGCGAGATTGGCACGGCAAGAAGTTCCATGTCCTGATGAAGCGGCAGGAACGATCTCGATGGCGATGGAGGATGTCATTGCCCGGGAGGCTCACATGGCGGAGCGCAAGGCGCTTCTGGATGCCAGGGAGCAGGACATCTCTTCTCGAGAGGAGAAACTTGAGGAGTTGGAGGATAAGCACAAGGCTGCCCTGGATACCCTCAGCGCTGATTCTGCTGTCCAACTGAACAAGCTTGCCGACAACCTTGCCGCTGCATCCACTGCCAAGACTAACCTCAAACAACAGGTAGCCAAGCTAACGGAAGAGCTTTCCGGGAGCACCAAGGAGGTCATCACCCTTGGAGGAGGCCCAGAAAGCAGAAATCATTCTCAAGGACATACAATCGCAGCTCTCCTCCAAGAGCAAAGGCCTCGAGACCGCCAACAGCACCATTGAAGACCTGAAGGCCAGGATCGACAACTTGGAGAGCTCGGTGGAGTCCAGCGGGGCCCGTGAGCAGCAGCTGACAAAGGACTTGGACACCGCCAAGCGTCTCTGGAAGGATACAGAGGACAAGCTGGTGAACCATACTGAGCAGGTCAACCTCTTGGTCAAGAGCTTGATAGACATCACCGAGCGTCTCACCGCCCAAGCTGTAGTGATGGGCATGGATGGGCCAGTCTTTTCGGCCAGCAAGAAGGAGGTTCCCAGCGTCAAGCTAGGGGTCTTCTTCAATGAGCTGATCAATAAGCTGAAGGCGCATGAAGAGGGGAGGGTCAGCCGCTTCGTGACTGAATCCCGGAAGCTTGCCCGCGACGTCCTCTTCATGGTCCTAAGCAACATCGCCTGCCGCCATCCGGACCTCGACCTTGCTGATGGCTTCAAGAAGCCGCCGGAGGGTGCGGACATTCATGCTGTTGAGAAGAGGGCCGCTCCACTTGCTGCCAAGGTCCTTTTTGTTCCAACGGCTCCACGCGGCCGCCAGGCTCGACGCTGAACTGTATTCGCCACTGTCCTGTCCTGTAACAAAACATGATGTATGCCCTATGTTTAGACATCATTTTATTTATGCTCATGCGAGACTGATGTTTTTGCTTAATCTTAGTTGCGTGTTTATCCCTTCAGAGTTCACTCGTCAGTGTTCGTATGATTTGCCCCTATGCATGTTTTGGTTGCCTGCCGGTATCACATTTGCCGCGATTGTCGTAAGGGTCTGGCGCTTAGTACTCATCTTGGCGTGGATGCGTCCCGGCAAGTTTTTCCTTGGTAGCTTTCGACGCAGCCACTCATTCTGCGAGCAGGCTCGGGACAGAACGAGTGTGCAGACAGAAAGGCTAGCAAGGTGCCATTACACGAAGGATTTCCTCATACGAACACTTCAGCGCCCTAGGGATAAACAAATGCAAAATCTTAAACTCACAAGGGAGCAATGACTGTATGAACTTAGCTTTTGTCTCCACTTCCTCCCATCCCCTTCTACTGTGATCGCTTGCCGCGTCTGCATACCCCAGGAAAGATGGATGTCGTGTGCATAGTCCTTAGGCTCCCGGCAGGGGCCAATAAAAAACCAAATGTATTTTGTGAGCGGCAGGACGTGGTACAAGGTACGACCGGTTTCTCTCCCCTCCCCTCCATCTATTTCGAACAATCTGGTGGCAGCGGGCATAGAAGTCATGCTAATGCGGACGGCCTTGCTGGAGCAGACTTGCTGGGGCATCGACCAATGGATTTGCACCAGCGCCTCCACTCAGGATTTCCCTAAGTAGGGTAAATGCTGAACCGAGTTTCGTGCGGTACTCATCGACATCGACGATGCTAGAACCCAGAGTGGATCGATTGTCGATAAGTGAGAGTGGCGGAAAGAGAAACCTAGCACCTATACACTTGCCCCCTTTCCCGGGATGGGATTGGCATGGCGACCATGCCGCCCGACCCGTCGGGGTTGGCTCGCTGCTGTCATTATTGATTCTTGCCGCTAAAGTGGCTGTGGTAGAGGGAGGCGATGGAGATCGAACAGGATGTGGGGGGAAAGCGATATCGCTCCCCCTCTCCATTCCCACCGTCGCCCGTTGCTTCTTGGGTATCTTAGGCAATAGAGCTGTTGATGAAGTAAATGACGATGAAGATGACGCGCTCCGTACGCTTCTCGGGTTTGCTCAAATGCCTCCCCCTACCTGGCCCGCCAAAGATGTCGTGGGAAACCACGGCCAACTATGGGCCATGAGCCCCTTGTGGTTTGGTGGGGGGATGAGCATGTTGCACAAAGAGCGGAAAATCGTAGCGCAGCATGGCAAGGATCACACAGGCGATTTACCCAGGTTCGGGCCGCCGCGAGGCATAAAACCCTACTCCTGCTTTGGTGGATTGATGGTGGATTTTGGTGGAAACGCAGCGTTCTTTCCCGGCAGGGTTGCCTCGGGGCAAGAGCAGCTATGCACGTACGAGTGTACAAGGGTCCGAATCATTTCTATGGTTGCCATGGCCCTCCTTTTATAGATCAAGGGGTCACCAAAGTGGCAAATTAGTCATTGTGCACTGATTAGATAGCAAACTGTGTTATCATACCTAACTCTGCAGGCAGAGCAGAGCGCATTAAATGCACTGCTTAGTGTCACATCACGGCGTGCGGCCAGCTTCTCACCTGCCTACTTGACACGTCTCTGGACGGGTGTCATTTGGAGTTGATTTCCATAGGAAATGGCTGCCATGTGGCAAGAAGCAGCCACTTAGTCACTTGGGGGCTTGACACCACGCCGATCGATGATTTGCGTCACTGTGAGGTGGAGTGGTGAAGCCTTGGAGGGGTGGTTTGCCTATGTAATGCCCGGCAGCCTGCCGGGACAGTCTTGAGGT
Organism: Aegilops tauschii subsp. strangulata; assembly: GCF_002575655.3. Taxonomy (NCBI): domain Eukaryota; kingdom Viridiplantae; phylum Streptophyta; class Magnoliopsida; order Poales; family Poaceae; genus Aegilops; species Aegilops tauschii. The sequence goes on from NC_053041.3 coordinate 344,765,704, forward strand.
TCGCCTCCGGGGTAACCTTGACCTCGCCAGGCTTGCCTGCCTGGCAAGGAAGGATTTCCCTTAGTGATATGTTGCTTCCTTTGGCTCGACTTGGTCTTCTTGATATGTACTCTGATTCCTCAAAGAGCTGATTTCTCTTGCTTGGTCTGGTATTGGATGTTGCAATCTTGATCTTAGGCCTGTGGTTTGCTGTCCGTGCACAAGTCAGGGGGAAACATATACCCCTGTTCATGTACCCCGACAATTTAGCATAGCTAAAAACTGGTCTGCCGAGCATTTGATCTTTTCCCTTCCTGTCATCCATTCAAGGATCCATGTCGAGCTATCTCCAAGTTCTCCTGAGATGTACAGAGTGGCATAGAACTGATGGATTACTGCATGATTCCAGCCATTATTGAAGCGAAGAAAACCCTTTAGGAACGCACGTTCAACATGCTCTATGGCATGATGGAAGAACGGTAATTCTTCGAGCTCAGCGAAGTTCAAAATCCTGTGATTGAAAATTCGATTCTTGCCGAATAAAATCCGAGCATAATACACAGCCTGTTCTTGAGTCCAATATCTGGGTGACAGTGAAGTCCTCTCTCCATCCTATGGGCTGGCCCCAAAGAATGCTAGCTTCAAAAGATGATGCTGCTCAATGAATGAAGGACCATTTGGGCCATCTTCGGCAAGGAACAGGGGAAATGTTTCCATGGGATTATTTAGATTTTCTTCATCCCTTACTGCCATGGACCGAGTATCATCAAGTGCTGGCATATCTTCATCAATTGGTTTAAGTGGAGGAAGGGGCCTTTTCAACTTCTCCGAAACTCCGTCAGCGGCTTTCTGACTATCAGGCACTAGGGCCTTTTATTTCGGTGCATTTTCTTCGGTGGGAGGCACAACAATCTCTTCAGACACAAGGGTCACAACTGCTTCTTTCTCGGTTTCTTGGGGCACAGACGGTGGAACAACTCCTTCGTGGGCCATGGGCTCTTCAGATTTCTTTTCTTCCTGTTCTTACTGCGAAGCAGCAGAAGCGGGAGCAGGATCAACATCCATCTGGGTAGGGGCGCCAGGTGATGTGATCGGGGTGGTATTTTCTCGAGAAACATTGAGCTCCCCATCATTCTTGTCATTCTCCTCCTTGTTGGATCCGGAGGGCTCAACTTGCATTTCGTTCGGAGGAGATGAAACTGCCTTCTCAACCTCAATCTCTTCATCGGTTTTATCCTATGTGGCTTGCTGCTTAGTTTGGGCATTTTCTTCATCAGACTTGTTGAGAAAGATATCAACAACATCAGTCTCTTAAGTAGCTGAGGTGGGAATGATAACCACAGCAAGCTCAGCTTGCTGCATGGGTTCATCCTCGTGAGGAGGGGATGGTGGTATCTACTGCTGAGCAGCACCTGAGTCAATGGGAGCATCAGTTGTAACATTTTGAACACAACGATCTTTGATCCCCTTCGGCTTGCTGGCTCTTGACTTTGCCTTATGATGCTTTTCTTCCTTGATCCTTCGTCGAGCAAGATCTGCCTGACGGTCAATGTCATCATTCCTTTGGTCACACAGCTGAGAAACTTCCATTTTCAGACGTGAGTGCCTCTCAATTTTGTCATTCCTCATAAGATTCAGAGCTTTTGTGAGCTCAACAATTTCCTTGTTCAGACTTTTCCTTTCTGATTCAGTACTGGCATCTCGTCTCATTTGCTCGAGGGTTTTCTTGTCCTCGACAGCTTGGTTTAGCTTCCTACTTATTTTCCTCAGCTCAGCGAAATGTTTTGTTACCAGTTTGGAAACATCATCAGGAAGTGATGTAGGGTGGAATAGGGCCGATCTTTCACGATTGGAGCGGATCCTACGAAGAACACGGGGTGAAACACGAGGGGAAAACAGGAGGAAACACTCAAATCAATGAGGAAGATCACACATGTGCTAGATCCATGAACATAAAGAGTGATACAAGATTCAAACGCAACAAAGGACGATACAAAAGGTCTTCTCCATTTGGAGGTCTTCCCATGATGGGGTCTTGAATCCACTTGGGGGATCTTGATGAGGACATCAATACCATTGTTACACCCACAGCCCCTACTACTACATATATTGGATGATGAGGACATCAATACCATTGTTACACCCACACCCCCTGCTACTATACATACTGGACCGATTACTAGAGCTCGCGCACGCCAATTAAATTACCAGGTACTTTCGTTTCTTGGTAATGATTCTAATGTTCATGAGAATATGATGCTGCCTAAATTGGATACATTTGTTTTGCTTACAAATGAACAGCCTAGCTTGGAGAAGGATGAACATTGGAGCAAGAACAAGCATGGAGTTGATGGCATGCGCAAGGGAGACAAGAACAGAGTTTCAAGTGATGATTTCAGGACTTTGAAGCCACCATAATGAGTGCATGAAGCCTTGGACGAAATATACAAGATGCCACTTCATAATTTTCGTCCAGAGGCTATTCTAGGTGCTGCGTCACCTTAATTTGGGCCAGGCCCATGTAATTTCGAAATACTTCAATAGAGGCTGTTTTTAGAGTCCGTATGTGTGGGGAAACAAGAGTTAGGGTGGGTTTCGGACCCCTCCTCCAAGGGCCACGAAATTCCCCCCTCTTCCTCCATATATACAACCCCTAGGGCATCGTTTAGACTTTGGGTTTTGTTTAGATTAAAAGTTCGCCATAGCCGCAACTTCGCGTACTTCGTTTGTGTTCAACGACCAGACAAAGGCGTCACAGAACCCCACCTTGATCAATAAAGCTTTCCTCTTATATTCGCAATATCCAGATTGCAATCTTAGTTTCTTGCTTGTTCTTCGTTTGCTTGCAGGAAACAGACCTTCGTGGTCAGGTTGATCGTGCTCCGGCGTGGTCAATAACCTCTCGGAGTTGGTTTAGCGATTGCTAAGGCGCGACGTCCTCGCACGTTCGTAGTCGGATCGTCAAAGTCGACTTCCTCCAAAACAATAGCCACCATCTCATCGAAAGACGGGACACCTTTGCCTCTATCAAGTGGTATCAGATTTCCAGGTTGCTCGGTGAGATTTTACAGTTTTTATTAGGAATTATCAGGAATTCTGTAGAAGAATATTATCAGGAATTACAAACTGGCTTGATTAGATGTGGTATTGTTGAGGAGAATGAAGCTATGCTTGCACGTTTTATGGGTGGATTAAATAGAGAGAGTCAGACCATTCTAGAGTATAAGGATTATAATAATATCACTCGTTTATTCCATCTTGCTTGTAAAGCTGAACGTGAAGTGCAGGATCGACAGGCATTGGCGCGAACTAACTTTTCTGCAGGTCGACCTTCATCATGGACACCACGTGCATCATCTACTTCCACTGCACCATCACCTCCTTCAGGTGCCACCTCCAACCGTGATACAAGAAAGCAGGCACAACCACCACTATCTGCCAAGAGCACACCTGCCGGGCCTGCACAAAGCTCTTCTTCTTCCATGGCGTCAACAGGGCACACAAGTGATATTATTTGTCGTCGTTGTAAGGGAAGAGGACATTTTGCGAGAGAGTGCAAATCTCAGCGTGTGATGATTGCTACTGAGGATGGTGAGTATGAGTTCGCTAGTGACTATGATGAGGAGACTTTGGCTCTTATTACACATGAAGAACACGGTGGAGATGATTCTGATCATGAGACGCAATACATGGCTGCTGAAGATGCTGACAGGTATGAATGTTTAGTTGCTCAACGTGTTTTGAGTGTGCAGGTTACACAAGCTGAGCAAACTCAGAGGCATAATTTGTTCCATACAAGGGGAGTTGTGAAGGAACGTTCTATTCGCGTCATCATAGATGGAGGGAGCTGCAACAACTTGGCTAGCATGGAGATGGTAGAGAAGCTATCTCTCACCACAAGACCACATCCACATCCTTACTACATCCAATGGTTCAACAAACAGCGGCAAGGTTAAGGTAATACGTACTGTTCGGGTACACGTACTGTACTCAGAGGCATAATTTGTTCCATACAAAGGGAGTTGTGAAGGAACGTTCTATTCGCGTCATCATAGATGGAGGGAGCTGCAACAACTTGGCTAGCATGGAGATGGTGGAGAAGCTATCTCTCACCATAAGACCACATCCACATCCTTACTACATCCAATGGTTCAACAACAGCGGCAAGGTTAAGGTAACACGTACTGTTCGGGTGCATTTTAGTATCTCTACATATGCTGATTATGTTGATTGTGATGTGGTACCTATGCAAGCATGTTCCTTATTACTTGGTAGACCATGGCAATTTGATAAAAATTCTGTACACCATGGTAGAAACAATCAGTATACTCTTGTTCAAAAGGATACAAATATTACTCTGCTTTCCTATGACTCCTGATTCCATTTTGAAAGATGATATTCATAGAGCTAATAAAGCAAAACAGGAGAAAAATAAGAGTGAAAATCAGATTGTGGCAAAAGAATTTGAGCAACAAATGAAGCCTAATAATAAACCATCTAGTGTTGCTTCTGAAATTAAATTGAAAAGTGCATGTTTACTTGCCACCAAATCTGATATTGATGAGCTAGTTTTTAGCAAATCTCTTTGCTATGCTTTTGTCTGCAAAGAGGCATTATTTTCATTCGAGGATGTGCCTTCCTCTTTGCCCCCTGCAGTCACTAACATTTTGCAGGAGTTCGCTGACGTCTTCCCACAAGACGTGCCACTGGGATTACCACCTATTCAAGGGATTGAGCATCAAATTGACTTAATTCCCGGTGCATCGCTACCCAACCGTGCACCATACCGTACCAATCCAGAGGAGACGAAGGAGATTATGCGTCAAGTACATGAGTCTCTCGACAAAGGTTATATACGCGAATCTCTTAGTCCTTGTGCTGTTCCTATTATACTAGTGCCTAAAAAGGATGGTACGTCGCGTATGTGTGTTGATTGTAGAGGCATTAATAATATTACTATTCGTTATCGTCATCCTATTCCTAGGCTAGATGATATGCTTGATGAATTGACTGGCTCTACAATATTCTCCAAAGTTGATTTGCGTAGTGGATACCATCAAATTCGTATGAAATTGGGAGATGAATGGAAAACAACATTTAAAACTAAGTTTGGTTTATATGAGTGGTTAGTCGTGCCTTTTGGGTTAACTAATGCACCTAGTACTTTCATGAGACTAATGAACGAAGTTTTACGTGCTTTCATTGGACGATTTGTGGTAGTCTATTTTGATGATATACTGATTTATAGCAAATCTTTGGAAGAACATTTGGAACATTTACGTGCTGTTTTTATTGCTCTACGTGATGCATGTTTGTTTGGTAACCTTGGGAAGTGCACCTTTTGCACCGACCGAGTATCTTTTCTTGGCTATGTTGTTACTCCACAGGGAATTGAAGTTGATAAAGCCAAGATTGAAGCTATTGAGAGTTGGCCGCAGCCCAAAACGGTCACACAAGTTCGGAGTTTTCTTGGACTCGCTGGTTTCTCTATTTTGATGATATACTGATTTATAGCAAATCTTTGGAACAACATTTGGAACATTTACGTGCTGTTTTTATTGCTCTACGTGATGCATGTTTGTTTGGTAAGCTTGGGAAGTGCACCTTTTGCACCGACCGAGTATCTTTTCTTGGCTATGTTGTTACTCCACAGGGAATTGAAGTTGATAAAGCCAAGATTGAAGCTATTGAGAGTTGGCCGCAGCCCAAAACGGTCACACAAGTTCGGAGTTTTCTTGGACTCGCTGGTTTCTATAGGCGTTTTGTGAGAGATTTTAGTACCATTGTTGCACCTCTCAACGAGCTTACAAAGAAGGATGTGCCTTTTGTTTGGGGTACCGCACAGGAAGAAGCCTTCACGGTATTGAAAGATAAGTTGACACATGCTCCTTTACTCCAACTTCCTGATTTTAATAAGACTTTTGAGCTTGAATGTGATGCTAGTGGAATTGGATTAGGAGGTGTGTTATATTACAAGATGGCAAACCAGTTGCATACTTTTCTGAAAAATTGAGTGGGCCTAGTCTGAACTATTCTACTTATGATAAAGAATTATATGCTCTTGTTCGGACTTTAGAAACATGGCAACATTATTTATGGCCCAAAGAATTTGTTATACATTCTGATCATGAATCTTTGAAACACATTAAAAGTCAAGCAAAACTGAGCCGTGGACATGCTAAATGGGTTGAATTCATTGAGACTTTCCCTTATGTCATTAAACACAAGAAGGGTAAAGAAAATGTTATTGCTGATGCATTGTCTCGTCTTAGTGTCTGGTTCCTTTAGATTTTCGAGTTCTGTTCACATTAGTCACGCCGCCGCTGCATCATTATTCCTTCCGCTGTCCACCATCCCATTCATCAATTTCCACCACGTGCTACCCACCGTTCATTGTCTTCATCATAGTTGAGGTTGTTCACATATTCGCTTGATCCAATCTGCATCTTATCTATTTTGTTTTGGAAAGAGGGAGAGGAAAAAAGAGAGAAAAAAAGTTCAAAAAAAGAGAGAAAGAAAAAGAAAAAAAAGTGTGAGGCAAAAAAGTGAGAAAAAAAACAAAATTCCGATCTATCTAGACTCAATCTCGTAGTTGAATTCGGATTGGAATCTGTTTTGTGCACTGTTCAGTAAAACAGGCATAACTTCCTTATACGAAGTCAGTTTAGGCTCCACGAGTACTCAAATGAAAGCTAGCGACGAGCCGCATCTAAATACTTGCATAGGCAAGTTCACTATTTGACACCTCAAAATCAGCTTCTAAATAGGTCTTTTTGCCCTCCGAAGTTCGTGGACACAGCTTATTCCAGTTTTTCAGGCCAGTTTTAGAATTCTTTGACTCCTCATATCAATTCGGAATTGAGTGATTCTTTTTGCATTGGAAAGCTTGAGTTAGTAGCATTCTTTGAAAAAAGTTATCAGAAAATTGGCTCAAACTTTTCAAGAGGAAAGTTGGAGAGAGACTTGTTGTATATCCTGCTTGGTAGTTGTTTTTCATCATTACCTTTACTACTGTTGTGATCTTCACTTATATCTTGCTGTCCAGAGCTACTTAGTATCCTTCATTGATACTAGTTGTGCTACGCCGTGACCTCATTAGTGTTCTAGGCTCGCGTCTCTAGTTCGGTCTAGCCTAGGACCAGCACAGTACCGTCGTTGAGCTTTTATTCAACATTGCATCTCTGAATTGATTATTGCTAATATTTTGCTACCATATATAGCCAACCCAGCTCCACATATTTCTGCACCGTGTATACGTACGTTCCCCTGGCAATCGCTTTACACAATCTTCAAAGTTATTTGACACTGCTGGTTGCCTGTCACCACCTGCTGCTTGGTAAGAACTTGTAAGATATTGATATTTGCTTTACTGTGAGCGCTTTACCACCACATCCTAATAGTTCATAGGAACATTATTCTTGAATTTTGTTTCTTGTTTCTACTAATCATGACAGGATCTAGAGTCAATTCATGGGGTTTGTCGATCGTGGGAGACGTGCCATCACCTATGCAAATACCACAACCGTCACGAGAGGTGCACAAACATCCAAATGCACATGATCAGGTTAATGTTTCTATACCACCATTTAATGGCCGTTTTAGACCTGCTTTATATATTGAATGGGAGTTTGACATAAATAATATATTTGCTTCCAATAATTTTGATGTACGTAAAAAAGTTAAGGTTGCGGTTGGTTCTTTCACTGGTTATGCTGTAGTTTGGTTGAGTGAATATTGTCGGTTACACCCTAATGATATACCCACTACTTGGGATGATTTGAAACTTGCCATGCGACATACATTCGTTCCCGCTTATTATACTCGTGACATGATTACAAAGTTGCAACATTTAAAACAAGGTAGTGACACCATAACGAAATATTATGATACTTTACAAACTACTTTGCTGCATTCCTCTTTAGAAGAAAGTGAAGAAGATTTTATGGATAGATTTTGGGGAGGATTAAATCGTGACATTCAGGAGATACTGATTCATGAAGAGTGTTATCCTATGGACCATTTGTTTCATCTTGCTTGCAAAGCTGAACAGGAAATAAAACGACGTGTTGCCCACAAGGAGAACAAGCGCGAGATGCACATTCCAAGAGTTGATACGGTTGTCCCTTCAACTACTAGGCATACTATCACAACCACATCCGTTGTTGTCAGGACTACATCACCTCCACCATGTGACACATCATCACCGAGAGTGCCTAGATCATCTGAGTTGATCATAAGAGGCAATGACAAAGGTACTAATCTTCAACCTCCACATGAGTATGATGAATGTCTTGTCAATTTAAGTGCACCATGCGGTGAGCTACCCACTACTTTGATCACACCAGCTACTTTAGAGGACTACGTTGATGATTTGACTTTGCCAAGTGATCAAACAATTTTGAGTGAACCCATTGAATTAACTATCGATGCAAAAGAATCAAGTGAATCAGGGAATAAATCAGATTTGGATCAAATATGTTTGAAAATAATTGTGCCAATGTTTAATCATTTTGATATGACCTCTAATCTTGGTGATGGTTCATCAATGTTGGGATGGTTTAATGATAAGCATTGTCAATCTTTTGATATGAATAAGAGCTTCACTTATATGTGCAAACTGAGTTGCAATATTTTCATGCCTTTGACTTCTTGTGAAAATATATTGGCTTTACATTTCACGACTTTTGAAGGGTGCTCTTGTATAACTGTGTCACATGTGCACCTTATCTCTTTTGTTAGCCACATTTCAGATTAAGCAACGCTGCAGCAGAATTCGAGTCAAACAACAAGTCCAAAGGTGTTGCATCACCTCCACTTGGGCCCATGAGCCTTGTACGACCTAGGGTTGGTTTTAGGCTGCCTTGGGACGTCCTCCCACCTCCTTGGCCTCCACCCCTTGCTCCTATATAAGTAGATCCATCTAGTAGCTTTTTGCTTGGGATTTGTTTAGTTAAAAGTTAGCCATTGCAACTTCGTGTACTTCGTTTGTGTCCAACGACCAGACCAAGACCACTTTCGGATCCCCACCTTTATCAATACTTCATATATATTCGCAAAGATTCAGATTGCTTTGTCATATTCTTGCTTGTTCTTCGATTGCTTGCAGGAATAGACCTTCGTGGTCAGGCTGACCGTGCTTCCGGCATCGTCAGTAACCTCAGGAGATTGGTTTAGCGATTGCTAAGGCGCAACGTCGTTCATGTTTGTAGTCGGATCGTCAAAGTCGGCTCCACCAAATCGATAGTTATCATCTCATCGAAAGATCGGGACACCCCCGCCTCTATCAGCTATGGTGAACAAATTGGGTTAGGTTGCGGAAGTCGGTGGTGGTTATGCGAAGGATGTGGTGGAAGCCCTAGGCAAAGATGCCAAAGTTCCAAAACATTGATGGAGTCAAATGGTGATGTAACCTATGTAGATGGATAGAGGATGTCAATAGCTTCAAAACGAGCTAAAGAACGTCAAAAACGGACTCCGGATGAATTAGTTATGCACAAAACGGTGAAACGGTGAAGGCTGAATTCCGAGGGTCGGACATCCGGGGCTCGGGCCGGATTTCCGGGACCTGATGTCCAGAACTGCGCGCGAAAATGCGCTCCAGGAGCTGGATGTCCGGGGCACGGGCCGGATGTCCGGGGCTACGGGCCGGATGTCCGGGGCTACGGGCCGGATGTCCGGGCTCCAAATCCGAGGATGAACTCGAGGAACTCGATTTTGGGGGTGGGAATTGATGATTTCGGGGGCAAAATTGTGAAGATTTCGTGGATGGAAAGTGGGGAAAATTGGGGGAAAGCTTGACAGAGGCAAAGGTGTCCCGTCTTTCGATGAGATGATGGATATCGCTTTGGTGGAAGTCGACTTTGACGATCCGACTACGAACGTGCGATGACGTCGCGCCGTAGCAATCGCTAAACCAACTCCGAGAGGTTATTGACCACGCCGGAGCACGATCAACCTGACCACGAGGGTCTGTTTCCTGCGGGCAAACGAAGAACAAGCAAGAAACTGATATTGCAATCTGGATATTGCGAATATAAGATGAAAGCTTTATTGATCAAGGTGGGGTTCTGTGACGCCTTTGTCTGGTCATTGAACACAAACGAAGTACGCGAAGTTGCAGCTATGGCGAACTTTTAATCTAAACAAAACCCAAAGTCTAAACGACGCCCTAAGGGCTGTATATATGGAGGAAGAGGGGGGAATTTCGTGGCCCTTGGGGAAGCGGTCCGAAACCAACCCTATCTCTTGTTTCCCCACACATACGGACTCTAAAAACAGCCTATACTCAAGTATTTCGAAATTACATGGGCCTGGCCCAATAATAAGGTGACGCAGCACCTAGAATAGCCTCTGGACGAAAGTTATGAAGTAGCATCTTGTATATTTTGTCCAAGGCTTCATGCACGCATTATGGTGGCTTCAGCGTCCTGAAATCATCACTTATAACTCCGTTCTTGTTCCCCATGCGCATGCCATCATCTCCATGCTTGTTCTTGCTCCAATGTTCATCCTTCTCAAAGCTAGGCCCTTCATTTGTAAGCAAAACAAATGTATCCAATTTAGGCAGCATCATATTCTCATGAACATTAGAATCATTACCAAGAAACAAAAGTACCTGGTAATTTAATTGGCGTGCGCGAGCTCAAGTAATTGGTCCAGTATGTATAGCAGCAGGGGCTGTAGGTGTAACAATGGTATTGATGTCCTCATCAAAGCTAGATCCACAAGTAACAAAGCAAATAAACGGATCAAATTGAACAAAACATCATCAAACCAACAAATCACAAAAAAATTTGGGGGCTATTTTTGGTGGGGAATTTTCGAATTTGGGACACAATCAACAAAACTAGGCTAGAAAACACAACGGGGAGGCTCCGAAATCGTGAACAACGTGGCTCATGATACCAAGATGATGTAGGGTGGAACCCTAGATGGCCGATCTTTCACGAAAGGAGCGGATCCCTACGAAGAACGCGATGAACACGAGGGGAAACACGAGGGAAAACACGAGGGGAACACGAGAGAAATCACTCATCCAACAAGAATAGATCACACATGCGCTAGATCGATGAACACAAAGGTGAGATACAAGATCCAAAGTCAACAAAGGACGATACAAAGGTAACCGGTTCTTCTCCGTGAGGAGGTCTTGATGGGGGCCGCCCAAGAGGGGGTCTTGAATCCAAGGTGATCTTCTCCGAAGAGGCGCCGCGGTCTCTCTCGAGGAGTAGATCCGTAATGGATAAGCAAAGCTCTATCTCAACTATGAGCTAAACCAATGCTAACCCTAAAACTTAGGTGGAGGGCGAGTATATATAGTCTAAGGGGCGAAGGGGTACATGGGCTTTCGGCCCGGATACACTGCACGCAGGCAGGAGGGGCCGGATGTCCGGGGCTTCACGACGGGCCGGATGTCCGGGCAGGGAGGCCGGATGTCCGGGCTAACGAGGTTCAGCTTCGGGACGTTCTGTGATGGGCGCCGGATTTCCGGGAGCTGGGCCGGATGTCCGGTGGCTCGCGACGGGCCGGATGTCCGGGCCTGGGGGCCGGATGTCCGGGCTGACTTGGCCGACTCTGGTGCTCTCTGGATAGCCGACGCCGGATTTCCGGGGCTGGGGCCGGATGTCCGGCTGGGGCCCGATGTCCGGGACATGTCCGGATGTCCGGCTGCTGGGGCAGTTGGCTCTTCTTCCTTCTCCTTCCTTCGCTCCCGCGCACACTTGGCCTTGGTCCTTGGGCTCTCCATGGTCTCCTCGGGTGTACCTGAGTATGCACAAGGTCCACGCTTGAAGTAGCATCCATATCTTACATGCGGAAAGGGAAGATTCGGAAAGGAGTGAATTCACCTTAGGTCCAATGGCGTAGGCTCGAGTGTACATGGGGATGATCGCCGGATGCTCCCCATCATCGGCCCTTTCACTGTGCGCAGACAGGCGGACCCGGATGTCCGGGCCTTCACAAGGAGCCGGATGTCTGGGCAGGGGGGCTGGATGTCCGGGCTCGCAGGGTCGTTTCTGACCTCTTTGGATAGACGTGGTCCGGATTTCTAGGCCGGGGGCCGGATGTCCGGTGGCTCATGAAGAGCCGGATGTCTGCGCCTTTTGCCGGATGTCCGGGCTGGTGGTGTCCAGCTTCGGTGGTGTTCTGTGATGGGCGCTGAATTTCCGGCCGGGGGCCGGATGTCTGGGCTTGCATCTGGCCAGATGTTCGGGGCCTGGGCCTGGGCCACCATATATCCACCATCAATCCGAGTTCTTTTCATATTAGGTTTGTTTTCGAGATCCATCTATTTTCCGATTCGTGTTTCCTTGCCTGAGTAGGTTTCGAAAAAAAAGAGTGGAGAACCCCGGGCAGTTTTTAGGCCAAAATTTCGGCAGCTGAATTTTTTTTCCTATCCTGTTTTTAGGCTTTTCTGAATCTTTTGAGACACTTGCCATCATAGTGATTTTTTGTCGCACTTTTTTGTCGTCGCTGACCTGATTTTCAAAAAAGAAAAATTGTGAAAAACAATTCATGTCTATCCTGTTAGTTTGACTTGGGAAGAGTTTTGAGACACTCGCCATTATAGTGATTTTTTACAATAAAAGGAGCGCAAAAAAAGCGCGCAAAAAATTTCAGAGTGTGCTTTTCCCTTGTTTACGTGTCGCGCCATGATTTTGTTCATGTTCTAGGCTCGCGTCTCTAGTACGGTCTAGCCTAGGACCAGCACAGTACCGTCGTTGAGCGTTTATTCAACTTTGCATCTCTAAATTGATTATTGCTGACCTTTTTTGCTACCATATTATAAGCCTTCCTAGCTCCTCATACATCTACGTCGTGCGTTTGACTCTCCATGGTAATCGCTCTATCCAAGCTTTGAGAGTTTTGACTACAACGTTTGCCGATCACCGCCTGCTGCTGGATAAGAACTAGTAAGAATTTGAGATTTGCTTGACGGAATTGTGACACCCACCATCACGACTTGTTAGTAGTCTGTAGGATCATATTCTTGTGTGTTTCTATTGCTGCTAACCATGGCAGGATCACAAGCCGACGAGATTGACTGGGAGAACTTTACGAACAAGGAGCTTCATGATAAGTTTCAGCAAATGATGAGTGGACAGATGGACGATGTGCTCAACAGATTTGAAGAGGCCATGGAGAAGATAGATGGCATTAAGAAGGCGTTCGAAACAAAGCTCGATAACAAGTTTAATGAATTGCCCGCGCATCTTCCACAACCACCGCCCGATGTACGTGTCGCACCTCTACAGCAACTACAACAACAACATCGCCTTCCAAATCAAGTGGGACGAGCACTGCGCGTTCCCCTTGAGCCTAGTCAAACTTCAGGTGCTGCTGTACCTACTGTTGATGCTTCTGTAGCTCCTGCTGCTACTGTAGAGGTGGAGGGCCATTATGAGGATGAGGTTGATCAAAATCAGAACTACGTACAACCACCAACACCACCACCACCAGGTTGTCCTCATGCATATCATCGCAACGGTAGGGCTGCACCACCACCTGAGGTACGAGATCATGACCATCTTCCTAAACTAAAATTGAATATTCCACCATTTGAGGGTAGATATGTTCCTGATATATATATCTTACTTGGGAGTTAGAAACTGAACAACGTTTTACATGTTTACAATATCCTGAGAGACGTGTTCCTGCTGCTGTTTGTGCTTTTACTAGTTTTGCATGTGTTTGGTGGTCTGAACATTGTAGATTATATCCTATTCCAGCTACTTGGGCTGTGTGGTGGTCTGTACCATATTATCAACGTGAATTGCTTCAAAAATTGCAGCGTTTGAGACAAGGAAAAAATTCTGTAGAAGAATATTGTCAGGAATTACAAACTGGTATGATTAGATCTGGTTTTGTTGAGGATAATGAACCTATGCTTGCATGTTTTATGGGTGGACTAAATAAAGAGATTCAGACCATTCTAGAGTATAAGGAATATAATAATATCACTCATTTATTCCATCTTGCTTGCGAAGCTGAACGTGAAGTGCAGGATCGACAAGCTTTGGCGCAAACTAACTTTTCATCAGGTCGACCTTCATCATGGACACCACATGCATCCTCTACTTCCACGTCACCATCACCTCCATCAGGTGCCACCTCCAGTCGTGATACAAGAAAGCAGTCACAACCACCACTCTCTGCCAAGAGCACACCTGCCGGGCCTACGCAGAGCTCTTCTTCTTCCATGGCGTCAACAGGGCACACAAGTGATATTATTTGTCGTCGTTGTAAGGGAAGAGGACATTATGCGAGAGAATGCAAATCTCAGCGTGTGATGATTGCTACTGAGGATGGTGGGTATGAGTCCGCTAGTGACTATGATGAGGAGACTTTGGCTCTTATTACACGTGAAGAACATGGTGGAGATGATTCTGAAAATGAGACGCAATACATGGCTCCTGAAGACGCTGACAGGTATGAATGTTTAGTTGCTCAACGTATTTTGAGTGTGCAGGTCACACAAGCAGAGCAAAATCAGAGGCATAATTTGTTCCATACAAAGGGAGTTGTGAATGAACGTTCTGTTCGCGTCATCATAGATGGAGGGAGCTGTAACAACTTGGCTAGCATGGAGATTGTGGAGAAACTATCTCTCACCACAAGACCACATCCACATCCTTACTACATCCAATGGTTCAACAACAGCGGCAAGGTTAAGGTAACACGTACTGTTCGTGTGCATTTTAGTATCTCTACATATGCTGATTATGTTGATTGTGATGTGGTACCCATGTAAGCATGTTCCTTATTACTTGGTAGACCATGGCAATTTGATAAAAATTCTGTACACCATGGTAGAAACAATCAGTATACTCTTGTTCATAAGGATAAAAATATTACTTTCCTTCCTATGACCCCTGATTCCATTTTGAAAGATGACATTAATAGAGCTAATAAAGCAAAACAGGAGAAAAATAAGAGTGAAAATCAGATTGTGGCAAAAGAATTTGAGCAACAAATGAAACCTAATAATAAACCATCTAGTGTTGTTTCTGAAATTAAATTGAAAAGTGCATGTTTACTTGCCACAAAATCTGATATTGATGAGCTAGATTTCAACAAATCTGTTTGCTATGCTTTTGTGTGCAAAGAGGCATTATTTTCATTCGAGGACGTGCCTTCCTCTTTGCCCCCTGCTGTCACTAACATTTTGCAGGAGTTCGCTGACGTCTTCCCACAAGACGTGCCACCGGGATTACCACCTATTCGAGGGATTGAGCATCAAATTGATTTAATTCCCGGTGCATCGCTACCCAACCGTGCACCATACCGTAGCAATCCAGAGGAGACGAAGGAGATTATGCGTCAAGTACAGGAGCTGCTCGACAAAGGTTATATATGCGAATCTCTTAGTCCTTGTGCTGTTCCTATTATACTAGTGCCTAAAAAGGATGGTACATCGCGTATGTGTGTTGATTGTGGAGGCATTAATAATATTACTATTCGTTATCGTCATCCTATTCCTAGGCTAGATGATATGCTTGATGAATTGAGTGGCTCTACAATATTCTCCAAAGTTGATTTGCGTAGTGGATACCATCAAATTCGTATGAAATTGGGAGATGAATGGAAAACTGCATTTAAAACTAAGTTTGGTTTATATGAGTGGTTAGTCATGCCTTTTGGGTTAACTAATGCACCTAGTACTTTCATGAGACTAATGAACGAAGTTTTACGTGCTTTCATTGGACGATTTGTGGTAGTCTATTTTGATGATATACTGATTTATAGCAAATCTTTGGAAGAACATTTGGAACATTTACGTGCTGTTTTTATTGCTCTACGTGATGCACGTTTGTTTGGTAACCTTGGGAAGTGCACCTTTTGCACCGACCGAGTATCTTTTCTTGGCTATGTTGTTACTCCACAGGGAATTGAAGTTGATAAAGCCAAGATTGAAGCTATTGAGAGTTGGCCGCAGCCCAAAACGGTCACACAAGTGCGGAGTTTTCTTGGACTCGCTGGTTTCTATAGGCGTTTTGTGAGAGATTTTAGCACCATTGCTGCACCTCTCAATGAGCTTACAAAGAAGGATGTGCCTTTTGTTTGGGGTACCGCACAAGAAGAAGCCTTCACGGTATTGAAAGATAAGTTGACACATGCTCCTTTACTCCAACTTCCTGATTTTAATAAGACTTTTGAGCTTGAATGTGATGCTAGTGGAATTGGATTAGGAGGTGTGTTATTACAAGATGGTAAACCTGTTGCATCCTTTTCTGAAAAATTGAGTGGGCCTAGTCTGAATTATTCTACTTATGATAAAGAACTATATGCTCTTGTTCGGACTTTAGAAACATGGCAACATTATTTATGGCCCAAAGAATTTGTTATACATTCTGATCATGAATCTTTGAAACATATTAAAAGTCAAGCTAAACTGAATCGTAGACATGCTAAATGGGTTGAATTCATTGAAACTTTCCCTTATGTCATTAAACACAAGAAGGGTAAACAAAATGTTATTGCTGATGCATTGTCTCGTCGCTATACTATGCTTTCATACCTTGACTTCAAAATATTTGGTTTGGAGACCATCAAAGATCAATATGTGCATGATGCTGATTTTAAAGATGTTTTGCAGAATTGTAAAGAAGGAAGAACCTGGAACAAGTTTGTCGTTAATGATGGATTTGTGTTCCGTGCTAACAAGCTATGCAATCCAGCTAGCTCTCTTCGTCTTTTGTTGTTGCAGGAGGCGCATGGAGGAGGATTAATGGGACACTTTGGCGTGAAGAAGACGGAGGACGTACTTGCTACACATTTCTTTTGGCCAAAGATGAGACGGGATGTTGATCGTTTTGTTGCTCGCTACACTACATGTCAAAAAGCTAAGTCACGACTCAATCCTCATGGTTTATATATGCCTTTGGCTGTACCTAGTGTTCCTTGGGAGGATATATCTATGGACTTTGTTTTAGGTTTACCTCGAACAAAGAAGGGGAGGGATAGCATATTTGTTGTCGTGGATAGATTCTCAAAAATGGCACACTTTATACCATGTCATAAAAGCGATGATGCTGTTAATGTTGCTGATTTGTTCTTCCGAGAAATTATTTGTTTGCATGGTGTGCCAAATACTATTGTTTCAGATCGTGATACTAAATTTCTTAGCCAGTTTTGGAGATGTTTATGGGCTAAGTTGGGGACTAAACTGCTTTTTAGTACTACTTGTCACCCCCAAACTGATGGACAAACATTGGCTACTATGCTTAGGGCTGTTTTGAAGAATAATAAGAAAATGTGGGAAGAATGCTTGCCTCATATTGAGTTTTCTTATAATCGTTCATTGCATTCTACTACTAAGATGTGCCCTTTTGAAATTGTGTATGGTTTCCTACCTCGTGCACCTATTGATTTGTTGCCTCTTCCATCTTCGGAGAAGGTTAATTTTGATGCTAAACAACGTGCTAAATTGATCTTAAAAATGCATGAGTTAACTAAGGAAAACATTGAGCGTATGAATGCTAAATATAAACTTGCTGGAGATAAGGGTAGAAAACATGTTGTCTTTGCCCATGGAGATCTTGTTTCGTTACATTTGCGTAAGGATAGATTTCCTGATTTGCGCAAATCAAAGCTAATGCCACGTGCTGATGGTCCTTTTAAGGTGTTAGAGAAAATAAATGATAATGCATATAAATTTGAGCTGCCTGCAGATTTTGGGGTTAGTCCCACTTTTAACATTGCAGATTTGAAGCCTTATTTGGGTGAGGGAGATGAGCTTCCGTCGAGGACGACTTCATTTCAAGAAGGGGAGGATGATGAGGACATCAATACCATTGTTACACCCACAGCCCCTGCTGCTATACATACTAAACCAATTACTAGAGCTCGCGCACGCCAATTAAATTACCAGGTACTTTCGTTTCTTGGTAATGATTCTAATGTTCATGAGAATATGTTGCTGCCTAAATTGGATACATTTGTTTTGCTTACAAATGAAGGGCCTAGCTTTGAGAAGGATGAACATTGGAGCAAGAACAAGCATGGAGATGATGGCATGCGCATGGGGGACAAGAACGGAGTTACAAGTGACGATTTCAGGACATTGAAGCCACCATAATGCGTGCATGAAGCCTTGGACGAAATATACAAGATGCTACTTCATAACTTTCGTCCAGAGGCTAGTCTAGGTGCTGCGTCACCTTATTATTGGGCCAGGCCCATGTAATTTCGAAATACTTGAGTATAGGCTATTTTTAGAGTCCGTATGTGTGGGGAAACAAGAGATAAGGCTGGTTTCGGACCCCTTCCCCAAGGGCCACGAAATTCCCCCTCTTCCTCCATATATACAACCCTTACGGCGTCGTTTAGACTTTGGGTTTTGTTTAGATTAAAAGTTCGCCATAGCTGCAACTTCGCGTACTTCGTTTGTGTTCAATGACCAGACAAAGGCGTCACAGAACCCCACCTTGATCAATAAAGCTTTCATCTTATATTCGCAATATCCCGATTGCAATCTCAGTTTCTTGCTTGTTCTTCGTTTGCTCGCAGGAAACAGACCCTCGTGATCAGGTTGATCGTGCTCCGGCATGGTCAATAACCTCTCGGAGTTGGTTTAGCGATTGCTAAGGCGCGACGTCATCGCACGTTCGTAGTCGGATCGTCAAAGTCGACTTCCACCAAAGCGATATCCGTCATCTCATCGAAAGACGGGACACCTTTGCCTCTATCAAAATATTATCACGAGAAGTAGAAGGCATGAAAGTATTGCAACTCAGTTTGCACATATAAGTGAAGCTCTTATTGATATGAAAAGATTGACAATATTCATCGTTAAACCATCCCAACATTGGTGAGTAAACCCTACTTGCATCAAATTTACATGCTACAACATGCTTAAATAAGCAAACATGCAATAAGTCATTTGACACAGAATCATCACCAAGATTAGAGGTCATATCAAAATGATTAAACATTGGTTCTTTTGCATCAACAGTTAATTCATTGGGTGCACTAAAAAATGTTGGTATTTCAGTTGTTTGATCACATGACGCATTCATGACAGTAACATGATTCTCTAAAATAGGTGATGCGCTCAAATCAACAGGTAACTCAACACATGATGTATTCAAGTTAACTAGGCATGCATCATTCTCATGTGACGTTATATCATCAATACCTTTACAGTTACCTTGTCGCAAAGATGTAGCTGATGTAGGTATGGATGATGGCAATGTACCATACTCTTGAGATGATGTCGCGCTCACAATCTTAGGTGTGGCTGCTCTAGTAGGTGCAACGGTGGAGGAACCAAGCGGTGGTGGTGAGCATGAACTAGAATAGTAGTTGTTGTAGTCACCCAATGCATCCTCCTGTAACTGTCTCTCAAAGGTACAAGCATGAACATACATACCAGTAATGCAACGAGGAATATACTAAAATCATGCCTGAATATCATGGTTCAAACCACCAAAAAATCTATTCATTGTATCATCCTCAGATTCTTCTATGTCACAATGATGCATATAAGATTTGAACTCTTGGTAGTAAGCATGAACAGTGTTGTTGCCTTGTTTAAATTGTTCAAATTTGTGAAGCAATTCACGGCGATAGTAAGGAGGGAAAAATTGCGGTCTCATTACATCTTTCAAATCTTTCCAAGTTGTGGGTTGGTTATCAATGTTTTTCTTACAATGCACACTCCACCAAACAGAAGCAAAACCAGTAAATGCTCTAGTGGCAGCTCGTACTCGCTCAAGTTCAGAAAAGTCATGGTGACTAAAAACTTGTTCTACTTCAAGCTCCCAAGCTAGATAAATAGCAGGATTAAATCTACCCTCAAATTACGGTAAAGAGATAACCTGACCATGTGCTTGTGTGTGTTGTCCCAACTCTCGTGATGGTGATGATGTGTCCGTCGTCCAAGAACTTCTATCTCCGGAACCTGTCATGATTAGTAGAAACAAGAAACAAAATTCGAGAATAATGTTCCTATGAACTACTAGGATGTGGTTGTAAAGTGCTCACAGTAAAGCAAATATCAATATCTTACAAGTTCTTACCATGCGGCAGGTGGTGACAGGCAACCAGCGGTGTCAAATAACTCCGAAGATTGTGTAAAGCGATTGCCAGGGGAACGTACGTATACATGGTGTAGAAATATCTGGAGCTGGGTTGGCTATATATGGTAGCAAAAGATTAGCAATAATCAATTCAAAGATGCAATGTTGAATAAACGCTCAACGACGGTACTGTGCTGGTCCTAGGCTAGACCGGACTAGAGACGCGAGCCTAGAACACTAATGAGGTCACGGCGTAACACAACTAGTATCAATGAAGGATACTAAGTAGCTCGTGACAGCAAGATATAAGTGAAGATCACAACGGCAGTAAAGATAATGATGAAAAACAACTGCCAAGCAGGATATACAACAACTCTCTCTCCAACTTTCCTCTTGAAAAGTTTGAGCCAATTTTCTAATAACTTTTTTCAAAGAATGCTACTAACTCAAGCTTGCCAATGCAAAAAGAATCACTCAATTCCGAATTGATATGAGGAGTCAAAGAATTCTAAAACTAGCCTGAAAAACTGGAATAAGCTGTGTCCGCGAACTTCGGAGGGCAAAAAGACCTATTTAGAAGCCTATTTTGAGGTGTCAAATATTGAACTAGCCTCTGCAACTATTTAGATGCGGCTCGTCGCTAGCTTTCATTTGAGTACTCGCGGAGCCAAAACGGACTTCGTATGAGGAAGTTATGCCTGTTTTACTGAACAGTGCACAAAACAGATTCCAATCCGAATTCAACTACGAGATTGAGTCTAGATGGATCCGAATTTTCTTTTTTTTTCTTCTCTCTTTTTTTCCTCACACTTTTTTTCTTTTTCTTTCTCTTTTTTTCTCTGACTTCTTTTTCTTTTTTTCTCTCTTTTTTTTCTCTGTCTGTTTTTTCTCTCCCTCTTTCCAAGACAAACTAGATAAGATGCAGATTGGATCAAGCGAAGATGTGAACGACCTCAACTATGAATGTGACAATGAACTATGGGTAGCACGTGGTGGAATTTGATGGATGGTGTGGTGGACAGCAGAAGGGATAACGATGCAGCGGCGACGTGACTAATGTGAACAGAACTCGAAACTCTAAACGAACTAGACCCTAAGACCAGCAACTCGACACGACGATGCAACCGATAATTCAATAATGCAAACAATGAATAGAAAATTGCAAAGGCTCAGACTGGCTTGGACAAAAGGATGAATAGATCTAACTTTTTTGTGGCTTTTTCTTGGACAATAGGTAAGAAAATAAATCTAATCTAGGGGAAACTGGAAATTCTCACCGAGCAACCTGAAAACTGATACCACTTGATAGAGGCGAGGGTGTCCCGATCTTTCGATGAGATGATAACTATCGATTTGGTGGAGTCGACTTTGACGATCTGACTACAAACGTGCACGACATTGCGCCTTAGCAATCGCTAAACCAATCTCCCGAGGTTATTGACGATGCTGGAAGCACAATCAGCCTGACCACGAAGGTCTATTCCTGCACGCAATCGAAGAACAAGCAAGATGATGAGGACATCAATACCATTGTTACACCCACAACCCCTGCTGCTATACATACTGGACCAATTACTAGAGCTCGCGCACGCTAATTAAATTACCAGGTACTTTCGTTTCTTGGTAATGATTCTAATGCTCATGAGAATATGATGCTGCCTAAATTGGATACATTTCTTTTGCTTACAAATGAAGGGCCTAGCTTTGAGAAGGATGAACATTGGAGCAAGAACGAGCATGGAGATGATGGCATGCGCATGGGGAACAAGAACGGAGTTACAAGTGATGATTTCAGGACGTTGAAGCCACCATAATGCGTGCATGAAGCCTTGGACGAAATATACAAGATGCTACTTCATAACTTTCGTCCAGAGGCTATTCTAGGTGCTGCGTCACCTTATTATTGGGCCAGGCCCATGTAATTTCGAAATACTTGAGTATAGGCTGTTTTTAGAGTCCGTATGTGTGGGGAAACAAGAGATAGGGTTGGTTTCGGACCCCTTCCCCAAGGGCCACGAAATTGCCCCCTCTTCCTCCATATATACAGCCCTTAGGGTGTAGTTTAGACTTTGGGTTTTGTTTAGATTAAAAGTTCGCCATAGCTGCAACTTCGCGTACTTCGTTTGTGTTCAACGACCAGACAAAGGCGTCACAGAACCCCACCTTGATCAATAAAGCTTTCATCTTATATTCGCAATATCCAGATTGCAATCTCAGTTTCTTGCAATAAATCAATATGTTCCAAATGTTCCAAATGTTCCTCCAAAGATTTGCTATAAATCAATATGTCATCAAAGTAAACTACCACAAATCGTCCAATGAAAGCACGTAAAACTTGGTTCATTAATCTCATGAATGTACTAGGTGCATTAGTTAACCCAAAAGGCATGACTAACCACTCATATAATCCAAACTTAGTTTTAAATGCTGTTTTCCATTCATCTCCCAATTTCATACGAATTTGATGGTATCCACTACGCAAATCAACTTTGGAGAATATTGTACAGCCACTCAATTCGTCAAGCATATCATCTAGCCTAGGAATAGGATGACGATAACGAATAGTAATATTATTAATGCCTCTACAATCTGTGCACATACGCGAAGTACCATCCTTTTTTGGCACTAAAATGATAGGAACAGCACAAGGACTAAGGGATTCGCGTATATAACCTTTGTCGAGCAGCTCCTGTACTTGACGCATAATCTCCTTCGTCTCCTCTGGATTGGTACGGTATGGTGCACGATTGGGTAATGATGCACCAGGAATTAAGTTAATCTGATGCTCAATCCCTCGAATGGGAGGTAATCCCGGTGGCACGTCTTGTGGAAAGACGTCAGTGAACTCCTGCAAAATGTTAGTGACAGAAGGAGGCAAAGAGGAAGGCACGTACTCGAATGAAAATAATGCCTCTTTGCACACAAAAGCATAGCAAACAGATTTGCTGAAATCTAGCTCATCAATATCAGATTTGGTGGCAAATAAACATGCACTTTTCAATTTAATTTCGGAAGCAACACTAGATGGTTTATTATTGGGCTTCATTTGTTGCTCAAATTCTTTTGCCACAATCTGATTTTCACTCTTATTCTTCTCCTGTTTTGCTTTATTAGCTCTATCTATATCATCTTTCAAAATGGAATCAGGAGTCATAGGAAGCAAAGTAATATTTGTATCCTTATGAACAAGAGTATACTGATTGTTTCTACCATGGTGTATAGAATTTTTATCAAATTGCCATGGTCTACCAAGTAATAAGGAACATGCTTGCATAGGTACCACATCACAATCAACATAATCAGCATATGTAGAGATACTAAAATGCACCCGAACAGTACATGTTACCTTAACCTTGCCGCTGTTGTTGAACCATTGGATGTAGTAAGGATGTGGATGTGGTCTTGTGGTGAGAGATAGCTTCTCCACCATCTCCATGCTAGCCAAGTTGTTGCAGCTCCCTCCATCTATGATGACGCGCACAGAACGTTCCTTCACAACTCCCTTTGTATGGAACAAATTATGCCTCTGATTTTGCTCAACTTGTGTGACCTGCACACTCAAAACACGTTGAGCAACTAAACATTCATACCTGTCAGCGTCTTCAGGAGCCATGTATTGCGTCTCATGATCAGAATCATCTCCACCGTGTTCTTCACGTTTGATAAGAGCCAAAGTCTCCTCATCATAGTCACTAGCGGACTCATACCCACCATCCTCAGTAGCAATCATCACACGCTGAGATTTGCATTCTCGCGCATAATGTCCTCTTCCCTTACAGCGACGACAAATAATATCACTTGTGTGCCCTCTTGATGCCATGGACGAAGAAGAGCTCTCTGCAGGCCTCGGCAGGTGTGCTCTTGGCAGATAGTGGTGGTTGTGCCTGCTTTCTTGTATCACGGCTGGAGGTGGCACCTGATGGAGGTGCTGGTGCAGTGGAAGTAGAGGATGCACGCGGTGTCCATGATGAAGGTCGACCTGCAGAAAAGTTAGTTCGTGCCAATGCTTGTCGATCCTGCACTTCACGTTCAGCTTTACAAGAAAGATGGAATAAACGAGTGATATTAGTATACTCCTTATACTCTAGAATGGTCTGAATCTCTCTATTTAAATCACCCATAAAACGTGCAAGCATAGCTTCGTTCTCCTCAACAATACCACATCTAATCATGCCAGTTTGTAATTCCTGATAATATTCTTCTACATAATTTTTCCCTTGTCGTAAACGCTGCATTTTTTAAGCAATTCACGTTGATAATATGGTGGAACCCAACGAGTACGCATAGCAGTTTTCAAAGCAGCCCAAGTAGCTGGAATAGGATATAATCTACAATGTTCAGACCACCATACACATGCAAAACTAGTGAAAGCACAAACAGCAGCAGCAACCCGTCTCTCCTCGGGATATTGTAAACATGTAAAACGTTGTTCAGTTTCTAACTCCCAAGTAAGATATACATCAGGAATGTATCTACCCTCAAACGGTGGAATATTCAATTTCAGTTTAGGAACATGGTCATGATCTCGTGCCTGAGGTGGTGGTGCAGGCCTACCGTTGCGAATATATACCTGAGGTCGACCTGCTGGAGGTGTTGCTGGTGCCTGCACGTAGTTCTGATTTTGATCAACCTCATCCTCATAATCGCCCGCATAATCGTCATCCTCCTCAGCCGCCGCAGTAGCAGGAGCCAAAGAAGCATCAACAGTAGGTGCAGCGGCACCCGAATTTTGACCAGTCTCAATTGGAACGAGCTGTGCTCGTCCCACTTGATTTGGAAGGCGGCGTTGGAGATGTGGTTGTTGTTGTTGTAGAGGTGCGACAGGTGTAGCCGGTGGTGGTTGGGGAAGACGCTTGAGCAATTCATTAAACCTGTTATCCAGCTTTGTCTCAAACGACTTCTCCACGGCATCTATCTTCTCCATAGCCTCTTCAAATCTGTTTAGCACATCTCCCACCTGGCCACTCATCATTTGCTGAAATTTATCATGCAACCCCTTGTTCGTCATGTTCTCCCAATCAGTCTCATCGGCTTGTGATCCTGCCATGGTTAGCAGCAATAGAAACACAAAAGAATATGATCCTACTGACTACTAGGAAGTGGTGGTGATGGTGGTGTGTCACAAATCCTTCAAGCGAATCTCAAATTCTTACCAGTTCTTACCCAGCAGCAGGTGGTGATCGACAACCATTGTAGTCAAAACCCTCAAAGCTTGGATAGAGCGATTACCAGGGAGAGTCAAACGCACGACGTTGATGTATTTGGAGCTGGGAAGGCTTATAATATGGTAGCAAAAAGGGTCAGCAATAATCAATTCAGATATGCAAAGTTGAATAAACGCTCAACGACGGTACTGTGTTGGTCCTAGGCTAGACCGTGCTAGAGACGCGAGCCTAGAACACTAACAAAATCACGGCGCTGCACGTAAACAAGGGAGGAGCACGCTCTGATTTTTTTCTCTTTTTTCACTTTTTTTGAAATTTTTCCTCTTTTTTTTGCTCCGCAACAATTTTTTTTCGAAAAAGTCTACAAATGGCCTAAAAACTGCCTAGCCAGAATTTTCCAGAGTTCGTTTTTTTTAAACTGGAACTATTTTTGTACTACGGGTAACACGGAAGTTTGGGAGTCCTTCTCTGTCACGACTCGGGGTATGGCGTGATCTGGAAATCCAGAACAGAGTAACAAAATACTGGACTCGGACTAGGACTGGTGGCGGAGATAAATGTGGTGGAACTCGGACTGGTGGCGGAGATGAATCTGGTAGAACTCGGATTGGTGGCGGATATATGTTGCAGGTGGACTCGGATTGGCGTGATGGCGGCGGATATGTGGTGGCGTAGATGGACTCGGGTTGGCGGTGAATATGTGGTGGTGGTATATGGCAGCGGCGATGAAGTTGGTGCGGTGGTGGTATATGGTAGCAGCGATGATGATGATGCGGTGGTGATATATGCCAGCGGCGACGTGACAACCTGTGAACAGAACTCGAAACTCTAACGGACTAGACGCTAAGACCAGCAACTTGACACGACGATGCAACCGCAAAGTCAACAAAGCAAATACAGAAAAGATTATGCAAAGGCTCAGATTGGTTCGGATAGGATGAACTAACCCTTTTTTTTGGCTTTTTCGTGGACTATAGGTATGACAAACAGACTCGATCTAAACTACGAAAAACTGTAAAATCTCACCGAGCAACCTGGAAATCTGATACCACTTGATAGAGGCAAAGGTGTCCCGTCTTTCGATGAGATGATGGATATCGCTTTGGTGGAAGTCGGCTTTGACGATCCGACTACGAACGTGCGAGGACGTCGCGGCTTAGCAATCGCTAAACCAACTCCGAGAGGTTATTGACCACACCGGAGCACGATCAACCTGACCACGAAGGTCTATTTCCTGCGAGCAAACGAAGAACAAGCAAGAAACTGAGATTGCAATCTAGATATTGCGAATATAAGATGAAAGCTTTATTGATCAAGGTGGGATTCTGTGACGCCTTTGTCTAGTCGTTGAACACAAACGAAGTACGCGAAGTTGCAGCTATGGCGAACTTTAATCAAAACAAAACCCGAAGTCTAAACGACGCCCTAAGAGGTGTATATATGGAGGAAGAGGGGGGGAATTTCGTTGCCCTTGGGGAAGGGGTCCGAAACCAACCCTATCTCTTGTTTCCCCACACATACGGACTCTAAAAACAACCTATACTCAAGTATTTCGAAATTACATGGGCCTGGCCCAATAATAAGGTGACCCAGCACGTAGAATAACCTCTGGACGAAAGTTATGAAGTAGCATCTTGTATATTTCGTCTG
Organism: Aegilops tauschii subsp. strangulata; assembly: GCF_002575655.3. Lineage (NCBI taxonomy): Eukaryota > Viridiplantae > Streptophyta > Magnoliopsida > Poales > Poaceae > Aegilops > Aegilops tauschii. The sequence continues at coordinate 344,792,516 of NC_053041.3, forward strand.
AGGCTTCATGCACGCATTATGGTGGCTTCAACGTCCTGAAATCATCACTTGTAACTCCGTTCTTGTTCCCCTTGTGCATGCCATCATCTCCATGCTTGTTCTTGCTCCAATGTTCATCCTTCTCCAAGCTAGGCCCTTCATTTGTAAGCAAAACAAATGTATCCAATTTAGGCAGCATCATATTCTCATGAACATTAGAATCATTACCAAGAAACAAAAGTACCTGGTAATTTAATTGGCGTGCGCGAGCTCTAGTAATTGGTCCAGTATGTATAGCAGCAGGGGCTGTGGGTGTAACAATGGTATTGATGTCCTCATCACCTTGAGCAAGTGGCCATGCATCGCCAAGTGAACAACGACAATGAAGATGATCAAGTCTTTTGTGACGAAGATTCGAGCCCCACTCTTGTTGTCTCCAAGGTCCTGACTCTTCAACATCAACAAGAAGAAGACCAACGATGCCATATCTTCTACACTAAAGCCGGCATAAATGGAAGGTCCGTCAAGGTCATCATCGATGGAGGGAGTTGGCATAACTTAGCAAGTGGAGAACTATGCTCCAAGCTCCAATTGGTCAAGATGAAGCACCCGCACCCCTACAAGGTTCAATGGCTAAGCGATTCCGGCACAATCCAAGTCGAGCATATGGTCACCGTCTCCTTCAAGATCGGCGCTGATAGAGGCAAAGGTGTCCCGTCTTTCGATGAGATGATGGATATCGCTTTGGTGGAAGTCGACTTTGACGATCCGACTACGAACGTGCGATGACGTCGCGCCTTAGCAATCGCTAAACCAACTCCGAGAGGTTATTGACCACGCCGGAGCACGGTCAACCTGACCACGAGGGTCTGTTTCCTGCGAGCAAACGAAGAACAAGCAAGAAACTGAGATTGCAATCTGGATATTGCGAATATAAGATGAAAGCTTTATTGATCAAGGTGGGGTTCTGTGACGCCTTTGTTTGGTCGTTGACCACAAACGAAGTACGCGAAGTTGCAGCTATGGCGAACTTTTAATCTAAACAAAACCCAAAGTCTAAATGATGCCCTAAGGGCTGTATATATGGAGGAAGAGGGGGGAATTTCGTGGCCCTTGGGGAAGGGGTCCGAAACCAACCCTATCTCTTGTTTCCCCACACATACGGACTCTAAAAACAGCCTATACTCAAGTATTTCGAAATTACATGGGCCTGGCCCAATAATAAGGTGACGCAGCACCTAGAATAGCCTCTGGACGAAAGTTATGAAGTAGCATCTTGTATATTTCGTCCAAGGCTTCATGCACCCATTATGGTGGCTTCAACATCCTGAAATCATCACTTGTAACTCCGTTCTTGTTCCCCATGCGCATGCCATCATCTCCATGCTTGTTCTTGCTTCATCCTTCTCAAAGCTAGGCCCTTCATTTGTAAGCAAAACAAATGTATCCAATTTAGGCAGCATCATATTCTCATGAACATTAGAATCATTACCAAGAAACAAAAGTACCTGGTAATTTAATTGGCGTGCGCGAGCTCTAGTAATTGGTCCAGTATGTATAGCAGCAGAGGCTGTGGGTGTAACAATGGTATTGATGTCCTCCTCATCCTCCCCTTCTTGAAATGAAGTCGTCCTCGACGGAAGCTCATCTCCCTCACCCAAATAAGGCTTCAAATCTGCAATGTTAAAAGTGGGACTAACCCCAAAATCTGCAGGCAGCTCAAGTTTATATGCATTATCATTTATTTTCTCTAACACCTTAAAAGGACCATCAGCACGTGGCATTAGCTTTGATTTGCGCAAATCAGGAAATCTATCCTTACGCAAATGTAACCAAACAAGATCTGCAGGTGCAAACACAACATGTTTTCTACCCTTATCTCCAGCAAGTTTATATTTAGCATTCATACGCTCAATGTTTTCCTTAGTTAACTCATGCATTTTTAAGATCAATTCAGCATGTTGTTTAGCATCAAAATTAACCTTCTCCGAAGATGGAAGAGGCAACAAATCAATAGGTGCACGAGGTAGGAAACCATACACAATTTCAAAAGGGCATATCTTAGTAGTAGAATGCAATGAACGATTATAAGCAAACTCAATATGAGGCAAGCGTTCTTCCCACATTTTCTTATTATTCTTCAAAACAGCCCTAAGCATAGTAGACAATGTTCTATTGACTACTTCAGTTTGTGCATCAGTTTGGGGGTGACAAGTAGTACTGAAAAACAGTTTAGTCCCCAACTTAGCCCATAAACATCTCCAAAAGTGGCTAAGAAATTTAGTATCACGATCTGAAACAATAGTATTTGGTACACCATGCAAGTGAATAATTTCACGAAAGAACAAATCAGCAACATTAATAGCGTCATCGCTTTTATGACATGGTATAAAGTGTGCCATTTTTGAGAATCTATCCACGACAACAAATATGCTATCCCTCCCCTTCTTTGTTCGAGGTAAACCTAAAACAAAGTCCATAGATATATCCTCCCAAGGAACACTAGGTACGGGCAAAGGCATATATAAACCATGAGGATTGAGTCGTGACTTAGCTTTTTGACATGTAGTGCACCGAGCAACAAAGCGCTCAACATCCCGTCTCATCTTTGGCCAAAAGAAATGTGTAGCAAGTACGTCCTCCGTCTTCTTCACACCAAAGTGTCCCATTAATCCTCCTCCATGCGCCTCCTGCAACAAAAAAAGACGAAGAGAGCTAGCTGGAATGCATAGCTTGTTAGCACGGAACAGAAATCCATCATTAACGACAAACTTGTTCCAGGTTCTTCCTTCTTTACAATTTCGCAAAACATCTTTAAAATCAGCATCATGCACATATTGATCTTTGATGGTCTCCAAACCAAATATTTTGAAGTCAAGTTGTGACAGCATAGTATAGCGACGAGACAATGCATCAGCAATAACATTTTCTTTACCCTTCTTGTGTTCAATGAATTCAACCCATTTAGCATGTCTACGATTCAGTTCGGCTTGACTTTTAATATGTTTCAAAGATTCAAGATCAGAATGTATAACAAATTCTTTGGGCCATAAATAATGTTGCCATGTTTCTAAAGTCCGAACAAGAGCATACAGTTCTTTATCATAAGTAGAATAATTCAGACTAGGCCCACTCATTTTTTCAGAAAAGTATGCAACAGGTTTACCATCTTGTAATAACACACCTCCTAATCCAATTCCACTAGCATCACATTCAAGCTCAAAAGTCTTATTAAAATCAGGAAGTTGGAGTAAAGGAGCATGTGTCAACTTATCTTTCAATACCGTGAAGGCTTCTTCCTGTGCGGTACCCCAAACAAAAGGCACATCCTTCTTTGTAAGCTCGTTGAGAGGTGCAGCAATGGTGCTGAAATCTCTCACAAAACGCCTATAGAAACCAGCGAGGCCAAGGAAACTCCTCACTTGTGTGACCGTTTTGGGCTGCGGCCAACTCTCAATAGCTTCAATCTTGGCTTTATCAACTTCAATTCCCTGTGGAGTAACAACATAGCTAAGAAAAGATACTCGGTCGGTGCAAAAGGTGCACTTCCCAAGGTTACCAAACAAACATGCATCACGTAGAGCAATAAAAACAGCACGTAAATGTTCCAAATGTTCTTCCAAAGATTTGCTATAAACGAGTATATCATCAAAATAGACTACCACAAATCGTCCAATAAAAGCACGTAAAACTTCGTTCATTAGTCTCATGAAAGTACTAGGTGCATTAGTTAACCCAAAAGGCATGACTAACCACTCATATAAACCAAACTTAGTTTTAAATGCTGTTTTCCATTCATCTCCCAGTTTCATACGAATTTGATGGTATCCACTACGCAAATCAACTTTGGAAAATATTGTAGAGCCACTCAATTCATCAAGCATATCATCTAGCCTAGGAATAGGATGACGATAACGAATAGTAATGTTATTAATGCCTCTACAATCAACACACATACGCGATGTACCATCCTTTTTAGGCACAAGTATAATAGGAACAGCACAAGGACTAAGAGATTTGCGTATATAACCTTTGTCGAGCAGCTCATGTACTTGATGCATAATCTCCTTCGTCTCCTCTGGATTGGTACGGTATGGTGCACGGTTGGGTAGCGATGCACCGGGAATTAAGTCAATTTGATGCTCAATCCCTCGAATAGGTGGTAATCCCGGTGGCACGTCTTGTGGAAAGACGTCAGCGAACTCCTGCAAAATGTTAGTGACAGCAGGGGGCAAAGAGGAAGGCACGTCCTCGAATGAAAATAATGCCTCTTTGCACACAAAAGCATAGCAAACAGATTTGTTGAAATCTAGCTCATCAATATCAGATTTTGTGGCAAGTAAACATGCACTTTTCAATTTAATTTTAGAAACAACACTAGATGGTTTATTATTAGGTTTCATTAGTTGCTCAAATTCTTTTGCCACAATCTGATTTTCACTCTTATTTTTCTCCTGTTTTGCTTTATTAGCTCTATTAATGTCATCTTTCAAAATGGAATCAGGAGTCATAGGAAGCAAAGTAATATTTTTATCCTTATGAACAAGAGTATACTGATTGTTTCTACCATGGTGTACAGAATTTTTATCAAATTGCCATGGTCTACCAAGTAATAAGGAACATGCTTGCATGGGTACCACATCACAATCAACATAATCAGCATATGTAGAGATACTATAAAGCACACGAACAGTACGTGTTACCTTAACCTTGCCGCTGTTGTTGAACCATTGGATGTAGTAAGGATGTGGATGTGGTCTTGTGGTGAGAGATAGTTTCTCCACCATCTCCATGCTAGCCAAGTTCTAACAGCTCCCTCCATCTATGATGACGCGAACAGAACGTTCCTTCACAACTCCCTTTGTATGGAACAAATTATGCCTCTGATTTTGCTCTGCTTGTGTGACCTGCACACTCAAAACACGTTGAGCAACTAAACATTCATACCTGTTAGCGTCTTCAGGAGCCATGTATTGCGTCTCATTTTCAGAATCATCTCCACCATGTTCTTCACGTGTAATAAGAGCCAAAGTCTCCTCATCATAGTCACTAGCGGACTCATACCCACCATCCTCAGTAGCAATCATTACACGCTGAGATTTGCATTCTCGCGCATAATGTCCTCTTCCCTTACAGCGACGACAAATAATATCACATGTGTGCCCTGTTGATGCCATGGAAGAAGAAGAGCTCTGTGCAGGCCCGGCAGGTGCGCTCTTGGCAGATAGTTGTGGTTGTGCCTGCTTTCTTGTATCACGGGAGGTGGAACCTGATGGAGGTGCTGGTGCAGTGGAAGTAGAAGATGCACGCGGTGTCCGTGATGAAGGTCGACCTGCAGAAAAGTTAGTTCGCGCCAATGCTTGTTGATCCTGCATTTCACGTTCAGCTTTACAAGCAAGATGGAATAAACGAGTGATATTAGTATACTCCTTATACTCTAGAATGGTCCGAATCTCTCTATTTAAACCACCCATAAAACGTGCAAGCATAGCTTCATTCTCCTCAACAATACCACATCTAATCATGCCAGTTTGTAATTCCTGATAATATTCTTCTACAGAATTTTTCCCTTGTCATAAACGCTGCAGCTTTTTAAGCAATTCACGTTGATAATATGGTGGAACCCAACGAGTACGCATAGCAGTTTTCAAAGCAGCCCAAGTAGCTGGAATAGGATATAATCTACAATGTTCAGACCACCATACACATGCAAAACTAGTGAAAGCACAAACAGCAGCAGCAACCCGTCTCTCCTCGGGATATTGTAAACATGTAAAACATTGTTCAGTTTCTAACTCCCAAGTAAGATATACATCAGGAATGTATCTACCCTCAAACGATGGAATATTCAATTTTAGTTTAGGAACATGGTCATGATCTCGTACCTGAGGTGGTGGTGCAGGCCTACCGTTGCGAATATATACCTGAGGTCGACCTGCTGGAGGTGGTGCTGGTGGCTGCACGTAGTTCTGATTTTGATCAACCTCATCCTCATAATCGCCCGCATAATCGTCATCCTCCTCAGCCGCCGCAGTAGCAGGAGCCAAAGAAGCATCAACAGTAGGTGCAGCAGCACCCGAATTTTGACCAGTCTCAATTGGAACGCGCTGTGCTCGTCCTACTTGATTTGGAAGGCGGCGTTGGAGATGTGGTTGTTGTTGTTGTAGAGGTGCGACAGGTGTAGCCAGTGGTGGTTGGGGAAGACGCTTGAGCAATTCATTAAACCTGTTATCCAGCTTTGTCTCAAACGACTTCTCCACGGCATCTATCTTCTCCATAGCCTCTTCAAATCTGTTTAGCACATCTCCCACCTGGGCACTCATCATTTGCGGAAATTTATCATGCAACCCCTTGTTCATCAGGTTCTCCCAATCAGTCTCATCGGCTTGTGATCCTGCCATGGTTAGCAGCAATAGAAACACAAAAGAATATGATCCTACAGACTACTAGGAAGTGGTGGTGATGGTGGTGTGTCACAAATCCTTCAAGCGAATCTCAAATTCTTACCAGTTCTTACCCAGCAGCAGGTGGTGATCGGCAACCGTTGTAGTCAAAACTCTCAAAGCTTGGATAGAGCGATTACCAGGGAGAGTCAAACGCACGACGTAGATGTATGTGGAGCTGGGAAGGCTTATAATATGGTAGCAAAAAGGGTCAGCAATAATCAATTCAGATATGTAAAGTTGAATAAACGCTCAACGACGGTACTGTGCTGGTCCTAGGCTAGACCGTGCTAGAGACGCGAGCCTAGAACACTAACAAAATCACGGCGCTGCACGTAAACAAGGGAGGAGCACACTCTGAATTTTTTTTGCACTTTTTTTCCTCTGTTTTTTTTGCTCCGCAACAATTTTTTTCCTAAAAGTCTACAAATGCTAAAAACTGCCTAGCCAGAATTTTCCAGACTTAGTTTTTTTTAAACTGGAACTATTTTTCTACTGCGGGTAACACAAAAGTTTGGGAGTCCTTCTCTGTCACGACTCGAAGTATGGCGTGATCTGGAAATCCAAAACAGAGTAACAAAATACTGGACTTGGACTAGGACTGGTGGCGGAGATGAATCTGGTGGAACTCGGACTGGTGGCGGAGATGAATCTGGTGGAACTCGGACTGGTGGCGGATATATGTTGCAGGTGTACTCGGATTGGCGTGATGGCGGCGGATATGTGGTGGCGTATATGGACTTGGATTGGCGGTGAATATGTGGTGGTGGTATATGGCAGCGGCGATGAAGTTGGTGCGGTGGTGGTATATGGCAGCAGCGATGATGATGATGCGGTGGTGATATATGGCAGCGGCGACGTGACGACTTATGACCAGAACTCGAAACTCTAAAGGACTAGACTCTAAGACCAGCAACTTGACACGACGATGCAACCGCAAATTCAACAAAGCAAAAACCCTAAAAAGATTATGCAAAGGCTCAGATTGGTTCGGATATGATGAACTAACCCTAATTTTTTTTTGTGGCTTTTTCGTGGACTGTAGGTATGAAGAACAGACTCGATCTAAACTACGAAAAACTGTAAAATCTCACCGAGCAACCAGGAAATCTGATACCACTTGATAGAGGCTAAGGTGTCCCGTCTTTCGATGAGATGATGGATATCGCTTTGGTGGAAGTCGACTTTGACGATCCGACTACGAACGTGCGATGATGTCGCGCCTTAGCAATCGCTAAACCAACTCCGAGAGGTTATTGACCACGCCGGAGCACGATCAACCTGACCACGAGGGTCTGTTTCCTGCGAGCAAACGAAGAACAAGCAAGAAACTGAGATTGCAATCTGGATATTGCGAATATAAGATGAAAGCTTTATTGATCAAGGTGGGGTTATGTGACGCCTTTGTCTGGTCGTTGAACACAAACGAAGTACGCGAAGTTGCAGCTATGGCGAACTTTTAATCTAAACAAAACCCAAAGTCTAAACGACGCCCTAAGGGCTGTATATATGGAGGAAGGGGGGGGGGGATTTCGTGGCCCTTGGGGAAGGGGTCCGAAACCAACCCTATCTCTTGTTTCCCCACACATACGGACTCTAAAAACAGCCTATACTCAAGTATTTCGAAATTACATGGGCCTGGCCCAATAATAAGGTGACGCAGCACCTAGAATAGCCTCTAGATGAAAGTTATGAAGTAGCATCTTGTATATTTCGTCCAAGGCTTCATGCACGCATTATGGTGGCTTCAATGTCCTGAAATCATCACTTGTAACTCCGTTCTTGTTCCCCATGCGCATGCCATCATCTCCATGCTTGTTCTTGCTCCAATGTTCATCCTTCTCAAAGCTAGGCCCTTCATTTGTAAGCAAAACAAATGTATCCAATTTAGGCAGCATCATATTCTCATGAACATTAGAATCATTACCAAGAAACGAAAGTACCTGGTAATTTAATTGGCGTGCGCGAGCTCTAGTAATTGGTCCAGTATGTATAGCAGCAGGGGCTGTGGGTGTAACAATGGTATTGATGTCCTCATCAGTAAAGGGCCGAGGCCCATGTACCCTTTCGCCCACCTAGACTATATATACTCTCCCATCTCCCTCTTTCTAGGGTTAGCATTGGTTTAGCTCATATGTGAGATAGAGCATTGTTCATCCATTACGGATCTACTCCACGAGAGAGACCGCGGCCCCTCTTCGGAGAAGATCCCCTTGGATTCAAGACCTCTTCATGGAGAAGACCCCCATCAAGACCCCCTTACGTAGAAGAACTGATGTAGGGTGGAACCCTAGATGGCCGATCTTTCACGAAAGGAGCGGATCCCAAAGAGGAACTCGAAGAACACGAGGGGAAACACGAGGGAAAACACGAGAGAATCACTCAACCAACAAGAATAGATCACACATGCGCTAGATCGGTGAACACAAAGGTAAGGTACAAGATCCAAAGTCAACAACGGACGATACAAACGGTAGCCGGTTCTTCTCCGTGAGGAGGTCTTGATGGGGGCCACCCAAGAGGGGGTCTTGAATCCAAGGTGATCTTCTCCGAAGAGGGGCCGCAGTCTCTCTCGAGGAGGAGATCCGTAATGGATGAGCAAAGCTCTATCTCACATATGAGCTAATCCTTTGCTAACCCTAACTAGGAGGTGGTGGGGGAGTATATATAGTCTAAGGGACGAAGGGGTACATGGGCCTCGGCCCAGATGCGCTGCACGCAGGCAGGGAGGGGCCGGATGTCCGGGCGTCGGGCCGGATGTCCGGGCCTTCGCGAGGTGCCAGATGTCCGGGCTGGAGTGGCCGGTCTCGGAGCTCTCTGGATAGGCGGGGTCCGGATGTCCGGGCGGGGGGCCAGATGTCCGGCGGCTCGGGAAGAGCCGGATGTCCGGGCCTATGGCCGGATGTCCGGACTGACGGGGTTCAGCTTCGGGTGCGTTCTGTGATGGGCGCCGGATTTCCGGGGGTCGGGCCGGATGTCCGGGCTGGGGCCGGATGTCCGGGGCCTGTAGCAGCTGTCTCTTCTTCCTTCTCCTTCCTTTGCTTCCGCGCACGCTTGGCCTTGGTCCTTGGGTTCTTCGTGGTCTCCTCGGGTGTACCTGAGTATGAACAAGGTCCGCGCTTGAAGTAGCATCCATGTCTTGCATGCGGAAAGGGAAGATTCGGAAAGGAGCGAGTTCACCTTAGGTCCAATGGCGTAGGCTTGAGTGTACATGGGGATGATCGTCGGATGCTCCGCATCATCTCCCCTCCCTTGGGGAAAGATCCGACCTCGTATCGAAAACCTCATCACCATGGAAACGGTTGTCGTGGACGGACTTGTAGTTGGACGAAGTGGAAAACATGGCGCAATCCAAGTACTCCAAGGTGTGTCCGGAGTGGTACACATGCAAAAAGAGCAAACACAAACAACACTTGGAAATACAATGGTTAGCGCACACAAAGTGTCCATCATGTAAGAATGAGTCCGTGAGGCAAGATTGTTCATGACAAAGCACATGAAGCTTAGCAAGATGATATGGAATGAGATGTAAAGCATTCATGGGAGCAAAAGCATTCATTGTGCACACAAATGTGTTGTGAATGTGATCTATGCAACCATGGTGCAAAATGATGTCATAGTGAGACGGTTTATCAATAGCATGAATATGGTAATGGATGCTCAATATGAATAAGTTATCATGCAATTGATGGTAGGCAATATGATCATGATGTATGAATATGCCATCAAGAAAGATCACAACAAATTTGCTAAGGAAGTGTACAAGCCCATATATCATGGATGACATCGAAATACAAGATGCAACAAGGCAATCATAATGTGAGTCAATCCATGCATAAGATGCAAATTTGTTATGGGTGGTGTTGTACCATAGCTTGATGTCGTGGTAGAAGTGTTGGTCCGGTGGTGCATCCGCTAAGTCCGAGCACTTCTCAACTTGAAGGTCCATAGGGTCCATCTCCAATGTTGCTCCTCCATTCACGAGATATATCATGTAGACACCAAGATGGAGACAACAATGAAAGAATGACCCAATCCAATATGCGTATTTGAGAATGGCTCAAAGGGAAGGAGGTCACCTTTAGGAGTTTCTCAAGGATGATGGAGTTGCACATCTTGTATGCCTTCACATAACCAATATGTCTCGTGATGGTACCTCCTTTTGAATCCTTCAAAATGAAAGAACATGACAAACACTCGGAAAAACAAATGAGGTTAGCATAAATGCAAAACCTATCATTCGAGTGGTAAGATACCCAACAAGTGTTCTCATCATTCTTATCATAAGAAAGGACAAGGTGTGACATGGTATGTAAGCATATGATGCAACTACAACCAAAGACAATAGGCTTAAACAAGCAAGCATGCATCACAAGTAATATGTCCAAGTCTCCACGATCAATAAGCATAGCATGGGTGCACTCACTATAATGGCATATGAGAGGTGCAATGATGAGGACATCAATACCATTGTTACACCCACAGCCCCTGCTGCTATACATACTGGCCCAATTACTAGAGCTCGCGCACGCCAATTAAATTACCAGGTACTTTCGTTTCTTGGTAATGATTCTAATGTTCATGAGAATATGATGCTGCCTAAATTGGATACATTTGTTTTGCTTACAAATGAAGGGCCTAGCTTTGAGAAGGATGAACATTGGAGCAAGAACAAGCATGGAGATGATGGCATGCGCATGGGGGACAAGAACGGAGTTACAAGTGATGATTTCAGGACTTTGAAGCCACCATAATGCGTGCATGAAGCCTTGGACGAAATATACAAGATGCTACTTCATAACTTTCGTCCAGAGGCTATTCTAGGTGCTGCGTCACCCTATTATTGGGCCAGGCCCATGTAATTTCGAAATACTTGAGTGTAGGCTATTTTTAGAGTCCGTATGTGTGGGGAAACAAGAGATAGGGTTGGTTTCGGACCCCTTCCCCAAGGGCCACGAAATTCCCCCCTCTTCCTCCATATATACAGCCCTTAGGGCGTCGTTTAGACTTTGGGTTTTGTTTAGATTAAAAGTTTGCCATAGCCACAACTTCGCGTACTTCGTTTGTGTTCAACGACCAGACAAAGGCGTCACAGAACCCCACCTTGATCAATAAAGCTTTCATCTTATATTCGCAATATCCAGATTGCAATCTCAGTTTCTTGCTTGTTCTTCGTTTGCTCGCAGGAAACAAACCCTCGTGGTCAGGTTGATCATGCTCCGTCGTGGTCAATAACCTCTCGGAGTTGGTTTAGCGATTGCTAAGGCGCGACGTCATCGCACGTTCGTAGTCGGATCGTCAAAGTCGACTTCCACCAAAGCGATATCCATCATCTCATCGAAAGACGGGACACCTTTGCCTCTGTCATGCAACTAATGGAGACAAGTGACAAAGATCAAGATATATCATGTGAGAGGCATGAACATATATGTCATCAACCCAAGAAAGCAAGTAAGAGTGGAACATGGGTGATGCGACAAAGCAAGCAATCATAGCGATCAAGTCAAGCAAGCTAGTAGTGCGAAGATGCAACGTACTAGAAGGAATCATGGCAAACATGTCATGGGTGCAAATAGTGTCATGAATAATTCACATAACATAGCACAAGCATGAAAGCAAGATATGAGGAATGTATCATCATTGTATTGGCAAGAAGTCCTATGTAAAATGCAATGGAACATCATGACTTTCCCAACACAAGAATCAACAATAGCGTGAGGCACAAAGAAAGCATGGTAATAGCAACAAGTATCTCCACCAAGCATGCAAATACACATAGGAGTAGCATAATGGTGAATCATGGGTGGATGCAAGCAAGGGTCACAATTGCATGGCAAAGGCATAGAAGCAAGCATAACATGCAAAGTGAACACGATAGAATGGGCATAACGTAACAAGTGATATATAGCCCAAAGCCGTGTGAGATCCAAGTAAAATAGATGCGCGAAGTCGTTGTGCGAAGGGAATGGTGGGAAGGACAATCCGCGGGATCCCGAGTCATCTTTGCTTCAAGAGCTTGTTTCGTCAACTCTTGGGATTGAGAGGTTGACGAGTATACGTGAGTACGTACACAAAACAATGACAAAGGGAAAATTGTGTGTGCGTGGTTGATGTACACATCATCCATCATGATGCATACGTGCATGCGTTGGTTATCACAAAATAGCCAATGCTCAAATAAATGAGATGCGTGATATAGAAACATGGTATCCGTCATGAGAGGTTTGTTATTATGTATAGCATAATGGAGACTCAAATTGTGTAATGCATCACTAGTGATATCTAGAGCATTGTTATGAGTGATATGCATATGGTGCAATCTATTATGGGAATCATGCAAAGTATGGAATGCATCAAGGTCTCCTAATATGTATGAGGAAACTATGGGGGTCTCCTCATGAGCATTAGTGGAAACATCACATGAAGAATATTGACAACATCCAAAACAAAGCATATTTGGAACAATGTGATCATGACATGGCATAGTAGATGAATTGCGCAAATCATGTAAAGGAAGCATAGCAATATCATCGCATGAAAAACAAAAGCCAATGACCATCATCTCGTCATCTATGCCATAAGTGCAAATGGGATTTATTTTAATGGGGCATGCATAGTTACTATGTTGAGATTGAAATGATGTAATATGGGAGATCTCACTCATAGCATATGACAAGTTCAATGGATTGTCAAACATGAAGTGACCAATAGAATTTTCACATGATATCCTATGGAGCATAGCATCACAACTAGGCAACTCAACATGCTCATCATCATATTCATCATAAATTGGTAAGTCATGACATGAAGAAGTCGCACTAGCATGAAGCATGGGAATAGGTGGATCAACATCATGCAAGAAATCATTGGGAAAATAGTCCACTAGTGGGACAAGAGAAACACTATCACCTATGTTACCTTTGGAGCGTAGCTCATGTGTTGTAGGTGAGGTTGCAACTTGATGGTACCATGTGGGGGGTTCATCATCGTCCACCATGGCCATCGGTTTTGCCATTGGAGGTATGGACTCGTCGAGGATAGGCATGTCGTCATGTAGGAGACCTAGCACCAAAGAAGAAAATACACTCGGAGTAGAGGTTAAGTCATTAGAAATCATAGTGGCCTCACGTGCCGTGTCAACTACCTCACTCTCTAAGTGTTGTGGCTCACTGACTCCCGGTATGATGCTCTCACTCATATGGTTGGTGGAGTCACTCAAATGGCTCTCAACCTCACATAGGATGTGTGGCATGCTCTCAAGTGTGGGGCTAGTGGTGGTCACACTCATCCTCTCATAGGAAATGCACTCAATGTCACATATGGTGGAGTCACTCATATCACTCATGGTGGGGTGGCTCTCCTCACATGGGAATTGGGGCACATATGTGGGTGTCGGAGAGATGTTGGTGCAAATGACTCCATGCTCAATCATGTCGCAATCGTAGCCGTGGATGAAGGCCGAAGATGGCACATCATCACTCTCCTCCAAGACCAAAGATAAGGTCTCATTTGCGGTCTCGTAGTGTGACTCGGAGTATGAGTCCTTTATGGGCGCCGTCTTCATGTTGTTGAAGAGGTTCGTGCTTGTCGCCGTGGTCGAAGGGGATGGCCCTTGCTCGACCGTCTTGTCGCCATCTTGTTGTTGGAGGCCCATATGATGTGGCACCTCGTAGCTCGTCTCCATGACCGAAGGGAATTTCCCATGCTCGGCCATCTTCCTTGAGGGGCTTCCAAAGATGGAAGTGTCGCCCTCGCTCGTAGGTGGCCGCCTTGGACTTGATGAAGTCGTTGTAGGCGTACTCGTGGGAAGTAGGCGAAGATGTCGTACGTCCAAAGGCGAAGATGCCTTGATAGCACTTGGCGAAGATGTCGAAGTGGTTGGTGTAGCCGTAGCTCCGTCTTGGTGGTGCTTGTCTCGCGGTCTTCTCTTGTGCTCATGAAGCTTGGACTTGGCGTGAAGTAGGGACTGTTCAGACTTATGCATTTGCGCTTGTGGAGCATCTTCATGTTGATGTTGTCGTTGTCGCACTTGAGCTCGTAGTAGATGTCGTTCGTCGTCGTCGTGCACATGATGCTTGGAGGTGACTTGCCCTTCATGACAATGTGGATCATGAACATGATGGTGGTCGCCATGGAGATGTGGACGTGGACGACTTGCGCTTGCATCGTTTTGGCGCTCCGAAGATGATCGACTTGCTCGCCGCCGCCTTGAGGATGATGAAGGGGAAGAAGACTTGTAGTCGGCCACCATGTCTCGTAGTTGATCCTTTAGCTCACCCAACTTGGTGTCGATGTAGTCCCTTTTCCTTGCTTCGGAGTGGTGTATGTCGATGGCGAGGTTGTCGAGGCGCTCTCGCAAGGTAGATTGTGCGCCTTGCATTTGTCGTTGTAGATCGAAGATGGACTCTTTGGTGATGTAGTTGTTCACGCCGTCGTTGTTGTCGAAGACCGGAGATGAAATGCCTTGCCTATCCATCACAAAACTCGAGCAAATATGAGTGGGAGAAAGAGAAGAACTTATACCAAATGTACCTTGACCGATGTTGAAAATGGATCAATGATCACTCAATGTGTAACAAGGAAATAGCACAATTGGTACCCATTCTTGTCGGTTTCTCACACCTACACAAGTAAGGCTTATGGTGGAGCTCGGTGAGGATAGTGGCACAAAAATTTGATGCAAAATGTTAGCAAGAGTCAATAATGTTGAAAGAGATTCACAAATTCGCAAGTGAAACAAGTAGACCAATAGCAATATGTGGCACACGGAAACACACACACGGATAGATAAATGGGGTCGTGCAACCAAGGAATGAGCTCAAAATGTGGAATCCACGGAAAACGCTCGTGTTGCACAACTCAAGAGAGACGCTAGCACGATTGCTCAATAGGCGGATACGACACTTGTGCACAACCTATGATATGCAAAATGGATAAACTTTCTATCCCAAGTATGCTATGTATGTATGGCTCCCGGTGTTTCTCTCAAGATTATCGGATATGACAATCTTATGTGCAATGTGGTATGATGCAATGGCACTTGCTTACAAGCCCTTTGCTCTTTCTCTTTTTCTTAAAAGCTTATTCTTTTTTTTTGTATGTATGGCCACTTTGCGAAATGCACAAACCAAGATAGCAATTGTGTATATGCGGGAACAAACTTGTGACACAAGGGATGATATGATACCAATATGATATGGTATGTATGCAATGGGAGGTATAGATCACTAATGTGCACAAGTAACGTTGCCGACAATACTCAAATGGCTAGTCTCGATAGGCAAGTGACGCGAAATGGGCTAGGGGTTAACAATGCAATGGCAAGGGTATATACAATGGAGGGATACCACGATACCAAGATGATATGGAGGTTACCGTCCGGGGCGATGATGATTGGCGGTGTTCTTGATGTAGATACCAAGATGATGGAGACTCGAACCTAAGTAGCCAAAACACCTTAGGAAACGGAAAAACCGCGAACTCAAAATCTCAAATGTCAAATGTCAAATGGTGGTAGCGGGAATGCGATGGTGGTATTGCGGAAACTCAAAGGGATTGCGGAAATGCAATGATGGGGTTTGGAGAACGCAATGCGGAAGTGGAGGGTAAGGTGGTGGATTATACACGGTGTGGGAGTTGGAAGCACGTCCCTAAGTAGCCGAAACACCTTAGGAGACACAACTCACAACACAAACAAAATTGGGTTAAGTTGGGTTGGCGGAAGTGTATTGTGGGTAAGCCTATGCGGAAGTTATGGTGGAAGCCCTAGGCAAAGATGCCAAAGTGCCAAAAATTTGATGGAGTCAAATGGTGATGGGACCTATCTAGAGGGATAGAGGATGTCAATAGCTACTCAACAAGCTAAAGAACGCGAAAATCGGACTCCGGATGTGAAAGTTACGGTCAAAACGATGAAACATGACAGGCTGAATTCCCAGGGGCCGGACATCCGGGGCTCCGGCCGGATTTCCGGGACCTGATGTCCAGAACCACCCGCGAAAATGTGCTCCAGGAGCCGGATGTCCGGGGCACGGGCCGGATGTCCGGGGGGCCAGATGTCCGGGGCTACGGGCCGGATGTCCGGGCTCCAAATCCGAGGATGAACTCGAGGAACTCGATTTTGGGGGCGGAAATTGAGGATTTCGGGGGCAAAATTGCGTAGATTTCGTGGATGGAAAGTGGGGAAAATTGGGGGAAAGCTAGATCCACAAGTAACAAAGCAAATCCATGGATCAAATCCAACAAAACATCATCACACCAACAAATCACAAAAAAATTTGGGGGCTATTTTTGGTGGGGAATTTTCGAATTTGGGACAAAATCAACAAAACAAGGCTAGAAAACACAACGGGGAGGCTCCAAAATCGTGATCAACATGGCTCATGATACCAAGATATCATGAGACAAGCTGGCTCTGATCCAAGATGATGTAGGGTGGAACCCTAGATGGCCGATCTTTCACGAAAGGAGCGGATCCCAAAGAGGAACTCGAAGAACACGAGGGAAAACACGTGAGAATCACTCAACCAACAAGAATAGATCACATGTGCTAGATCGGTGAACACAAAGGTAAGATACAAGATCCAAAGTCAACAACGGACGATACAAACAGTAGCCGGTTCTTCTCCGTGAGGTCTTGATGGGGGCCACCCAAGAGGGGGTCTTGAATCCAAGGTGATCTTCTCCGAAGAGGGGCCGCAGTCTCTCTCGAGGAGGAGATCCGTAATGGATGAGCAAAGCTCTATCTCACATATGAGCTAATCCTTTGCTAACCCTAACTAGGAGGGGGTGGGGGAGTATATATAGTCTAAGGGACGAAGGGATACATGGGCCTCGGCCCAGATGCGTTGCACGCAGGCAGGGAGGGGCCGGATGTCCGGGCGTCGGGCCGGATGTCCGGGCCTTCGCGAGGTGCCAGATGTCCGGGCTGGAGTGGCCGGTCTCGGAGCTCTCTGGATAGGCGGGGTCCGGATGTCTGGGCTGGGGGGCAGATGTCCGGCGGCTCGGGAAGAGCCGGATGTCCGGGCCTCTGGCCGGATGTCCGGGCTGACGGGGTTCAGCTTCGGGTGCGTCCTGTGATGGGCGCCAGATTTCCGGGGGTCGGGCCGGATGTCCGGGGCCTGTAGCAGCTGTCTCTTCTTCCTTCTCCTTCCTTTGCTTCCGCGCATGCTTGGCCTTGGTCCTTGGGTTCTCCATGGTCTCCTCGGGTGTACCTGAGTATGAATAAGGTCCGTGCTTGAAGTAGCATCCATGTCTTGCATGCGGAAAGGGAAGATTCGGAAAGGAGCGAGTTCACCTTAGGTCCAATGGCGTAGGCTCGAGTGTACATGGGGATGATCGTCGGATGCTCCGCATCAAGAATCGGTTACCCTTTGTATCGTCCTTTGTTGATCGAGGATCTTGTATCTCCCCATGTGTTTCGAGGATCTAGCACATGTGTGACTATATCTTGTTGGTTTGAGTGACTCTCTCGTGTTTCCCCTCGTGTTTCTCGTGTTCTTCGTGTTCCTCTTTGGGATCCGCTCCTTTCGTGAAAGATCGGCCGTATAGGGTTCCACCCTACATCAAGTCGCCATGGCCTTGGGTCGGCCCTCTGCTGTGACTTCAAGCCGTGAGCCGCCCGTGGCCTCCCCAAGTATCTGCGGTTTCTGCGCTCTGTTCGGCCCGCGGCGGTGGCTCCGCCCCATGCCGTCTGGCCACTGCTGCTTCTCGTGGCATCAACCGGCTTGTTCCACTACCGAACCGCCGTCAGGTCGATCTCCTGCGCTGGAGCCTCTCCGTGTTAATTCATCGAACTACCGATGACGAGTTGCCGGCTATTTCTTCTACTACGCTGCAGCTACTGCTGTTCCAGCACAACGCAACGGGCCCCCGTCGCCTGAGTCGACGGCCTTGAGCCGCCGCCCGCCTCCTGAGTCGCCTACGAGCCACCCTGAGCCGACCTCACTCCGCTTCAGCCTCGTTTTACCCTACTCCGAGCCACCAGTACCGCTACAAGCCGTTGGGGCCCTGCCTGGTCATATATGAGGGTCAGGTTGGTACTTTGGTTGGGCTTCGTGAGGCAGGAAGTACTTAAAGCAATCAATGGAGCTCGTACCACTGTTTTGCATGCCTTATCCCCGAAGATTTTGACTGAAACGGGGGAGAGTGCAGCAGGTGCTATTGCAAAGAATTACCGAGGTTTTGCACCAAGGCCGAATATTTTAATGGCCAAGGGGACCTAGAGACAGGGTCTGCGTACAGAGCTGTCGCCTAAATAAATCAGCTGATATTTATCCTATATATTTTTTGTTAAGTACATGTTGATTTCTTTTGACAAACAACTACTCTGCCCTGCTGTATTTTTTGTACGCGGGACAATTATGTTTATACCGCGGGTATAGCGCACGAGCTGGCAACATTCTGTACTAGCCTTTGTCTGTGCCATACTACCTGGGGAACGGATGTGCGCAAACCGCCGCCCCCGACCCGAGTTACAATGACTCGCCAGGACCGCGCTTGTTCGTTGTTCTACGGATGTGTGTAAATCGCCATCTCTGCGGCCTAATCTACATCAACACGATGGGGTTAACTTGCCCATCCGCACCGGCTTACAACGTCGCGGCCGACTCATTTGTCTGTGTCGCCTCTGATGCCGCGGTTGTCTTTACCGCCCGTCTCTCGTGGTCGGGTCTACATCAACTCATACGGGATTATTTATAACCCGCCGAGCCTCAACATATGACAGCGTTCCGCTGTTCAGCTATATGCCGGTTTATATCACGGCCAAGTATGAAGAATCTCAAGCCAACTCCTCGAGTCGTCTTGAGACTCGGCAGCTACGATGACATGACTTACCAAATATTGTGAGATTCAAGAACCCCAGGATGTTGGAGGGAAAGATAACCCGCTCCTGGAGGTTACTGCCACATTGGTGAAAATTCAAAAAGTTGTCAAGACAATTTCCGACTTAAACAGTGCCGAGCAATCTGAAAGTTCCGGCTCAAAGAAAGAGTTCCGAGTTATAAGAAAAGATTCCGGTTCAAAATCGGATTCAAGGGAAATATCTCTCCCACAAAGTTTTGAGCTCTTAATATCCGGTTTGACATCCGGTTCAAAAAGAATCCATCTCTCGCAAGTTCGAGAGAAAAATTAGAAGTTGCCAAAGAGAACTTGCTGCCATGATGCGCAGTTCAAACATGGTCATCCTACTTTATGGGCTTATCTTATTGGTCATTTGGGGGCTTCCTGCTCAGTGAGCATAGCTGTGACTACCCTCTTGATCCGGCTTGCACGCCTTGTTACAAATAACATGGGGGACTTCCTGCTCACTGAGCATAGCTATAACTACCCTTTGATCTGACTTATACGCCTTGTTACAAATAACATGGGGGCTTCCTGCTCATTGAGCATAGTTGTGATTACCCTCTTGATCTGGCTTGCATGCTTTGTTGAAAATTACTTGGGGGCTTCCTGCTCATGGAGCATAGCTATGACTACCCTACTGATCTGGCTTGTACACCTTGATTGCAAATAACTTGGGGGTTTTCTACCCAAGTTGAATTGTTACCAAAGAGAACTTGCTATAATGTGCAGTTCAAACATAGGTAACCTGCCTTGATGGCTTGTTAAAGGTCACTTGGGGGCTTCCTGTTCAATGAACATAGCTATATTCACCCTTTTGATCAGCTTGGACGCCAGGTGTATTCACCAAAAATCCGGGTTATCCTGCCTTTGTATGTCTGCCACTCCGCCCAGGTAATCCTGAAATGACTCACTGTACACTTGACAGTCAATCTTATAAAGACCCTTAACTTGTCAAAGTTAAAACGGCGATTGGTCATGTGAGGCCCGGCTTACAGTTTTGAATAAAGGACTAACTCAATGGCTGTGCTGCCCTTGAATAGCACTTGATATTAAGGCTTGGCAGCCTATGAAGGCCTTGTTTTTACCTGATTTGCTATTTGTTTTGAACATTGTTTGGGTTCATATCTTTGTACCATATTGGTATGTCGTTTAAAATTGATTTAGGCCATGTAGCCTTAATTCCTCATGACTCATATTTTAGTATATCCGGAGTTTGGATAACCCGGCCTGGCTTTGGACGATAAGTCGCCAGTGTGCTTTGATTATGTGCTTGGAGATTTTCACTCTAAGTATTTGGGATGTTACCCTTGCTGCATATGGCGTTGTAAGCCGGCAGTATGAACTGGTTTCACAGGCCATGTAGCCTTGATTATATGGCTCATCATTGAGCATCTTTGGGTTTGATAACCCGCCCTGATAGCAGACTTTAAGTCGCCAGGATATTTTGCCTTGAGCAATCAAAATGATGATATTTCATGACTCCGGGTTGATACTGGCCCCGGATTATAATTACCACGGCATCACCATGGTATTAATCTACATGTATGTCTTTCAATAATGGTATGAATATTTTGGGTTTGGTAAATCGCCCTGGCTATGGACTTTAAGTCGCCAGTATACTTTGGATTGCACAATTGGGATTATGCGCTTATGAATACTTGGGTTGTCACCCTCATTGGACGTGGTGATGTATGCTGGCAATTTGAGCCTATTTTCCAGGTATATTTTTAAATTGTTGGATGAATATGCGCGGTTTGATAACCCGCCCTGGCTTTGGACGTTAAATCGCCAGTATATTTTGGATTGTGCCATTGGATCATGCGCTTATAAATCAATGGATTGTTACCCTCACTGGGTATGGCAATGTAAGCCAGCAGTATAAATCAATCCTACAGGTATGTTTTCCTGGTTATATGAATATGCGAGGTTTGATAACCCGCCCTGGCTATGAACTTTGAATCGCCAGTATGTTTAGGCTTGAATGACCTTGCTTAGTCTTTTCAGTAATTACAAAAGACTATATTGGGTTGTTACCCGCCCTGGTTTTTGATGTTAAGTCGCCAGGGCATATATTATTTAAACTTTGTGCAGAACATGCTGAGCTATGGCTTATATTAATGATTAAGTTCAAGCGCATCATCAAAATTGATGTTTCAAATTGATGTTATCAGTTATTGATTGTTAAAGGCTATAAGCCGCCGGGTTACAAAATTCCCGGATTACAATGGATTAAGTCGCCATCGGCCAAGAGCAGTCGGGTATTTAAATTCCAGATTTACTTGTCAACAGACAAGGTATTCAAATCTTGAATAGCCAACATGGCTGGATTTTTATTATGGTTATCAATAACCAGTATTATGATGGAGGTTTACACAGTCGCTTCAGCGCAATGGTTATTATTTCTTTATCAATAGATATGATTTATTCTATAATGGAAGGAATAGTCCCGAGTCGCTGCAGGCACACGGCCCGGCACTTGGGGGCTACATTATTCAAATCATGATTATATCAAATATGGAATTCCCATGTCGCTGTAAGCATGCACCATGACACTTGGGGGGCTAATGCAAGGTCATTTTTTAACTTGCCTTATTGAAGACCCGACCCGTCACATTGTGATGAGCCGGCCCTTGGGGGCTACTAATTGCTCCTGTCAAAGGTAACCCGGCACTTGGGGGCTACACATGGGAAGTTCAAAATGTGCAGTTTGTGATTGACGGCTTACATGAACAACCCGGATTTCTCCAAGTTGCAGCATTTATGTTAAAGCAAGTCTTAAGCTATCACTATGTTCTCCTCTTAAGACTTGGGGGCTACAGGTGATATGCATATAAAGGAGGAACGTCTTCAAAATCTCAATTTTGAGCAAACTAGGAAGATCAATTGTGTGACCCGACGCTGGTAACAATCATGACCCAGCGTCCATAATAGTCATGACCCGGAATCATCAGTTTTTATAACTCGGCAATTTTGGCAATCATAAATCGGCAAGATCTACATCTTTAAGCCGGCTGAATATCATTGAATATTTCAAGACCAATATTTTTGTCAAGTCAGAGCATTGAAGGACGACTCAAATGGATTCCTTTTTACAATATTTCTTCTACAAGCAAATTGACTATGAAGTTGGTATATTGACCCAGACTTTTCAGAAGATGGAATGACAAGAACTTAAGGATGATCAGGATCAGTTTAACATGGTGATACGTCCATTTTGCATCATGCTTTTATATCGATATTTATTGCATTATGGGCTGTTATTACACATTATGTCACAATACTTATGCCTATTCTCTCTTATTTTATAAGGTTTACATGAAGAGGGAGAATGCAGACAGCTGGAATTCTGGGCTGGAAAAGGAGCAAATATTAGAGACCTATTTTGCACAGCTCCAAAAGTCCTGAAACTTCACAGAAGTCATTTTTAGAATTAATAAAAAATATTGAGCGAAGAAAATACCAGAGGGGCCCACACCCTGGCCACGAGGGTGGGGTTGCGCCCTACCCCCTGGGCGCGCCCCTGCCTCGTGGGCCCCCTGGCAGGCCTCCGGTGCCCATCTTCTGTTATATGAAGTCTTTTACCCTGGAAAAAATGATAAGAAAGCTTTCGGGAAGAAACTCCGCCGCCACGAGGCGAAACCTTGGCGGAACCAATCTAGGGCTCCGGCAGAGCTGTTCTGCCGGGGAAACTTCCCTACGGGAGGGGGACATCATCGCCATTGTCATCACCAACGATCCTCTCATCGGGAGGGGGTCAATCTCCATCAACATCTTCACCAGCACCATCTCCTCTCAAACCCTAGTTCATCTCTTGTATCCAATCTTTGTCCCAAAGCCTCAGATTGGTACCTGTGGGTTGTAGTAGTGTTGATTACTCCTTGTAGTTGATGCTAGTTGGTTTATTTGGTCGAAGATCATATGTTCAGATCCATTATGCATATTAATACCCCTCTGATTATGAACATGAATATGATTTGTGAGTAGTTACGTTTGTTCCTGAGGACATGGGAGAAGTCTTGCTATTAGTAGTCATGTGAATTTGGTATTCGTTCGATATTTTGATGAGATGTATGTTGTCTTTCCTCTAGCGGTGTTATGTGAACGTCGACTACATGACACTTCACCATTATTTGGGCCTAGAGGAAGGCATTGGGAAGTAATAATTAGATGATGGGTTGCTACAGTGACAGAAGCTTAAACCCTAGTTTATGTGTTGCTTCGTAAGGGGCTGATTTGGATCCACATGTTTCATGCTATGGTTAGGTTTACCTTAATACTTCTTTTGTAGTTGAGGATGCTTGCAATAGGGGGTTAATCATAAGTGGCATTCTTTTCCAAGAAAGGACAGCACCCAAGCACCGTCCACCCACATACCAAATTATCAAAGTAACGAACGCGAATCATATGAGCGTGATGAAAACTAGCTTGACGATAATTCCCATGTGTCCTCGGGAGCGCTTTTCTCTATATAAGAGTTTGTCTAGGCTTGTCCTTTGCTACAAAAAGGATTGGGCCATCTTGCTGCACCTTATTCACTTTCATTACTTGTTACCCGTTACAAATTACCTTATTACAAAACTATCTGTTACCGATAATTTCAGTGCTTGCAGAGAATACCTTGCTGAAAACCGCTTATCATTTCCTTCTGCTCCTCGTTGGGTTCGACACTCTTACTTATCGAAAGGACTACGATAGATCCCCTACACTTGTGGGTCATCAAGACTCTTTTCTGGCGTCGTTGCCGGGGAGTGAAGCGCCTTTGGTAGGTGGAATTTGGTAAGGAAAAATTTATATAGTGTGCTGAAATTTACTGTCACTTGTTACTATGGAAAACAATCCTTTGAGGGGTTTGTTCGGGGTATCTTCACCCCGTCCGGAACCACAATTAGCTACCCCTCAACCTACTGAACCTATTGAAAATGTTTACTTTGAAATTCCTTCGGGTATGATAGAGAAACTGCTAGATAATCCTTTTGCAGGAGATGGAACATTGCATCCCGACTTACACTTAATCTATGTGGATGAAGTTTGTGGATAATTTAAGCTTGCAGGTATGCCCGAGGATGTTATCAAGAAGAAGGTCTTCCCTTTATCTTTGAAGGGAGATGCATTGACATGGTTTAGGCTATGTGATGATATGGGATCACGGAACTACAAACGATTGAAATTGGAATTTCATCAGAAGTTTTATCCTATGCATCTTGTTCATCGTGATCGTAATTATATATATAATTTTTGGCCTCGCGAAGGAGAAAGCATTGCTCAAGCTTGGGGAGGCTTAAGTCAATGTTATATTCATGCCCCAATCATGAGCTCTCAAGAGAAATGATCATTCAAAATTTTTATGCTCGGCTTTCTCTCAATAATCGCTCCATGCTCGATACTTCTTGTACTGGCTCTTTTATGATGAAGACTACCGAATTCAAATGGGTTTTATTGGAAAGAATTAAACGCAACTCTGAAGATTGGGATCCCGACGAAGGTAAGGAGTCAGGTATAACACCTAACTTTGATTGTGTAAAATCTTTTATGGATACCGATGTTTTTCGTGAATTTAGCACTAAATATGGACTTGACTCTGAGATAGTAGCTTCATTCTGTGAATCATTTGCTACTCCCATTGAAGTAAAAGTAGTAGCACCTATTAAAGTTTAAGAAAAGACTATCACTTATAATGATCCTATTGTTCCTACTGCTTATGTTGAGAAACCACCTTTCCCTGTTAGAATAAAGGATCATGCAAAAGCTTCAACTATAGTCAACAAAAGTAATATTAGGACACACAAACCCCCTGAGCAAGTTAAAGTTGAACCTAAAATTGCTATGGTTAAAGATCTATTGGCTGATAATAGCGATGGGCATGTTATTTACTTCTGTGATGAGACTGCTAGAATTGCTAAACCTGGTGCTAAATATAAACATAGACCTGTGGTAGGCATGCCTGTTATTTCTGTTAAAATAGGAGATCATTGTTATCATGGCTTGTGCGATATGGGTGCTAGTGCTAGTGCAATACCTCATTCCTTATACGAAGAAATTATGCATGGTATTGCACCTGCTGAGATAGAAGAAATTGATGTTACAATTAAGCTTGCCAATAGAGATACTATTTCACCAATCGGGATTGTTAGAGATGTTGAAGTCTTGTGTGGGAAAGTTAAATGATAGAGGGAAAGGTGTCCCGTCTTTCGATGAGATGGCGGCTATCGTTTTGGAGGAAGTCGACTTTGACGATCCGACTACGAATGTGCGAGGACGTCGCGCCTTAGCAATCACTAAACCAACTCCGAGAGATTATTGACCACACCGGAGCACGATCAACCTGACCACGAAGGTCTGTTTCCTGCAGGCAAACGAAGAACAAGCAAGAAACTAAGATTGCAATCTGGATATTGCGAATATAAGAGGTGCGGTTCTGTGAAGCCTTTGTCTGGTCGTTGAACACAAACGAAGTACGCGAAGTTGCAACTATGGCGAACTTTAATCTAAACAAAACCCAAAGTCTAAACGATGCCCTGAGGGCTGTATATACGGGGGAGAGAGGGGGGGGGGAATTTCGTGGCCCTTGGAGGAGGGGTCCAAAATCAACCCTAACTCTTGTTTCCCCACACATACGGACTCTAAAAACTGCCTATAATCAAGTATTTCGAAATTACATGGGCATGCCCCAAAAATAAGGTGACGCAGCACCTAGAATAGCCTCTGGACGATATTTACGAAGTGGCATCTTGTATATTTCGTCCAAGGCTTCATGAACTCATTATGGTGGCTTCAAAGTCCTGGAATCATCACTTGTAACTCCGTTCTTGTTCCCCTTGCGCATGCCATCATCTCCATGCTTGAACTTGCTCCAAGGTTCATCTTTCTTGTCCAAGCTAGGCCCTTCATTTGTAAGCAAAACAAATGTATTCAATTTAGGCAGCATCATATTCTCATGAACATTAGAATCGTTACCAAGAAACGAAAGTACCTGATAATTCAATTGGCGTGCGCGAGCTCTTGTAATTGGTCCAGTATGTATAGCAGCAGGGGCTGTGGGTGTAACAATGGTATTGATGTCCTCATCATTAAATATCCTACTGATTTTCTTGTTCTTGGTTCCCCACAAGATAGCTTTTGTCCCATCATATTTGGTAGACCCTTCTTGAATATTGTTAATGCTAGGATAGACTGTGAAAAGGATGTTGTTACTATTGGTTTAGGGGATATGTCTCATGAGTTTAATTTTGCTAAATTTAGTAGACAACCCCGTGATGAGGAATTGCCTAGTAAAGATGAAATTATTGGTCTTGCTTCTATTGCCGTGCCTCCTAGTGATCCTTTAGAACAATATTTGTTAGACCATGAAAATGATACGTTTATGAATGAAAGAAGGGAAATAGATGAAGTATTCTTTAAACAGGGACCTATTCTGAAACACAACTTACCTGTTGAAATTCTAGGGGATCCTCCTCCGCCCAAGGGTGACCCCGTGTTTGAGCTTAAACCATTACCTGATACTCTTAAATATGCTTATCTTGATGAAAAGAAGATATATCCTGTTATTATTAGTGCTAACCTTTCAGAGCATGAAGAAGAGAAATTATTGAAAATTCTGAAGAAGCACCGTGCTGCTATTGGATATACTCTTGATGATCTTAAGGGCATTAGTCCCACTCTATGTCAACACAAAATAAATTTGGAGAAAGACGCCAAACCAGTTATTGATCACCAACGACGGCTAAATCCTAAGATGAAAGAAGTGGTAAGAAAGGAAATATTAAAGCTCCTTGAGGCAGGTATAATTTATCCCGTTGCTGTCAGTGGGTAAGTCCTGTCCATTGTGTCCCTAAGAAGGGAGGTATTATTGTCGTTCGTAATGATAAAGACGAATTGATCCCGCAAAAAATAATTATAGGTTATAGGATGGTAATTGATTACCGCAAATTAAATAAAGCTACTAAAAAAGATCATTGCCCTTTGCCTTTTATTGATCAAATGCTAGAAAGATTATCCAAACATACACATTTTTGCTTTCTAGATGGTTACTCTGGTTTCTCTCAAATACCTGTGTCAGCTGAGGATCAAGAAAAGACCACTTTTACTTGCCCTTTCGGTACTTTTGCTTATAGAAGTATGCCTTTTGGTTTATGTAATGCACCTGCTACCTTTCAAAGATGCATGATGGCTATATTCTCTGACTTTTGTGAAAAGATTTGTGAGGTTTTCATGGATGATTTCTCCGTTTATGGATCCTCTTTTGATGATTGCTTGAGCAACCTTGATCAAGTTTTGCAGAGATGTGAAGAAACTAACCTTGTCTTGAATTGGGAGAAGTGTCACTTTATGGTTAATGAAGGTATTGTCTTGGGGCATAAAATTTCTGAAAGAGGTATTGAAGTTGACAAAGCTAAAGTTGATGCTATTGAAAAGATGCCGTGTCCCAAGGACATCAAAGGTATAAGAAGTTTCCTTGGCCATGCCGGTTTTTATAGGAGGTTCATTAAGGACTTCTCCAAAATTTCTCGGCCTCTCACTAATCTCTTACAAAAAGATATTCCTTTTGTCTTTGATGATGATTGTGTAGAAGCATTTGAAATACTTAAGAAAGCTTTGATTTCTGCACGTATTGTTCAGCCACCTGATTGGATTTTACCCTTTGAAATTATGTGTGATGCTAGTGATTATGTTGTAGGTGTTGTTCTAGGACAAAGAGTTGATAAGAAATTAAATGTTATTCAATATGCTAGTAAAACTCTAGACAATGCCCAGAAAAATTATGCTACTACTGAAAAAGAATTTTTAGCAGTTCTTTTTGCTTGTGATAAGTTCACACCTTGTATTGTTGATTCTAAAGTAACTATTCACACTGATCATGCTGCTATTAAATACCTTATGGAAAAGAAAGATGCTAAACCTAGACTTATTAGATGGGTTCTCTTGCTAGAAGAATTTGATTTACATATTATTGATAGAAAGGGAGCTGAGAACCCCATTGCAGACAACTTGTCTAGGTTAGAGAATGTTCTTGATGACCCACTACCTATTGATGATAGCTTTCCTGATGAACAATTGGCTGTCATAAATGCTTCTCGAACTGCTCCATGGTATGCTAATTATGCTAATTATATTGTTGCTAAATTTATACCACCTAGTTTCACATACCAGCAAAAGAAAAAGTTTTTCTATGATTTAAGACATTACTTCTGGGATGACCCACACCTTTATAAAGGAGTAGATGGTGTTATTAGACGTTGTATACCTGAGCATGAACAGGAACAAATCCTACGCAAGTGTCACTCCGAAGCTTATGGAGGACACCACGCTGGAGATAGAACTGCACGTAAGGTATTGCAATCCGGTTTTTATTGGCCTACTCTCTTCAAAGATGCCCGTAAGTTTGTCTTGTCTTGTGATGAATGCCAAAGAATTGGTAATATTAGTAGACGTCAAGAAATGCCTATGAATTATTCGCTTGTTATTGAACCATTTGATGTTTGGGGCTTTGATTATATGGGACCGTTTCCTTCCTCTAATGGGTATACACATATTTTAGTTGCTGTTGATTACGTTACTAAGTGGGTAGAAGCTATTCCAACTAGTAGTGCTGATCATAACACCTCTATTAAGATGCTTAAAGAAGTTATTTTTCCGAGGTTTGGAGTCCCTAGATATTTAATGACCGATGGTGGTTCACATTTTATTCGTGGTGCCTTTCGTAAAATGCTTGCTAAGTACGATGTTAATCATAGAATTGCATCTCCATATCACCCACAGTCTAGTGGTCAAGTAGAATTGAGTAATAGAGAGCTCAAATTAATTTTGCAAAAGACTGTTAATAGATCTAGAAAGAATTGGTCCAAGAAACTTGATGATGCATTATGGGCCTATAGAACTGCATATAAAAATCCTATGGGTATGTCTCCGTATAAAATGGTTTATGGAAAAGTATGTCACTTACCTCTCGAACTAGAACATAAGGCATATTGGGCCATTAAATAGCTCAATTATGATTTCAAACTTGCCGGTGAGAAGAGGCTATTTGACATTAGCTCACTTGATGAATGGAGAACCCAGGCCTATGAGAATGCCAAGCTGTTTAAAGAAAAAGTTAAAAGATGGCATGACAAAAGGATACAAAAGCGTGAGTTTAATATAGGTGATTATGTGTGGCTATACAACTCTCGTTTAAGATTTTTTGCAGGAAAACTTCTCTCCAAATGGGAAGGTCCTTACGTTATCGAGGAGGTCTATCGTTCCGGTGCCATAAAAATCAACAACTTCGAAGGCACAAATCCGAAGGTGGTGAACGGTCAAAGAATCAAACATTATATCTCAGGTAA
The DNA here is from genome assembly GCF_002575655.3 of Aegilops tauschii subsp. strangulata. Taxonomy (NCBI): domain Eukaryota; kingdom Viridiplantae; phylum Streptophyta; class Magnoliopsida; order Poales; family Poaceae; genus Aegilops; species Aegilops tauschii. Next base: position 344,822,106 of record NC_053041.3, read on the forward strand.
TCCTATAAATTTTGAAACTAATGTTATTGAAACCGTAACCCCGGAGGAATACATAAGGGACACTTTCCAGAATGCTTCAGACTCCGAAAAGGAATAGGTACGTGGTACGGTAAGTAAACTGACTCCAAAACAGTTCTAATGGCAATTTATCTCCGTTTTGGAATATTTAAGAAAATAGGAAAATAAGAAGTAGTCCGGGAAGGACACGAGGCTTCCATGAGGGTGGGAGGCGCGCCCTACTCCCCTGGGCGCGCCCCTGCCTCGTGGGCACCTCGTGTGCTCTCCGGACTCCGTTTTCTTGCACAATACTTATTTTGGTTGGTAAAAATTCATTATATAATCTCCCGAAGGTTTTGACCACCGTACCAGGCAAATATCCTCTGTTTTTGTTTTGAGCTGTTTTCTGTCAGGATTGTCAAAGCCAGGCATCATGTCGTCCCCCTCCTCCAACAATGGTGACAACGATGCTTGGCTAATGAAGATAGAGCTGAAGAGGGAGGAACCCATGGAGATCAACAAGGATGATGGGATAAAGAAGGCCGCGGAGGACCAAGCGCCGGTAGCAGAAGAAGAAGACATCCTTCCACCTCTCTTTACCCCAACCGAGATTGAAGCTTTCAAGCTGATTGAGTTAGCTCGTATACAAAACAAGTATCTCACACGTGAAAATATTTTGTTGAAGGATCATATCATCGCAGTCAAAGGCATTATCCGTAAATTGGAGGATCTCCTACGCTCGATGTGCAACTACCCATCATCATCACCACCTTCATCACCTCCGAAGAAGGAGACATAATCACATGGGTATGGGCACTCCCCTTGGCAACTGCCAAGCTTGGGGGAGGTGCCCCGGTATCGTATCACCATCACACTCCTATCTTTACCGTTTTTCTTAGTTCGATCCTTTTGGTAATATCTTGGTCTAGTAGAATAAAGTTTTAGTATGATCTAGTTTTGAGTTTTGCCTTATGATCCTTCTATGTAATCGAGTCCGTGAGCTATATATAATAAAGATTAGTGTTGAGTCAAGGGCTTGATTATCTTGCTTTGATCGTGAGCGAATTAAAGAAAAGAGAAAGAATAAAAAGAAAGAAAAAGATATCATATTGATCTTATGGAGAGTAATGACTTCACATATAAAGAGTATGATGAATAAAAGTTGTTGAGAGTTGACAAACATAGTTTTGGTCATCGTTGCAAATAATAGGAAGTAATAAAGAAAGAGAGGTTTTCACATATAAATATACTATCTTGGACATCTTTTATGATTGTGAGCACTCATTAAAATATGACATGTTAAAGAGTTGATGTTGGACAAGGAAGACAACGTAATGGGTTATGTTTCCTTATATATGAGATAAAGTATATTGTCATGGATCATCCAACATGTTGAGCTTGCCTTTCCCTCTCATGCTAGCCAAATTCTTTGCACCAAGTAGAGATACTACTTGTGCTTCCGAATACCCTCAAAACCAGTTTTGCCATGAGAGTCCACCATATCTACCTATGGATTGAGTAAGATCCTTCAAGTAAGTTGTCATCGTTGCATGCAATAAAAATTGCTCTCTAAATATGTATGACTTATTAGTGTGGAGAAAATAAGCTTTATACGATCTTGTGATGTGGCAATATAAAGTGACGTTCTTTTGCATTAAGATTTCGTGCATCCAACCATGAAAGCGCATGACAACCTCTGCTTCCCTCTATGAAGGGCCTATCTTTTACTTTTGTCTTATTCCTTATGAAAAAGTCATGGTGATCTTCACCTTTCCTTTTTACATTTTATCCTTTGGCAAGCACATTGTGTTGGAAAGATCTTGATATATATATTCAATTGGATGTAAGTTAGCATGAATTATTATTGTTGACATTACCCTTGAGGTAACAGGTTGGGAGGCAAAACTATAAGCCCCTATCTTTCTCTGTGTCCAATTAAAACTCCATAACCACAAGTATTGCGTGAGTGTTAGCAATTGTGAAAGACTAAATGATAGTTGAGTATGTGGACTTGCTGAAAAGCTCTTATTTGGACTCTTTCCAATGTTATGATAAATTGCAATTGCTTCAATGACTGAGATTATAGTTTGTTGGTTCTCAATGAAGTTTCTGATTCATACTTTACATTGTGAATAGATTATTACTTGAGCATAGAAATCATATGACATTATCCATATATGTTGTTGTTATAAGAATGATCATGATGCCCTCATGACCGTATTTTATTTTATCGACACCTCTATCTCTAAACATGCGGGCATATTTATCGTTATCGGCTTCCGCTTGAGGACAAGCGAGGTCTAAGCTTGGGGGAGTTGATACGTCCATTTTGCATCATGCTTTTATATCGATATTTATTGCATTATGGGCTGTTATTACACGTTATGTCACAATACTTATGCCTATTCTCTCTTATTTTACAAGGTTTACATGAAGAGGGAGAATGCCGGCAGCTGGAATTCTGGGCTGGAAAAGGCAAATATTAGAGACCTATTCTGCACAGCTCCAGAAGTCCTGAAACTTCACGGAAGTCATTTTTGGAATTAATAAAAAATACTGAGCGAAGAAAATACCAGAGGGGGCCCACACCCTGGCCACGAGGGTGGGGGCGCGCCCTACCCCCTAGGCGCGCCCCCCTGCCTCGTGGGCCCCCTGGCAGGCCTCCGGTGCCCATCTTCTGCTATATGAAGTCTTTTACCCTCGAAAAAATGATAAGAAAGCTTTCGGGAAGAAACTCCGCCGCCACGAGGCGGAACCTTGGCGGAACCAATCTAGGGCTCCGGCAGAGCTGTTCTGCCGGGGAAACTTCCCTCCGGGAGGGGGAAATCATCGCCATCGTCATCACCAACGATCCTCTCATCGGGAGGGGGTCAATCTCCATCAACATCTTCACCAGCACCATCTCCTCTCAAACCCTAGTTCATCTCTTGTATCCAATCTTTGTCCCAAAGCCTCAGATTGGTACCTGTGGGTTGTAGTAGTGTTGATTACTCCTTGTAGTTGATGCTAGTTGGTTTATTTGGTGGAAGATCATATGTTCAGATCCATTATGCATCATAATACCCCTCTGATTATGAACATGAATATGATTTGTGAGTGATGAGGACATCAATACAATTATTACACCCACAGTCCCTGCTGCTATACATACTGGACCAATTACTAGAGCTCGCGCACGCCAATTAAATTACCAGGTACTTTCGTTTCTTGCTAATGATTCTAATGTTCATGAGAATATGATGCTGCCTAAATTGGATACATTTGTTTTGCTTACAAATGAAGGGCCTAGCTTTGAGAAGGATGAACATTGGAGCAAGAACAAGCATGGAGATGATGGCATGCGCATGGGGAACAAGAACGGAGTTACAAGTGATGATTTCAGGACGTTGAAGCCACCATAATGCGTGCATGAAGCCTTGGACGAAATATACAAGATGCTACTTCATAACTTTCGTCCAGAGGCTATTCTAGGTGCTGCGTCACCTTATTATTGGGCCAGGCCCATGTAATTTCGAAATACATAAGTATAGGCTGTTTTTAGAGTCCGTATGTGTGGGGAAACAAGAGATAGGGTTGGTTTCGGACCCCTTCCTCAAGGGCCACGAAATTCCCCCCCTCTTCCTCCATATATACAGCCCTTAGGGCGTCGTTTAGACTTTGGGTTTTGTTTAGATTAAAAGTTCGCCATAGCTGCAACTTCGCGTACTTCGTTTGTGTTCAGCGACCAGACAAAGGCGTCACAGAACCCCACCTTGATCAATAAAGCTTTCATCTTATATTCGCAATATCCAGATTGCAATCTCAGTTTCTTGCCTGTTCTTCGTTTGCTCGCAGGAAACAGACCCTCGTGGTCAGGTTGATCGTGCTCCGGCGTGGTCGATAACCTCTCGGAGTTGGTTTAGCGATTGCTAAGGCGCGACGTCCTCGCACGTTCGTAGTCGGATCGTCAAAGTCGACTTCCATCAAAGCGATATTCATCATCTCATCGAAAGACGGGACACCTTTGCCTCTATCAAGTGGTATCAGATTTCCAGGTTGCTCGGTGAGATTTTACAGTTTTTCGTAGTTTAGATCGAGTCTGTTCTTCATACCTACAGTCCACGAAAAAGCCACAAAAAAAAAATTAGGGTTAGTTCATCATATCCGAACCAATCTGAGCCTTTGCATAATCTTTTTAGGGTTTTTGCTTTGTTGAATTTGCGGTTGCATCGTCGTGTCAAGTTGCTGGTCTTAGAGTCTAGTCTTTTAGAGTTTCGAGTTCTGGTCATAAGTTGTCACGCCGCCGCCGCACCATCATCATCGCCTTGCCATCTACCACCATTGCTTATCCGCCACCGCTTTGAATCCGTATCCATATACCACCACCGCTGCCATATACTACCGCCATATATCCACCACCAATCCGAGTTCTTTTCATAGTCGGTTTGTTTTAGAGATCCATATATTTTCCGTTTCGTGTTTCCTTGCCTGAGTAGGTCTCGAAAAAAAAAAAAAAGGAGTCTGGAGACCCCCGGGCAGTTTTTAGGCCAAAATTTCGGCAACCAAAAATATTTTTTCCCTATCCTATTTTTAGGCCTCGGGTAGTGTTTTGAGACACTCGCCATCATAGTGATTTTTTGTCGCACTTTTTCGTCGTCGCTGCCCTGATTTCCGAAAAAAAAAAATAGTCAAAATATTTTGTGCCCATCCTGTCAGTTTGACCTGGGAAGAGTTTTGAGACACTCGCCATTATAGTGATTTTTTCGCAAAAAAAAAAAAAAAAAAAAAAAAGAGGAGCGCAAAAAAAAAAGAGCGAAAAAAAAATCCCTGAGTGTGCTTTTCCCTTGTTTACGTGCAGCGCCGTGATTTTGTTAGTGTTCTAGGCTCGCGTCTCTAGCACGGTCTAGCCTAGGACCAGCACAGTACCGTCGTTGAGCGTTTATTCAACTTTGCATCTCTGAATTGATTATTGCTTACCATTTTGCTACCATATTATAAGCCTTCCCAGCTCCACATAAGTCTACATCGTGCGTTTGACTCTCCCTGGTAATCGCTATATCCAAGCTTTGAGAGTTTTTGACTACACCGGTTGCCGATCACCACCTGCTGCTGGGTAAGAACTGGTAAGAATTTGAGATTCGCTTGAAGGTTTTGTGACACACCACCATCCCACTACTTCTAGTAGTCTGCAGGATCATATTCTTTTGTGTTTCTATTGCTGCTAACCATGGCAGGTTCACAAGCCGATGAGACTGATTGGGCGAACATGACGAACAAGGAGTTGCATGATAAATTTCAGCAAATGATGAGTGGCCAGGTGGGAGATGTGCTAAACAGATTTGAAGAGGCTATGGAGAAGATAGATGCCGTGGAGAAGTCGTTTGAGACAAAGCTGGATAACAAGTTTACTGAATTACTAAAGCGTCTTCCCCAACCACCACCGGCTGCACATGTCGCACCTCTACAACAACAACAACCACATCTCCAACGCCGCCTTCCAAATCAAGTGGGACGGGCACAGCGCGTTCCAATTGAGATTGGTCAAAATTCGGGTGCTGCTGTCCCTACTGTTGATGCTTCTTTGGCTCCTGCTCCTGCGGCGGCTGAGGAGGATGACGATTATGCGGGCGATTATGAGGATGAGGTTGATCAAAATCAGAACTACGTGCAGCCACCAGCACCACCACCAGCAGGTCGACCTCAGGTATATATTCGCAACGGTAGGCCGGCACCACCACCTCAGGTACGAGATCATGACCATCTCCCTAAACTGAAATTGAATATTCCACCATTTGAGGGTAGATATGTTCCTGATATATATCTTACTTGGGAGTTAGAAACTGAACAACGATTTACATGTTTACAATATCCTGAGGAGAGACGTGTTCCTGCTGCTGTTTGTGCTTTCACTAGCTTTGCATGTGTTTGGTGGTCTGAACATTGTAGATTATATCCTGTCCCAGCTACTTGGGCTGCTTTGAAAACTGCTATGCGTACTCGTTGGGTTCCACCATATTATCAACGTGAATTACTTCAAAAATTGCAGCGTTTAAGACAAGGAAAAAATTCTGTAGAAGAATATTATCAGGAATTACAAACTGGCATGATTAGATGTGGTATTGTTGAGGAGAATGAAGCTATGCTTGCACGTTTTATGGGTGGATTAAATAAAGAGATTCAGACCATTCTAGAGTATAAGGATTATAATAATATCACTCGTTTATTCCATCTTGCTTGTAAAGCTGAACGTGAAGTGCAGGATCGACAGCCATTGGCGCGAACTAACTTTTCTGCAGGTCGACCTTCATCATGGACACCGCGTGCATCTTCTACTTCCACTTCACCATCACCTCCATCAGGTGCCACCTCCAGCCGTGATACAAGAAAGCAGGCACAACCACCACTCTCTGCCAAGAGCACACCTGCCGGGCCTGTGCAGAGCTCTTCTTCTTCCATGGCATCGACAGGGCACACAAGTGATATTATTTGTCGTCGTTGTAAGGGAAGAGGACATTTTGCGAGAGAATGCAAATCTCAGCGTGTCATGATTGCTACTGAGGATGGTGGGTATGAGTCCGCTAGTGACTATGATGAGGAGACTTTGGCTCTTATTACACGTGAAGAACATGGTGGAGATGATTCTGAAAATGAGACGCAATACATGGCTCCTGAAGACGCTGACAGGTATGAATGTTTAGTTGCTCAACGTGTTTTGAGTGTGCAGGTCACACAAGCAGAGCAAAATCAGAGGCATAATTTGTTCCATACAAAGGGAGTTGTGAAGGAACGTTCTGTTCGCGTCATCATAGATGGAGGGAGCTGTAACAACTTGGCTAGCATGGAGATGGTGGAGAAGCTATCTCTCACCACAAGACCACATCCACATCCTTACTACATCCAATGGTTCAACAACAGCGGCAAGGTTAAGGTAACACGTACTGTTCGTGTGCATTTTAGTATCTCTACATATGCTGATTATGTTGATTGTGATGTGGTACCCATGCAAGCATGTTCCTTATTACTAGGTAGACCATGGCAATTTGATAAAAATTCTGTACACCATGGTAGAAACAATCAGTATACTCTTGTTCATAAGGATAAAAATATTACTTTGCTTCCTATGACTCCTGATTCCATTTTGAAAGATGACATTAATAGAGCTAATAAAGCAAAACAGGAGAAACATAAGAGTGAAACTCAGATTGTGGCAAAGGAATTTGAGCAACAAATGAAACCTAATAATAAACCATCTAGTGTTGTTTCTGAAATTAAATTGAAAAGTGCATGTTTACTTGCCACAAAATCTGATATTGATGAACTAGATTTCAGCAAATCTGTTTGCTATGCTTTTGTGTGCAAAGAGGCATTATTTTCATTCGAGGACGTGCCTTCCTCTTTGCCCCCTGCTGTCACTCACATTTTGCAGGAGTTCGCTGACGTCTTCCCACAAGACGTGCCACCGGGATTACCACCTATTCGAGGGATTGAGCATCAAATTGACTTAATTCCCGGTGCATCGCTACCCAACCGTGCACCATACCGTACCAATCCAGAGGAGACGAAGGAGATTATGCGTCAAGTACAGGAGCTGCTCGACAAAGGTTATATACGCGAATCTCTTAGTCCTTGTGCTGTTCCTATTATACTCGTGCCTAAAAAGGATGGTACGTCGCGTATGTGTGTTGATTGTAGAGGCATTAATAATATTACTATTCGTTATCGTCATCCTATTCCTAGGCTCGATGATATGCTTGATGAATTGAGTGGCTCTACAATATTCTCCAAAGTTGATTTGCGTAGTGGATACCATCAAATTCGTATGAAATTGGGAGATGAATGGAAAACTGCATTTAAAACTAAGTTTGGTTTATATGAGTGGTTAGTCATGCCTTTTGGGTTAACTAATGCACCTAGTACTTTCATGAGACTAATGAACGAAGTTTTACGTGCTTTCATTGGACGATTTGTGGTGGTCTATTTTGATGATATACTGATTTATAGCAAATCTTTGGAAGAACATTTGGAACATTTACGTGCTGTTTTTATTGCTCTACGTGATGCACGTTTGTTTGGTAACCTTGGGAAGTGCACCTTTTGCACCGACCGAGTATCTTTTCTTGGCTATGTTGTTACTCCACAGGGAATTGAAGTTGATAAAGCCAAGATTGAAGCTATTGAGAGTTGGCCGCAGCCCAAAACGGTCACACAAGTGCGGAGTTTTCTTGGACTCGCTGGTTTCTATAGGCGTTTTGTGAGAGATTTTAGCACCATTGCTGCACCTCTCAACGAGCTTACAAAGAAGGATGTGCCTTTTGTTTGGGGTACCGCACAGGAAGAAGCCTTCACGGTATTGAAAGATAAGTTGACACATGCTCCTTTACTCCAACTTCCTGATTTTAATAAGACTTTTGAGCTTGAATGTGATGCTAGTGGCATTGGATTAGGAGGTGTGTTATTACAAGATGGCAAACCTGTTGCATACTTTTCTGAAAAATTGAGTGGGCCTAGTCTGAATTATTCTACTTATGATAAAGAACTATATGCTCTTGTTCGGACTTTAGAAACATGGCAACATTATTTATGGCCCAAAGAATTTGTTATACATTCTGATCATGAATCTTTGAAACATATTAAAAGTCAAGCTAAACTGAATCGTAGACATGCTAAATGGGTTGAATTCATTGAAACTTTCCCTTATGTCATTAAACACAAGAAGGGTAAAGAAAATGTTATTGCTGATGCATTGTCTCGTCGCTATACTATGTTTTCACAACTTGACTTCAAAATATTTGGTTTGGAGACCATCAAAGATCAATATGTGCATGATGCTGATTTTAAAGATGTATTGCAGAATTGTAAAGAAGGAAGAACCTGGAACAAGTTTGTCGTTAATGATGGATTTGTGTTCCGTGCTAACAAGCTATGCATTCCAGCTAGCTCTCTTCGTCTTTTGTTGTTGCAGGAGGCGCATGGAGGAGGATTAATGGGACACTTTGGCGTGAAGAAGACGGAGGACGTACTTGCTACACATTTCTTTTGGCCAAAGATGAGACGGGATGTTGAGCGTTTTGTTGCTCGCTGCACTACATGTCAAAAAGCTAAGTCACGCCTCAATCCTCATGGTTTATATATGCCTTTGCCTGTACCTAGTGTTCCTTGGGAGGATATATCTATGGACTTTGTTTTAGGTTTACCTCGAACAAAGAAGGGGAGGGATAGCATATTTGTTGTCGTGGATAGATTCTCGAAAATGGCGCACTTTATACCATGTCATAAAAGCGATGATGCTGTTAATGTTGCTGATTTGTTCTTTCGTGAAATTATTCGCTTGCATGGTGTGCCAAATACTATTGTTTCAGATCGTGATACTAAATTTCTTAGCCACTTTTGGAGATGTTTATGGGCTAAGTTGGGGACTAAACTGCTTTTTAGTACTACTTGTCACCCCCAAACTGATGGACAAACTGAAGTAGTCAATAGAACATTGTCTACTATGCTTAGGGCTGTTTTGAAGAATAATAAGAAAATGTGGGAAGACTGCTTGCCTCATATTGAGTTTGCTTATAATCGTTCATTGCATTCTACTACTAAGATGTGCCCTTTTGAAATTGTGTATGGTTTCCTACCTCGTGCACCTATTGATTTGTTGCCTCTTCCATCTTCGGAGAAGGTTAATTTTGATGCTAAACAACGTGCTGAATTGATCTTAAAAATGCATGAGTTAACTAAGGAAAACATTGAGCGTATGAATGCTAAATATAAACTTGCTGGAGATAAGGGTAGAAAACATGTTGTGTTTGCACCTGGAGATCTTGTTTGGTTACATTTGCGTAAGGATAGATTTCCTGATTTGCGCAAATCAAAGCTAATGCCACGTGCTGATGGTCCTTTTAAGGTGTTAGAGAAAATAAATGATAATGCATATAAACTTGAGCTGCCTGCAGATTTTGGGGTTAGTCCCACTTTTAATATTGCAGATTTGAAGCCTTATTTGGGTGAGGAAGATGAGCTTCCGTCGAGGACGACTTCATTTCAAGAAGGGGAGGATGATGAGGACATCAATACAATTATTACACCCACAGTCCCTGCTGCTATACATACTGGACCAATTACTAGAGCTCGCGCACGCCAATTAAATTACCAGGTACTTTCGTTTCTTGCTAATGATTCTAATGTTCATGAGAATATGATGCTGCCTAAATTGGATACATTTGTTTTGCTTACAAATGAAGGGCCTAGCTTTGAGAAGGATGAACATTGGAGCAAGAACAAGCATGGAGATGATGGCATGCGCATGGGGAACAAGAACGGAGTTACAAGTGATGATTTCAGGACGTTGAAGCCACCATAATGCGTGCATGAAGCCTTGGACGAAATATACAAGATGCTACTTCATAACTTTCGTCCAGAGGCTATTCTAGGTGCTGCGTCACCTTATTATTGGGCCAGGCCCATGTAATTTCGAAATACATAAGTATAGGCTGTTTTTAGAGTCCGTATGTGTGGGGAAACAAGAGATAGGGTTGGTTTCGGACCCCTTCCTCAAGGGCCACGAAATTCCCCCCCTCTTCCTCCATATATACAGCCCTTAGGGCGTCGTTTAGACTTTGGGTTTTGTTTAGATTAAAAGTTCGCCATAGCTGCAACTTCGCGTACTTCGTTTGTGTTCAGCGACCAGACAAAGGCGTCACAGAACCCCACCTTGATCAATAAAGCTTTCATCTTATATTCGCAATATCCAGATTGCAATCTCAGTTTCTTGCCTGTTCTTCGTTTGCTCGCAGGAAACAGACCCTCGTGGTCAGGTTGATCGTGCTCCGGCGTGGTCGATAACCTCTCGGAGTTGGTTTAGCGATTGCTAAGGCGCGACGTCCTCGCACGTTCGTAGTCGGATCGTCAAAGTCGACTTCCATCAAAGCGATATTCATCATCTCATCGAAAGACGGGACACCTTTGCCTCTATCAGTGAGTAGTTACGTTTGTTCCTGAGGACATGAGAGAAGTCTTGATATTAGTAGTCATGTGAATTTGGTATTCGTTCGATATTTTGATGAGATGTATGTTGTCTTTCCTCTAGTGGTGTTATGTGAACGTCGACTACATGACACTTCACCATTATTTGGGCCTAGAGGAAGGCATTGGGAAGTAATAATTAGATGATGGGTTGCTAGAGTGACAGAAGCTTAAACCCTAGTTTATGTGTTGCTTCGTAAGGGCCTGATTTGGATCCACATGTTTCATGCTATGGTTAGGTTTACCTTAATACTTCTTTTGTAGTTGCGGATGCTTGCAATAGGGGTTAATCATAAGTGGGATGCTTGTCCAAGAAAGGACAGCACCCAAGCACCGGTCCACCCACATACCAAATTATCAAAGTAACGAACGCGAATCATATGAGCGTGATGAAAACTAGCTTGACGATAATTCCAATATGTCCTCGGGAGCGCTTTTCTCTATATAAGAGTTTGTCCAGGCTTGTCATTTGCTACAAAAAGGATTGGGCCATCTTGCTGCACCTTATTTACTTTCATTACTTGTTACCCGTTACAAATTACCTTATCACAAAAATATCTGTTACCGATAATTTCAGTGCTTGCATAGAATACCTTGCTGAAAACCGCTTATCATTTCCTTCTGCTCTTTGTTGGGTTCGACACTCTTACTTATCGAAAGGACTACAATAGATCCCCTACACTTGTGGGTCATCAAATGGATAAATCCAAATTAAACTAGGGGCTAATGTCGGGGATATACCCCGCGGTATAACCCGGCCGGAGATATGACTCGGCTAGGACTTGGTGTTTCATTGGTAAACCGCCCGAAGAGTGGCGACTCACTGATGACCCAGCTGGGCCTGGTGACTCATTGGTGACGCGGCAAGTGTTTCAGATGGATGACAAGGCCCAAGGCCCAGAAGGCCGGCTCTTGTTATGGTGGGCCGGCTTAATAGGAAAGGCACGAGTAATATTTCCCTTACAAGGAATCAAGACCCGGACTTGTATCCGGCTTGTATTAGAAGATAGGCTAGTCCTAATCCTACTAGGACTCCACATGTAACCCGCCCCTTCAACTTATATAAGGACGGGCAGGGCACCCCAAGGAGGGGCGGAAATAATCTGGAGGGCTAGAGACAACTGGATGAGAGTCGGGCTTATATAGCAATTCCCTCATGAGCATATTGAATAAGACCTAGCCACAAACAGCATGTAGGGTTATTACCGTATGATGTTTTCCGGGGCCCGAAGCTGTCTAAATCTTGTCTCGTGTGCTAATCCGCTTCGACGATCTACACACAATCTCTCGTCCCGATCAACCCCTCTCAAGCTACTACCTAGTTGCGTTGGCCTCACGACAAGTCCTCACACGAGGACATCTGCCGTGACAAATCCACGACAAAATTGAAGTTGATAAGCCAAGATTGAAGCTATTGAGAGTTGGCCGCAGCCCAAAACGGTCACACAAGTGAGGAGTTTTCTTGGACTCCCTGGTTTCTATAGGCGTGTTGTGAGAGATTTCAGCACCATTGCTCCACCTCTCAATGAGCTTACAAAGAAGGATGTGCCTTTTGTTTAGGGTACCGCACAGGAAGAAGCCTTCACGATATTGAAAGATAAGTTGACACATGCTCCTTTACTCCAACTTCCTGATTTTAATAAGACTTTTGAGCTTGAATGTGATGCTAGTGGAATTGGATTAGGAGGTGTGTTATTACAAGGTGGCAAACCTGTTGCATACTTTTCTGAAAAATTGAGTGGGCCTAGTTTGAACTATTCTACTTATGATAAAGAATTATATGCTCTTATTCGGACCACGTGCTAGCCATAGTTCATTGTCACAATCATAGTTGAGGTCGTTCACATCTTCGCTTGATCCAATCTGCATCTTATCTAGTTTGTCTTGGAAAGAGGGAGAGAAAAAAAGACAGAGAAAAAAGAAAAAGAAGTCAGAGAAAAAAAAAGAGAAAGAAAAAGAAAAAAGTGTGAGGGAAAAAAAGAGGAAAAAAAAAGAAAATTCGGATCTATCTAGACTCAATCTCGTAGTTGAATTCGGATTGGAATCTGTTTTGTGCACTGTTCAGTAAAACAGGCATAACTTCCTCACACGAAATCCGTTTTGGCTCCGCGAGTACTCAAATGAAAGCTAGCGACGAGCCGCGTCTAAATAGTTGCAGAGGCTTGTTCAATATTTGACACCTCAAAATCGGCTTCTAAATAGGTCTTTTTGCCCTCCGAAGTTCGCGGACACAGCTTATTCCAGTTTTTCAGGCCAGTTTTAGAATTCTTTGACTCCTCATATCAATTCAGAATTGAGTGATTCTTTTTGCATTGGCAAGCTTGAGTTAGTAGCATTCTTTGAAAAAAGTTATCAGAAAATTGGCTCAAACTTTTCAAGAGGAAAGTTGGAGAGAGAGTTGTTGTATATCCTGCTTGGCAGTTGTTTTTCATCATTATCTTTACTACCGTTGTGATCTTCACTTATATCTTGCTGTCCCGAGCTACTTAGTATCCTTCATTGATGCTAGTTGTGCTACGCCGTGACCTCATTAGTGTTCTAGGCTCGCGTCTCTAGTCCGGTCTAGCCTAGGACCAGCACAGTACCGTCGTTGAGCATTTATTCAACATTGCATCTTTGAATTGATTATTGCTAATGTTTTGCTACCATATATAGCCAACCCAGCTCCACATATATCTACACGGTGTATACGTACGTTCCCCTGGCAATCGCTTTACACAATGTTCGGAGTTATTTGACACCGCTGGTTGCCTGTCACCACCTGCCGCATGGTAAGAACTTGTAAGATATTGATATTTGCTTTACTGTGAGCACTTTACAACCACATCCTAGTAGTTCATAGGAACGTTATTCTCGAATTTTGTTTCTTTGTTTCTACTAATCATGACAGGTTCCGGAGATAGAAGTTCTTGGACGACGGACACATCATCACCATCACGAGAGTTGGGACAACACACACAAGCACATGCTCAGGTTATCTCTTTACCGTCATTTGAGGGTAGATTTAATCCTGCTATTTATCTAGCTTGGGAGCTTGAAGTAGAACAAGTTTTTAGTCACCATGACTTTTCTGAACTTGAGCGAGTACGAGCTGCCACTACAGCATTTACTGGTTTTGCTTCTGTTTGGTGGAGTGTGCATTGTAAGAAAAACATTGATAACCAACCCACAACTTGGAAAGATTTGAAAGATGTAATGAGACCACAATTTTTCCCTCCTTACTATCGCCGTGAATTGCTTCACAAATTTGAACAATTTAAACAAGGCAACAACACTGTTCATGCTTACTACCAAGAGTTCAAATGAATAGATTTTTTGGTGGTTTGAACCATGATATTCAGGCACGATTTCAGTATATTCCTTGTTGCATTACTGGTATGTATGTTCGTGCTTGTACCTTTGAGAGACAGTTACAGGAGGATGCATTGGGTGACTACAACAACTACTATTCTAGTTCATGCTCACCACCACCGCTTGGTTCCTCCACCGTTGCACCTACTAGAGCAGCCACACCTCAGATTGTGAGCGCGACATCATCTCAAGAGTATGGTCCATTGCCATCATCCGTACCTACATCAGCTACATCTTTGCCACAAGGTAACTGATGCGGAGCATCCTATGGACATCACCACATCAAGAGTCCATTCGGCGAGTGACACGTGCGACATCTACTTCACATACGCAAAGGTGAATCATCTCCTTTACACGTGCTCACTTGACCCCTTCGAGGATGGTATACTACTTGACACTCCACTCGTGTGCATGCATAGGTATTGTCGGAACACTACGGACGACGAGGAGGAGTGCAAGCGCCAAGGTACAACTACACCATCCGCGAGGGAGGCCTGGAAGCGACGACGGAAGAAGACAGAGCTGCTGAAGCTACAGCGGCCGGACATCCGGCGCCTGTGCAACCGCCAAGGAGCTGCACCAACAGACGACCAACAGCATCAGCGGCCGGACATCCGGCGCCTCGCCAAAGCCCGGACGTCCGGCCCTTCCCCCGGATATCCGGCATCGACGACAGAAGACATCCAGAAGTTTTACCCTCTAGCCCGGACATCCGGCCCCCAGCCCGGACATCCGGCCCCTCCTGAAGCCCCGGACATCCGGCCCGTCGCCCGGACATCCGGCCACCCCTGTCTGCGCACAGTAAGGGCCGAGGCCCGTGTACCCCTTCGACCCCCTAGACTATATATACTCTTTCTCCTCCATCTTTCTAGGGTCAGCATTGGTTTAGCTCATTTAGAGATAGAGCTTTGCTCATCCATATTGGATCTACTCCACGAGAGAGACCGCGACCCCTCTACGTAGACGATCCACCTTGGATTCAAGACCTCCTCACGGAGAAGACCCCCATCAAGACCTCCTCACAGAGAAGAACCGGTTACCCTTTGTATCGTCCTTTGTTGGACTTGGATCTTGTATCTTACCTTTGTGTTCATCGATCTAGCGCATGTGTGATCTATTCTTGTTGGTTGAGTGATTTCTCTCGTGTTCCCCTCGTGTTTCCCCTCGTGTTTCCCCTCGTGTTCATCACGTTCTTCATAGGGATCTGCTCCTTTCGTGAAAGATCGGCCATCTAGGGTTCCGCCCTACATCATCTTGGATCAGAGCTTAGGTTTATCACGAATTTGGAGCCTCCCCGTTGTGTTCTCTAGCCTAGTTTTGTTGATTTCATCCCAAATTCGAAAATCCCCACCAAAAAATAGCCCCCAAATTTTTTTGTGATTTGTTGGTTTGATGATGTTTTGTTGAATTTGATCCGTGAATTTGCTTTGTTACTTGTGGATCTAGCTTTCCCCCACTTTTCCCCACTTTCCATCCACGAAATCTCCGCAATTTTGCCCCCGAAATCATCAATTTCCGCCCCCAAAATCGAGTTCCTCGAGTTCATCCTCGGATTTGGAGCCCGGACATCCGGCCCGTAGCCCCGGACATCCGGCTCCTGGAGCGCATTTTCGCTCAAAGGTTCTGGACATCAGGTCCTGGATATCCGGCCAAATCCCCGGATGTCCGACCCCTGTACATTTTAGCTTTTCCGTTTCACCGTTTTGTGCATAACTTCCACATCCGGAGTCCGATTTTCGCGTTCTTTAGCTCGTTGAGTAGCTATTGACATCCTCTATCCATCTAGATAGGTCCCATCCCCATTTTACTCCATCAAATTTTGACAAATTTGGCATCTTTGCCTAGGGCTTCCACCATAACTTCCGCATAACCACCACCGACTTCCGCAACCTCACCAATTTTGTTCCCCATAGCATTTGTGGTTGTTTGAGTTGTGATTCGAGTCTCCTAAGGTTTTTCGGCTACTTAGGGAACGTGTTTCGAACTCCGACACCGTGTTTCGAACTCCGACACCGTGTATAGTCCATCCACCTTACCCTCGACTTCCGCATTGCGTCTCAAAACCCATCATTGCATTTCCGCAACCCCATTGAGCTTCCGCAAAACCACCATCGCTTACACTACCACCGTTTTACTTTTGTCCTTGAGATTTTGAGTTGTGATTTTTTCCGTTTCCTAAGGTGTTTCGGCTACTTAGGACGAGTCTCCATCATCTTGGTATCTACATCAAGAACACCGCCACTCATCATCGCCAAGGACGGTAACCTCGACGACACCATTGTATATTCCCCTTGCAATTGCATTGATAACCCCTAGCCCATTTTGATGAGGACATCAATACAATTATTACACCCACAGTCCCTGCTGCTATACATACTGGACCAATTACTAGAGCTCGCGCACGCCAATTAAATTACCAGGTACTTTCGTTTCTTGCTAATGATTCTAATGTTCATGAGAATATGATGCTGCCTAAATTGGATACATTTGTTTTGCTTACAAATGAAGGGCCTAGCTTTGAGAAGGATGAACATTGGAGCAAGAACAAGCATGGAGATGATGGCATGCGCATGGGGAACAAGAACGGAGTTACAAGTGATGATTTCAGGACGTTGAAGCCACCATAATGCGTGCATGAAGCCTTGGACGAAATATACAAGATGCTACTTCATAACTTTCGTCCAGAGGCTATTCTAGGTGCTGCGTCACCTTATTATTGGGCCAGGCCCATGTAATTTCGAAATACATAAGTATAGGCTGTTTTTAGAGTCCGTATGTGTGGGGAAACAAGAGATAGGGTTGGTTTCGGACCCCTTCCTCAAGGGCCACGAAATTCCCCCCCTCTTCCTCCATATATACAGCCCTTAGGGCGTCGTTTAGACTTTGGGTTTTGTTTAGATTAAAAGTTCGCCATAGCTGCAACTTCGCGTACTTCGTTTGTGTTCAGCGACCAGACAAAGGCGTCACAGAACCCCACCTTGATCAATAAAGCTTTCATCTTATATTCGCAATATCCAGATTGCAATCTCAGTTTCTTGCCTGTTCTTCGTTTGCTCGCAGGAAACAGACCCTCGTGGTCAGGTTGATCGTGCTCCGGCGTGGTCGATAACCTCTCGGAGTTGGTTTAGCGATTGCTAAGGCGCGACGTCCTCGCACGTTCGTAGTCGGATCGTCAAAGTCGACTTCCATCAAAGCGATATTCATCATCTCATCGAAAGACGGGACACCTTTGCCTCTATCAAGTGGTATCAGATTTCCAGGTTGCTCGGTGAGATTTTACAGTTTTTCGTAGTTTAGATCGAGTCTGTTCTTCATACCTACAGTCCACGAAAAAGCCACAAAAAAAATTAGGGTTAGTTCATCATATCCGAACCAATCTGAGCCTTTGCATAATCTTTTTAGGGTTTTTGCTTTGTTGAATTTGCGGTTGCATCGTCGTGTCAAGTTGCTGGTCTTAGAGTCTAGTCTTTTAGAGTTTCGAGTTCTGGTCATAAGTTGTCACGCGGCCGCCGCACCATCATCATCGCCTTGCCATCTACCACCATTGCTTATCCGCCACCGCTTTGAATCCGTATCCATATACCACCACCGCTGCCATATACCACCGCCATATATCCACCACCAATCCGAGTTCTTTTCATAGTCGGTTTGTTTTAGAGATCCATATATTTTCCGTTTCGTGTTTCCTTGCCTGAGTAGGTCTCGGAAAAAAAAAAAAGGAGTCTGGAGACCCCCGGGCAGTTTTTAGGCCAAAATTTCGGCAACCAAAAATATTTTTTCCCTATCCTATTTTTAGGCCCCGGGTAGTGTTTTGAGACACTCGCCATCATAGTGATTTTTTGTCGCACTTTTTCGTCGTCGCTGCCCTGATTTCCGAAAAAAAAAATTAGTCAAAAAATTTTGTGCCCATCCTGTCAGTTTGACCTGGGAAGAGTTTTGAGACACTCGCCATTATAGTGATTTTTTCGCAAAAAAAAAAAAAGGAGGAGCGCAAAAAAAAAAAAGAGCGCAAAAAAAAAAGAGCGAAAAAAAAAATTCCTGAGTGTGCTTTTCCCTTGTTTACGTGCAGCGCCGTGATTTTGTTAGTGTTCTAGGCTCGCGTCTCTAGCACGGTCTAGCCTAGGACCAGCACAGTACCGTCGTTGAGCGTTTATTCAACTTTGCATCTCTGAATTGATTATTGCTTACCATTTTGCTACCATATTATAAGCCTTCCCAGCTCCACATAAGTCTACATCGTGCGTTTGACTCTCCCTGGTAATCGCTATATCCAAGCTTTGAGAGTTTTTGACTACAACGGTTGCCGATCACCACCTGCTGCTGGGTAAGAACTGGTAAGAATTTGAGATTCGCTTGAAGGTTTTGTGACACACCACCATCCCACCACTTCTAGTAGTCTGCAGGATCATATTCTTTTGTGTTTCTATTGCTGCTAACCATGGCAGGTTCACAAGCCGATGAGACTGATTGGGCGAACATGACGAACAAGGAGTTGCATGATAAATTTCAGCAAATGATGAGTGGCCAGGTGGGAGATGTGCTAAACAGATTTGAAGAGGCTATGGAGAAGATAGATGCCGTGGAGAAGTCGTTTGAGACAAAGCTGGATAACAAGTTTACTGAATTACTAAAGCGTCTTCCCCAACCACCACCGGCTGCACATGTCGCACCTCTACAACAACAACAACCACATCTCCAACGCCGCCTTCCAAATCAAGTGGGACGGGCACAGCGCGTTCCAATTGAGATTGGTCAAAATTCGGGTGCTGCTGTCCCTACTGTTGATGCTTCTTTGGCTCCTGCTCCTGCGGCGGCTGAGGAGGATGACGATTATGCGGGCGATTATGAGGATGAGGTTGATCAAAATCAGAACTACGTGCAGCCACCAGCACCACCACCAGCAGGTCGACCTCAGGTATATATTCGCAACGGTAGGCCGGCACCACCACCTCAGGTACGAGATCATGACCATCTCCCTAAACTGAAATTGAATATTCCACCATTTGAGGGTAGATATGTTCCTGATATATATCTTACTTGGGAGTTAGAAACTGAACAACGATTTACATGTTTACAATATCCTGAGGAGAGACGTGTTCCTGCTGCTGTTTGTGCTTTCACTAGCTTTGCATGTGTTTGGTGGTCTGAACATTGTAGATTATATCCTGTTCCAGCTACTTGGGCTGCTTTGAAAACTGCTATGCGTACTCGTTGGGTTCCACCATATTATCAACGTGAATTACTTCAAAAATTGCAGCGTTTAAGACAAGGAAAAAATTCTGTAGAAGAATATTATCAGGAATTACAAACTGGCATGATTAGATGTGGTATTGTTGAGGAGAATGAAGCTATGCTTGCACGTTTTATGGGTGGATTAAATAAAGAGATTCAGACCATTCTAGAGTATAAGGATTATAATAATATCACTCGTTTATTCCATCTTGCTTGTAAAGCTGAACGTGAAGTGCAGGATCGACAGCCATTGGCGCGAACTAACTTTTCTGCAGGTCGACCTTCATCATGGACACCGCGTGCATCTTCTACTTCCACTTCACCATCACCTCCATCAGGTGCCACCTCCAGCCGTGATACAAGAAAGCAGGCACAACCACCACTCTCTGCCAAGAGCACACCTGCCGGGCCTGTGCAGAGCTCTTCTTCTTCCATGGCATCGACAGGGCACACAAGTGATATTATTTGTCGTCGTTGTAAGGGAAGAGGACATTTTGCGAGAGAATGCAAATCTCAGCGTGTCATGATTGCTACTGAGGATGGTGGGTATGAGTCCGCTAGTGACTATGATGAGGAGACTTTGGCTCTTATTACACGTGAAGAACATGGTGGAGATGATTCTGAAAATGAGACGCAATACATGGCTCCTGAAGACGCTGACAGGTATGAATGTTTAGTTGCTCAACGTGTTTTGAGTGTGCAGGTCACACAAGCAGAGCAAAATCAGAGGCATAATTTGTTCCATACAAAGGGAGTTGTGAAGGAACGTTCTGTTCGCGTCATCATAGATGGAGGGAGCTGTAACAACTTGGCTAGCATGGAGATGGTGGAGAAGCTATCTCTCACCACAAGACCACATCCACATCCTTACTACATCCAATGGTTCAACAACAGCGGCAAGGTTAAGGTAACACGTACTGTTCGTGTGCATTTTAGTATCTCTACATATGCTGATTATGTTGATTGTGATGTGGTACCCATGCAAGCATGTTCCTTATTATTAGGTAGACCATGGCAATTTGATAAAAATTCTGTACACCATGGTAGAAACAATCAGTATACTCTTGTTCATAAGGATAAAAATATTACTTTGCTTCCTATGACTCCTGATTCCATTTTGAAAGATGACATTAATAGAGCTAATAAAGCAAAACAGGAGAAAAATAAGAGTGAAAATCAGATTGTGGCAAAGGAATTTGAGCAACAAATGAAACCTAATAATAAACCATCTAGTGTTGTTTCTGAAATTAAATTGAAAAGTGCATGTTTACTTGCCACAAAATCTGATATTGATGAACTAGATTTCAGCAAATCTGTTTGCTATGCTTTTGTGTGCAAAGAGGCATTATTTTCATTCGAGGACGTGCCTTCCTCTTTGCCCCCTGCTGTCACTCACATTTTGCAGGAGTTCGCTGACGTCTTCCCACAAGACGTGCCACCGGGATTACCACCTATTCGAGGGATTGAGCATCAAATTGACTTAATTCCCGGTGCATCGCTACCCAACCGTGCACCATACCGTACCAATCCAGAGGAGACGAAGGAGATTATGCGTCAAGTACAGGAGCTGCTCGACAAAGGTTATATACGCGAATCTCTTAGTCCTTGTGCTGTTCCTATTATACTCGTGCCTAAAAAGGATGGTACGTCGCGTATGTGTGTTGATTGTAGAGGCATTAATAATATTACTATTCGTTATCGTCATCCTATTCCTAGGCTCGATGATATGCTTGATGAATTGAGTGGCTCTACAATATTCTCCAAAGTTGATTTGCGTAGTGGATACCATCAAATTCGTATGAAATTGGGAGATGAATGGAAAACTGCATTTAAAACTAAGTTTGGTTTATATGAGTGGTTAGTCATGCCTTTTGGGTTAACTAATGCACCTAGTACTTTCATGAGACTAATGAACGAAGTTTTACGTGCTTTCATTGGACGATTTGTGGTGGTCTATTTTGATGATATACTGATTTATAGCAAATCTTTGGAAGAACATTTGGAACATTTACGTGCTGTTTTTATTGCTCTACGTGATGCACGTTTGTTTGGTAACCTTGGGAAGTGCACCTTTTGCACCGACCGAGTATCTTTTCTTGGCTATGTTGTTACTCCACAGGGAATTGAAGTTGATAAAGCCAAGATTGAAGCTATTGCGAGTTGGCCGCAGCCCAAAACGGTCACACAAGTGCGGAGTTTTCTTGGACTCGCTGGTTTCTATAGGCGTTTTGTGAGAGATTTTAGCACCATTGCTGCACCTCTCAACGAGCTTACAAAGAAGGATGTGCCTTTTGTTTGGGGTACCGCACAGGAAGAAGCCTTCACGGTATTGAAAGATAAGTTGACACATGCTCCTTTACTCCAACTTCCTGATTTTAATAAGACTTTTGAGCTTGAATGTGATGCTAGTGGCATTGGATTAGGAGGTGTGTTATTACAAGATGGCAAACCTGTTGCATACTTTTCTGAAAAATTGAGTGGGCCTAGTCTGAATTATTCTACTTATGATAAAGAACTATATGCTCTTGTTCGGACTTTAGAAACATGGCAACATTATTTATGGCCCAAAGAATTTGTTATACATTCTGATCATGAATCTTTGAAACATATTAAAAGTCAAGCTAAACTGAATCGTAGACATGCTAAATGGGTTGAATTCATTGAAACTTTCCCTTATGTCATTAAACACAAGAAGGGTAAAGAAAATGTTATTGCTGATGCATTGTCTCGTCGCTATACTATGCTTTCACAACTTGACTTCAAAATATTTGGTTTGGAGACCATCAAAGATCAATATGTGCATGATGCTGATTTTAAAGATGTATTGCAGAATTGTAAAGAAGGAAGAACCTGGAACAAGTTTGTCGTTAATGATGGATTTGTGTTCCGTGCTAACAAGCTATGCATTCCAGCTAGCTCTCTTCGTCTTTTGTTGTTGCAGGAGGCGCATGGAGGAGGATTAATGGGACACTTTGGCGTGAAGAAGACGGAGGACGTACTTGCTACACATTTCTTTTGGCCAAAGATGAGACGGGATGTTGAGCGTTTTGTTGCTCGCTGCACTACATGTCAAAAAGCTAAGTCACGACTCAATCCTCATGGTTTATATATGCCTTTGCCTGTACCTAGTGTTCCTTGGGAGGATATATCTATGGACTTTGTTTTAGGTTTACCTCGAACAAAGAAGGGGAGGGATAGCATATTTGTTGTCGTGGATAGATTCTCGAAAATGGCGCACTTTATACCATGTCATAAAAGCGATGATGCTGTTAATGTTGCTGATTTGTTCTTTCGTGAAATTATTCGCTTGCATGGTGTGCCAAATACTATTGTTTCAGATCGTGATACTAAATTTCTTAGCCACTTTTGGAGATGTTTATGGGCTAAGTTGGGGACTAAACTGCTTTTTAGTACTACTTGTCACCCCCAAACTGATGGACAAACTGAAGTAGTCAATAGAACATTGTCTACTATGCTTAGGGCTGTTTTGAAGAATAATAAGAAAATGTGGGAAGACTGCTTGCCTCATATTGAGTTTGCTTATAATCGTTCATTGCATTCTACTACTAAGATGTGCCCTTTTGAAATTGTGTATGGTTTCCTACCTCGTGCACCTATTGATTTGTTGCCTCTTCCATCTTCGGAGAAGGTTAATTTTGATGCTAAACAACGTGCTGAATTGATCTTAAAAATGCATGAGTTAACTAAGGAAAACATTGAGCGTATGAATGCTAAATATAAACTTGCTGGAGATAAGGGTAGAAAACATGTTGTGTTTGCACCTGGAGATCTTGTTTGGTTACATTTGCGTAAGGATAGATTTCCTGATTTGCGCAAATCAAAGCTAATGCCACGTGCTGATGGTCCTTTTAAGGTGTTAGAGAAAATAAATGATAATGCATATAAACTTGAGCTGCCTGCAGATTTTGGGGTTAGTCCCACTTTTAATATTGCAGATTTGAAGCCTTATTTGGGTGAGGAAGATGAGCTTCCGTCGAGGACGACTTCATTTCAAGAAGGGGAGGATGATGAGGACATCAATACAATTATTACACCCACAGTCCCTGCTGCTATACATACTGGACCAATTACTAGAGCTCGCGCACGCCAATTAAATTACCAGGTACTTTCGTTTCTTGCTAATGATTCTAATGTTCATGAGAATATGATGCTGCCTAAATTGGATACATTTGTTTTGCTTACAAATGAAGGGCCTAGCTTTGAGAAGGATGAACATTGGAGCAAGAACAAGCATGGAGATGATGGCATGCGCATGGGGAACAAGAACGGAGTTACAAGTGATGATTTCAGGACGTTGAAGCCACCATAATGCGTGCATGAAGCCTTGGACGAAATATACAAGATGCTACTTCATAACTTTCGTCCAGAGGCTATTCTAGGTGCTGCGTCACCTTATTATTGGGCCAGGCCCATGTAATTTCGAAATACATAAGTATAGGCTGTTTTTAGAGTCCGTATGTGTGGGGAAACAAGAGATAGGGTTGGTTTCGGACCCCTTCCTCAAGGGCCACGAAATTCCCCCCCTCTTCCTCCATATATACAGCCCTTAGGGCGTCGTTTAGACTTTGGGTTTTGTTTAGATTAAAAGTTCGCCATAGCTGCAACTTCGCGTACTTCGTTTGTGTTCAGCGACCAGACAAAGGCGTCACAGAACCCCACCTTGATCAATAAAGCTTTCATCTTATATTCGCAATATCCAGATTGCAATCTCAGTTTCTTGCCTGTTCTTCGTTTGCTCGCAGGAAACAGACCCTCGTGGTCAGGTTGATCGTGCTCCGGCGTGGTCGATAACCTCTCGGAGTTGGTTTAGCGATTGCTAAGGCGCGACGTCCTCGCACGTTCGTAGTCGGATCGTCAAAGTCGACTTCCATCAAAGCGATATTCATCATCTCATCGAAAGACGGGACACCTTTGCCTCTATCACATTTTGTGTCACTTGCCTATCGAGACTAGCCATTTGAGTATTGCCGGCAACTTTACTTGTGCACATTAGTGATCATACTTCCCATAGCATACATACCATACCATATTGGTATCATATCATCTCTTGTGTCACAAGTTTGTTCCCGCATACACACTATTGCTATCTTGGTTTGTGCATTTTGCAAAGTGGCCATACATACAGAAAAAGAATAAGCTTTTAAGCAAGAGAAAGAGCAAAGAGCTTGTAAGCAAGTGCCATAGCATCATACCACATTGCATATAAGATTGTCATATCCGATCATCTTGGATCATCTTGAAAGAAACACCGGGAACCATACATACATAGCATACTTGGGATAGAAGTTTATCCATTTTGCATATCATAGGTTGTGCACAAGTGTGGTATCTGCCTATTGAGCAATCGTGCTAGCGTCTCTCTTGAGTTGTGCAACACGAGCGTTTTCCGTGGAATCCACATTTTGTGCTCATTCCTTGGTTGCACGACCCCATTTATCTATCCGTGTGTGTGTTTCCGTGTGCCATTCTTTGCTATTGGTCTACTTGTTTCACTTGCGAATTTGTGAATCTCTTTCAACATTATTGACTCTTGCTAACATTTTGCATCAAATGTTTTGTGCCACTATCCTCACCGAGCTCCACTATTTCCTTGTTACACATTGAGTGATCATTGATCCATCTTCAACATCGGTCAAGGTACATTTGGTATCGTTCTTCTCTTTCTGCCACTCACATTTGCTCGAGTCTTGTGATGGATAGGCAAGGCATTTCACCTTCGGTCTACAACAACGACGAGTTCGATGCCACGAACAACTCCAATGACGCCAAGATGCAAGCTCAAATGGAGGAGATCAAATCCCTCATCAAGTCATGCAAGCGATCTTCCTCATCTTCGAGAAGACGCTCAAGAGCACATGCCTCCGAGCTACCATCTCCGGCAAGGTCACATCGGCATCGACACCATCACCACCAAGAACGTGAAGGTCAAGAGCTCTACACCAACAACCGCTGAACGACTTCACCATCTCCCTTGGCATCTTCGCCAAGCGACTTCAAGACATCTTCTCCTACGGATATATGGCATCTTCGCCAACAAGCACCTCAAGACTACGCTCAAGAGCAGCTCCCCAAGCTCAAGTCTGCGACTTCCACGAGCTACTACGACCTCGACACCGACCATGAGATTCCTTTCTATGGGACACAAGAACCCGAGGAGTATCTCAAGTGGGAGCACCTAATGGACGACTACCTCAAGCTACATCAAGTTCCTCCCGAAGATCAAGTGAAGTGCGCCAGAAGAAACTTCCACGACTACGCCTCGACATGGTGGCTTCACACACCTTCGGAAACCTCCGACATGAATTGGCCCAAGACGAAGAAAGCTCTGCGGCAAGAGTTTGTGCCTCCAACCTACACGGAACAACTTCTACGCCAATTGGAGAACACCAACCAAGGATCCAAGTCCATTGACGCGTACTTCAAGGAGATGAAGATTGCCTTGCGACGAGCCGGTGTGGACGACTCCATGTCAATGAAGTTCCACTTCATGATGGGATTGAACAATGCCATCTCCAAGACCATCTTCCTCGAGAACTACAAGTCCCTCGACGACAACTACATTGGTGCTCTCAAGGCGGAACAAGAACTCATGAAGGCCAAGGCTTCTCCACCCCAAGCACACTTCTCGAAGTCCAAACTCAAAGACGACGAGCTCCAAGACGCGCTTTGTGGCATTGATGATGCCGAGTCCTCCACGACTCTTTTTGAAGATGGTGCGGCGACGAGTACGACTACGGATACCTTCAAGGACCAAGCTTTTGAGGCAAGGGACATGGTGACGAGCAAGGATGATGCTTCCATCTTAGGAGGCGAGAGTGATGATGTGCCATCTTCGGCCTTCATCCACGGCAACGACGATGAGATGGTTGAGTATTTCACTTCGACCACGGCGACGTATGATGACTTGAGTGACCATTGCCACCATATTGAGAGTGAGAGTGACTTCACCACTAGCCCCATATCCGATGTGTTGCCCCAATTCCCATGTGAGGAGAGCCACAACCCCCACCACTTGAGTGAGATGAGTGACTCCACCATACGTGCGATTGAGTGCACCTACTTTGAGGGAGTGAGTGAACCACCACATAGAGAGAGTGAGGCCACTTCGATTTCTAACGACTTAACCTCTACCTCTATTGTGTCTTATCATTTGGTGCTAGGTCTCATTTATGATAACGCGCCGATTCACGACGACTTCGTCCTTCCTATGGACATGACGATGGCCATGGTGGAATATGATGCACCCCCCACATGGTTCCATCAAGATGAAGATGACCACCATTTGGTCTTTCCCACCTCACCTACACCATTTGATTGGAATGAAAAAGGTAACATAGGTGACGCTGATGCTCTAGTCCCACTAGTGGACATTCTTGACATTGATTGCTTGCATGATGTTGATCCACCTATTACCTTGCTTCATGCTAGTGAGATTTCCCCATGGGATGATTTACCCATTTATGATGAGTATGATGATTGCCATGTGGAGTCTATTAGTTGTGATGCCTTGTTACATAGGATTTCTTGTGACAATTCTTTAGGTCACATCATGTTTGACAATCCGCTTGACTTGTCATATGCTATGCATGAGATCAATCATATGTCATACTTGCAATCTCTTCGTAGTGACTATGCATATGCCATTAAAATTAACCCAATTTGCACATATGGCGTAGATGACAAGCCCATGGTTATTGGCATTTGTTTTTCTTGCGATGATATTGACATGCTCCCTTTGCATCATTTATCTCATATGCCATGCCATGACCACCTAGCTTCGGATATGCATTGTTGTGGATGTTGTCCATTTTCTCCATATGATTACAATATTGCTCATGAGGAGACCCCCATAGTTTCCTCATACATTTTAGGAGATTTTGATCCATCCTATCCATTGCATGATCCCAATAATTATGTGCACAATATGCTCCCCATGAATCATAATAATATTGTTGTGCCATATACTAGTATGCTCAATTTTCATCCCCATCGTGTCATACATAACCACTATTCTTTCATGATGGATGACATGTTCTTATACCATGCATCAAATTTCTTTGAGCGATGCTTATCTTTTGCTAACACTCACTTGCACATACACATCATGATGGGTGATGTGTACATTTACCACGCGCACAATTTCTTTGGTTTGTGTCTCTTTTGCGTAGGTACCCATGAATACTTGTCAACGTCGCAATCCCACGAGTTGACAAAACGAGCTCTAGAGAGCAATGATGACTTGGGACCCCATGGATTGCCTTTCCCACCGCTCACTTCGCGCAAACACTTCGCGCATTTCTTTTACATGGCCCTCACATGGTTATGGGTTGTTGTCCATTATATATCATTTCCCATCTTGCCATGTTCACTTTGCATGATATGCCCATTACTATGCCTTTGCCATGCATTTGTGACCCATGCTTTGCATTACACATGATGATTGATTCTAGTACTTGCATGTGTATTTGCAAGCGTGGTGGAGATATTGTTTGTTATTGCAATGATTGCTTTGTGCCCCATGCCTATGATGATACTATGATCTTGATTTGTGTTCGTGCTTGCGATGTGTCATGTACATTGCCTATGCCTATTCTTTGCTCACATGATATGATTGCCATGATTTCCTCTAGTGTGTTGCATCTTCGCTCCACTAGTTTGCACGACTTGATTATTATTGCTTGCCTTGTTGCATCACCAATGATTTATACTTGCTCACTTCATGCGGTTGATGACAACTACCTACATGCTTTGCACATGATTGTTATTGCTTCTTGTCATATCTCTCAATATATTGCCTCTATCATGATAGATGATTTGACATGTATTGAGTGCAACAATGCCCTTAGTCTTGATAATGAGTTTGCCCCCATAGCATTCTCACATATATTTGGAGATTTTGACATATTTCTTGTGAAGCATGCTTGCCTTACCTCTTTGCACCATATTCCTCGTGCCATTATAGCCATTATTGCATCATATTATTCATGCACTTGTGTTTCTAATGGCTATGTGCAAGAGAAGAAAACCATCATAATGGATGATGTGTTTATCTACCATGCGCATACGTTCTTTGTTTTGTTGTGTGCATGTGTAGGATACTTGGACTTTGTGTCGACTTCCGCTTCACGTGAGTTGACCATTCGAGCTCTTGAGAGCGAGCCTCATACATTCGACCACGACTCGTTTCTACGCCACCTTCCCTACCACTTCGGCATTGTGAAGAATGCACAAGGACACACCATCAAGGTGATATCTTTCTTGAGCATGGATATTGCGGATCATACTACTTGTGTTGCTTGCACCATGAGACTTATTGTTCATCTTGGACCACTTGATTGCACACTTGATAGAGATCTTGCTTCGACTTGTCATTTTCACCGTCCCATGCATCATGATATATATGCCTTGTGTGTTGCATCCAATTCTTGGATTACTTGCTCCTCCCATATGTTTGGTTGCAACAATGTCATCCCTTCACATATGCCATGTCCCATTGCTTGTCACATGATTGACTTGATTGCCTCACACATGATGAACAATTGCTCTTTCTATTGTGGTGAGTGCCACACTATGTTCACTACACCCTATGCACATTATGCTTGGATTGTCTTGCACTTGATGAGGACATCAATACCATTGTTACACCCACAGCCCCTGCTGCTATACATACTGGACCAATTACTAGAGCTCGCGCACGCCAATTAAATTACCAGGTACTTTCGTTTCTTGGTAATGATTCTAATGTTCATTTGTTTTGCTTACAAATGAAGGGCCTAGCTTTGAGAAGGATGAACATTGGAGCAAGAACAAGCATGGAGATGATGGCATGCGCATGGGGAACAAGAACGGAGTTACAAGTGATGATTTCAGGACGTTGAAGCCACCATAATGCGTGCATGAAGCCTTGGACGAAATATACAAGATGCTACTTCATAACTTTCGTCCAGAGGCTATTCTAGGTGCTGCGTCACCTTATTATTGGGCCAGGCCCATGTAATTTCGAAATACTTGAGTATAGGCTATTTTTAGAGTTCGTATGTGTGGGAAACAAGAGATAGGGTTGGTTTCGGACCCCTTCCCCAAGGGCCACGAAATTCCCCCCTCTTCCTCCATATATACAGCCCTTAGGGCGTCGTTTAGACTTTGGGTTTTGTTTAGATTAAAATTCGCCATAGCTGCAACTTCGCGTACTTTGTTTGTGTTCAACGACCAGACAAAGGCGTCACAGAACCCCACCTTGATCAATAAAGCTTTCATCTTATACTCGCAATATCCAGATTGCAATCTCAGTTTCTTGCTTGTTCTTCGTTTGCTCGCAGGAAACAGACCCTCGTGGTCAGGTTGATCGTGCTCCGTCGTGGTCAATAACCTCTCGGAGTTGGTTTAGCGATTGCTAAGGCGCGACGTCCTCGCACGTTCGTAGTCGGATCGTCAAAGTCGACTTCCACCAAAGCGATATCCATCATCTCATCGAAAGACGGGACACCTTTGCCTCTATCAACACTTAACCCATGTGTTTAGACATATCATCTTCTTAGGTTTCGTGAATGATTCCTATGCCTACCATAGAACTTTCATTGAGCGCTTTGCCCATGCTTGCTATGAACCTGAGGTAGATGCTTATTCTCATGACACACATATTTGCATCTCTACCTCCAATTTACATGCTTGCCCCATGATATCTTTGCTTGTGCTCGATTGATATACTTACATGCCATGTCTCAATCCTTTGTCACACCATATGCTTTGCATGATGACGACACTTGTTTGGTGAATCACCTCTTGAATGCTTGGTTTTGCACTAACGCTAACCACATTTGTTTTTCCAAGTGTTTGTTGTCCTTACTCCTTTTGAAGGAATCACAAAACGGTGCGACATTGGAGAGTGCCCATTTCGAGCTTCAAGATGACACGTACTTGGTGAACGTCCACTTCTACACGGCGAAGCCATCTCTTTTCCATGGTGATTTGGTGATTTGGACATCCGGGCCAAAGGCCGGACATCCGGCGCCTGTGCAGCCGCCAAGGAGCTGCACCAACAGACAGCCAACAACATCAGCGGCCGGACATCCGGCGCCAGCCCCGGACATCCGCCGCCAAGATCCGACCTCGGATGTGATAAAGGCAAAGGTGTCCCGTATTTCGATGAGATGATGGATATCGCTTTGGTGGAAGTCGACTTTGACGATCCGACTACGAACGTGCGATGACGTCGCGCCTTAGCAATCGCTAAACCAACTCCGAGAGGTTATTGACCATGCTGGAGCACGATCAACCTGACCACGAGGGTCTGTTTCCTGCGAGCAAACGAAGAACAAGCAAGAAACTAGATTGCAATCTGGATATTGCGAATATAAGATGAAAGCTTTATTGATCAAGGTGGGGTTCTGTGACGCCTTTGTCTGGTCGTTGAACACAAACGAAGTACGTGAAGTTGCAGCTATGGCGAACTTTTAATCTAAACAAAACCGCAAAGTCTAAACGACGCCCTAAGGGCTGTATATATGGAGGAAGAGGGGGGAATTTCGTGGCCCTTGGGGAAGGGGTCCGAAATCAACCCTATCTCTTGTTTCCCCACACATACGGACTCTAAAAATAGCCTATAATCAAGTATTTCGAAATTACATGGGCCTGGCCCAATAATAAGGTGACGCAGCACCTAGAATAGCCTCTGGACGAAAGTTATGAAGTAGCATCTTGTATATTTCGTCCAAGGCTTCATGCACGCATTATGGTGGCTTCAATGTCCTGAAATCATCACTTGTAACTCCGTTCTTGTCCCCCATGCGCATGCCATCATCTCCATGCTTGTTCTTGCTCCAATGTTCATCCTTCTCAAAGCTAGGCCCTTCATTTGTAAGCAAAACAAATGTATCCAATTTAGGCAGCATCATACATGAACATTAGAATCATTACCAAGAAACGAAAGTACCTGGTAATTTAATTGGCGTGCACGAGCTCTAGTAATTGGTCCAGTATGTATAGAAGCAGGGGCTGTGGGTGTAACAATGGTATTGATGTCCTCATCATCCTCCCCTTCTTGAAATGAAGTCGTCCTCGACGGAAGCTCATCTCCCTCACCCAAATAAGGCTTCAAATCTGCAATGTTAAAAGTGGGACCAAACCCAAAATCTGCAGGCAGCTCAAGTTTATATGCATTATCATTTATTTTCTCTAACACCTTAAAAGGACCATCAGCACGTGGCATTAGCTTTGATTTGCGCAAATCAGGAAATCTATCCTTACGCAAATGTAACCAAACAAGATCTCCAGGTGCAAACACAACATGTTTTCTACCCTTATCTCCAGCAAGTTTATATTTAGCATTCATACGCTCAATGTTTTCCTTAGTTAACTCATGCATTTTTAAGATCAATTCAGCACGTTGTTTAGCATCAAAATTAACCTTCTCCGAAGATGGAAGAGGCAACAAATCAATAGGTGCACGAGGTAGGAAACCATACACAATTTCAAAAGGGCACATCTTAGTAGTAGAATGCAATGAACGATTATAAGCAAACTCAATATGAGGCAAGCATTCTTCCCACATTTTCTTATTATTCTTCAAAACAGCCCTAAGCATAGTAGACAATGTTCTATTGACTACTTCAGTTTGTCCATCAGTTTGGGGGTGACAAGTAGTACTAAAAAGCAGTTTAGTCCCCAACTTAGCCCATAAACATCTCCAAAAGTGGCTAAGAAATTTAGTATCACGATCTGAAACAATAGTATTTGGCACACCATGCAAACGAATAATTTCACGGAAGAACAAATCAGCAACATTAACAACATCATCGCTTTTATGACATGGTATAAAGTGTGCCATTTTTTAGAATCTATCCACGACAATAAATATGCTATCCCTCCCCTTCATTGTTCGAGGTAAACCTAAAACAAAGTCCATAGATATATCCTCCCAAGGAACACTAGGTACAGGCAAAGGCATATATAAACCATGAGGATTGAGTCGTGACTTAACTTTTTGACATGTAGTGCAGCGAGCAACAAAACGCTAAACATCCCGTGTCATCTTTGGCCAAAAGAAATGTGTAGCAAGTACGTCCTCCGTCTTCTTCACGCCAAAGTGTCCCATTAATCCTCCTCCATGCGCCTCCTGCAACAACGAAAGACGAAGAGAGCTAGCTGGAATGCATAGCTTGTTAGCACGGAACACAAATCCATCATTAACGACAAACTTGTTCCAGGTTCTTCCTTCTTTACAATTCTGCAAAACATCTTTAAAATCAGCATCATGCACATATTGATCTTTGATGGTCTCCAAACCAAATATTTTGAAGTCATGTTGTGAAAGCATAGTATAGCGACGAGACAATGCATCAGCAATAACATTTTCTTTACTCTTCTTGTGTTTAATGACATAAGGGAAAGTTTCAATGAATTCAACCCATTTAGCATGTCTACGATTCAGTTTAGCTTGACTTTTAATATGTTTCAAAGATTCATGATCAGAATGTAAAACAAATTCTTTGGGCCATAAATAATGTTGCCATGTTTCTAAAGTCCGAACAAGAGCATATAGTTCTTTATCATAAGTAGAATAATTCAGACTAGGCCCACTCAATTTTTCAGAAAAGTATGCAACAGGTTTGCCATCTTGTAATAACACACCTCCTAATCCAATTCCACTAGCATCACATTCAAGCTCAAAAGTCTTATTAAAATCAGGAAGTTGGAGTAAAGGAGCATGTGTCAACTTATCTTTCAATACCGTGAAGGCTTCTTCCTGTGCGGTACCCCAAACAAAAGGCACATCCTTCTTTGTAAGCTCGTTGAGAGGTGCAGCAATGGTGCTAAAATCTCTCACAAAACGCCTATAGAAATCAGCGAGTCCAAGAAAACTACGCACTTGTGTGACCGTTTTGGGCTGCGGCCAACTCTCAATAGCTTCAATCTTGGCTTTATCAACTTCAATTCCCTGTGGAGTAACAACATAGCCAAGAAAAGATACTCGGTCGGTGCAAAAGGTGCACTTCCCAAGGTTACCAAACAAACGTGCATCACGTAGAGCAATAAAAACAGCACGTAAATGTTCCAAATGTTCTTCCAAAGATTTGCTATAAATCAGTATATCATCAAAATAGACTACCACAAATCGTCCAATGAGAGCACGTAAAAATTCGTTCATTAGTCTCATGAAAGTACTAGGTGCATTAGTTAACCCAAAAGGCATGACTAACCACTCATATAAACCAAACTTAGTTTTAAATGCAGTTTTCCATTCATCTCCCAATTTCATACGAATTTGATGGTATCCGCTACGCAAATCAACTTTGGAGAATATTGTAGAGCCACTCAATTCATCAAGCATATCATCTAGCCTAGGAATAGGATGACGATAACGAATAGTAATATTATTAATGCCTCTACAATCAACACACATACGCGACGTACCATCCTTTTTAGGCACTAGTATAATAGGAACAGCACAAGGACAAAGAGATTCGCGTATATAACCTTTGTCGAGCAGCTCCTGTACTTGACGCATAATCTCCTTCGTCTCCTCTGGATTGGTACGGTATGGTGCACGGTTGGGTAGCGATGCACCGGGAATTAAATCAATTTGATGCTCAATCCCTCGAATAGGTGGTAATCTCGGTGGCACGTCTTGTGGGAAGACGTCAGCGAACTCCTGCAAAATGTTAGTGACAGCAGGGGGCAAAGAGGAAGGCACGTCCTCGAATGAAAATAATGCCTCTTTGCACACAAAAGCATAGCAAACAGATTTGTTGAAATCTAGCTCATCAATATCAGATTTTGTGGGAAGTAAACATGCACTTTTCAATGTAATTTCAGAAACAACACTAGATGGTTTATTATTAGGTTTCATTTGTTGCTCAAATTCTTTTGCCACAATCTGATTTTCACTCTTATTTTTCTCCTGTTTTGCTTTATTAGCTCTATTAATGTCATCTTTCAAAATGGAATCAGGAGTCATAGGAAGCAAAGTAATATTTTTATCCTTATGAACAAGAGTATACTGATTGTTTCTACCATGGTGTACAGAATTTTTATCAAATTGCCATGGTCTACCAAGTAATAAGGAACATGCTTGCATGGGTACCACATCACAATCAACATAATCAGCATATGTAGAGATACTAAAATGCACACGAACAGTACGTGTTACCTTAACCTTGCCGCTGTTGTTGAACCATTGGATGTAGTATGGATGTGGATGTGGTCTTGTGGTGAGAGATAGTTTGTCCACCATCTCCATGCTAGCCAAGTTGTTACAACTCCCTCCATCTATGATGACGCGAACAGAACGTTCCTTCACAACTCCCTTTGCATGGAACAAATTATGCCTCTGATTTTGCTCTGCTTGTGTGACCTGCACACTCAAAACACGTTGAGCAACTAAACATTCATACCTGTCAGCGTCTTCAGGAGCCATGTATTGCGTCTCATTTTCAGACTCATCTCCACCATGTGCTTCACGTGTAATAAGAGCCAAAGTCTCCTCATCATAGTCACTAGCGGACTCATACCCACCATCCTCAGTAGCAATCATCACACGCTGAGATTTGCATTCTCTCGCATAATGTCCTCTTCCCTTACAACGACGACAAATAATATCACTTGTGTGCCCTGTTGACGCCATGGAAGAAGAAGAGCTCTGCGCAGGCCCGGCAGGTGTGCTCTTGGCAGAGAGTGGTGGTTGTGCCTGCTTTCTTGTATCACGGCTGGAGGTGGCACCTGATGGAGGTAATGGTGAAGTGGAAGTAGAGGATGCACGTGGTGTCCATGATGAAGGTCGACCTGCAGAAAAGTTAGTTCGCGCCAATGCCTGTTGATCCTGCACTTCACGTTCAGCTTTACAAGCAAGATGGAATAAACGAGTGATATTATTATAATCCTTATACTCTAGAATGGTCTGAATCTCTTTATTTAATCCACCCATAAAACGTGCAAGCATAGCTTCATTCTCCTCAACAATACCACATCTAATCATGCCAGTTTGTAATTCCTGATAATATTCTTCTACAGAATTTTTCCCTTGTCTTAAGCGCTGCAATTTTTGAAGTAATTCACGTTGATAATATGGTGGAACCCAACGAGTACGCATAGCAGTTTTCAAAGCAGCCCAAGTAGCTGGAACAGGATATAATCTACAATGTTCAGACCACCAAACACATGCAAAGCTAGTGAAAGCACAAACAGCAGCAGGAACACGTCTCTCCTCAGGATATTGTAAACATGTAAATCGTTGTTCAGTTTCTAACTCCCAAGTAAGATATATATCAGGAACATATCTACCCTCAAATGGTGGAATATTCAATTTCAGTTTAGGGAGATGGTCATGATCTCGTACCTGAGGTGGTGGTCCCGGCCTATCGTTGCGAATATATACCTGAGGTCGACCTGCTGGTGGTGGTGCTGGTGGCTGCACGTAGTTCTGATTTTGATCAACCTCATCCTCATAATCGCCCGCATAATCGTCATCCTCCTCAGCCGCCGCAGTAGCAGGAGCCAAAGAAGCATCAACAGTAGGTGCAGCGGCACCCGAATTTTGACCAGTCTCAATTGGAACGCGCTGTGCTCGTCCCACTTGATTTGGAAGGCGGCGTTGGAGATGTGGTTGTTGTTGTTGTAGAGGTGCGACATATGCAGCCGGTGGTGGTTGGGGAAGATGCTTGAGTAATTCAGTAAACTTGTTATCCAGCTTTGTCTCGAACGACTTCTCCACGGCATCTATCTTCTCCATAGCCTCTTCAAATCTGTTTAGCACATCTCCCACCTGGCCACTCATCATTTGCTGAAATTTATCATGCAACTCCTTGTTCGTCATGTTCTCCCAATCAGTCTCATCGGCTTGTGATCCTGCCATGGTTAGCAGCAATAGAAACACAAAAGAATATGATCCTACAGACTACTAGGAAGTGGTGGTGATGGTGGTGTGTCACAAATCCTTCAAGCGAATCTCAAATTCTTACCAGTTCTTACCCAGCAGCAGGTGGTGATTGGCAACCGTTGTAGTCAAAACTCTCAAAGCTTGGATAGAGCGATTACCAGGGAGAGTCAAACGCACAATGTAGATGTATGTGGAGCTGGGAAGGCTTATAATATGGTAGCAAAAATGGTCAGCAATAATCAATTCAGAGATGCAAAGTTGAATAAACGCTCAACGACGGTACTGTGCTGGTCCTAGGCTAGACCGTGCTAGAGATGCGAGCCTAGAACACTAACAAAATCACGGCGCTGCACGTAAACAAGGGAAAAGCACACTCTGGAAAAAAAATTTGCTCTTTTTTTTCGCGCTCTTTTTTTTGCGAAAAATCACTATAATGGCGAGTGTCTCAAAACTCTTCCCAGGTCAAACTGACAGGATAGGCACAAAAAAATTTTGACTATTTTTTTGGTCGCCGAAATTTTGGCCTAAAAACTGCCCGGGGGTCTCCAGACTCTTTTTTTTTTCCGAGACCTACTCAGGCAAGGAAACACGAAACGGAAAATATACGGATCTCTAAAACAAACCGAATATGAAAAGAACTCGGATTGGTTGTGGATATATGGTGGTAGGATATGGCAGCGGTGGTGGTATATGGTAGCGGTGGTGGTATATGGATACAGATCGGTGGTGGTATATGGATACGGATTGGTGGTGGTATATGGATACGGATTGGTGGTGGTATATGGATACGGATTCAAAGCGGTGGCGGATAAGCAATGGTGGTAGATGGCAAGGCGATGATGATGGTGCGGCGGCGGCGTGACAACTTATGACCAGAACTCGAAACTCTAAAAGACTAGACTCTAAGACCAGCAACTTGACACGACGATGCAACCGCAAATTCAACAAAGCAAAAACCCTAAAAAGATTATGCAAAGGCTCAGATTGGTTCGGATATGATGAACTAACCCTAACTTTTTTTGTGTGGCTTTTTCGTGGACTGTAGGTATGAAGAACAGAATCGATCTAAACTACGAAAAACTGTAAAATCTCACCGAGCAACCTGGAAATCTGATACCACTTGATAAAGGCAAAGGTGTTCCGTCTTTCGATGAGATGATGGATATCGCTTTGGTGGAAGTCGACTTTGACGATCCGACTACGAACGTGCGATGACGTCGCGCCTTAGCAATCGCTAAACCAACTCCGAGAGGTTATTAACCACGCCGGAGCACGATCAACCTGATCACGAGGGTCTGTTTCCTGCGAGCAAACGAAGAACAAGCAAGAAACTGAGATTGCAATCTGGATATTGCGAATATAAGATGAAAGCTTTATTGATCAAGGCGGGGTTCTGTGACGCCTTTGTCTGGTCGTTGAACACAAACGAAGTACGCGAAGTTGCAGCTATGGCGAACTTTTAATCTAAACAAAACCCCAAAGTCTAAACGACGCCCTAAGGGCTGTATATATGGAGGAAGAGGGGGGAATTTCGTGGCCCTTGGGGAAGGGGTCCGAAACCAACCCTATCTCTTGTTTCCCCACACATACAGACTCTAAAAATAGCCTACATGGGCCTGGCCCAATAATAAGGTGACGCAGTACCTAGAATAGCCTCTGGACGAAAGTTATGAAGTAGCATCTTGTATATTTCATCCAAGGCTTCATGCACGCATTATGGTGGCTTCAATGTCCTGAAATCATCACTTGTAACTCCGTTCTTGTCCCCCATGCGCATGCCATCATCTCCATGCTTGTTCTTGCTCCAATGTTCATCCTTCTCAAAGCTAGGCCCTTCATTTGTAAGCAAAACAAATGTATCCAATTTAGGCAGCATGATATTCTCATGAACATTAGAATCATTACCAAGAAACGAAAGTACCTGGTAATTTAATTGGCGTGCGCGAGCTCTAGTAATTGGTCCAGTATGTATAGCAGCAGGGGCTGTGGGTGTAACAATGGTATTGATGTCCTCATCAGGATGTCCGGGGCTGGCGCCAGATGTCCGGCCGCTGATGCTGTTGCCCGTCTGTTGGTGCAGCTCCTTGGCGGCTGCACAGGCGCCGGATGTCCGGCCTTTGGCCCGGATGTCCAAATCACCAAATCACCATGGAAAAGAGATGGCTTCGTCGTGTAGAAGTGGACGTTCCCCAAGTACGTGTCATCTTGAAGCTCGAAATGGGCACTCTCCAATGTCGCACCGTCTTGTGATTCCTTCAAAAGGAGTAAGGACAACAAACACTTGGAAAAACAAATGTGGTTAGCGTTAGTGCAAAACCAAGCATTCAAGAGATGATTCACCAAACAAGTGTCGTCATCATGCAAAGCATATGGTGTGACAAAGGATTGAGACATGGCATGTAAGTATACCAATCGAGCACAAGCAAAGATATCATGGGGGCAAGCATGTAAATTGGAGGTAGAGATGTAAATATGTGTGTCAAGAGAATAAGCATCTACCTCATGTTCATAGCAAGCATGGACAAAGCGCTCAATGAAAGGTCTATGGTAGGCATAGGAATCATTCACGACACCTAAGAAGATGAGATGTCTAAACACATGGGTTAAGTGCAAGACAATCCAAGCATAATGTGCATAGGGTGTAGTGAACATAGTGTGGCACTCAACACAATAGAAAGAGCAATTGTTCATCATGTGTGAGGCAATCAAGTCAATCATGTGACAAGCAATGGGACATGGCATATGTGAAGGGATGACAGCATGGAATAAGGTTTGATCCTATTCATGGGGATTCCGTAAATATCCCATTTCAAAAATCGAAACAATCGGGACTTTCCCAGTTCTTCGAGATAAACAAGACGCATTCTATCAGAAGCGGTTCCTGCCAAGAAAAAAAGCCTCTTATCCATTCCCGTTCGCTCGTGGCGGGGGAGTAAGTCAAAATAGAAAAAACTCAATACTCTACGAATAGTTTTTTGAACTGCATGTTGTAAACGACCAAGAGCCAATCCGAATTGATCTTGTAACAGATCTGCAAATCGAAATGATTGAAGTTTTTCTATTTGGAATCGTCTTAGGCACTCCCCCGCCACGAGCGAACGGGAATGGATAAGAGGCTTGTGGGATTGACGTGATAGGGTAGGGTTGGCTATACTGCCGTGATTTGATCTGCATATGTTTGGTAAAAGAACAATCTTCTCCGAGGTCTCAAGAAAAGGGCGTGGAAACAGATAGAAACTCTTGAATGGAAATTGATAAATATTGGCTAGTAATTGTGAAGCCCCAATTCTTGACTGAAAGGGGGTTTCTATTTAATGATGAAATTAAAATGGATAAATGGAAAAGGCTTTTTGGATTTTGCTGAACTTCCTAATTGGAATGATTCCCCGCTCTAATTAGACGTTAAAAATAGATTAGTGCCGGGCGCTAATTCGAATCCCTCGGGCAAAATAAGAACAGCACCTACATTCAACCAAATCGAGGCTTTTTACCAACTTGATGGTAAGAAATGTTGCAACCAAACAAATGAGAGGAGCAAGTAATCCAAGAATTGGATGCAACACACAAGGCATATATATCATGATGCATGGGACGGTGAAAATGACAAGTCGAAGCAAGATCTCTATCAAGTGTGCAATCAAGTGGTCCAAGATGAACAATAAGTCTCATGGTGCAAGCAACACAAGTAGTATGATCCGCAATATCCAGGCTCAAGAAAGATATCACCTTGATGGCGTGTCCTTGTGCATTCTTCACAATGCCGAAGTGGTAGGAAAGGTGGCGTAGAAACGAGTCCTGTTCGAATGTATGAGGCTCGCTCTCAAGAGCTCGAATGGTCAACTCACGTGAACTGGAAGTCGACACAAAGTCCAAGTATCCTACATGATGAGGACATCAATACCATTGTTACAACCACAGCCCTTGCTGCTATACATACTGGACCAATTACTAGAGCTCGCGCACGCCAATTAAATTACCAGGTACTTTCGTTTCTTGGTAATGATTCTAATGTTCATGAGAATATGAAGCTGCCTAAATTGGATACATTTGTTTGGTTTACAAATGAAGGGCCTAGCTTTGAGAAGGATGAACATTGGAGCAAGAACAAGCATGGAGATGATGGCATGCGTATGGGGAACAAGAACGGAGTTACAAGTGATGATTTCAGGACGTTGAAGCCACCATAATGCGTGCATGAAGCCTTGGACGAAATATACAAGATGCTACTTCATAACTTTCGTCCAGAGGCTATTCTAGGTGCTGCGTCACCTTATTATTGGGCCAGGCCCATGTAATTTCGAAATACTTGAGTATAGGCTGTTTTTAGAGTCCGTATGTGTGGGGAAACAAGAGATAGGGTTGGTTTCGGACCCCTTCCCCAAGGGCCATGAAATTCCCCCCTCTGAGCCTTTGCATAATCTTTTCTGTGTTTGCTTTGTTGAATTTGCGGTTGCATCATCGTGTCAAGTTGTTGGTCTTAGCGTCTAGTCCTTTATAGTTTCGAGTTCTATTCACAGGTTGTCACGTCGCCGCTGCCATATATCACCACCGCATCATCATCATCGCTGCTGCCATATACCACCACCGCACCAACTTCATCGCCGCTGCCATACACCACCACCACATATTCACCGCCAATCTGAGTCCATATACGCCACCACATATCCGCCGCCATCACGCCAATCCGAGTACACCTGCAACATATATCCACCACCAGTCCGAGTTCCACCAGATTCATCTCCGCCACCAGTCCGAGTTCCACCAGACTCATCTCCGCCACCAGTCCTAGTCCAAGTCCAGTATTTTGTTACTCTGTTTTGGATTTCCAGATCACGCCATACTCCGAGTCGTGACAGAGAAGGACTCCCAAACTTTTGTGCTACCCGCAGTAGAAAAATAGTTCCAGTTTCAAAAAAAAAGAGGAATTCTGGCTAGGCAGTTTTTAGACCATTTGTAGACTTTTTCGAAAAAAAT
Source organism: Aegilops tauschii subsp. strangulata (assembly GCF_002575655.3). NCBI lineage: Eukaryota > Viridiplantae > Streptophyta > Magnoliopsida > Poales > Poaceae > Aegilops > Aegilops tauschii. The sequence continues at coordinate 344,863,546 of NC_053041.3, forward strand.
TGTTGCGGAGCAAAAAAAAGAGGAAAAAAAGTGCAAAAAAAATTTGAAAAAAAAATCAGAGTGTGCTCCTCCCTTGTTTACGTGCAGCGCCGTGATTTTGTTAGTGTTCTAGGCTCGCGTCTCTAGCACGGTCTAGCCTAGGACCAGCACAGTACCGTCGTTGAGCGTTTATTCAACTTTGCATATCTGAATTGATTATTGCTGACCCTTTTGCTACCATATTATAAGCCTTCCCAGCTCCACATACATCTACGTCGTGCGTTTGACTCTCCCTGGTAATCGCTCTATCCAAGCTTTGAGAGTTTTGACTACAACGGTTGCCGATCACCACCTGCTGCTGGGTAAGAACTGGTAAGAATTTGAGATTCGCTTGAAGGATTTGTGACACACCACCATCACCACCACTTCCTAGTAGCCGATGAGACTGATTGGGAGAACATGACGAACAAGGCGTTGCATGATAAATTTCAGCAAATGATGAGTGGCCAGGTGGGAGATGTGCTAAACAAATTTGAAGAGGCTATGGAGAAGATAGATGCCGTGGAGAAGTCGTTTGAGACAAAGCTGGATAACAGGTTTAATGAATTGCTCAAGCGTCTTCCCCAACCACCACCGGCTGCACCTGTCGCACCTCTACAACAACAACAACCTCATCTCCAACGCCGCCTTCAAAATCAAGTGGGACGAGCACAACGCGTTCCAATTGAGACTGGTCAAAATTCGGGTGCCGCTGCACCTACTGTTGATGCTTCTTTGGCTCCTGCTACTGCGGCGGCTGAGGAGGATGACGATTATGCGGGCGATTATGAGGATGAGGTTGATCAAAATCAGAACTACGTGCAGCCACCAGCACCACCTCCAGCAGGTCGACCTCAGGTATATATTCGCAACGGTAGGCCTGCACCACCACCTCAGGTACGCGATCATGACCATGTTCCTAAACTGAAATTGAATATTCCACCGTTTGAGGGTAGATACATTCCTGATGTATATCTTACTTGGGAGTTAGAAACTAAACAACGTTTTACATGTTTACAATATCCCGAGGAGAGACGGGTTGCTGCTGCTGTTTGTGCTTTCACTAGTTTTGCATGTGTATGGTGGTCTAAACATTGTAGATTATATCCTATTCCAGCTACTTGGGCTGCTTTGAAAACTGCTATGCGTACTCGTTGGGTTCCACCATATTATCAACGTGAATTGCTTCAAAAACTGCAACGTTTACGACAAGGGAAAAATTCTGTAGAAGAATATTATCAGGAATTACAAACTGGCATGATTAGATGTGGTATTGTTGAGGAGAATGAAGCTATGCTTGCATGTTTTATGGGTGGTTTAAATAGAGAGATTCAGACCATTCTAGAGTATAAGGAGTATACTAATATCACTCGTTTATTCCATCTTGCTTGTAAAGCTGAACGTGAAGTGCAGGATCGACAAGCATTGGCGCGAACTAACTTTTCTGTAGGTTGACCTTCATCATGGACACCGCGTGTATCTTCTACTTCCACTGCACCAGCACCTCCATCAGGTTCCACCTCCAGCCGTGATACAAGAAAGCAGGCACAACCACCACTATCTGCCAAGAGCGCACCTGCCGGGCCTGCACAGAGCTCTTCTTCTTCCATGGCATCAACAGGGCACACAAGTGATATTATTTGTCGTCGTTGTAAGGGAAGAGGACATTATGCGCGAGAATGCAAATCTCAGCGTGTAATGATTGCTACTGAGGATGGTGGGTATGAGTCCGCTAGTGACTATGATGAGGAGACTTTGGCTCTTATTACACGTGAAGAACATGGTGGAGATGATTCTGAAAATGAGACGCAATACATGGCTCCTGAAGACGCTGACAGGTATGAATGTTTAGTTGCTCAACGTGTTTTGAGTGTGCAGGTCACACAAGCAGAGCAAAATCAGAGGCATAATTTGTTCCATACAAAGGGAGTTGTGAAGGAACGTTCTGTTCGCGTCATCATAGATGGAGGGAGCTGTAACAACTTGGCTAGCATGGAGATGGTGGAGAAACTATCTCTCACCACAAGACCACATCCACATCCTTACTACATCCAATGGTTCAACAACAGCGGCAAGGTTAAGGTAACACGTACTGTTCGTGTGCATTTTAGTATCTCTACATATGCTGATTATGTTGATTGTGATGTGGTACCCATGCAAGCATGTTCCTTATTACTTGGTAGACCATGGCAATTTGATAAAAATTCTGTACACCATGGTAGAAACAATCAGTATACTCTTGTTCATAAGGATAAAAATATTACTTTGCTTCCTATGACTCCTGGTTCCATTTTGAAAGATGACATTAATAGAGCTAATAAAGCAAAACAGGAGAAAAATAAGAGTGAAAATCAGATTGTGGCAAAAGAATTTGAGCAACTAATGAAACCTAATAATAAACCATCTAGTGTTGTTTCTGAAATTAAATTGAAAAGTGCATGTTTACTTGCCACAAAATCTGATATTGATGAGCTAGATTTCAACAAATCTGTTTGCTATGCTTTTGTGTGCAAAGAGGCATTATTTTCATTCGAGGACGTGCCTTCCTCTTTGCCCCCTGCTGTCACTAACATTTTGCAGGAGTTCGCTGACGTCTTTCCACAAGACGTGCCACCGGGATTACCACCTATTCGAGGGATTGAGCATCAAATTGACTTAATTCCCGGTGCATCGCTACCCAACCGTGCACCATACCGTACCAATCCAGAGGAGCCGAAGGAGATTATGCGTCAAGTACAGGAGCTGCTCGACAAAGGTTATATACGCGAATCTCTTAGTCCTTGTGTTGTTCCTATTATACTTGTGCCTAAAATGGATGGTACATCGCGTATGTGTGTTGATTGTAGAGGCATTAATAACATTACTATTCGTTATCGTCATCCTATTCCTAGGCTAGATGATATGATGAATTGAATGGCTCTACAATATTTTCCAAAGTTGATTTGCGTAGTGGATACCATCAAATTCGTATGAAACTGGGAGATGAATGGAAAACAGCATTTAAAACTAAGTTTGGTTTCTATGAGTGGTTAGTCATGCCTTTTGGGTTAACTAATGCACCTAGTACTTTCATGAGACTAATGAACGAAGTTTTACGTGCTTTTATTGGACGATTTGTGGTAGTCTATTTTGATGATATACTGATTTATAGCAAATCTTTGGAAGAACATTTGGAACATTTACGTGCTGTTTTTATTGCTCTACGTGATGCACGTTTGTTTGGTAACCTTGGGAAGTGCACCTTTTGCACCGACCGAGTATCTTTTCTTGGCTATGTTGTTACAACGAGTTTCCTTGGGTACCGCACAGGAAGAAGCCTTCACGGTATTGAAAGATAAGTTGACACATGCTCCTTTACTCCAACTTCCTGATTTTAATAAGACTTTTGAGCTTGAATGTGATGCTAGTGGCATTGGATTAGGAGGTGTGTTATTACAAGATGGCAAACCTGTTGCATACTTTTCTGAAAAATTGAGTGGGCCTAGTCTGAATTATTCTACTTATGATAAAGAACTATATGCTCTTGTTCGGACTTTAGAAACATGGCAACATTATTTATGGCCCAAAGAATTTGTTATACATTCTGATCATGAATCTTTGAAACATATTAAAAGTCAAGCTAAACTGAATCGTAGACATGCTAAATGGGTTGAATTCATTGAAACTTTCCCTTATGTCATTAAACACAAGAAGGGTAAAGAAAATGTTATTGCTGATGCATTGTCTCGTCGCTATACTATGCTTTCACAACTTGACTTCAAAATATTTGGTTTGGAGACCATCAAAGATCAATATGTGCATGATGCTGATTTTAAAGATGTATTGCAGAATTGTAAAGAAGGAAGAACCTGGAACAAGTTTGTCGTTAATGATGGATTTGTGTTCCGTGCTAACAAGCTATGCATTCCAGCTAGCTCTCTTCGTCTTTTGTTGTTGCAGGAGGCGCATGGAGGAGGATTAATGGGACACTTTGGCGTGAAGAAGACGGAGGACGTACTTGCTACACATTTCTTTTGGCCAAAGATGAGACGGGATGTTGAGCGTTTTGTTGCTCGCTGCACTACATGTCAAAAAGCTAAGTCACGACTCAATCCTCATGGTTTATATATGCCTTTGCCTGTACCTAGTGTTCCTTGGGAGGATATATCTATGGACTTTGTTTTAGGTTTACCTCGAACAAAGAAGGGGAGGGATAGCATATTTGTTGTCGTGGATAGATTCTCGAAAATGGCGCACTTTATACCATGTCATAAAAGCGATGATGCTGTTAATGTTGCTGATTTGTTCTTTCGTGAAATTATTCGCTTGCATGGTGTGCCAAATACTATTGTTTCAGATCGTGATACTAAATTTCTTAGCCACTTTTGGAGATGTTTATGGGCTAAGTTGGGGACTAAACTGCTTTTTAGTACTACTTGTCACCCCCAAACTGATGGACAAACTGAAGTAGTCAATAGAACATTGTCTACTATGCTTAGGGCTGTTTTGAAGAATAATAAGAAAATGTGGGAAGACTGCTTGCCTCATATTGAGTTTGCTTATAATCGTTCATTGCATTCTACTACTAAGATGTGCCCTTTTGAAATTGTGTATGGTTTCCTACCTCGTGCACCTATTGATTTGTTGCCTCTTCCATCTTCGGAGAAGGTTAATTTTGATGCTAAACAACGTGCTGAATTGATCTTAAAAATGCATGAGTTAACTAAGGAAAACATTGAGCGTATGAATGCTAAATATAAATTTGCTGGAGATAAGGGTAGAAAACATGTTGTGTTTGCACCTGGAGATCTTGTTTGGTTACATTTGCGTAAGGATAGATTTCTTGATTTGCGCAAATCAAAGCTAATGCCACGTGCTGATGGTCCTTTTAAGGTGTTAGAGAAAATAAATGATAATGCATATAAACTTGAGCTGCCTGCAGATTTTGGGGTTAGTCCCACTTTTAATATTGCAGATTTGAAGCCTTATTTGGGTGAGGAAGATGAGCTTCCGTCGAGGACGACTTCATTTCAAGAAGGGGAGGATGATGAGGACATCAATACAATTATTACACCCACAGTCCCTGCTGCTATACATACTGGACCAATTACTAGAGCTCGCGCACGCCAATTAAATTACCAGGTACTTTCGTTTCTTGCTAATGATTCTAATGTTCATGAGAATATGATGCTGCCTAAATTGGATACATTTGTTTTGCTTACAAATGAAGGGCCTAGCTTTGAGAAGGATGAACATTGGAGCAAGAACAAGCATGGAGATGATGGCATGCGCATGGGGAACAAGAACGGAGTTACAAGTGATGATTTCAGGACGTTGAAGCCACCATAATGCGTGCATGAAGCCTTGGACGAAATATACAAGATGCTACTTCATAACTTTCGTCCAGAGGCTATTCTAGGTGCTGCGTCACCTTATTATTGGGCCAGGCCCATGTAATTTCGAAATACATAAGTATAGGCTGTTTTTAGAGTCCGTATGTGTGGGGAAACAAGAGATAGGGTTGGTTTCGGACCCCTTCCTCAAGGGCCACGAAATTCCCCCCCTCTTCCTCCATATATACAGCCCTTAGGGCGTCGTTTAGACTTTGGGATTTGTTTAGTTAAAAGTTAGCCATTGCAACTTCGTGTACTTCGTTTGTGTCCAACGACCAGACCAAGACCGCTTACGGATCCCCACCATTATCAATACTTCATATATATTCGCAATATTCAGATTGCTTTATCATATTCTTGCTCGTTCTTCGATTGCTTGCAGGAATAGACCTTCGTGGTCAGGCTGATCGTGCTTCCGGCATCGTCAGTAACCTCAGGAGATTGGTTTAGCGATTGCTAAGGCGCAACGTCGTGCACGTTTGTAGTCGGATCGTCAAAGTCGACTCCACCAAATCGATAGTTATCATCTCATCGAAAGATCGGGACACCCTCGCCTCTATCACGCGGTCCGAGACAATCGTCTTTGGCACTCCATGAAGGCGCAAGATTTCCCTACAAAACAAATTTGCAACATGTGAAGCATCGTCTATCTTGTTGCGAGGAATGAAATGTGCCATTTTGGAGAATCGGTCCACAACAACAAAAACGGAATCCTTGCCATTTCGAGTTCTAGGCAAACCAAGCACAAAGTCCATGCTAATGTCTTCCCATGGGTGATATGGAATTGGAAGTGGCATATAGAGGCCATGAGATTGAGCTTTGGACTTAGCTTTGTGACATGTAGAGCATCGGTTGGTGAAGCGATTGACGTCGCGGAACATCTTGGGCCAAAAGTAGTTCTTGGAGAGCGTAGCAAATGTCTTGTCGCGTCCAAAGTGTCCCATGAGTCCGCCTCCATGAGATTCCTGCAAAAGCAACAAGCGAAGAGAGGACTCGGGGATGCAAAGTTTGTTAGCTCTCATAAGATATCCATCTTTGATGTAGTATCGATCCCAAGAAGTATGCGTCAAACACTTGGCATAAGGAATAGAAAATTAGGATCATGCTCATACAAGTCTTTTATATGCTCAAAGCCAATGACATTTAACTCAAGTTGATTAACAAGCATGCATATACGGGAAAGCGCATCCGCCACAACATTTTCCTTACCTTTAATATACTTGATGACATAAGGAAACGACTCAATGAACTCACTCCATTTAGCATGACGCTTGTTCAACTTAGTTTGACCCTTAAGGTATTTAAGCGTTTCATGATCGTTATGGATGATGAACTCATGAGGGCGTAGGTAATGTTCCCATTCATGCAAAACTCACACCAAAGCATATAGCTCTTTGTCATAGATAGGGTAATTGAGTTGCGCTCCGGAGAGTTTCTCACTAAAATAAGCAATTGGGCGCTTCTCTTGCGTTAACACACCTCCTATGCCATTACCACTAGCATCGCAATGAATTTCGAAAGGTTTGTCAAAGTTGGGTAATGCAAGCATGGGAGCATGAGTAAGCAAATTCTTAAGCTCATTGAAAGCGATATCTTGAGATGTTCCCCAAACAAACGATGCATTTTTCTTACTCAAAGCATGCAAAGGTGAAGCAATGGTGCTAAAATCCTTCACAAATCTGCGATAGAAATCGGCTAAACCAAGAAAACTACGCACTTGTTGCAAATTGGTTGGTTGGGGCCAAGTTTTAATAGCATTGATCTTAGATTCATCAACATGAACACCCTTAGAATATACTACGAAACCCAAGAAAACAAGCTTATCAACACCAAATAGGCATTTTTCCATATTAGCATAAAGTTGCTCTTTTCGAAGAGTTTGTAGCACGGTGCGAAGGTGGGTGACATGCTCTTTGAGAGATTTGCTAAACACAAGGATATTATCAAAGTAGACAACAACAAATTCACTAATGTAAGGGCGAAACACGTAATGCATAAGACGCATGAAAGTACCGGGTGCTTCCGATAAACCCATAGGCATGACTAACCACTCATATAGACCAAACTTTGTTTTGAAAGCGGTTTTCCATTCATCACCCTCTTGTATGCGGATTTGATAGTAACCACTTTTAAGATCAATTTTGGAAAAGATAGTGGCACCGCAAAGTTCATCTAGCATATCATCAAGGTGTGGAATGGGGTACCTATAACGAACGGTGATAGCATTGATAGGTCTACAATCGGAACACATGACAAAGCTACCGTCTCGTTTTGGCACAAGAATGACCGGTACGGCACAAGGACTCAAACTTTCACGCACATGTCCATGGTCTATGAGATGCTTTACTTGCCTTTGAATTTCTTTGGTTTCTTCGGGGTTGACGCGGTAGGGCCCTTTGTTTGGAAGCGGCGCTCCGGGGATGAGATCAATTCGGTGCTCAATGCCTCATAGTGGAGGTAGACCCGGAGGTAGCTCATCGGGGAAAACATCTTGGAATTCCTGCAATAAAGAAGATAACACCAAAGGTAGATCGTGAGAGTTGTTAGTTTTTGGTGCCTCATCCTTGCACAATAGGACATAGTGTAGGACACTTGATGGGTTCTCACACACTTCTCTCATCTCACGTTTGGTGGCAAATAGGACTAAGTTTTTCTTGTCGCTCATCGTGGAGGCACTCAATTTGGGCTTGTGGCGCTCATTCTCTTTTTGGTGGTTCACTCTCTCACTATTCTCTCCACGATGGGTGTTTTGCTTGTCGGCGAGCACTTGTGATAGAGGCAAAAGTGTCCCGTCTTTCGATGAGATGATGGATATCGCTTTGGTGGAAGTCGACTTTGACGATCCAACCACGAACGTGCGCTGACGTCCCGCCTTAGCAATCGCTAAACCAACTCCGAGAGGTTATTGACCACGCCGGAGCACGATCAACCTGACCACGAGGGTCTGTTTCCTGCGAGCAAACGAAGAACCAGCAAGAAACTGAGAACCAACCCTAATTTTTTTTTGGCTTTTTCGTGGACTATAGGTATGAAGAACAAACTCGATCTAAACTACGAAAAACTGTAAAATCTCACCGAGCAACCTGGAAATCTGATACCACTTGATAGAGGCAAAGGTGACCCGTCTTTCGATGAGATGATGGATATCGCTTTGGTGGAAGTCGACTTTGACGATCCGACTACGAACGTGCGATGACGTCGTGCCTTAGCAATCGCTAAACCAACTCCGAGAGGTTATTGACCACGCCGGAGCAGGATCAACCTGACCACGAGGGTCTGTTTCCTGCGAGCAAACGAAGAACAAGCAAGAAACTGAGATTGCAATCTGGATATTGCAAATATAAGATGAAAGCTTTATTGATCAAGGTGGGGTTCTGTGACGCCTTTGTCTGGTCGTTGAACACAAACGAAGTACACGAAGTTGCAGCTATGGCGAACTTTTAATCTAAACAAAACCCCAAAGTCTAAACGACGCCCTAAGGGCTGTATATATGGAGGAAGAGGGGGGAATTTCGTGGCCCTTGGGGAAGGGGTCCGAAACCAACCCTATCTCTTGTTTCCCCACACATACGGACTCTAAAAACAGCCTATACTCAAGTATTTCGAAATTACATGGGCCTGGCCCAATAATAAGGTGACGCAGCACCTAGAATAGCCTCTGGACGAAAGTTATGAAGTAGCATCTTGTATATTTCGTCCAAGGCTTCATGCACGCATTATGGTAGCTTCAACGTCCTGAAATCATCACTTGTAACTCCGTTCTTGTTCCCCATGCGCATGCCATCATCTCCATGCTTGTTCTTGCTGCATTGTTCATCCTTCTCAAAGCTCAGCCCTTCATTTGTAAGCAAAACAAATGTATCCAATTTAGGCAGCATCATATTCTCATGAACATTAGAATCATTACCAAGAAACGAAAGTACCAGGTAATTTAATTGGCGTGCGCGAGCTCTAGTAATTGGTCCAGTATGTATAGCAGCAGGGGCTGTGGGTGTAACAATGGTATTGATGTCCTCAGCCGCCGCAGTAGCAGGAGCCAAAGAAGCATCAACAGTAGGAACAGCGGCACCCGAATTTTGACCAGTCTCAATTGGAATGCGCTGTGCTCATCCCACTTGATTTGGAAGGCGGCGTTGGAGATGTGGTTGTTGTTGTTGTAGAGGTGCGACAGGTGCAGCCGGTGGTGGTTGGGGAAGACGCTTGAGCAATTCATTAAACCTGTTATCCAGCTTTGTCTCAAACGACTTCTCCATGGCATCTATCTTCTCCATAGCCTCTTCAAATCTGCTTAGCACATCTCCCACCTGGCCACTCATCATTTGCTGAAATTTATCATGCAACCCCTTGTTCGTCATGTTCTCCCAATCAGTCTCATCGGCTTGTGATCCTGCCATGGTTAGCAGCAATAGAAACACAAAAGAATATGATCGTACAGACTACTAGGAAGTGGTGGTGATGGTGGTGTGTCACAAATCCTTCAAGCGAATCTCAAATTCTTACCAGTTCTTACCCAGCAGCAGGTGGTGATCGGCAACTGTTGTAGTCAAAACTCTCAAAGCTTGGATAGAGCGATTACCACGGAGAGTCAAACGCACAACGTAGATGTATGTGGAGCTGGGAAGGCTTATAATATGGTAGCAAAAAGGGTCAGCAATAATCAATTCAGATAGGCGAAGTTGAATAAACGCTCAACGACGGTACTGTGCTGGTCCTAGGCTAGACCGTGCTAGAGACGCGAGCCTAGAACACTAACAAAATCACGGCGCTACACGTAAACAAGGGAGGAGCACACTCTGAATTTTTTTCTTCACTTTTTTTTGCACTTTTTTTCCTCTCTTTTTTTTCTCCGCAACAAATTTTTTTCGAAAAAGTCTACAAATGGTCTAAAAACTGCGTAGCCAGAATTTTCCAGACTTAGTTTTTTTTTAACTGGAACTATTTTTCTACTGCGGGTAACACAAAAGTTTGGGAGTCCTTCTCTGTCACGACTCGGAGTATGGCGTGATCTGGAAATCCAAAACAGAGTAACAAAATACTGGACTTGGACTAGGACTGGTGGCGGAGATGAATCTGGTGGAACTCGGACTGGTGGCGGAGATGAATCTGGTGGAACTCGGACTGGTGGCGGATATATGTTGCAGGTGTACTCGGATTGGCGTGATGGCGGCGGATATGTGGTGGCGTATATGGACTCGGATTGGCGGTGAATATGTGGTGGTTGTATATGGCAGCAACTTCATCGCCGCTGCCATATACCACCACCACATATTCACCGCCAATCCGAGTCCATCTACGCCACCACATATCCGCCGCCATCACGCCAATCCGAATCCACCTGCAACATATATCCGCCACCAGTCCGAGTTCCACCAGATTCATCTCCGCCACCAGTCCGAGTTCCACCAGATTTATCTCCGCCACCAGTCCTAGTCCGAGTCCAGTATTTTGTTACTCTGGTTTGGATTTCCAGATCACGCCGTACTCCGAGTCGTGACAGAAAAGGACTCCCAAACTTCCGTGTTATCCACAATAGAAAAATAGTTCCAGTTTCAAAAAAAAAACTAAGTCTCGAAACTTCTGGCTAGGCAGTTTTTAGGCCATTTGTAGACTTTTTCGAAGAAAATTTGTTGCGGAGCAAAAAAAAGGAAAAAAGGTGCAAAAAAGTGAAAAAAGAGAAAGAAAAAAATCAGAGCGTGCTCCTCCCTTGTTTACGTGCAGCGCCGTGATTTTGTTAGTGTTCTAGGCTCGCGTCTCTAGCACGGTCTAGCCTAGGACCAGCACAGTACCGTCGTTGAGCGTTTATTCAACTTTGCATCTCTGAATTGATTATTGCTGACCCTTTTTGCTACCATATTATAAGCCTTCCCAGCTCCACATACATCTATGTCGTGCGTTTGACTCTCCCTGGTAATCGCTCTATCCAAGCTTTGAGAGTTTTGACTACAACGGTTGCCGATCGCCGCCTGCTGCTGGGTAAGAACTGGTAAGAATTTGAGATTCACTTGAAGGATTTGTGACACACCACCATCACCACCACTTCCTAGTAGTCTGTAGGATCATATTCTTGTGTGTTTCTATTGCTGCTAACCATGACAGAATCACAAGCCGATGAGACTGATTGGGAGAACATGACGAACAAGGAGTTGCATGATAAATTTCAGCAAATGATGAGTGGCCAGGTGGGAGATGTGCTAAACAGATTTGAAGAGGCTATGGTGAAGATAGATGCCGTGGAGAAGTCGTTCGAGACAAAGCTGGATAACAGGTTTAATGAATTGCTCAAGCGTCTTCCCCAACCACCACCGGCTGCACCTGTCGCACCTCTACAACAACAACAACAACAACAACAACATCTCCAACGCCGCCTTCCAAATCAAGTGGGACGAGCACAGCGCGTTCCAATTGAGACTGGTCAAAATTCGGGTGCCGCTGCACCTACTGTTGATGCTTCTTTGGCTCCTGCTGCAGCGGCGGCTGAGGAGGATGACGATTATGTGGGCGATTATGAGGATATGGTTGATCACAATCAGAACTACTTGCAGCCACCAGCACCACCACCAGCAGGTCGACCTCAAGTATATATTCGCAAAGGTAGGCCTGCACCACCACCTCAGGTACGAGATAATGACCATATTCCTAAACTGAAATTGAATATTCCACCATTTGAGGGTAGATTTGTTCCTGATATATATCTTACTTGGGAGTTAGAAACTGAACAACGTTTTACATGTTTACAATATCCCGAGGAGACACGGGTTGCTGCTGCTGTTTGTGCTTTCACTAGTTTTGCATGTGTATGGTGGTCTGAACATTGTAGATTATATCCTATTCCAGCTACTTGGGCTGCTTTGAAAACTGCTATGCGTACTCGTTGGGTTCCACCATATTATCAACGTGAATTGCTTCAAAAATTGCAGCGTTTACGACAAGGGAAATTTTTTGTAGAAGAATATTATCAGGAATTACAAACTGGCATGATTAGATGTGGTATTGTTGAGGAGAACGAAGCTATGCTTGCACGTTTTATGGGTCGATTAAATAGAGAGATCCAGAACATTCTAGAGTATAAGGAGTATACTAATATCACTCGTTTATTCCATCTTGCTTGTAAAGCTGAACGTGAAGTGCAGGATCGACAAGCATTGGCACGAACTAACTTTTCTGCAGGTTGACCTTCATCATGGACACCGCGTGCATCCTCTACTTCTACTGCACCAGCACCTCCATCAGGTGCCACCTCCAGCCGTGATACAAGAAAGCAGGCACAACCACCACTATCTGCCAAGAGCACACCTGACGGGCCTGCACAGAGCTCTTCTTCGTCCATGGCATCAACAGGGCACACAAGTGATATTATTTGTCGTCGCTGTAAGGGAAGAGGACATTATGTGCGAGAATGCAAATCTCAGCGTGTGATGATTGCTACTGAGGATGGTGGGTATGAGTCCGCTAGTGACTATGATGAGGAGACTTTGGCTCTTATCACACGTGAAGAACACGGTGGAGATGATTCTGATCATGAGACGCAATACACGGCTCCTGAAGACGCTGACAGGTATGAATGTTTAGTTGCTCAATGTGTTTTGAGTGTGCAGGTCACACAAGCTGAGCAAAATCAGAGGCATAATTTGTTCCATACAAAGGGAATTGTGAAGGAACGTTCTGTGCGCGTCATCATAGATGGAGGGAGGTGCAACAACTTGGCTAGCATGGAGATGGTGGAGAAGCTATCTCTCACCACAAGACCACATCCACATCCTTACTACATCCAATGGTTCAACAACAGCGGCAAGGTTAAGGTAACACGTACTGTTCGTGTGCATTTTAGTATCTCTACATATGCGGATTATGTTGATTGTGATGTGGTACCTATGCAAGCATGTTACTTATTACTTGGTCGACCATGGCAATTTGATAAAAATTCTGTACACCATGGTAGAAACAATCAGTATACTCTTGTTCATAAGGATAAAAATATTACTTTGCTTCCTATGACTCCTGATTCCATTTTGAAAGATGATATTAATAGAGCTAATAAAGCAAAACAGGACAAGAATAAGAGTGAAAATCAGATTGTGGCAAAAGAATTTGAGCAACAAATGAAGCCCAATAATAAACCATCTAGTGTTGCTTCTGAAATTAAATTGAAAAGTGCATGTTTATTTGCCACCAAATCTGAAATTGATGAGCTAGATTTCAGCAAATCTGTTTGCTATGCTTTTGTGTGCAAAGAGGCATTATTTTCATTCGAGGATGTGCCTTCCTCTTTGCCTCCTGCTGTCACTAACATTTTGCAGGAGTTCGCTGACGTCTTTCCACAAGACGTGCCACCGGGATTACCTCCCATTCGAGGGATTGAGCATCAGATTGACTTAATTCCCGGTGCATCATTACCCAACCGTGCACCATACCGTACCAATCCAGAGGAGACGAAGGAGATTATGCATCAAGTATAGGAGCTGCTCGACAAAGGTTATATACGCGAATCCCTTAGTCCTTGTGCTGTTCCTATCATTTTAGTGCCGAAAAAGGATGGTACTTCGCGTATGTGCGTAGATTGTAGAGGCATTAATAATATTACTATTCGTTATCGTCATCCTATTCCTAGGCTAGATGATATGCTTGATGAATTGAGTGGCTCTACAATATTCTCCAAAGTTGATTTGCATAGTGGATACCATCAAATTCGTATGAAATTGGGCGATGAATGGAAAACAGCATTTAAAACTAAGTTTGGATTATATGAGTGGTTAGTCATGCCTTTCGGGTTAACTAATGCACCTAGTACTTTCATGAGATTAATGAACGAAGTTTTACATGCTTTCATTGGACGATTTGTGGTAGTTTACTTTGATGACATATTGATTTATAGCAAATCTTTGGAGGAACATTTGGAACATTTACGTGCTGTTTTTATTGCTCTACGTGATGCACGTTTGTTTGGTAACCTTGGGAAGTGCACCTTTTGCACTGACCGAGTGTCTTTTCTTGGCTATGTTGTTACTCCACAGGGAATTGAAGTTGATAAAGCCAAGATTGAAGCTATTGAGAGTTGGCCGCATCCCAAAATGGTCACACAAGTGAGGAGTTTTCTATGCCTCGCAGGATTCTATAGGCGTTTTGTGAGAGATTTCAGCACCATTGCTGCACCTCTCAATGAGCTTACAAAGAAGGATGTGCCTTTTATTTGGGGTACCGCACGGGAAGAAGCCTTCACGGTATTGGAAGGTAAGTTGACACATGCTCCTTTACTCCAACTTCCCGATTTTAATAAGACTTTTGAACTTGAATGCGATGCTAGTGGAATTGGATTAGGAGGTGTGTTATTACAAGATGGCAAACCTGTTGCATACTTTTCTGAAAAATTGAGTGGGCCTAGTCTGAATTATTCTACTTATGATAAAGAATTATATGCTCTTGTTCGGACTTTAGAAACATGGCAACATTATTTATGGCCCAAAGAATTTGTTATACATTCTGATCACGAATCTTTGAAACATATTAAAAGTCAAGCTAAACTGAATCGTAGACATGCTAAATGGGTTGAATTCATTGAGACTTTCCCTTATGTCATTAAACACAAGAAGGGTAAAGAAAATGTTATTGTTGATGCATTGTCTCGTCGCTATACTATGCTTCACAACTTGACTTCAAAATATTTGGTTTGGAGACCATCAAAGATCAATATGTGCATGATGCTGATTTTAAAGATGTATTGCAGAATCGTAAAGAAGGACGAACATGGAACAAGTTCGTCGTTAATGATGGATTTGTGTTCCGTGCTAACAAGCTATGCATTCCCGCTAGCTCCATTCGTCTTTTGTTGTTGCAGGAGGCGCATGGAGGAGAATTAATGGGACACTTTGGCGTGAAGAAGACGGAGGACGTACTTACTACACATTTCTTTTGGCCAAAGATGAGACGGGATGTTGAGCGCTTTGTTGCTCGCTGCACTACATGTCAAAACGCGAAGTCACGACTCAATCCTCATGGTTTATATATGCCTTTGCCTGTACCTAGTGTTCCATGGGAGGATACATCTATGGACTTTGTTTTAGGTTTACCTCGAACAAAGAAGGGGAGGGATAGCATATTTGTTGTCGTGGATAGATTCTCGAAAATGGCACACTTTATACCATGTCATAAAAGCGATGATGATGTTACTGTTGCTGATTTGTTCTTTCGTGAAATTATTCGCTTGCATGGTGTACCAAATACTATTGTTTCAGATCGTGATACTAAATTTCTTAGCCACTTTTGGAGATGTTTATGGGCTAAGTTGGGGACTAAATTGCTTTTCAGTACTACCTGTCACCCCCAAACAGATGGACAAACTGAAGTAGTCAATAAAACATTGTCTACTATGCTTAGGGCTGTTTTGAAGAATAATAAGAAAATGTGGGAAGAATGCTTGCCTCATATTGAATTTGCTTATAATCGTTCATTGCATTCTACTACTAAGATGTGCCCTTTTGAAATTGCGTATGGTTTCCTACCTCGTGCACCTATTGATTTGTTGCCTCTTCCATCTTCGGAGAAGGTTAATTTTGATGCTAAACAACGTGCTGAATTGATTTTAAAAATGCATGAGTTAACTAAGGAAAACATTGAGCGTATGAATGCTAAATATAAACTTGTTGGAGATAAGGGTAGAAAACATGTTGTGTTTGCACCTGGAGATCTTGTTTGGTTACATTTGCGTAAGGATAGATTTCCTGATTTGCACAAATCAAAGCTAATGCCACGTGCTGATGGTCCTTTTAAGGTGTTAGAGAAAATAAATGATAATGCATATAAACTTGAGCTGCCTGCAGATTGTGGGGTCAGTCTCACTTTTAACATTGCAGATTTGAAGCCTTATTTGGGTGAGGAAGATGAGCTTCCGTCGAGGACGACTTCATTTCAAGAAGGGGAGGATGATGAGGACATCAATACCATTGTTACACCCACAGCGCCTGCTGCTATACATACTGGAGCAATTACTAGAGCTCGCGCACGCCAATTAAATTACCAGGTACTTTCGTTTCTTGGTAATGATTCTAATGTTCATGAGAATATGATGCTGCCTAAATTGGATACTTTTGTTTTGCTTACAAATGAAGGGCCTAGCTTGGAGAAGGATGAACATTGGAGCAAGAACAAGCATGGAGATGATGGCATGCGCAAGGGGAACAAGAACGGAGTTACAACTGATGATTTCAGGACGTTGAAGCCACCATAATGCGTGCATGAAGCCTCGGACGAAATATACAAGATGCTACTTCATAACTTTCGTCCAGAGGCTATTCTAGGTGCTGCGTCACCTTATTATTGGGCCAGGCCCATGTAATTTCGAAATACTTGAGTATAGGCTATTTTTAGAGTCCGTATGTGTGGGGAAACAAGAGATAGGGTTGGTTTCGGACCCCTTCCTCCATATATACAGCCCTTAGGGCGTCGTTTAGACTTTGGGTTTTTTTTAGATTGAAGTTCGCCATAGCTGCAACTTCGCGTACTTCATTTGTGTTCAACGACCAGACAAAGGCGTCACAGAACCCCACCTTGATCAATAAAGCTGTCATCTTATATTCGCAATATCTAGATTGCAATCTCAGTTTCTTGCTTGTTCTTTGTTTGCTCGCAGGAAATAGACCCTCATGGTCAGGTTGATCGTGCTCCGGTGTGGTCAATAACCTCTCGGAGTTGGTTTAGCAATTGCTAAGGCGCGACGTCCTCGCACGTTCGTAGTCGGATCGTCAAAGTCGACTTCCACCAAAGCGATATCCATCATCTCATCAAAAGACGGGACACCTTTGCCTCTATCAGGTATAGGACTTTGTTTTAGGTTTACCTCGAACAAAGAAGGGGAGGGATAGCATATTTGTTGTTGTGGATAGGTTCTTGAAAATGGCACACTTTATACCATGTCATAAAAGCGACGATGCTGCTAATGTTGCTGATTTGTTCTTTCGTGAAATTATTCGCTTGCTTGGTGTGCCAAATACAATTGTTTCAGATCGTGATACTAAATTTCTTAGCCACTTTTGGAAATGTTTATGGGCAAGTTGGGGACTAAACTGCTTTTTAGTACTGCATGTCACCCCCAAACTGATGGAAAACTGAAGTAGTCAATAGAACATTGTCTACTATGCTTAGGGCTGTTTTGAAGAATAACAAGAAAATGTGGGAAGAATGCTTGCCTCATATTGAATTTGCTTATAATCGTTCATTGCATTCTACTACTAAGATGTGCCCTTTTGAAATTGTGTATGGTTTCCTTCCTCGTGCACCTATTGATTTGTTGCCTCTTCCATCTTCGGAGAAGGTTAATTTTGATGCTAAACAATGTGCTGAATTGATCTTAAAAATGCATGAGCTAACTAAGGAGAACATTGAGCGTATGAATGCTAAATTTAAACTTGCTGGAGATAAGGGTAGAAAACGTGTTGTCTTTGCACCTGGAGATCTTGTCTGGTTACATTTGCGTAAGGATAGATTTCCTAATTTGCGCAAATCAAAGCTAATGCCATGTGCTGATGGTCCATTTAAGGTGTTAGAGAAAATAAATGATAATGCATATAAACTTGAGCTCCCTGCAGATTTTGGGGTTAGTCCCACTTTTAACATTGCAGATTTGAAGCCTTATTTGGGTGAGGAAGATGAGCTTCCGTCGAGGACGACTTCATTTCAAGAAGGGGAGGATGATGAGGACATCAATACCATTGTTACACCCACAACCCTACTGCTACATATACTGGACCAATTACTAGAGCTCGTGCACGCTAATTAAATTATCAGGTACTTCTTTTTCTTGGTAATGATTCTAATTTCATGAGAATATGATGCTGCCTAAATTGGATACATTTATTTTGCTTACAAATGAAGGGCCTGGCATGGATAAGAGGGCTGAACACTGGAGCAAGCCCAAGCATGGAGATGATGGCATGCGCAAGGGGAACAAGAACGGAGTTACAAGTGATGATTTCAGGACTTTGAAGCCACCATAAGGAGTGCATGAAGCCTTGGACGAAATATACAAGATGGCACTTAATAAATTTCATCCAGATGATATTCTAGGTGCTGCGTCACCTTATTATTGGGCCAGGCCCATGTAATTTCGAAATACTTAAGTATAGGCTATTTTTAGATTCCGTATGTGTGGGGAAACAAGAGTTAGGGTTGGTTTCGGACCCCTCCTCCAAGGGCCACGAAATTCCCCCCTCTTCCTCCATATATACAGCCCTTAGGGCGTCGTTTTGACTTTGGGGTTTTGTTTAGATTAAAAGTTCGCCATAGCTGCAACTTCGCGTACTTCGTTTGTGTTCAAAGACCAGACAAAGGCGTCACAGAACCCCGCCTTCATTAATAAAGCTTTCCTCTTATATTCGCAAGATCCAGATTACAATCTCAGTTTCTTGCTTGTTCTTCGTTTGCTCGCAGGAAACAGACCCTCGTGGTCAGGTTGATCGTGCTCCGGCGTGGTCAATAACCTCTCGGAGTTGGTTTAGCGATTGCTAAGGCGCGACGTCCTCGTACGTTCGTACTCGATTCGTCAAAGTCTACTCCAGCATAAACGATAGCCACCATCTCATCGAAAGATGGGACACCTTTGCCTCTATCAGATCTTCTCCGTAGAGGTCATGAACTCCGATGGAGAAGGTATCAAGTGGATGAGCAAAGCTCTATCTCTCAAATGAGCTAATCCTTTGCTAACTCTAGAAAGAGGGAGGAGAAGGGGTATATATAGTCTAAGGGGGCGAAGGGATACATGGGCCTCGGCCCTTTCACTGTGCGCAGACAGGTGGAGCCCGATGTCCGGGCGTCAGGCCGGATGTCCGGGCCTTCACAAGGAACCGGATGTCCGGGCAGGGGTGTTGGATGTCTGGGCTGGCGGGGTCATTTCTGAGTTCTTTGGATAGGCGTGGTCCGGATTTCCGGGCCGGGGGCCGGATGTCCGATGGCTCACGAAGAGTCGGATGTCCGGGCCTTTTGCCGGATGTCTGGGCTGGTGGTGTCCAGCTTCGGTGGTGTTCTATGATGGGCGCCGAATTTCCGGGCGGGGGCTGGATGTCCGGGCTTGCGTCTGGCCGGATGTTCGGGGCGTGGGCCGGATGTCCAGGCCCTGTAGTTCGATGGCTGGGCGGCTGCTGGTGGCACTCCCAGGGGCCGATGTCCGGGTCCTGGAGACTTCTTCGGTTCCTTCCGTCGTTCCTCTTCATCCTTGTACTTGGGGGCTTGTCCGTCTTCACGCGCATCTTCGAGGGGGCCTTCTTGGTACCTGATCATGCACAACATTCCGTACTAAGGTAGTAACCATGTCTCGAGTGGATCATATGGATATCACAAAGGAAAGATGTCACCTCGGTCTCGAGGGCTCTAGCTCGTGCTCGTGTCATTGGTCCTCTTGGCACTTGGTGAGACGATGGTAGGTCCATGGGGATGACCATAGGATGCTCCGCATCATTTTCTCCACCCCCCTTGGGAAAGATCCGACCTCAGATCGAAATCCTCATCACCATGGTAGGGAGAGAGATCTTTGATGTTGAAGATATCGCTCACGGAGTACTTGTCGCGTGGTAAGTCGATCTTGTACGCATTGTTGTTGTAGCGCTCGAGCACCTTGAAGGGTCTGTCGGCTCATGGTCTTAGCTTGGACTTGCGTTCGTTGGGGAAGCGTTACTTGCGAAGGTGTAGCCATACAAGATCTCCAATGTTGAATACCATGGGTTGCTTGTTGATGTTGAGCTTGGTCGCGAGTCGTTGTACTTGGCGCTCGATGGCGTGCCTTGTATCTTCATGCATCTTCTTGAGGTAGTTCACTCGTGCATTTGCCTCCATGTTGATGCACTCTTGTAGTGGAAGTGGTAGAATGCCCAATGGGGACAACGGGTTGGAGCCGTAGACGAACTCGAAGGGGGACTTGCCGTAGTCGAGTGTCTTGCGCGGTTGTAGGCGTACTCGGCGATGGGTAGACACTCTTCCCACTCCTTGATGTTCTTCTTGATCAACACGCGTAGGAGGATAGATAGCGTCCGGTTTCTGCCCTCCGTTTGGCTATCGGTTTGAGGATGGTACGCCGAAGAGAACAAAATCTTGATTCCGAGCTTGGCGCATAGAGTCTTCCAAAAGTAGCTTAAGAACTTGACGTCGCGGTCCAAGACAATCGTCTTTGGCACTCCATGTAGGTGCAAGATTTCCCTACAAAGAAGATTTGCAACATGTGAAGCATCATCTATCTTGTTGCATGGGATGAAATGAGCCATCTTAGAGAATCGGTCCACAACAACAAACACGGAATCTTTGCCATTTTTTGTTCTAGGCAAACCAAGGACAAAGTCCATACCAATATATTCCCATGGGTGATACGGAATAGGAAGTGGCATATAGAGACCATGGGATTGAGCTTTAGACTTAGCTTTGCGACATGTAGAGTATCGGTTGGTGAAACGTTAGACGTCGTGGAACATCTTGGGCCAATAGTAGTTCTTGGAGAGCATGGAGAATGTCTTGTCGTGTCGAAAGTGTCCCATAAGTCCTCCTCCATGAGATTCTTGCAAAAGTAACAAACGAAGAGAGCACTCGGGAATACATAGTTTGTTAGCTCTCATAAGATAATCAGCTTTGATGTAATATCGTTCCTAAGATGTATGCGTCAAACATTTAGCATAAGGAATAGCAAAAATGGGATCATGCGCATACAAGTCTTTTATGTGCTCAAAGCCAATGAAATTCAATTCAAGTTGGGTATCAAGCATCATACGATTTTTAAAACAGGTCTTGAGCACCACACCGACGTATACTTTTTTTGAGATTTCAACCGACATATACATGTATTGAGTGCGGATGCATGTGGAGTTTAAATGAGCTGCAGATACTGCGGCCCATTTTGCACTTGTTATTTTAAAAAAAAATTGTAAAACATAATTAATAAAGTTATGTTATAAAATGTTATGCATACAAACAATCATTAGTAAATAAAAAATTATATATAAGCCTGTGTATTATATAAAAAATATTTAGTTGATACTGATGTTGAATTTTTTATTTAATAAATGTGTTTAAGGAATAAAAAACTATACACTTGTGGCTTGTATTTAAATTATATAAAATAATGAATTCAAACATTTACTAAATATCACCAAATATTCACTTGTGTATAATTTTTACACGTGACTTATATTAAAAATGTATATAATTGAAATATTAGACACGATTGAGTAGTCATATAAACATTTTACATTTTAAATTATGAATATTTTTTAGTTATACAAACGTTGAATTATACACATGTGTATATAGGTAGTGAAATGTTTGTATAACTAAAATACTATTTTTCATTGTAATTTTGGAAAACATATTATTTTAAATGGTACAAACATTTTTATAATTCATACATAATATTTAAATATATGGATATTTTTAAAATGGGATTTTTATTTCTGTGCCCCTGGTTCCTTAGCTCTACTCATTCATCCCCACCCTGTTAACTTTTGCTCACTTTTCCCCACTCCCTTGCCCGAAACCCTCATAACCGGTTATAACGGACGTTGCCGTCAGGTCAGTTGCTTTGACCGTTATCTGACGAGTGGGGCCGCGTATACGTGGGCGCATGCAAGACCGCGATCGTGGGGTAGCACGTGTCCATGGACGTGCCCGAAACGTCCCATCATATAAAGAGGGCAACCACCTCCATCGCCCCTACCATTTTCCCCAAATCCCCTTGCTGCCGCATTGTCTTCTTCTCCCCCACCGGCGTCGTCTCGCTCTCCTCCACTGCCTCCACCGCACCGTCTCGCTCTCCCCCACCGCATCCTCTTCCTCACCTTCATCGCCTCCATCTATCAGATGGCTGACGCTCGTGGCGACGCCAGCGCAGCGGCCGGAGATGTGGTGGAACTGCAGGGTCAGGGCGCGGTGACCGCGGATGTCGGCGGCGTCCACGGCGGTGCGGGGAAACTCGCAATCGCTGCGGATGTGGCGGGCTCCGCCTCATCACTGCAGAAGGTGACGGCGTCGAGCGGCACAGTCCATCCTGATGCCCCCGTTGCGCCGGCTGCCGTGGAGGAGCAGGTATTTGCACTTGCTTAGCTTGTAGAGTTAGTTCGATTGTGATTCATACAGTAGTTCAGATGGTTAGAGTAGTTGGTTTGACGGATGGTGATAGAGGCAAAGGTGTCCCGTCTTTCGATGAGATGGTGGCTATCGTTTTGGAGGAAGTCGACTTTGACGATCCGACTACGAACGTGCGAGGACGTCGCGCCTTAACAATCGCTAAACCAACTCCGAGAGGTTATTGACCACGCCGGAGCACGATCAACCTGACCACGAAGGTCTGTTTCCTGCAGGCAAACGAAGAACAAGCAAGAAACTAAGATTGCAATCTGGATATTGCGAATATAAGAGGAAAGCTTTATTGATCAAGGTGGGGTTCTGTGACGCCTTTGTCTGGTCGTTGAATACAAACGAAGTACGCGAAGTTGCAGCTATGGCGAACTTTTAATCTAAACAAAACCCAAAGTCCAAATGGTGCCCTAAGGGCTGTATTTATGGAGGAAGAGGGGGGAATTTCGTGGCCCTTGGGGAAGGGGTCCGAAACCAACCCTATCTCTTGTTTCCCCACACATACGGACTCTAAAAACAGCCTATACTTATGTATTTCGAAATTACATGGGCCTGTCCCAATAATAAGGTGACGCAGCACCTAGAATAGCCTCTGGACGAAATTTATGAAGTGGCATCTTGTATATTTCGTCCAAGGCTTCATTCACTCCTTATGGTGGCTTCAAAGTCCTGAAATCATCACTTGTAACTCCGTTCTTGTTCCCCTTGCGCATGCCATCAACTCCATGCTTGTGCTTGCTCCAATGTTCATCCTTCTCCAAGCTAGGCCCTTCATGAACATTAGAATCATTACCAAGAAACGAAAGTACCGGGTAATTTAATTGATGAGGACATGACTACCTTGGATACGACCAAAAATATTACATACATGCATATTTGTCAGGTGATCTCTAGTGCAAACTATTCAATAATCTATTTATGTTACCCAGAACAAAATATTTCACACACTTTTATGTTTTGTCTAATTGCAGGTGTATGGGACATTTGTACAATCCACGTATGAAGATAAGGCAAAAGGAGAAGTTTAGGTTCTGTTCAAAAAGTCCTCTCACGTCACTTTTGGGCCAAGAGAAGATAGAGTCCAAGTCTCTCACGTTCTGGATTCAGATTCGGACTCCACAGATATACCTGATTCAAAACGCCAACAACTTTTTCATACGAACTCCGAATTGGGTGATTCTTTTTTTGTTGGAAAGTAGATTGCGTCCTCTTTCCATCCCAATTGGATTCACCTTTAAATTCGTCCGGAGCGTTGAGATATGGACGAAATAATCTGACACTACAGCAGAATCCGAGTCAAACAACAAGTCCAAAGGTGTTGCATCACCTCCACTTGGGCCCATGAGCCTTGTACGACCTAGGGTTGGATTTAGGCTGCCTAGGGACGTCCTCCCAGCTCCTTGGCCGCCACCCCTTGCTCCTATATAAGTAGATCAATCTAGTAGCTTTTTCCTTGGGATTTGTTTAGTTAAAAGTTAGCCATTGCAACTTTGTGTACTTGGTTTGTGTCCAACGACCAGACCAAGACCACTTACAGATCCCCACCTTTATCAATACTTCATCTATATTCGCAATATTCAGATTGCATTATCATATTCTTGCTTGTTCTTCGATTGCGTGCAGGAATAGACCTTCGTGGTCAGGCTGATTGTGCTTCCAGCATCGTCAGTAACCTCGGGAGATTGGTTTAGCTATTGCTAAGGCGCAACGTCGTGCATGTTTGTAGTCGGATCGTCAAAGTCGGCTCCACCAAATCGATAGTTATCATCTCATCGAAAGATCGGGACACCCTCGACTCTATCAAGTGGTATCAGTTTTCAGGTTGCTCGGTGAGAATTTCCAGTTTCCCCTAGATTAGAATTATTTTCTTACCTATTGTCCAAGAAAAAGCCACAAAAAAGTTTGATCTATTCATCCTTTTGTCCAAGCCAGTCTGAGCCTTTGCAATTTTCTTTTCATTGTTTGCATTATTGAATTATCGGTTGCATCGTCGTGTCGAGTTGCTGGTCTTAGTGTCTAGTTCTGATGAGGACATGACTACCTTGGATACGACCAAAAATATTGCATACATGCATATTTGTCAGGTGATTTCTAGTGCAAACTATTCAATAATCTATTTATGTTATCCAGAACAAAAATACTTCACACACTTTTGTGTTTTGTCTAATTGCAGGTGTGTGGGACATTTGTACAATGCAATATGAAGATAAGTGATAGAGGCGAGGGTGTCCCGATCTTCCGATGAGATGATAACTATCGATTTGGTGGAGTCGACTTTGAAGTCCGTTTAGTAAAACAGGCATAACTTCCTCATACGAAGTCCGTTTTGACTCCGCGAGTACTCAAATGAGAGCTAGCGACGAGCCGCATCTAAATAGTTGCAGAGTCTACTTCAATATTTGACACCTCAAAATCGTCTTCTAAATAGGTCTTTTTGCCCTCCGAAGTTCGCGGACACAGCTTATTCCAGTTTTTCAAGCCAGTTTCAGAATTCTTTGACTCCTCATATCAACTCGGAATTGAGTGATTCTTTTTGCATTGGAAAGCTTGAGTTAGTAGCATTCTTTGAAAAAAATTATCAGAAAATTGGCACAAACTTTTCAAGAGGAAAGTTGGAGAGAGTTGTTGTATATCCTGCTTGGCAGTTGTTTTTCATCATTATCTTTACTGTCGTTGTGATCTTCACTTATATCTTGCTGTCCAGAGCTACTTAGTATCCTTCATTGATGCTAGTTGTGCTACGCCGTGACCTCATTAGTGTTCTAGGCTCGCGTCTCTAGTCCGGTCTAGCCTAGGACCAGCATAGTACCGTCGTTGAGCGTTTATTCAACATTGCATCTCTGAATTGATTATTGCTAATATTTTGCTACCATATATAGCCAACCCAGCTCCACATATTTCTGCACCGTGTATACGTACGTTTCCCTGGCAATCGCTTTCCACAATCTTCAGAGTTATTTGACACCGCTGGTTGCCAGTCACCACCTGCTGCTTGCTAAGAACTTGTAAGATATTGATATTTGCTTTACTGTGAGCGCTTTACCACCACATCCTAGTAGTTCATAGGAACATTATTCTTGAATTTTGTTTCTTGTTTCTACTAATCATGACAGGATCTAGAGTCAATTCATGGGGTTTGTCGATCGTGGGAGACCTGCCATCACCTATGCAAATACCACAACCGTCACGAGAGGTGCACAAACATCCAAATGCACATGATCAGGTTAATGTTTCTATTCCACCATTTAATGGCCGTTTTAGACCTGCTTTATATATTGAATGGGTGTTTGACATAAATAATATATTTGCTTCCAATAATTTTGATGTACGTAAAAAAGTTAAGGTTGCGGTTGGTTCTTTCACTGGTTATGCTGTAGTTTGGTGGAGTGAATATTGTCGGTTACACCCTAATGATATACCTACTACTTGGGATGATTTGAAACTTGCCATGCGACATACATTCGTTCCCGCTTATTATACTCGTGACATGATTACAAAGTTGCAACATTTAAAACAAGGTAGTGACACCATAACGAAATATTATGATACTTTACAAACTACATTCCTGCATTCCTCTTTAGAAGAAAGTGAAGAAGATTTTCTGGATAGATTTTGGGGAGGATTAAATCGTGACATTCAGGAGATACTAATTCATGAAGAGTGTTATCCTATGGACCATTTGTTTCATCTTGCTTGCAAAGCTGAACAGGAAATAAAATGACGTGTTGCCCACAAGGAGAACAAGCGCGAGATGCACATTCCAAGAGTTGATACGGTTGTCCCTTCAACTACTAGGCATACTATGACAACCACATCCGTTGTTGTGAGGACTACATCACCTCCACCATGTGACACATCATCACCGAGAGTGCCTACATCATCTGAGTTGATCATAAGAGGTAATGACAAAGGTACTAATCTTCCACCTCCACATGAGTATGAGGAATGTCTTGTCAATTTAAGTGCACCATGCGGTGAGCAACCCACTACTTTGATCACACCAGCTACTTTAGAGGACTACGTTGATAATTTGACTTTGCCATGTGATCAAACAATTTTGAGTGAACCCATTGAATTAACTACCGATGCAAAAGAATCAAGTGAATCAGGGAATAAATCAGATTTGGATCAAATATGTTTGAAAATAATTGTGCCAATGTTTAATCATTTTGATATGACCTCTAATCTTGGTGATGGTTCATCAATGTTGGGATGGTTTAATGATAAGCATTGTCAATATTTTGATATGAATAAGAGCTTCACTTATATGTGCAAACTGAGTTGCAATATTTTCATGCCTTTGACTTCTTCTGATAATATATTGGCTTTACATTTCACGACTTTTGAAGGGTGCTCTTGTATAACTGTGTCACATGTGCACCAAATGAGATCAGTAAAACCGGATGACATATACATATACAACGTGTACACTTGGTCTCTTTTGTTAGCCAAATTTCAGATTAAGCAACGCCGAGGACGGCTTTATTTTCAAGAAGGGGAGGATGATGAGGACATGACTACCTTGGATACGACCAAAAATATTGCATACATGCATATTTGTCAGGTGATTTCTAGTGCAAACTATTCAATAATCTATTTATGTTATCCAGAAACAAAAATACTTCACACACTTTGTGTTCTGTCTAATTGCAGGTGTATGGGACATTTGTACAATCCACATATGAAGATAGGGGAAAATGAGAAGTTTAGATTCTGTTCAAAAAGTCCTCTCACGTCACTTTTGGGCCAAGAGAAGATAGAGTCCAAGTCTCTCACGTTCTGGATTCAGATTCGGACTTCACAAACATACTTGACTCAAAACGCCAACAACTTTTTCATAAGGACTCCGAATTGGGTGATTCTTTTTTTGTTGGAAAGTAGATTTCGTCCTCTTTCCAACCCAATTGGATTTACCTTTAAATTCGACCGGAGCGTTGAGACATGGACGAAACAATCTGATGCAGCAGCAGAATCCGAGTCAAACAACAAGTCCAAAGGTGTTGCATCACCTCCACCTCGGCCCATGAGCCTTGTACGACCTAGGGTTGGTTTTAGGCTGCCTTGGGACGTCCTCCCACCTCCTTGGCCTCCACCCCTTGCTCCTATATAAGTAGATCAATCTAGTAGCTTTTTGCTTGGGATTTGTTTAGTTAAAAGTTAGCCATTGCAACTTCGTGTACTTCGTTTGTGTGCAACGACCAGACCAAGACCGCTTCCGGATCCCCACCTTTATCAATACTTCATCTATATTCGCAATATTCAGATTGCATTATCATATTCTTGCTTGTTCTTCAATTGCTTGCAGGAATAGACCTTCGTGGTCAGGTTGATTGTGCTGCGGCGTGGTCAATAACCTCTCGGACTTGGTTTAGCAATTGCTAAGGCGCAACGTCATGCACGTTTGTAGTCGGATCGTCAAAGTCGTCTCCACCATATCGATAGTTATCATCTCATCGTCGAAAGATCGGGACACCCTCGCCTTTATCAAGTTCGTTTAGAGTTTCGAGTTCTGTTCACATTAGTCACGTCGCCGCTGCATCGTTATCCCTTCCGCTGTCCACCACACGATCCATCAATTTTCACCACGAGCTACCCATAGTTCATTGTCACAATCATAGTTGAGGTCGTTCACATCTTTGCTTGATCCAATCTGCATCTTATCTAGTTTGTCTTGGAAAGAGGAAGAGACAAAAAAGAGAGAAAGAAAAAGAAAAAGAAAAAGTGTGAGGAAAAAAAAAAGAGAAGAAAAAGAACAAAATTCGGATCTATCTAGACTCAGTCTCGTAGTTGAATTCGGATTGGAATCTGTTTTGTGCACTGTTTAGTAAAACAGGCATAACTTCCTCGTACGAAGTCCGTTTTGACTCCGCGAGTACTCAAATGAAAGCTAGCGATGCGCCGCATCTAAATAGTTGAAAACGCTAGTTCAATATTTGGCACCTGAAAATCGGCTTCTAAATAGGTCTTTTTGCCCTCCGAAGTTCGCGAACACAGCTTATTCCAGTTTTTCAAGCCAGTTTTAGAATTTTTTTGACTCCTCATATCAACTCGGAATTGAGTGATTCCTTTTGCGTTTGAAAGCTTGAGTTAGTGCCATTTTGAGACAAATTATTAGAAAATTAGCACAAACTTTTCCCGGGAAAAGTTGGGGAGAAAGTTGTTGTATATCCTGCTTGGCAGTTGTTTTTCATCATTATCTTCACTGCCGTTGTGATCTTCACTTATATCTTGCTGTCCAGAGCTACTTAGTATCCTTCATTGATGCTAGTTGTGCTACGTCGTGACCTCATTAGTGTTCTAGGCTCGCGTCTCTAGTCCGGTCTAGCCTAGGACCAGCATAGTACCGTCGTTGAGCGTTTATTCAACATTGCATCTCTGAATTGATTATTGCTAATATTTTGCTACCATATATAGCCAACCCAGCTCCACATATTTCTGCACCGTGTATACGTACGTTCCTCTGGCAATCGCTTTACACAATCTTAAGAGTTATTTGACACCGCTGGTTGCCTGTCACCACCTGCTGCTTGGTAAGAACTTGTAAGATATTGATATTTGCTTTACTGTGAGCGCTTTACCACCACATCCTAGTAGTTCATAGGAACATTATTCTTGAATTTTGTTTCTTGTTTCTATTTATCATGACAGGATCTAGAGTCAATTCATGGGGTTTGTCGATCGTGGGAGATGTGCCATCACCTATGCAAATACCACAACCGTCACGAGAGGTGCACAAACATCCAAATGCACATGATCAGGTTAATGTTTCTATACCACCATTTAATGGCCGTTTTAGACCTGCTTTATATATTGAATGGGAGTTTGACATAAATAATATATTTGCTTCCAATAATTTTGACGTACGTAAAAAGGTTAAGGTTGCGGTTGGTTCTTTCACTGGTTATGCTAGTTTGGTGGAGTGAATATTGTCGGTTACACCCTAATGATATACCTACTACTTGGGATGATTTGAAACTTGCCCTGCGACATACATTCGTTACCGCTTATTATACTCGTGACATGATTACAAAGTTGCAACATTTAAAATAAGATAGTGACACCGTAACGAAATATTATGATACTTTACAAACTACCTTGCTGCATTCCTCTTTAGAAGAAAGTGAAGAAGATTTTATGGATAGATTTTGGGGAGGATTAAATCGTGACATTCGGGAGATACTAATTAATGAAGAGTGTTATCCTATGGACCATTTGTTTCATCTTGCTTGCAAAGCTGAACAGGAAATAAAACGACGTGTTGCCCACAAGGAGAACAAGCGCGAGATGCACATTCCAAGAGTTGATACGGTTGTCCCTTCAACTACTAGGCATACTATGACAACCACATCCGTTGTTGTGAGGACTACATCACCTCCACCATGTGACACATCATCACCGAGAGTGCCTACATCATCTGAGTTGATCATAAGAGGTAATGACAAATGTACTAATCTTCCACCTCCACATGAGTATGATGAATGTCTTGTCAATTTAAGTGCACCATGCGGTGAGCTACCCACTACTTTGATCACACCAGCTACTTTAGAGGACTACGTTGATGATTTGACTTTGCCATGTGATCAAACAATTTTGAGTGAACCCATTGAATTAACTATCGATGCAAAAGAATCAAGTGAATCGGGGAATAAATCAGATTTGGATCAAATATGTTTGAAAATAATTGTGCCAATGTTTAATCATTTTGATATGACCTCTAATCTTGGTGATGGTTCATCAATGTTGGGATGGTTTAATGATAAGGATTGTCAATCTTTTGATATGAATAAGAGCTTCACTTATATGTGCAAACTGAGTTGCAATATTTTCATGCCTTTGACATCTTGTGAAAATATATTGGCTTTACATTTCATGACTTTTGAAGGGTGCTCTTGTATAACTGTGTCACATGTGCACCAAATGAGATCAGCAAAAACGGATGACATATACATATACAACGTGTACACCTTGTCTCTTTTGTTAGCCAGATTTCAGATTAAGCAACGCCGAGGATGGCTTTGTTTTCAAGAAGGGGAGGATGATGAGGACATGACTACCTTGAATACGACCAAAAATATTGCATACATGCATATTTGTCAGGTGATCTCTAGTGCAAACTATTCAATAATCTATTTATGTTATCTAGAACAAAAATATTTCACACACTTTTGTGTTTTGTCTAATTGCAGGTGTATGGGACATTTGTACACACATATGAAGATAGGGCAAAAGGAGAAGTTTAGGTTCTGTTCAAAAAGTCCTCTCACGTCACTTTTGGGACAAGAGAAGATAGAGTCCAAGTCTCTCACGTTCTGGATTCAGATTCGGACTGCACAGATATACCTGATTCAAAACGCCAACAACTTTTTCATACGGACTCCGAATTGGGTGATTCTTTTTTCGTTGGAAAGTAGATTTCGTCCTCTTTCCAACCTAATCGGACTCACCTTTAAATTCGTCCGGAGCGTTGAGATATGGACGAAACAATCTGACGCTGCAGCAGAATCCGAGTCAAACAACAAGTCCAAAGGTGTTGTACGACCTAGGGTTGGTTTTAGGCTGCCTTGGGACGTCCTCCCACCTCCTTGGCCGCCACCCCTTGCTCCTATATAAGTAGATCAATCTAGTAGCTTTTTCCTTGGGATTTGTTTAGTTATAAGTTAGCCATTGCAACTTCGTGTACTTCGTTTGTGTCCAACGACCAGACCAAGGCCGCTTACGGATCCCCACCTTTATCAATACTTCATCTATATTCGCAATATTCAGATTGCATTATCATATTCTTGCTTGTTCTTCGATTGCATGCAGGAATAGACCTTCGTGGTCAGGCTGATTGTGCTTCCAGCATCGTCAGTAACCTCAAGAGATTGGTTTAGCGATTGCTAAGGCGCAACGTCGTGCACGTTTGTAGTCGGATCGTCAAAGTCGGCTCCACCAAATCGATAGTTATCATCTCATCAAAAGATCGGGACACCCTCGCCTCTATCATTAATTGGTGTGCGCGAGCTCTAGTAATTTGTCCATTATATGTAACAGTAGGGGTTGTGGGTGTAACAATGGTATTGATGTCCTCATCATCCTCCCCTTCTTGAAATGAAGTCGTCCTCGACGGAAGCTCATCTTCCTCACCCAAATAAGGCTTCAAATCTGCAATGTTAAAAGTAGGACTAACCCCAAAATCTGCAGATAGCTCAAGTTTATATGCATTATCATTTATTTTCTCTAACACCTTAAAAGGACCATCAGCACGTGGCATTAGCTTTGATTTGCGCAAATTAGGAAATCTATCCTTACGCAAATGTAACCAAACAAGATCTCCAGGTGCAAACACAACATGTTTTCTACCCTTATCTCCAGCAAGTTTATATTTAGAATTCATACGCTCAATGTTTTCCTTAGTTAACTCATGCATTTTTAAAATCAATTCAGCACGTTCTTTAGCATCAAAATTAACCTTCTCCGAAGATGAAAGAGGCAACAAATCAATTGGTGCACGAGGTAGGAAACCATACACAATTTCAAAAGGGCACATCTTAGTAGTAGAATGCAATGAACGATTATAAGCAAATTCAATATGAGGCAAGCATTCTATCCACATTTTCTTATTATTCTTCAAAACAGCCCTAAGCATAGTAGACAATGTTCTATTGACTACTTCAGTTTGTCCATCAGTTTGGGGGTGACAAGTAGTACTAAAAAGCAGTTTAGTCCCCAACTTAGCCCATAAACATCTCCAAAAGTGGCTAAGAAATTTAGTATCACGATCTGAAACAATAGTATTTGGCACACCATCCAAGCGAATAATTTCACGAAAGAACAAATCAGCAACATTAATAGCATCATCGCTTTTATGACATGGTATAAAGTGTGCCATTTTCGAGAATCTATCCACGACAACAAATATGCTATCCCTCCCCTTCTTTGTTTGAGGTAAACCTAAAACAAAGTCCATAGATATATCCTCCCAAGGAACACTAGGTACAGGCAAAGGCATATATAAACCATGAGGATTGAGTCGTGACTTAGCTTTTTGACATGTAGTGCAGCGAGGAACAAAACGCTCAACATCCCGTCTCATCTTTGGCCAAAAGAAATGTGTAGCAAGTATATCCTCCGTCTTCTTCACGCCAAAGTGTCCCATTAGTTGATGAGGACATCAATACCATTGTTACACCCACAGCCCCTACTGCTATACATACTGGACCAATTACTAGAGCTCGCGCACGCCAATTGAATTACCAGGTACTTTCGTTTCTTGGTAATGATTCTAATGTTCATGAGAATATGATGCTGCCTAAATTGGATACATTTGTTTTGCTTAGAAATGAAGGGCCTAGCTTTGAGAAGGATGAACATTGGAGCAAGAACAAGCATGGAGATGATGGCATGCGCATGGGGGACAAGAACGGAGTTACAAGTGATGATTTCAGGACGTTGAAGCCACCATAATGCATGCATGAAGCCTTGGACGAAATATACAAGATGCTACTTCATAACTTTCGTCCAGAGGCTATTCTAGGTGCTGCGTCACCTTATTATTGGGCCAGGCCCATGTAATTTCGAAATACTTGAGTATAGGCTATTTTTAGAGTCCGTATGTGTGGGGAAACAAGAGATAGGGTTGGTTTCGGACCCCTTTCCCAAGGGCCACGAAATTCCCCCCTCTTCCTCCATATATACAGCCCTTAGGGCGTCGTTTAGACTTTGGGTTTTGTTTAGATTAAAAGTTCGCCATAGCTGCAACTTCGCGTACTTCGTTTGTGTTCAACGACCAGACAAAGGCGTCACAGAACCCCACCTTGATCAATAAAGCTTTCATCTTATATTTGCAATATCCAGATTGCAATCTCAGTTTCTTACTTGTTCTTCGTTTGCTCGCAGGAAACAGACCCTCGTGGTCAGGTTGATCATGCTCCGGCGTGGTCAATAACCTCGCACGTTCGTAGTCGGATCGTCAAAGTCGACTTCCATCAAAGCGATATCCATCATCTCATCGAAAGAAGGGACACCTTTGCCTCTATCATTAGTCCTCCTCCATGCGCCTCCTGCAACAACAAAAGATGAATGGAGCTAGCTGGAATGCATAGCTTGTTAGCACGAAACACAAATCCATCGTTAACGACGAACTTGTTCCATGTTCTACCTTCTTTACAATTCTGCAATACATCTTTAAATTCAGCATCATGCACATATTGATCTTTGATGGTCTCCAAACCAAATATTTTAAAGTCAAGTTGTGAAAGCATAGTATAACGACGAGACAATGCATCAGCAATAACATTTTCTTTACCCTTCTTGTGTTTAATGACATAAGGGAAAGTCTCAATGAATTCAACCCATTTAGCATGTCTACGGTTCAGTTTTGCTTGATTTTTAATGTGTTTCAAAGATTCATGATCAGAATGTATAACAAATTCTTTGGGCCATAAATAATGTTGCCATGTTTGGAAAGTCCGAACAAGAGCATATAAATCTTTATCATAAGTAGAATAGTTCAGACTAGGCCCACTCAATTTTTCAGAAAAGTATGCAATAGGTTTGCCATCTTGTAATAACACACCTCCTAATCCAATTCCACTCGCATCACATTCAAGCTCAAAAGTCTTATTAAAATCGGGAAGTTGGAGTAAAGGAGCATGTGTCAACTTATCTTTCAATACCGTGAAGGCTTCTTCCTGTGCGGTACCCCAAACAAAAGGCACATCCTTCTTTGTAAGCTCGTTGAGAGGTGCAGCAATGGTGCTAAAATCTCTCACAAAACGCCTATAGAAACCAGCGAGTCCAAGAAAACTCCGCACTTGTGTGACCGTTTTGTGCTGCGGCCAACTCTCAATAGCTTCAATCTTGGCTTTATCAACTTCAATTCCCTGTGGAGTAACAACATAGCCAAGAAAAGATACTCGGTCGGTGCAAAAGGTGCACTTCCCAAGGTTACCAAACAAACGTGCATCACGTAGAGCAATAAAAACAGCACGTAAATGTTCCAAATGTTCTTCCAAAGATTTGCTATAAATCAGTATACCATCAAAATAGACTACCACAAATCGTCCAATGAAAGCACGTAAAACTTCGTTCATTAGTCTCATGAAAGTACTAGGTGCATTAGTTAACCCAAAAGGCATGACTAACCACTCATATAAACCAAACTTAGTTTTAAATGCAGTTTTCCATTCATCTCCCAATTTCATACGAATTTGATGGTATCCACTACGCAAATCAACTTTGGAGAATATTGTAGAGCCACTCAATTCATCAAGCATATCATCTAGCCTAGGAATAGGATGACGATAACGAATAGTAATATTATTAATGCCTCTACAATCAACTCACATACGCGACGTACCATCCTTTTTAGGCACTAGTATAATAGGAACAGCACAAGGACTGAGAGATTCGCGTATATAACCTTTGTCGAGTAGCTCCTGTACTTGACGCATAATCTCCTTCGCCTCCTCTGGATTGGTACGGTATGGTGCACGGTTGGGTAGCGATGCACCGGGAATTAAGTCAATTTGATGCTCAATCCCTCGAATAGGTGGTAATCCCGGTGGCACGTCTTGTGGGAAGACGTCAGCGAACTCCTGCAAAATGTTAGTGACAGCAGGGGGCAAAATGGAAGGCACGTCCTCGAATGAAAATAATGCGTCTTTGCACACAAAATCATAGCAAACAGATTTGCTGAAATCTAGCTCATCAATATCAGATTTTGTGGCAAGTAAACATGCACTTTTCAATTTAATTTCAGAAACAACACTAGATGGTTTATTATTAGGTTTCATTTGTTGCTCAAATTCTTTTGCCACAATCTGATTTTCACTCTTATTTTTCTCCTGTTTTGCTTTATTAGCTCTATTAATGTCATCTTTCAAAATGGAATCAGGAGTCATAGGAAGCAAAGTAATATTTTTATCCTTATGAACAAGAGTATATTGATTGTTTCTGCCATGGTGTACAGAATTTTTATCAAATTGCCATGGTCTACCAAGTAATAAGGAACATGCTTGCATGGGTACCACATCACAATCAACATAATCAGCATATGTAGAGATACTAAAATGCACACGAACAGTACGTGTTACCTTAACCTTGCCGCTGTTGTTGAACCATTGGATGTAGTAAGGATGTGGATGTGGTCTTGTGGTGAGAGATAGCTTCTCCACCATCTCCATGCTAGCCAAGTTGTTACAGCTCCCTCCATCTATGATGACGCGAACAGAACGTTCCTTCACAACTCCCTTTGTATGGAACAAATTATGCCTCTGATTTTGCTCTGCTTGTGTGACCTGCACACTCAAAACACGTTGAGCAACTAAACATTCATACCTGTCAGCGTCTTCAGGAGCCATGTATTGCGTCTCATTTTCAGAATCATCTCCACCATGTTCTTCACGTGTAATAAGAGCCAAAGTCTCCTCATCATAGTCACTAGCGGACTCATACCCACCATCCTCAGTAGCAAGCATTACACGCTGAGATTTGCATTCTCTCGCATAATGTCCTCTTCCCTTACAACGACGACAAATAATATCACTTGTGTGCCCTGTTGATGCCATGGAAGAAGAAGAGCTCTGTGCAGGCCCGGCAGGTGCGCTCTTGGCAGATAGTGGTGGTTGTGCCTGCTTTCTTGTATCACGGCTGGAGGTGGAACCTGATGGAGGTGCTGGTGCAGTGGAAGTAGAAGATGCACGCGGTGTCCATGATGAAGGTCGACCTGCAGAAAAGTTAGTTCGCGCCAATGGCTGTCGATCCTGCACTTCACGTTCAGCTTTACAAGCAAGATGGAATAAACGAGTGATATTATTATAATCCTTATACTCTAGAATGGTCTGAATCTCTTTATTTAATCCACCCATAAAACGTGCAAGCATAGCTTCATTCTCCTCAACAATACCACATCTAATCATGCCAGTTTGTAATTCCTGATAATATTCTTCTACAGAATTTTTCCCTTGTCTTAAGCGCTGCAATTTTTGAAGTAATTCACGTTGATAATATGGTGGAACCCAACGAGTACGCATAGCAGTTTTCAAAGCAGCCCAAGTAGCTGCAACAGGATATAATCTACAATGTTCAGACCACCAAACACATGCAAAGCTAGTGAAAGCACAAACAGCAGCAGGAACACGTCTCTCCTCAGGATATTGTAAACATGTAAGTCGTTGTTCAGTTTCTAACTCCCAAGATATATATCAGGAACATATCTACCCTCAAATGGTGGAATATTCAATTTCGGTTTAGGGAGATGGTCATGATCTCGTACCTGAGGTGGTGGTGCCGGCCTACCGTTGCGAATATATACCTGAGGTCGACCTGCTAGTGGTGGTGCTGGTGGCTGCACGTAGTTCTGATTTTGATCAACCTCATCCTCATAATCGCCCGCATAATCGTCATCCTCCTCAGCCGCCGCAGTAGCAGGAGCCAAAGAAGCATCAACAGTAGGTGCAGCGGCACCCGAATTTTGACCTGTCAGTTGGAACGCGCTGTGCTCGTCCCACTTGATTTGGAAGGCGGCGTTGGAGATGTGGTTGTTGTTGTTGTAGCGGTGCGACATGTGTAGCCGGTGGTGGTTGGGGAAGACGCTTGAGTAATTCAGTAAACTTGTTATCCAGCTTTGTCTCGAACGACTTCTCCACGGCATCTATCTTCTCCATAGCCTCTTCAAATCTGTTTAGCACATCTCCCACCTGGCTACTCATCATTTGCTGAAATTTATCATGCAACTCCTTGTTCGTCATGTTCTCCCAATCAGTCTCATCGGCTTGTGATCCTGCCATAGTTAGCAGCAATAGAAACACAAAAGAATATGATCCTGCAAACTACTAGGAAGTGGTGGTGATGGTGGTGTGTCACAAAACCTTGAAGCGAATCTCAAATTCTTACCAGTTCTTACCCAGCAGCAGGTGGTGATCGGCAACCGTTGTAGTCAAAACCCTCAAAGCTTGGATAGAGCGATTACCAGGGAGAGTCAAACGCACGATGTAGATGTATGTGGAGCTGGGAAGGCTTATAATATGGTAGCACAAATGGTCTGTAATAATCAATTCAGAGATGCAAAGTTGAAAAAACGCTCAACGACGGTACTGTGCTGGTCCTAGGCTAGACCGTGCTAGAGACGCGAGCCTAGAACACTAACAAAATCACGGCGCTGCACGTAAACAAGGGAAAAGCACACTCTGGATTTTTTTTTGCTTTTTTTTCGCTCTCTTTTTTTTGCGAAAAATCCTATAATGGCGAGTGTCTCAAAACTCTTCCCAGGTCAAACTGACAGGATGGGCACAAAATTTTGTTGTCTATTTTTTTCAGAAATCAGGGCAGGGACGACGAAAAAGTGCGACAAAAAATCACTATGATGGCGAGTGTCTCAAAACACTCCCCGGGACCTAAAAATAGGATAGGGAAAAAATATTTTTGGTTGCCGAAATTTTGGCCTAAAAACTGCCCGGGGGTCTCCAGACTCTTTTTTTTCGAGACCTACTCAGGCAAGGAAACACGAAACGGAAAATAGATGGATCTCTAAAACAAACTGAATATGAAAAGAACTCGGATTGGTGGTGGATATATGGTGGTAGGATATGGTAGCGGTGGTGGTATATGGATACGGATCGGTAGTGGTATATGGATACGGATTGGTGGTGGTATATGGATACGGATTCAGAACGGTGGCGGATAAGCAATGGTGGTAGATGGCAAGGCGATGATGATGGTGCGGCGGCCGCGTGACAACTTATGACCAGAACTCGAAACTCTAAAAGACTAGACTCTAAGACCAGCAACTTGACACGACGATGAAACCGCAAATTCAACAAAGCAAAAACCCTAAAAAGATTATGCAAAGGCTCAGATTGGTTCGGATATACTGAACTAACCCTAATTTTTTATGGCTTTTTCGTGGACTGTAGGTATGAAGAACAGACTCGATCTAAACTACGAAAAACTGTAAAATCTCACCGAGCAACCTGGAAAGCTGATACCACTTGATAGAGGCAAAGGTGTCCAGTCTTTCGATGAGATGATGGATATCGCTTTGATGGAAGTCGACTTTGACGATCCGACTACAAACGTGCGAGGACGTCGCGCCTTAGCAATCGCTAAACCAACTCCGAGAGGTTATTGACCACGCCGGAGCACGATCAACCTGACCACGAGGGTCTGTTTCCTGCGAGCAAACGAAGAACAAGCAAGAAACTGAGATTGCAATCTGGATATTGAGAATATAAGATGAAAGCTTTATTGATCAAGGTGGGGTTCTGTGACGCCTTTGTCTGGTCGTTGAACACAAACGAAGTACGCGAAGTTGCAGCTATGGCGAACTTTTAATCTAAACAAAACCCAAAGTCTAAACGGTGCCCTAAGGGCTGTATATATGGAGGAAGAGGGGGGGAATTTCGTGGCCCTTGGAGAAGGGGTCCGAAACCAACCCTATCTCTTGTTTCCCCACACACACGGACTCTAAAAACAGCCTATACTTATGTATTTCGAAATTACATGGTCCTGGCCCAATAATAAGGTGACGCAGCACCTAAAATAGCCTCTGGACGAAAGTTATGAAGTAGCATCTTGTATATTTCGTCCAAGGCTTCATGCACGCATTATGGTGGCTTTAACGTCCTGAAATCATCACTTGTAACTCCGTTCTTGTCCCCCATGCGCATGCCATCATCTCCATGCTTGTTCTTGCTCCAATGTTCATCCTTCTCAAAGCTAGGCACTTCATTTGTAAGCAAAACAAATGTATCCAATTTAGGCAGCATCATATTCTCATGAACATTAAAATCATTACCAAGAAATGAAAGTACCTGGTAATTTAATTGGCATGCGCGAGCTCTAGTAATTGGTCCAGTATGTATAGCAGCAGGGGCTGTGGGTGTAACAATGGTATTGATGTCCTCATCATCCTCCCCTTCTTGAAATGAAGTCGTCCTCGACGGAAGCTCATCTCCCTCACCCAAATAAGGCTTCAAATCTGCAATGTTAAGAGTGGGACTAACCCCAAAATCTGCAGGCAGCTCAAGTTTATATGCATTATCATTTATTTTCTCTAACACCTTAAAAGGACCATCAGCACGTGGCATTAGCTTTGATTTGCGCAAATCAGGAAATCTATCCTTACGCAAATGTAACCAAACAAGATCTCCAGGTGCAAACACAACATGTTTTCTACCCTTATCTCCAGCAAGTTTATATTTAGCATTCATACGCTCAATGTTTTCCTTAGTTAACTCATGCATTTTTAAGATCAATTCAGCACGTTGTTTAGCATCAAAATTAACCTTCTCCGAAGATGGAAGAGGCAACAAATCAATAGGTGCACGAGGTAGGAAACCATACACAATTTCAAAAGGGCACATCTTAGTAGTAGAATGCAATGAACGATTATAAACAAACTCAATATGAGGCAAGCATTCTTCCCACATTTTCTTATTATTCTTCAAAACAGCCCTAAGCATAGTAGACAATGTTCTATTGAGTACTTCAGTTTGTCCATCAGTTTGGGGGTGACAAGTAGTACTAAAAAGCAGTTTAGTCCCCAACTTAGCCCATAAACATCTCCAAAACTGGCTAAGAAATTTAGTATCATGATCTGAAACAATAGTATTTGGCACACCATGCAAACGAATAATTTCATGGAAGAACAAATCAGCAACATTAACAGCATCATCGCTTTTATGACATGCTATAAAGTGTGCCATTTTTGAGAATCTATCCACGACAACAAATATGCTATCCCTCCCCTTCTTTGTTCGAGGTAAACCTAAAACAAAGTCCATAGATATATCCTCCCAAGGAACACTAGGTACAGGCAAAGGCATATATAAACCATGAGGATTGAGTCGTGACTTAGCTTTTTGACATGTAGTGCAGCGAGCAACAAAACGCTCAACATCCCGTCTCATCTTTGGCCAAAAGAAATGTGTAGCAAGTACGTCCTCCGTCTTGTTCACACAAAGTGTCCCATTAATCCTCCTCCATGCGCCTCCTGCAACAACAAAAGACGAAGAGAGCTAGCTGGAATGCATAGCTTGTTAGCACGGAACACAAATCCATCATTAACGACAAACTTGTTCCAGGTTCTTCCTTCTTTACGATTCTGCAAAACATCTTTAAAATCAGCATCATGCACATATTGATCTTTGATGGTCTCCAAACCAAATATTTTGAAGTCAAGTTGTGACAGCATAGTATAGCGACGAGACAATGCATCAGCAATAACATTTTCTTTACCCTTCTTGTGTTTAATGACATAAGGGAAAGTTTCAATGAATTCAACCCATTTAGCATGTCTACGATTCAGTTTAGCTTGACTTTTAATATGTTTCAAAGATTCATGATCAGAATGTATAACAAATTCTTTGGGCCATAAATAATGTTGCCATGTTTCTAAAGTCCGAACAAGAGCATATAGTTCTTTATCATAAGTAGAATAATTCAGACTAGGCCCACTCAATTTTTCAGAAAAGTATGCAACAGGTTTACCATCTTGTAATAACACACCTCCTAATCCAATTCCACTAGCATCACATTCAAGCTCAAAAGTCTTATTGAAATCAGGAAGTTGGAGTAAAGGAGCATGTGTCAACTTATCTTTCAATACCGTGAAGGCTTCTTCCTGTGCGGTACCCCAAACAAAAGGCACATCCTTCTTTGTAAGCTCGTTGAGAGGTGCAGCAATGGTGCTGAAATCTCTCACAAAACGCCTATAGAAACCAGCGTGGCCAAGGAAACTCCTCACTTGTGTGACCGTTTTGGGCTGCGGCCAACTCTCAATAGCTTCAATCTTGGCTTTATCAACTTCAATTCCCTGTGGAGTAACAACATAGCCAAGAAAATATACTCGGTCGGTGCAAAAGGTGCACTTCCCAAGGTTACCAAACAAACGTGCATCACGTAGAGCAATAAAAACAGCACGTAAATGTTCCAAATGTTCTTCCAAAGATTTGCTATAAATCAGTATATCATCAAAATAGACTACCACAAATCGTCCAATAAAACACGTAAAACTTCGTTCATTAGTCTCATGAAAGTACTAGGTGCATTAGTTAACCCAAAAGGCATGACTAACCACTCATATAAACCAAACTTAGTTTTAAATGCTGTTTTCCATTCATCTCCCAGTTTCATACGAATTTGATGGTATCCACTACGCAAATCAACTTTGGAAAATATTGTAGAGTCACTCAATTCATCAAGCATATCATCTAGCCTAGGAATAGGATGACGATAACGAATAGTAATGTTATTAATGCCTCTACAATCAACACACATACGCGATGTACCATCCTTTTTAGGCACAAGTATAATAGGAACAGCACAAGGACTAAGAGATTCGCGTATATAACCTTTGTCGAGCAGCTCCTGTACTTGACGCATAATCTCCTTCGTCCCTCTGGATTGGTACGGTATGGTGCACGGTTGGGTAGCGATGCACTGGGAATTAAGTCAATTTGATGCTCAATCCCTCGAATAGGTGGTAATCCCGGTGGCACGTCTTGTGGAAAGACGTCAGTGAACTCCTGCAAAATGTTAGTGACAGCAGGGGGCAAAGAGGAAGGCACGTCCTCGAATGAAAATAATGCCTCTTTGCACACAAAAGCATAGCAAACAGATTTGTTGAAATCTAGCTCATCAATATCAGATTTTGTGGCAAGTAAACATGCACTTTTCAATTTAATTTCAGAAACAACACTAGATGATTTATTATTAGGTTTCATTTGTTGCTCAAATTCTTTTGCCACAATCTGATTTTCACTCTTATTTTTCTCCTGTTTTGCTTTATTAGCTCTATTAATGTCATCTTTCAAAATGGAATCAGGAGTCATAGGAAGCAAAGTAATATTTTTATCCTTATGAACAAGAGTATACTGATTGTTTCTACCATGGTGTACAGAGTTTTTATCAAATTGCCATGGTCTACCAAGTAATAAGGAACATGCTTGCATGGGTACCACATCACAATCAACATAATCAGCATATGTAGAGATACTAAAATGCACACGAGCAGTACGTGTTACCTTAACCTTGCCGCTGTTGTTCAACCATTGGACGTAGTAAGGATGTGGATGTGGTCTTGTGGTGAGAGATAGCTTCTCCACCATCTCCATGCTAGCCAAGTTGTTACAGCTCCCTCCATCTATGATGACGCGAACAGAACGTTCCTTCACAACTCCCTTTGTATGGAACAAATTATGCCTCTGATTTTGCTCTGCTTGTGTGACCTGCACACTCAAAACACGTTGAGCAACTAAACATTCATACCTGTCAGCGTCTTCAGGAGCCATGTATTGCGTCTCATGTTCAGAATCATCTCCACCATGTTCTTCACGTGTAATAAGAGCCAAAGTCTCCTCATCATAGTCACTAGCGGACTCATACCCACCATCCTCAGTAGCAATCATTACACGCTGAGATTTGCATTCTCGCGCATAATGTCCTCTTCCCTTACAACGACGACAAATAATATCACTTGTGTGCCCTGTTGATGCCATGGAAGAAGAAGAGCTCTGTGCAGGCCCGGCAGGTGCGCTCTTGGCAGATAGTGGTGGTTGTGCTTGCTTTCTTGTATCACGGCTGAAGGTGGAACCTGATGGAGGTGCTAGTGCAGTGGAAGTAGAAGATGCACGCGGTGTCCATGATGAAGGTCGACCTGCAGAAAAGTTAGTTCGCGCCAATGCTTGTCGATCCTGCACTTCACGCTCAGCTTTACAAGCAAGATGGACTAAACGAGTGATATTAGTATACTCCTTATACTCTAGAATGGTCTGAATCTGTCTATTTAAACCACCCATAAAACGTGCAAGCATAGCTTCATTCTCCTCAACAATACCACATCTAATCATGCTAGTTTGTAATTCCTGATAATATTCTTCTATAGAATTTTTCCCTTGTCGTAAACGCTGCAGTTTTTGAAGCAATTCACGTTGATAATATGGTGGAACCCAACGAGTACGCATAGCAGTTTTCAAAGCAGCCCAAGTAGCTGGAATAGGATATAATCTACAATGTTCAGACCACCATACACATGCAAAACTAGTGAAAGCACAAACAGCAGCAGCAACCCGTCTCTCCTCGGGATATTGTAAACATGTAAAACGTTGTTCAGTTTCTAACTCCCAAGTAAGATATACATCAGGAATGTATCTACCCTCAAACGGTGGAATATTCAATTTCAGTTTAGGAACATGGTCATGATCTCGTACCTGAGGTGGTGGTGCAGGCCTACCGTTGTGAATATAGACCTGAGGTCGACCTGCTGGAGGTGGTGCTGGTGGCTGCACGTAGTTCTGATTTTGATCAACCTCATCCTCATAATCGCCCGCATAATCGTCATCCTCCTCAGCCGCCGCAGTAGCAGGAGCCAAAGAAGCATCAACAGTAGGTGCAGCGGCACCCGAATTTTGACCAGTCTCAATTGGAACGCGATGTGCTCGTCCCACTTGATTTGGAAGCCGGCGTTGGAGATGTGGTTGTTGTTGTTGTAGAGGTGCGACAGGTGCAGCCGGTGGTGG
Source organism: Aegilops tauschii subsp. strangulata (assembly GCF_002575655.3). NCBI lineage: Eukaryota > Viridiplantae > Streptophyta > Magnoliopsida > Poales > Poaceae > Aegilops > Aegilops tauschii. Next base: position 344,907,536 of record NC_053041.3, read on the forward strand.
TTGGGGAAGACGCTTGAGCAATTCATTAAACCTGTTATCCAGCTTTGTCTCAAACGACTTCTCCACGGCATCTATCTTCTCCATAGCCTCTTCAAATCTGTTTAGCACATCTCCCACCCGGCCACTCATCATTTGCTGAAATTTATCATGCAACCCCTTGTTCGTCATGTTCTCCCAATCAGTCTCATCGGCTTGTGATCCTGCCATGGTTAGCAGCAATAGAAACACAAAAGAATATGATCCTACAGACTACTAGGAAGTGGTGGTGATGGTGGTGTGTCACAAATCCTTCAAGCGAATCTCAAATTCTTACCAATTCTTACCCAGCAGCAGGTGGTGATGAGCAACCGTTGTAGTCAAAACTCTCAAAGCTTGGATAGAGCGATTACCAGGGAGAGTCAAACGCATGACGTAGATGTATGTGGAGCTGGGAAGGCTTATAATATGGTAGCAAAAAGGGTCAGCAATAATCAATTCAGATATGCAAAGTTGAATAAACGCTCAACGACGGTACTGTGCTCGTCCTAGGCTAGACCGTGCTAGAGACGCGAGCCTAAAACACTAACAAAATCACGGCGCTGCACGTAAACAAGGGAGGAGCACACTCTGATTTTTTTTCAATTTTTTATTGCAATTTTTTTTGTTTTTTTTCCTCCGCAACAATTTTTTTTCGAAAAAGTCTACAAATGGTCTAAAAACTGCCTAGCCAGAATTCCTCTTTTTTTAAACTGGAACTATTTTTCTACTGCGGGTAACACAAAAGTTTGGGAGTCCTTCTGTGTCACGACTCGGAGTATGGCGTGATCTGGAAATCCAAAACAGAGTAACAAAATACTGGACTTGGACTAGGACTGGTGGCGGAGATGAATCTGGTGGAACTCGGACTGGTGGCGGATATATGTTGCAGGTGTACTCGGATTGGCGTGATGGCGGCGGATATGTGGTGGCGTATATGGACTCGGATTGGCGGTGAATATGTGGTGGTGGTATATGGCAGCGGCGATGAAGTTGGTGCGGTGGTGGTATATGGCAGCAGCAATGATGATGATGCGGTGGTGATATATGGCAGCGGCGACGTGACTACCTGTGAACAGAACTCGAAACTCTAAAGGACTAGACGCTAAGACCAGCAACTTGACACGACGATGCAACCGCAAATTCAACAAAGCAAACACATAAAAGATTATGCAAAGGCTCAGATTGGTTCGGATAGGATGAACTAACCCTAAAATTTTTTTGGCTTTTTCGTGGACTATAGGTATGAAGAACAAACTAGATCTAAACTATGAAAAACTGTAAAATCTCACCGAGCAACCTGGAAATCTGATACCACTTGATAGAGGCAAAGGTGTCCCATCTTTCGATGAGATGATGGATATCGCTTTGGTGGAAGTCGACTTTGACGATCCGACTACGAACGTGCGATGACGTCGCGCCTTAGCAATCGCTAAACCAACTTCGAGAGGTTATTGACCACGCCGGAGCACGATCAACCTGACCACGAGGGTCTGTTTCCTGCGAGCAAACGAAGAACAAGCAAGAAACTGAGATTGCAATCTGGATATTGCAAATATAAGATGAAAGCTTTATTGATCAAGGTGGGGTTCTGTGACGCCTTTGTCTGGTCGTTGAACACAAACGAAGTACGCGAAGCTGCAGCTATGGCGAACTTTTAATCTAAACAAAACCCAAAGTCTAAACGACGCCCTAAGGGCTGTATATATGGAGGAAGAGGGGGGAATTTCGTGGACCTTGGGGAAGGGGTCCGAAACCAACCCTATCTCTTGTTTCCCCACACATACGGACTCTAAAAACAGCCTATACTCAAGTATTTCGAAATTACATGGGCCTGGCCCAATAATAAGGTGACGCAGCACCTAGAATAGCCTCTGGACGAAAGTTATGAAGTAGCATCTTGTATATTTCGTCCAAGGCTTCATGCACGCATTATGGTGGCTTCAACGTCCTGAAATCATCACTTGTAACTCCGTTCTTGTTCCCCATGCGCATGCCATCATCTCCATGCTTGTTCTTGCTCCAATGTTCATCCTTCTCAAAGCTAGGCCCTTCATTTGTAAGCAAAACAAATGTATCCAATTTAGGCAGCATAATATTCTCATGAACATTAGAATCATTACCAAGAAACGAAAGTACCTGGTAATTTAATTGGCGTGCGCGAGCTCTAGTAATTGGTCCAGTATGTATAGCAGCAGGGGCTATGGGTGTAACAATGGTATTGATGTCCTCATCAAACCCCGTTGACCAGCTCAAAACCCCTCTAAACCCCGCGGGGTTTCGCCTGGAAGAATGTGAACTTAAATAAACATGATAGAGGTGTAGATAGACAACGGTGTTGCATAAGATGGTGAAATACCTGTACAGATCTTTAGCAATGTAAACTTTACAATTTTTGCACACTTGACTTTGTCAAAGTGTCTTTAGTGATGCCGAACAGTGTCACATCGAGAAGAAAAAGCAATCACAAAGAAATTTTAGAAATAACCAAAGTTGCGGAAAAAAGAATTGAACAAATCAGCGTAGGGAAGCAGGTGGATGCGTCCGCAAAGTTGGTGTTGATCTTTTTGCATTAGCAAGATTATTAAAGCAACAATGATTAGCTTATTTTTTGTTTCGCGGACGTCCTGGACGCGTCCGCTTGCATCCCTAAATCAGCGCAAACTAAACAGACAAAGTTGCAGAAGCTAGGAAATCCAACTACATAAAGTTGACAGTCAATATAAATCTACACTCGAGAGGAATCCCTATAGCACCTAATATTTCTATCTTTAAAGAAAAACTATTTATCAAATGCATCTCAGTGAAGCTACAAATGAGAGTCTCCTAGCATTCCTATCATGAAGAAATTTTAGATGTCATTCAAAATATTTTAGTGGTACCATCTATAGTTGAAAGGGGGTCATTTTGGGACTAACATACATGTAGCTACCACACGATTATCATGCATGGTGGTTTAACAACATTCTGAAATCAAATGCACACAACATGCATCACATGTCCTGATTTCTGAAGCTGAATTAAACTTGACCAATATATGCAAAACAAATAACATATTTTTGTGAAAATATCATGCAGGCCACTTGGTGTCGTGTTATTTGATATGAAACGGATACCTGAAATGAAAAACCACACATGGCATGCTCTATTTCTCGCCTCTGGCTTACCTCCTCCGATGCAACAAATAGATGGGCAGTCTGCGTAGAAAAAATGAAAATTTGTAAGAAAATAATGATGCATCTATGCTGGTATGGATTGAAAATCAAGGAGAGGAAGTGAGCATAAAAACACAAGGAATTATCAATATCAAAGCAGTACACTAACTGGTAGGATAGTGATGTACATGAAAAACTAATAGAATGGAGCTACCAAGATTAACCAATAGAAATTTAGTAATCTTAATGGCTGGAAAAGCCATTCACTCATTAGGCAGAGTATATAAGAAGCAATTATGCAAGGCAGAGCCGTATCTGCATGATTAAATGACATCACAATTATCGTAAACTCAAAATGTAGGGAGGTTTGTACCAAAACAAAGATCCATGCAAGCCTGAGTGGCTGAACCATTTAGAATGAATGTTTCTAATTCTCTTACAGTCTTGTTTGGTAAGCAAGCCCGCACGAATTATGAATAGTTAAAATCTGATTATTACTATGAGCTACTAAAGAAATTCACAAAATATATAACTAAATCTAAAAAACCAAATATAATTGATGAGGACATCAATACCATTGTTACACCCACAGCCCCTGCTGCTATACATACTGGACCAATTACTAGGGCTCGCGCACGCCAATTAAATTACCAGGTACTTTCATTTCTTGGTAATGATTTTAATGTTCATGAGAATATGATGCTGCCTAAATTGGATTCATTTGTTTTGCTTACAAATGAAGGGCCTAGCTTGGAGAAGGATGAACATTGGAGCAAGAACAAGCATGGAGATGATGGCATGCGCAAGGGGAACAAGAACGGAGTTACAAGTGATGATTTCAGGACGTTGAAGCCACCATAATGCGTGCATGAAGCCTCGGACGAAATATACAAGATGCTACTTCATAACTTTCATCCAGAGGCTATTCTAGGTGCTGCGTCACCTTATTATTGGGCCAGGCCCATGTAATTTCTAAATACTTGAGTATAGGCTGTTTTTAGAGTCCGTATGTGTGGGGAAACAAGAGATAGGGTTGGTTTCGGACCCCTTCCCCAAGGGCCACGAAATTCCCCCCCTCTTCCTCCATATATACAGCCCTTAGGGCGTCGTTTAGACTTTGGGTTTTGTTTAGATTAAAGTCCGCCATAGCTGCAACTTCGCGTACTTCGTTTGTGTTCAACGACCAGACAAAGGCGTCACAGAACCCCACCTTGATCAATAAAGCTTTCATCTTATATTCGCAATATCTAGATTGCAATCTCAGTTTCTTGCTTGTTCTTCGTTTGCTCGCAGGAAATAAACCCTCGTGGTCAGGTTGATCGTGCTCCGGTGTGGTCAATAACCTCTCGGAGTTGGTTTAGCGATTGCTAAGGCGCGACGTCCTCGCACGTTCGTAGTCGGATCGTCAAAGTCGACTTCCACCAAAGCGATATCCATCATCTCATCGAAAGACGGGACACCTTTGCCTCTATCAATAATCATATATATGAGAAGGTAGGTATATGTATTCTATGACCAAGAGCGACCCAGAAAATTGCAAGGAGAATCTACTGAGTTTGCTACGAAGGACACTCCTACAGCAAAAACAGTAGCAACACATGTAGTACTATAAGAAATTTAGCTCTGTTAAAGGTAACTAACTACCAGAGTCAAAAAATAGTAGGATTCGTAATCAAAACCCGACTTAGTAGGATTTGTAATCAAAACCTGACTTAAGGTACTAACCACTATTGTTGTTGACAAAGGAATCGCAACTTCGGATCAGAATAAATGAATTTCAACTTAAAACCATAAAGGATGAATCTCCATCAGTGCCATGTGGGATGTGGCTGCAAAGAGCATGTCAAGAACCAAGTGGAGAGAGAGAGAGCAGGAGATGGACCTATAGGTCATCGGCAATTAGTACAACGACATCCTTGATGGTGCCCTCTTGTACATGGTGATGGTGGTGTCTTCACCAGTTAAGGTAAGCCATGACCTCGTCTGGCTCCAGTGGCGACCTGCAAGCCAAGGCGATGGAAAGAGCATCGATCAGAGAGAGAGAGAGAGAGACCAACAGCAGAAAAAAGAACAAATAATATAGGACAATACAAATAAAAAAACTTAATTTATAGTCCAAAAAATTAATCATCAAGTAAATTAACTCAATCAATTAATACTACTTTCGGGCAAAAGACCTGAGCCTTAAGCATAATATAAACACCAAACTATATGGACCCATTCAAGATTCTGGTGCACAATCAATCATGACTTCGATGTGATTTTGACAGCATGAATCAGACCAAAAGTACATTCATTTACTGAGCTAGCCACCTTTTGTGAATCTTCATAAAGAATCATGCATAAGAAGAGTAGTAGGGGAAACTTGGCAAACATCAATCTTTCCTTACGCTGTATTTTGAAGAGTTTGGTCGTCTACGCAGAACAATTAGCAATGCAATCCTGCAACCAACCTTCTTTTTGATATCCCATGTTGTGCATCTAGCTCCGCCTGTTGCTCAGCCTCGGCTGTGCTGCCAAGGAAAGAGAGCACCCATGTTAGCTTCCCAAGTCAGAGGATGTAAGATAAAGTTCAGGAGGCAGAACACAATTTGAAATTAGCTAGAACAAAAACTATTTATTAAAACAAGGCTTAGTAAATTAGATTGCACGCAGCTTGAGGGAGACATAAAATTACTTGCCACACACGTGTGCACACACACATAGCTAAACAAACTAATAAATGAATACCAATGACATAACTGCTCGGAAATTCTACAAGATCATCACGATTATTTCAGCGCTCACATGAAACTAAAGAATGTGGTGGTCAACATTTGCATCTTTCAGAACATAAACGGTAAAGTTCGATTGATACTTACTATTTTCATAAATCAACGTGGTGGTCAACATTTGCATCTTTCAGAACATAAACAGTCATAAATCAACGTGGTGGTCAACATTTGCATCTTTCAGAACATAAACAGTCAAGTTCGATTGATACTTACTATTTTCATAAATCAACGTGGATGCTAGACCATCTAGCTCTAAAACTTCCTCTTGCAAGACTCCTTCCTATGCCCACCCGTTCTATGCATTACAGGCTTCATTAAAACTCATCCCCTCTTCCCACATATGAAGATAAATGTCCAACGATGCTAGTACAACAGAAGCTGAAGCTCAAGTAATCAGTTGCTATCAAATCAAACCTTCAATACTGAATTAGAGTACATTTTCATAAAACTTTCTCCAGACTCACATTTGAAAGGTAGCAAATAACTGCAATAATAGGTAGCCAACAAAACATCAAATTCCAAGTGTTTCCACTCACAGTTTCACAGACATACAATAGTCCAACGATGCTATCTAACCATTAAGTAAGTTAAATCTAATAATTAGTCCAATTAATAGATCCAGAACCCGAGCAAAAGGCATAAACTAACTTGATGGGTGAGACACATTCATGAAAAAAATACCAAAGTCGCGGAAGGAAGAATTTAGAAAATAAGGAGAAACCAAGCAGACATTCTTGAAGAAGCTAGGAAATCCGCACCTTGTCATGCACAAAATACCAACCATATAATGCGAACTGCGAGCAAGAGCTTGCCAACAATAATAGGAAACCAAACTATAAATCAGCACGACAGAACATAGCATGTAGGATTCAATATCCATTTTAAATTATTCAACATCACGCAGTTAAGCAAGCATTAGAGCAAAACACATACCAAAGATCTAGTGAGTTTCACATGGAAGAATGTGAACTTAATAAACATGATAGAGGTGTAGATAGAGAACGGTGTTGCATAAGATGGTGAAATACCTGTACAGATCTTTAGCAATGTAAACTTTACAATTTTTGCACACTTGACTTTGTCAAAGTGTCTTTAGTGATGCCGAACAGTGTCACATCTAGAATAAAAACAATCACAAAGAAATTTTAGAAATAACCAAAGTTGCGGAAAAAAGAATTGAACAAATCAGCATAGGGAAGCAGGTGGATGCGTCCGCAAAGTCGGTGTTGATCTTTTTGCATTAGCAAGATTATTAAAGCAACAATGATTAGCTTATTTTTTGTTTCGCGGACGTCCTGGACGCGTCCGCTTGCATCCCTAAATCAGCGCAAACTAAACAGACAAGGTTGCAGAAGCTAAGAAATCCAACTACATAAAGTTGACAGTCAATATAAATCTACACTCGAGAGGAATCCCTATAGCACCTAATATTTCTATCTTTAAAGAAAAACTATTTAGCAAATGCATCTCAGTGAAGCTACAAATGAGAGTCTCCTAGCATTCCTATCATGAAGAAATTTTAGATGTCATTCAAAATATTTTAGTGGTACCATCTATAGTTGAAAGGGGGTCATTTTGGGACTAACATACATGTAGCTACCACACGATTATCATGCATGGTGGTTTAACAACATTCTGAAATCAAATGCACACAACATGTATCACATGTCCTGATTTCTAAAGCTGAATTAAACTTGACCAATATATGCAAAACAAATAACATATTTTTGTGAAAATATCATGCAGGCCACTTGGTGTCGTGCTGATGAGGACATCAATACCATTGTTACACCCACAACCCCTACTACTATACATACTTGACCGATTACTAGAGCTCGCGCACGCCATTTAAATTACCAGGTACTTTCGTTTCTTGGTAATGATTCTAATGTTCATGAGAATATGATGCTGCCTAAATTGGATACATTTGTTTTGCTTACAAATGAAGGGCCTAGCTTGGAGAAGGATGAACATTGGAGCAAGAACAAGCATGGAGTTGATGCATGCGCAAGGGAGACAAGAACAGAATTTCAAGTGATGATTTCAGGACTTTGAAGCCACCATAATGAGTGCATGAAGCCTTGGACGAAATATACAAGATGCCACTTCATAATTTTCGTCCAGAGGCTATTCTAGGTGTTGCGTCACCTTATTTTGGGCCAGGCCCATGTAATTTCGAAATACTTCAATATAGGTTGTTTTTATAGCCCATATGTGTGGGGAAACAAGAGTTAGGGTGGGTTTCGGACCCCTCCTCCAAGGGCCACGAAATCCCCCCCCCTCTTCCTCCATATATACAGCCCCTAGGGCATCGTTTAGACTTTGGGTTTTGTTTAGATTAAAAGTTCGCCATAGCCGCAACTTCGCGTACTTCGTTTGTGTTCAACGACCAGACAAAGGCGTCACAGAACCCCACCTTGATCAATAAAGCTTTCCTCTTATATTCGCAATATCGAGATTGCAAACTTAGTTTCTTGCTTGTTCTTCGTTTGCCTGCAGGAAACAGACCTTCGTGGTCAGGTTGATCGTGCTCCGGCGTGGTCAATAACCTCTCGGAGTTGGTTTAGCGATTGCTAAGGTGCGACGTCCTCGCACGTTCGTAGTCGGATCATCAAAGTCGACTTCCTCCAAAACGATAGCCACCATCTCATCGAAAGACGGGACACCTTTGCCTCTATCACGTGTTATTTGAGATAAAATCTAGGCATACAAGTATAACTTAGGAGAGAAGCACTCTGTTCTCCCTTTCTTCCTATGTCGTTCGACCAATCAAATGATGGCTCAAAGCGAAATCCAACAAATAGAAAGGAAAGGAGAGGGATCTCTCACCCAGAGAAGGGAGTTTGGGGGGCGACAACACGCAAGAACAACAACTATGACAACTGGAGCAGGTGTCGTCATAAACATACACATATGCATGCCTAGCCATATCCTTGGTATCTGTAGAAATCGTCAGGGAGTCATATATTAAATGACAAATAGGTATACTGCAGGTAATTCAAGAAATCTATACAACCTAAAAAAGTAAGGGAGGTATACTGCTGTCCTCCCTTGAGAATCGTCCCTGAATAATAGGCTGTAGCAAGATAATGGTTCAATAAAGAAGCACGGGTTCACTGTAAGATTTGATAGTGATCACCTCCTCCCTCTCTGTTTACTAATCCAATGACCGCAGGAATGGATAGCTGCCTCCACCGCACAAATCCCTGGAACAACACGAAAGACAAGATTTGGATATAAAATTTGTGTGGAAATCCAACCAATCGAGGTCCTTCCAAAACCAATCAAGATTATCAAGGCCGTGTGCCGCCAGGATCTCTTTTTATGGACGGGAATGAGGAGGGGGTCACCTTGGCTCGATGCTAGTCTTGTGTTCCTCCCATCGATGGCAATGGCGTGCTCCTCCGGGTGAAGCAGTTGCGCAAGCGACAACCTCCACTCCTCGGGATGATGGCAACACACGAGCTCGACGGGGCGAACTCGACGCAGGAGTGGCGACCGAGCAGCGGGTCTTCCCTCTTGGCGCTAGAGGAGAAGGGGTGCTGGGGTGGCGAGAGGGAGCCGACGGAGAGGACGCTCATCGGCGGCAGGGAGGGAGAAGTCCTGCTGAGCAGAGAGAGGGAGAGAAGAAGGGGAAGGCGCGAGGGCGCGGAGAGGGGGCGACGACGCGGGCGGGAAGGAGGGGAAGGCGCGAGGACGCTGAGCGGGGGCGACGGCACAAGGGCGAGCTGGGGCGACGGCGCGGGCGGGGAGGAGGGGAAGGCGCGAGGGCGCGAGGGTGAGCGGGGGCAACGGCGCGGTAGGGAGCACGCGCGCGGTTAGGTTTCCAGAGAAGATCGAGAGAGGGAGAGGAAGAGGATGCGAGAGGAGCGGCGGCTAGGGTTACACACGGGCTGCTGCCTTTTATACGCGTGCGTGTGTAAAGACGAGAATGCCCTCGGTGGGGCACGGAATTTACAGGCAGTGGCACCATTGTAGCAGTGTTTGTGTCGATCCGACAGCCCGGATCGATCCATCTCGCAATCCGACGGCCGAGATCATCCCATCAAAACATCCGACGGTCGAAAGTCGTTTGGACAGGCAATCGGACGGTCTAGAGTGCAAGTGCCCTGAGAAGGCTTCATTTTGGCTCCCAATCTAACAATGGGATGTGATCGTGCTATGGGCTTGATGGCCCTATCTACATGTATGTTGATTGTTTTCTTAGAGAGCTCGCTTTGTTAGTAACCACCTAATGCATGCAGCCACAACGAACCCTTCTTTTCTTACACAAGCCACAAATATGTAGCCACCTAGCTAGTGGATGCGGCCACAACATATTTGTTCAATTTATTTGTCGTAGCAAAACGGGTTCTAAATCGAGGAGACAAGTGTGCGAGGAGGAACCAGCGGCAGCGACCGTCGCTGCATCCATGGCGGCTGGCGTGCACGAAAGCGGCTGGTCAGTGCATCGTGGCGGCATGCATCAGCGCATTCAGGCTCAGTCGGCGCATGCAGGCTCGGTCGGCGCATCGTCGCATGCATGCATGCTTGTTGGGTGCATGCATAGCAGGCTTCTGTCGTGGCGGCGCGCGCAGGCGTTTAATGCAAGGGACGGCCCAACGAAACCACGGCCCAACGGTCGAACAGCTACACCCCCAACGTGGCCCCACTCGTCAGAGTTAACGATCAAAGCACTGACCCGACGGCGACGTCCGTTGTGACCTCTTCTTAGGGTTTCGGGTAAGGGAGTAGGGAAAAGTGAGCAAAAGTTAAGAGCGTGGGGATGGATGAATAGAGCTAAGGAACCAGGGGCGCAGATGTAAAAAACCCTTTTAAAATAGTGCATGAACAAATTTTAAAGTAGGTTATTTCCTTTGTATGTACAATATTTATAACACGCATATATTTAGACGTTATTTTTATTGCTGAAATTGTAATTTACATATACTATCTACAAGTTTCTAGGACATTAAAACTAGTTATTCACGGTAGATGTGTACACGTGCAGGTTCTAGTGGCTAGAACGTCTTGTATGCTACTCTTTGTTTGTGGGTTAGAGAACTGGCGGCCACACTTTTTCCTGTAGAAAGAATAAATGTGATTTAAGCTCCACGTCTAATACATGTAGGTTTGCTATCCATACATGAGGTGGGAACGTGAAGGTTAGATTGGTTAGACTGGCTTGTGTTGTGATCGTTGGTTGGGGTTCGAGAATAGGCGTCCTTATTTTTTTGTTTTAATTTTCGTACCATTATCCAGTATAATGGTTAGCTTTTCTGTAAATAAAAAAAGCAAGAGAGTTTTATGTAAAATACGTTTCAGTGGTCGGCTTATTCCACAAATAAAAAAATGTGAGGGTGTTTTGTGCAAAAATGAGTAGGCCGAGCGCCATCACTGACTGACAGGTGGGGCGCATATGTATTTTGTGACTGTATTTGCACGTGATGTCAAGTTAGGTGACCACAAATCCGTATTTTTAAAGTTCTAGCACCAAACTGAATATCAAGCGCAAGTTGTATGACTTCAGGGGATATTACGTCTCTGTAAATACTGTAGCGATCCCTGTAGCACTTGCCACGTGTCGGCACGCGATTGGCTGAACCTGTTACTGTGCGCGTGCTCACCAGAAATAGAGGAAAACGGCGGCGGCTTCGGGTGTGGGTTGCGGCGATGCTCTGGTGACCATCTAACTTGGGGAAGTGCACGAGGAGGTGCGTACTGGAGAAGCTTGAGCAAGTGCACCTCTCGAGAGCTCGGGGCATCTTGATGCGGCGGAGAAGTGCAACGACGATGGGTGGCGCTCCGGTGACATCGGGCGACCTTGGGAGCTTGAATCCGAGCATGTGCTAAGGGGAAAGATGGTCAGGGAGATGCGGCGCACAAGGAGATTTACGAACGAACAGAGGAGGCAGGGGGCGGCTCACTGTCGCCGGATTTGGCCGTGGAAGGAAGCTCGGTTGGCGAAGCTTTGTGAGGTTCGTGCGCTATCAGAGAGGGGGTTAGGGATCGGGCGCATCGAGTGTGGTCCCTGTCGTGGCGGCGCTGTCGTCCCTGAACAGGAGACTGAGCGGGAGGTGGAAGGAGGTAAGGTGGGGTCGGGGTGTCAGTCGCTCGGAGGGAACCAAGGGGAGGCAGACAGGTGGGGCGCGGCGCTGACCTGGGCGGGCAGCCTCAGTGAGGTGGGTCGGCATGCTGCCACTTGCCGGGCTGGGCCTTGGGCGCTGCTGCTCGCTGCGCTGCGCTGAAGTGGGCCGACCTGCTGCGCTGCACTGCGCGCGAGCGGAATATAGCCTTTAGTCCGTTATTTTTTTACAGAAATCATTTTGGCTCCAAAATTGTACCAAAACATTTTATATATAAAAAAGCTATATTCCGCTCAAAAAAACAAATATAGTTACATACAGCATAGTGAACATTTTTCCAGTCCAAAATACTTATATAAAATACATATAATATTTTCATAAACTTTAATTTGACACTCATAAAATGTCCCATAAAAACATTCTTTTTCAACTCCGAGGAAAAATTCAAATAAGATTTAAATCATTGCCAACTCTTTTGTGTTGAAAGAGTCATATTACCTTCTCTCAATTTTTTTGGTTGGATTTGTTTTAAATGTTGAAACCAAAATAAGAGAATATTAAATGATTCACCAAATATCATTCTTTGAGGAAGTCATGTCATCCTCTCTCATATATGAATTGGAAATATTATGAATATTCTCATAGTTCAAAATAAGACCGAAAGGAATATTCAGGAAGTCATTTTTATTCCCTCTCATTTGAATATTCAATAAATCCAAAATAAGATGCAAATGGAAAATTGGGAAAGTCCTTTTATTCCCTCTCAATAAAATATTCATTTAACACCAAAAGTTTCAAATCCTAGTCAAAATTTACAAACAACAAGCAACACAAGCCAATTTTAAATCAATTCTATTTAAATAATTAACATTACAAAATTTAGAATTTTAGGATGTTACAACAGTTCAACACAACATGCTCCTCGCGTGTGACCCAGATGGTGCATACTAATCATCCATCCACAATTTCTGTCCAGGATGAAAAACTGCACAGCAAGCCCCAGATGGTGCATACTAATCCTTCTTTTCACAGCAATAATGAGAAGTCATCACAAGTAATATGGATCAAAGGGAGTAGCAATCTTTACCAGATGGTATTGACAGACATTCTTTGTTAATATATGAATCTGAGAAAGGATGTACATTTCAACACATATGTAGACAAACCCGCTCTACATCACCGTCGCTTTCAGAGATCAGTGACAGGTATTGCACCCATACACACTTGACAGGGAAGAACCATCTTTCAGCATCATCACAATGTCCAAATTGTGGCAGCTGAAATTATAAATAAAGAGAACTTGATCATCTAAATACTGTGAGCGAGATCTTCAGATTTACTATCCAGGTGTTCTGACAAGAAAAACTACACAATACTGCATCATTAGATCTAAACAGTTATCTCTAAGAAAATATTTATAGGAAAACATCATACAGATTCTAGAGATGCAGCACAAGCTCCACTTGATACAGTTGCCCATCAAACCTCAAGCCCAAGGATTCTGCAGGATGCAAAAGTGCATCAACCATTCCACCAAAAAGATACACACAGTAACCAGAAGTATCTACACATGCCCCATGGAAGGACCGGCAATTCGGGGATTGGCCATCTATCCTTAGTTTTTTCCACATCCTCTTTGCCATTTTCCTGTTACCTGACTCAAACTGAAGTAAAGCTGGTATATCTAAGATCCAGAAATCATCCCTCCGCCGTCTTTCTTTGTCCTCCCCACCATATACAAGGATCTTGCCACCAAAGAGAAATGTTGCTGAATGCCCAGCCCGGGGAGAAGGCAATTCACCAAGAATACTAGACAAATCGTACTTTTGCTCTTTCCATTGCAGCAAATGATCACCAATATCAAACAGCCAGACATCACTAAGCACCTCATATTCTGATCCTCTACCACCAAAAAGAACCATGCGCCTATCACCAATCCAAGTTAAGGTGTGGCCAGAACGAGCTGAAGGCAAAGGTCCAGTATCCCCCATTCGGCGCCAACTGCCAGATTGAAGTCCATCAGAGAGATCAAGAAGCCATGTATCACCAAGCCGGCTTCCATGCACCCCTATCCCACCGTGAATCACAATGAACTTATCATCTATGCAGCAGGCTGCATGGGCCCCACGAGGAGATGGTGCCAGGGGGCCTATCTCCAGCAGTCTCCATGAGATCCTCATCCTGCAAGGTTCTTCGCAGATTATTTGGCCTATCCATGTGTCATTCAAACGAAGCCCACGGTCATTAATCCCGCCAAACAGGACTAGTGCATCACCAACGAGAATGCATGAATGACCAAAACGACCACTTGGAGTACCAGAGGCCAATTGCTGCCAGGTAAGTGCATTGGATGATCTAGTTCCAGCTCTATTTCCAACATATGTTGCCCAGATATCATCAAGATGACGACCTAACTAGAGCAAAAGAGAATATCAGAAAGCATACGAGATCGCAATAAATCAGAACAAACATTACATAGCTGATTTCTACAAAGATTTGTAACATAATGCAACCGTTGTTATGTACAAATAGACAGAGAAAACGTGCAAACCTCAAACATAAGTCCACAAAGAAAATTCAGCAAAGCTAAAAACAGGAATAGTTGTCTGAAGAATTACTAGTTTATCTAATAAGCATCTGAAAAGAGATGTGCAGATGCAAACTCATCCTGAGGAGAGCTCACACTATCAACAGAATGAGTAACTAAAATGCTGCTGGATTGAACTTTGACACTTCTACTGTATCACGTTTAGTTGTGTGTATTTTTTTTTTCAACACTAGTTGTGTGTATATGGTAGAACCTGTTACTTCTGCCCACGCTTATGGTCAGTATCCAAGTCAACGCAACACTATAACCGACAGAAACCACCGTTATGTATAAGGCTCACAGTAATAGATAACCTAAACCAATGGAACTAGTGATACTTCAAATTGCTAATTATATGGTATCACTTATCTAGCATTTCTACTAAGGTACACATGTATCGGCAGAATAGTAGCAATGACACTGGCTTTGGGGGAACAAAATCCGTCCGTTTCACAAATTAACATCTTTATTAGTAAAAATGTCTTTAATACTTGAGCAGAAACATCCACACATCCATAAAAATTTCACAGGAGAAAAGACATATAATGAATCACTTCAGGACAGATTTTGCATATTTCGAAACCTACCAGGCCAAGGTAATACAGCTCATATTCAACCTACTAAACAAGGCAATCAACCAACTTAACCCAACATAGTGTGGTGTTTAGATTTAATTAAAAAGACCGAAAGATAAATATTGAATCTGAACAAACATTGGCAAACATTCCAAGATTTTTAACTTTAGTATAGGTCTAAATGGTAAACAGCAAAAACCAACAATAGTCAGTAACAACAAATGAAATAAAAAAAAGTTAGATAGGTCTAAAGGTGTCATTTAAACATTCCAAGATTTTTAACTTTAGTATAAATCTCGTATATTGGTTTTCCGTGTTGCTGCAGCAGTGTGTGAGTATTTGCTTTGGTACACCCCTCGTAAAATTTTGAACATTTAAAGGCAAACAAACGCTGAAGATTAAACTTTGTAGCCAACTAGTAATCTTAGTTTTGACATTTATTTTATGCTAAAACAAAACTAGTCCGTAAAACTCGTACTACTTTTTCGATAAGAAAAAGGTTTTACTACTAACTCATGCATGTAGGAACAATTTTCTGTGATCTTTCTAATGGTGCCCCACGCCAATATCATACATCTTGCCCACTTATGAATCAATAGTAGTGCCTACTCATTACAACTTTTTATCGTCTTATGAAGCCAACCTATATCTGCTCCGAGTGAGTTGTACCAAGTAGCAGAACTTTAACCAAGACAAACACGATCATGCAGAGTGACCCACACATATCAAAGTCAACCAATACATACTAGATAGATGGGCTGCCACAGCAAGAACAATAGACCGTGCGTCTTAGTTTCAGGGAGATAATGCATTCAAAAAGGAATAGAGACATAATATCTGACAAAGGAGCTAAATTTGTTGTTGGTTCGATCTTCTTTTACAACAATGGGATTTAAAGCCACATTGCAACTACTTCTGTGACTGGTACAAATTTGCCCCTACATTCTTGTAACTCTTATGCTATTAAGATTTGTGCAAGTTTTCTGTAGAGGTGCATAGAAACAGGACTCATACTCTGTAGAGATGTGAGCTATGATTGTGTAGCCCCCCTATTATTTCTGTATTAGGTCAAATAGTCTTGAATCACGCTTGTTACGCAATCCCAAGCCTGCTAGGTGAGCGTCCTGGCCCCAGGTCCATTGCGAGGGGACAGCTTCGCCCCTTTAAGTCTTGCTCTGCCTCCTCCCATAGCCAATGTGGGACAACAGTCTCATAATTATAAATCCAATCAAATAGTACAATACTCTCCAAATAATCAAAAATTTCCTCTCAAAATAAAATTTCACTCAGCTAAGCTGCAGCTAGGCTCTCCAAATAATTGCACATGTTTTGTCATCAACCTAACAAAAGTAAAACTTGTCTTCCAATTATTTATCTTAATCTTGGACAAACATAGCAAATATCTTATGCTCCCTCCATCCGAAATTACTTGTCGCTCAAACGGATGTATCTAGCACTGAAATACTTCTAGATACATCCATTTCAGTGATAACTAATTCCGGACGGAGGTAGTACTAAATTAACCAACACCGACACTACTATGGCATAATAAGGATCTCTGGAAAAAATTGTAGTCTGTGAGCAATTTTTCACAACGAAATCAACTACAGTTCTTAGTTCCGACACAACCCAGATGATCAAATTCCTCGATGTTATACGAAGCCCAAAGAAAGCAATTTGATAACAAGAATAGACTGAAAAAATTAAACGGCTGGATTTTACCTCCCTCGCAGCCACCGCCGAAGACTACTAGCCAGCCGGCCACGAGGTTGATTGAGTGCGACGCACGGGGCCGTGGTGAGGTGCCCTTCACCTGGAGCCGGAGCGCCTGCAGGGCGCTTAGTCGGGCAACCTCGGCGTAGAGGCGGCGCCATGGCACGCCGCACCGCCAGTCCGCGAGCGCCGCGGCGGCGGCGCGTGCCCCCCAGTCGCGTCGGCAGAGCGCCTCCCAGAGCACGTCGGAGGAGGCCCAGTCGCGAAAGGCGCGGCAGGTGGCGGCGAAGGAGAGCACGGCCTCGGCTGGAAGGAGGCGCAGGATGGACAGCACCTGGTCGTAGCCCAGGTGTCCGACGGGCGCCGCGTCCATCGCTTACTGCCGCTTGTTGATTCTTGGCACTTGCCCTCTGTGACTTCTCATGGTGTTTGCCTCCTAGGCGTCATGAATTGCCAGTCGATTCCCCACATGTTATACCTAGCAGACCATGGTTCTTGGTTTCTTGGCCTCTTTGATGATTAGATGGATGATATGACACGTAGATGCGGTATAGTACTACTCCGTCATATAATGTAATATGTTTTCTGACACTGTTAATGTCAACAAAAAGTCTAATATATAACGTGGAGGGAGTAAGTTTTTGGCTGCTAGGGCTGATTTGATTTTCAACAAGGTTAAGGGCATCTCTAACTCTCCCTGCAAAAAAAAAGGCATCTCTAACTCAACATAAATATTTATCCAAATGCTAAGGAATCTCAATCTGTTTTTTGCACCACAAGACGAAGTCGTTTGATGCTCTAACTCAACCTAAATACTTACCCAAATGCTAAGGAACTTCAACCTGTTTTTTGTGCGACAAGACGGAGTCGTTTGATACTTCGCACGAATCTTGACGCAAAGTGATGACGTGTCTGTCGGTGGAAAACCGTGCGCTTCGAAACGTATCTAGCGCGCCTCTCATTTCAAATCATGCCGCTCTAGCCACTCCAACTACGTTATTGACTCTTCTTCCCTGTACTATCCATTCCTCATTCCCACTCGCTCCTCTCGCTTGTCTATCCTCATCGAAATCGCCACCAGATCGAGGGCATGAGGAGGCCTTGTCTATCCTCACCGAAATTGCCACCAGATCGAGGGCGGGAGGAGGCCTTCACGACACGTGAGCTTCGTCTGCCGGAGGAGTCCATCCACCATCAACCGGTTTCTGTGCGTCCTCTCTGTCAATCATCCCTCATCTCCGCTCACCGGCGACCCCTACTGCACGCTCTTCGTCAAGGAGCTCATCCACCATCACCAGCGACGAGGCACTCTGAAAGGTGTGCACCTCTCATCTCTTTCTGTTGGTATGTTGGGTTTGATGATGATACTTACTGTTGATGGTCAAAATTGTTGTTCCGTCGATTCCGTGTGTTGAGCAGGAGATGGGCATGTACGGAGGGTGAAGAGCATGTGGCTGTTGCACGTTATTATTGAGTTGAGCATATTGTTCCATGAAATTTTGTAGAGTCGGTCCATAGAACCTTCATTTGACGAGCCTCGCTTTGTACAACATGTTGTTCCAGTGAAAATAGCATTGTTACAATTTCAGGGTAGTCCGTGTGGCATCAATAGCAAAGTTGAACAATGCTCTGAAGATTGAATGTGGAGTTTTATCTTGTAATCTTATAAACGGTGCATGAATTTCCGGTTTTTCAAATAAACCATGTAATTTTCTAGCGTTATTTTTAGATTTGCCTAGATTTTTAGTTGTTGTTCATAATTTTCCATGGCAATAACAAAAATGTTCTCCAAACATATCAAATTTTGAAAAATGTTTCTAGTGGTCACATGGAAAATTCAGGACTATGTGTTTCCCAAACCATAGCAACTTCACAAATTTTGTAATGGTCACATGGAAAATTTAGGAATTTCTATTTTCTAGAAATGTTAGAGATATATTTGGTACTTAGAGATTGTCCGGGATTAGATAGAAATTATTTCCATCTTATCTCTAGGAGAAGTCTTGCCCTCCAAGTCTTGTACTCAATATATACTCACCCTCAAGGCTCAATAATATCATCCAACGGATTACACCAATATCCCTTATTACATGGTATGAGCCTAACCGAACCAACGCTAGCCGCATTTGGATCGGTTGCCACAAGGCAATGGGCTACACGCATGTCGCGCGTCCGACGCGCTGGTACGGCGATTGCTCGGGATGTCCTTTGCTGGCCTCTCGTCCTCCCCACATGCCCGCGACTATCCAGGCACCTCGCCCGGGCGTGGGTTGCTGCTCGAGCATCTGCGTTGGCTGATCCACCCACACCACAAAGGCCGCGTCCAGTGCATGGGTGTGCATGTTGGTGCTTGTGCATTGGCCATGTTGACCGCTCGTACATGCATACTGCGTCCAGGGTGGGATGGGGGTTGTTTGTGTGCTTGCACGTGTCCAATCCTGCCTCGTCCGCCTGCCTGATATACACCCGTCCGATATGATCAACGTGCGTGGCTGCACCAAATTCCGACGAAGATCGTTTACGAGCACAACGCGCCCTTCCGAATCGAGCAACAGACTACCATTGCGTTGTCCTTTCTGACCGCAACATCACCGTTCCATGGTTCTTACCGCGGCTGCATCGACCCACGTGTTGCCGCTGCGTCACCCTTGGGCTGTAGTGTCGTGGCCCACGGTCCATTGCCGCCCTGAGGCGGTCCACTCTAGGTCGTCTCTGTGGCTGCACCGACCCACGCGCTGCCGCTGCGTCGCCCCATCGGGTCGTAGCGAGCGTGGCACACTGTCCCTACGCCACCCCATGGTTCTTCTCGCGCGCTGCCACTGCGTCGCCCCTTCGGGTCGTAGTGCCGCGGCCCGCGGTCCACCGCTGCCCAGAGGTCGTCTGCTTCAGGCCTTCCCCGTGGCTGCACCGACCCTTGTGCTGCCGCTACGTCGCCTCATCGGGCCGTAGCGAGTGCGGCACGCAGTCCCTGCTGCCGCCCTGAGGTGTCCCCCACCGTCGCCCCGACCCACGCGCTGCCGCTGCGTCACCCCTTCGGGTCGTAGCACTGCGACATGCGGCCCTCTTCACCGTCCACACACGTCAACTTCCGTGTGGTATGCGTCGTGCCGCCTTCCTATGCGCGGGAACGCCACCGTTCGTGTTGGTTTTTTGTCATGCTGTCGAGTTCTTCCTGCTTACTTCGAGCACCGCCGCCACGCTCCTAACCTAGCCGCCGTCACGGCCTCCTCGGGCCGCCGCCGCCGCTCTTCTTCCGCGGCTCCATGACAACTACCTCGACACCGACCACCCCGACTCGACATCGACCACGACGTCCGTCACACAGCTACCTCGACCACGGCTACACCACCCTACGCTCTCGGCTCCCTCGACAACGGCACAAAGGGCTATCACCTTGCTTGAGCAACTCGTCGGCTTCCCCTACAGTCTACACGTCCACGACGCAACATTGTCCACGACGCTCCCGCTGTGACTGCGGGAGGATGTCAGCCCGTCGGCTGCTATTGTCTCCAGTCTAACCGTCCGCGACACTCATGTTGTTCGCAACGCTACCCATACGATTGCGGGGGGATGTTAGAGATATATTTGGTATTTAGAGATTTTCAATGATTAGACAGGAATTGTTTCCATCTTATCTCTAGGAGACGTCTTGCCCTCCAAGTCTTGGACTTAATATATACTCACCCCCGAGGCTCAATAATATCATCCAAAGCATTACACCAATATCCCTTATTACACTAAACCATTGCAATTCTTCAAAAATGTGTGTACTTGTCTAATGGCATATTTGTTTCTTTTGTGTAACATCCTTGAGTACCCTACCCAAACATTTTAATTGTTATTTTATCTTGCATTCATCATGGCATCATGCAATTTTCTCAAATACATAAAAAAGAAAATACGCAACACTAAATTATTTTGTTAATTGTTATTAGGTTTTATATAGAGCATGTTCCCTTTTGATGTTTTAGGTTGAACCCCAAACTTTGCACATGCTCTTCTATTATATTTGGGGGCCCATTCAAATGGTTTGATTCAGTGTCATGCATGCGGACGTCTGGGCACTTTGCCAAGGAGTGCATGGAAAAACGGCTCACTAGGCTTCACCCTTATTTGTATTTTGCTACTTTCAGCAGCCCACCAGAAGTGGCATGGGCCCCTAGTACGGTCCAAGATTGGTTTATGTCGATCGGCCCAGCCCGTGACCCTTTGGTTGTTTCCTATTTTGGAGAGCTTTGTATGGGAGCTTTTCCTAACTTTCAGCCTCGATTAGCACTTGCCTCCTCAGCTTATCCATCCTCTGGCTCTGCCCCTCCTCTACAGTGCTCAAACCCTACTCCTGTCTCGTCAAGATTATCATCAGCTTCTGCTCCGAGCGCGCCTGCCTCCATGGCGAACATCTCAATCGACCCGCGCCCTTTTGTGGCTCATGGGTTTGATATCCGGCACATTGAGGGGTGCAATGGGGTGGCGAGGGTGGTGATTCCTCATTGACTGCATCTCCATGAAGGCTGGGCTATTGCCACCATCCATCCGCTCCCGGCCGACGCGCCATTCCCCAATGTAAGAGAAGTTCTTGAAGAGTTTGTAGTAGCACATAAGCGCTTGGGTTGCAAGACGTTCAGAGGTGTCCTTTTGGGGAAGCTTATGTGCGTCTCACAAGAGTCGGAGATAGGGACAAGCTTGTGCTAAACACCCCGCATGAATTTGGCGACGTGTTTATCTCTTTTGTTAAGCATGATGAAGGGAGGAATCATAGAAGAGTTCATTTCAATAGTTGTTCGATGTTATGAACAAAAGGGCATACTCTTATTGTGAATAAGATGTATGTTATGAATATTGATAATAAAATTGAACATCCATAACACTGACGCTAAATGTCGCAAGACTAAAAGAATACCACATATGTGTGGCACTACATTTAGTCACATTGGAGAAACTAGCATGCAGAAAATTCATAGTGATGAATTTTGAATTCATCTGATTGAGAATCATCTGACACTTGCAAGTTTTGTCTAATTAGTGAAGTAAATTAAAATACCATTCATGGGCCATAGGGAACGAGCAACAAAATAATTGGCAATATGCATATCGATGTGTGTAGTCCAATAAGTGTTGTTGCAAGCTGTCGTGGTTTTGTCACAGCAGATGCCCTCGTGAAAGGACTTAGGTGTGAAGCCATGGCTATGGTGATTAGCTTAAAGGGGTTGAGCGGGACGAGAGACACGAGTTTACCCAGGTTCGACCCCTCTCGATTGAGGTAAAAGCCTATGTCCTGCTTTGAGTTGTATTGCTTGAGTATCAATTACAAGGGAGCGAAATCACCTGACCTCGCTATCGATTAATTGTTACTTAAATTTAACCCACCGCAAGGTCTCGCCTTTATATACACAGGTCAAGGCCCTGGTCTTACAAGAGTCCAGGTCGGGTCATACTTCGTGACCGACCCTGGTTCTAAGTCGCCTTGCCTTGCCAGGCAAGTCGCCGTCGGGCAGCTTACACCTCCGGGTTACGCGCCATCTTTGGGTCTTGGGCCTTCAGCTGGCCCGCGTCGTAAGCCGCCTCCAGGTTTTCATGTCTTGGCTCCTTGGGACTTTCTAAGCCTCATTGTTGAGTCGCCAACAGCGTAACCCGACCCCTCCTGGGCGGGTTACACCGTGGGGTTATATCCCCAACATTAGGCCCAGATTGATTTGAACTTGTTCATGTCAATCTTCATTCTCTGGTTGGCGAGTCTTCTTTAATTCTTCTAAAGCTTGGCCTTGAACAGATCTTCATGAACCGCCATAAGAAAAGATGACGTCATGTTATTAAATTCAGAAAAACCTCATGATGTCACAACGGATCTTTGCATTAACCATCCATTCCGAAAATTGAGGCGCCCCTCATGCTATAGTAATTATTATGCCTCCTCGATCTTCGCGCATGTCGTTTCACCATTCCATCTTTTCTTCCCTTATAAATAGGCACGGGGCCTGCCTTTTCACCTTTTACCCCCGTCACCTCCTCTTCTTCTTCTTCCTCGCATCGTCCGTCGCAACTGGAGCTCCGCCGCCCCAGCCGAACTTCGCCACCAACTCCGTCAAGGCCACTGCATCAACCTGTTGGGACCAGAGATCTGCGGCGCTCGTCCGCTCTTCTTCAACACCGTCAGGTATCGTTCTTCTCCTTTCTCAGATCCACATTAGGGCGCCCAAGTTCATAGAGTTCATTGGCGTTTATCTGAGTTCATCCAGCTTGCGTATAGAACCCATACTTCAATCCAAAAAATGATATGAGAATAACGCGGTAGCGGTTTGGCCTTCATCTTGTATCTAGAATAGATCCTTCCTTTTTCAAAATCAACACATAACCTACCAGTTCTTCCACTGATGCACTCTAGGTTTAGCAATTATTCACCTTTTACGAACTGCTGTAGATCCGTGAATATAGCTGCAATCTACGAAACTTGTTTGCCCCATACTTAGCAAAATTTCACAATCTTGGATTTGTAGATAATTGACCCGCCCTTCATTGTTCGGGCGGCTTACTAATGAATTTATAACCCGCCAAGAATTCCAAAGCTGCCTTTTGCAATTAACCCGCCAACATGCTGCCGGCTTATACTTTCATACCTTAACCCGCCATATTCTCATCGCCTGATAATTACTCCACCCCATGGCTAGGACGGCTCGTAATTCCTTAATGGTTCATCGTAGTATGTAGTTTTCTATCCACAACTAGCTCATTATTGGTGAAATAACATTTAATCACTTGGGCGGCTTACCATTGCAATTTTAACCCGCCATACTCTTACTCCTTGGTCGTAGCCTTTTAACTCGATCAATCATGACTAAGACTCCCACTTCTTGCGATTGGGTTGCTTCCAGAGTCTCTGAGCTCTCACTAAATGAGTATGTGGACATGGGGGTCTTGCCAGCTAAAGAGGTTATCCACTGGCGGGTTCCGGGTCCTGAAACTACTCCTCAACCTAGAGAGGGTGAAGGTGTCATTTTTTCGGATCACCTCCTCCGTGGCTTTTCACCGCCCGGGTCAAAATTCTTCCGAGACGCTCTGCATTTTTACAACCTTCACCCCCAAGACATTGGTCCCAACTCGGTCTACAATCCATGCCACTTTCAAGTGTTCTACGAAGTGTATCTTCAAGAAGAACCCACTGTTGACCTCTTCTGAGATTACTTCTATATCAACCACCAGACTGAAATGTTAGACGGGCCCATTCTTGAGCTTGAAGGTGTTTCCATCTAGTGGCGGAGAGATGTAACCTTTCCCTCAGCCGCACTGCCCAGCCATCCCAAGGACTGGAACTATACCTGGTTCTATTGCAGGGACACCTCCCCAGCTGGAGAAAACCCCTTGCCGGGTTACCGCCCCTACTGGCTCACTACCGGCGGCGTGCTTCCAAGTCGCTTGACTGCCACACAACACGGAAAGTATGCCTCTATTTTTTCAAAGATAAGGGCTTTGATTGCCAACAACTTAACTGGAATTGATCTGGTACGCTGCTGGGTCACATGGAGGATTTTATCGCTGAGCCGACGCGACGGCTTAATGTGCCAATGTACCGATGATACGAAGGACTCGCAATGTTACAACCAAACACGCCTGACTGATAAAGAGATCAATGACACAGTTAAGACATTGCTTGGGGAATCTCTGGAAAATTGCAGCAAAGCGGGACTGAACCCTTTCTGCACTCTTAACCCGGCTCCTCCTGTAAGTGTTCAAAACTTCATCTTATTTATCTATCTCTTGTGCTTCATACCCTTTTAACTATTGCTTATGTTCATATGTATATAGGATGACTCTCCTTTCTGGAGGAAGAAGCTAACAACTGCCCCGCCCACTAAGAAGACTAGGGCAGTGAAGTCTCGTGGCACAGGTCGCCGCAAGAAATAAACAACACAAGAGCTCCTCGACCTAGATGAGTCGGAGGTAGAACTTGACTCCCTTAGCCTTTTCTTTATGCGAATTATTGATGCTGATTCCTCTCAGGACGAAGTGGAGATGAGCCACGCCGATGCAGCAGAGGTAATTCCTGTCTCCTCCGACTCAGAACCTTTGCCAAGAAAGAAAACACGGCGGGTCATCCGGAAAGTAAGATTTTCTCATTCTCTTGCTCATTTGGACCCCAATTTTCTTTTGAAGATGCAACAACATGAGTCAAAGTGCCTGACCCGGAGCAGCGGCTCTGAAGATCTTGTGGCCGGTTTATCCAACACACCAGCCCCTCGAAAACGACACAACGAGGTGCCTCACAGCCCTACTCTTTCTCTTCCACAAGCCAGTGTCATACGTCAACCTCTTAATCCTTCCGACTCAAACTATTAGGGAACACCTCCTTCCTCTAGAGACTCAACTGGAACTCAGATGCCTATCTTTAGTGTTGCTCAGGGGGAAGTGCTTTCATTGGTTAATAAAGAACTTGTGGTGATATACTCATAAGCTTTCATATCTTTGTCATAGAGCTAAGGGCAAGACTGGTAAGAAGCAGAAGGTGGGCGGTTCTTCCAAAGCCCCTGAAGTTTCTGAGCTAGAGAAGCAAGCACTGGAAACTCCTGAGGTCCCCATCCAAGACCCCGAAGGGCATGTTAATCAACAAAATGATCCACCTCCGCAAACTGACGCTGCAACCTTTGAGCCTATGGACACTGAAGTTAACGCGGTCACCAGCCATGATCCACCAAGCCCTAAGCCACCCTCTCCTGCCAAGTCAACTAACATGAGCCCTACTGCTACTGATATTGATGACATTGCTGTTACCGGGTCAGCCTTTAAGGCGCTCGAGATCTCCAGAGTGCTCGCTAAACATTCAGCTAAGGCAGAAACCCCCTCACTGGAGAAGGGCAAAGCCAAACTGGACCTGGAGAGCTATACAACCTTCAGCGCTAGTGAGTTGCACGCGGGCTGCTAAGTCGCCTGCATACAAGCCGGGACATGGAAGCCGTCTTAGTCAATCTGATGCGGCAGAAGTATGAGGTATGAATGCGTTTAATCACTCTTTAATAGGCTCAAAGTCTTAAGTATAGGAAGATCTCTGAGTGTGCTTAAGACTTGTGAAAAGTTCCAAAGTGTAGCCCCCAAGGGTCGGCTTATCTTTCAAAGATGAGCCGGGTCTTGTAATCACTTGTGAGAACAAATATGCAGCCCCCAAGGGTCGGCTTATCTTTGAGCCGGGTCACAATAGAAATTGAAATGACCTACATTAGCCCCCAAGTGCCAAGTATATTGCTTGCAATGTGCTCGAGACTTGAATACCATTGTTGACTATGAACTTAACCATCTTAACATTGTGTGTCACCCTTGGCAGGAAGCGTTGAGTGTGGGCGAATCAAACATCGCCGAGTTGAAGAAAAATCTGGAGACGCAGCAAAGTGAACGCGCCAAGGCTGAATTAAGCCTAAAATCATCATTGGAAGATATTGAGAAGATCAAGGCCAAATTTGATGAAGAAAGGGACGCCTTGGAAACTGAAAAGGCCAATCTTCTAAAGAGAGCAGAAGATGCTGAGGCTCAGCTTAAACCGGTGACTGAAGAGTTATCCAGCTTAAAGCAACATATCTCTCAAATGACAACCGCCATCTTTGGTAAGTTTAATATGCAACTCATCATCTCTTTTGAAATTTCTTTAACCCACCTGGCGACTCATAATATATGATCTCTAACCCGCCTAGCGACTCTTGTGCAAAAAACTTAACAGGCCCCAGGAGCACTAGTCTTGGTCAAAACATGTCGTTGAAGTTGAAAGTGGCTTATTCATTGACTGAGCAGTTATACGTTGGAACTCTATGCAGGCTTGTGGCCTTATCAAATGGCGAAAAACCTCCAACCCTCATCAAGAATGTGCTGGATCATCTTTCAACAGTGCCAGGTCAAATTGAAGAGCTTAAATTATCAGCCGCCCGCGCAGGAGCCATTGTTTCTCTAAGCCAGGCCAAAGCTTGGCAATCAGAGTTAGACCCAGAAGAAATGGCTGCCGGGTGTCCAGAGTTCAACGATGACAGGTCTATCTTTGAAGAGGAGGACTTCAAAAGATGCGTCAGAGAGATGCGGCCCTTGGCATGTAAGCTTACACAGGAGCTGGATCTGAGCAAGTACCAGTCGGCTTATGATAGCAATAATGCTAAGATTAAGCCGCCACCCCACGATGTTGTAGGACTTACTCCGCCGAGGCGTAATCATATCTTTGCTCCTGATCTTAATCCTTCTATTATACTTAATGATGAAGCAACATTTGAAGCTTTAACCGGCATCGACTGGACATTGGCCAATCTCCAGATGGCCATCGACGAAGAGCTGGCACAGGATGACCCGGGGGATTCAAGCTCAAGGCGCCATGAAGACGCAAACCCATCTAGTTCTAACCCGGATGACACAGACGCCGGCTTAGAGGGGTGACTGAACTCCAAAAACACTTAAGCGAAAAACTCGCAGGCTCAGCTGTAGCCCTATAATAGTGTAGCTGAAAACAATTATCTGTCCTGTCATGCCTTCGTGCATGCTTTTTCAACCGGGCTACTACAGTACTGGCATGTGGGTCCCCCTTGTCATCTACGCAAACCACCTCCAACACTTGCCAAAGTTTTGTCCCTAGTTTTCTCCGATTTTGGCACAATCAACATTGTGTGGCCATTTTGAAAATAGCATATCTTTTTGACTATGCATCATATGAAGATGTGCTATGCATGAATGTTGATCAACATGATGTTAACTGGCTGGTAGTTCCATTTTCAACCATAAATAAAACTTCCAACATGCTGTTATCCCTGTTTGAAAAGGGCGTGTTAATATAAACGCTATTCCTCTAAAACTTACAGTTTCTTATCTGAAACTGAAATTTGCAGTTTCTTCTCTGAAAATCACATTGTCTGCACTTTTATATGAAACTACATTTTTAAAAGTACTAAAAAAAGATATCTAGAATTCAAAAAAAATACTTCATAAGCTCAATACTGCAAATATCAAATTCAAAAGATATTCATATATGAAAGTACTCAAAATACGCAACACAAAACACATTTCACAACCTGCAAATACTGATAACCCTAAGCTCCTCCTTTGATTATTGGGGGGGGGGGGAACTCCCTTCCTATTCCTCGGTGGCAGACAACCACCCCGTGAGACGAGGTGAACGGCGAGGCAGAGGATGGCTGGGAAGCGTCATCGCGCCAAATGCTTTCCTCCTCTTGAAGTTGGGTACGGCCTATGAAGACTCCATCAATTCGCTCTGCCACGACACCCTCACAAACGACACCGTGTAGATGCTCGATCCTTCAATCTCTGGATGATCCATCTTGGATCGATACTCCCACCAGCGCTGCCTCATGATCAGATTTGGCGAATCTGTCTGCTCCATGGCCTAGAGGAGCAGCTCTATGTACTGTCGCGCAACTCCCTCTTGGAGTATCACCGGCTTTTCGCTTTGTTTTAGATATATGACCATCGTCGTCGCCGTGGCTGCTAATTGATGTGGGTTGTCAAACCAAGATTGTATCTCCATCAACCTGGCTAGCTTCATAGGGTCGCAGTCTGCGATCCTCACGTATCGATTGTACTCCTCCATCGATCTACTTCTCCACAGCACCTTCACTCGCCGACGGTGGTTTTGGAATGAAAGAGGAGAGGCACTGGTTTTGGATTGAAACAGGAGAGGAGCGATGGTGGTTTTGAAATGGAAGAGGAGAGGAGCGGCGGTGGTCTTGGAAGTATTATATTTTTGTTTTGAGGTGATGGTCTTGGAAGTCGGAAAGCAAGAGGGGCGGTAGGCGTTGGTTTTGGATTGGACGAGAGCAGCGGCACACTGTGAGTGGGTCCCTCCTACTACCTCCGTGCTGGTCTACTAGCTCCATTGTATTTTGGGTCAAAGTTTGACCACGTACTGTATTTGGAAAGAAAAATGTGAATGCATGTCATAAAAAATCATATCGTTAATTAATTGAAGGGTAAATTGATTTTGATTTACATCTAGTCATAGTGCGCCGCCCCTCACGTCCAATCATGAACCACCGCCGCACGCTCCTCTCCCTCTTCTCCTTTGCAAAACCACCACCTCTCCTCTCCATCTTCTCCATTCCAAAACCATAGTCTCGCCTCTCCCTCTTCTCCATTGCAAAACCACCCCCTCTCCTCTGCATCTTCTCCATTAAAAAACCACCGTCTCGCCTATATCTCTTCTCCATTGCAAGACCACCGTCTCTCCTCTCCTCTTCCAAAGCAAGCACCGCACCACCGAGAAGCACATCTATGGAGAGATGCAGAAGTGGCGACCAGGCGAAGTTAGCCAGGTTGAAGGATATCCTGACTTGGTCTGACAACGAGTGGGAGATTTTGAGGACGGTGAGGGCCATGTATGAGAAAGAGCGAGACAACGGCGATGAGGGCGGTGATGTACTCTCTGGCGGCAATCAAACCGCAGTCCTTCGAGTTCATCAAGTATCTCCACTGGGCGATGGAGCAGACAGATTCGCCCGAGGCGAAAGTTAGGCAGAGGTGGTGGGCGTACAGATTGAAGGTCAAGCATGCAGAGGATGACGAATCGATCAAGTACGGTGTGCTATTCGTGAGGGTGCAGTGCCACCCGGAGCCACCAAAGTATTCGTTCTCCCACCACAAGAGGAGGAGGTCGGATGGTGCGATGTCGCTTGCCTGCCGCTCTCCACGGTTCCCTCGCTGCTCGCCTCGTCTCAACGGCGGCGGTAGGGTTTAAGGTAAGCTTCGCACTAGACCTAATCTTCCATCTGCTATGCTTACAATCAGTGTGATGACTAATAAAAATCATACGGGTAAGTACTGGGTAGTCCTTCGAGTACTACGCCAATCACCCTAAAAGAGCTCTGGAACTAAAACAAAGTTCCGAGAATGTGTACAATTAAAGAAAAATCGATTGGTTCTTCTTTCAGAAAAATGTACTCCCTAGAAAAGTGCACGCCACTGGTAGATTAAAACGTTCTGGTGATTTTTAACAATTGTTTTCGTGAGCAGAAAGTTTCTGTCTTTCAGCAAGATCAAATAATTATCATCCAAGAAGATCCTATAGGTCTTACTTGGCACAAACACTAATTAAACATAAAACCACATCTAACTAGAGGCTAGATAGATTATTTATTACTAAACAGGAGCAAAAAGCAAGGGAAAATAAAATAAAATTGGGTTGCCACCCAACAAGCGCTAACGTTTAACACCCCTAGCTAGGCATGATGATTTCAATGATGCTCACATAAAAGATAAGAATTGAAACATAAAGAGAGCATCATGAAGAGTATGACTAGCACATTTAAGTCTAACCCACTTCCTATGCATAGGGATTTTGTGAGCAAACAACTTATGGGAACAATAATCAACTAGCATAGGAAGGCAAAACAAGCATAACTTTAAAACTTTAAGCACATAGAGAGGAAACTTGTTATTATTGCAATTCCTACAAGCATATATTCCTCCCTCATAATAATTTTCAGTAGCATCATGAATAAATTCAACAATATATCACATAAAGCATTATTTTCATGATCTACAAGCATAGAAAAATTATTACTCTCCACATAAGCAAAATTCTTCTCATTCGGAATAGTGGGAGCAAACTCAACAAAATAACTATCATGCGAAGCATAATCCAATTGAAAACTAAAATCATGATGACAAGTTTCATGGTTATCATTATTCTTAATAGCATACATGTCATCACAATAATCATCATAAATAGCAACTTTGTTATCATAATCAATTGGAACCTCTTCCGAAATAGTGGATTCATCACTAAATAAAGTCACGACCTCTCCAAATCCACTTTCATCAATATAATCATCATAAATAGGAGGCATGCTTTCATCATAATAAATTTGCTCATCAAAACTTGGGGGACAAAAAATATCATCTTCATCAAACATAACTTCCCCAAGCTTGTGGCTTTGCATATCATTAGCATCATGGATATTAAAGGAATTCATACTAACAACATTGCAATCATGCTCATCATTCAAATATTTAGTGCCAAACATTCTAATGCATTCTTCTTCTAGCACTTGAGCACAATTTTCCTTTCCATCATTTTCACGAAAGACATTAAAAAGATGAAGCATATGAGGCACCCTTAATTCCATTTTTTTGTAGTTTTCTTTTATAGACTAAACTAGTGATAAAACAAGAAACTAAAAGATTCGATTGCAAGATCTAAAGATATACCTTCAAGCACTCACCTCCCTGGCAACGGCGCGAGAAAAGAGCTTGATGTCTACTACGCAACCTTCTTCTTGTAGACGTTGTTGAGCCTCCAAGTGCAGAGGTTTGTAGGACAGTAGCAAATTTCCCTCAAGTGGATGACCTAAGGTTTATCAATCCGTGGGAGGCGTAGGATGAAGATGGTCTCTCTCAAACAACTCTGCAACCAAATAACAAAGAGTCTCTTGTGTCCCCAACACACCCAATACAATGGTAAATTGTATAGGTGCACTAGTTCGGCGAAGACATGGTGATACAAGTGCAATATGGATGGTAGATATAGGTTTTTGTAATCTGAAAATATAAAAACAGCAAGGTAACAAGCGAGAAAAGTGAGCGTAAACGGTATTGTAATGTTAGGAAACAAGGCCTAGGGTTCATACTTTCACTAGTGCAAGTTTTCTCAACAATAATAACATAATTGGATCATATAACTATCCCTCAACATGCAACAAAGTGATGAGGACATCAACACCATTTTTACACCCACAACCCCTGCTACTATACATACTGGACCGATTCCTAGAGCTCGCGCACACCAATTAAATTACCATGTACTTTCGTTTCTTGGTAATGATTCTAATGTTCATAAGAATATGATGCTGCCTAAATTGGATACATTTGTTTTGCTTACAAATGAAGGGCCTAGCTTGGAGAAGGATGAACATTGGAGCAAGAACAAGCATGGAGTTGATGGCATGCGCAAGGGAGACAAGAACAGAGTTTCAAGTGATGATTTCAGGACTTTGAAGCCACCATAATGAGTGCATGAAGCCTTGGACGAAATATACAAGATGCCACTTCATAATTTTCGTCCAGAGGCTATTCTAGGTGCTGCATCACCTTATTTTTGGGCCAGGCCCATGTAATTTCGAAATACTTCAATATGGGCTGTTTTTAGAGTCCGTATCTGTGGGGAAACAAGAGTTAGGGTGGGTTTCGGACCCCTCCTCCAAGGGCCACGAAATTCCCCCCTCTTCCTCCATATATACAGCCCCTAGGGCATCGTTTAGACTTTGGGTTTTGTTTAGATTAAAAGTTCGCCATAGCTGCAACTTCGCGTACTTTGTTTGTGTTCAACGACCAGACAAGGCATCACAGAACCCCACCTTCATTAATAAAGCTTTCCTCCTTTATTCGCAATATCCAGATTGCAATCTCAGTTTCTTGCTTGTTCTTCGTTTGCTCGCAGGAAATAGATCCTCGTGGTCAGGTTGATCGTGCTCCAACGTGGTCAATAACCCCTCGGAAGTTGGTTTAGCGATGGCTAAGGCGCGACGTCTTTGCACGTTCGTAGTCGGATCGTCAAAGTCGACTCCCACAGAAAACGATTGCTATCTCATCGAAACATCAGGACACCTTTGCCTCTATCAAGTGGTATCAGATTTCCAGGTTGCTCGGTGAGATTTTACAGTTTTTCGTAGTTTAGATCGAGTCTGTTCTTCATACCTATAGTCCACGAAAAAGCCAAAAAAAAATATTAGGGTTAGTTCATCTTATCCGAACCAATCTGAGCCTTTGCATAATCTTTTCTGTTTTTGCTTTGTTGAATTTGCGGTTGCATCGTCGTGTCAAGTTGCTGGTCCTAGCGTCTAGTACTTTAGAGTTTCGAGTTCTGTTCACAAGTTGTCACGCCGCCGCCGCACCATCGTCATCACCGCTGCCATATACCACCATCGTCATCACCGCTACCATATACCACATATCCACCGCCATCACGCTAATCCGAGTCCACCGCCATCACAGATTCACCACCAGTCCGTGTTCCATCGCCCTGCAAATATCCGCCACCAGTCTGAGTTTCCACCAGATTCATCTTCAGAACCAGTCCTAGTCCGAGTCCAGTAATTATTGCTTTGTTCTTGATTTCCAGATCACGCGATACTCCGAGTCGTGACAGAATAGGACTCCCCAACTTCCGAGCCATCCGCAGAAGAAAAATAGTTCCAGTTTCAAAAAAACTAAGTCTAGAAAATTCTGGCTAGGCAGTTTTTAGGACATTTGTAGACTTTTTCGAAAAAAAATTGTTGCGGAGCAAAAAACAAAAAAGAGGAAAAAAAGTGCAAAAAAAAGTGAAAAAAGAAAAAAATTCAGAGTGTGCTCCTCCCTTTTTTACGTGCAGCGCCGTGATTTTGTTAGTGTTCTAGGCTCGCGTCTGTAGTACGGTCTAGCCTAGGACCAGCACAGTACCGTCGTTGAGCGTTTATTCAACTTTGCATCTCTGAATTGATTATTGCTGACCCTTTTTGCTACCATATTATAAGCCTTCCCAGCTCCACATACATCTACATCGTGCGTTTGACTCTCCCTGGTAATCGCTCTATCCAAGCTTTGAGAGTTTTGACTACATCGGTTGCCGATCACCGCCTGCTGCTGGGTAAGAACTGGTAAGAATTTGAGTTTTGCTTGACGGATTTGTGACACCCACCACCACCACTTGTTAGTAGTCTATAGGATCATATTCTTGTGTGTTTCTATTGCTACTAACCATGCCAGGATCACAAGCCGACGAGATTGACTGGGAAAACTTAACGAACAAGGAGCTTCATGATATGTTTCAGCAAATGATGACTGAACAGGTGCAAGATGTGCTGAACAATTTTGAAGAGGCCATGGAGAAGATCACTGGCCTTGAGAAGACGTTCGAAACAAAGCTCGATAACATATTTAATGAACTGCTTGCACGTCTTCCACCACCGGCTGCACCTGCCGCACCTCTGCAACAACAACAACAACAACAACAACAACAACAACAACAACAACAACAACAACAACGACGACGACGACGACGACTACCTCCACGTCGGGAAACAGCCCTCCGCCGAGCGAGTCGTGTCCCTCTTCAGCCTGGCCAAACTGTTGGTGCTGTTGTTGATACTTCTGTGGCTCCTGCTGCGGATGTGGAGGAGGACGATTATGCGGGAGATTACGAGGATGAGGTTGATCAAAATCAGAACTACGTGCAACCACCAGCACCACAACCACCAGGTCGTCCACATGCAAATAATGGCAATGTTAGGGCTCCCCCTCAGGTACGAGATCATGACCATCTCCCTAAACTGAAATTGAATATTCCACCATTTGAGGGTAGATATGTTCCTGATATATATCTTACTTGGGAGTTAGAAACTGAACAACGGTTTACATGTTTACAATATCCTGTGGAGAGACGTGTTCCTGCTGCTGTTTGTGCTTTCACTAGCTTTGCATGTGTTTGGTGGTCTGAACATTGTAGATTATATCCTGTTCCAGCTACTTGGGCTGCTTTGAAAACTGCTATGCGTACTCGTTGGGTTCCACCATATTATCAACGTGAATTACTTCAAAAATTGCAGCGCTTAAGACAAGGAAAAAATCCTGTAGAAGAATATTATCAGGAATTACAAAC
Source organism: Aegilops tauschii subsp. strangulata (assembly GCF_002575655.3). Classification (NCBI taxonomy): domain Eukaryota; kingdom Viridiplantae; phylum Streptophyta; class Magnoliopsida; order Poales; family Poaceae; genus Aegilops; species Aegilops tauschii. The sequence goes on from NC_053041.3 coordinate 344,942,022, forward strand.
TGGCTTGATTAGATGTGGTATTGTTGAGGAGAATGAAGCTATGCTTGCACGTTTTATGGGTGGATTAAATAGAGAGATTCAGACCATTCTAGAGTATAAGGATTATAATAATATCACTCGTTTATTCCATCTTGCTTGTAAAGCTGAACGTGAAGTGCAGGATCAACAGGCATTGGCGCGAACTAACTTTTCTGCAGGTCGACCTTCATCATGGACACCACGTGCGTCATCTACTTCCACTGCACCATCACCTCCTTCAGGTGCCACCTCCAGCCGTGATACAAGAAAGTAGGCACAACCACCGCTATCTGCCAAGAGCACACCTGCCGGGCCTGCACAGAGCTCTTCTTCTTCCATGGCGTCAACAGGGCACACAAGTGATATTATTTGTCGTCGTTGTAAGGGAAGAGGACATTTTGCGAGAGAATGCAAATCTCAGCGTGTGATGATTGCTATTGAGGATGGTGGGTATGAGTCCGCTACAGAGTATGATAAGGAGACTTTGGCTCTTATTACACATGAAGAACACGGTGGAGATGATTCTGATCATGAGACGCAATACATGGCTGCTGAAGATGCTGACAGGTATGAATGTTTAGTTGCTCAACGTGTTTTGAGTGTGCAGGTTACACAAGCTGAGCAAAATCAGAGGCATAATTTGTTCCATACAAAGGGAGTTGTGAAGGAAAGTTCTATTCGCGTCATCATAGATGGAGGGAGTTGCAACAACTTGGCTAGCATGGAGATGGTGGAGAAGCTATCTCTCACCACAAGACCACATCCACATCCTTACTACATCCAATGGTTCAACAACAGCGACAAGGTTAAGGTAACACGTACTGTTCGGGTGCATTTTAGTATCTCTATGCTGATTATGTTGATTGTGATGTGGTACCTATGCAAGCATGTTCCTTATTACTTGGTAGACCATGGCAATTCGATAAAAAATTTGTACACCATGGTAGAAACAATCAGTATACTCTTGTTCATAAGGATACAAATATTACTTTGCTTCCTATGACTCCTGATTCATTTTGAAAGATGATATTCATAGAGCTAATAAAGCAAAACAGGAGAAAAATAAGAGTGAAAATCAGATTGTGGCAAAAGAATTTGAGCAACAAATGAAGCCTAATAATAAACCATCTAGTGTTGCTTCTGAAATTAAATTGAAAAGTGCATGTTTACTTGCCACCAAATCTGATATTGATGAGCTAGTTTTTAGCAAATCTGTTTGCTATGCTTTTGTGTGCAAAGAGGCATTATTTTCATTTGAGGACGTGCCTTCCTCTTTGCCCCCTGCAGTCACTAACATTTTGCAGGAGTTCGCTGACGTCTTCCCACAAGACGTGCCACCGGGATTACCACCTATTCGAGGGATTGAGCATCAAATTGACTTAATTCCCGGTGCATCGCTACCCAACCGTGCACCATACCGTAGCAATCCAGAGGAGACGAAGGAGATTATGCGTCAAGTACAGGAGCTGCTCGACAAAGGTTATATTCGCGAACCCTTAGTCTATGTTCCTATTATTCTAGTGCCAAAAAAGGATGGTACGTCGCGTGTGTGTGTTGATTGTAGAGGCATTAATAATATTACTATTTGTTATCGTCATCCTATTCCTAGGCTAGATGATATGCTTAATGAATTGAGTGGCTCTACAATATTCTCCAAAGTTGATTTGTGTAGTGGATACCATCAAATTCGTATGAAATTGGGAGATGAATGGAAAACAGCTTTTAAAACTAAGTTTGGTTTATATGAGTGGTTAGTCATGCCTTTTGGGTTAACTACTGCACCTAATACTTTCATGAGACTAATGAACGAAGTTTTACGTGTTGTTTTTATTGCTCTACGTGATGCATGTTTGTTTTGTAACCTTGGGAAGTGAACCTTTTGCACCGACCGAGTATCTTTTCTTGGCTATGTTGTTACTCCACAGGGAATTGAAGTTGATAAAGCCAAGATTGAAGCTATTGAGAGTTGGCCGCAGCCCAAAACGGTCACACAAGTGAGGAGTTTTCTTGGACTCGCTGGTTTCTATAGGCATTTTGTGCAAGATTTTAGCACCATAGCTGCACCTCTCAATGAGCTTACAAAGAAGGATGTGCCTTTTGTTTGGGGTACCGCACAGGAAGAAGCCTTCATGATATTGAAAGATAAGTTGACACATGCTCCTTTACTCCAACTTCTTGATTTTAATAAGACTTTTGAGCTTGAATGTGATGCTAGTGGAATTGGATTAGGAGGTGTGTTATTACAAGATGGCAAACCTGTTGCATACTTTTCTGAAAAATTGAGTGGGCCTAGTCTGAACTATTCTACTTATGATAAAGAATTATATGCTCTTGTTCGGACCTTAGAAACATGGCAACATTATTTGTGGCCCAAAGAATTTGTTATACATTCTGATCATGAATCTTTGAAACACATTAAAAGTCAAGCAAAACTGAACCGTAGACATGCTAAATGGGTTGAATTCATTGAGACTTTTCCTTATGTCATTAAACACAAGAAGGGTAAAGAAAATGTTATTGCTGATGCATTGTCTCGTCGTTATACTATGCTTTCACAACTTAACTTTAAAATATTTGGTTTGGAGACCATCAAAGATCAATATGTGCACGATGCTGAATTTAAAGATATATTGCAGAATTGTAAAGAAGGTAGAACATGGAACAAGTTCGTCGTTAACGATGGATTTGTGTTTCGTGCTAAGAAGCTATGCATTCCAGCTAGCTCCGTTCGTCTTTTGTTGTTGCAGGAGGCGCATGGAGGAGGACTAATGGGACACTTTGGCGTGAAGAAGACGGAGGATATACTTGCTACACATTTCTTTTGGCCAAAGATGAGACGGGATGTTGAGCGTTTTGTTGCTCGCTGCACTACATGTCAAAAAGCTAAGTCACGACTCAATCCTCATGGTTTATATATGCCTTTGCCTGTACCTAGTGTTCCTTGGGAGGATATATCTATGGACTTTGTTTTAGGTTTACCTCGAACAAAGATGGGGAGGGATAGCATATTTGTTGTCATGGATAGGTTCTCGAAAATGGCACACTTTATACCATGTCATAAAAGCGATGATGCTGTTAATGTTGCTGATTTGTTCTTTCGTGAAATTATTCGCTTGCATGGTGTGCCAAATACTATTGTTTCAGATCGTGATACTAAATTTCTTAGCCACTTTTGGAGATGTTTATGGGCTAAGTTGGGGACTAAACTGCTTTTTAGTACTACTTGTCACCCCCAAACTGATGGTCAAACTGAAGTAGTCAATAGAACATTGTCTACTATGCTTAGGGCTGTTTTGAAGAATAATAAGAAAATGTGGGAAGAATGCTTGCCTCATATTGAATTTGCTTATAATCGTTCGTTGCATTCTACTACTAAGATGTGCCTTTTTGAAATTGTGTATGGTTTCCTACCTCGTGCACCCATTGATTTGTTGCCTCTTCCATCTTCGGAGAAGGTTAATTTTGATGCTAAACAACGTGCTGAATTGATCTTAAAAATGCATGAGTTAACTAAGGAAAACATTGAGCGTATGAATGCTAAATATAAACTTGCTGGAGATAAGGGTAGAAAACATGTTGTCTTTGCAACTGGAGATCTTGTTTGGTTACATTTGCGTAAGGATAGGTTTCCTAATTTGCGCAAATCAAAGCTAATGCCACGTGCTGATGGTCCTTTTAAGGTGTTAGAGAAAATAAATGATAATGCATATAAACTTGAGCTGCCTGCAGATTTTGGCATTAGTCCCACTTTTAACATTGCAGATTTGAAGCCTTATTTGGGTGAGGAAGATGAGCTTCCGTCGAGGACGACTTCATTTCAAGAAGGGGAGGATGATGAGGACATCAATACCATTGTTACACCCACAACCCCTACTACTATACATACTGGACCGATTACTAGAGCTCGCGCATGCCAATTAAATTACCAGGTACTTCAGTTTCTTGGTAATGATTCTAATGTTCATGAGAATATGATGCTGCCTAAATTGGATACATTTGTTTTGCTTACAAATGAAGGGCCTAGCTTGGAGAAGGATGAACATTGGAGCAAGAACAAGCATGGAGTTGATGGCATGCGCAAGGGAGACAAGAACAGAGTTTCAAGTGATGATTTCAGGACTTTGAAGCCACCATAATGAGTGCATGAAGCCTTGGACGAAATATACAAGATGCCACTTCATAATTTTCGTCCAGAGGCTATTCTAGGTGCTGCGTCACCTTATTATTGGGTCAGGCCCATGTAATTTTGAAATACTTCAATATAGGCTGTTTTTAGAGTCCGTATGTGTGGGGAAACAAGAGTTAGGGTGGGTTTCGGACCCCTCCTCCAAGGGCCACGAAATTCCCCCCTCTTCCTCCATATATACAGCCCCTAGGGCATCGTTTAGACTTCGGGTTTTGTTTAGATTAAAAGTTCGCCATAGCTGCAACTTCGCGTACTTCATTTGTGTTCAACGACCAGACAAAGGCGTCAGAGAACCCCACCTTCATTAGTAAAGCTTTCCTCTTTTATTCACAATATCCAGATTGCAATCTCAGTTTCTTGCTTGTTCTTCGTTTGCTCGCAGGAAATAGACCCTCGTGGTCAGGTTGATCGTGCTCCGGCATGGTCAATAACCCCTCGGAAGTTGGTTTAGCGATTGCTAAGGCGCGACGTCTTTGCACGTTCGTAGTCGGATCGTCAAAGTCGACTCCCACAGAAAACGATTGCTATCTCATCGAATCGTCGGGACACCTTTGCCTCTATCACCAGGCACTGAAACTCCTCCTGAGCCTAAGGATGGTGAAGTAATTGTCTTCATTGATCATATGCTCCGGGGCTTCAGCCCCCCCGACTCAAAATTCTTCCGCGTTGTGCTGCATTTTTCCAAGCTCCATCCACAAGACATCGGACCAAATTTTGTTTCAAACATCTGCAACTTTGAAGTATTCTGCGAGGTGTACCTTCAACAAGGGCCCACCGTAGAATTATTCAGGGAATTTTATTATTTAAACTGGCAGAACAAATTCACAGACGGGCCCAGCCTAGAATTAGGCGGCATTTCTATACAGCGACGGAAAGAAGCCACTTTCCCAGCCACCACTCTACCTAGTCATCCCAAAGACTGGAACCATACTTGGTTTTATTGCAAAGACACTTCTCCAGAAGGGGAAAATCCTCTGTCGGGTTATGATGAGGACATCAATACCATTGTTACACCCACAACCCCTACTGTTACATATAATGGACCAATTACTAGAGCTCGTGCATGCCAATTAAATTACCAGGTACTTTCGTTTCTTGGTAATGATTCTAATGTTCATGAGAATATGATGCTGCCTAAATTGGATACTTTTGTTTTGCTTACAAATGAAGGGCCTAGCATGGAGAAGGATGAACATTGGAGCAAGAACAAGCATGGAGTTGATGGCATGCGCAAGGGGAACAAGAACGGAGTTACAAGTGATGATTTCAGGACTTTGAAGCCACCATAAGGAGTGAATGAAGCCTTGGACGAAATATACAAGATGCCACTTCATAAATTTCGTCCAGAGGCTATTCTAGGTGCTGCGTCACCTTATTATTGGGCCAGGCCAATGTAATTTCGAAATACATAAGTATAGGCTGTTTTTAGAGTCCGTATGTGTGGGGAAACAAGAGATAGGGTTGGTTTCGGACCCCTTCCCCAAGGGCCACGAAATTCCCCCCTCTTCCTCCATATATACAGCCCTTAGGGCATCGTTTAGACTTTGGGTTTTGTTTAGATTAAAAGTTCGCCATAGCTGCAACTTCGCGTACTTCGTTTGTGTTCAACGACCAGACAAAGGCGTCACAGAACCCCACCTTGATCAATAAAGCTTTCCTCTTATATTCGCAATATCCAGATTGCAATCTTAGTTTCTTGCTTGTTCTTCGTTTGCTTGCAGGAAACAGACCTTCGTGGTCAGGTTGATCGTGCTCCGGCGTGGTCAATAACCTCTCGGAGTTGGTTTAGCGATTGCTAAGGCGCGACGTCCTCGCACGTTCATAGTCGGATCGTCAAAGTCGACTTCCTCCAAAACGATAGCCACCATCTCATCGAAAGATGGGACACCTTTGCCTCTATCAGGTTATCGCGCCAGCCGGCTTAGCAACAGGCATCCTCTTCCAGATCGCATCAGTACAGCATAACGGAAGAAATATATGCTAGTCTTTTCAAAGATCCGAGCCTTGATGGCGAACGGTTTGACGGAAATCGATCTGGCTCGATGCTGGGTCGCCTGGAGAGTCTTGCCCTTAAGCCACCATCCCGGCTTAATGTGCGAGTACACCGGCGAGTTAACAGATCCTCAACGCCACTGTCAGATTGAATTGACTGACGAAGACATCAATAATATGATGAAATCTCTGTTAAATGAGAGCTTGGAAGACTGCAGTAAAGTTGGATTGAATCCTTTCTGCGTTCTTAACAAACCGCCAGCTGTAATCTTTTAACCAATTTCACAATTGAATCATACCTTCACTTAGATTGCCTTTTCATACCCATTTAATTTTTGCAGGCCGATTCACCTTTTTGGAGTAAGAAGCTGCAGGATAAACCGGCCAAGAAACCTCGGATAAAGACCAAGGCTACTAAAAAGCCTGCCAAGAAGAAGTCCAATCCTTCTGAGTTATTTGACTTGGATGATAATGATGAGTCGGAGGTAACACTTGACTCCCTTGGCTCATTTTTTGTACATCTTATTGATAATGATTGCTATCAGGATGATGCAGAAAGAAGCCAAGCCAATGCTGAAGAGGTAACTATCCTTTCCTCCGACTCTGAACCTTTGCCAAGACAGAAAGTTCATCAAGCAAGCCGAAAAGTAAGGTTTTCTCATCCTTTAGCTTATTTAGATCCCAACTTTATTTTGAAAATTTATGACAACCATCACATCTACTGACCAAATCCTCTGCATTAGCATGAGCCGTCAGCCAATAAAACCCATGACGGAAAGCCTTGGCTACGAGAGACTTAGAGCCGACATGATGACCACAATCTCCTTCATGAATCTCTCGTAGAATCTCATGGCCTTCCTCAGGAGAAACACGAACAAAGTCAACCAGCTTAGTGTCATCTGCCGATTTAAACTTCAACAGAGGATCATGCTCCGTGGTTGGTTTCTTCAAAGGTGTCATATCTGCCGGGTCAACATTATCTTTGTAAAACTTCAACTCCTCTGTTGCACAAACAGACTCAGCATAAGCAGCATCGCCTTCTTCACATTCCAAGGCTATCTTCCTGTTGCCGTGTACAGTGATGGTGCCCTTATAACCCGGCATCTTAAGCTGCAGATAAACATAACAAGGCCTTTCCATAAACTTGGCATAAGCCGGCCGCCCAAACAAACATGATAAGGGCTCTTGATCTTAACCACCTCAAAGGTCAGTGTCTCAGCTCTGGAATCATGATCATCACCAAAAACCACTTCCAAAGCTATCTTGCCCACCGGATACGCCGACTTACCAGGCACCACACCATGAAAAACAGTATTAGACGGCTTTAGATCCTTATTAGTCAAACTCATACGACGAAAAGTCTCATAGTAAAGGATATTGATGTTGCCGCCTCCATCCATGAGTACTTTAGTGAACTTATACCCTCCAACCTGAGGCGCAACCACCAAAGCTAACTGACCTGGATTGTCAACCCGGGGCGGGTGATCCTCACGGCTCCATACAATTGGGTGTTCAGACCACCGCAAGTAGCGAGGGACCGCCGGCTCAACTGCGTTTACCGCCCTTTTACGAACCTTCTGGTCCCGTTTGCATAAACTCGTGGTGAGCACATGATACTGACCACTGTTGAGCTGCTTCGGATTACTCTGATAACTAGACTGCTGGTGGTTCCCTGGACCAAATTGCTGATTGAAACCGCCTTGGTTACCTTGACCCTGAAAACCGGAACTTGAACCGCCACCTCCATAGCCAGGTCCGTGTGAGCCGAAACTTGACCCGCCACGCGGGCCATTACCATTATTGTGGCCCTGGTTAAGGCTGTAATCCCTGTATTCCTTCATGATGAAGCAATCCTTCCACATATGGGTAGCCGGCTTATCCGGGGTGCTTTGCTTCGGGCAAGGCTGATTCATCACCGCCTCAATATTCAACTTTGGCACGCCAAGCCGGGGTGGGAACGCCTTCCCCTTACGATGCTGATTACCGTTCTAAGCATTAGTATTAGCCACAAAGTCTGAACTGCCGTCAGCCTTGCGCTTGCCATTATTACCCTGGCCCACCATATGGTGTTGCTGCCCCTTTCCATTGCTATTCTTCTTCCCTTTTCCAGTTTTCTCCTCATCAGACTCTAGATCCTTTGATGCGGAGCATCCTATGGACATCACCAAGTCAAGAGTCCATTTGGCAAGTGACACGTGCGACATCTACTTCACATACATAAAGGTGAATCTTCTCCTTTACACGTGTTCACTTGACCCCTTTGAGGATGGTATACTACTTGACATTCCTTCTGTGTGCATGCATAGGTATTGTCGGAGCTTCACACTTAGCAAGGACTAGTTCATGCGGAAGAGAACATCTACACCATCCAAGAGGGAAGCGTGGAAGTGGAGAAGGAAGCGCCAAGAAGAAGGCAGCAGCTTCCAGGCGACCCCGTGTCCACGGGCCCCTCCGACCCCGTGCCCACGGGCCTCCCAGGCTGGCGGTCCTGAAGACCCCGTGCGCACGGGAGTGTACCGTGCCCACGGGACCCCCGTGTCCACGGGCCTCATGGACCCCGTGCGCACGGGCCCTTGCGTCAGGTCTTTGGATACCCCGTGCGCACGGGCTCCACTTACCCCATGCGCACGGGGCCTCCTGCGTGTGGCTGTTGGGCTTTGCCTTGTATTCCCATTTCGCCCCTCCTTACCCCTTCATCCCTTGGACCTATATATACTCCTCTTCATCCTCCATTTAGACAAAGCTAAGAATAGACACAAATCATAGAGCTTAGCTCATGTACCTCCCCTTGTGGGATTCCTCCTTGAGAGAGAAGGCTCCATTGGAGTACAAGACCTCCAGTGGAGAAGATCCCTAGGGATGCAAGCCCCCCCTTTGGGGAAGGATCTACCTAGATCTCAAGCCCTCATCTCCTTCATAGGATTTGGGATGAACTCTACCATTTATCTTGTTTCCCTTTGATTGTTCATGTACCTTGTGGATCTTGTGTGTTTGTTGGTCTAGTGGATGTGTGATTGGACTTGTTCTTGAGTGTTTTCTCTCTTGTGTTCATCTTGTTCTTGGGGATTCCCCTCCAATTCGTGAAAGATCTCTCCATAGGGTTCCACCCTACAACATCTTGGTATCATGAGCCATGGTTTCTCACAAAATTGGAGTCCCCTTCGTATTTTCTAGCCTTGTTTTGTGTGATTTCGTCCTAAATTCGAAAATTCCCCACCAAAAATTGCCCCAATTTTTTTTTTATGATTTGTTGGTTTGAAGAGGTTTTGTTGGATTTGATCCATGGATTTGCTTGGTTTCGAGTGGATCTAGCCTTCCCCCATCTTTTCCCCACCGGAATCCCCAAAATCTCCCCAATTTTGCCCAAGAAATCTCCAATTTCCGCCACGAAATCGCAAAATTTCCGCCCACCCCGTGCCCACGGACCCCAGACCCCGTGCGCACGGGCCCCCGAAAACTCTCTGGACACCCCGTGCCCACGGGCTCATTTTGACCCCGTGCGCACGGCCCTCCCAGACTCAGCTGCGTGCACTTTATGTTTTCACCCACAACTTCCACTCCCGAACTCCGATTTGGGTGTTCTTTGGCTCGTTGAAAAGCTAGCGACGTGCCCGAGCTGCTCATCTTGGTTTTACCACCATTTGACTCTATCAAAACTTTGGCATTTTGTCATCTTTGCCTAGGCCTTCCACCATATCATCCGCAAACCCACCATAGCCTTCCGCAACCTAACCCATTTTGCTTCATTTATGATGAGGACATGACTACCTTGGATACGACCAAAAATATTGCATACATGCATATTTGTCAGGTGATTTCTAGTGCAAACTATTCAATAATCTGTTTATGTTATCCAGAACAAAAATACTTCACACACTTTTGTGTTTTGTCTAATTGCAGGTGTATGGGACATTTGTACAATCCACATATGATGATAGGGGAAAAGGAGAAGTTTAGGTTCTGTTCAAAAAGTCCTCTCACGTCACTTTTGGGCCAAGAGAAGATAGAGTCCAAGTCTCTCACGTTCTGGATTCAGATTCGGACTGCACAGACATACCTGACTCAAAACGCCAACAACTTTTTTATACGGACTCCGAATTGTGTGATTCTTTTTTGTTGGAAAGTAGATTTCGTCCTCTTTCCAACCCAATTGGATTCACCTTTAAATTCGTCCGGAGCATTGAGATATGGACGAAACAATCTGACGCTGCAGCAGAATCCGAGTCAAACAACAAGTCCAAAGGTGTTGCATCACCTCCACTTGGGCCCATGAGCCTTGTACGACCTAGGGTTGGTTTTAGGCTGCCTTGGGACGTCCTCCCACCTCCTTGGCCGCCACCCCTTGCTCCTATATAAGTAGATCCATCTAGTAGCTTTTTCCTTGGGATTTGTTTAGTTAAAAGTTAGCCATTGCAACTTCGTGTACTTCGTTTGTGTCCAACGACCAGACCAAGACCGCTTACGGATCCCTACCTTTATCAATACTTCATCTATATTCGTAATATTCAGATTGCATTATCATATTCTTGTTTGTTCTTCGATTGCGTGTAGGAATAGACCTTCGTGGTCAGGCTGATCGTGCTTCCGGCATCGTCAGTAACCTCAGGAGATTGGTTTAGCGATTGCTAAGGCACAACGTGGTGCACGTTTGTAGTCGGATCGTCAAAGTCGTCTCCACCAAATCGATAGTTATCATCTCATCGAAAGATCGGGACACCCTTGCCTTTATCAAGTGGTATCAGTTTCCAGGTTGCTCGGTGAGAATTTCCAGTTTTTACTAGATTAGATTTATTTTCTTACCTATTGTCCAAGAAAAAGCCACAAAAAAAGTTAGATCTATTCATCCTTTTGTCCAAGCCAGTCTGAGCCTTTGCAATTTTCTTTTCATTGTTTGCATTATTGAATTATCGGTTGCATCGTCGTGTCGAGTTGCTGGTCTTAGGGTCTAGTTGGTTTAGAGTTTCGAGTTCTGTTCACATTAGTCACGTCGCCGCTGCATCGTTATCCCTTCCGCTGTCCACCACACCATCCATCAATTTCCATCACGTGCTACCCATAGTTCATTGTCACAATCATAGTTGAGGTCGTTCACATCTTCGCTTGATCCAATCTGCATCTTATCTAGTTTGTCTTGGAAAGAGGAAGAGAAAAAAAGACAGAGAAAAAAAAGAGAGAAAAAAAAGAAAAAGAAGTCAGAGAAAAAAAAGAGAGAAAGAAAAAGAAAAAAAAGTGTGAGGAAAAAAAAGAGAGAAGAAAAAAACAAAATTCGGATCTATCTAGACTCAATCCTGTAGTTGAATTCGGATTGGAATCTGTTTTGTGCACTGTTCCGTAAAACAGGCATAACTTCCTCATACGAAGTCAGTTTTGGCTAGACGAGTACTCAAATGAAAGCTAGCGACGAGCCGCATCTAAATAGTTGCAGAGGCTAGTTCACTATTTGAAACCTCAAAATCGGCTTCTAAATAGGTCTTTTTGCCCTTCGAAGTTCGCGGACACAGCTTATTCCAGTTTTTCAGGCCAGTTTTAGAATTCTTTGACTCCTCATATCAATTCGGAATTGAGTGATTCTTTTTTGCATTGGAAAGCTTGAGTTAGTAGCATTCTTTGAAAAAAGTTATCAGAAAATTGGCTCAAACTTTTCAAGAGGAAAGTTGGAGAGAGAGTTGTTGTATATCCTCCTTGGTAGTTCTTTTTCATCATTATCTTTACTGCCGTTGTGATCTTCACTTATATCTTGCTGTCCAGAGCTACTTAGTATCCTTCATTGATGCTAGTTGTGTTACACCGTGACCTCATTAGTGTTCTAGGCTCGCGTCTCTAGTCCGGTCTAGCCTAGGACCAGCACAGTACCGTCGTTGAGCGTTTATTCAACATTGCATCTCTGAATTGATTATTGCTAATATTTTGCTACCATACATAGCCAACCCAGCTCCACATATTTCTGCACCGTGTATACGTACGTTCCCCTGGCAATCGCTTTACACAACCTTCAGAGTTATTTGACACCGCTGGTTGCCTCTCACCACCTGCTGCTTGGTAAGAACTTGTAAGATATTGATATTTGCTTTACTGTGAGCACTTTACAACCACATCCTAGTAGTTCATAGGAACATTATTCTCAAATTTCGTTTCTTGTTTCTACTAATCATGACAGGTTCTGGAGATAGAAGTTCTTGGACGACGGACACATCCTCAACATCACGAGAGTTGGGACAACACACACAAGCACATGGTCAGGTTATCTCTTTACCATCATTTGAGGGTAGATTTAATCCTGCTATTTATCTAGCTTGGGAGCTTGAAGTAGAACAAGTTTTTAGTCACCATGACTTTTCTGAACTTGAGCGAGTACGAGCTGCCACTAGAGCATTTACTGGTTTTGCTTCTGTTTGGTGGAGTGTGCATTGTAAGAAAAACATTGATAACCAACCCACAACTTGGAAAGATTTGAAAGATGTAATGAGACAACATTTTTTCCCTCCTTACTATCGTCATGAATTGCGTCGCAAATTTGAACAATTTAAACAAGGCAACAACACTGTTCATGCTTACTACCAAGAGTTCAAATCTTATATGCATCATTGTGACATAGAAGAATCTGAGGATGATACAATGAATAGATTTTTTGGTGGTTTGAACCATGATATCCAGGCACGATTTCAGTATATTCCTCGTTGCATTACTGGTATGTATGTTCGTGCTTGTACCTTTGAGAGACAGTTACAGGAGGATGCATTGGGCGACTACAACAACTACTATTCTAGTTCTTGCTCACCACCACCGCTTGGTTGCTCCACCGTTGCACCTACTAGAGTAGCCACACCTCAGATTGTGAGCGCGACATCATCTCAAGAGTATGGTACATTGCCATCATCCGTACCTACATCAGCTACATCTTTGCGACAAGGTAACTGTAAAGGTATTGATGATATAACTTCACATGAGAATGATGCATGCCTAGTTAACTTGAATACATCATGTGTTGAGTTACCTGTTGATTTGAGCGTATAACCTATTTTTGAGAATCATGTTACTGTCATGAATGCGTCATGTGATCAAACAACTGAAATACGAATAATTTTGAGTGCACCCAATGAAGTAACTGTTGATGCAAAAGAACCAATGTTTAAACATTTTGATATGACCTCTAATCTTGGTGATGATTCTGTGTCAAATGACTTATTGCATGTTTGTTTATTTAAGCATGTTGTAGCATGTAAATTTGATGCAAGTAAGGTTTATTCACCAATGTTGGGATGGTTTAATGATGAATATTGTCAATCTTTTCATATGAATAAGAGCTTCACTTATATGCGCAAACTGAGTTGCAATACTTTCATGCCTTCTACTTCTTGTGATAATATTTTGTCTTTATATTTTATTAACTATGAAAGTTACTCATGTATACATGTGTCATATGTGCAAAATCCACGGGAAGTAAAAAATGGATGACATATACATATACAACATGTACACCTTGTCTCTTTTGTTAGCCACATTTCAGATTAAGCAACGCCGAGGACGGCTTTATTTTCAAGAAGGGGAGGATGATGAGGACATGAGTACCTTGGATACGACCAAAAATATTGCATACATGCATATTTGTCACGTGATTTCTAGTGCAAACTATTCAATAATCTATTTATGTTATCCAGAACAAAAATACTTCACACACTTTTGTGTATTGTCTAATTGCAGGTGTATGGGACATTTGTACAATCCACATGTGATGATAGGGGAAAAGGAGAAGTTTAGGTTCTGTTCAAAAAGTCCTCTCACGTCACTTTTGGGCCAAGAGAAGATATGATGAGGACATGACTACCTTGGATACGACCAAAAATATTGCATACATGCATATTTGTCAGGTGATTTCTAGTGCAAACTATTCAATAATCTATTTATGTTATCCAGAACAAAAATACTTCACACACTTTTGTGTTTTGTCTAATTGCAGGTGTATGGGACATTTGTACAATCCACATATGAAGATAAGGCAAAAGGAGAAGTTTAGGTTCTGTTCAAAAAGTCCTCTCACGTCACTTTTGGGCCAAGAGAAGATAGAGTCCAAGTCTCTCACGTTCTGGATTCAGATTCGGACTGCACAGACATACCTGACTCAAAACGCCAACAACTTTTTCATACGGACTCCGAATTGGGTGATTCTTTTTTTGTTGGAAACTAGATTTCGTGCTCTTTCCAACCCAATTGGATTCACCTTTAAATTCGTCCGGAGCATTGAGTTATGGTCGAAACAATCTGACGTTGCACCAGAATCCGAGTCAAACAACAAGTCCAAAGGTGTTGCATCACCTTCACTTGGGCCCATGAGCCTTGTACGACCTAGGGTTGGTTTTAGGCTGCCTTGGGACGTCCTCCCACCTCCTTGGCCGCCACCCCTTGTTCCTATATAAGTAGATCCATCTAGTAGCTTTTTCCTTGGAATTTGTTTAGTTAAAAGTTAGCCATTGCAACTTCGTGTACTTCGTTTGTGTCCAACGACCAGACCAAGACCGCTTACGGATTCCCACCATTATCAATACTTCATATATATTCGCAATATTCAGATTGCTTTATCATATTCTTGCTCGTTCTTCGATTGCTTGCAGGAATAGACCTTCGTGGTCAGGCTGATCGTGCTTCCGGCATCGTCAGTAACCTCAGGAGATTGGTTTAGCGATTGCTAAGGCGCAACGTCGTGCACGTTTGTAGTCGGATCGTCAAAGTCGACTCCACCAAATCGATAGTTATCATCTCATCGAAAGATCGGGACACCCTCGCCTCTATCAAGTGGTATCAGTTTTCAAGTTGCTCGGTGAGAATTTCCAGTTTCCCCTAGATTAGATTTATTTTCTTACCTATTGTCCAAGAAAAAGCCACAAAAAAGTTAGATCTATTCATCCTTTTGTCCAAGCCAGTCTGAGCCTTTGCAATTTTCTATTCATTGTTTGCATTATTGAATTATCGGTTGCATCGTCGTGTCGAGTTGCTGGTCTTAGGGTCTAGTTCGTTTAGAGTTTCGAGTTCTGTTCACATTAGTCACGTCGCCGCTGCATCGTTATCCCTTCTGCTGTCCACCACACCATCCATCAAATTCCACCATGTGCTACCCATATAGTTCATTGTCACAATCATAGTTGAGGTCGTTCACATCTTCGCTTGATCCAATCTGCATCTTATCTAGTTTGTCTTGGAAAGAGGGAGAGAAAAAAAAGACAGAGAAAAAAAAGAGAAAAAAAGAAAAAGAAGTCAGAAAAAAATGAGAAGAAAAAAAGTGTGAGAAAAAAAAAGAGAGAAGAAAAAAAAAACAAAATTCGGATCTATCTAGACTCAATCTCGTAGTTGAATTCGGATTGGAATCTGTTTTGTGCACTGTTTAGTAAAACAGGCATACCTTCCTCATACGAAGTCCGTTTTGACTCCGCGAGTACTCAAATGAAAGCTAGCGACGAGCCGCATCTAAATAGTTGCAGAGACTAGTTCAATATTTGACACCTCAAAATCGTCTTCTAAATAGGTCTTTTTGCCCTCCGAAGTTCGCGGACACAACTTATTCCAGTTTTTCAAGCCAGTTTCAGAATTCTTTCACTCCTCATATCAACTCGGAATTGAGTGATTCTTTTTGCATTGGAAAGCTTGAGTTAGTAGCATTCTTTGAAAAAAATTATCAGGAAATTGGCACAAACTTTTCAAGAGGAAAGTTGGAGAGAGTTGTTGTATATCCTGCTTGGCGGTTGTTTTTCATCATTATCTTTACTGCCGTTGTGATCTTCACTTATATCTTGCTGTCCAGAGCTACTTAGTATCCTTAATTGATGCTAGTTGTGCTACGCCGTGACCTCATTAGTGTTCTAGGCTCGCGTCTCTAGTCCGGTCTAGCCTAGGACCAGCACAGTACCGTCGTTGAGCGTTTATTCAACATTGCATCTCTGAATTGATTATTGCTAATATTTTGCTACCATATATAGCCAACCCAGCTCCACATATTTCTACACCGTGTATACGTACGTTCCCCTGGAAATCGCTTTACTCAATCTTTGGAGTTATTTGACACCGCTGGTTGCCTGTCACCACCTGCTGCTTGGTAAGAACTTGTAAGATATTGATATTTGCTTTACTGTGAGCGCTTTACCACCACATCCTAGTAGTTCATAGGAACATTATTCTTGAATTTTGTTTCTTGTTTCTACTAATCATGACAGGATCTAGAGTCAATTCATGGGGTTTGTCGATCGTGGGAGATGTGCCATCACCTATGCAAATACCACAACCGTCACGAGAGGTGCACAAACATCCAAATGCACATGATCAGGTTAATGTTTCTATACCACCATTTAATGGCCGTTTTAGACCCGCTTTATATATTGAATGGGAGTTTGACCTAAATAATATATTTGCTTCCAATAATTTTGATGTGCGTAAAAAAGTTAAGGTTGCGGTTGGTTCTTTCACTGGTTATGCTGTAGTTTGGTGGAGTGAATATTGTCGGTTACACCCTAATGATATACCTACTACTTGGGATGATTTGAAACTTGCCATGCGACATACATTCGTTCCCGCTTATTATACTCGCGACATGATTACAAAGTTGCAACATTTAAAACAAGGTAGTGACACCGTAACGAAATATTATGATACTTTACAAACTACCTTGCTGCATTCCTCTTTAGAAGAAAGTGAAGAAGATTTTATGGATAGATTTTGGGGAGGATTAAATCGTGACATTCAGGAGATACTAATACATGAAGAGTGTTATCCTATGGACCATTTGTTTCATCTTGCTTGCAAAGCTGAACAGGAAATAAAACGACGTGTTGCGCACAAGGAGAACAAGCGCGAGATGCACATTCCAAGAGTTGATATGGTTGTCCTTTCAACTACTAAGCATACTATGACGACCACATCCGTTGTTGTGAGGACTACATCACCTCCACCATGTGACACATCATCACCGAGAGTGCCTACCTCATCTGAGTTGATCATAAGAGGTAATGACAAAGGTACTAATCTTCCACTTCCACATGAGTATGATGAATGTCTTGTCAATTTAAGTGCACCATGCGGTGAGCTACCCACTACTTTGATCACACCAGCTACCTTAGAGGACTATGTTGATGATTTGACTTTGCCATGTGATCAAACAATTTTGAGTGAGCCCATTGAATTAACTATCGATGCAAAAGAATCAAGTGAATCAGGGAATAAATCAGATTTGGATCAAATATGTTTGAAAATAATTGTGCCAATGTTTAATCATTTTGATATGACCTCTAATCTTGGTGATGGTTCATCAATGTTGGGATGGTTTAATGATGAATATTGTCCATCTTTTCATATGAATAAGAGCTTCACTTATATGTGCAAACTGAGTTGCAATACTTTCATGCCTTCTACTTCTTGTGATAATATTTTGGCTTTATATTTTATTAACTATGAAAGTTACTCATGTATACATGTGTCATATGTGCAAAATCCACGGGAAGTAAAAATGGATGACATATACATATACAACATGTACACCTTGTCTCTTTTGTTAGCCACATTTCAGATTAAGCAACGCCGAGGACGGCTTTGTTTTCAAGAAGGGGAGGATGATGAGGACATGACTACCTTGGATACGACCAAAAATATTGCATACATGCATATTTGTCAGGTGATTTCTAGTGCAAACTATTCAATAATCTATTTATGTTATCCAGAACAAAAATACTTCACACACTTTTGTGTTTTGTCTAATTGCAGGTGTATGGGACATTTGTACAATCCACATATGAAGATAAGGCAAAAGGAGAAGTTTAGGTTCTGTTCAAAAAGTCCTCTCACGTCACTTTTGGGCCAAGAGAAGATAGAGTCCAAGTCTCTCACGTTCTGGATTCAGATTCGGACTGCACAGACATACCTGACTCAAAACGCCAACAACTTTTTCATACGGACTCCGAATTGGGTGATTCTTTTTTTGTTGGAAACTAGATTTCGTGCTCTTTCCAACCCAATTGGATTCACCTTTAAATTCGTCCGGAGCATTGAGTTATGGTCGAAACAATCTGACGTTGCACCAGAATCCGAGTCAAACAACAAGTCCAAAGGTGTTGCATCACCTCCACTTGGGCCCATGAGCCTTGTACGACCTAGGGTTGGTTTTAGGCTGCCTTGGGACGTCCTCCCACCTCCTTGGCCGCCACCCCTTGTTCCTATATAAGTAGATCCATCTAGTAGCTTTTTCCTTGGAATTTGTTTAGTTAAAAGTTAGCCATTGCAACTTCGTGTACTTCGTTTGTGTCCAACGACCAGACCAAGACCGCTTACGGATTCCCACCATTATCAATACTTCATATATATTCGCAATATTCAGATTGCTTTATCATATTCTTGCTCGTTCTTCGATTGCTTGCAGGAATAGACCTTCGTGGTCAGGCTGATCGTGCTTCCGGCATCGTCAGTAACCTCAGGAGATTGGTTTAGCGATTGCTAAGGCGCAACGTCGTGCACGTTTGTAGTCGGATCGTCAAAGTCGACTCCACCAAATCGATAGTTATCATCTCATCGAAAGATCGGGACACCCTCGCCTCTATCAAGATAGAGTCCAAGTCTCTCACGTTCTGGATTCAGATTCGGACTTCACAGACATACTTGACTCAAAACGCCAACAACATTTTCATACGGACTCCGAATTGGGTGATTCTTTTTCTGTTGGAAAGTAGATTTCGTCCTCTTTCCAACCCAATTGGATTCACCTTTAAATTCGTCCGGAGCGTTGAGATATGGATGAAACAATTTGACGCTGCAGCAGAATCCGAGTCAAACAACAAGTCCAAAGGTGTTGCATCACCTCCACTTGGGCCCATGAGCCTTGTACGACCTAGGGTTGGTTTTAGGCTGCCTTGGGACGTCCTCCCACCTCCTTGGCCACCACCCCTTGCTCCTATATAAGTAGATCCATCTAGTAGCTTTTTGCTTGGGATTTGTTTAGTTAAAAGTTAGCCATTGCAACTTCGTGTACTTCGTTTGTGTCCAACGACTAGGCCAAGACCGCTTACGGATCCCCACCTTTATCAATACTTCATCTATATTCGTAATATTCAGATTGCACTATCATATTCTTGTTTGTTCTTCAATTGCGTGCAGGAATAGACCTTCGTGGTCAGGCTGATCGTGCTTCCGGCATCGTCAGTAACCTCAGGAGATTGGTTTAGCGATTGCTAAGGCGCAACGTCGTGCACGTTTGTAGTCGGATCGTCAAAGTCGTCTCCACCAAATCGGTAGTTATCATCTCATCGAAAGATCGGGACACCCTCGCCTCTATCAATTTAGCATTTTGTGGTTGTTTGAGTGGTGACTTGAGTCTCCTAAGGTGTTTCGGCTACTTAGGGACGGTTGCTTCTTCATCATCCATCACCACCACTTCCACATTGCCATCTCCGCTACCACCATTTGACATTTGCCTTTGGAGATTTTGAGTTTGCGGTTTTTACCGTTTCCTAAGGTGTTTAGGCTACTTAGGGACGGGTCTACATCATCTTGGTATCTACATCAAGAACACAACCACTCATCATCGCCACGAGGTCGTCTTCGACATCGACCACTTCACCATTTTGACAACCTAATCGTAAGCAAGAACGGTAACCTCTGTATCATCTTGGTATCGTGGTATCCCATCATTGTACATTCTTGCCATTACATTGTTAACCCCTTAGCCCATTTTTGTGTCACTTACCTATCGAGACTAGCCTTTGAGTATTGCCGGCAACGTCACTTGTGCACATTAGTGATCATTGGTCTACACCTTCCATTGCATACATACCATATCATATTGGTATCATCTTGGATCATATCATCTCTTGTGTCACAAGATTGTTCCCGCATATACAGAATTGCTAACTTGGTTTGTGCATTTCGCATAGTAGCCATATCAAAAAAAAGCATAAGCTTTTAAGCAAAAGAAAAGAGAGCAAAGAGCTTGTAAGCAAGTGCCATATCATCATACCACATTGCACATAATATTGTCATATCCGATCATCTTGGATCATCTTGAGAAGAACAACGGGAACATCATACACATAGCATACTTGTGATAGAAAGCTCATACATTTGGCATCTTATAGGTTGTGCACAAGTGTCGTATCCGCCTATTGAGCAATCGTGCTAGCGTCTCTCTTGAGTTGTGCAACACGAGCGTTTTCCTTGGATTCCACATTTTGTGCTCATTCCTTGGTTGCACGACCCCATTTATCTATCCGTGTGTGTGTTTCCGTGTACCACCCATTGCTACTGGTCTACTTGTTTCACTTGCGAATTTGTGAATCTTTTCCAACATTATTGACTCTTGCTAACATTTTGCATCAAATTTTTGTGCCACTATCCTCACCAAGCTACTCCATAAGCTTTACTTGATAGGTGTGAGTGAACAAGTCCGGTACCAATTCCACTATTCTTTCATCTCACATTGAGTGAAACGGGATACATCCTCAACTTTGGGAAAAGGTAACTTGGTATTGTTTATCTCATTTCCTACTCACCTCTACTTGAGTCTTGTGATGGATAGGCAAGGCATTTCACCCTCGGTCTAGAACAATGACGAGTTCGATGCCACGAACAACTCCAACGACGCCAAGATGCAAGCTCAAATGGAGGACATCAAAGCCCTCATCAAGTCCTACAAGCGATCTTCCTCATCTTCGAGACGCTCAAGTGCAAAGACTTCCGTGCTACCATCTCCGGCAAGTACACACAAGCATCGGCATCGACAAGACCATGACGAGCGACCTACTGGACGAGAGTTGGCTGCTCTGCCACCCCTGTGCACACGGGCCCTCGACCCCCGTGCACACGGGACCACGTGCACACAGCCTCCGACGACCCCGTGCGCACGGGCCATACAGTACAGCAACAACGACTACAAGGCTGCGGCTCCTTCAACACCTTTGGCATCTTCGCCAAGTGACTTCAAGGCATCTTCGCCTTCGGATGTACGGCATCTTCGCCTACTCCACGAGCTCAAGTCCACTACTCCCTCGAGCTACAATGACTTCAACATCAACCACGAGATTCCTTTCTATGGGACTCTAGAACCCGAGGAGTATCTCGAGTGGGAGCGTTTGATGGACGACTACCTCAAGCTACATCAAGTCCCTCCCGAAGATCAAGTGAAGTGCGCCTCAAGAAACTTCCACGACTACGCGTCGACATGGTGGCTTCACACACCTTCGGAGAGCTACGACATGAGTTGGCCCAAGATGAAGAAAGCTATGCGTCGAGAGTTTGTGCCTCCAACCTACACGGAACAACTTCTACGCCAATTGGAGAACACCATCCAAGGATCTAAGTCCATCGACGAGTAATTCAAGGAGATGAAGAAAGCCTTGTGATGAGCCGGCGTGGACGGCCCCATGTCAATGAGGTTCCACTTCATGATGGGATTGAACAACGGCATCTCCAAGACTATCTTCCTTGAGAACTACAAGTCCCTCGACGACAACTACATTGGTGCTCTCAAGGCAAAACAAGAACTCATGAAGACCAAGGCTTCCCCACCCCAAGCACACTTCGCGGCGACCAAGCTCTATGACCACGAGCATGAGGATAGTACCACCAAGATGTCCAAGCCCGATGAGCTCCAAGACGATCCTCCCAAGTTCGACTTCACCGCCATCCCTCTTTGTGGCATTGATGATGCCGAGTCCTCCACGACTCTTTTTCAAGATGGTGCGGCAACGAGTACGACTACGGAGACCTTCAAGGACCAAGCTTTGGAGGCAAGCGACATGGTGACGAGCAAGGATGATGCTTCCATCTTAGGAGGCGAGAGTGATGTTGTGCCATCTTCGGCCTTCATCCACGACGAGAGTGATGTTGTGCCATCTTCGGCCTTCATCCACGATGAGAGTGATGATGTGCCATCTTCGGCCTTCATCCATGGCGACGACGACGAGACGGTTGAGCATGGGATTTTCCCTTCGGCCACGGCGACGTATGATGACTTGAGTGACTTTAGCCACCATATTGAGAGTGAGCGTGACTTCACCACTAGCCCCATATATGATGAGTTGCCCCAATTGCCATGTGAGGAGAGCCACCACCACCACCACTTGAGTGATTTGAGTGACTCCACCATATGCGACATTGAGTGCACCTACCTTGAGGGAGTGAGTGAGCCACCACCACATAGAGAGAGTGAGGTAGTTGATGAGGCATATGAGGCCATTCGCTTTCTAACAACTTAACCTCTACCTCTATTGTGTCTTCTCCTTTGGTGCTAGGTTCCATATATGATGACGCGTCGATCCTCGACGACTTCGCCCTCCCTTTGGACATGACGATGGCCATGGTGGACTATGATGAACCCCCCACATGGTTCCATCACGATGAAGATGACCACGATTTGGTCATTACCACCTCACCTACACCACTTGAGTGGAATGAGAAAGGTAACATAGGTGAAGGTCATGCTCTTGTCCCACTAGTGGACATTCTTGATATTGATTGCTTGCATGATGTTGATCCACCTATTCCCATGCTTCATGCTAGTATGATTTCTCCATGCGATGATTTACCCATTTATGATGAGTTTGATGATTGCCATGAGGAGTCTATTAGTTGTGATGCCATGTTAGATAGGATTTCTTGTGATAATTCTCTTGGTCACATCATGTTTGACAATCCGCTTGACTTGTCATATGCTATGCATGAGATACACCATATGTCATATTTGCAATCTCTTCATAGTGACTATGCATATGCCATTACGATAAACCCAATTTGCACATATGGCATAGATGATAAGCCCATGGTTATTGGCATTTGTTTTTCTTGTGATGATATTGATATGCTTCCTTTGCATCATTTACCTCATATGCCATGCCATGACCACCTAGCTTTGGATATGTATTGTTTTGGATGTTGTCCATTTTCTCCATATGATGTTTCCAATATTGCTCATGAGGAGACCCCCATAGTTTCCTCATACATTTTAGGAGACTTTGATCCATCCCATCAATTGCATGATCCCAATAATTGTATGTTCAATTTGCATCCCCATCGTGTTATACATAACAACTATTCTTTCATGATGGATGACATGTTCTTATATCATGCATCAAATTTCTTTGAGCGATGCTTATCTTGTGCTAACTCACACATGCACATACACATCATGATGGATGATGTGTACATTTACCACGCACACACGTTCTTTCGTTTGTGTCTCTTTTGTGTAGGTACCCATGAATACTTGTCAACCTCACAATCCCATGAGTTGACAAAACAAGCTCTAGAGAGCAATGATGACTTGGGATCCCATGGATTTCCTTTCCCACCGCTCTCTTCGCGCAAAGACTTCGCGCATTTCTTCTACATGGCCCTAACATGGCTATGGGTTATATACCACTTCTCACTTTATGCCCATATTTCCATGTTCACTATGCTTGATATGATCATTCATATGCCTTTGTCATGCATTTGTGACCCATGCTTTGCATTACACATGATGATTGTTTCTACTACTTATATGTGTATTTGCAAGCTTGGTGGAGACATTGCTTGTTATTGCCATGGTCCATTTGTGACCCATACCTATGATGATACTATGATCTTGTTATGTGTTCATGCTTGCAACATGTCATATGCATTGTCTATGCCTCTTATTTGCTCACATGACATGATTGCCATCATTTCCTCTAGTGTGTTGCATCTTCGCTCCACTAGTTTGCACGACATGATTACCATGATTGACTTGTTTTCCTCACACATGTTGAACAATTGCTCTTTCCATTGTGTTGAGTGCCACGATATCTTCAGTACACCCTATGCACATTATGCTTGGATTGTCTTGCACTTGCCCCATGTGTTTAGACATCTGATTATACTTGGTGTTGTGAATGATTCGTATGCCTACCATAGACCTTTCATTGAGTGCTTTATGCATACTTGCTATGACCTTGAGGTAGATGCTTGTTCACTTGTCACACATATTTGCATCTCGACCTCACATTTACATGCTTGTTTCCATGATGTCCTTGATTGTGCTCAACTTATATGCTTAAATGCCATGCCACACTTCTTTGTCAGACCATATGCTATGCTTGATGACAACACTTGTTGGGTGAATCACCTCTTGAATGCTTGGTTTTTCTCTTACGCCAACCACATTTGTTTTTCCAAGTGCTTGTTATCTTTGCTCCTTTTGAAGGAATTACAAGACGGTGTGACATTGGAGAGTGCCCATTTGAAACTACAAGATGATGCATGCTTGGTGATCGTCAACTTCTACACGGCAACATCATCTCTTTCCCATGGTGATTTGGATTTCGATCCGAGGTCGGATCTTTCCCAAGGGGGAGGGGATGATGCGGAGCATCCTATGGACATCACCAAGTCAAGAGTCCATTTGGCAACTGACACGTGCGACATCTACTTCATGTAAAGGTGAATCTTCTCCTTTACACGTGTTCACTTGACCCCTTTGAGGATGGTATACTACTTGACATTCCTTCTGTGTGCATGCATAGGTATTGTCGGAGCTTCACACTTAGCAAGGACGAGTTCATGCGGAAGAGAACATCTACACCATCCAAGAGGGAAGCCTAGAAGCGGAGAAGGAAGCACCAAGAAGAAGGCAGCAGCTTCCAGGCGACCCTGTGTCCACGGGCCCCTCCGACCCCGTGCCCACGGGCCTCCCAGGCTGGCGGTCCTGAAGACCCCGTGCGCACGGGAGTGTACCGTGCCCACGGGACCCCCGTGTCCACGGGCCTCATGGACCCCGTGCGCACGGGCCCTTACGTCAGGTCTCTGGATACCCCGTGCGCACGGGCTCCACTTACCCCGTGCGCACGGGGCCTCCTGCGTGTGGCTGTTGGGCTTTGCCTTGTATTCCCATTTCGCCCCTCCTTACCCCTTCATCCCTTGGACCTATATATACTCCTCTTCATCCTCCATTTAGACAAAGCTAAGAATAGATACAAATCATAGAGCTTAGCTCATGTACCTCCCCTTGTGGGATTCCTCTTGAGAGAGAAGGCTCCATTGGAGTACAAGACCTCTAGTGGAGAAGATCCCTAGGGATGCAAGCCCCCCCTTTGGGGAAGGATCTACCTAGATCATCAAGCCCTCATCTCCTTCATAGGATTTGGGATGAACTCTACCATGTATCTTGTTTCCCTTTGATTGTTCATGTACCTTGTGGATCTTGTGTGTTTGTTGGTCTAGTGGATGTGTGATTGGACTTGTTCTTGAGTGTTTTCTCTCTTGTGTTCATCTTGTTCTTGGGGATTCCCCCTCCAATTCGTGAAAGATCTCTCCATAGGGTTCCACCCTACAACATCCTTGGTGCTATCTGAGTCGGCGTATTTAACGAGAGCCGCCATGAGGTCCCCTATATCATTACAATGGCGCTTAAGCCGCCCCAGCTTCTGCTTGAGAGGAAGAAAACGGCAATTCTTTTCTAACATGAGGACAGCCGAACCGACATTAATATTGTCCAAGGAATGAATAATGGTCGAGATCTGGCGCAGCCAATGGGTCGTTGACTCACCCTCACCCTGGACACAAGTATCTAAGTCATATATCCTTGAAATTCTGAATGAAACGGGACTTCAATTCCGCCCATGAACCAGTGGAGTTAGGGGACAGTCCTTTCAACCAGTTACGGGCCGGCCCATCCAACATCATGGTGAAATACTTAGCACATGCAGCATCACTAACATCCAACATCTTCATAGCCATCTCATAGCTCTCAATCCAAGCTTCCGGGGGTTGATCCATCGTGTAGTTAGGCACCTTACGGGGGCCGTTGAAATCCTTAGGCAAGCGCTCGTTGCGTAGAGCCGATACTAAACATGGCACACCCAAAGATCTAGAGGTTACCCCTACCCCCACAGACATTGACGGATAAGCCGGAGGTTGCTATTGGGCCACTAACTGAGCCGCCAGCTTGGCCTCACGCTGTGCCCTGCCCTGGTCCGCCAAAGCCTGCACATCATTGCCAACGCGTGGTGGGTCATGCCCACGAGGCTGATTACGGCGCTGTTCACTACTCGAAACTGCTGGTGAGTCAATGTGCCTGCTATATCTCCGGCTTGGGCGAGGGTTGAGTGAATCCGTTCGCGGCTATACGAATAAGCGGCTTGTTGAGCCATAGCCGTGTGAAGAAGCTCTCTGGCCCTCTGCATCTCTATCGCTGCCGGAGACTCGCCTTCAACTGGGAGAGCCGCCAATCGTGTCACCGCAGCAATCATATTATCCAGAGAGTTAGAATAATGACCTGGCGGTGTCAGAACATGCTTATGGGGAGTCATATCCAAACGAGGCAGATCTGCAGTACGCGGCTGAACCAGTGCTCCGGTCACGGGCGCCTCAACCGCCCGGTTCACCACAGGTGGGTCACTAGTCCCTGTCCCAGGTGTGTTGAAGAGATTCCTTGCATCGTACATCGGAGGTAGGCGACTCTGGTGCCTCCTTCTCATGATGGCATTTGAAGCGTTCTGATCCAAGGTAAGCCGGAACGACTCTGCCTGAATTCGTTGTGCCTGAGCGTCCAAAACAGCTCGCTCGGTGGCCATCCTAGCGTTCTCAGCCGCCAGTTCTTCCTTGCCCTGAGCTATCTCATCTCGTAGCTTCGCAACATCCACCTTATGTTGTTCTTGAGTGTCCGGGGTCACCTCCGCCCGCATCAAAGTTGCCAAAGCCTCCAACAACTCTGTCAGAACCTGAGCCGGTGGGTGCTCAGAGCCGCTAGCCCCAGCCGTCGCCGCAGCCGTTGAGCTGGAGGTCATGGCCGCGACGGTTGTTGAACCGAGCGCTGGTTTTGTACCGGCCATGAAGATCGCAACCCTGTTCGGCGGCTCATAGGGGTCCGGAATACCGTCGCCATCGGAATAGCCCACAAGCCGGTCGTCCTACAGCTGGTACATTGCATCGGTCTCACCGGTTGACGACTCACCATCAGAGTAGATGGCCGTCTCACCACCAAACACGGATCCTTCCTCAAGTTCTGCCCCATGGATGAAACCCATGAAGGCGTGCTTCACAGCGGTTTTGATGAGGACATCAATACCATTATTACACCCACAACCCCTGCTACTATACATACTGGACCGATTACTAGAGCTCGTGCACGCCAATTAAATTACCACGTACTTTTGTTTCTTGGTAATGATTCTAATGTTCATGAGAATATGATGCTGCCTAAATTGGACACATTTGTTTTGCTTACAAATGAAGGGCCTAGCTTGGAGAAGGATGAACATTGGTGCAAGAACAAGCATGGTGTTGATGGCATGCGCAAAGGAGACAAGAACAGAGTTTCAAGTGATGATTTCAGGACTTTGAAGCCACCATAATGAGTGCATGAAGCCTTGGACGAAATATACAAGATGCCACTTCATAATTTTCGTCCAGAGGCTATTCTAGGTGCTGCGTCACCTTATTTTTGGGCCAGGCCCATGTAATTTCGAAATACTTCAATATAGGCTGTTTTTAGAGTCCGTATGTGTGGGGAAACAAGAGTTAGGGTGGCTTTCGGACCCCTCCTCCAAGGGCCACGGAATTCCCCCCCTCTTCCTCCATATATACAGCCCCTAGGGCATCGTTTAGACTTTGGGGGTTTTGTTTAGATTAAAAGTTCGCCATAGCTGCAACTTCGCGTACTTCGTTTGTGTTCAACGACCAGACCAAGGCGTCACAGAACCCCACCTTCATTAATAAAGCTTTCCTCTTTTATTCGCAATATCCAGATTGCAATCTCAGTTTCTTGCTTGTTCTTCGTTTACTCGCAGGAAATAGACCCTCGTGATCACGTGCTCCGGCGTGGTCAATAACCCCTCAGAAGTTGGTTTAGCAATTGCACGTTCGTAGTCGGATCGTCAAAGTCGACTCCCACAGAAAACGATTGCTATCTCATCGAAACATCGGGACACCTTTGCCTCTATCAAGTGGTATCAAATTTCCAGGTTGCCCGGTGAGATTTTACAGTTTTTCGTAGTTTAGATCGAGTCTGTTCTTCATACCTACAGTCCACGAAAAAGCCACAAAAAACATTAGGGTTAGTTCATCATATCCGAACCAATCTGAGCCTTTCCATAATCTTTTTAGGGTTTTTGCTTTGTTGAATTTGCAGTTGCATCGTCATGTCAAGTTGCTGGTCTTAGAGTCTAGTCTTTTAGAGTTTCGAGTTCTGGTCATAAGTTGTCACGCCGCCGCCGCACCATCATCATCGCCTTGCCATCTACCACCACTGCTTATCCGCCACCGCTCTGAATCCGTATCCGTATACCACCACCAATCCGTATTCATATACCACCACCGATCCGTATCCATATACCACCACCGCTACCATATACCACCACCGCTGCCATATCCTACCACCATATATCCACCACCAATCCGAGTTCTTTTCATATTAGGTTTGTTTTCGAGATCCATCTATTTTCTGTTTCGTGTTTCCTTGCCTGAGTAGGTCTCGAAAAAAAGAGTCTGGAGACCCCCGGGCAGTTTTTAGGCCAAAATTTCGGCGACCAAAAATATTTTTTCCCTATCTTATTTTTAGGCTTTTCTGAGTCTTTTGAGACACTCGCCATCATAGTGATTTTTTGTCGCACTTTTTCGTCGTCGCTGCCCTGATTTCCGAAAAAATAGTCAAAAAAATTTCGTACCCATCCTGTCAGTTTGACCTGGGAAGAGTTTTGAGACACTCGCCATTATAGTGATTTTTCGCAAAAAAAGAGGAGCGCAAAAAAACCGAGCGGTTTTTTTTTCCAGAGTGTGCTTTTCCCTTGTTTACGTGCAGCGCCGTGATTTTGTTAGTGTTCTAGGCTCACGTCTCTAGCACGGTCTAGGCTAGGACCAGCACAGTACCGTCGTTGAGCGTTTATTCAACTTTGCATCTCTGAACTGATTATTGCTGACCCTTTTTGCTACCATATTATAAGCCTTCCCAGCTCCACATACATCTACATCGTGCGTTTGACTCTCCCTGGTAATCGCTCTATCCAAGCTTTGAGAGTTTTGACTACATCGGTTGCCGATCACCGCCTGCTACTGGGTAAGAACTGGTAAGAATTTGAGATTTGCTTGACGGATTTGTGACACCCGCCACCACCACCACTTGTTAGTAGTCTGTAGGATCATATTCTTGTGTGTTTCTATTGCTGCTAACCATGCCAGGATCACAAGCCGACGAGACTGACTGGGAGAACTTGACGAACAAGGAGCTTCATGATAAGTTTCAGCAAATGATGAGTGGACAGGTGCAAGATGTGCTAAACAGATTTGAAGAGGCCATGGAGAAGATAGATGGCATGGAGAATGATAGAGGCAAAGGTGTCCCGTCTTTCGATGAGATGATGGATATCGCTTTGGTGGAAGTCGACTTTGACGATCCGACTACGAACGTGCGATGACGTCGCGCCTTAGCAATCGCTAAACCAACTCCGAGAGGTTATTGACCACGCCGGAGCACGATCAACCTGACCACGAGGGTCTGTTTCCTACGAGCAAACGAAGAACAAGCAAGAAACTGAGATTGCAATCTGGATATTGCGAATATAAGATGAAAGCTTTATTGATCAAGGTGGGGTTCTGTGACGCCTTTGTCTGGTCGTTGAACACAAACGAAGTACGCAAAGTTGCAGCTATGGCGAACTTTTAATCTAAACAAAACCCAAAGTCTAAACGACGCCCTAAGGGCTGTATATATGGAGGAAGAGGGGGGATTTCGTGGCCCTTGGGGAAGGGGTCCGAAACCAACCCTATCTCTTGTTTCCCAACACATACGGACTCTAAAAACAGCCTATACTCAAGTATTTCGAAATTACATGGGCCTGGCCCAATAATAAGGTGACGCAGCACCTCGTATAGCCTCTGGACGAAAGTTATGAAGTAGAATCTTGTATATTTCGTCCAAGGCTTCATGCACGCATTATGGTGGCTTCAACGTCCTGAAATCATCACTTGTAACTCCGTTCTTGTTCCCCATGCGCATGCCATCATCTCCATGCTTGTTCTTGCTCCAATGTTCATCCTTCTCAAAGCTAGGCCCTTCATTTGTAAGCAAAACAAATGTATCCAATTTAGGCAGCATCATATTCTCATGAACATTAGAATCATTACCAAGAAACGAAAGTACCTGGTAATTTAATTGGCGTGCGCGAGCTCTAGTAATTGGTCCAGTATGTATAGCAGCAGGGGCTGTGGGTGTACCAATGGTATTGATGTCCTCATCATCCTCCCCTTCTTGAAATGAAGTCATCCTCGACGGAAGCTCATCTCCCTCACCCAAATAAGGCTTCAAATCTGCAATGTTAAAAGTGGGACTAACCCCAAAATCTGCACGCAGCTCATGTTTATATGCATTATCATTTATTTTCTCTAACACCTTAAAAGGACCATCAGCACGTGGCATTAGCTTTGATTTGCGCAAATCAGGAAATCTATCCTTACGCAAATGTAACCAAACAAGATCTCCAGGTGCAAACACAACATGTTTTCTACCCTTATCTCCAGCAAGTTTATATTTAGCATTCATACGCTCAATGTTTTCCTTAGTTAACTCATGCATTTTTAAGATCAATTCAGCACGTTGTTTAGCATCAAAATTAACCTTCTCCGAAGATGGAACAGGCAACAAATCAATAGGTGCATGAGGTAGGAAACCATACACAATTTCAAAAGGGCACATCTTAGTAGTAGAATGCAATGAACGATTATAAGCAAACTCAATATGAGGCAAGCATTCTTCCCACATTTTCTTATTATTCTTCAAAATAGCCCTAAGCATAGTAGACAATGTTCTATTGACTACTTCAGTTTGTCCATCAGTTTGGGGGTGACAAGTAGTACTAAAAAGCAGTTTAGTCCCCAACTTAGCCCATAAACATCTCCAAAAGTGGCTAAGAAATTTAGTATCATGATCTGAAACAATAGTATTTGCACACCATGCAAACGAATAATTTCACGGAAGAACAAATCAGCAACATTAACAGCATCATCGCTTTTATGACATGGTATAAAGTGTGCCATTTTTGAGAATCTATCCACGACAACAAATATGCTATCCCTCCCCTTCTTTGTTCGAGGTAAACCTAAAACAAAGTCCATAGATATATCCTCCCAAGGAACACTAGGTACAGGCAAAGGCATATATAAACCATGAGGATTGAGTCGTGACTTAGCTTTTTGACATGTAGTGCAGCGAGCAACAAAACGCTCAACATCCCGTCTCATCTTTGGCCAAAAGAAATGTGTAGCAAGTACGTCCTCCGTCTTCTTCACGCCAAAGTGTCCCATTAATCCTCCTCCATGCGCCTCCTGCAACAACAAAAGACGAAGAGAGCTAGCTGGAATGCATAGCTTGTTAGCACGGAACACAAATCCATCATTAACGACAAACTTGTTCCAGGTTCTTCCTTCTTTACGATTCTGCAAAACATCTTTAAAATCAGCATCATGCACATATTGATCTTTGATGGTCTCCAAACCAAATATTTTGAAGTCAAGTTGTGACAGCATAGTATAGCGACGAGACAATGCATCAGCAATAACATTTTCTTTACCCTTCTTGTGTTTAATGACATAAGGGAAAGTTTCAATGAATTCAACCCATTTAGCATGTCTACGATTCACTTTAGCTTGACTTTTAATATGTTTCAAAGATTCATGATCAGAATGTATAACAAATTCTTTGGGCCATAAATAATGTTGCCATGTTTCTAAAGTCCGAACAAGAGCATATAGTTCTTTATCATAAGTAGAATAATTCAGACTAGGCCCACTCAATTTTTCAGAAAAGTATGCAACAGGTTTACCATCTTGTAATAACACACCTCCTAATCCAATTCCACTAGCATCACATTCAAGCTCAAAAGTCTTACTAAAATCAGGAAGTTGGAGTAAAGGAGCATGTGTCAACTTATCTTTCAATACCGTGAAGGCTTCTTCCTGTGCGGTACCCCAAACAAAAGGCACATCCTTCTTTGTAAGCTCGTTGAGAGGTGCAGCAATGGTGCTGAAATCTCTCACAAAACGCCTATAGAAACCAGCGAGGCCAAGGAAACTCCTCACTTGTGTGACCATTTTGGGCTGCGGCCAACTCTCAATAGCTTCAATCTTGGCTTTATAAACTTCAATTCCCTGTGGAGTAACAACATAGCCAAGAAAAGATACTTGGTCGGTGCAAAAGGTGCACTTCCCAAGGTTACCAAACAAACGTGCATCACGTAGAGCAATAAAAACAGCACGTAAATGTTCCAAATGTTCTTCCAAAGATTTGCTATAAATCAGTATATCATCAAAATAGACTACCACAAATCGTCCAATAAAAGCACGTAAAACTTCGTTCATTAGTCTCATGAAAGTACTAGGTGCATTAGTTAACCCAAAAGGCATGACTAACCACTCATATTGATAGAGGCGAGGGTCCCGATCTTTCGATGAGATGATAACTATCGATTTGGTGGAGACGACTTTGACGATCCGACTACAAACGTGCACGACGTTGCGCTTAGCAATCACTAAACCAACTCCGAGAGGTTATTGACCACGCTGGAGCACGATCAACCTGACCATGAAGGTCTATTCCTGCAAGCAATCGAAGAACAAGCAAGAATATGATTAAGCAATCTGAATATTGCGAGTATGGATGAAGTATTGATAAAAGTGGGGTTTCATAAGTGGTCTTGGTCTGGTCGTTGGACACAAACGAAGTACACGAAGTTGCAGCGATGGCTAACTTTTAACTAAATAAAACCCAAGTCTAAACGAAGCCTTAAGGGCTATATTTATAGGGAAAAGAGAGGGGATTTTGTCCACCCTTGGCAAGGTGGGACTAAAACACCTCCTAAGTTGTTTCCCCTACAATATGGACTCTAAAAATAGATTACATGGACCTGGCCCAAAATAAGGTGGCGCAACACCAATAATAAGCTATGGACGAAATTTATGAAAGGCCATCTTGTATATTCCGTCCATCTTCTTGTATGTCATCATGGTGGCTTCAAAGTCCGGAAATCTCCACTTGAACCTCCGTTCTTGTTCTCTTCGCACGCACCTTCATCTCCGTGCTTGACCATGCTCCAATGTTCATCCTTCTTGTCCGTGCTAGGCCCTTCAATTGCAAGCAACACAAATGTATCTAAGTTAGGCAGCATCATATTCTCATGAACACTAGAAACATTACCAAGAAACGAAAGTACCTGATAATTTAATTGGCGTATCTGAGCTCTAGCAACTGTTCCAAGAGGTAAAACAACAGGGGATATGGGTGTAACTGTGGTAGCCATGTCCTCATCATCCTCCCCTTCTTGAAAACAAAGCCGTCCTCGGCGTTGCTTAATCTGAAATGTGGCTAGCAAAAGAGACAAGGTGTACACGTTGTATATGTATATGTCATCCATTTTTACTGATCTCAGTTGGGGCACATGTGACACAGTTATACAAGAGCACCCTTCAAAAGTCGTGAAATATAAAGCCAATATATTATCACAAGAAGTCAAAGGCATGAAAATATGGCAACTCAGTTTGCACATATAAGTGAAGCTCTTATTCATATCAAAAGATTGACAATGCTTATCAGTAAACCATCCCAACATTGATGAACCATCACCAAGATTAGAGGTCATATCAAAATGATTAAACATTGGCACAATTATTTTCAAACATTTTTGATCGAAAACTGATTTATTCCCTGATTCACTTGATTCTTTTGCATCTATAGTTAATTCAATGGGTTCACTCAAAATTGTTTGATCACATGGCAATGTCAAATCATCAACATAGTCCTCTAAAATAGTTGGTGTGATCAAAGTAGTGGGTAGCTCACCGCATGGTGCATTTAAGTTGACAAGACATTCATCATACTCATGTGGAGGTAGAAGATTAGTACCTTTGTCATTACCTCTTATGATCAACTCAGATGATGTAGGCACTCTCGGTGGTGATGTGTCACACGGTGTAGGTGATGTAGTCCTCACAACAACGGATGTGGTTGTCATAGTATGCCTAGTAGTTGAAGGAACAGCCGTATCATCTCTTGGAATGTGCACTTTGTGCTTGTTCTGCTTGAGGGCAACACGTCGTTTTATTTCCTGTTCAGCTTTACAAGCAAGACGAAACAAACGATCCATAGGATAACACTCTTCATGAATTAGTATCTCCTGAATATCACGGTTTAATCCTCCCCAAAATCTATCCATAACATCTTCTTCACTTTCTTCTAAAGAGGAATGCAACAAGGTAGTTTGTAAAGCATCATAATATTTCGTTACGGTGTCACTACCTTGTTTTAAATGTTGCAACTTTTTAATCGTGTCACGAGTATAATAAGCGGGAATGAATGTATGTCGCATGGCAAGTTTCAAATCATCCCAAGTAGAAGGTATATCATTAGGGTGTAACCGACAATATTCACTCCACCAAACTAAAGCATAACCAGTGAAAGAACCAACCGCAACCTTAACTTTTTTACATTCATCAAAATTATGGGAGCAAATAAATGATTTATGTCGAACTCCCATTCAATATATAAAGCAGGTCTAAAACAGCCATTAAATGGTGGTATAGAAACATTAACCTGATCATGTGCATTTGCATGTTTGTGCACCCCTCGTGATGGTTGTGGTTTTTGCATAGGTGGTGGCACGTCTCCTGCGATCGACAAAGCCCATGAATTGACTCTGGATCCTGTCATGATTAGTAGAAACAAGAAACAAAATCCGAAAATAATGTTCCTATGAACTACTGAGAAGTGGTGGTAAAACGCTCACAGTATAGCAAATATCAAAGTCTTACAAGTTCTTACCATGCAGCAGGTGGTGACCGGCAACCAGCGGTGTCAAAGAACTCCATAAGTTGATAAAGCGATTGCCAGGTGAACAGACGTATACACAGTGTAGAAATAGGTGGAGCTGGGTTGGCTTTATATGTGTGAGAAAAATGCTACAACCACAATAGTTAATGCAAGCTGAAAATTCACTCAAAGTGGTCGAGTGCTGGTCCTAGGCTAGACCGTGCTAGAGACGTGAGCCTAAGACTTGATTGCCTCACACAGGTTGAACAATTGATCTTTACTTTGTGTTGAGTGCCACGATATCTTCACTACACCCTATGCACATTATGCTTGGATTGTCTTGCACTTGCCCCATGTGTTTAGACATTTCGCTATATTTGGTGTTGTGAATGATTCCTATGCATACCATAGACCATTTGTTGAGCACGTTGTGCATTCTTGCTATGATCTTGAGGTAGATGCTTGTTCACTTGTCACACATATTAGCTTCTTTACCTCCCATTTGCATACTTGTTTCCATGATGTCCTTGATTGTGCTCACCTTATATGCTTAAATGCCATGCCACACTTCTTTGTCAAACCATATGCTATGCTTGATGACAACACTTGTTGGGTGAATCACCTCTTGAATGCTTGGTTTTGCTCTTATGCCAACCACATTTGTTTTTCCAAGTGCTTGTTATCTTTGCTCCTTTTGAAGGAATTACAAGACGGTACGACATCGGAGAGTGCCCATTTGGAACTACAAGATGATGAATGCTTGGTGATCGTCCACTACTATACGACATCATCATCTCTTTCCCATGGTGATTTGGATTTCGATCCGAGGTCGGATCTTTCCCAAGGGGGAGGGGATGATGCGGAGCATCCTATGGACATCACCATGTCAAGAGTCCATTTGGCAAGTGACACGTGCCACATCTACTTCATACATACAAAGGTGAATCATCTCCTTTACACGTGTCCACTTGTATCTTTCGAGGATGGTATACTACTTGACCCCTCTCTCGTGTGCATACATAGGTGT
The DNA here is from genome assembly GCF_002575655.3 of Aegilops tauschii subsp. strangulata. NCBI lineage: Eukaryota > Viridiplantae > Streptophyta > Magnoliopsida > Poales > Poaceae > Aegilops > Aegilops tauschii. Next base: position 344,978,016 of record NC_053041.3, read on the forward strand.
GGGCGGAGCTACATATTCATCGAGGAGGAGTCCAAGAAGAGGAGAACATCTACACCATCCAAGAGGGAAGCCTGGAAGCGGAGAAGGAAGCACCAAGAGAAGGCTGTAGCTCCGAGGCGACCCCGTGCGCCGGGCATGTACCGTGCGCACGGGCTCATGCGTCAGGTCTCTGGATACCCCGTGCGCACGGGCTCCACTTACCCCGTGCACACGGGGCCCCATGTGCGTGGCTGTTGGGCTTGGCCCTTGTATCCCCATCTCGTCCCTACTTACCCCTTCATCCCTTGGACCTATATATACTCCCCTTCCTCCTCCATTTAGAGAAAGCTAAGAATAGATCTAGACATTAGAGCTTAGCTCATGTATCTCCCCTTGTGGGTTTCCTCTTGAGAGAGAAGGCTCCATTGGAGAAGATCCCTAGGGATGCAAGCCCCCCCTTTGGGGAAGGATCTACCTAGATCATCAAGCCCTCATCTCCTTCATAGGATTTGGGATGAACTCTACCATGTATCTTGTTTCCCTTTGATTGTTCATGTACCTTGTGGATCTTGTGTGTTTGTTGGTCTAGTGGATGTGTGATTGGACTTGTTCTTGAGTGTTCCTCTTGTTTTCCCTCCTTGTGTTCATCTTGTTCTTGGGGATTCCCCCTCCAATTCGTGAAAGATCTCTCCATAGGGTTCCACTGATGAGGACATCAATACCATTGTTACACCCACAGGCCCTGCTGCTATACATACTGGACCAATTACTAGAGCTCGCGCACGCCAATTAAATTACCAGGTACTTTCGTTTCTTGCTAATGATTCTAATGTTCATGAGAATATGATGCTGCCTAAATTGGATACATTTGTTGTGCTTACAAATGAAGGGCCTAGCTTTGAGAAGGATGATCATTGGAGCAAGAACAAGCATGGAGATGATGGCATGCGCATGGGGAACAAGAACGGAGTTACAAGTGATGATTTCAGGACGTTGAAGCCACCATAATGCGTGCATGAAGCCTTGGACGAAATATACAAGATGCTACTTCATAACTTTCGTCCAGAGGCTATTCTAGGTGCTGCGTCACCTTATTATTGGGCCAGGCCCATGTAATTTCGAAATACATAAGTATAGGCTGTTTTTAGAGTCCGTATGTGTGGGGAAACAAGAGATAGGGTTGGTTTCGGACCCCTTCCTCAAGGGCCACGAAATTCCCCCCCTCTTCCTCCATATATACAGCCCTTAGGGCGTCGTTTAGACTTTGGGTTTTGTTTAGATTAAAAGTTCGCCCTAGCTGCAACTTCGCGTACTTCGTTTGTGTTCAGCGACCAGACAAAGGCGTCACAGAACCCCACCTTGATCAATAAAGCTTTCATCTTATATTCGCAATATCCGGATTGCAATCTCAGTTTCTTGCTTGTTCTTCGTTTGCTCGCAGGAAACAGACCCTCGTGGTCAGGTTGATCGTGCTCCGGCGTGGTTGATAACCTCTCGGAGTTGGTTTAGCGATTGCTAAGGCGCGACGTCCTCGCACGTTCGTAGTCGGATCGTCAAAGTCGACTTCCACCAAAGCGATATCCATCATCTCATCGAAAGACGGGACACCTTTGCCTCTATCAAGTGGTATCAGATTTCCAGGTTGCTCGGTGAGATTTTTGAGACCCCCGGGCAGTTTTTAGGCCAAAATTTCGGCAACCAAAAATATTTTTTCCCTATCCTATTTTTAGGCCCCGGGAAGAGTTTTGAGACACTCGCCATTATAGTGATTTTTCGCAAAAAAAAAAGAAAAAAAGAGGAGCGCAAAAAAAAAAAGAGCGCAAAAAAAAAACCGAATATGACGATGGGCCCGTCTTTCGATGAGATGATGGATATCGCTTTGGTGGAAGTCGACTTTGACGATCCGACTACGAACGTGCGAGGACGTCGCGCCTTAGCAATCGCTAAACCAACTCCGAGAGGTTATCGACCACGCCGGAGCACGATCAACCTGACCACGAGGGTCTGTTTCCTGCGAGCAAACGAAGAACAAGCAAGAAACTGAGATTGCAATCCGGATATTGCGAATATAAGATGAAAGCTTTATTGATCAAGGTGGGGTTCTGTGACGCCTTTGTCTGGTCGCTGAACACAAACGAAGTACGCGAAGTTGCAGCTAGGGCGAACTTTTAATCTAAACAAAACCCAAAGTCTAAACGACGCCCTAAGGGCTGTATATATGGAGGAAGAGGGGGGGGGGGGATTTCGTGGCCCTTGAGGAAGGGGTCCGAAACCAACCCTATCTCTTGTTTCCCCACACATACGGACTCTAAAAACAGCCTATACTTATGTATTTCGAAATTACATGGGCCTGGCCCAATAATAAGGTGACGCAGCACCTAGAATAGCCTCTGGACGAAAGTTATGAAGTAGCATCTTGTATATTTCGTCCAAGGCTTCATGCACGCATTATGGTGGCTTCAACATCCTGAAATCATCACTTGTAACTCCGTTCTTGTTCCCCATGCGCATGCCATCATCTCCATGCTTGTTCTTGCTCCAATGTTCATCCTTCTCAAAGCTAGGCCCTTCATTTGTAAGCAAAACAAATGTATCGAATTTAGGCAACATCATATTCTCATGAACATTAGAATCATTAGCAAGAAACGAAAGTACCTGGTAATTTAATTGGCGTGCGCGAGCTCTAGTAATTGGTCCAGTATGTATAGCAGCAGGGCCTGTGGGTGTAACAATGGTATTGATGTCCTCATCACGCCTTTGTCTGGTCGTTGAACAGAAACGAAGTACGCGAAGTTGCAGCTATGGCGAACTTTTAATCTAAACAAAACCCAAAGTCTAAACGACGCCCTAAGGGCTGTATATATGGAGGAAGAGGGGGGAATTTCGTGGCCCTTGGGGAAGGGGTCCGAAACCAACCCTATCTCTTGTTTCCCCACACATACGGACTCTAAAAACAGCCTATACTCAAGTATTTCGAAATTACATGGGCCCGGCCCAATAATAAGGTGACGCAGCACCTAGAATAGCCTCTGGACGAAAGTTATGAAGTAGCATCTTGTATATTTCGTCCAAGGCTTCATGCACGCATTATGGTGGCTTAAACGTCCTGAAATCATCACTTGTAACTCCGTTCTTGTTCCCCATGCGCATGCCATCATATCCATGCTTGTTCTTGCTCCAATGTTCATCCTTCTCAAAGCTAGGCCCTTCATTTATAAGCAAAACAAATGTATCCAATTTAGGCAGCATCATATTCTAATGAACGTTAGAATCATTACCAAGAAACGAAAGTACCTGGTAATTTAATTGGTGTGCGCGAGGTCTAGTAATTGGTCCAGTATGTATAGCAGCAGGGGCTCTGGGTGTAACAATGGTATTGATGTCCTCATCAGCAGGTGTATGGGACATTTGTACAATCGACATATGAAGATAGGGGAAAAGGAGAAGTTTAGGTTCTGTTCAAAAAGTCCTCTCACGTCACTTTTGGGCCAAGAGAAGATAGAGTCCAAGTCTCTCACGTTCTGGATTCAGATTCGGACTGCACAGACATATCTGACTCAAAATGCTAACAACTTTTCCATACGGACTCCGAATTGGGTGATTCTTTTTTTGTTGGAAAGTAGATTTCGTCCACTTTCCAACTCAAGTGGATTCACCTTTAAATTCGTCCGGGGCATTGAGATATGGACGAAACAATCTGACGCTGCAGCAGAATCCGAGTCAAACAACAAGTCCAAAGGTGTTGCATCACCTCCACTTGGTCCCATGAGCCTTGTACGACCTAGGGTTGGTTTTAGGCTGCCTTGGGACGTCCTCCCACCTCCTTGGCCTCCACCCTTGCTCCTATATAAGTAGATCCATCTAGTAGCTTTTTGCTTGGGATTTGTTTAGTTAAAAGTTAGCCATTGCAACTTCGTGTATTTCGTTTGTGTCCAACGACCAGACCAAGACCGCTTACGGATCCCCACCATTATCAATACTTCATATATATTCGCAATATTCAGATTGCTTTATCATATTCTTGCTCGTTCTTCGATTGCTTGCAGGAATAGACCTTCGTGGTCAGGCTGATCGTGCTTCCGGCATCGTTAGTAACCTCAGGAGATTGGTTTAGCGATTGCTAAGGCGCAACTTCGTGCACGTTTGTAGTCGGATCGTCAAAGTTGACTCCACCAAATCGATTGTTATCATCTCATCGAAAGATCGGGACACCCTCGCCTCTATCAAGTGGTATCAGTTTTCAGGTTGCTCGGTGAGAATTTCCATAGATTAGATTTATTTTCTTACCTATTATCCAAGAAAAAGCCACAAAAAAGTTAGATATATTCATCCTTTTGTCCAAGCCAGTCTGAGCCTTTGCAATTTTCTTTTCATTGTTTGCATTATTGAATTATTGGTTGCATCGTCGTGTCGAGTTGCTGGTGTTAGGGTCTAGTTCGTTTAGACTTTCGAGTTCTGTTCACATTAGTCACGTCGCCTCTGCATCGTTATCCCTTCCGCTGTCCACCACACCATCCATCAATTTCCACCACGTGCTACCCATAGTTCATTGTCACAATCATAGTTGAGGTCGTTCACATCTTCGCTTGATCCAATCTGCATCTTATCTAGTTTGTCTTGGAAAGAGGGAGAGAAAAAAAGACAGAGAAAAAAGAGGGAAAAAAAGAAAAAGAAGTCAGAGAAAAAAAAGAGAGAAAGAAAAAAAAAGTGTGAGGAAAAAAAAGAGAGAAGAAAAAAAGCAAAATTCGGATCTATCTAGACTCAATCTCGTAGTTGAATTCGGATTGGAATCTGTTTTGTGCACTGTTCAGTAAAATAGGCATAACTTCCTCATACGAAGTCCGTTTTGGCTCCGCGAGTACTCAAATGAAAGCTAGCGACCAGCCGTATCTAAATAGTTGCAGAGACTAGTTCTATATTTGACACCTCAAAATCGTCTTCTAAATAGGTCTTTTTGCGCTCCAAAGTTCGCGGACACAGCTTATTCCAGTTTTTCAAGCCAGTTTCAGAATTCTTTGACTCCTCATATCAACTCGGAATTGAGTGATTCTTTTTGCATTGGAAAGCTTGAGTTAATAGCATTCTTTGAAAAAATTTATCAGAAAATTGGCTCAAACTTTTCAAGAGGAAAGTTGATGAGGACATGACTACCTTTGGTACGACCAAAAATATTGCATATATGCATATTTGTCAGGTGATTTCTAGTGCAAACTATTCAATAATCTATTTATGTTATACAGAACAAAAATACTTCACACACTTTTGTGTTTTGTCTAATTGCAGGTGTATGAGACATTTGTGCAATCCACATATGAAGATAAGGGAGAAAGAGATGTTTACTTGCTGTTCAAAAAGTTCTCTCACGTCACTTTTGGCGCAAGAGAAGATAGAGTCCAAGTCTCTCACGTTCTGGATTCAGATTCGGACTGCACAGACATACCTAACTCAAAACGCCAACAACTTTTTCATACGGACTCCGAATTGGATGATTCTTTTTTTGTTGGAAACTAGATTTCGTGATCTTTCCAACAGAACTGGATTCACCTTTAAATTCGTCCGGAGCATTGAGTTATGGTCGAAACAATCTGACGTTGCACTAGAATCCGAGTCAAACTACAAGTCCAAAGGTGTTGCATCACCTCCACTTGGGCCCATGTTCCTATATAAGTAGATCCATCTAGTAGCTTTTTCCTTGGAATTTGTTTAGTTAAAAGTTAGCCATTGCAACTTCGTGTACTTCGTTTGTGTCCAACGACCAGACCAAGACCGCTTACAGATTCCCACCACTATCAATACTTCATATATATTCGCAATATTCAGATTGCATTATCATATTCTTGCTCGTTCTTCGATTGCTTGCAGGAATAGACCTTCGTGGTCAGGCTGATCGTGCTTCCGGCATCGTCAGTAACCTCAGGAGATTGGTTTAGCGATTGATAAGGCGCAACGTCGTGCACGTTTGTAGTCGGATCATCAAAGTCGACTCCACCAAATCGATAGTTATCATCTCATCGAAAGATCAGGACACCCTCGCCCCTATGAAAAGTTGAAGAGAGAGTTGTTGTATATCCTGCTTGGCAGTTGTTTTTCATCATTATCTTTCCTGCCGTTGTGGTCTTCACTTATATCTCGCTGTCCAGAGCTACTTAGTGTCCTTCATTGATGCTAGTTGTGCTACGTCGTGACCTCATTAGTGTTCTAGGCTCGCGTCTCTAGTCCGGTCTAGCCTAGGACCAGCACAGTACCGTCGTTGAGCGTTTATTCAACATTGCATCTCTGAATTGATTATTGCTAATATTTTGCTACCATATATAGCCAACCCAGCTCCACATATTTCTGCATCGTGTATACGTACGTTCCCCTAGCAATCGCTCTACACAACCTTCAGAGTTATTTGACACCACAGGTTGCCTGTCACTACCTGCTGCTTGGTAAGAACTTGTAAGATATTGATATTTGCTTTACCGTGAGCACTTTACAACCACATCCTAGTAGTTCATAGGAACATTATTCTCGAATTTTGTTTCTTGTTTCTACTAATCATGACAGGTTCCGGAGATAGACGTTCTTGGACGACGGACACATCTTCACCATCACGAGAGTTGGGACAACACACACAAGCACATGGTCAGGTTATCTCTTTACCGTCATTTGAGGGTAGATTTAATCCTGCTATTTATCTAGCTTAGGAGCTTGAAGTAGAACAAGTTTTTAGTCACCATGACTTTTCTAAACTTGAGCGAGTACGAGCTGCCACTAGAGCATTTACTGGTTTTGCTTCTGTTTGGTGGAGTGTGCATTGTAAGAAAAACATTGATAACCAACCCACAATTTGGAAAGATTTGCAAGCTGTAATGAGACAACAATTTTTTCCTCCTTACTATCGTCGTGAATTGCTTCGCAAATTGGAACAATTAAAACAAGGCAGTAACACTGTTCATGCTTACTACCAAGAGTTTAAATCTTATATGCATCATTGTGACATAGAAGAATCTGAGGATGATACAATGAATAGATTTTTTGGTGGTTTGAACCAAGATATTCAGGCACGATTTCAGTATATTCCTCGTTGCATTACTGGTATGTATGTTCGTGCTTGTACCTTTGAGAGACAGTTGCAGGAGGATGCATTGGGTGACTACAACAACTACTATTCTAGTTCATGCTCACCACCACCGCTTGGTTCCTCCACCGTTGCACCTTCTAGAGCAGCCACACCTCAGATTGTGAGCGCAACATCATCTCAAGAGTATGGTACATTGCCATCATCCGTACCTACATCAACTACATCTTTGCGACAAGGTAACTGTAAAGGTATTGATGATATAACTTCACATGAGAATGATGCATGCCTAGTTAACTTGAATACATCACGTGTTGAGTTACCTGTTGATTTGAGTGCATCACCTATTTTAGAGAATCATGTTACTGTCATGAATGCGTCATGTGATCAAACAACTGAAATACCAACAATTTTGAGTGCACCCAATGAATTAACTGTTGATGCAAAAGAACTAATGTTTAATCATTTTGATATGACCCCTAATCTTGGTGATGATTCTGTGTCAAATGACTTATTGCATATTTTCTTATTGAAGCATGTTGTAGCATGTAAATTTGATGCAAGTAAGGTTTATTCACCAATGTTGGGATGGTTTAATGATGAATATTGTCAATCTTTTCATATGAATAAGAGCTTCACTTATATGTGCAAACTGAGTTGCAATACTTTCATGCCTTCTACTTCTTGTGATAATATTTTGGCTTTATATTTTATTAACTATGAAAGTTACTCATGTATACATGTGTCATATGTGCAAAATCCACGGGAAGTAAAAATGGATGACATATACATATACAACATGTACACCTTGTCTCTTTTGTTAGCCACATTTCAGATTAAGCAACGCTGAGGACGGCTTTATTTTCAAGAAGGGGAGGATGATGAGGACATGACTACCTTGGATATGACCAAAAATATTGCATACATGCATATTTGTCAGGTGATTTCTAGTGCAAATTATTCAATAATCTATTTATGTTATCCAGAACAAAAATACTTCACACACTTTTGTGTTTTGTCTAATTGCAGGTGTATGGGACATTTGTACAATCCACATATGAAGATAGGGGAAAAGGAGAAGTTTAGGTTCTGTTCAAAAAGTCCTCTCACGTCAGTTTTGGGCCAAGAGAAGATAGAGTCCAAGTCTCTCACGTTCTAGATTCAGATTCGGACTACACAGACATAACTGACTCAAAATGCCAACAACTTTTTCATACGGACTCCGAATTGGGTGATTCTTTTTTTATTGGAAAGTAGATTTCGTCCTCCTTCCAACCCAACTGGATTTACCTTTAAATTCGTCTGGAGCATTGGGATATGGACGAAATAATCTGACGCTGCAGCAGAATCCGAGTCAAACAACAAGTCCAAAGGTGTTGCATCACCTCCACTTGGGCCCATGAGCCTTGTACGACCTAGGGTTGGTTTTAGGCTGCCTTGGGACGTCCTCCCACCTCCTTGGCCTCCACCCGTTGCTCCTATATAAGTAGATCCATCTAGTAGCTTTTTGCTTGGGATTTGTTTAGTTAAAAGTTAGCCATTGCAACTTCGTGTACTTCGTTTGTGTCCAACGACCAGACCAAGATCGCTTACGGATCCCCACCATTATCAATACTTCATATATATTCGCAATATTCAGATTGCTTTATCATATTCTTGCTCGTTCTTCGATTGCTTGCAGGAATAGACCTTCGTGGTCAGGCCGATCGTGCTTCCGGCATCGTCTGTAACCTCAGGAGATTGGTTTAGCGATTGTTAAGGCGCAACGTCGTGCACGTTTGTAGTCGGATCGTCAAAGTCGACTCCACCAAATCGATAGTTATCATCTCATCGAAAGATCGGGACACCCTCGCCTCTATCACCATACCAATGAGTATTGCGAGAAGCATTTATAACAGCTAGTTGTTCATCAGGAAAACTATCATCAATAGGTAGTGGGTTGATGAGGACATCAATACCATTGTTACACCCACAGCCCCTGCTGCTGTACATGTTGGACCAATTACTAGAGCTCGCGCACGCCAATTAAATTACCAGGTACTTTCGTTTCTTGGTAATGATTCTAATGTTCATGAGAATATGATGCTGCCTAAATTGGATACATTTGTTTTGCTTACAAATGAAGGGCCTAGCTTTGAGAAGGATGAACATTGGAGCAAGAACAAGCATGGAGATGATGGCATGCGCATGGCGAACAAGAACGAAGTTACAAGTGATGATTTCAGGACGTTGAAGCCACCATAATGCGTGCATGAAGCCTTGGACAAAATATACAAGATGCTACTTCATAACTTTCGTCCAGAGGCTATTTTAGGTGCTGCGTCACCTTATTATTGGGCCAGGCCCATGTAATTTCGAAACACTTGAGTATAGGCTGTTTTTAGAGTCCGTATGTGTGGGGAAACAAGAGATAGGGTTGGTTTCGGACCCCTTCCCCAAGGGCCACGAAATTCCCCCCTCTTCCTCCATGTATACGGCCCTTAGGGCATCGTTTAGATTTTGGGTTTTGTTTAGATTAAAAGTTCGCCATAGCTGCAACTTCGCGTACTTCGTTTGTGTTCAACGACCAGACAAAGGCGTCACAGAACCCCACCTTGATCAATAAAGCTTTCATCTTATATTCGCAATATCCAGATTGCAATCTCAGTTTCTTGCTTGTTCTTCGTTTGCTCGTAGGAAACAGACCCTCGTGGTCAGGTTGATCGTGCTCCGGCATGGTCAATAACCTCTCGGAGTTGGTTTAGCGATTGCTAAGGCGCGACGTCATCACACGTTCGTAGTTGGATCGTCAAAGTCGACTTCCACCAAAGCGATATCCATCATCTCATCGAAAGACGGGACACCTTTGCCTCTATCATGGGTCATCAAGAATATTTTCCAATCTAGATAGATTATGAGCTACGGGATTCTCAGCTCCCTTCCCATCAGTAATATGCAAATCAAATTCTTGTTGATGAGGACATCAATACCATTGTTACACCCACAACCCCTGCTGCTATACATACTGGACCAATTACTAGAGCTCACGCACGCCAATTGAATTACCAGGTACTTTCGTTTCTTGGTAATGATTCTAATGTTCATGAGAATATGATGCTGCCTAAATTGGATACATTTGTTTTGCTTACAAATGAAGGGTCTGGCATGGATAAGAGGGATGAACACTGGAGCAAGACCAAGCAGGGAGATGATGGCATGCGTAAGGGGATCAAGAACGGAGTTACAAGTGATGATTTCAGGACTTTGAAGCCGCCATAAGGAGTGCATGAAGCCTTGGACGAAATATACAAGATGCCACTTCATAAATTTCGTCCAGAGGCTATTCTAGGTGCTGCGTCACCTTATTATTGGGCCAGGCCCATGTATTTTCAAAATACTTAAGTATAGGCTGTTTTTAGAGTCCGTATGTGTGGGGAAACAAGAGTTAGGGTTGGTTTCGGACCCCTCCTAAAAGGGCCACGGAATTCCCCCCCTCTTCCTCCATATATACAGCCCTTAGGGTGTCGTTTAGACTTTGGGTTTTGTTTAGATCAAAAGTTCGCCATAGGTGCAACTTCGCGTACTTCGTTTGTGTTCAACGACCAGACAAAGGCGTCATAGAACCCCACCTTCATTAATAAAGCTTTCCTCTTATATTCGCAATATCCAGATTGCAATCTCAGTTTCTTGCTTATTCTTCGTTTGCTCGCAGGAAACAGACCCTCGTAGTCAGGTTGATCGTGCTCCGGCGTGGTCAATAACCTCTCGGAGTTGTTTTAGCGATTGCTAAGGCGCGACGTCCTCACACGTTCGTAGTCGGATCGTGAAAGTCTACTCCTCCGAAACGATAATCACCATCTCATCGAAAGACGGGACACCTTCGCCTCCATCACTTGTAGCAATAGAACCCACCTAACGAGTCTAGGTTTAGCATCTTTCTTTTCCATAAGGTATTTAATAGCAGTATGATCGGTGTGAACAATTACTTTAGGATCAACTATGTAAGATCTAAATTTATCACTTGCGAACACAACTGCTAAAAATTCTTTTTCGGTAGCAGCATAATTTGTTTGAGCACTGTCTAGAGTTTTGCTAGCATAGTGGATAATATTTAATTTTTATCAACTCTTTGTCCTAGAGAAGTAGCAACAACATAATCACTACCATCACACATAATTTTGAAAGTCAAGTTCCAATCAGGTGGTTGAACATTAGGTGCAGAAGTTAAGGCTTTCTTAAGTGTTTCAAAGGCTTCTACACAATCATCATCAAAAACAAATGGAACATATTTTTGCAAGTGATTAGTAAGAGGCCTAGAAATTTTAGATAAGTCTTTAATAAACCTTCTATAGAAACCAACATGACCAAGGAAACTTCTTATACCTTTAATATCTTTAGGAGGTGACATTTTCTCAATTGCATCAAATTTAGCTTTGTCTACTTCAATACCTATTTTGGAGATTTTATGTCCCAAGACAATACCTTCATTCACCATAAAGTGTCACTTACCCCAATTCAGGACAAGATTAGTTTCTTCACATCTCTGCAAAACTCGATCAAGGTTGCTTAAGCAATCATCAAAAGAAGTCCCGTAGACAGAGAAATCATCCATGAAAACCTCAACATTCTTTTCACAAAAATCAGAGAATAAAGCAGTCACATATCTTCGAAAGGTAGCAGGTGCATTACATAAACCAAAAGGCATACGTTTATAAGCATAAGTTCCAAAAGGGCAAGTAAAAGTAGTTTTCTCTTGATTTTCTGGCGAGAAAGATATTTGAGAAAAACCAGAATATCCATCAAGAAAGCAAAAGTGTGTGTGCTTACATAGTCTTTCTAACATTTGATCTATAAAAGGCAAGGGGTAATGATCTTTTCTAGTTGCTTTGTTTAATTTTCTAAACTCAATTACCATCCTATAACTAGTTACAATTCTTTGTGGAATGTGTTCATTTTGATCATCAGAAACAACGGTAATGCCTCCTTTCTTAGGAACGCAATGAATGAGACTTACCCATCTACTATCAGCTATGGGATAAGTTTTACCTGCTTCCAGAAGCTTTAATATTTCAGCTCTTACCACATCATTCGTTTTAGCATTTAATCGTCGTTGGGGATCAATGATTGGTTTAGCATCAGGTTCCATATTAATCTTGTGCTGACATAGAGTGGCACAAATGCCCTTAAGATAATTAAGAGTATATCGAATCGCCACAAGGTGCTTCTTTAGAGTTTTTAGTAATCTCTTTTCCTCATGCTCTCAAAGGTTAGCACTAATAATAACATGATATGTCTTCTTTTCATGAAGATAATCATATTTCAATGTGTCAGGCAATTGTTTCAATTCAAAGACAAGATCACCTTTAGGGGAGCAGTACCTCCAAGAGTTTCAACATGCTAATTATGTTTGAGGATAGGCAGTTGATCAAACAACATCTTATCTATTTCATTTCTTTCATTCATATGCATTTCATTTTCATGGTCTAGCAAATATTGTTCTAAGGGATCAGTAGGAGGTACGGCGATAGAAGCAAGACCAATAATTTCATCTTTACTAGGCAATTCTTTATCATGAGGTTGTCTATGGAATTTAGAGAAATTAAACTCATGAGACACATCACCAAAGTTAAGACTTACAATTTCTTTAGTGCAATCAATCATAGCATTAACGGTGTTCAAGAAAGCTCTACCAAATATAATGGGACAAAAATAATCTTGTGGAGAACCAAGAACTAGAAAGTCAGTAAGGTATGTTATTTTCCCACACAAAACTTCAACATCTCTAACAATCCCAAGTGGTGAAATAGTATCTGTATTAGCAAGCTTAATAGTAACATCAACATCTTCTATCCCAATAGGTGCAATATCATTCATAATTTCTTGATATAAGGTAAACGGAATAGCACTCACACTAGCACCCAAATCACATAAGCCGTCATAACAATGATCTCCGATTTAACTGAGACAACAAGCAGGCCAACTACAGGTTTATTCTTGTCTTTAGTATCAGGCTTAGCAATTCTAGCGGCTTCACACAAAAGTAAATAACATGCCCATCTATAATATTAGCCAAATGATCTTTGACCATAACAACATTATGTTCAACTTTAATTTGTTCAGAGGGTCTAGGTGCTCTAATATTACTTTTGTTAACCACAGTTGAAACTTTAGCATGTTCCTTTATCCTAACAAGAAAAGGTGGGTTCTCAATATAAACGGTAGGCACAACTGGATCGACATTGTAAATGGTAGCTTCATATTTAACTATAAGGGGTTCTTCAATCTTTTCTTTAATAGGGGGATGATATTTAAACCACTTCTCCTTAGGGATATCAACATGAGAAAAAAAGATTCACAAAAGGACGCTACTATCTCAGAGTCAAGTTCATATTTAGTGCTAAACTTATGAAAAGCATCGGTATCCATAAAAGATTTAACACAAATGAACTCAAGTATTATACCTGACTCATTACCTTTGTCGAGTTACCAATCTTTAGAGTTGTGTTTAATTATTTTCAGAAGATCCCATCTGAATTCAATAATTTTCTTCATAAAGGAGCCAGTCGAAGAAGAATCGAGTATTGTTTGATCATTATGAGAAAGCCGAGCATAAAATTCTATAAGATAATTTCTCTTGAGAGCTCATGATTGGGGCATGTGTACATCATGTACTTAAGCCTCCCTCAAGATTGAGTGATGTTTTCTCCTTCACGATGCCAAAAATTATATATATATAATTCTGATAACGATGAACCAGATGCATAAGATAAAACTTTTGATGAAATCCCAATCTCAATCGGTTCCAATCCCTTGTTCCAATATCATCACATAGCCCATGCCTTTACCTTCAAAGATAAAGGGAAAAACTTCTTCTTAACTTCATCCCCGGGTAGACCTGCAAGCTTAAATAATCCACAAACTTCATCTACAAAGATTAGGTGCATATCAGGATGTATTGTTCCATCTCCTGCATAAGGATTAGCTAGCAATTTTTCTATCATACCCGAAGGACTCTCATAATATATATTTTCAGTAGGTGCCGTAGGTTGAGGAGCAACCCTTTGTGCTTCCAGTCGAGGTGAAGATACACCGAAGAAACCCCTCAAAGGATTGTGTTCCATAGTAACAAGTAACGGTAAATTTCAGCACACAATATAAATGTTTCCTTACCAAATTCCACTCACCAAAGGCGCTTCACTCACCAGCAACGACGCGAAAAAAGAGTCTTGATGAGCCACAAGTATAGGGGATATATCATAGTCCTTTCGATAAGTAAGAGTGTGGAACCCAACGAGGAGCAGAAGGAAATGACAAGTGGTTTTCAGCAAGGTTTTTTTTCTGCAAGCACTGAAATTATCGGTAACGAGTAGTTTGATATAGCAAGATAATTTGTAACAAGTGACAACTAGCAATAGTAACTAAGTTGTAGAAAGGTAGCACAATCCTTTTGTAGCAAAGGACAGGCCATAACAGTCTCTTATAATAAGCAACCGTTCTTGAGGACACACGGGAATTTCATCTAGTCACTTTCAACATGTTTCCTTGATTCACGTTCGCTACTTTGATAATTTGATATGTGGCTGGACCGGTGCTTGGGTGTTGTTCTTACTTGAACAAGCCTCCCATTTATTATTAACCCCTCTCGCAAGCATCCACAACTACGAAAGAAGAATTAAGATAAATCTAACCATAGCATTAAACATGTGGATCCAAATCAGCCACTTACGGAGTAGCGCATAAACTATGGTTTAAGCTTCTGTCACTCTAGCAACCGATCATCTAATAACCACTCCACAATGCATTCCCTTAGGCCCAAATATAGAGAAGTGTCATGTAGTCAACGTTCACATAACACCACTAAGGGAAACAACAACATACGTATCATCAAAATATCGAACGAATACCAAATTCACATGGTTACTTATGACAAGTCTTCTCCCATGTCCTTAAGAACAAAAGTGACTACTCACAAATCATATTCATGTCCAAGATCAGAGGGGTATTGAATAGCATAGTAGATCTGAACATATAATCTTCCACCAAATAAACCAACTAGCATCAACTACAACATGTAATCAACACTACTAGCAACCCACTACCAATCTGAGGTTTAGATACAAAGATTGAATACAAGAGATGAACTAGGGTTTTAGATGAGATGGTGCTGGTGAAGATGTTGACGAAGATTGGTCTGCCCAGGATGAGAGGGTTGTTCGTGATGGCGATGGCTTTGATTTCTCCCTCCCGGAGGGAAGTATCCCCAGCGGAATTGCTCCGCCAGAGAGCAAAAGTGCTCCTACCCCAGTTCCACCTCGAGACGGTGGCACTCCGCCCCGAAAGTCTTCTCTTTATTTTTTAGGGCAAATGGGTTTAGATACCAGAAGATGGGCACCGGAGGCTGGCTAGGGGCCCCACAAGCCACCAGGCACGCCCAGGGGGTGGGCGCACCCTGGTGCCTCGTGGGCACCTGGGTGGCCCCCTATAGTATTTCTTTTGTCCAATATTTTTTATTTATTCCAAAATAAATCTGCGTGAAATTTCAGCTCATTTGGAGATGTGCAGAATAGGTATCCCTGATATAGCCTTTTCAGGTCCAGAATTCCAGGTGCCATCAATCTCTCTCTTCATGTAAACCTTTAATATTAAGAGAGAAAAGGCATTAGAATTGCTCCATAAAGTGTTATATTGATTAAAAACACTATAAATAACAGTAAGAAAACATGATGCAAAATGGACGTATGACCCATGCGTGCGCGGTGGCTCGCAGGACAAGGAGAAGCTTTTGCCTTACAATAGTGGGCTTATACACATGGTGGATGTGTAGCAGTTCATTCAGTGTCAGATTGCTAGAAGTATATAGTACTATAGTACTACCATCATCATTGCTCGACTTCTGGAAGAGGCAAAGAGCCAAGTGCAAGGTCATCTACTTACTAGTATAGCCGGTTGCTAGCTCTATTATTGTGGCACATCATTTAGAGCAAGTACTCCCACCGTTTCTTTTCTTTGATTCGTACTAGGATTCTTAAAACATAGGAATAGGGAAAATAAAGGTTTTGATTGGCATGTTCACTTGAATCCCATAGGATTAGCACTGAGTGTTTGATGCCACAGGAAAAACAAAGGAAGTGAAAAAAAGTTGGAGTGGATGCTAGATTTCGAATGAAATGTAGTAGTACACATGATTCCATAGCACAAATTCCTATAGGATTCCATCCTATGAATCAAACGACCAATGTACTAAGGATTCTAACCCTCAGAAAATCCTATGAAATCCCTTTGAATCAAAGGAGCCCTAAGGTGTGCATATAAAATTATGTCAAAGTCCAGTTTGTAAATTTTCACTAACTTTGTAGAAAAAAAACTATCACAAGGGTCTCTCCGACAGTGTTCCTCGGCTCACACCTAGCTAGCATCAAGTCGAACTCAAAGCCATTCATCTGGTACAGGTGGCATCTCAGATCTGGACACAAGGCGATGTACATGGTGAAGGTCCATGGTCAAGGCGGCACAGGGCGGACGCGACCTCTCACTATGTCCTCCATAGAAGCGGCGTGCTGGCCGAGGGCGGCAGCGCACTGCCTGCTGCACGTCCCACCAAACGTGCGTCCTCGCCGCATTGAAATGCCTACATTAAACCCCCGTGGAAGTCGACAAACCTACTCCGGCCACACGTCCGTTCAGGAGAGGGACACTGGCCAAGCGCCTCCTCAGGCATCGTAGCTGCCATCTACGATGTGACGTCGTACCGCGCCTCCAGTGCCTCGGACCGCGCCATCCGTCGTCGACGCGTGTGTAGCCACGCCATGCAGGTAGAGAGAGAAGCTAGTTGCATGGATGTCAACGAGGTTACGACCCTCACGTCCGCGCTCGCCGCCATCATCGAGGAGAAGTAGAACACGGGAGGCCACCGCTGCTTGTATCCCATGAAGGCCACCGCTGAGCACTACAAAAAAATACACTTCCATGATGATACGTGTGTTTCACAGTAGGTCACGTTTTTTGTCATGCATGTACATCCATGTCGATTTTATGACAGAATCAAGATAGTCATACCTGTGCTATCGTAGAAGTGTTCCATGACAATACCAAAATTATCATCATGGAAGTGTCCACTTCCATGACTTCCATGACGATAAATGGCGCATCATGGAAGTGCTTTCGTCAAGGGTAACCGACACGTGGCATCCACCATAATGGGCCGCTGTTAAGCTATCGGGTTCCGGTTTGTATCCGATAACCCGTTAACAGCCTGGACCAATGGGGATTTTGCACGTGTAAAATCATCATTGGCTGGAGGAAACACGTGTCTGCTCCTCGGTGGGCCAGATGTCGTCCGTCCAATGGAGGAGACATGCCTATGATACGTCGACATGTGGCAGGGCCCAACAAAGGCCCATATAGGTTAAAAAGGCCGGCCTAGTCAAAGGCCCGTAGTATTTACTCAGGCACTAGTGGGCCAACCCAATAATGACTTGTTTAAACATGGCCCATTTACGACCCGAAGCCAAATCTGGCCCGTTAATTGTTCACCAAATATTTGGGGCCAATTACGGCCCAATGACATTTCGTCCTGTTAGAGGCTCGATGTAGACATGGGCCCATTTTAGCCCAGTGTGTCTTTCGGCCTGGGAATGGCCCGTGCTGCCCATGGGCCATATATGGTCTGACGCGACATCCGGCCCTCTAACGGCCCGTGATAAAGGTGGCAACAGTTCAGCCCAACGTGACTTTGGGCCTATTTTTTTGAATATTTACTGTGGGGTAAACCCCACAACCCTTTATTATTAGAAAAAATAAAACAATACAACATTATACAAGCACTGAGAGAGTGCCAAAGTTCAAGAGTAAAGACCTACCTTAGAATTACCTATACTTACAAAAGGGCATTGACCCAAGCTATGAGTTGTCTTCTGATGCTATCACTAAGCCTATGAGCTAACAAAAGAATATCATGTACAATTTACATTTCCAAGTGGCAAAACGAGCTTGCTCCCCTCTAAAGGTCCTCCCATTCCTTAGGATCCAGATGTTCCATGCTGCTGTGAGCATCACCTCAAAGAAGAAAGGATGCCCAAAGCTGGTTTTGGCATGAAATATACATTGTTGGATATCAGACCCCTGTGTCCAATCGATCTGGAGATAATTCCACACCCTGCAGCTGAAGTTACACTGAAAAAACAAGTGTCCTCTATCTTCATGGACATATGCATTACATATAACACAAAGATTATTGATGTGTACTACGCAACTTTATTCTTGTAGACTCGTGTTGGGCCTCTAAGCGCAGAGTTTTGTAGGACATTAGCAATTTTCCCTCAAGTGGATGACCTAAGGTTTATCAATCCGTGGGAGGTGTAGGATGAAGATGGTCTCTCTCAAACAACCCTGCAACCAAATACAAGAAATCTCTTGTGTCCCCAACACACCCAATACAATGGCAAATTGTATAGGTGCACTGTTCGACGACGAGATGGTGATAAAAGTGTAATATTGATGGTAGAAATATATTTTTATCATCTGAATAAATAAAAACAGCAAGGTAGCAAATAGTAAACGGGCAAAAAAAAGGTGTTGCAATGCTTAAAAATGATGCCTAGGGTCCATACTTTCACTAGTGCAATCTCTCAACAATGCTAATATAATTGGATCATATAACCGTCCCTCAAAGTGCTATGAAGAAATCACTCCAAAGTTCCTATCTAGCGGAGAACATAAGATGGAATTGTTTGTAGGGTATGAAACCACCTCAAAGCTATTATTTCCGATCAATCTATCCTAGTGTTCGTACTAAAATAACACCAAGTTATCCTTTCCGATCGATCTAGCCAAGAGTTCGTACTAAAATAACACCAAAGCAAATTTAGATTCGTAATATTCAATCCAACACAAAGAACTTCAAAGAGTGCCCCAAGATTTCTACCGGAGAAACAAAGACAAGAACGTGCATCAACCCCTATGCATAGATTACCCCAATATCACCTCGGGAATCCGCGAGTTGAATGCCAAAACACATATCAAGTGAATCAATATGATACCCCGTTGTCACCACGAGTATTCATATGCAAGACATATATCAAGTTCTCTCAAATCCATAAAAGTATTCAATCCGATAAAACAAAATCTCAAAGGGAAAACTCAATTCATCACAACAAGATAAAGAGGGGAAAACACCATATGATCCGAATATATTAACAAAGCACGCGATACATCAAGATCGTGACATCTCCAAAACACGAGAGAGAGAGAGAGAGATTAAACACATAGCTACTGGTATAAACCCTCAGCCCCGAGGGTGGACTACTCCCTCCTCATCGTGGTGGCCGCCGGGATGATGAAGATGGCCACCGGAGATGATTCCCCCCTCCGGCAGGGTGCCGGAACGGGGTCTAGATTGGTTTTCGGTGGCTACAGAGGCCTGCAGCAGCGACACTTCTGATCTAGGGTAACCCCGAGGGTTTTTGGAATATTTGTGAATTTATAGGGTAAAGAGGGGGTGCGGGAGGCCACCAAGCTGGGCGCCTGGGCTCCCAGGCGCGCCCTGGTGGGTTGTGCCCCCCTCGGGGCACCCCCAGGTGCTGCTCTGGCCCAGTGGTGGTCTTCTGGTCCATAAAAAATCCACAAAAAGTTTCGTGGTGTTTGGACACCGTTTGATATTGATTTCCTGCGATGTAAAAAACATGCAAAAAACAACAACTGCCACTTGGCACCATGTCAATAGGTTAGTACCAAAAAATGATATAAAATGACTATAAAATGATTATAAAACATCCAAGAATGATAATATAACAGCATGGAACAATCAAAAATTATAGATATGTTGGAGACGTATCAGCATCCCCAAGCTTAATTCCTGCTCGTCCTCGAGTAGGTAAGTGATAAAAACAGAATTTTTGATGTGGAATGCTGCCTAACATGTCATCTCATATTTTTTCTTTGTAGCATGGATGTTTGGACTTTTATATGGTTCAAAGCAATAGGCTAGTTTTGACATGAGACTTAAATACTCAAGCATATCAACAAGCAACCATGTCTTTCAAAATATCAACGCTAAAATAAGTTATCCCTAGCCCATCATGCTCAATCATTGATCCATTTATGAAACACACTCACATATTAGCTACATCCAATGCTCAAGTACGATCATAGTCCCTCCTAGTTGGTGCTTTATAAGAGAAGATGGAGACTCAAATTAAAAAAATTGCATAAAGTAAAAGAAAGGCCCTTCGTAGAGGGAAGTAGGGATTTGTAGAGGTGCCAGAGCTTAAAGCAAAAATTGAGATATAAAAACATTTTGAGAGGCATACTTTTCCCACAAATGAAAACGACTTAGAGCTCCCAACACTTTCCATGCTAGATATATCATAGGCGGTTCCCAAATAGAAAATAAAGTTTATTCCTTTTTCAACCACAATTTCACTTTCCATGGCTAATCGTATCCACGGGTGCCCTCCATACCAACACTTTCCAAGGATTTTATTATTTGACAACATAAAGTAAATTCATTTTTCATTTCGGGACTGGGCATCCCTGATACCTTTGCCTTACTCTCGTGCAATGACAAGTGAATAAACACTCATCGTGTGAATAACACATCTAGCATGGAAAATATTGGCCACCCCTCACCGCCTCGCAAGCGGTACGACCACACAAAAGAGAAATTTATTTTGAAAATTAGAGATGGCACATACAAATTTGCTTAGAACGGCAAAAGAATACTGCATATAGGTAGGTATAGTGGACTCATGTGGCAAAACTGGTTTAAAGGATTTTGGATGCACAAGTAGTGATCATACTTGGTGCAAAATTAAGGCTAGCAAAAGATTGAGAAGCGACCAACCAAGAAACGAATAATCTCATAAGCGAGCATTGAGCATAATTAACACCGAATAATGCACCACAACTAGGATATAATTTCATTGCATAACTATTGACATTCGTGCTTGCATAGGGAATCACAAACCTTAACACCAATATTCTTACTAAAGCATAATTACTCATCAACATGACTCACACATCACATCATCATATCTCAAAACTATTACAAGGAATCAAGTTTATTTTGTCCAATGATCTTCATGAAAGTTTTTATTATATCCTTCTTTGATATCTATCACTTTGGGACTAATTTTCATGTGTTGCTTTTGATAAGCTCAAACAAATATAAGTGAAGATCATGAGCATAATATTTCTTTCTCTCAAATTAATTTAAGTGAAGCAAGAGAGAATTTCTTCAAAAATACTAAAGCACACCATGCTCAAAAAGATATAAGTGAAGCACTAGAGCAATTCCATAGAAAATAGCTTCGTTGACGGGATGTGAGTGCCGCTTACCTAGCCTCCCTGGCAACTATTTGAGGACTCTATTTTATTTAAAAACTTTCAGATCTAAGAATGTTATTAAAACAGCAAGCAAAACAAAATAAAATGACATTCTAAGAATAGCACATATCATGTGAAGAGGCAACAATTTAGGCTCAACCAAGAGTAACCGATAATTGTTGATGAAGAAAGGTGGGATGCCTACCGGGGCTTCCCCAAGCTTAGATGCTCGAGACTTCTTTGAATATTATCTTGGGGTGCCTTGGGCATCCCCAAGCTTGAGCTTTTGTATCTCCTTAATTCCTTTTATATCACGATTTCCCTAAATCTTAAAAACTTCATCCACACAAAACTCAACAAGAACTCGTGAGATAAGTTAGTATAAACCAATGCAAAAACCTTATCATTCTCTACTGTAGCAAATCACTAAAATTATTATTCAACATGACATACTAAATGCCTCTGCATATTTAATACTCCTATCCTCAAATAAAATCATTAAACAAGCAAACATATGCAAACAATGCAAACATAACAACAATCTGCCAAAACAGTACAGTGTGTAAAGAATGCAATATTCATCATACTTCCCTAACTCCAAAAATTCTGAAAAAATTACCACACTTTAGAAAATTTATCAGAGCTTATTTTTCAAAAAGTTTCAACATTTCTAGGGAATTTTGGCAATAGCGGTAAACTTTCTATTTTCAAACAGCAACATGTAGACTTGTAAAATAAGCAGAGTAAAGGCTATCATTGCCATTTTTATTGAAATAAAAGATGCAAAACATTTTTATAAATAACAGAAAGCAAATCGTAACAAAATAAATTGATACTCCAAGTAAAACTCATATCATGTGATGAATGAAAACGTAGCTCCAAGTGAGGTTACCGATAATGTTGGAGACGAAAGAGGGGATGCCTTCCGGGGCATCCCCAAGCTTAGTTGCTTGGATCTTCCTTGAATATCACCTTGGCGTGCCTTGGGCATCCCCAAGCTTAGGGTCTTGTCGCTCCTTATTCTCCTCATATCGACATCTCACCCAAAACTTGAAAATTTCAACCACACAAAACTTAACGGAACTTTGTGAGATAGGTTAGTATGATAAAGAGCAAACCATTTCACTTTTGGTACTGCAAAGACAAGATTCATAATTGTTTCCACACAATGCCTACTGTAGCATATCATTTCCACAATTTATATTGAGCAATATAAGCCATAGAAACTAGAAAACAAGCAAACTATGCATTGAAAACAGAATCTGTCAAAAATAGAACAGTCTGTAAATATCTAAATATTAGTCATACTTCTGCAACTCCTAAAATCCTGAAAAATAAAGAACACGTAGACAATTTGTATATCAATCATCTTTAAAAAATTCAGAATTTTTTGACACTCCAGTGAATTTAAACAATTCTGTTACTGGGCGCAAAAGTTTCTGTTTTTGCACAGATTCAAGTCAACTATCATCCACACTATCCCAAAGGATTTACTTGGCACTTTATTGAAACAAAAGCTATAAAACATGATTACTACAGTAGCATAATCATGTGAACACACAAAAACAGTAGGTAAAAGTGTTGGGTTGTCTCCCAACAAGCGCTTTTCTTTAATGCCTTTTAGCTAGGCATGATGATTTCAATGATGCTCGCATAAAAGATAAGAATTGAAACACAAAGAGAGCATCATGAAGCATATTACTAGCACATTTAAGTCTAACCCACTTCCTGTGCATAGGAATTTTGTGAGCAAACAACTTATGGGAACAACAATCAACTAGCATAGGAAGGCAAAACAAGCATAACTTCAAAACTTTCAACACATAGAGAGGAAACTTGATATTATTGCAATTCCTACAAGCATAAGTTCCTCCCTCATAATAATTTTCAGTAGCATCATGAAGAAATTCAACAATATAACCATGACATAAAGCATTCTTTTCATGATGCATAAGCATAGAAATTTTCTTACTCTCCACATGAGAAATTTATTCTCATGAATAGTAGTGGGAGCAAACTCAACAAAATAACTAACTAAAATCATGATGACAAGTTTCACGGTTATCATTATTCAATATAGCATACATGTGATCACCATAATCATCATAGATAACAACTTTGTTATCATAGTCAATTGAAGCCTCATCCAAAATGGTGGATTCATCACTAAATAAAGTCATCTCTCCAAATCCA
Source organism: Aegilops tauschii subsp. strangulata (assembly GCF_002575655.3). Lineage (NCBI taxonomy): Eukaryota > Viridiplantae > Streptophyta > Magnoliopsida > Poales > Poaceae > Aegilops > Aegilops tauschii. The sequence goes on from NC_053041.3 coordinate 345,001,552, forward strand.
CTCTCATCATTATAATCATCATAAATAGGAGGCATGCAATCATTATAACAAATTTGCACATCAAATCTTGGGGGACTAAAAACATCATCTTCATCAAACATAGCATCCCCAAGCTTATGGCTTTGCATATTATTAGCATCATAGTTATTCAAAGAATTCATACTAACAACATTGCAATCATGCTCACCATTTATACTAAACATTCTACTGAATTCTTGTTCTATCAATTGAGCACAATTTTCCTTTCCATCATTTTCACGAAATACATTATAAAGATGAATAATATGATGCAACCTCAATTCCATTTTTTTGTAGTTTTCTTTTACGAACCAAACTAGTGATAAAACAAGAAACTAAAAGATTCGATTGCAAGATCTAACGATATACCTTCATGCACTCACCTCCCCGGCAACGGCGCCATAAAAGAGCTTGATGTCTACTACGCAACTTTATTCTTGTAGACTCGTGTTGGGCTTCCAAGCGCAGAGTTTTGTAGGACAGTAGCAATTTTCCCTCAAGTGGATGACCTAAGGTTTATCAATCCGTGGGAGGTGTAGGATGAAGATGTGCTCTCTCAAACAACCCTGCAACCAAATACAAGAAATCTCTTGTGTCCCCAACACACCCAATACAATGGCAAATTGTATAGGTGCACTAGTTCGGCGAAGAGATGGTGATAAAAGTGTAATATTGATGGTAGAAATATATTTTATATCTGAATAAATAAAACAGCAAGGTAGCAAATAGTAAACGGGCAAAAAACGGTGTTGCAATGCTTGAAAAGGAGGCCTAGGGTCCGTACTTTCACTAGTGCAATCTCTCAACAATGCTAATATAATTGGATCGTATAACCGTCCCTCAAAGTGCGATGAAGAAATCACTCCAAAGTTCCTATCTAGCAGAGAACATAAGACAAGACTGTTTGTAGGGTACGAAACCACCTCAAAGCTATTCTTTTCGATCAATCTATCCTAGAGTTCGTACTAAAATAACACCAAGCTATTCTTTCTGATCGATCTAGACAAGAGTTCATACTAAAATAACACCAAAGCAAATTCAGATTCGTAATATTCAATCCAACACAAAGAACTTCAAAGAGTGCCCCAAGATTTCTACCGGAGAAACAAAGACAAGAACGTGCATCAACCCCTATGCATAGATTACCCCAATGTCACCTCGGCAATCCGCGAGTTGAATGCCAAAACACATATCAAGTGAAACAATATGAACCACATTGTCACCGCGAGTATTCATATGCAAGACATATATCAAGTGCTCTCAAATCCATAAAAGTATTCAATCCGATAAAATGAAATCTCAAAGGGAAAACTCAATTCATCACAATAAGATAAAGAGGGGGAAACACCATATGATCCGACTATATTAACAAAGCCCATGATACATCAAGATCGTGACATCTCAAGAACACGAGAGAGAGAGAGAGAGAGAGATTAAACACATAGCTACTAGTACAAATGATAGAGGCAAAGGTGTCCCGTCTTTCGATGAGATGATGGCTATCGCTTTGGTGGAAGTCGACTTTGACGATCCGACTACGAACGTGCGAGGACGTCGCGCCTTAGCAATCGCTAAACCAACTCCGAGAGGTTATCGACCACGCCGGAGCACGATCAACCTGACCACGAGGGTCTGTTTCCTGCGAGCAAACGAAGAACAAGCAAGAAACCGAGATTGCAATCTGGATATTGCGAATATAAGATGAAAGCTTTATTGATCAAGGTGGAGTTCTGTGACGCCTTTGTCTGGTCGCTGAACACAAACGAAGTACGCGAAGTTGCAGCTATGGCGAACTTTTAATCTAAACAAAACCCAAAGTCTAAACGACGCCCTAAGGGCTGTATATATGGAGGAAGAGGGGGGGAATTTCGTGGCCCTTGAGGAAGGGGTCCGAAACCAACCCTATCTCTTGTTTCCCCACACATACGGACTCTAAAAACAGCCTATACTGATGTATTTCGAAATTACATGGGCCTGGCCCAATAATAAGGTGACGCAGCACCTAGAATAGCCTCTGGACGAAAGTTATGAAGTAGCATCTTGTATATTTCGTCCAAGGCTTCATGCACGCATTATGGTGGCTTCAACGTCTTGAAATCATCACTTGTAACTCCGTTCTTGTCCCCCATGCGCATGCCATCATCTCCATGCTTGTTCTTGCTCCAATGTTCATCCTTCTCAAAGCTAGGCCCTTCATTTGTAAGCAAAACAAATGTATCCAATTTAGGCAGCATCATACATGAACATTAGAATCATTACCAAGAAACGAAAGTACCTGGTAATTTAATTGGCGTGCGCGAGCTCTAGTAATTGGTCCAGTATGTATAGCAGCAGGGGCTGTGGGTGTAACAATGGTATTGATGTCCTCATCAACAAACCCTCAGCCCCGAGGGTGGACTACTCCCTCCTCATCGTGGTGGCCGCCGAGATGATGAAGATGGCCACCGGAGATGATTCCCCCCTCCGGCAGGGTGCCGAAACAGGGTCTAGATTGGTTTTTGGTGGCTACAGAGGCCTACGGTGGCGGAACTTCTAATCTAGGGTAACCCCGAGGGTTTTCGGAATATTTGTGAATTTATAGGGTAAAGAGGGGGTGCGGGAGGCCACCGAGGTGGGCACAACCCACCTGGGCGCCCCAGGCGTGCCCTGGTGGGTTGTGCCCCCCTCGGGGCACCCCCAAGGTGTTGCTCTGGCCCATTGGTGGTCTTTTGATCCATAAAAAATCCACAAAAAGTTTCGTGGCGTTTGGACTCTGTTTGATATTGATTTCCTGTGATGTAAAAAAACAGCAACTGACACTTAGCACTATGTCAATAGGTTAGTACCAAAAATGATATAAAATGATTATAAAACATCCAAGAATGATAATATAACAGCTTGGAACAATAAAAAAGTATAGATACATTGGAGACGTATCAATTATCATCAGTTGGTGACCTCCAGTGTCTTCTAACCAGCATGTCCTTAGTGTTGAGTCTATAAAAAAACAGCAACCAACCAAAAACTTTTATCTTCATAGAGCATCTGCTCTTCTGATGAGGACATCAATACCATTGTTACACCCACAGCCCCTGCTGCTATACATACTGGACCAATTACTAGAGCTCGCGCACGCCAATTAAATTACCAGGTACTTTCGTTTCTTGGTAATGATTCTAATGTTCATGAGAATATGATGCTGCCTAAATTGGATACATTTGTTTTGCTTACAAATGAAGGGCCTAGCTTTGGGAAGGATGAACATTGGAGCAAGAACAAGCATGGAGATGATGGGATGCGCATGGGGAACAAGAACGGAGTTACAAGTGATGATTTCAGGACGTTGAAGCCACCATAATGCGTGCATGAAGCCTTGGACGAAATATACAAGATGCTACTTCATAACTTTCGTCCAGAGGCTATTCTAGGTGCTGCGTCACCTTATTATTGGGCCAGGCCCATGTAATTTCGAAATACTTGAGTATAGGCTGTTTTTATTGTCCGTATGTGTGGGGAAACAAGAGATAGGGTTGGTTTCGGACCCCTTCCCCAAGGGCCACGAAATTCCCCCCTCTTCCTCCATATATACAGCCCTTAGGGCGTCGTTTAGACTTTGGGTCTTGTTTAGATTAAAAGTTCGCCATAGCTGCAACTTCGTGTACTTCGTTTGTGTTCAACGACCAGACAAAGGCGTCACAGAACCCCACCTTGATCAATAAAGCTTTCATCTTATATTCGCAATATCCAGATTGCAATATCAGTTTCTTGCTTGTTCTTCGTTTGCTCGCAGGAAACAGACCCTCGTGGTCAGGTTGATCGTGCTCCGGCGTGGTCAATAACCTCTCGGAGTTGGTTTAGCGATTGCTAAGGCGCGACGTCATCGCACGTTCGTAGTCGGATCGTCAAAGTCGACTTCCACCAAAGCGATATCCATCATCTCATCGAAAGACGGGACACCTTTGCCTCTATCAAGTGGTATCAGATTTCCAGGTTGCTCGGTGAGATTTTACAGTTTTTCGTAGTTTAGATCGAGTTTGTTCTTCATACCTATAGTCCACGAAAAAGCCAAAAAATTTTTAGGGTTAGTTCATCCTATCCGAACCAATCTGAGCCTTTGCATAATCTTTTCTGTGTTTGCTTTGTTGAATTTGCGGTTGCATCGTCGTGTCAAGTTGCTGGTCTTAGCGTCTAGTCTTTTAGAGTTTCGAGTTCTGTTCACAGGTTGTCACGTCGCCGCTGCCATATATCACCACCGCATCATCATCATCGCTGCCATAGAAGGACTCCCAAACTTTTGGGTTACCCGCAGTAGAAAAATAGTTCCAGTTTAAAAAAAACTAAGTCTGGAAAATCTGGCTAGGCAGTTTTTAGACCATTTGTAGACTTTTTCGAAAAATATTTGTTGCGGAGCAAAAAAAAAGAGGAAAAAAAGTGAAAAAAAAGAAAAGTGAAAAAAATTCAAAGTGTGCTCCTCCCTTGTTTACGTGCAGCGCCGTGATTTGTTAGTGTTCTAGGCTCGCATCTCTAGCACGGTCTAGCCTAGGACCAGCACAGTACCGTCGTTGAGCGTTTATTCAACTTTGCATATCTGAATTGATTATTGCTGACCCTTTTTGCTACCATATTATAAGCCTTCCCAGCTCCACATACATCTACGTCGTGCGTTTGACTCTCCCTGGTAATCGCTCTATCCAAGCTTTGAGAGTTTTGACTACAACGGTTGCCGATCACCACCTACTGCTGGGTAAGAACTGGTAAGAATTTGAGATTCGCTTGAAGGATTTGTGACACACCACCATCACCACCACTTCCTAGTAGTCTGTAGGATCATATTCTTTTGTGTTTCTATTGCTGCTAACCATGGCAGGATCACAAGCCGATGAGACTGATTGGGAGAACATGACGAACAAGGGGTTGCATGATAAATTTTAGCAAATGATGAGTGGCCAGGTGGGAGATGTGCTAAACAGATTTGAAGAGGCTATGGAGAAGATAGATGTCGTGGAGAAGTCGTTTGAGACAAAGCTGGATAACAGGTTTAATGAATTGCTCAAGCGTCTTCCCCAACCACCACCGGCTGCACCTGTCGCACCTCTACAACAACAACAACCACATCTCCAACGCCGCCTTCCAAATCAAGTGGGACGAGCACAGCGCGTTCCAATCGAGACTGGTCAAAATTCGGGTGCTGCTGCACCTACTGTTGATGCTTCTTTGGCTCCTGCTACTGTGGCGGCTGAGGAGGATGACGATTATGCGGGCGATTATGAGGATGAGGTTGATCAAAATCAGAACTACGTGCAGCCACCAGCACCACCTCCAGCAGGTCGACCTCAGGTATATATTCGCAACGGTAGGCCTGCACCACCACCTCAGGTACGAGATCATGACCATGTTCCTAAACTGAAATTGAATATTCCACCGTTTGAGGGTAGATACATTCCTGATGTATATCTTACTTGGGAGTAAGAAACTGAACAACGTTTTACATGTTTACAATATCCCGAGGAGAGACGGGTTGCTGCTGCTGTTTGTGCTTTCACTAGTTTTGCATGTGTATGGTGGTCTGAACATTGTAGATTATATCCTATTCCAGCTACTTGGCTTGCTTTGAAAACTGCTATGCGTACTCGTTGGGTTCCACCATGTTATCAGCGTGAATTGCTTCAAAAACTGCAGCGTTTACGACAAGGGAAAAATTCTGTAGAAGAATATTATCAAGAATTACAAACTGGCATGATTAGATGTGGTATTGTTGAGAAGAATGAAGCTATGCTTGCACGTTTTATGGGTGGTTTAAATAGAGATATTCAGACCATTCTAGAGTATAAGGAGTATACTAATATCACTCGTTTATTCCATCTTGCTTGTAAAGCTGAACGTGAAGTGCAGGATCGACAAGCATTGGCGCGAACTAACTTTTCTGCAGGTCGACCTTCATCATGGACACCGCGCGCATCTTCTACTTCCACTGCACCGGCACCTCCATTAGGTTCCACCTCCAGCCGTGATACAAGAAAGCAGGCACAACCACCACTATCTGCCAAGAGCGCACCTGCCGGGCCTGCACAGAGCTCTTCTTCTTCCATGGCATCAACAGGGCACACAAGTGATATTATTTGTCGTCGTTGTAAGGGAAGAGGACATTATGCGCGAGAATGCAAATCTCAGCTGCATATTTTGGAAGATTGGCTATTGAACTTGCAGAGAGACCCACTTCTCCCTAACAAGTGGGTTTGGCCATCTAAGTCAGGGTCCTTCTCGGCCAAAGCTTTTTACACTATCATGCATTCACACATGCCTACTATTCTCCCATGCAAATGATTATGGAAGATGATAGAGGCAAAGGTGTCCCGTCTTTCGATGAGATGATGGATATCGCTTTGGTGGAAGTCGACTTTGACGATCCGACTACGAACGTGCGAGGACGTCGCGCCTTAGCAATCGCTAAACCAACTCCGAGAGGTTATCGACCACGCCGGAGCACGATCAACCTGACCACGAGGGTCTGTTTCCTACGAGCAAACGAAGAACAAGCAAGAAACTGAGATTGCAATCTGGATATTGCGAATATAAGATGAAAGCTTTATTGATCAAGGTGGAGTTCTGTGACGCCTTTGTCTGGTCGCTGAACACAAACGAAGTACGCGAAGTTGCAGCTATGGCGAACTTTTAATCTAACAAAACCCAAAGTCTAAACGACGCCCTAAGGGCTGTATATATGGAGGAAGAGGGGGGAATTTCGTGGCCCTTGAGGAAGGGGTCCGAAACCAACCCTATCTCTTGTTTCCCCACACATACGGACTCTAAAAACAGCCTATACTTATGTATTTCGAAATTACATGGGCCTGGCCCAATAATAAGGTGACGCAGCACCTAGAATAGCCTCTGGACGAAAGTTATGAAGTAGCATCTTGTATATTTCGTCCAAGGCTTCATGCACGCATTATGGTGGCTTCAACGTCTTGAAATCATCACTTGTAACTCCGTTCTTGTTCCCCATGCGCATGCCATCATCTCCATGCTTGTTCTTGCTCCAATGTTCATCCTTCTCAAAGCTAGGCCCTTCATTTGTAAGCAAAACAAATGTATCCAATTTAGGCAGCATCATACATGAACATTAGAATCATTACCAAGAAACGAAAGTACCTGGTAATTTAATTGGCGCGAGCTCTAGTAATTGGTCCAGTATGTATAGCAGCAGGGACTGTGGGTGTAACAATGGTATTGATGTCCTCATCATCCTCCCCTTCTTGAAATGAAGTCGTCCTCGACGGAAGCTCATCTTCCTCACCCAAATAAGGCTTCAAATCTGCAATGTTAAAAGTGGGACTAACCCCAAAATCTGCAGGCAGCTCAAGTTTATATGCATTATCATTTATTTTCTCTAACACCTTAAAAGGACCATCAGCACGTGGCATTAGCTTTGATTTGCGCAAATCAGGAAATCTATCCTTACGCAAATGTAACCAAACAAGATCTCCAGGTGCAAACACAACATGTTTTCTACCCTTATCTCCAGCAAGTTTATATTTAGCATTCATACGCTCAATGTTTTCCTTAGTTAACTCATGCATTTTTAAGATCAATTCAGCACGTTGTTTAGCATCAAAATTAACCTTCTCCGAAGATGGAAGAGGCAACAAATCAATAGGTGCACGAGGTAGGAAACCATACACAATTTCAAAAGGGCACATCTTAGTAGTAGAATGCAATGAACGATTATAAGCAAACTCAATATGAGGCAAGCATTCTTCCCACATTTTCTTATTATTCTTCAAAACAGCCCTAAGCATAGTAGACAATGTTCTATTGACTACTTCAGTTTGTCCATCAGTTTGGGGGTGACAAGTAGTACTAAAAAGCAGTTTAGTCCCCAACTTAGCCCATAAACATCTCCAAAAGTGGCTAAGAAATTTAGTATCACGATCGGAAACAATAGTATTTGGCACACCATGCAAGCGAATAATTTCACGAAAGAACAAATCAGCAACATTAACAGCATCATCGCTTTTATGACATGGTATAAAGTGTGCCATTTTCGAGAATATATCCACGACAACAAATATGCTATCCCTCCCCTTCTTTGTTCGAGGTAAACCTAAAACAAAGTCCATAGATATATCCTCCCAAGGAACACTAGGTACAGGAAAAGGCATATATAAACCATGAGGATTGAGTCGTGACTTAGCTTTTTGACATGTAGTGCAGCGAGCAACAAAACGCTCAACATCCCGTCTCATCTTTGGCCAAAAGAAATGTGTAGCAAGTACATCCTCTGTCTTCTTCACGCCAAAGTGTCCCATTAATCCTCCTCCATGCACCTCCTGCAACAACAAAAGACGAAGAGAGCTAGCTGGAATGCATAGCTTGTTAGCACGGAACACAAATCCATCATTAACGACAAACTTGTTCCAGGTTCTTCCTTCTTTACAATTCTGCAATACATCTTTAAAATCAGCATCATGCACATATTGATCTTTGATGGTCTCCAAACCAAATATTTTGAAGTCAAGTTGTGAAAGCATGGTATAGCGACGAGACAATGCATCAGCAATAACATTTTCTTTACCCTTCTTGTGTTTAATGACATAAGGGAAAGTTTCAATGAAGTCAACCCATTTAGCATGTCTACGATTCAGTTTAGCTTGACTTTTAATATGTTTCAAAGATTCATGATCAGAATGTATAACAAATTCTTTGGGCCATAAATAATGTTGCCATGTTTCTAAAGTCCGAACAAGAGCATATAGTTCTTTATCATAAGTAGAATAATTCAGACTAGGCCCACTCAATTTTTCAGAAAAGTATGCAACAGGTTTGCCATCTTGTAATAACACACCTCCTAATCCAATGCCACTAGCATCACATTCAAGCTCAAAAGTCTTATTAAAATCAGGAAGTTGGAGTAAAGGAGCATGTGTCAACTTATCTTTCAATACCGTGAAGGCTTCTTCCTGTGCGGTACCCCAAACAAAAGGCACATCCTTCTTTGTAAGCTCGTTGAGAGGTGCAGCAATGGTGCTGAAATCTCTCACGAAACGCCTATAGAAACCAGCGAGGCCAAGGAAACTCCTCACTTGTGTGACCGTTTTGGGCTGCGGCCAACTCTCAATAGCTTCAATCTTGGCTTTATCAACTTCAATTCCCTGTGGAGTAACAACGTAGCCAAGAAAAGATACTCGGTCGGTGCAAAAGGTGCACTTCCCAAGGTTACCAAACAAACGTGCATCACGTAGAGCAATAAAAACAACACGTAAATGTTCCAAATGTTCTTCCAAAGATTTGCTATAAATCAGTATATCATCAAAATAGACTACCACAAATCGTCCAATAAAAGCACGTAAAACTTCGTTCATTAGTCTCATGAAAGTACTAGGTGCATTAGTTAACCCAAAAGGCATGACTAACCACTCATATAAACCAAACTTAGTTTTAAATGCCGTTTTCCATTCATCTCCCAGTTTCATACGAATTTGATGGTATCCACTACGCAAATCAACTTTGGAAAATATTGTAGAGCCACTCAATTCATCAAGCATATCATCTAGCCTAGGAATAGGATGATGATAACGAATAGTAATGTTATTAATGCCTCTACAATCAACACACATACGCGATGTACCATCCTTTTTAGGCACAAGTATAATAGGAACAACACAAGGACTAAGAGATTCGCGTATATAACCTTTGTCGAGCAGCTCCTGTACTTGACGCATAATCTCCTTCGTCTCCTCTGGATTGGTACGGTATGGTGCACGGTTGGGTAGCGATGCACCGGGAATTAAGTCAATTTGATGCTCAATCCCTCGAATAGGTGGTAATCCCGGTGGCACGTCTTGTGGAAAGACGTCAGCGAACTCCTGCAAAATGTTAGTGACAGCAAGGGGCAAAGAGGAAGGCACATCCTCGAATGAAAATAATGCCTCTTTGCACACAAAAGCATAGCAAACAGATTTGTTGAAATCTAGCTCATCAATGTCAGATTTTGTGGCAAGTAAACATGCACTTTTCAATTTAATTTCAGAAACAACACTAGATGGTTTATTATTAGGTTTCATTTGTTGCTCAAATTCCTTTGCCACAATCTGATTTTCGCTCTTATTTTTCTCCTGTTTTGCTTTATTAGCTCTATTAATGTCATCTTTCAAAATGGAATCAGGAGTCATAGGAAGCAAAGTAATATTTTTATCCTTATGAACAAGAGTATACTGATTGTTTCTACCATGGTGTACAGAATTTTTATCAAATTGCCATGGTCTACCTAGTAATAAGGAACATGCTTGCATGGGTACCACATCACAATCAACATAATCAGGATATGTAGAGATACTAAAATGCACACGAACAGTACGTGTTACCTTAACCTTGCCGCTGTTATTGAACCATTGGATGTAGTAAGGATGTGGATGTGGTCTTGTGGTGAGAGATAGCTTCTCCACCATCTCCATGCTAGCCAAGTTGTTACAGCTCCCTCCATCTATGATGACGCGAACAGAACGTTCCTTCACAACTCCCTTTGTATGCAACAAATTATGCCTCTGATTTTGCTCTGCTTGTGTGACTTGCACACTCAAAACACGTTGAGCAACTAAACATTCATACCTGTCAGCGTCTTCAGGAGCCATGTATTGCGTCTCATTTTCAGAATCATCTCCACCATGTTCTTCACGTGTAATAAGAGCCAAAGTCTCCTCATCATAGTCACTAGCGGACTCATACCCACCATCCTCAGTAGCAATCATGACACGCTGAGATTTGCATTCTCGCGCATAATGTCCTCTTCCCTTACAACGACGACAAATAATATCACTTGTGTGCCCTGTCGATGCCATGGAAGATGAAGAGCTCTGCGCAGGCCCGGCAGGTGTGCTCTTGGCAGAGAGTGGTGGTTGTGCCTGCTTTCTTGTATCACGGCTGGAGGTGGCACCTAATGGAGGTGCTGGTGCAGTGGAAGTAGAAGATGCGCGCGGTGTCCATGATGAAGGTCGACCTGCAGAAAAGTTAGTTCGCGCCAATGCTTGTCGATCCTGCACTTCACGTTCAGCTTTACAAGCAAGATGGAATAAACGAGTGATATTAGTATACTCCTTATACTCTAGAATGGTCTGAATATCTCTATTTAAACCACCCATAAAACGTGCAAGCATAGCTTCATTCTCCTCAACAATACCACATCTAATCATGCCAGTTTGTAATTCCTGGTAATATTCTTCTACAGAATTTTTCCCTTGTCGTAAACGCTGCAGTTTTTGAAGCAATTCACGCTGATAACATGGTGGAACCCAATGAATACGCATAGCAGTTTTCAAAGCAAGCCAAGTAGCTGGAATAGGATATAATCTACAATGTTCAGACCACCATACACATGCAAAACTAGTGAAAGCACAAACAGCAGCAGGAACACGTCTCTCCTCAGGATATTGTAAACATGTAAATCGTTGTTCAGTTTCTAACTCCCAACTAAGATATATATCAGGAACATATCTACCCTCAAATGGTGGAATATTCAATTTCAGTTTAGGGAGATGGTCATGATTTCGTACCTGAGGTGGTGGTGCCGGCCTACCGTTGCGAATATATACCTGAGGTCGACCTGCTGGTGGTGGTGCTGGTGGCTGCACGTAGTTCTAATTTTGATCAACCTCATCCTCATAATCGCCCGCATAATCGTCATCCTCCTCAGCCGCCGCAGGAGCAGGAGCCAAAGAAGCATCAACAGTAGGTGCAGCAGCACCCGAATTTTGACCAATCTCAATTGGAACGCGTTGTGCCCGTCCCACTTGATTTGGAAGGCGGCGTTGGAGATGTGGTTGTTGTTGTTGTAGAGGTGCGACATGTGCAGCCGGTGGTGGTTGGGGAAGACGCTTGAGTAATTCAGTAAACTTGTTATCCAGCTTTGTCACAAACGACTTCTCCACGGCATCTATCTTCTCCATAGCCTCTTCAAATCTGTTTAGCACATCTCCCACCTGGCCACTCATCATTTGCTGAAATTTATCATGCAACTCCTTGTTCGTCATGTTCTCCCAATCAGTCTCATCGGCTTGTGAACCTACCATGGTTAGCAGCAATAGAAACACAAAAGAATATGATCCTGCAGACTACTAGAAGTGGTGGTGATGGTGGTGTGTCACAAAACCTTCAAGCGAATCTCAAATTCTTACCAGTTCTTACCCAGCAGCAGGTGGTGATCGGCAACCGTTGTAGTCAAAAACTCTCAAAGCTTGGATATAGCGATTACCAGGGAGAGTCAAACGCACGATGTAGACTTATGTGGAGCTGGGAAGGCTTATAATATGGTAGCAAAATGGTAAGCAATAATCAATTCAGAGATGCAAAGTTGAATAAACGCGCAACGACGGTACTGTGCTGGTCCTAGGCTAGACCGTGCTAGAGACGCGAGCCTAGAACACTAACAAAATCACGGCGCTGCACGTAAACAAGGGAAAAGCACACTCTGGAATTTTTTTTCGCTTTTTTTTTGCGCTCCTCTTTTTTTTTTTTTTTTTTTGCGAAAAATCACTATAATGGCGAGTGTCTCAAAACTCTTCCCAGGTCAAACTGACAGGATGGGCACAAAATTTTTTGACTATTTTTTTTTCAGAAATCAGGGCAGCGACGACGAAAAAGTGCGACAAAAAATCACTATGATGGCGAGTGTCTCAAAACACTACCCGGGGCCTAAAAATAGGATAGGGAAAAAATATTTTTGGTGGCCGAAATTTTGGCCTAAAAACTGCCCGGGGGTCTCCAGACTTTTTTTTTTCGAGACCTACTCAGGCAAGGAAACACGAAACGGAAAATATATGGATCTCTAAAACCAACCGAATATGAAAAGAACTCGGATTGGTGGTGGATATATGGCGGTAGGATATGGCAGCGGTGGTGGTATATGGTAGCGGTAGTGGTATATGGATACGGATCGGTGGTGGTATATGGATACGGATTGGTGGTGGTATATGGATACGGATTCAAAGCGGTGGCGGATAAGCAATGGTGGTAGATGGCAAGGCGATGATAATGGTGCGGCGGCGGCGTGACAACTTATGACCAGAACTCGAAACTCTAAAAGACTAGACTCTAAGACTAGCAACTTGACACGACGATGCAACCGCAAATTCAACAAAGCAAAAACCCTAAAAAGATTATGCAAAGGCTCAGATTGGTTCGGATATGATGAACTAACCCTAATTTTTTTGTGTGGCTTTTTCGTGGACTGTAGGTATGAAGAACAGACTCGATCTAAACTACGAAAAACTGTAAAATCTCACCGAGCAACCTGGAAATCTGATACCACTTGATAGAGGCAAAGGTGTCCCGTCTTTCGATGAGATGATGGATATCGCTTTGGTGGAAGTCGACTTTGACGATCCGACTACGAACGTGCGAGGACGTCGCGCCTTAGCAATCGCTAAACCAACTCCGAGAGGTTATCGACCACGCCGGAGCACGATCAACCTGACCACGAGGGTCTGTTTCCTGCGAGCAAACGAAGAACAAGCAAGAAACTGAGATTGCAATCTGGATATTGCGAATATAAGATGAAAGCTTTATTGATCAAGGTGGAGTTCTGTGACGCCTTTGTCTGGTCGCTGAACACAAACGAAGTACGCGAAGTTGCAGCTATGGCGAACTTTTAATCTAACAAAACCCAAAGTCTAAACGACGCCCTAAGGGCTGTATATATGGAGGAAGAGGGGGGAATTTCGTGGCCCTTGAGGAAGGGGTCCGAAACCAACCCTATCTCTTGTTTCCCCACACATACGGACTCTAAAAACAGCCTATACTTATGTATTTCGAAATTACATGGGCCTGGCCCAATAATAAGGTGACGCAGCACCTAGAATAGCCTCTGGACGAAAGTTATGAAGTAGCATCTTGTATATTTCGTCCAAGGCTTCATGCACGCATTATGGTGGCTTCAACGTCTTGAAATCATCACTTGTAACTCCGTTCTTGTTCCCCATGCGCATGCCATCATCTCCATGCTTGTTCTTGCTCCAATGTTCATCCTTCTCAAAGCTAGGCCCTTCATTTGTAAGCAAAACAAATGTATCCAATTTAGGCAGCATCATATTCTCATGAACATTAGAATCATTACCAAGAAACGAAAGTACCTGGTAATTTAATTGGTGTGCGCGAGCTCTAGTAATTGGTCCAGTATGTATAGCAGCAGGGACTGTGGGTGTAACAATGGTATTGATGTCCTCATCATAAGGCGATGCAATTCTATGGTTAACATCATATTTAGCAAGCATTTTACGAAAAGCACCATGAATAAAGTGTGAACCACCATCAGTCATCAAATATCTAGGGACTCCAAACCTCAGAGAAATAACTTCTTTAAGCATTTTACTAGAAGTGTTATGATCAGTTCTATCTCCAACATGGTGTCCTCCATAGGCCTCGGAGTGACACTTGTGTAGGATCTGTTCGTGTTCATGCTCAGGTACACAACGCCTAATAACACTGTCTACTCCTTCCTTGTAAATGTGTGGGTCATCCCCAAAGTAATGTCTTAAATCATAAAAAAACTTTTTCTTTTGCTGGTATGTGAAACTAGGTGGTATAAATTTAGCAACAATGTAATTAGGATAGCATACCATGGAGCATTACGAGAAGCATTTATGACAGCTAATTGTACATCAGGAAAACTATCATCAATAGGTAGTGGGTCATCAAGAACATTTTCTAACCTAGACAAGTTGTCTGCAACGGGGTTCTCAGCTCCCTTTCTATCAATAATATGCAAGTCAAATTCTTGCAGCAAGAGAACCCATCTAATAAGTCTAGGTTTAGCATCTTTCTTCTCCATAAGATATTTAATAGCAGCATGATCAGTGTGAACAGTTACTTTGCAATTAACAATATAAGATCTGAACTTATCACAAGCAAATACAACTGCTAAAAATTCTTTTTCAGTAGTGGCATAATTTCTGTGGGCACTGTCTAGAGTTTTACTAGCATCATGAATAACATTTAATTACTTATCAACTCTTTGCCCTAGAACAGCACCAACAACATAATCACTAGCATCACACATTGTAACTCCCCATATGTAAAACTTCCCATTTTGGCAATATATACACTTTGTTCTTCATCCAATTCAATGTGGGTTCCATCATTTTGGCCTCTTTTGTTTTTGTGTGTTGTTTTATTCATTGCGATGCATTACTCACCACTTGCCACATTGCATTTGCGCTTGTCATATTGCATTTGTGCATCATTGTCATTTTGCTTATGCCATCATGTGATGCATCACGATCATTGCTATGTTGTTGTTGTGCATTGTCATCTTGCATCCCCACGCCCATATTGTTATTTACTCCAGGTGTGAGCCATGCACCATCACCGCTCCCTTCCTTCTTCCTTCATGTTTTGCAAGTGGCACTTCTTCCCTCCCCCATAAATGTTTATCTTTCCTATAAATACTAGACCCTGCCATTTACCTCTCTCTCAAATTTCATCTCAACTGGAGTTGTTTCGGTTAGGTTCAAAAATGCCTCAAGTTTGAATAATTCAAACTTGTTTTATTTTTCTACCTCTAAAGATGTCCAAAGCAGTTTATTAAAATATTGCATAATTCCAAAGCTCAGCCTCCTCGCTCCCAAAGCAGCAGTAGCAGCCTAGCTGGGCCTCCTCCTACCAGGCCGACCCAGCCGCAGCCTTAGCGCAGCCCCTCGCTCTCTCCCGTGGTAAAACCACGTGGATGCCCATGCGGGATCCGCTTGCCAGCGACCCCTCCTCCTCTCCTTCGTCCTCCTCGGTCCCCCTCTCGCTCTCACAGTAAACCGGCAGGGGCATGAGCACATGGCCATCGTGGCCGAGCCCTCACTCCGCGTGCCCCTCTATTAAGCCCCCCG
Organism: Aegilops tauschii subsp. strangulata; assembly: GCF_002575655.3. Taxonomy (NCBI): domain Eukaryota; kingdom Viridiplantae; phylum Streptophyta; class Magnoliopsida; order Poales; family Poaceae; genus Aegilops; species Aegilops tauschii. Next base: position 345,017,415 of record NC_053041.3, read on the forward strand.
AGACCGCGCCTAGGTTTTCTCCCTCTCCTCCTCACCTCCCTCCGCGTCGCCACCTCTCCACAGATCCCCCTCTCGCGCCTGTTCGCTGCTCCCAACCACCATGGCCGGCCCGAGCAAGAGCTCCTTGCCGCCGTAGGAGCGTCACCGACCTCCCCTCCATCGACCCCGAGCATCGCAATACCTCCCCGAGTCCGTTCTGACGTCGATCCGAGCCCGAGGACGCCTTCCCCGACGTCCTCTTCATCCTCTACGTCGTCTTCTCCGCGAAACAACAGGCCACCAGAGTTTGTCACCTCTCCACCGTCGTCCTACGGCATCCCCGGCCACATCTTTGTGTCATAGGTATACTAGGTATAGCCAACCCCTCTCCTACTCTGTTCCGTCGCCAATCCGTCCGCGTAGGCGCCCCTCTATCCATGTGAAGTTCGCGCTCCGTGTGCTCTCGTCAACTCTGTAGATTTTCTTCCCCGCAGATACGGTCCTACTCACCGTGTACGCGCATGAAGCCCTACTCTGTCCAGCGCTTGCACTCGCCATTGCTCCACCTCTCCCACCCACGCCCGCACGCAAGCGTGTCACCTGCAGCTCCCGCGCCGCACGCAACACGCCAGCGTAGTGCCCCGCAACCCCAGCGCTCGTCCTGCAGTTCACCCTCGCCTCGCCATGGCCCTCATTATATATCATTTTGCAGTAGAAAAATCCAACTAATCCATTGGTGGCATCCATTTCATCATTTGAGCAAGTTGTGAACATCTTATTTTTACAGCATATGCCATTTTGTCATTTTCATATGATTTTGTGTGATTTTCATATGAGCAATTCCATGACATGAGTAGGAGTGCAAACATGTCATATTACTGCTAGTTTTATTTGCATGCCATGTTATGATTTGTAGTGAGTTAAACAAGCTTGCAAACTTGCTTACTTAAATCTGTTTTGCCATGCCATGTTTATTTTTGCCAAGTCTGAATATGTCAACATAACTTGCCATTTTGCATTGCTGCTATCATCATATCTGTAGATCTTTGGAACATGATCAGTAAGGGAGTTTTCTTAAGTGCATTTAGTACTAGCACGCCATGCTCTTTCTTGCCATAATATGTTCCTGTAGCGTATTGTTTACTAGCCCTAAACATTGCAATATGAATCTATTTTCTGCCATGTCCGGTATTTTCACTAAGTCTGTAAAACTATTATCATTTTCCATTTTCCATGCTGTTTTGATGATGATCTAGAAGTTTTAGAGTTAGTTCACTAAGCATGTTTTGTAGTAGATGTTATGCACTATCATGCCATGTCATTTGTTTCCATGTTCAAGTTCTGCATCATAATTAAATGTTGCATCTTAAGTGCCACGTTGCTGTTATGATCAGTTTGCATTGCAAATTGTTTTGCTCACCATGTGAGCTCCGTGCATCCATTTTCGATGATTTTTATATCGATTTCAACCGAAATCTTACAATATTTCCAGTGGCATGCTTGGGTTACCAAGATTCCGCACCTATCCATCTTGTCTCCACCATTTCCATCTCGTTGACGTATCCTTCAGTCTGGTAGAACCGTAGCTCCATGCATAACGTTCTTCATATGCATTCATGATAGAATTGCATGAATTATATGGTCACTGCCATGCCTTGTTTATTTATTGCATGCTTGTGCTTTTATGTTGGTACTTCCGGGAGACGAGTTTGAGTCCGAGGATCCTGTCGAGTACGTTCACGAGGAGCAAGTTATCGATAGCACTGAGGACAATCCAGGCAAGATGATCATTACCCCCGATATCACTACTATCTTTGCTTGCCAGTTGTTCGTTGCTATCGTTATGTCACACTACCTACCACTTGTTTATATAGCCTCCCATGTTGCCATGAAAACCCCTCTAACCCACCATCCTAGCAAACCGTTGTTTGGCTATGTTACCGCTTGCCCAACCCCTCTTATAGTGTGGCAGTTGCAGGTGCAATGCGGGTTGTTCCATGTTGAGACATGGATATCTTGGGATATCACAATATCTTTTATTTAACTAATGCATCTATATACTTGGTAAAGGGTGGAAGGCTTGGCCTTTTGCTTGTTGTTTTGTTCCACTCTTGCTGCCTTAGTTTCCGTCATACCGGTGTTATGTTCCTTGAATTTTGCGTTCCTAATGCGATCGGGGTTTATGGGCCCCCCTCGACAGTTCACTTCGAGTAAACTCTTCCAGCAAGGCCCAACTTTGGTTTTACCATTTGCCTAATAACAACTAAAATTTGCATAGGGAGTAATTAACCCGAGGGTTCTTAATCAACAACCCGGGCCAGTGCTCCTCATGAGTGTTGGTCCAACCTAGAGCCCCTTGCAGCACCACCGCGAGGAAACTCGAGGACAAGTTTTAGTTGTACGGACTGCTCATCCGATCATGGCCTGAGACGAGATACGCGCGGCTCCTATCGGGGTGTCGGCACGTCGGGAGGTCTTGCTGGTTTTGTTTTACCATTGTCGAAATGTCTTGTGCACCGGGATCCCGAGTTTGATCGCGGTGTTCTGAGATGGAGGATTGTCCCCGTGGATCATGCGAGCTTATCATGGGCTAAGTTGTCACACCCCTGCAGGGTTTAAACTTTCGAGAGCCGTGCCCGGGGTTATGTGGCAGATGAGAGTTGTTAATATCCGGTTGTAGTGAACTTGACACTAAACTCATTAAAATACACCAACCGCGTGTGTAACCGTCATCGTCTCTTTTCGATGGAGTTTGGGAACCAAACACGGTGGGGTTTTGTTTGAACGTAAGTCATTCAGGATCACTTCATGGTCATTACTAGTTTGCAACCGTTTGTGTAGTTTCTCATCTTATTCTTGTATTCGTAAGTTAGCCACCATACATATGCTTAGTGCTTGCTGCAACTTCACCACTTAACCATGCCATACCTATTTAACCTTTGATAGTCTTGACACCGTGGGTAATAAGATTGCCGAGTCTCCGTTATTCACAATATAATATAAACACAGTTGCATGTACTATTGAGTCAGACACAGGAGATGCCACTGAGCTCCAGTGGGAGTTTGACGAGGATCATGGGCGTTTCTATGTTACATATCCGGACGATCAATAGGGGCCTTAGTTGGACTATCCGGGGATAGTAGCAGGGTGGTGTTTTTCTTGTTTATCTAGTCCGTAGTCGGATTCTACTTATATGTTATGGATGATTGCCATATTTATACTATTCTCGGGCAAGTGTATGCCTTTATCTCGTATTCTGCCTATTCATTTGGTTGTATGTATTTGTATGCCACCTTACTATGCGTTCCAAAACGGGATTCTACCGTGACTTCAAATTCATCATGAGATCGCGATAGAGTTTCGTCTTGGGTGTTACAAGTTGGTATTCAGAGCCATACACTATTAGGAAATGCTTATACACAGGAGCTTAGTAGTAGAGCTTTTTATAAGGAAACGCTGTTGCTAAATAACGGTAGCACTTGTCACTTAAAAGCGCTGCTACTATTCATGTAGCAGTAGCGCTTGTGTTATAAAAAACGCTACTACTATAGTTGCCACGGTTGCATGGCGGTGTAGGTATACTAGTAGCGCTCGTATTTAAAAAGCGCTACTGCTATTGCACACAGCAATAGCGTTGTCTTCTGACAAGTGCTACTGCTAGATAGCAGTAGCGCTTATATTTAAAAAGCGCTACGACTATGCTTACCTTATCCACACCCAGCGTCCCGCGCGAGTCCCTCACTCTCCCTCACACACTCACTCGCCACACACCCGTCGCCGCCGTCGCTCGCCGTCGCCGCCGTCACCGCCGACTCCCCCAAGGTATCTCCCTCCTCTCGCCGCCCTTCCCTCCCTCCTCCTCCTCTCGCCGACCTCCTCTCTCCCTCTTCCCACGGCCCTCCTCTCGCCTCCCTCTCCGCCGGCGGCCCCCTCCGATCCTCCTCCTCCCTCTCCGGCGGCCCCCTCCTCCTCCTCCTCCCTCTTCCCTCTCCTACTCTCTCCTCCTCCTCCCTCCTCCTCCATCCTCCTCCCTCCTCCTCCTCCTCCTCCCACCTCCTCCTCCCCCTTTCTGTAAATAGGTTTTAGTTTTTGTTAAATGTAGGTTTTTGTTTTTAGTAAATGTAGGTTTTTAGCATATTTTATTTTTAGAAAATTTGAATAAGTAATTTGAAAAGAATAACTAAATGTAGGTCTTTTGAATAGAATAGGAAATTTTTAGGAATTTTGAATAAGTAAATTTGAACAGAATAAATATGAAATTGAAAAAATAAGTAAATGTAGGTCTTTTTAATAGAATAGGAAATTTTTAGAAAATTTGAATAAGTAAATTTGAAAAGAATAGGAAATTATAAGTAAATTTGAATAGAATAATTAAATGTAGCTTATGGACTTTCACTAAGTCCTAAGATGACGATAATAATGTTTTTTTATATTTTGTTTTTGCAGAAATCAAGGAGCCCTTGCATCATCCCCGCCGTCGTCCCCGTCACCGACCTCCTCCGACCTCGATCGAGGTGAGACCAGCCACCCCATGTTGTTAATTTAACTTAGGTGTTTTAGGTGTTTAATCTTAGAATAATGTAGTATGAACCCTAGTTATGATCGAATCATGTTCAAAATGTAGGTTTTTAATTAGGTGTAGTTAATAGAATTTAGGTGTTTTAGGTGTCACATTTGTTGTTATTTTTTTAGTTAAAGCAATTATTCCCGCATCGACGTTGACGATGCCTATCCCGCATCCTCGTCGTCGACTCAGCGGAGGAGGCCTGCTAGATCAGAGGGGCCATGTCCGGGACTGGGCTCCGCCGAGCTGGTACTGGGAGGTGCTACCTTCCGGGGGGCGCAGCTTGGTGAGGAGCCAGCCCGTCGTTGACACGAACCTTGTTTGGTGGCGGTCGTGTGGGCCAGTGACGGTGCCGAGGCTTCCGGACACCGCAGAGGTGGTACGTCACTGTGTCAGCGAGGAGGACGAGCACGTCCGTCGCTACATGGTTGCGTTGGAGGGCAGGTTCGACAATACCTGGCAGGTTCTTCAGGGATCTCACTGGAGCTATGATCCTGTGATGGTTCCTTCTCTTTGGGTGTCCACCGCCCGCGCCGATACCCGTCGGGCGCTACGGTTCTAGCTGTATTAGCGATGCTATATGCATGATACTATTCGAGGTGTAGTTTACTGACAATATTCGACAATGTACGGACGCAAGAGATGATGTAGTTTTGCTTTGAATACTAATTTATTTTATGATTTGGTTTTGCTTATTGAATGCTCAAATTGGAAAACTACTCCTACTTTGAATGCTAAAATTGGAGAGCACTATGCAAGGCGTATGCATTTGATTAGTTGATAGCTTATAGGGTTTTTGTTTTTGCAGAAATCTCCATGTCAATATGAGTCCTATAAGATATTTTGAAATGTTTTGCTCATATTTTCAACCATTGAAATGAAATGACCATCAAGTTTGAATGCTCATATGATGTAGATAAAAACATGTATATCTTGTGTTGCTCAAATAGGATATGTGCTTGCCCAAGTGGCCGGTCATGTTTGCAGGTTACACCTCCGAGTGGCCTATGTTTTGCCGGAGTGTTGATTAATTTCCGTTCCGGCAAATTTTAGGCGCTCGATATGTCCTTTTTTAGAAAGGTCATGCCGGATTTTTCCGTGAATTTTGGCATGACTTGTGCTAGAATATGTAGGAAATATCGGGTGGCCTGGATTTTCTAGAAAGATAATTAGATGATATTTCGGGTTGAGTTTAAGTCTGTTGAGGTTCCACCATATATGAGAGGATGAAGAATCCTGACTGTTGTCGTGGGGGTCATTTCTCCTTCTTCTCCTTGTGCTAGACCTTTGTTATGCACTAGGGGAAGGAGGAGTAATGACCATCACCGACGGTCGCAAATGTCAGAGAGGAATAAGTGAGGGAGAGTCTCCACCATATATGAGAGGACGAAGAATCTCGACTGTTGTCGTGGGGGTAGCTTCTCCTTCGTTCCCGTGTGCTAGACAATTTGGTGTAATGCACTCGGGAATGAAAGGAGGAGCTACCATCACCGACAGTCGAATATATACACCACGTGAGCTGAGAGTTTTCAAGAAAAGACTCGACAGACCGATATTCAACCCGTGATGAATAATAATGATCTAATTTAGTTTTTGTAGTACATATATTTAATTGTACAAGTTTAATCTTTGAATTATGAACATAGGAAATGTCGTACTCGGATGACGAAAGTCTCCCGGGGGAGTGCGACTGGTGCAAGGACGACCGAGGTCTGTGCGACAGGCCTCACCTGGACGAAGATAGGTGCTTCAGCATTAAGCTCCAGGAGACCTTCGATGTTGAAACGGTACGCAATGACGACAAGTGTTTTTTTTCATAATTAAGCACGACTTCAACTATTTCAACGTGTAATTTTCATCTTTTACAATTTGACTAGTTTATCCCATGCCATGCAAGACGCTATGTCACCATGGATCATGAAAGTTTCGAAACAAAGAAAATTCACCTAAGGACCCATCATGGTATGGATTTTGAAGTAAATCTGTACAATTCTCAGAGCGTAACCCATTTTGGTTGCCCAAATTGGGAAGCACTTTGCAAGATGTATGGTTTTTATGAGGATATGCTTGTCACCATGGATCTTGGTGATCCTGACATCGAGCAAGACAATATGGACATTTGGGTCCTTGTTGATACGCTTCCAATTCTACCGCTATGTGAGTTTCTCAAACATAGTTATTAACTAATTTATATTGTTTATTTCAAAATAGTTGATAGCTTATTTCCATTGACAGCTTATTTTCATTCTTCAAACAATGTGCGGAAGATGGTAGACAAAACCCACTACACCGATGGCTCCGAATTAACTTATCAGGAGAAAAATCATCTGATCGCATTTTGTACTGACCTTGAGAATTACAATATCATACTCCTCCAAATTATGGTCAATACGTGCCACTACTGCACGTGTTGAACAACAGTAACTTCCATGGAGATGCCCTGGTAAGATTTTTACTATTACGACATCCGTGCATCTTTTGCATACTTCTAAAACTGAACTACATTGCTAACTACAAAGTTATTACTATGTTTTTCAACAGAAAATCCCGATGGATTGTGTGCCTCATTTGATGTATCAGAATGGTCGCCTTGATGTTTTGAACATACAACCAGGTCATCCACGAGTCTCACCTGTCCATATCGGATTTCCAAAACCGGTGAACACATGGTAATCAAAGAATGGAAAAAATGTATTGACAGTCGTAAGGAGGTTCTTGGAAGCAAGATTGTGCGAAAGGCAAGAATTGGAGACAGGATAATCTCCATTCTCCATAATGGAGAGTCAGGGGCTATCTTGTTTTATGCTATTTTACCTAAGAGAAGGTAGTAGGTCCTAGCTAATACTCATGATCATGTGCTAAGAACAACTAAGTAGGATTAGTTAGATGACTATGATGATGATGTGGTATCGAGTAAAAGTTGTATGATCGATGATGATGAGTATGACTTGTTATTATGATACCAATGATGAGTTATTTATTATTATGATCGATAATGCATGATGCTAAGTTGTTATATATATACATGGATTAGATTCAAGTGGAGGCAACATGTGGTGCACATCGAAAGTACTACTAATCCAAACTAGATCAAGTTTGGATTAGTAGTACTTTCGACATGCACCACATGTTGCCTCCACTTGAATCTACTCCATGTTTATTTCACCCACTGTTATATATAATAACTAATCATGGTCATAAAATCATATGATGAAAGTACCGTATATAAAACCACAATGAAAATAAGCTGTATTTTTAAAAATACAGGAAAAGTTATTAGCAGTGCTTTTCAGAAGAAGCGCTACTTCTACTTAGTACTATCAGTAGGGCTTACTATAGAAAAGCGCTACTGCTAACTAGGTATAGCAGTAGCGCTTCCTTTCCAGCGCTACTATAGAAAAGCGCTACTGCTACTAGTTAGCTGTAGCGCCTTAGTGGTAGCGCTTGCACAAGCGCTACTACTAGGGTTTTCCCTAGTAGTGATACCGACTATAGGAGCCTTTGCTTGATCGAACGGCAGACGGGTCTAGAAGAAAACTATTTTGAGTCTTAGTTATATCGGAGAGTAGGAATTCTTTTTTACTCCTTATCCCCTTCGTCGCTCTAGTGAGGACTCGTGATGTAGGTGTTTTCCCACTCTTCTATCCTTTTTCACTCAAATTGTTTTTAGGATCACGCTGGTATTGTGGAATCGTACTGATATCATTGTGACGAGGATTCTGTCTTGGTGCCTCCTAACATTTAGGGGTTGTGGCAGTGTCCCGGGGAGTTGAGCTCCAAGGTCTTTTCATCACAGTGTTTATCGTTTCAGTTCCGGAATACCAGAGGACGCCGACATCGAAAGCGCTTCTATGCTACTAGTGATTAGAGTAGTTTGGCGACACCCAGTACTGGGGAGAGTGACCAGATGTATTGCCATAGCTAGTATAGGGGATGTTCTTTCGAAGGTCTGACGTACATGATTTCCGAGGTTTTCTTGGTTATGTGTTGACGGATGGATACAGTTGGAGTGTAGGATTTGTTAGTTGTGTGAGATATTTGTGCCTCCCTGTATCCCCAACACTAGATTGCATAACCAGAATGTTTCGGGAGTTCTTAGGTGGTAATTCAAGTAGCTCTAAGTTATCTTTCCGATAGATATTTTGGTATGAGATCGGGGGAATCTCTACCATGTATTTGTTCCATTTGTTACCTTGTTGGTTTATTCATCAACCTCCTTGAAAGTGGCTTCTCATTCAAATGGTCGTATCATATTAACTTTGGAATGCATTCGTTCAATCTCTTTGTTCAGATGCTTATTGGGAAGACTTCATTGCACATGTCTAGCCTTTGATTCAGCTTATCTATCATTTCTATGGTGATTCTAACGGATGTCATCTTCTTCAGGATGGCTCCCGCAACTCCTCTGAATCTGGACCGTAACGAGGGAGAGCAGCCGGACCCTCCACCTCCACCTCCTCCTCCGCCTCCGGAGGCATGGCAAGCTTTGATGGCGGCCACCAATGCCAATACTTAGATGTTGATTCAGCTCATGCAAGAGCGCAGCCAAGGCCAAGGCAACCAAGGAAATCAAGGCCTGCCGGGATTTTCGAGCTCATCACATTCCAGCAAGTGTTATCAAGGGCATGCGTGCGCAATTCCACAATCTCAAGCAAGGCAACATGTCTGTGTATCAATATAACATCAACTTTCAGAATCTTGCTTGCTATGCAAGGCAAGACATCCCAGATGAGAAGAGTATGATCTATCAGTTTAGGGGTGGCCTCAGAGAGGACCTACAGCTAGCTCTCGTTCTTGTGGAGCCTACTCAGTTCGATGAGTTCTATAACAAGGCTCTAAAGCAAGAAGCAGCTCAGCTCAAGTGTGAAGCTTCCAAAAAGAGACTCAGGGATGATGTCCACTCGTCTTCTTCCTCTCAGGTGGTCTCATAGCAATAGAAGTTTTGGCTTCCTTCACCTCCTCTGTTTCATCCGCCCTATCAGCACAAGCAGTCAGGTGGTCGTGGTTCTACCCACCCACCCAACCTAGTGTACCAGCAGAGGTCTCATGCTTCGAGGATAGGCGGTCCTCCTCCTACTCCGCCTCTCCCAGCTTCGGAGGTCGCTTGTTACAAATGCAGTCTAAAGGATCACTATTCCAACAAGTGCTCCAACCAGAGGCGCCTTCCACCTCCTCCTCCTGTCAGGTCAGCAAGCAATGCTATTGTCAAGCACAATCTCAAGTCAGTAAGGGTGAACATGATCAATTCAGCTCAACCAAAGGATTCTTCAGAAGTGATCATGGGTAACCTTTCAGTTAACTCTATTCCTACTAAAGTTTTATTCGATTCTGGTGCATCGCATTCTTTCATTTCAAGACCTTTTGTGGCTATGCATGAGTTGGTTACTCAAGTGTTGCCGAGACTGATGTCGATTATTTCTCCGACTTTGCAAATGTCCTCTCGAGTGTTCGTTCCAGATGTCAGCATCAAGATGGGCAATTATGCATTTCTGGCTTCCCCAATTGTTCTCGGCAATTCCGATATTGATCTCATTCTTGGCATGAATTGGCTTTCTAAGCACAAGGCTTCTCTTGATTGTGATGAAAAGGAGGTTAAATTGACTCATCCGTCTAAGGAAGTGATTATCTTTATGGCTCGTTATGACACCACTCGGTTGTTCTCTCTCAATGAGAAAGGCGAGATCAACACTATTTCTCAGGTTCGAGTTGTTTGTGAGTACCAAGATGTCTTTCCAGAAGAGCTTCCGGGTATGCCTCCTCACCGAACAGTTGAGCTCGTTATTGAGCTTGAGCCCGGTACAGAACCCGTTTGCAAGCACCCCTACAAGCTTAGGCCAGAAGAGCTGAAAGAATTGAAGAAGCAGCTCGATGAACAAGAACGTCTGGGTATGATCAGACCAAGTTCTTCTCCTTGGGGATGTGGTGTTCCCTTTGTCAAGAAAAAGGACGGCACTGATAGACTTTGTATTGGCTATCGGCCTTTGAACAAGAAGACAATCAAGAATAAATATCCACTTCCCAATATCAATGAATTGTTTGAGCAACTCAAAGGTGCCAAGGTGTTTTCCAAGCTTGCTCTGATAGAGGCAAAGGTGTCCCGTCTTTCAATAAGATGGTGCCTATCGTTTTGGAGGAAGTCGACTTTGATGATCCGACTACGAACGTGCGAGGACGTCGCGCCTTAGCAATCGCTAAACCAACTCCGAGAGGTTATTGACCACGCCGGAGCACGATCAACCTGACCACGAAGGTCCGTTTCCTGCAAGCAAACGAAGAACAAGCAAGAAACTAAGATTGCAATCTGGATATTGCGAATATAAGAGGAAAGCTTTATTGATCAAGGTGGGGTTCTGTGATGCCTTTGTCTAGTCGTTGAACGCAAAAGAAATACGCGAAGTTGCGGCTATGGCGAACTTTTAATCTAAACAAAACCCAAAGTCTAAACGATGCCCTAGGGGCTGTATATATGGAGGAAGAGGGGGGGGGAATTTCGTGGCCCTTGGAGGAGGGGTCCGAAACCCACCCTAAGTCTTGTTTCCCCACACATACGGACTCTAAAAACAGCCTATATTGAAGTATTTCGAAATTACTGGGCCTGGCCCAAAATAAGGTGACGCAGCACCTAGAATAGACTCTGGACGAAAATTATGAAGTGGCATCTTGTATATTTCGTCCAAGGCTTCATGCACTCATTATGGTGGCTTCAAAGTCCTGAAATCATCACTTGAAACTCTGTTCTTGTCTCCCTTGCGCATGCCATCAACTCCATGCTTGTTCTTGCTCCAATTTTCATCCTTCTCCAAGCTAGGCCCTTCATTTATAAGCAAAACAAATGTATCCAATTTAGGCAGCATCATATTCTCATGAACATTAGAATCATTACCAAGAAACGAAAGTACCTGGTAATTTAATTGGCGTGCGCGAGCTCTAGTAATCGGTCCAGTATGTATAGTAGCAGGGGTTGTGGGTGTAACAATGGTATTGATGTCCTCATCATCCTCCCCTTCTTGAAATGAAGTCGTCCTTGATGGAAGCTCATCTTCCTCACCCAAATAAGACTTCAAATCTGCAATGTTAAAAGTGGGACTAACCCCAAAATCTGCAGGCAGCTCAAGTTTATATGCATTATCATTTATTTTCTCTAATACCTTAAAAGGACCATCAGCACGTGGCATTAGCTTTGATTTGCGCAAATTAGGAAACCTATCCTTACGCAAATGTAACCAAATAAGATCCCCAGGTGCAAAGACAACATGTTTTCTACCCTTATCTCCAGCAAGTTTATATTTAGCATTCATACGCTCAATGTTTTCCTTAGTTAACTCATGCATTTTTAAGATCAATTCAGCATGTTGTTTAGCATCAAAATTAACGTTCTCCGAAGATGGAAGAGGCAACAAATCAATGGGTGCACGAGGTAGGAAACCATACACAATTTCAAAAGGGCACATCTTTGTAGTAGAATGCAACGAACGATTATAAGCAAATTCAATATGAGGCAAGCATTCTTCCCACATTTTCATATTATTCTTCAAAACAGCCCTAAGCATAGTAGACAATGTTCTATTGACTACTTCAGTTTGACCATCAGTTTGGGGGTGACAAGTAGTACTAAAAAGCAGTTTAGTCCCCAACTTAGCCCATAAACATCTCCAAAAGTGACTAAGAAATTTAGTATCACGATCTGAAACAATAGTATTTGGCACACCATGCAAGCGAATAATTTCACGAAAGAACAAATCAGCAACATTAACAGCATCATCGCTTTTATGACATGGTATAAAGTGTGCCATTTTCGAGAACCTATCCACGACAACAAATATGCTATCCCTCCCCTTCTTCGTTCGAGGTAAACCTAAAACAAAGTCCATAGATATGTCCTCCCAAGGAACACTAGGTACAGGAAAGGCATATATAAACCATGAGGATTGAGTCGTGACTTAGCTTTTTGACATGTAGTGCAGCGAGCAACAAAACGCTCAACATCCCGTCTCATCTTTGGCCAAAAGAAATGTGTAGCAAGTATATCCTCCTTCTTCTTCACGCCAAAGTGTCCCATTAGTCCTCCTCCATGCGCCTCCTACAACAACAAAAGATGAACGGAGCTAGCTGGAATGCATAGCTTGTTAGCACGAAACACAAATCCATCGTTAACAACGAACTTGTTCCATGTTCTACCTTCTGTACAATTCTGCAATACATCTTTAAATTCAGCATCATGCACATATTGATCTTTGATGGTCTCCAAACCAAATATTTTAAAGTCAAGTTGTGAAAGCATGGTATAACAACGAGACAATGCATCAGCAATAACATTTTCTTTACCCTTCTTGTGTTTAATGACATAAGGGAAAGTCTCAATGAATTCAACCCATTTAGCATGTCTACGGTTCAGTTTTGCTTGACTTTTAATGTGTTTCAAAGATTCATGATCAGAATGTATAACAAATTCTTTGGGCCATAAATAATGTTGCCATGTTTCTAAAGTCCGAACAAGAGCATATAATTCTTTATCATAAGTAGAATAGTTCCGACTAGGCCCACTCAATTTTTCAGAAAAGTATGCAACAGGTTTGCCATCTTGTAATAACACACCTCCTAATCCAATTCCACTAGCATCACATTCAAGCTCAAAAGTCTTATTAAAATCAGGAAGTTGGAGTAAAGGAGCATGTGTCAACTTATCTTTCAGTACCGTGAAGGCTTCTTCCTGTGCGGTACCCCAAACAAAAGGCACATCCTTCTTTGTAAGCTCGTTGAGAGGTGCAGCAATGGTGCTAAAATCTCTCACAAAACGCCTATAGAAACCAGCGAGTCCAAGAAAACTCCACACTTGTGTGACCGTTTTGGGCTGCGGCCAACTCTCAATAGCTTCAATCTTGGCTTTATCAACTTCAATTCCCTGTGGAGTAATAACATAGCCAAGAAAAGATACTCGGTCGGTGCAAAAGGTGCACTTCCCAAGGTTACCAAACAAACGTGCATCACGTAGAGCAATAAAAACAGCACGTAAATGTTCCAAATGTTGTTCCAAAGATTTGCTATAAATCAGTATATCATCAAAATAGACTACCACAAATCGTCCAATGAAAGCACGTAAAACTTTGTTCATTAGTCTCATGAAAGTACTAGGTGCATTAGTTAACCCAAAAGGCATGACTAACCACTCATATAAACCAAACTTAGTTTTAAATGTTGTTTTCCATTCATCTCCCAATTTCATACGAATTTGATGGTATCCACTACGCAAATCAACTTTGGAGAATATTGTACAGCCACTCAATTCATCAAGCATATCATCTAGCCTAGGAATAGGATGACGATAACGAATAGTAATATTATTAATGCCTCTACAATCAACACACATACGCGACGTACCATCCTTTTTTGGCACTAGAATAATAGGAACAGCACAAGGACTAAGGGATTCACGAATATAACCTTTGTCGAGTAGCTCCTGTACTTGACGCATAATCTCCTTCGTCTCCTCTGGATTGGTACGGTATGGTGCACGGTTGGGTAGCGATGCACCGGGAATTAAGTCAATTTGATGCTCAATCCCTCGAATAGGTGGTAATCCCGGTGGCACGTCTTGTGGGAAGACGTCAGCGAACTCCTGCAAAATGTTAGTGACTGTAGGGGGCAAAGAGGAAGGCACGTCCTCGAATGAAAATAATGCCTCGTTGCACACAAAAGCATAGCAAACAGATTTGCTAAAAACTAGCTCATCAATATCAGATTTGGTGGCAAGTAAACATGCACTTTTCAATTTAATTTCAGAAGCAACACTAGATGGTTTATTATTAGGCTTCATTTGTTGTTCAAATTCTTTTGCCACAATCTGATTTTCACTCTTATTTTTCTCCCGTTTTGCTTTATTAGCTCTATGAATATCATCTTTCAAAATGGAATCAGGAGTCATAGGACGCAAAGTAATATTTGTATCCTTATGAACAAGAGTATACTGATTGTTTCTACCATGGTGTACAGAATATTTATCAAATTGCCATGGTCTACCAAGTAATAAGGAACATGCTTGCATAGGTACCACATCACAATCAACATAATCAGCATAAGTAGAGATACTAAAATGCACCCGAACAGTACGTGTTACCTTAACCTTGCCGCTGTTGTTGAACCATTGGATGTAGTAAGGATGTGGATGTGGTCTTGTGGTGAGAGATAGCTTCTCCACCATCTCCATTGATGAGGACATGACTACCTTTGATACGACCAAAAATATTGCATATATGCATATTTGTCAGGTGATTTCTAGTGCAAACTATTCAATAATCTATTTATGTTATCCAGAACAAAAATACTTCACACACTTTTGTGTTTTGTCTAATTGCAGGTGTATGAGACATTTGTGCAATCCACATATGAAGATAAGGGAGAAAGAGATGTTTACTTGCTGTTCAAAAAGTTCTCTCACGTCACTTTTGGCCCAAGAGAAGATAGAGTCCAAGTCTCTCACGTTCTGGATTCAGATTCGGACAGCACAGACATACCTGACTCAAAACGCCAACAACGTTTTCATACGGACTCCGAATTGGGTGATTCTTTTTTTGCTGGAAACTAGATTTCGTGCTCTTTCCAGCAAAATTGGATTCACCTTTAAATTCGTCCGGAGCATTGAGTTATGGTCGAAACAATCTGACATTGCACCAGAATCCGAGTCAAACTACAAGTCCAAAGGTGTTGCATCACCTCCACTTGGGCCCATGTGCCTTGTACGACCTAGGGTTGGTTTTAGGCTGCCTTGGGACGTCCTCCCACCTCCTTGGCCGCCACCCCTTGTTCCTATATAAGTAGATCCATCTAGTAGCTTTTTCCTTGGAATTTGTTTAGTTAAAAGTTAGCCATTGCAACTTCGTGTACTTCGTTTGTGTCCAACGACCAGACCAAGACCGCTTACGGATTCCCACCACTATCAATACTTCATATATATTCGCAATATTCAGATTGCATTATCATATTCTTGCTCGTTCTTCGATTGCTTGCAGGAATAGACCTTCGTGGTCAGGCTGATCGTGCTTCCGGCATCGTCAGTAACCTCAGGAGATTGGTTTAGCGATTGATAAGGTGCAACGTCGTGCACGTTTGTAGTCGGATCGTCAAAGTCGACTCCACCAAATCGATAGTTATCATCTCATCGAAAGATCGGGACACCCTCGCCCCTATCAAGTGGTATCAGTTTTCAGGTTGCTCGGTGAGAATTTCCAGTTTCCCCTAGATTAGATTTATTTTCTTACCTATTGTCCAAGAAAAAGCCACAAAAAAGTTAGATCTATTCATCCTTTTGTCCAAGCCAGTCTGAGCCTTTGCAATTTTCTATTCATTGTTTGCATTATTGAATTATCGGTTGCATCGTCGTGTCGAGTTGCTGGTCTTAGGGTCTAGTTCGTTTAGAGTTTCGAGTTCTGTTCACATTAGTCACGTCGCCGCTGCATCGTTATCCCTTCTGCTGTCCACCACACCATCCATCAAATTCCACCACGTGCTACCCATATTTCATTGTCGCAATCATAGTTGAGGTCGTTCACATCTTCGCTTGATCCAATCTGCATCTTATCTAGTTTGTCTTGGAAAGAGGGATAGAAAAAAAAGACAGAGAAAAAAAAAGAGAAAGAAAAAAAAAGTGTGAGGAAAAAAAAAGAGAGAAGAAAAAAAAACAAAATTCGGATCTATCTAGACTCGATCTCGTAGTTGAATTCGGATTGGAATCTGTTTTGTGCACTGTTTAGTAAAACAGGCATAACTTCCTCATACGAAGTCCGTTTTGACTCCGCGAGTACTCAAATGAGAGCTAGCGACGAGCCGCATCTAAATAGTTGCAGAGACTACTTCAATATTTGACACCTCAAAATCGTCTTCTAAATAGGTCTTTTTGCCCTCCGAAGTTCGCGGACACAGCTTATTCCAGTTTTTCAAGCCAGTTTCAGAATTCTTTGACTCCTCATATCAACTCGGAATTGAGTGATTCTTTTTGCATTGGAAAGCTTCAGTTAGTAGCATTCTTTGAAAAAAATTATCAGAAAATTGGCACAAACTTTTCAAGAGGAAAGTTGGAGAGAGTTGTTGTTTATCCTGCTTGGCAGTTGTTTTTCATCATTATCTTTACTGCCGTTGTGATCTTCACTTATATCTTGCTGTCCAGAGCTACTTAGTATCCTTCATTGATGCTAGTTGTGCTACGCCGTGACCTCATTAGTGTTCTAGGCTCGCGTCTCTAGTCCGGTCTAGCCTAGGACCAGCACAGTACCGTCGTTGAGCGTTTATTCAACATTGCATCTCTGAATTGATTATTGCTAATATTTTGCTACCATATATAGCCAACCCAGCTCCACATATTTCTACACCGTGTAAACGTACGTTCCCCTGGCAATCGCTTTACTCAATCTTTGGAGTTATTTGACACCGCTGGTTGCCTGTCACCACCTGCTGCTTGGTAAGAACTTGTAAGATATTGATATTTGCTTTACTGTGAGCACTTTACCACCACATCCTTGTAGTTCATAGGAACATTATTCTTGAATTTTGTTTCTTGTTTCTACTAATCATGACAGGATCTAGAGTCAATTCATGGGGTTTGTCGATCGTGGGAGATGTGCCATCACCTATGCAAATACCACAACCGTCACGAGAGGTGCACAAACATCCAAATGCACATGATCAGGTTAATGTTTCTATACCACCATTTAATGGTCGTTTTAGACCTGCTTTATATATTGAATGGGAGTTTGACCTAAATAATATATTTGCTTCCAATAATTTTGATGTGCGTAAAAAAGTTAAGGTTGCGGTTGGTTCTTTCACTGGTTATGCTGTAGTTTGGTGGAGTGAATATTGTCGGTTACACCCTAATGATATACCTACTACTTGGGATGATTTGAAACTTGCCATGCGACATACATTCGTTCCCGCTTATTATACTCGTGACATGATTACAAAGTTGCAACATTTAAAGCAAGGTAGTGACACCGTAACGAAATATTATGATACTTTACAAACTACCTTGCTGCATTCCTCTTTAGAAGAAAGTGAAGAAGATTTTATGGATAGATTTTGGGGAGGATTAAATCGTGACATTCAGGAGATACTAATTCATGAAGAGTGTTATCCTATGGACCATTTGTTTCATCTTGCTTGCAAAGCTGAACAGGAAATAAAACGACGTGTTGCCCACAAGGAGAACAAGCGCGAGATGCATATTCCAAGAGTTGATACGGTTGTCCGTTCAACTACTAGGCATACTATGACAACCACATCCATTGATGTGAGGACTACATCACCTCCACCATGTGACACATCATCACCGAGAGTGCCTACATCATCTGAGTTGATCATAAGAGGTAATGACAAATGTACTGATCTTCCACCTCCACATGAGTATGATGAATGTCTTGTCAATTTAAGTGCACCATGCGGTGAGCTACCCACTACTTTGATCACACCAGCTACTTTAGAGGACTACGTTGATGATTTGACTTTGCCATGTGATCAAACAATTTTGAGTGAACCCAATGAATTAACTGTTGATGCAAAAGAACCAATGTTTAATCATTTTGATATGACCTCTAATCTTGGTGATGATTCTGTGTCCAATGACTTATTACATGTTTGCTTATTTAAGCATGTTGTAGCATGTAAATTTGATGCAAGTAAGGTTTATTCACCAATGTTGGGATGGTTTAATGATGAACATTGTCAACCTTTTGAAAAGAATAAGAGCTTCGCTTACATGTGCAAACTGAGTTGCAATATTTTCATGCCTTCTACTTCTTGTGATAATATTTTGGCTTTAGATTTTATCAACTATGAAGGTTACTCATGTATACATGTGCCATATGTGCAAAAACAAAGGAAAGTAAAAATGGATGACATATACATATACAACATGTACACCTTGTCTCTTTTGTTAGCCACATTTCAGATTAAGCAACGCCGAGGACGGCTTTGTTTTCAAGAAGGGGAGGATGATGAGGACATGACTACCTTTGATACGACCAAAAATATTGCATATATGCATATTTGTCAGGTGATTTCTAGTGCAAACTATTCAATAATCTATTTATGTTACACAGAACAAAAATACTTCACACACTTTTGTGTTTTGTCTAATTGCAGGTGTATGAGACATTTGTGCAATCCACATATGAAGATAAGGGAGAAAGAGATGTTTACTTGCTGTTCAAAAAGTTCTCTCACGTCACTTTTGGCCCAAGAGAAGATAGAGTCCAAGTCTCTCACGTTCTGAATTCAGTTTCGGACAGCACAGACATACCTGACTCAAAACGCCAACAACTTTTTCATACGGACTCCGAATTGGGTGATTCTTTTTTTGTTGGAATCTAGATTTCGTGCTCTTTCCAACACAATTGGATTCACATTTAAATTCATCCGGAGCATTGAGTTATGGTCGAAACAATCTGACGTTGCACCAGAATCCGAGTCAAACTACAAGTCCAAAGGTGTTGCATCACCTCCACTTGGGCCCATGTGCCTTGTACGACCTAGGGTTTGTTTTAGGCTGCCTTGGGACGTCCTCCCACCTCCTTGGCCGCCACCCCTTGTTCCTATATAAGTAGATCCATCTAGTAGCTTTTTCCTTGGAATTTGTTTAGTTAAAAGTTAGCCATTGCAACTTCGTGTACTTCGTTTGTGTCCAACGACCAGACCAAGACCGCTTACGGATTCCCACCACTATCAATACTTCATATATATTCGCAATATTCAGATTGCATTATCATATTCTTGCTCGTTCTTCGATTGCTTGCAGGAATAGACCTTCGTGGTCAGGCTGATCGTGCTTCCGGCATCGTCAGTAACCTCAGGAGATTGGTTTAGCGATTGATAAGGCGCAACGTCGTGCACGTTTGTAGTCGGATCGTCAAAGTCGACTCCACCAAATCGATAGTTATCATCTAATCGAAAGATCAGGACACCCTCGCCCCTATCATCCATGCTAGCCAAGTTGTTGCAGCTCCCTCCATCTATGATGACGCGAATAGAACGTTCCTTCACAACTCCCTTTGTATGGAACAAATTATGCCTCTGATTTTGCTCAGCTTGTGTAACCTGCACACTCAAAACACGTTGAGCAACTAAACATTCATACCTGTCAGCATCTTCAGCAGCCATGTATTGCGTCTCATGATCAGAATCATCTCCACTGTGTTCTTCATGTGTAATAAGAGCCAAAGTCTCCTCATCATAGTCAGTAGCGGACACATACCCACCATCCTCAGTAGCAATCATCACACGCTGAGATTTGCATTCTCTCGCAAAATGTCCTCTTCCCTTACAACGACGACAAATAATATCACTTGTGTGCCCTGTTGACGCCATGGAAGAAGAAGAAGCTCTGTGCAGGCCCGGCAGGTGTGCTCTTGGCAGATGGTGGTGGTTGTGCCTGCTTTCTTGTATCACGGTTGGAGGTGGCACCTGAAGGAGGTGATGGTGCAGTGGAAGTAGATGATGCACCTGGTGTCCATGATGAAGGTTGACCTGCAGAAAAGTTAGTTCGCGCCAATGCCTGTCGATCCTGCACTTCACGTTCAGCTTTACAAGCAAGATGGAATAAACGAGTGATATTATTATAATCCTTATACTCTAGAATGGTCTGAATCTCTCTATTTAATCCACCCATAAAACGTGCAAGCATAGCTTCATTCTCCTCAACAATACCACATCTAATCAAGCCAGTTTGTAATTCCTCATAGTATTCTTCTACATAATTTTTTTCCTTGTCTTAAGCGCTGCAATTTTTGAAGTAATTCACGTTGATAATATGGTGGAACCCAACGAGTACACATAGCAGTTTTCAAAGTAGCCCAAGTAGCTGGAACAGGATATAATCTACAATGTTCAGACCACCAAACACATGCAAAGCTAGTGAAAGCACAAACAGCAGCAGGAACACGTCTCTCCTCGGGATATTGTAAACATGTAAATTGTTGTTCCGTTTCTAACTCCCAAGTAAGATATATATTAGGAACATATCTACCCTCAAATGGTGGAATATTCAATTTCAGTTTAGGGAGATGGTCATGATCTCGTACCTGAGGGGGAGCCCTAACATTGCCATTATTTGCGTGTGGACGACCTAGTGGTTGTGGTGCTGGTGGTTGCACGTAGTTCTGATTTTGATCAACCTCATCCTCGTAATCTCCCGCATAATCATCCTCCTCCACACCAGCAGCAGCAGCCACAGAAGTATCAACAGCAGCACCAGCAGTTTGGCCAGGCTGAAGAGGGAAACGACTCGCTCGGCGGAGGGCTGTTTCCCGACGTGGAGTTAGTCGTTGTTGTTGTTGCTGCAGAGGTGCGACAGGTGCAGCCGGTGGTGGAAGACGCGCAAGCAGTTCATTAAATCTGTTATCGAGCTTTGTTTCGAACGTCTTCTCAAGGCCAGTGATCTTCTCCATGGCCTCTTCAAAATGGTTCAGCACATCTTGCACCTGTTGAGTCATCATTTGCTGAAACTTATCATGAAGCTCCTTGTTCGTTAAGTTCTCCCAGTCAATCTCGTCGGCTTGTGATCCTGGCATGGTTAGCAGCAATAGAAACACACAAAAATATGAGCCTATAGACTACTAACAAGTGGTGGTGGTGGTGGGTGTCACAAATCCGTCAAGCAAATCTCAAATTCTTACAAGTTCTTACCCAGCAGCAGGCGGTGATCGGCAACCGATGTAGTCAAAACTCTCAAAGCTTGGATAGAGCGATTACCAGGGAGAGTCAAACGCATGAGGTAGATGTATGTGGAGCTGGGAAGGCTTATAATATGGTAGCAAAAAGGGTCAGCAATAATCAATTCAGAGATGCAAAGTTGAATAAACGCTCAACGACGGTACTGTGCTGGTCCTAGGCTAGACCGTACTAGAGACGCGAGCCTAGAACACTAACAAAATCACGGCGCTGCACGTAAACAAGGGAGGAGCACACTCTGAATTTTTTTTCTTTTTTCACTTTTTTTCCTCCTTTTTTTTGCTCCGCAACAATTTTTTTTTGAAGAAGTCTACAAATGTCCAAAAAACTGCCTAGCCAGAATTTTCCAGAATTTTTTTGAAACTAGAACTATTTTTCTTCTGCGGATGGCTCGGAAGTTGGGGAGTCCTATTCTGTCACGACTCGGAGTATCGCGTGATCTGGAAATCGAGAACAAAGCAATAATTACTGGACTCGGACTAGGACTGGTGGCGGAGATGAATCTGGTGGAAACTCGGACTGGTGGCGGATATTTGCAGGGCAATGGAACACAGACTGGTGGGGAATCTGTGATGGAGGTGGACTCGGATTAGCGTGATGGCGGTGGATATGTGGTATATGGTAGCGGCGACAACGATGGTGGTATATGGCAGCGGGGATGACGATGGTGGTATATGGCAGCGGTGATGATGATGGTGGTATATGGCAACGGTGATGACGATGGTGCGGCGGCGGCGTGCGGCGGCGGCGTGACAACTTGTGAACAGAAGTCGAAACTCTAAAGTACTAGACGCTAGGACCAGCAACTTGACACGACGATGCAACCGCAAATTCAACAAAGCAAATACAGAAAAGATTATGCAAAGGCTCATATTGGTTCGGATAAGATGAACTAACCCTAATATTTTTTTGGCTTTTTGTGGACTATAGGTATGAAGAACAGACTCGATCTAAACTACGAAAAACTGTAAAATCTCACCGAGCAACCTGGAAATCTGATACCACTTGATAGAGGCAAAGGTGTCCCGTCTTTCGATGAGATGGTGGCTATCGTTTTGGAGGAAGTCGACTTTGACGATCCGACTACGAACGTGCGAGGACGTCGCGCCTTAGCAATCGCTAAACCAACTCCGAGAGGTTATTGACCACGTCGGAGCAAGATCAACCTGACCACGAAGGTCTGTTTTCTGCAGGCAAACGAAGAACAAGCAAGAAACTAAGATTGCAATCTGGATATTGTGAATATAAGAGGAAAGCTTTATTGATCAAGGCGGGGTTCTGTGACGCCTTTGTCTGGTCGTTGAACACAAACGAAGTACGCAAAGTTGCGGCTATGGCGAACTTTTAATCTAAATAAAACCTAAAGTCTAAACGATGCCCTAGGGGCTGTATATATGGAGGAAGAGGGGGGGGGATTTCGTGGCCCTTGGAGGAGAGGTCCGAAACCCACCCTAACTCTTGTTTCCCCACACATACGGACTCTAAAAACAGCCTATATTGAAGTATTTCGAAATTACATGGGCCTGGCCCGAAATAAGGTGACGCAGCACCTAGAATAGCCTCTGGACGAAAATTATGATGTGGCATCTTGTATATTTCGTCCAGGGCTTCATGCACTCATTATGGTGGCTTCAAAGTCCTGAAATCATCACTTGAAACTCTGTTCTTGTCTCCCTTGCGCATGCCATCAACTCCATGCTTGTTCTTGCTCCAATGTTCATTCTTCTCCAAGCTAGGCCCTTCATTTGTAAGCAAAACAAATGTATCCAATTTAGGCAGCATCATATTCTCATGAACATTAGAATCATTACCAAGAAACGAAAGTACCTGGTAATTTAATTGGCGTGCGCGAGCTCTAGTAATCGGTCCAGTATGTATAGTAGCAGGGGTTGTGGGTGTAAAAATGGTATTGATGTCCTCATCATGCTCTTCATATGGGTTTCCATCAAATACGAATTCGTGAAGAAGATATCCCAAAGACAGCCTTCAGAACGAGCTTTGGCTCTTATGAGTACATTGTGATGTCTTTTGGGCTTGCCAATGCTCCTCCAACTTTCTCGTGAATGATGAACTACGTCTTCAACCACTACACCAATGAATTCGTCCTAGTGTATCTCGATGATATCCTACTTTTCTCCAAGAATAAAGAGGATCATGCGAAGCATTTGCGACTGGTGCTCGACAAGCTCAGAGAGTATCAATTATACGCAAAGTTCTCTAAATGCGAATTCTGGCTTGATGAAGTTCTTTACCTTGGTCACATCATCTCTGCCAAGGGCATTTCTTTCAATCCGGAAAAGGTTGCATCCGTTGTCAACTGGCAACCTCCTCAGAGCGTCAAGCAGCTTCGCAGTTTCCTCGGGCTTGCAAGCTATTGCAGAAGGTTTGTGGAGAGCTTCTCAGAAATTGCTAAGCCTCTGTCCAACATCCTCCAAAAGAATGTCAAATATTCTTGGACTCCTGAGTGTGATGTTGCCTTGAATACACTTAAAGAGAAACTCGTCACAGCTCCGGTCCTTACTCCTCCTGATGAGTCCAAGCCCTACCAAGTATTCTGTGATGCTTCGTTGCAAGGTCTCGGTGGTGTTCTTATGCAAGACAAGAAAGTTGTGGCCTATACTTCTCGGCAATTGAAGCCAAACGAGAGGAACTACCCCACTCATGATCTTGAGTTGGCGGCAGTTGTCAATGCCTTAATCACATCGAGACATCTCTTGTTGGGCAGGCAGGTGGATATTTTCACCGATCACAAGAGCCTCAAATATATCTTCACTCAGCTTGACCTCAACCTCTAGCAAACTCGTTGGGTCGAAATGATCCAAGAGTACAATCCAAGTATCGAGTACACTCCAGGCAAGGAAAATGTGATTGCAGATGCTTTGAGCAAAAAGGCATATTGCAACAGCTTAATTCTCAAGCAATTCCAGCCCGATCTTTCTGAAGCATTCCGCAAGCTCAACCTCCAAGTTGTTCCTCAAGGTTTTCTTGCCAACCTTCAAGTCACTCCAACTCTGGAGGACAAAATCCGTGAGGCACAACTCCTTGATACTATGGCGAAGAAGGTGAAAGATGGTGTTGCCAAGGGCCTTTCCAAAGACAAGTGCTATCGCATTGATGACAAGGACACCTTATTCTTCGAGGACCGGTTAGTGGTTCCTAAGGGTGATCTAAGGAAGGTCGTAATGGACAAAGCGCACAATTCTCTCCTTTCCATCCATCCAGGTAGTTCTAAGATGTATCATGACCTCAAGCAGACGTTTTGGTGGACACGAATGAAGCGAGACATTGCTCAATTCATGAATGAATGTGATGTCTGCCGTAGAGTGAAAGCAGAACACGAGCGTCCAGCAGGGCTCCTCCAACCTCTACTGATGCGGAGCATCCTACGATCATCCCCATGTACACTCGAGCCTACGCCTTTGGACCTAAGGTGAACCCGCTCCTAAACGCTTCTCCTTTCCATTCATTTGAGACATGGTTGCTACCTAATGCAAGGACACTACATATGCCTAGGTACCAAGGAGACCCTCTCGGAGATGCTCGGAATGATGGACAAGTCCCCAAGTACAAGGATGAAGGAGCACGACGAGAGGAACCGGAGAAAGGCTATAGGACCCGGACATCCGGCCACTATCATATGTGAGATAGAGCATTGCTCATCCATATGGATCTGCTCCTCGAGAGAGACCGCGGCCCCTCTTCGGAGACGATCCACGTTGGATTCAAGACCCCCTCTTGGGTGGCCCCCCTCAAGACCTCCTTTCGGAGAAGAACCGGTTACCTATGTATCGTCCCTTGTTGGATTTGGATTGTGTATCTCTTTGTGTTTCGAGGATCTAGCACATGTGTGATTGTTCTTGTTGGTTTGAGTGATTCTCTCGTGTCTTCCCCTCGTGTTTCCCCTCGTGTTCTTCGCGTTCTTAGTTGGGATCCGCTCCTTTCGTGAAAGATCGGCTATATAGGGTTCCACCCTACATCATCTTGGATCAGAGCCAGCTTGTCTCATGATATCTTGGTATCATGAGCCACGTTGATCATGATTTCGGAGCCTCCCCGTTGTGTTTTCTAGCCTAGTTTTGTTGATTTTGTCCCAAAATTCGAAAATCCCCACCAAAAATAGCCCCAATTTTTTTTGTGATTGGTTGGTTTGATGATGTTTTGTTGAATTTGATCCGTGGATTTGCTTTGTTACTTGTGGATCTAGCTTTCCCCCCAATTTTCCCCACTTTCCATCCACAAAATCTCCGCAATTTTGCCTCGAAATCATCAATTTCTGCCCCCAAAATCGAGTTCCTCGAGTTCATCCTCGGATTTGGAGCCCGGACATCCGGCCCGTAGCCCCGGACATCTGGCCCCCCGGACATCCGGCTCCTGGAGCACATTTTCGCGCGCGGTTCTGGACATCAGGTCCCGGAAATCCGGCCAAATCCCCGGATGTCCGACCCCTGTACATTTCAGCTTTTCCGTTTCACCGTTTTGTGCATAACTTCCACATCCGGAGTCCGATTTTCGTGTTCTTTAGCTCGTTGAGTAGCTATTGACATCCTCTATCCATCTAGATAGGTCCCATCCCCATTTGACTCCATCAAAGTTTTGGCACTTTGGTATCTTTGCCTAGGGCTTCCACCATAACTTCCGTATTGCCACCACCGACTTCCGCAACCTAACCAATTTTGTTCCCCATAGCATTTGTGGTTGTTTGAGTTGTGATTTGAGTCTCCTAAGGTGTTTAGGCTACTTAGGGACGGTTGCTTCTTCATCAACCACCACCACCACAATAACTTCCGCATAGGCTTGCCCACCATACACTAACGCCAACCCAACTTAACCAAATTTTTGTTTGTGTTGTGAGTTGTGTCTCCTAAGGTGTTTCAGCTACTTAGGGACTGTGCTTCGAACTCTGACACCGTGTATAGTTCACCACCTTACCCTCCACTTCCGCATTTCCTACTCGCAAAAATCCATCATTGCATTTTCGCAATCCCATTGAGCTTTCGCTACCACCATTTGACATTTGACATTTTAGATTTTGAGTTCGCGGTTTTTTCCGTTTCCTAAGGTGTTTCGGCTACTTAGGGACGAGTCTCCATCTTCTTGGTATCTACATCAAGAACACCGCCACTCATCATCGCCTCGGACGGTAACCTCCATATCATTTTGGTATCGTGGTATCCCTCCATTGTATATCCCCTTGCACTTGCATTGATAACCCCTAGCCCATTTTGCGTCACTTGCCTATCGAGACTAGCCATTTGAGTATTGCCGGCAACGTTACTTGTGCACATTAGTGATCTACACCATACATTGCATATATACCATATCATATTGGTATCATATCATCCCTTGTGTCACAAGATTGTTCCCGCATATACACAATTGCTATCTTGGTTTGTGCATTTTGCAAAGTGGCCATACAAAAAAAAAGAAGAATAAGCTTTTAAGCAAAAGAGAAGAGCAAAGAAGATTGTAAGCAAGTGCCATAGCATCATACCACATTGCATATAAGATTGTCATATCCGATCATCTTGGATCATCTTGAAAGAAACACCGGGAACCATACATACATAGCATACTTGGGATAGAAAGTTTATCCATTTTGCATATCATAGGTTGTGCACAAGTGTCGTATCCGCCTATTGAGCAATCGTGCTAGCGTCTCTCTTGAGTTGTGCAACACGAGCGTTTTCCGTGGACTCCACATTTTGTGCTCATTCCTTGGTTGCACGACCCCATTTATCTATCCGTGTGTGTGTTTCCGTGTGCCACATATTGCTATTGGTCTACTTGTTTCACTTGCGAATTTGTGAATCTTTTTCAACATTATTGACTCTTGCTAACATTTTGCATCAAATTTTTGTGCCACTATCCTCACCGAGCTCCACTATAAGCCAATTGTGTAGGTGTGAGAAACCGACAAGAATTGGTACCAATTGTGCTATTTCCTTGTTACACATTGAGTGATCATTGATCCATTTTCAACATCGGTCAAGGTACATTTGGTATAAGTTCTTCTCTTTCTCCCACTCATATTTGCTCGAGTCTTGTGATGGATAGGCAAGGCATTTCATCTCCGGTCTTCGACAACAACGATGGCGTGAACAACTACATCACCAATGAGTCCATCTTCGATCTACAATGACAAATGCAAGGCACACAATCTACCTTGCGAGAGCGCCTCGACAACCTCGCCATCGACATACACCACTCCGAAGCAAGGGAAAGGGACTACATCAACACCAAGTTGGGCGAGCTAAAGGATCAACTACGCGACATGGTGGCCGACTACATGTCTTCTTCCCCTTCATCATCCTCAAGGCGGCGGCGAGCAAGTCGATCATCTTCGGAGCGCAAACAAGATGCAAGCGCAAGTCGTCCACGTCCACATCTCCATGGCGACCATCGCCAACATCGTCATGAAGGGCGAGACACCTCCAAGTATCATGTGCACGACGACGACGAACGACATCTACTACGAGCTCAAGTACGACAACGACATCATCAACATGAAGATGCTCAACAAGCGCAAATGCACAAGTCCCAACGAGCTCTACTTCACGCCAACGCCAAACTTCATGAGCACAAGAGAAGACCGCGAGACGAACACCACCAAGACGGAGCTACGGCTACAACAACCACTTCGGCATCTTCGCCAAGTGCTATGAAGGCATCTTCGCCTTTGGATGTACGGCATCTTCGCCTACTTCCCACGAGTATGCCTACAAGGACTTCATCAAGTCCAAGGCGGCCACCTACGAGCGAGGGCGACACTTCCATCTTTGGAAGCCCCTCAAGGAAGATGGCCGAGCATGGGAAATTCCCTTCGGTCATGGAGACAAGCTACGAGGTGCCACATCATATGGGCCTCCAACAACAAGACGGCGACAAGAAGGTTGAGCATGGGACTATCCCTTCAACCAAGGCGGCGATAGGAGTTGAACATGGAGACGTTTGCACCAACATCTCTCCGACACCCACTGATAGAGGCAAAGGTGTCCCGATCTTTCGATGAGATGATAACTATCGATTTGGTGGAGACGACTTTGACGATCCGACTACAAACGTGCACGACGTTGCGCCTTATCAATCGCTAAACCAATCTCCTGAGGTTACTGACGATGCCGGAAGCACGATCAGCCTGACCACGAAGGTCTATTCCTGAAAGCAATCGAAGAACGAGCAAGAATATGATAATGCAATCTGAATATTGCGATTATATATGAAGTATTGATAGTGGTGGGAATCCGTAAGCGGTCTTGGTCTGGTCGTTGGACACAAACGAAGTACACGAAGTTGCAATGGCTAACTTTTAACTAAACAAATTCCAAGGAAAAAGCTACTAGATGGATCTACTTATATAGGAGCAAGGGGTGGCGGCCAAGGAGGTGGGAGGACGTCCCAAGGCAGCCTAAAACCAACCCTAGATCGTACAAGGCTCATGGGCCCAAGTGGAGGTGATGCAACACCTTTGGACTTGTAGTTTGACTCGGATTCTGGTGTAATGTCAGATTGTTTCGACCATAACTCAATGCTCCGGACGAATTTAAAGGTGAATCCAATTGGGTTGGAAAGAGCACGAAATCTAGTTTCCAACAAAAAAAGAATCACCCAATTCGGAGTCCGTATGAAAAAGTTGTTGGCGTTTTGAGTCAGGTATGTCTGTGCAGTCCGAATCTGAATCCAGAACGTGAGAGACTTGGACTCTACCTTCTCTTGGCCCAAAAGTGACGTGAGAGAACTTTTTGAACAGAACCTAAACTTCTCCTTTTGCCTTACCTTCATATGTGGATTGTACAAATGTCCCATACACCTGCAATTAGACAAAACACAAAAATGTGTGAAGTATTTTTGTTCTGGATAACATAAATAGATTATTGAATAGTTTGCACTAGAAATCACCTGACAAATATGCATGTATGCAATATTTTTGGTCATATCCAAGGTAGTCATGTCCTCATCATCCTCCCCTTCTTGAAAACAAGGCCGTCCTCGGCGTTGCTTAATCTGAAATGTGGCTAACAAAAGAGACAAGGTGTACATGTTGTATATGTATATGTCATCCATTTTTACTTCCCGTGGATTTTGCACATATGACACATGTATACATGAGTAACTTTCATAGTTAATAAAATATAAAGCCAAAATATTATCACAAGAAGTAGAAGGCATGAAAGTATTGCAACTCAGTTTGCACATATAAGTGAAGCTCTTATTCATATGAAAAGATGGACAATATTCATCATTAAACCATCCCAACATTGATGAACCATCACCAAGATTAGAGGTCATATCAAAATGATTAAACATTGGCACAATTATTTTCAAACATATTTGATCCAAATCTGATTTATTCCCTGATTCACTTGATTCTTTTGCATCGATAGTTAATTCAATGGGCTCACTCAAAATTGTTTGATCACATGGCAAAGTCAAATCATCAACATAGTCCTCTAAGGTAGCTGGTGTGATCAAAGTAGTGGGTAGCTCACCGCATGGTGCACTTAAATTGACAAGACATTCATCATACTCATGTGGAAGTGGAAGATTAGTACCTTTGTCATTACCTCTTATGATCAACTCAGATGAGGTAGGCACTCTCGGTGATGATGTGTCACATGGTGGAGGTGATGTAGTCCTCACAACAACGGATGTGGTTGTCATAGTATGCTTAGTAGTTGAAGGGACAACCGTATCAACTCTTGGAATGTGCATCTCGCGCTTGTTCTCCTTGTGCGCAACACGTCGTTTTATTTCCTGTTCAGCTTTGCAAGCAAGATGAAACAAATGGTCCATAGGATAACACTCTTCATGTATTAGTATCTCCTGAATGTCACGATTTAATCCTCCCCAAAATCTATCCATAAAATCTTCTTCACTTTCTTCTAAAGAGGAATGCAGCAAGGTAGTTTGTAAAGTATCATAATATTTTGTTACGGTGTCACTACCTTGTTTTAAATGTTGCAACTTTGTAATCATGTCGCGAGTATAATAAGCGGGAACGAATGTATGTCGCATGGCAAGTTTCAAATCATCCCAAGTAGTAGGTATATCATTAGGGTGTAACCGACAATATTCACTCCACCAAACTACAGCATAACCAGTGAAAGAACCAACCGCAACCTTAACTTTTTTACGCACATCAAAATTATTGGAAGCAAATATATTATTTAGGTCAAACTCCCATTCAATATATAAAGCAGGTCTAAAACGGCCATTAAATGGTGGTATAGAAACATTAACCTGATCATGTGCATTTGGATGTTTGTGCACCTCTCGTGACGGTTGTGGTATTTGCATAGGTGATGGCACATCTCCCACGATCGACAAACCCCATGAATTGACTCTAGATCCTGTCATGATTAGTAGAAACAAGAAACAAAATTCAAGAATAATGTTCCTATGAACTACTAGGATGTGGTGGTAAAGCGCTCACAGTAAAGCAAATATCAATATCTTACAAGTTCTTACCAAGCAGCAGGTGGTGACAGGCAACCAGCGGTGTCAAATAACTCCAAAGATTGAGTAAAGCGATTGCCAGGGGAACGTACGTATACACGGTGTAGAAATATGTGGAGCTGGGTTGGCTATATATGGTAGCAAAATATTAGCAATAATCAATTCAGAGATGCAATGTTGAATAAACGCTCAACGACGGTACTGTGCTGGTCCTAGGCTAGACCGGACTAGAGACGCGAGCCTAGAACACTAATGAGGTCACGGCGTAGCACAACTAGCATCAATGAAGGATACTAAGTAGCTCTGGACAGCAAGATATAAGTGAAGATCACAACGGCAGTAAAGATAATGATGAAAAACAACTGCCAAGCAGGATATACAACAACTCTCTCCAACTTTCCTCTTGAAAAGTTTGTGCCAATTTTCTGATAATTTTTTTCAAAGAATGCTACTAACTGAAGCTTTCCAATGCAAAAAGAATCACTCAATTCCGAGTTGATATGAGGAGTGAAAGAATTCTGAAACTGGCTTGAAAAACTGGAATAAGCTGTGTCCGCGAACTTCGGAGGGCAAAAAGACCTATTTAGAAGACGATTTTGAGGTGTCAAATATTGAACTAGTCTCTGCAACTATTTAGATGCGGCTCGTCGCTAGCTCTCATTTGAGTACTCGCGGAGTCAAAACGGACTTCATATGAGGAAGTTATGCCTGTTTTACTAAACAGTGCACAAAACAGATTCCAATCCGAATTCAACTACGAGATCGAGTCTAGATAGATCCGAATTTTGTTTTTTTTTCTTCTCTTTTTTTTTTCCTCACACTTTTTTCTTTCTCTTTTTTTCTGACTTCTTTTTCTTTCTTTTTTCTCTCTTTTTTTTCTCTATCTTTTTTTCTCTCCCTCTTTCCAAGACAAACTAGATAAGATGCAGATTGGATCA
Organism: Aegilops tauschii subsp. strangulata; assembly: GCF_002575655.3. Lineage (NCBI taxonomy): Eukaryota > Viridiplantae > Streptophyta > Magnoliopsida > Poales > Poaceae > Aegilops > Aegilops tauschii. Next base: position 345,049,063 of record NC_053041.3, read on the forward strand.
AGCGAAGATGTGAACGACCTCAACTATGATTGTGACAATGAACTATGGGTAGCACGTGGTGGAATTTGATGGATGGTGTGGTGGACTGCGGAAGGGATAACGATGCAGCGGCGACGTGACTAATGTGAACAGAACTCGAAACTCTTACGAACTAGACCCTAAGACCAGCAACTCGACACGACGATGCAACCGATAATTCAATAATGCAAACAATGAATAGAAAATTGCAAAGGCTCAGACTGGCTTGGACAAAAGGATGAATAGATCTAACTTTTTTGTGGCTTTTTCTTGGATAATAGGTAAGAAAATAAATCTAATCTAGGGGAAGCTGGAAATTCTCACCGAGCAACCTGAAAACTGATACCACTTGATAGAGGCAAAGGTGTCCCGATCTTTCGATGAGATGATAACTATCGATTTGGTGGAGACGACTTTGACGATCCGACTACAAACGTGCACGACGTTGCGCCTTATCAATCGCTAAACCAATCTCCTGAGGTTACTGACGATGCCGGAAGCACGATCAGCCTGACCACGAAGGTCTATTCCTGAAAGCAATCGAAGAACGAGCAAGAATATGATAATGCAATCTGAATATTGCGATTATATATGAAGTATTGATAGTGGTGGGAATCCGTAAGCGGTCTTGGTCTGGTCGTTGGACATAAACGAAGTACACGAAGTTGCAATGGCTAACTTTTAACTAAACAAATTCCAAGGAAAAAGCTACTAGATGGATCTACTTATATAGGAGCAAGGGGTGGCGGCCAAGGAGGTGGGAGGACGTCCCAAGGCAGCCTAAAACCAACCCTAGATCGTACAAGGCTCATGGGCCCAAGTGGAGGTGATGCAACACCTTTGGACTTGTAGTTTGACTCGGATTCTGGTGCAACGTCAGATTGTTTCGACCATAACTCAATGCTCCGGACGAATTTAAAGGTGAATCCAATTGGGTTGGAAAGAGCACGAAATCTAGTTTCCAACAAAAAAAAGAATCACCCAATTCGGAGTCCGTATGAAAAAGTTGTTGGTGTTTTGAGTCAGGTATGTCTGTGCAGTCCGAATCTGAATCCAGAACGTGAGAGACTTGGACTCTATCTTCTCTTGGCCCAAAAGTGACGTGAGAGGACTTTTTGAACAGAACCTAAACTTCTCCTTTTGCCTTATCTTCATATGTGGATTGTACAAATGTCCCATACACCTGCAATTAGACAAAACACAAAAGTGTGTGAAGTATTTTTGTTCTGGATAACATAAATAGATTATTGAATAGTTTGCACTAGAAATCACCTAACAAATATGCATGTATGCAATATTTTTGGTCGTATCCAAGGTAGTCATGTCCTCATCACCCACATATCATGAGATGACCCAATTCCCATGCGAGGAGAGCCACCCAACCATGAGTGACATGAGTGACTCCTCCATATATGACATTGAGTGCATTTCCTATGAGAGGATGAGTGCGACCACCACTAGCCCCACACATGAGAGCATGCCACACATCCTATGTGAGGTTGAGTGCCATTTGAGTGATTCCACCAACCATATGAGTGAGAGCATCTTACCGGGAGTGAGTGAGCCACAACACTTAGTGAGTGAGGTAATTGAGACGGCACGTGAGGCCACTATGATTTCTAACGACTTACCCTCTACTCCGAGTGTGTTTTCTTCTTTGGTGCTAGGTCTCCTACATGACGACACGCCTATCCTCGACGAGTCCATACCTCCAATGGGAAAACCGATGGCCATGGTGGACAATGATGAACCCCCCACATGGTACCATCAAGTTGCAACCTCACCTACAACACATGAGCTATGCTCCAAAGGTAACATAGGTGATAGTGCTTCTCTTGTCCCACTAGTGGACTATCTCACCAATGATTGTTTGCATGATGATGACACACCTATTACCATGCTTCATGCTAGTGCGACTTCTTCATGTCATGACTTACCCATTTATGATGAATATGATGATGAGCATGTTGAGTTGCCTAGTTGTGATGCTACGCTCCATAGGATATCATGTGAAAATTCTACTGGTCACTTCATGTTTGACAATCCTTTGAACTTGTCATATGCTATGAGTGAGATCTCCCATATTGTTTCATTTCAATCTCAACATAGTGACTATGCATGCCCCATTAAAATACGTCCCATTTGCACTTATGGCATAGATGACGAGATGATGGTCATTGGCTTTTGTTTTTCATGTGATGATATTGCTATGCTCCCTTTACATGATTTGCGCAATTCATCTACTATACCATGCCATGATCACATTGTTCCAAATATGAATTGTTTTGGATGTTATCAATATTCTCCATGTGATGTTTCTACAAATGCTCATGAGGAGACCCCCATAATTTCCTCATACATATTAGGAGATCTTGATGCATTCCATACTTTGCATGATTCCCATAATTGTTTGCACCATATGCATTCCATTCATAACAATGCTCTAGATATCACTAGTGATGCATTACACAATTTGAGTCTCCATTATGCTACACATAATAACAAACCTCTCATGATGGATGACATGTTTCTATATCACGCATATCATTTATTTGAGCATTGGATATTTTGTGCTAACCGACACAAGCACGTATGCATCATGATGGATGATGTGTACATCTACCACGCACACACAATTTTCCCTTTGTCTTTGTTTTGTGTAGGTACTTATGAACACTCGTCAACCTCACAATCCCATGAGTTGACGAAACGAGCTCTTGAGAGCAAAGATGACTTGGGATACCGTGGATTGTCCTTCCCACCATTCCCTTCGCGCAACGACTATGCGCATCTCTTCTACTTGGCTCTCACACGGCTATGGGCTATTTACCATTTGTCACCTTATGCTCATTTTCCCGTGTTCACTTTGCATGCTATGCTTGCTTCTATGCCTTTGCCATGCAATTGTGACCCTTGCTTGCATTTACCCATGATGCACCATTATGATACTCCTATGTGTATTTGCATGCTTGGTGGAGATCCTTGTTGCTATTGCCATGTTTATCATGTGCCCCATGCTATTGATGCTATTTTGCTCATATCTTGCCTTTATGCTTGTGAAATGTCATGTGCATTATATATGCCCACTATTTGCACACATGACATGCTTGCCATGATTCCTTCTAGTATGTTGCATCTTCGCACTACTAGCTTGCTTGACTTGATCACCATGATTACTTGCTTGGTTGCATCACCCATGTTCCATTACTCGCTTTCTTGGGTTGATGACATATATGCTCATGCCTCTCACATGTTATATCTTGTTTATTGCCGCTTGCCTCCAATAGTTGCTTCTATGCTTAATGATCTTGGAGACTTGGATACTTCACTTGTGATGCATGCTTGGTTGATTGAGCCTATTGTATTTGGTTGTTCCCGCATCATACGCCTCCATACCATGAACTACACCGTTGTACTTTCTTATGATGAGCATGATGCATACACTTGTTGGGTATCTTACCACACGAATGCTAGGTTTTGCATTTCCGCTAACCTCATTTGTTTTTCCGAGTGTTCGTCATGTTATTTCGTTTTGAAGGATTCACAAGGCGGTACGATCACGAAACATTTTGGTTATGAGAAGGCATACATGATGCGCAACTCCATCACCTTTGAGAAACTACGAAAGGTGAACTCCTTCCCTTTGAGCCATTCTCAAATACGCATGTTGGATGGGTCACTCTTTCATTGTTGTTTCCTTCTTGTTTTCTACATGATACATCTCGTGAACGGAGGACCGACATTGGAGATGGACCCTATGGACCTTCAAGTTGAGGAGTGCTCGGACTTAGTGGATGCACCACCGGACCAACACTTCTACCACGACATCGAGCTATGGTACAACACCACCCATGACAAATTTGCATCTTATGCATGGATTGACACACATTATGCTTGTCTTGCTGCACCTATTCCCATGTCATCCATGATATATGAGCTTGTGCATTTCCTTAGCAAATTTGTTGTGATCTTTCTTGATGGCATATTCATACATAATGATCACATTGCCTACCATCAATTGCATGATAACATAATCATATTGAGCATCCATTGCCATATTCATGCTATTGATAAACCGTCTCACTATGACATCATTTTGCACCGTGGTTGCATTCATCATATTCAAAACACATTTGTGTGCACAATGTATGATTTTTCTCCCATGAACGCTTTGCATATCATTCTATATCATCTTGATAAGCTTCATGCGCTTTGCCACGAACAATCTTGCCTCACGGACTCATTCTTACATGATGGACACTTCGTGTGCACTAACCATTGTATTTCCAAGTGTTGTTTGTGTTTGCTCTTTTTGCATGTGTACCACTCCGGACACACCTTGGAGTACTTGGATTGTGCCATGTCTTCCACTTCGTCCAACTACAAGTCCGTCCACGACAACCGTTTCCATGGTAATGAGGATTTCGATCCGAGGTTGGATCTTTCCCAAGGGAGGGGAGATGATGCGGAGCATCCTACGATCATCCCCATGTACACTCGAGCCTACGCCTTTGGACCTAAGGTGAACCCGCTCCTAAACGCTTCTCCTTTCCATTCATGTGAGACATGGTTGCTACCTAATGCAAGGACACTACATATGCCTAGGTACCAAGGAGACCCTCTCGGAGATGCTCGGAATGATGGACAAGTCCCCAAGTACAAGAATGAAGGAGCACGACGAGAGGAACCGGAGAAAGGCTACAGGACCCGGACATCCGGCCAGGCCCCGGACATCCGGCCACTCCCACAAGCCCGGACATCCGGCACCAGCCCGGAAATCCGGCGCCCATCGCAGAAGGCACCCGAAGCTGAACCACGTCAGCCCGGACATCCGGCTCTTCCCGAGCCGCCGGACATCCGGCCCCCATCCCGGACATCCGACCCCGCCTATCCAGAGACTACAGAAGTTTGCACCATCAGCCCGGACATCCGGCCCATAGCCCGGACATCCGGCCACTCCTGAAGGCCCGGACATCCGGCCCGACGCCCGGACATCCGGCTCCGTCTGTCTGCGCACAGTAAAGGGCCGAAGCCCATGATAGAGGCAAAGGTGTCCCGTCTTTCGATGATATGATGGATATCGCTTTGTTGGAAGTCGACTTTGATGATCCGACTACGAACGTGCGATGACGTCGCGCCTTAGCAATCGCTAAACCAACTCCGAGAGGTTATTGACCATGCCGGAGCACGATCAACCTGAACACGAGGGTCTGTTTCCTGCGAGCAAACAAAGAACAAGCAAGAAACTGAGATTGCAATCTGGATATTGCGAATATAAGATGAAAGCTTTATTGATCAAGGTGGGGTTTTGTGACGCCTTTGTCTGGTCGTTGAACACAAACGAAGTACGCGAAGTTGCAGCTATGGCGAACTTTTAATCTAAACAAAACCCAAAGTCTAAACGGTGCCCTAAGGGCTGTATATATGGAGGAAGAGGGGGGAATTTCGTGGCCCTTGGAGAAGGGGTCCGAAACCAACCCTATCTCTTGTTTCCCCACACACACGGACTCTGAAAACAGCCTATAAGTATTTCGAAATTACATGGCCTGGCCCAATAATAAGGTGATGCAGCACCTAGAATAGCCTCTGGACGAAATTTATGAAGTGGCATCTTGTATATTTCGTCCAAGGCTTCATTCACTCCTTATGGTGGCTTCAAAGTCCTGAAATCATCACTGGTAACTCCGTTCTTGTTCCCCTTGCGCATGCCATCAACTCCATGCTTGTTCTTGCTCCAATGTTCATCCTTCTCCAAGCCAGGCCCTTCATTTGTAAGCAAAACAAAAGTATCCAATTTAGGCAGCATCATATTCTCATGAACATTAGAATCATTACCAAGAAACGAAAGTACCTGGTAATTTAATTGGCGTGCGCGAGCTCTAGTAATTGGTCCATTATATGTAATAGTAGGGGTTGTGGGTCTAACAATGGTATTGATGTCCTCATCATCCTCCCCTTCTTGAAATGAAGTCGTCTTCGACGGAAGCTCATCTTCCTCACCCAAATAAGGCTTCAAATCTGCAATGTTAAAAGTGGGACTAACCCCAAAATCTGCAGGTAGCTCAAGTTTATATGCATTATCATTTATTTTCTCTAACACCTTAAAAGGACCATCAGCACGTGGCATTAGCTTTGATTTGTGCAAATTAGGAAATCTATCCTTACGCAAAAGTAACCAAACAAGATCTCCAGGTGCAAACACAACATGTTTTCTACCCTTATCTCCAGCAAGTTTATATTTAGCATTCATACGCTCAATGTTGTCCTTAGTTAACTCATGCATTTTTAAAATCAATTCAACACGTTCTTTAGCATCAAAATTAACCTTCTCCCAAGATGGAAGAGGCAACAAATCAATTGGTGCACGAGGTAGGAAACCATACACAATTTCAAAAGGGGGGTGACAAGTAGTACTAAAAAGCAGTTTAGTCCCCAACTTAGCCCATAAACATCTCCAAAAGTGGCTAAGAAATTTAGTATCACGATCTGAAACAATAGTATTTGGCACACCATGCAAGCGATTTATTTCACGAAAGAACAAATGAGCAACATTAACAGCATCATCGCTTTTATGACATGGTATAAAGTGTGCCATTTTCGAGAATCTATCCACGACAACAAATATGCTATCCCTCCCCTTCTTTGTTCGAGGTAAACCTAAAACAAAGTCCATAGATATATCCTCCCAAGGAACACTAGGTACAGGAAAAGGCATATATAAACCATGAGGATTGAGTCGTGACTTAGCTTTTTGACATTTAGTGCAGCGAGCAACAAAACGCTCAACATCCCGTCTCATCTTTGGCCAAAAGAAATGTGTAGCAAGTACGTCCTCCGTCTTCTTCACGCCAAAGTGTCCCATTAATCCTCCTCCATGCGCCTCCTGCAACAACGAAAGACGAAGAGAGCTAGCTGGAATGCATAGCTTGTTAGCACGGAACACAAATCCATCATTAACGACAAACTTGTTCCAGGTTCTTCCTTCTTTACAATTCTGCAAAACATCTTTAAAATCAGCATCATGCACATATTGATCTTTGATGGTCTCCAAACCAAATATTTTGAAGTCATGTTGTGAAAGCATAGTATAGCGACGAGACAATGCATCAGCAATAACATTTTCTTTACTCTTCTTGTGTTTAATGACATAAGGGAAAGTTTCAATGAATTCAACCCATTTAGCATGTCTACGATTCAGTTTAGCTTGACTTTTAATATGTTTCAAAGATTCATGATCAGAATGTATAACAAATTCTTTGGGCCATAAATAATGTTGCCATGTTTCTAAAGTCCGAACAAGAGCATATAGTTCTTTATCATAAGTAGAATAATTCAGACTAGGCCCACTCAATTTTTCAGAAAAGTATGCAACAGGTTTGCCATCTTGTAATAACACACCTCCTAATCCAATTCCACTAGCATCACATTCAAGCTCAAAAGTCTTATTAAAATCAGGAAGTTGGAGTAAAGGAGCATGTGTCAACTTATCTTTCAATACCGTGAAGGCTTCTTCCTGTGCGGTACCCCAAACAAAAGGCACATCCTTCTTTGTAAGCTCGTTGAGAGGTGCAGCAATGGTGCTAAAATCTCTCACAAAACGCCTATAGAAATCAGCGAGTCCAAGAAAACTACGCACTTGTGTGACCGTTTTGGGCTGCGGCCAACTCTCAATAGCTTCAATCTTGGCTTTATCAACTTCAATTCCCTGTGGAGTAACAACATAGCCAAGAAAAGATACTCGGTCGGTGCAAAAGGTGCACTTCCCAAGGTTACCAAACAAACGTGCATCACGTAGAGCAATAAAAACAGCACGTAAATGTTCCAAATGTTCTTCCAAAGATTTGCTATAAATCAGTATATCATCAAAATAGACTACCACAAATCGTCCAATGAAAGCACGTAAAACTTCGGTCATTAGTCTCATGAAAGTACTAGGTGCATTAGTTAACCCAAAAGGCATGACTAACCACTCATATAAACCAAACTTAGTTTTAAATGCAGTTTTCCATTCATCTCCCAATTTCATACGAATTTGATGGTATGCACTACGCAAATCAACTTTGGAGAATATTGTAGAGCCACTCAATTCATCAAGCATATCATCTAGCCTAGGAATAGGATGACGATAACGAATAGTAATATTATTAATGCCTCTACAATCAACACACATACGCGACGTACCATCCTTTTTAGGCACTAGTATAATAGGAACAGCACAAGGACTAAGAGATTCGCGTATATAACCTTTGTCGAGCAGCTCCTGTACTTGACGCATAATCTCCTTCGTCTCCTCTAGATTCGTACGGTATGGTGCACGGTTGGGTAGCGATGCACCGGGAATTAAATCAATTTGATGCTCAATCCCTCGAATAGGTGGTAATCCCGGTGGCACGTCTTGTGGGAAGACGTCAGCGAACTCCTGCAAAATGTTAGTGACAGCAGGGGGCAAATAGGAAGGCACGTCCTCGAATGAAAATAATGCCTCTTTCCACACAAAAGCATAACAAACAGATTTGCTGAAATCTAGCTCATCAATATCAGATTTTGTGGCAAGTAAACATGCACTTTTCAATTTAATTTCAGAAAGAACACTAGATGGTTTAGTAGTAGGTTTCATTTGTTGCTCAAATTCTTTTGCCACAATCTGATTTTCACTCTTATTTTTCTCCTGTTTTGCTTTATTAGCTCTATTAATGTCATCTTTCAAATGAAATCAGGAGTCATAGGAAGCAAAGTAATATTTTTATCCTTATGAACAAGAGTATACTGATTATTTCTACCATGGTGTACAGAATTTTTATCAAATTGCCATGGTCTACCAAGTAATAAGGAACATGCTTGCATGGGTACCACATCACAGTCAACATAATCAGCATATGTAGAGATACTAAAATGCACACGAACAGTACGTGTTACCTTAACCTTGCCGCTGTTGTTGAACCATTGGATGTAGTAAGGATGTGGATGTGGTCTTGTGGTGAGAGATAGCTTCTCCACCATCTCCATGCTAGCCAAGTTGTTACAGCTCCCTCCATCTATGATGAACCGAACAGAACGTTCCTTCACAACTCCCTTTGTATGGAACAAATTATGCCTCTGATTTTGCTCTGCTTGTGTGACCTGCACACTCAAAACACGTTGAGCAACTAAACATTAATACCTGTCAGCGTCTTCAGGAGCCATGTATTGCGTCTCATTTTCAAAATCATCTTCACCATGTTCTTCAAGTGTAGTAAGAGCCAAAGTCTCCTCATCATAGTCACTAGCGGACTCATACCCACCATCCTCAGTAGCAATCATTACACGCTGAGATTTGCATTCTCTCGCATAATGTCCTCTTCCCTTACAACGACGACAAATAATATCACTTGTGTGCCCTGTCGATGCCATGGAAGAAGAAGAGCTCTGTGCAGGCCCGGCAGGTGCGCTCTTGGCAGATAGTGGTGGTTGTGCCCGCTTTCTTGTATCACGGCTGGAGGTGGAACCTGATGGAGGTGCTGGTGCAGTGGAAGTAGAAGATGCACGCGGTGTCCATGATGAAGGTCGACCTGCAGAAAAGTTAGTTCGCGCCAATGCTTGTCGATCCTGCACTTCACGTTCAGCTTTACAAGCAAGATGGAATAAACGAGTGATATTATTATAATCCTTATACTCTAGAATGGTCTGAATCTCTTTATTTAATCCACCCATAAAACGTGCAAGCATAGCTTCATTCTCCTCAACAATACCACATCTAATCATGCCAGTTTGTAATTCCTGATAATATTCTTCTACAGAATTTTTCCCTTGTCTTAAGCGCTGCAATTTTTGAAGTAATTCACGTTGATAATATGGTGGAACCCAACGAGTACGCATAGCAGTTTTCAAAGCAGCCCAAGTAGCTGGAACAGGATATAATCTACAATGTTCAGACCACCAAACACATGCAAAGCTAGTGAAAGCACAAACAGCAGCAGGAACACGTCCCTCCTCAGGATATTGTAAACATGTAAATCGTTGTTCAGTTTCTAACTCCCAAGTAAACTTGTTATCCAACTTTGTCTCGAACGACTTCTCCACGGCATCTATCTTCTCCATAGCCTCTTCAAATCTGTTTAGCACATCTCCCACCTGGCCACTCATCATTTGCTGAAATTTATCATGCAACTCCTTGTTCGTCATGTTCTCCCAACCAGTCTCATCGGCTTGTGATCCTGCCATAGTTAGCAGCAATAGAAACACAAAAGAATATGATCCTGCAGACTACTAGGAAGTGGTGGTGATGGTGGTGTGTCACAAAACCTTCAAGCGAATCTCAAATTCTTACCAGTTCTTACCCAGCAGCAGGTGGTGATCGGCAACCGTTGTAGTCAAAACTCTCAAAGCTTGGATAGAGCGATTACCAGGGAGAGTCAAACGCACGATGTAGATGTATGTGGAGCTGGGAAGGCTTATAATATGGTAGCAAAAATGGTCTGCAATAATCAATTCAGAGATGCAAAGTTGAAGAAACGCTCAACGACGGTACTGTGCTGGTCCTAGGCTAGACCGTGCTAGAGACGCGAGCCTAGAACACTAACAAAATCACGGCGCTGCACGTAAACAAGGGAAAAGCACACTCTGGAATTTTTTTTTGATCTTTTTTTCGCTCTTTTTTTTGCGCTCCTTTTTTTTTGCGAAAAATCACTATAATGGCGAGTGTCTCAAAACTCTTCCCAGGTCAAACTGATAGGATGGGCACCAATTTTTTTGACTATTTTTTTTCGGAAATCAAGGCAGCGACGACGAAAAAGTGCGACAAAAAATCACTATGATGGCGAGTGTCTCAAAACACTCCCCGGGACCTAAAAATAGGATAGGGAAAAAATATTATTGGTTGCTGAAATTTTGGCCTAAAAACTGCCCGGGGGTCTCCAGACTCCTTTTTTTTTCCGAGGCCTACTCAGGCAAGGAACATTAATACCTGTCAGCGTCTTCAGGAGCCATGTATTGCGTCTCATTTTCAGAATCATCTCCACCATGTTCTTCACGTGTAGTAAGAGCCAAAGTCTCCTCATCATAGTCACTAGCGGACTCATACCCACCATCCTCAGTAGCAATCATTACACGCTGAGATTTGCATTCTCTCGCATAATGTCCTCTTCCCTTACAACGACGACAAATAATATCACTTGTGCGCCCTGTCGATGCCATGGAAGAAGAAGAGCTCTGTGCAGGCCCGGCAGGTGCACTCTTGGCAGATAGTGGTGGTTGTGCCTGCTTTCTTGTATCACGGCTGGAGGTGGAACCTGATGGAGGTGCTGGTGCAGTGGATGTAGAAGATGCACGCGGTGTCTATGATGAAGGTCGACCTGCAGAAAAGTTAGTTCGCGCCAATGGCTGTCGATCCTGCACTTCACGTTCAGCTTTACAAGCAAGATGGAATAAACGAGTGATATTATTATAATCCTTATACTCTAGAATGGTCTGAATCTCTTTATTTAATCCCCCCATAAAACGTGCTAGCATAGCTTCATTCTCCTCAACAATACCACATCTAATCATGCCAGTTTGTAATTCCTGATAATATTCTTCTACATAATTTTTCCCTTGTCTTAAGCGCTGCACTTTTTGAAGTAATTCACGTTGATAATATGGTGGAACCCAACGAGTACGCATAGCAGTTTTCAAAGCAGCCCAAGTAGCTGGAGCAGGATATAATCTACAATGTTCATACCACCAAACACATGCAAAGCTAGTGAAAGCACAAACAGCAGCAGGAACACGTCTCTCCTCAGGATATTGTAAACATGTAAATCGCTGTTCAGTTTCTAACTCCCAAGTAAGATATATATCAGGAACATATCTACCCTCAAATGGTGGAATATTCAATTTCAGTTTAGGGAGATGGTCATGATCTCGTACCTGAGGTGGTGGTGCCGGTCTACCGTTCCGAATATATACCTGAGGTCGACCTGCTGGTGGTGGTGCTGGTGGCTGCACGTAGTTCTGATTTTGATCAACCTCATCCTCATAATCGCCCGCATAATCATCATCCTCCTCAGCCGCCGCAGTAGCAGGAGCCAAAGAAGCATCAATAGTAGGTGCAGCGGCACCCGAATTTTGACCAGTCTCAATTGGAACGCGCTGTGCTCGTCCCACTTGATTTGGAAGGCGGCGTTGGAGATGTGGTTGTTGTTGTTGTAGAGGTGCAACATGTGCAGCCGGTGGTGGTTGGGGAAGACGCTTGAGTAATTCAGTAAACTTGTTATCCAGCTTTGTCTCGAATGACTTCTCCACGGCATCTATCTTCTCCATAGCCTCTTCAAATCTGTTTCACATCTCCCACCTTCAAGCGAATCTCAAATTCTTACCAGTTCTTACCCAGCAGCAGGTGGTGATCGGCAACCGTTGTAGTCAAAACTCTCAAAGCTTGGATAGAGCGATTACCAGGGAGAGTCAAACGCACGATGTAGATGTATGTGGAGCTGGGAAGGCTTATAATATGGTAGCAAAAATGGTCAGCAATAATCAATTCAGAGATGCAAAGTTGAATATACGCTCAACGACGGTACTGTGCTGGTCCTAGGCTAGACCGTGCTAGGGACGCGAGCCTAGAACACTAACAAAATCACGGCGCTGCACGTAAACAAGGGAAAAGCACACTCTGGAATTTTTTTTTCGCTCTCTTTTTTTTGCGCTCCTCTTTTTTTTTGCGAAAAATCACTATAATGGCGAGTGTCTCAAAACTCTTCCCAGGTCAAACTGACAGGATGGGCACAAAATTTTTTGACTATTTTTTTTTCAGAAATCAAGGCAGCGACGACGAAAAAGTGCGAAAAAAAATCACTATGATGGCGAGTGTCTCAAAACACTCCCCGGGACCTAAAAATAGGATAGGGAAAAAATATTTTTGGTTGCCGAAATTTTGGCCTAAAAACCGCCCGGGGGTCTCCAGACTTTTTTTTTCCGAGACCTACTCAGGGAAGGAAACACGAAACGGAAAAATAGATGGATTTCTAAAACAAACCGAATATGAAAAGAACTCGGATTGGTGGTGGATATATGGTGGTAGGATATGGCAGCGGTGGTGGTATATGGATACGGATCGGTAGTGGTATATGGACACGGATTGGTGGTGGTATATGGATACGGATTCAGAGCGGTGGCGGATAAGCAATGGTGGTAGATGGCAAGGCGATGATGATGGTGCGGCGGCGGCGTGACAACTTATGACCAGAACTCGAAACTCTAAAAGACTAGACTCTAAGACCAGCAACTTGACACGACGATGCAACCGCAAATTCACCAAAGCAAAAAACCCTAAAAAGATTATGCAAAGGCTCAGATTGGTTCGGATAGGATGAACTAACCCTAATTTTCTTTGGCTTTTTCGTGGACTATAGGTATGAAGAACAAACTCGATCTAAACTACGAAAAACTATAAAATCTTACCGAGCAACCTGGAAATCTGATACCACTTGATAGAGGCAAAGGTGTCCCGTCTTTCGATGAGATGATGGATATCGCTTTGGTGGAAGTCGACTTTGACGATCCGACTACGAACGTGCGATGACGTCGCGCCTTAGCAATCGCTAAACCAACTCCGAGAGGTTATTGACCACGCCGGAGCACGATCAACCTGACCACGAGGGTCTGTTTCCTGCGAGCAAACGAAGAACAAGCAAGAAACTGAGATTGCAATCTGGATATTGCGAATATAAGATGAAAGCTTCATTGAGCAAGGTGGGGTTCTGTGACGCCTTTGTCTGGTCGTTGAACACTAACGAAGTACGCGAAGTTGCAGCTATGGCGAACTTTTAATCTAAACAAAACCCAAAGTCTAAACGGTGCCCTAAGGGCTGTATATATGGAGGAAGAGGGGGGAATTTCGTGGCCCTTGGAGAAGGGGTCCGAAACCAACCCTATCTCTTGTTTCCCCACACACACGGACTCTAAAAACGGCCTATACTTATGTATTTCGAAATTACATGGGCCTGGCCCAATAATAAGGTGACGCAGCACCTAGAATAGCCTCTGGACGAAATTTATGAAGTGGCATCTTGTATATTTCGTCCAAGGCTTCATTCACTCCTTATAGTGGCTTCAAAGTCCTGAAATCATCACTGGTAACTCCGTTCTTGTTCCCCTTGCGCATGCCATCAACTCCATGCTTGTTCTTGCTCCAATGTTCAACCTTCTCCAAGCTAGGCCCTTCATTTGTAAGCAAAACAAAAGTATCCAATTTAGGCAGCATCATATTCTCATGAACATTAGAATCATTACCAAGAAACGAAAGTACCTGGCAATTTAATTGGCGTGCGCGAGCTCTAGTAATTGGTTCATTATATGTAACAGTAGGGGTTGTGGGTCTAACAATGGTATTGATGTCCTCGTCAGCCCATGTACCTCTTCGCCCCCCTAGACTATATATACTCCATCCCCTTCCTCTTTCTAGGGTTAGCATTGGTTTAGCTCATATGTGAGATAGAGCATTGCTCATCCATACGGATCTCCTCCTCGAGAGAGACTGCGGCCCCTCTTCGGAGACGATCCACATTGAATTCAAGACCCCCTCTTGGCTGGCCCCCCTCAAGACCTCCTTTCGGAGAAGAACCGGTTACCTATGTATCGTCCCTTGTTGGATTTGGATCGTGTATCTCTTTGTGTTTCGAGGATCTAGCACATGTGTGATTGTTCTTGTTGGTTTGAGTGATTCTCTCATGTCTTCCCCTCGTGTTTCCCCTTGTGTTCTTCGTGTTCTTAGTTGGGATCCGCTCCTTTCGTGAAAGATCGGCTATATAGGGTTCCACCCTACATCATCTACCTATTCCCGAGTGGAAGTTCGATCATATCGAAATGGACTTCGTCACCGGCTTTCCCAAGTCCAAGCGAGGGAATGATGCTATCTTCGTTGTCATTGACAAGCTCACCAAAGTGGCTCATTTCCTTCCAGTCAAAGAATCTATCATAGCAGTTCAGTTGGCAGAGCTATACACCTCAATAATAGTCTCGTTGCATGGGATTCCTCAATTGATCTCCTCAGATCGTGGAAGCATTTTCACTTCCAAGTTTTGGGACTCCTTCCAGAAGGCCATGGGCACCAACATTTGTTTCAACACAACCTTTCATCCTCAAATGAGTGGCCAAATTGAAAGAGTCAATCAAATCCTTGAAGACATGCTAAGAGCGTGTGTCATCTCCTTCGGCATCAAGTGGGAAAATTTCCTCCCGTTTGCCGAGTTCCCCTATAACAACAGCTACCAAGCAAGTTCTGGCAAGGCCCCTCTTGAAATTTAGTATGGCAGAAAATGTCGTACTCCGCTCAACTAGACCGAGACCGTTGAGCACCAACTTCTTGTCAATGACTTGATCACGGAAGCTGAAGAAATGTGTAGAGTCATTCGTGAGAACCTGAAAGCTACGCAATCGCGCCAGAAAAGCTACTACGACAACAAGCACCGTGACTTGGCTTTCGAGATTGGAGACCATGTCTATCTGAGAGTATCTCCCTTGAAAGGCACTCAAAGATTTAGGCAAGTTGGCCCTAAGATATGTGGGTCCTTTGGCAAAAGAGGCGATCTCGCCTACCAACTTGAGCTCCCTTCCAACTTCTCAAATGTGCATGATGTGTTTCACGTGTCACAACTTTGCAAGTGCTTCAAGATGCCCGAGCGCACTGTCGAATTCGTAGAAATTGACCTCCAAGAAGACTTATCTTATCATGAGCATCCCGTTGCCATTCTTGAAGAAACCGAGCGCAAAAGTCGCAACAAGTCGATCAAATTCCTCAAAGTTAAGTGGTCTCACCATTCCGACCGAGAAGCAACTTGGGAACGTGAGGATCATCTCCCTTCTGAGTATCGCAATTTCTCTCTTTCCTAGATCTTGAGACGAGATCCTTTTGTTGTGGAGGAGAGTTGTAACACTCGATATGTAAAACTTACCATTATGGCAATATATCCACTTTGTTCTATCCAATTCCAAGTGGGTTCCTTCATTTTGGCCTCTTTTGTTTTTATGTGTTGTTTTATTCATTGCTATGCATTACTCACCACTTGCCACATTGCATTTGCGCTTGTCATATTGCATTTGTGCATCATTGTCATTTTGCTAATGCCATCATGTGATGCATCATGATCATTGCTATGTTGTTGTGCATTGCATCTTGCATCCCCATGCCCATATTGTTGTTTACTCCAGTTGTGAGCCATGCACCATCACCTCTCCCTTCCTTCTTCCTTCATATTTTGCAAGTGGCATTTTTTCCCTCCCCTATTAATGTTCATCTTTTTCCCTATAAATACTAGACCCTGCCATTTACCTCTCTGTGAAATTTCATCTCAATTGGAGTTGATTTGGTTAGGTTCAAAAATGCCTCAAGTTGGATTTATATTCAAACTTTTATTATTTTTCTACCTCTAAAAATTTTCAAAGCAGTTTATTAAAATATTGCATAGTTCCAAGATCATGGGAATATTTTCATATCTCTGATATAAATCTCCTACCTCCCTGGCCTTTTCCTTTTCTACAACTGTGAATTTAAATTTAAAGAATTAAGAAAAAAGGGAAAGCCCTCCTAGTGGAGCACCTCGGCCTCCTCCCTCCTGAAGCAGCTACAGCAGCTTAGTTGGGCCTCCTCCTACCAGGCCGACCCAGCCGCAGCCTCAGCATAGCCCCTCGCTCTCTCCCGTGGTAAAACCATGTGGATGCCCATGCGGGACCCGCTTGCTAGTGACCCCTCCTCCTCTCCTTCGTACTCCTCGGGCCCCCTCTCGCTCTCACAGTAAAACCGACAGGGGCACGAGCACATGGCCACCGTGGCCGAGCCCTCACTCCGCGTGCCCCTCTATAAAGCCCCCCGAGATCGCGCCCTAGAGTTTCTCCCTCTCCTCCCTCCGTGTGCCGCCTCTCCACAGATCCCCCTCTCGCGCCCGTTCGCTGCTCCCAGCCACCATGGCCGGCCCAAGCAAGAGCTCTTCGCCGCCGTAGGAGCATTGCCGGCCTCCCCTCCGTCGATCCCGAGCACCGCAGTGCCTCCCCGAGTCCGTTCTGACGCCTTCCCTGACGTCCTCTTCGTCCTCTATGTCGCCTTCTTCGCGGAACGGCAGTCCACTGGAGTTCGCCGACTCTCCACCGTCGTCCTGCGGCGTACCCGACCACATCTTTGTGTCATAGTTATACTAGGTATACCCAATCCCTCTCCTACTCTATTCGGTCGCCAATCCATCCGCGTAGGCGCCTCTCTATCCATGCGAAGTTCGCGCTCCGTGTGCTCTGGTCACCTATTTAGATTTTCTTCCCCGCAGATACGGTCCTACTCACTATGTATGCGCACGAAGCCCTGCTCTCTCCATTGCTTGCACTCGCCGTTGCTCCACCTCTCCCGCGCACGCCCGCACGCCAGCGCGTCACCTGCAGCTCGCGCGCTGCATGCAACACGCCAGCGTAACGCCCCTAAATGCCAGCGCCCGTCCTGAAGTTTGCCCTCGCCTCGCCATGGCCCGGCCAAGCGCATGCTCGAGCTCGAGCGCCCCTCTCTCCACGCATGTGAACCAGCACCCCCATGCAACCCCGCACGCCCGCCGGTGCTCCTCTGCTCCGATGGTCGCCGTCTTGCTCGCCAGTGTTACCGCCCAGATCTCTGTGCCCGGCGTGGAAGAAGGCATAACCTTTCTGTCTATTCAAAAGGTTCTAGAATCCAATATATGCACAAGCATGAGGCCAGCCTGAGTGGTCTACCACGCACACACACATCCAGTAGACCTGGTTTCGAATCCCAGGTTCCAAAATTTTGCATTGGCATTTTCTTCATCTGTGCCACTAACGTTCTGACCCCACTTGTCATACTCTCACACCACAAGGCCACCTGTCATCCTCTAAGCCCCTCCTTCCTTTTTTCTAAATATGCCAGCGAAATTCCATTCGGAGAATATGCTACCTTTCCATGTCAGGCAAGTCCAAATCTGGACATTCCCATTCTGGAATATTTCCACTTCTGTCAATTTCCCTTTTAGGCAGTGTTTTACTCATGGCATTTTGTGAGCATTTTTCTACAGTAACATATGCATATTATATATCATTTTGCACTAGAAAAACCCAACTAATCCATTGGTGGCATCCATTTCATCATTTGAGCAAGTTGTGAACATGTTATTTTTACAGCATATGCCATTTTGTCATTTTTATATGATTTTGTGTGATTTTCATATGAGCAATTCCAAGACATGAGTAGGAGTGCAAACATGTCATCTTACTGCTAGTTTTATTTGCATGCCATGTTATGCTTTGTAGTGAGTTAAACAAGCTTGCAAACTTGCCTACATAAATCTGTTTTGCCATGCCATGTTTATTTTTGCTGTCTGAATATGTCAACATAACTTTCCATTATAGAGTGAATACCAGAAATCTTCTCAGGAGGAAAACTTTTTATCTGGAAACATATAATTGTGCACTCATGCCTTGCCAACATGAGGAAACTGTCTTCCACCTTTTTTGGGGCTGCCCTTTTGCTGAAAGATGTTGGAACTTTGTCTGTCCTTCCAGAGACACTCCTATTTCAGTCTTGGAGGCAGTGGATGATATGAGAGCAAAGCTCAGGGTACCTTTTTATGGACATCGTTATTCCGGCTGGATGGGCAATCTGGATTTCAAGAAACAATCTGATCTTTCAACAAGTGCAACCATCATTCCAGAATTAGAGGCACATCTTCTTCGAGGAGTTCAATTGGCTTAGATATAGGATCACGCAGAAGCATGCCTCTTGGTTCAATGCCTGGCTAGACAATCTTTTGTAGTTTTTTTATAGCTTTTTCTTAGTCTTCTTTCTCTTTTGTTTCTTCTTCATTCTTTTTATCTTTAGTCTCTATTTTTTTGATTGGCTTATCTCAAGCCTTCTAAGACTGCAATTCTTTTATTTCATTAATAAAAATTGCAGTCGGGCTTTTCCCTACTATGTACAGTCAAAAAACTTGCCATTTTGCATTGACGTTATCATCATATCTGTAGATCTTTGGAACCTAATCAGTAAGGGAGTTTTGTTAAGTGCATTTAGTACTAGCATGACATGCTCTTGTTTGCCAAAATATGTTCCTGTAGCATATTGTTTACGAGCCCTAAACATTGCAGTCTGAATCTGTTTTCTGCCATGTCCAGTATTTTCACTAAGTCTACAAAACTGTTATCATTTGCCATTTTGCCATGCTGTTTTGATGATGATCTAGAAGTTTTAGAGTTAGTTCAGTAAGCATGTTTTGTAGTAGATGTTATGCACTATCATGCCATGTCATTTGTTTCCATGTGCAAGTTCTGCATCATAATTAAATGTTGCATCTTAAGTGCCATGTTGCTGTTATGACCAGTTTGCATTGCATATTGTTTTGCTCACCATGTGAGCTCCGTGCATCCGTTTTCGAGGATCTTTATATCGATTTCAACCGAAATCTTCCAATCTTTCTATTGGCTAGCTTGGGTTACCAAGATTCTGCCCATATCCATCTTGTCTCCACCGTTTCCATCACGTTGACGTATCCTTCGTTCCGGTAGAACCGTAGCTCCGTGCATAACGTTCTTCATATGCATTCATGATAGAATTGCATGAATTATATGTTCATTGCCATGACTTGTTTGTTTATTGTATGCTTGTGCTTTTATGTGGGTAGTTCTAGGAGACGAGTTCGAGTCCGAGGATCCTGTCGAGTACGTTCACAAGGAGCAAGTTATCGATAGCACTGAGGACAATCCAGGCAAGATAATCATTACCCCCGATATGACTATTATCTTTGCTTGCTAGTTGTTCGTTGCTATCGCTATGTCGCGCTACCTACCACTTGTTTATATAGCCTTCCATGTTGCCATGAAAAACCCTCTAACCCACCATCCTAGCAAACCGTTGTTTGGCTATGTTACCGCTTGCTCAGCCCATCTTCTAGCGTTGCTAGTTGCAGGTGCAGTGTAGGTTGTTCCATGTTGAGACATGGATATCTTGGGATATCACAATATCTTTTATTTAATTAATGCATCTATATACTTGGTAAAGGGTGGAAGGCTTAGCCTTTTGCTTGGTGTTTTGTTCCTGATGAGGACATGACTACCTTGGATTCGACCAAAAATATTGCATACATGCATATTTGTCAGGTGATTTCTAGTGCAAACTATTCAATAATCTATTTATGTTATCCAAACAAAAATACTTCACACACTTTTGTGTTTTGTCTAATTGCAGGTGTATGGGACATTTGTACAATCCACATATGAAGATAGGGGAAAAGGAGAAGTTTAGGTTCTGTTCAAAAAGTCCTCTCACGTCACTTTTGGACCAAGAGAAGATAGAGTCCAAGTCTCTCACGTTCTGGATTCAGATTCGGACTGCAAAGACATACCTGACTCAAAACCCCAACAACTTTTTCATACGGACTCCGAATTGGGTGATTCTTTTTTTGTTGGAAACTAGATTTCGTCCTCATTCCAACCCAATTGGATTCACCTTCAAATTCGTCTGGAGCATTGAGATATGGACGAAACAATCTGATGCTGCAGCAGAATCCGAGTTAAACAACAAGTCCAAAGGTGTTGCATCACCTCCACTTGGGCCCATGAGCCTTGTACGACCTAGGGTTTGTTTTAGGCTGCCTTGGGACGTCCTCCCACCTCCTTGGCCGCCACCCCTTGGTCCTATATAAGTAGATCCATCTAGTAGCTTTTTCCTTGGGATTTGTTTAGTTAAAAGTTAGCCATTGCAACTTCGTGTACTTCGTTTGTGTCCAACGACCAGACCAAGAGCGCTTTCGGATCCCCACCTTTATAAATACTTCATCTATATTCGCAATATTCAGATTGCATTATCATATTCTTGCTTGTTCTTCGATTGCGTGCAGGTATAGACCTTCGTGGTCAGGCTGATTGTGCTTCCAACATCGTCAGTAACCTCGGGAGATTGGTTTAGCGATTGCTAAGGCGCAACGTCGTGCACGTTTGTAGTCGGATCGTCAAAGTCGGCTCCACCAAATCGATAGCTATCATCTCATCGAAAGATCGGGACACCCTCGCCTCTATCAAGTGGTATCAGTTTTCAGGTTGCTCGGTGAGAATTTCCAGTTATCCCCAGATTAGATTTATTTTCTTACCTATTGTCCAAGAAAAAGCCACAAAAAAGTTAGATATATTCATCCTTTTGTCCAAGCCAGTCCAAGCCACAAAAGGAAAAAAGTCAGAGAAAAAAAAGAGAGAAAGAAAAAAAAGTGTGAAGAAAAAAAAGAGAGAAGAAAAAAAAACAAAATTTGGATCTATCTAGACTCAATCTCGTAGTTGAATTCGGATTGGAATCTGTTTTGTGCACTGTTCAGTAAAACAGGCATAACTTCCTCATACGAAGTCCGTTTTGGCTCCGCGAGTACTCACATGAAAGCTAGCGACGAGACGCATCTAAATAGTTGCAGAGCTAGTTCAATATTTGACACCTCAAAATCGTCCTCTAATAGGTCTTTTTGCCCTCCGAAGTTCGCGGACACAGCTTATTCCAGTTTTTCAGGCCAGTTTTAGAATTCTTTGACTCCTCATATCAATTCGGAATTGAGTGATTCTTTTTGCATTGGAAACCTTGACTTAGTAGCATTCTTTGAAAAAAGTTATCAGAAAATTGGCTCAAACTTTTCAAGAGGAAAGTTGGAGAGACAGTTGTTGTATATCCTGCTTCGCAGTTGTTTTTCATCATTATCTTTACTGCCGTTGTGATCTTCACTTATATCTTGCTGTCTAGAGCTACTTAGTATCCTTCATTGATGCTAGTTGTGATACACCGTGACCTCATTAGTGTTCTAGGCTCGCGTCTCTAGTCCGGTCTAGCCTACGACCAGCACAGTACCGTCGTTGAGCGTTTATTCAACATTGCATCTCTGAATTGATTATTGCTAATCTTTTGCTACCATATATAGCCAACCTAGCTCCACATATTTCTACACCGTGTATACGTACGTTCCCCTGGCAATCGCTTTACACAATCTTCGGAGTTATTTGACACCGCTGGTTGCCTGTCACCACCTGCCGCATGGTAAGAATTTGTAAGATATTGATATTTGCTTTACTGTGAGCACTTTACAACCACATCCTAGTAGTTCATAGGAACATTATTCTCGAATTTCGTTTCTTATTTCTACTAATCATGACAGGTTCCGGAGATAGAAGTTCTTGGACGACGGACACATCTTCACCATCACGAGAGTTGGGACAACACACACAAGCACATGGTCAGGTTATCTCTTTACCGTCATTTGAGGGTAGATTTAATCCTGCTATTTATCTAGCTTGGGAGCATGAAGTAGAACAAGTTTTTAGTCACCATGACTTTTCTGAACTTGAGCGAGTACGAGCTGCCACTAGAGCATTTACTGGTTTTGCTTCTGTTTGGTGGAGTGTGCATTGTAAGAAAAACATTGATAACCAACCCACAACTTGGAAAGATTTGAAAGATGTAATGAGACAACAATTTTCCCCTCCTTACCATCGTCGTGAATTGCATCGCAAATTTGAACAATTTAAACAAGGCAACAACACTGTTCATGCTTACTACCAAGAGTTCAAATCTTATATGCATCATTGTGACATAGAAGAATCTAAGGATGATACAATGAATAGATTTTTTGGTGGTTTGAACCATGATATTCAGGCACGATTTCAGTATATTCCTCGTTGCATTACTGGTATGTAGGTTCGTGCTTGTACCTTTGAGAGACAGTTACAGGAGGATGCATTGGGCGACTACAACAACAACTATTCTAGTTCTTGCTCACCACCACCGCTTGGTTCCTCCACCGTTGCACCTACTAGAGCAGCCACACCTCAGATTGTGAGCGCGACATCATCTCAAGAGTATGGTACATTGCCATCATCCGTACCTACATCAGCTACATCTTTGCGACAAGGTAACTGTAAAGGTACTGATGATATAACTTCACATGAGAATGATGCATGCCTAGTTAACTTGAATACATCATGTGTTGAGTTACCTGTTGATTTGAGCGCATCACCTATTTTAGAGAATCATGTTACTGTCATGAATGCGTCATGTGATCAAACAACTGAAATACCAATAATTTTGAGTGCACCCAATGAATTAACTGTTGATGCAAAAGAACCAATGTTTAATCATCTTGATATGACCTCTAATCTTGGTGATGATTCTGTGTCAAATGACTTATTGCATGTTTGTTTATTTAAGCATGTTGTAGCATGTAAATTTGATGCAAGTAAGGTTTATTCACCAATGTTGGGATGGTTTAATGATGAATATTGTCAATCTTTTCATATGAATAAGAGCTTCACTTATATGTGCAAACTGAGTTGCAATACTTTCATGCCTTCTGCTTCTTGTGATAATATTTTGGCTTTATATTTTATTAACTATGAAAGTTACTCATGTATACATGTGTCATATGTGCAAAATCCACGGGAAGTAAAAATGGATGACATATACATATACAACATGTACACCTTGTCTCTTTTGTTAGCCACATTTCAGATTAAGCAACGCCGAGGACGGCTTTATTTTCAAAAAGGGGAGGATGATGAGGACATGACTACCTTGGATACGACCAAAAATATTGCATACATGCATATTTGTCAGGTGATTTCTAGTGCAAACTATTCAATAATCTATTTATGTTATCCAAAACAAAAATACTTCACACACTTTTGTGTTTTGTCTAATTGCAGGTGTATGGGACATTTGTACAATCCACATATGAAGATAGGGGAAAAGGAGAAGTTTAGGTTCTGTTCAAAAAGTCCTCTGACGTCTCTTTTGGGCCAAGAGAAGATAGAGTCCAAGTCTCTCACGTTCTGGATTCAGATTCGGACTACACAGACATACCTGACTCAAAACGCCAACAACTTTTTCATACGGACTCCGAATTGGGTGATTCTTTTTTTGTTGGAAAGTAGATTTCGTCCTCTTTCCAACCCAATTGGATTCACCTTCAAATTCGTCCGGAGCGTTGAGATATGGATGAAACAATCTGATGCTGCAGCAGAATCCGAGTCAAACAACAAGTCCAAAGGTGTTGCATCACCTCCACTTGGGCCCATGAATCTTGTACGACCTAGGGTTTGTTTTAGGCTGCCTTGGGACGTCCTCCCACCTCCTTGGCCGCCACCCCTTGCTCCTATATAAGTAGATCCATCTAGTAGCTTTTTCCTTGGGATTTGTTTAGTTAAAAGTTAGCCATTGCAACTTCGTGTACTTCGTTTGTGTCCAACGACCAGACCAAGAGCGCTTTCGGATCCCCACCTTTATCAATACTTCATCTATATTCGCAATATTCGGATTGCATTATCATATTCTTGCTTGTTCTTCGATTGCGTGCAGGAATAGAGCTTCGTGGTCAGGCTGATTGTGCTTCCAGCATCGTCAGTAACCTCGGGAGATTGGTTTAGCGATTGCTAAGGCGCAACGTCGTGCACGTTTGTTGTCGGATCATCAAAGTCGGCTCCACCAAATCGATAGTTATCATCTCATCGAAAGATCGGGACACCCTCGCCTCTATCAGTTCCACTCTTGCCGCCTTTGTTTTCGTCATACCGGTGTTATGTTCCTTGAATTTTGCATTCCTAACGCGGTCAGGGTTTATGGGCCCCCCTCGACAGTTCGCTTTGAATAAACTCGTCCAGCAAGGCCCAACTTTGGTTTTACCATTTGCCTAATAATAACTAAAATTTGCGTAGGGAGTAATTAACCCGAGGATTCTTAATCAACAACCCGGGCCAGTGCTCCTCATGAGTGTTGGTCCAACCTAGAGCCCCTTGCAGTGCCACCTCGAGGAAACTCGAGGACATGTTTTAGTTGTATGGACTGCTCATCCGATCGTGGCCTGAGACGAGATACGCGCGACTGCTATCGGGGTGTCGGCACGTCGGGAGGTCTTGCTGGTTTTGTTTTACCATTATCGAAATGTCTTGTGCACCGGGATCCGGAGCTTGAGCGGAGTGTTCCAAGATGGAGGATTGTCTCCGCGGATCATGAGAGCTTATCATGGGCTAAGTTGGGACACCCATGCATGGTTTAAACTTTCGAGAGATGTGCCCATGGTTATGTGGCAGATGGGAGTTGTTAATATCCGGTTGTAGTGAACTTGGCACTAAACTCATTAAAATACACCAACCGCGTGTGTAACCGTGATCGTCTCTTTTCGGCGGAGTTCGGGGAGAGAACATGGTGGGGTTATGTTTGAACGTAAGTCGTTCAGGATCACTTCGTGATCATTACTGGTTTGCGGCCGTTTGCGTAGTTTCTCATTTTATTCTTATATTTGTAAGTTAGCCACCATACATATGTTTAGTGCTTGCTGCAACTTCACCACTTAACCATGCCATACCTATTTAAGCTTTGATAGTCTTGACACCGTGGGTAATAAGATTGCTGAGTCCCCGTGTGATGCAGGGTGGAAGCCTAGGTGGCCGATCTTTCACGAAAGGAGCGGATCCCTGCGAAGAACGTGATGAACACGAGGAGAAACACGAGGGAAACACGAGGGGAACACGAGAGAAATCACTCAACCAACAAGAATAGATCACACATGCGCTAGATCGATGAACACAAAGGTAAGATACAAGATCCAAATCTAACAAAGGACGATACAAAGGTAACCGGTTCTTCTCCGTGAGGAGGTCTTGAATCCAAGGTGGATCTTCTCCGTGAGGAGGTCTTGAATCCAAGGTGGATCTTCTCCGAAGAGGGGCCGCGGTCTCTCTCGTGGAGTAGATCCGTAATGGATGAGCAATGCTCTATCTCACATATGAGCTAAACCAATGCTAACCCTAGAAAGGAGGTGGAGGTGGTCTATTTATAGTCTTAGGCACGAAGGGGTAAGTGGGAGAGGGATACAAGGCCAAAGGCCCGTGGCTGCGCATAGGCAGAGCGGTAGTACCGCTTGGGAGGGCAGTAGTACCGCTTGTAAGCGGTAGTGCCGCTTGGACTGGGCGGTAGTACCGGACCCGAGTCGCTCGAGCATTGGAGTTTGTCGGGTTGAGCGGCAGTAGAGCAAGTTCGGCGGTAGTGCCGCTTGGGGGCCTCTAGCGGTAGTACCACTTGGTTTGGGCGGTAGTACCGCTCGTCCTGGTCTTCTTCCTCCTTCTCTTCCATGCTTCCCTCGCGGACGGTGTAGTCGTTCCTTGGCGCCTGCACTCCTCCTCGACATCCGTGAAGCTCCGACAATACCTATGCATGCACACGGGAGAAGTGTCAAGTAGTATACCATCCTTGAAGGGGTCAAGTGAACACGTGTAAAGGAGAAGATTCACCTTTATGTATGAGAAGTAGATGTCGCACGTGTCACTTGCCGAACGGACTATTGACATGGTGATGTCCATAGGATGCTCCGCATCATCCCCTCCCCCTTGGGAAAGATCCGACCTCGGATTGAAAACCAAATCACCATGGGAAAGAAATGGCGTCGCCATGTAGGAGTCGTCGATCACCAAGTTCTCATCATCTTGAAGCTTGAAGTGGGCACTCTCCAATGTCACACCGTCTCGTGATTCCTTCAAAAGGAGCAAGGAGAACAAGCACTTGGAAAAACAAATGCGGTTAGCGTTAGTGCAAAACCAAGCATTCAAGAGGTGATGCACCAAACAAGTGTTGTTATCAAGCGTAGCATATGGTTTGACAAAGGATTGTGACATGGCATGTAAGTATATGAATTGAGCACAATGAAGGACAACATGGAAACAAGTATGCAAATGGGAGGTTGAGAGGCAAATATGTTTGACAAGAGAATAAGCATCTACCTCAAGGTCATAGCAAGCGTTCACAAATTGCTCAATGTAAGGTCTATGGTAGGCATATGAATCATTCACAACACCAAAGAAAATGAGATGTCTAAACACATAGGTCAAGTGCAAGACAATCCAATCATAATGTGCATAGGGTGTAGTGAACATAGTATGGCACTCAACACAATAGAAAGAGCAATTGTTCAACATGTGTGAGGCAATCAAGGCAAGCATGTAGCAATCAATGGGACATGGCATATGTGAAGAATTGACAGTGTTGCGACCAATCATGTGAGAGGAGCAAGTACTCCAACAATTGGATGCAACACACAAGGCATATATATCATGATGCATGGAACGGTGAAAATGACAAGTCGAAGCAAGATCTCTAATATGTGTGCAATCAAGTGGTCCAAGATGAACAATAAGTCTCATGGTTGATGAGGACATCAATACCATTGTTACACCCACAGCTCCTGCTACTATACATACTAGACCAATTACTAGAGCTCGCGCACGCCAATTAAATCAGGTACTTTCGTTTCTTGGTAATGATTCTAATGTTCATGAGAATATGATGCTGCCTAAATTGGATACATTTGTTTTGCTTACAAATGAAGGGCCTAGCTTTGAGAAGGATGAACATTGGAGCAAGAACAAGCATGGAGATGATGGCATGCGCATGGGGGACAAGAACGGAGTTACAACTGATGATTTCAGGACGTTGAAGCCACCATAATGCGTGCATGAAGCCTTGGACGAAATATACAAGATGCTACTTCATAACTTTCGTCCAGAGGCTATTCTAGGTGCTGCGTCACCTTATTATTGGGCCAGGCCCATGTAATTTCGAAATACTAGAGTATAGGCTATTTTTAGAGTCCGTATGTGTGGGGAAACAAGAGATAGGGTTGGTTTCGGACCCCTTCCCCAAGGGCCACGAAATTCCCCCCTCTTCCTCCATATATACAGCCCTTAGGGCGTCGTTTAGACTTTGGGTTTTGTTTAGATTAAAAGTTCGCCATAGCTGCAACTTCGCGTACTTCGTTTGTGTTCAACGACCAGACAAAGGCGTCACAGAACCCCACCTTGATCAATAAAGCTTTCATCTTATATTCGCAATATCCAGATTGCAATCTCAGTTTCTTGCTTGCTCTTCGTTTGCTCGCAGGAAACAGACCCTCGTGGTCAGGTTGATCGTGCTCCGGCGTGGGCAATAACCTCTCGGAGTTGGTTTAGCGATTGCTAAGGCGCGACGTCCTCGCACGTTCGTAGTCGGATCATCAAAGTCGACTTCCATCAAAGCGATATCCATCATCTCATCGAAAGACGGGACAGCTTTGCCTCTATCAAGTGGTATCAGATTTCCAGGTTGCTCGGTGAGATTTTACAGTTTTTCGTAGTTTAGATCGAGTCTGTTCTTCATACCTACAGTCCACGAAAAAGCCACAAAAAAATTAGGGTTAGTTCAGTATATCCAAACCAATCTGAGCCTTTGCATAATCTTTTTAGGGTTTTTGCTTTGTTGAATTTGCGGTTGCATCGTTGTGTCAAGTTGCTGGTCTTAGAGTCTAGTCTTTTAGAGTTTCGAGTTCTGGTCATAAGTTGTCACGCCGCCGCCGCACCATCATCATCGCCTTGCCATCTACAACTATTGCTTATCCGCCACCGCTCTGAATCCGTATCCATATACCACCACCAATCCGTATCCACATAACACCACCGATCCGTATCCATATACCACCACCGCTACCATATACCACCACCGCTGCCATATCCTACCACCATATATCCACCACCAATCCGAGTTCTTTTCATATTCGGTTTGTTTTAGAGATCCATCTATTTTCCGTTTCGTGTTTCCTTGCCTGAGTAGGCCTCGGAAAAAAAAGGAGTCTGGAGACCCCCGGGCAGTTTTTAGGCCAAAATTTCAGCAACCAATAATATTTTTTCCCTATCCTATTTTTAGGTCCCGGGGAGTGTTTTGAGACACTCGCCATCATAGTGATTTTTTGTCGCACTTTTTCGTCGTCGCTGCCCTGATTTCCGAAAAAAAATAATCAAAAAAATTGGTGCCCATCCTATCAGTTTGACCTGGGAAGAGTTTTGAGACACTCGCATTATAGTGATTTTTCGCAAAAAAAAGGAGCGCAAAAAAAAGAGCGAAAAAAAGATCAAAAAAAATTCCAGAGTGTGCTTTTCCCTTGTTTACGTGCAGCGCCGTGATTTTGTTAGTGTTCTAGGCTCGCGTCTCTAGCACGGTCTAGCCTAGGACCAGCACAGTACCGTCGTTGAGCGTTTCTTCAACTTTGCATCTCTGAATTGATTATTGCAGACCATTTTTGCTACCATATTATAAGCCTTCCCAGCTCCACATACATCTACATCGTGCGTTTGACTCTCCCTGGTAATCGCTCTATCCAAGCTTTGAGAGTTTTCACTACAACGGTTGCCGATCACCACCTGCTGCTGGGTAAGAACTGGTAAGAATTTGAGATTCGCTTGAAGGTTTTGTGACACACCACCATCACCACCACTTCCTAGTAGTCTGCAGGATCATATTCTTTTGTGTTTCTATTGCTGCTAACTATGGCAGGATCACAAGCCGATGAGACTGGTTGGGAGAACATGACGAACAAGGAGTTGCATGATAAATTTCAGCAAATGATGAGTGGCCAGGTGGGAGATGTGCTAAACAGATTTGAAGAGGCTATGGAGAAGATAGATGCCGTGGAGAAGTCGTTCGAGACAAAGTTGGATAACAAGTTTACTGAATTACTCAAGCGTCTTCCCCAACCACCACCGGCTGCACATGTCGCACCTCTACAACAACAACAACCACATCTCCAACGCCGCCTTCCAAATCAAGTGGGACGAGCACAGCGCGTTCCAATTGAGACTGGTCAAAATTCGGGTGCCGCTGCACCTACTGTTGATGTTTCTTTGGCTCCTGCTACTGCGGCGGCTGAAGAGGATGACGATTATGCGGGCGATTATGAGGATGAGGTTGATCAAAATCAGAACTACGTGCAGCCACCAGCACCACCACCAGCAGGTCAACCTCAGGTATATATTCGCAACGGTAGGCCGGCACCACCACCTCAGGTACGAGATCATGACCATCTCCCTAAACTGAAATTGAATATTCCACCATTTGAGGGTAGATATGTTCCTGATATATATCTTACTTGGGAGTTAGAAACTAAACAACGATTTACATGTTTACAATATCCTGAGGAGGGACGTGTTCCTGCTGCTGTTTGTGCTTTCACTAGCTTTGCATGTGTTTGGTGGTCTGAACATTGTAGATTATATCCTGTTCCAGCTACTTGGGCTGCTTTGAAAACTGCTATGCGTACTCGTTGGGTTCCACCATATTATCAACGTGAATTACTTCAAAAATTGCAGCGCTTAAGACAAGGGAAAAATTCTGTAGAAGAATATTATCAGGAATTACAAACTTGCATGATTAGATGTGGTATTGTTGAGGAGAATGAAGCTATGCTTGCACGTTTTATGGGTGGATTAAATAAAGAGATTCAGACCATTCTAGAGTATAAGGATTATAATAATATCACTCGTTTATTCCATCTTGCTTGTAAAGCTGAACGTGAAGTGCAGGATCGACAAGCATTGGCGCGAACTAACTTTTCTGCAGGTCGACCTTCATCATGGACACCGCGTGCATCTTCTACTTCCACTGCACCAGCACCTCCATCAGGTTCCACCTCCAGCCGTGATACAAGAAAGCGGGCACAACCACCACTATCTGCCAAGAGCGCACCTGCCGGGCCTGCACAGAGCTCTTCTTCTTCCATGGCATCGACAGGGCACACAAGTGATATTATTTGTCATCGTTGTAAGGGAAGAGGACATTATGCGAGAGAATGCAAATCTCAGCGTGTAATGATTGCTACTGAGGATGGTGGGTATGAGTCCGCTAGTGACTATGATGAGGAGACTTTGGCTCTTATTACACGTGAAGAACATGGTGGAGATGATTCAGAAAATAAGACGCAATACATGGCTCCTGAAGACACTGACAGTTATGAATGTTTAGTTGCTCAACGTGTTTTGAGTGTGCAGGTCACACAAGCAGAGCAAAATCAGAGGCATAATTTGTTCCATACAAAGGGAGTTGTGAAGGAACGTTCTGTTCGCGTCATCATAGATGGAGGGAGCTGTAACAACTTGGCTAGCATGGAGATGGTGGAGAAGCTATCTCTCACCACAAGACCACATCCACATCCTTTCTACATCCAATGGTTCAACAACAGCGGCAAGGTTAAGGTCACACGTACTATTCGTGTGCATTTTAGTATCTCTACATATGCTGATTATGTTGATTGTGATGTGGTACCCATGCAAGCATGTTCCTTATTACTTGGTAGACCATGGCAATTTGATAAAAATTCTGTACACCATGGTAGAAACAATCAGTATACTCTTGGTCATAAGGATAAACATATTACTTTGCTTCCTATGACTCCTGATTCCATTTTGAAAGATGACATTAATAGAGCTAATAAAGCAAAACAGGAGAAAAATAAGAGTGAAAATCAGATTGTGGCAAAAGAATTTGAGCAACAAATGAAATCTAATAATAAACCATCTAGTGTTGTTTCTGAAATTAAATTGAAAAGTGCATGTTTACTTGCCACAAAATCTGCTATTGATGAGCTAGATTTCAGCAAATCTGTTTGCTATGCTTTTGTGTGCAAAGAGGCATTATTTTCATTCGAGGACGTGCCTTCCTCTTTGCCCCCTGCTGTCACTAATAGTTTGCAGGAGTTCACTGACGTCTTCCCACAAGACGTGCCACCGGGATTACCACCTATTCGAGGGATTGAGCATCAAATTGACTTAATTCCTGGTGCATCGCTACCCAACCGTGCACCATACCGTACCAATCCAGAGGAGACGAAGGAGATTATGCGTCAAGTACAGGAGCTGCTCGACAAAGGTTATATACGCGAATCTCTTAGTCCTTGTGCTGTTCCTATTATACTAGTGCCTAAAAAGGATGGTACGTCGTGTATGTGTGTTGATTGTAGAGGCATTAGTAATATTACTATTCGTTATCGTCATCCTATTCCTAGGCTAGATGATATGCTTGATGAATTGAGTGGCTCTACAATATTCTCCAAAGTTGATTTGCGTAGTGGATACCATCAAATTCGTATGAAATTGGGAGATGAATGGAAAACTGCATTTAAAACTAAGTTTGGTTTATATGAGTGGTTAGTCATGCCTTTTGGGTTAACTAATGCACCTAGTACCTTCATGAGACTAATGAACGAAGTTTTACGTGTTTTCATTGGACGATTTGTGGTAGTCTATTTTGATGATATACTGATTTATAGCAAATCTTTGGAAGAACATTTGGAACATTTACGTGCTGTTTTTATTGCTCTACGTGATGCACGTTTGTTTGGTAACCTTGGGAAGTGCACCTTTTGCACCGACCGAGTATCTTTTCTTGGCTATGTTGTTACTCCACAGGGAATTGAAGTTGATAAAACCAAGATTGAAGCTATTGAGAGTTGGCCGCAGCCCAAAACGGTCACACAAGTGCGGTGTTTTCTTGGACTCGCTGGTTTCTATAGGCGTTTTGTGAGAGATTTTAGCACCTTTGCTGCACCTCTCAACGAGCTTACAAAGAAGGATGTGCCTTTTGTTTGGGGTACCGCACAGGAAGAAGCCTTCACGGTATTGAAAGATAAGTTGACACATGCTCCTTTACTCCAACTTCCTGATTTTAATAAGACTTTTGAGCTTGAATGTGATACTAGTGGAATTGGATTAGGAGGTGTGTTATTACAAGATGGTAAACCTGTTGCATACTTTTCTGAAAAGTTGAGTGGGCCTAGTTTGAATTATTCTAGTTATGATAAAGAACTATATGCTCTTGTTCGGACTTTAGAAACATGGCAATATTATTTATGGCCCAAAGAATTTGTTATACTTTCTGATCATGAATCTTTGAAACATATTAAAAGTCAAGCTAAACTGAATCGTAGACATGCTAAATGGGTTGAATTCATTGAAACTTTCCCTTATGTCATTAAACACAAGAAGGGTAAAGAAAATGTTATTGCTGATGCATTGTCTCGTCGCTATACTATGCTTTCACGACTTGACTTCAAAATATTTGGTTTGGAGACCATCAAAGATCAATATGTGCATGATGCTGATTTTAAAGATGTTTTGCAGAATTGTAAAGAAGGAAGAACCTGGAACAAGTTTGTCGTTAATGATGGATTTGTGTTCCGTGCTAACAAGCTAT
Organism: Aegilops tauschii subsp. strangulata; assembly: GCF_002575655.3. NCBI lineage: Eukaryota > Viridiplantae > Streptophyta > Magnoliopsida > Poales > Poaceae > Aegilops > Aegilops tauschii. The sequence continues at coordinate 345,082,088 of NC_053041.3, forward strand.
GCATTCCAGCTAGCTCTCTTCGTCTTTTGTTGTTGCAGGAGGCGCATGGAGGAGGATTAATGGGACACTTTGGCGTGAAGAAGACGGAGGACGTACTTGCTACACATTTCTTTTGGCCAAAGATGAGACGGGATGTTGAGCATTTTGTTGCTCGCTGCACTACATGTCAAAAAGCTAAGTCACGAATCAATCCTCATGGTTTATATATGCCTTTGCCTGTACCTAGTGTTCCTTGGGAGGATATATCTATGGACTTTGTTTTAGGTTTACCTCGAACAAAGAGGGGGAGGGATAGCATATTTGTTGTCGTGGATAGATTCTCAAAAATGGCACACTTTATACCATGTCATAAAAGCGATGATGCTGTTAATGTTGCTGATTTGTTCTTCTGTGAAATTATTCGTTTGCATGGTGTGCCAAATACAATTGTTTCAGATCGTGATACTAAATTTCTTAGCCACTTTTGGAGATGTTATTGGCTAAGTTGGGGACTAAACTGCCTTTTAGTACTACTTGTCACCCCCAAACTGATGGACAAACTGAAGTAGTCAATAGAACATTGTCTACTATGCTTAGGGCTGTTTTGAAGAATAATAAGAAAATGTGGGAAGAATGCTTGCCTCATATTGAGTTTGCTTATAATCGTTCATTGCATTCTACTACTAAGATGTGCCCTTTTGAAATTGTGTATGGTTTCCTACCTCGTGCACCTATTGATTTCTTTCCTCTTCCATCTTCGGAGAAGGTTAATTTTGATGCTAAACAACGTGCTGAATTGATCTTAAAAATGCATGAGTTAACTAAGGAAAACATTGAGCGTATGAATGCTAAATATAAACTTGCTGGAGATAAGGGTAGAAAACATGTTGTGTTTGCACCTGGAGATCTTGTTTGGTTACATTTGTGTAAGGATAGATTTTCTGATTTGCGCAAATCAAAGCTAATGCCACGTGCTGATGGTCCTTTTAAGGTGTTAGAGAAAATAAATGATAATGCATATAAACTTGAGCTGCCTGCAGATTTTGGGGTTAGTCCCACTTTTAACATTGCAGATTTGAAGCCTTATTTGGGTGAGGGAGATGAGCTTCCGTCGAGGACGACATCATTTCAAGAAGGGGAGGATGATGAGGACATCAATACCATTGTTACACCCACAGCTCCTGCTGCTATACATACTAGACCAATTACTAGAGCTCGCGCACGCCAATTAAATTACCAGGTACTTTCGTTTCTTGGTAATGATTCTAATGTTCATGAGAATATGATGCTGCCTAAATTGGATACATTTGTTTTGCTTACAAATGAAGGGCCTAGCTTTGAGAAGGATGAACATTGGAGCAAGAACAAGCATGGAGATGATGGCATGCGCATGGGGGACAAGAACGGAGTTACAAGTGATGATTTTAGGACGTTGAAGCCACCATAATGCGTGCATGAAGCCTTGGACGAAATATACAAGATGCTACTTCATAACTTTCGTCCAGAGGCTATTCTAGGTGTTGCGTCACCTTATTATTGGGCCAGGCCCATGTAATTACGAAATACTTGAGTATAGGCTATTTTTAGAGTCCGTATGTGTGGGGAAACAAGAGATAGGGTTGGTTTCGGACCCCTTCCCCAAGGGCCACGAAATTCCCCCCTCTTCCTCCATATATATAGCCCTTAGGGCGTCGTTTAGACTTTGGGTTTTGTTTAGATTAAAAGATCGCCATAGCTGCAACTTCGCGTACTTCGTTTGTGTTCAACGACCAGACAAAGGCGTCACAGAACTCCACCTTGATCAATAAAGCTTTCATCTTATATTCGCAATATCCAGATTGCAATCTCAGTTTCTTGCTTGTTCTTCGTTTGCTCGCAGGAAACAGACCCTCGTGGTCAGGTTGATCGTGCTCCGGCGTGGTCAATAACCTCTCGGAGTTGGTTTAGCGATTGCTAAGGCCCGACGTCCTCGCACGTTCGTAGTCGGATCGTCAAAGTCGACTTCCATCAAAGCGATATCCATCATCTCATCGAAAGACGGGACACCTTTGCCTCTATCAATGGTACAAGCAGCACAAGTAGTATGATCCACATTATCCATGCTCATGGTTTGGAGGTTCTCAAAAGAGAAGGATATCACCTTGAAAGCATGTCCTTGTGCGTCCTTCACAATGCCGAAACACAAGCAAAAGCGGTGTAGAAGCGAGTCGTGGTAGGATGTATGAGGCTCGCTCTACAGAGCTCGAATGGTCAACTCACGTGAAGCGGAAGTCGACACAAAGTCCAAGTATCCTACACATGCACAAAAGAAAGTAAAGAATGTATGCACATGGTAGATAAACACATCATCCATCATGATGGTTCTCTTCTCTTGCACATAACCATTAGAAGCACAAGTGCATGAATAATATGATGCAACAATGGCAATATTCATGTCACTAAGTATATGGTGCAAAGAGGTAAGACAAGCATGCTTCACAAGAAATATGTCAAAATCTCCAAATATATGTGAGAATGCTATGGGGGCAATCTCATGAGCAAGACTATAATCATTGTTGCACTCAATACATGGCAAGTCATCTAGCATGAGAGATGCAACACATGGAGATATATGACAAGAAGCAATAACAATCATGTGCAAAGCATGTAGATGGTTGACATCAACCGCATGAAATGAGCAAGTATGAATCATGGGTGATGCAACAAGGCAAGCAAACATAGTAATCAAGTCATGCAAACTAGTGGAGCGAAGATGCAACACACTAGGTGAAATCATGTTAATCATGTCATGTGAGCAAATAATAGGCATAGACAATGCACATGACATATCGCAAGCACGAACGCAAAGCAAGATCATAGTATAATCATAGGCATGGGGTACCAAGCAAACATGGCAATAACAAGTGATATCTCCACCAAGCTTGCAAATACACATATACATATGAGAATCAATCATCAAGTGTAATGCAAAGCATGGGTCACAAATGCATGGCAAAGGCATAGGAATGAGCATATCATGCAAAGTGAACATGACAAGATGGGCATATAATATGTAATGGACAATAACCCATAGCCAAGTGAGGGCAATGTAGAAGAGATGCGCGAAGTCTTCGCGTGAAGAGAGCGGCGGGAAAGGCAATCCATGGGATCCCAAATCATCGTTGCTCTCTAGAGCTCGTTTTGTCAACTCGTGGGATTGCGAAGTTGACAAGTATTCATGGGTACCTACACAAAAGAGAGACAAACCAAAGAAATTGTGCGCGTGGTAAATGTACACATCATCCATCATGATGTCCATGTGCACATGAGTGTTAGCACAAGATAAGCATCGCTCAAAGAAATTTGATGCATGGTATAAGAACATGTCATCCATCATGAAAGAATAGTTATTGTGTATGACACGATGCGGATGCAAATTTAGCATAGAAGTATATGGCACATCAATAGCATGTTTATTCATGGGGAGCATATTGTGCACACAAGTATTGGGATCATGCAATGAATGGGATTGATCAAAATCTCCTAAATGTGTGAGGAAACTATGGGGGTCTCCTCATGAGCAATATTGGAAACATCATATGGAGAAAATGGACAACATCCAAAACAATGCATATCCGAAGCTAGGTGGTCATGGCATGGCATATGAGATAAATGATGCAAAGGAAGCATATCAATGTCATCACAAGAAAAACAAATGCCAATAACCACGGGCTTGTCATCTATGCCATATGTGCAAATTGGGTTTATTTTAATGGCATATGCATAGTCACTATGAAGAGATTGCAAATATGACATATGATTGATCTCATGCATAGCATATGACAAGTCAAGCGGAATGTCAAACATTATGTGACCTAGAGAATTGTCACAAGAAATCCTATGTAACATGGCATCACAACTAATAGACTCCACATGACAATCATCAAACTCATCATAAATGGGTAAATCATCGCATGGGGAAATCATACTAGAATGAAGCATGGTAATAGGTTGATCAACATCATGCAAGCAATCAATGTCAAGAATGTCTACTAGTGGGACTAGAGCATCACCTTCACCTATGTTACCTTGTTCATTCCACTCAAGTGGTGTAGGTGAGGTGGGAAAGACCAAATGGTGGTCATCATCATCAACTTGATGGAACCATGTGGGGGTGCATCATGTTCCACCATGGCCATCGTCTTGTCCAAAGGAAGGACGAAGTCGTCGCGAGTCGGCGCGTCATCATATATGGGACCTAGCACCAAATGAGAAGACACAATAGAGGTAGAGGTCAAGTTGTTAGAAGTGCAAATGGCCTCACGAGACCTATCAACTATCACACTCTCTCTATGTGGTGGTTCACTCACTCCCTCAAGGTAGGTGCACTCAATCTCACATATGGTGGAGTCACTCATCTCACTCAGGTGGTGGGGGTTGTGGCTCTCCTCACATGGGAATTGGGGCAACTCATCATAGATGGGGCTAGTGGTGAACTCGCTCTCACTCTCAATATGGTGGCACAAGTCACTCAAGTCATCATACGTCGCCGTGGTCAAAGTGAAATACTCAACCATCTCATCGCCGTCACCATGGATGAAGGCCGAAGATGGCGCATCATCACTCTCCTCCATGACCGAATGGAAAATCCCATGCTCGATCATCTCGTCATCGTCGCCGTTGATGAAGGCCGAAGATGGCACATCATCACTCTCGCCTCCTAAGATGGAAGCATCATCCTTGTTCGCCACCTTGTCGCTCGCCTCCAAAGCTTGGTCCTTGAAGGTCTCCGTAGTCGTACTCGTCGCCACACCGTCTTGAAAAAGAGTCGAAGAAGACTCGGCACCATCAATGCCACAAAGAGGGATGGCGGTGAAGTCGAACTTGGGAGCATCGTCTTGGAGCTCGTCGGACTTGGACATCGTGGTGGTACTAGCCTCATGCTCGTCGTCTTTGAGCTTGGTCTTCGAGAAGTTTGCTTGGGGTGGAGAAGCCTTGGCCTTCATGAGTTCTTGTTCCGCCTTGAGAGCACCAATGTAGTTGTCGTCGAGGGACTTGTAGTTCTCAAGGAAGATAGTCTTGGAGATGTCGTTGTTCAATCCCATCATGAAGTGGAACTTCATTGACATGGGGTCGTCCACGCCGGCTCGTCGCAAGGCAATCTTCATCTCCTTGAAGTACTCGTCGGTGGACTTGGATCCTTGGATGGTGTTCTCCAATTGGCGAAGAAGTTGTTCCATGTAGGTTGGAGGCACAAACTCTCGTCGCAAAGCTCTCTTCGTCTTGGGCCAACTCATGTCGTAGATCTTCGAAGGTGTGTGAAGCCACCATGTCGAGGCGTAGTCGTGGAAGTTTCTTGTGGCGCACTTCACTTGATCTTCGGGAGGAACTTGATGTAGCTTGAGGTAGTCGTCCATTAGGCGCTCCCACTCGAGATACTCCTCGGGTTCTTGAGTCCCATAGAAAGGAATCTTGTGGTCGGTGTCGAGGTCGTAGTAGCTCGTGGAAGTCGTGGACTTGAGCTTGGGGAGCTTCTCTTGATTGTAGTCTTGAGGTACTTGTGGGCGAAGATGCCGTATGTCCGTAGGCGAAGATGCCTTGTAGTTGCTTGGCGGAGATGCCAAGGGAAATGGTGAAGTCGTTGAGCGGTTGTTGGTGATGAGCTCTTGACCTTCACGTTCTTGTTGGTGATGGTGTCGATGCCGATGTGATCTTGCCGGAGATGGTAGCTTGGAAGGGTGTGCACTAGAGCGTCTTCTCGAAGATGAGGAAGATCTCTTGTAGGACTTGATGAGGACCTTGAGCTCCTTCATTTGATCATCCATCTTGGCGTCGTTGGAGTTGTTCGTGGCATCGAACTCGTCGTTGTTGTAGACCGAAGGTGAAATGCCTTGCCTATCCATCACAAGACTCGAACAAATATGAGTGGGGGAAAGAGAAGAACTATACCAAATGTACCTTGACCGATGTTGAAGATGGATCAATGATCACTCAATGTGTAACAAGGAAATAGCACAATTGGTACCAATTCTTGTCGGTTTCTCACACCTACACAAATAAGGCTTATGGTGGAGCTTGGTGAGGATAGTGGCACAAAAATTTGATGCAGAATGTTAGCAAGAGTCAATAATGTTGAAAGAGATTCACAAATTCGCAAGTGAAACAAGTAGACCAATAGCAAAGAATGGCACACGGAAACACACACACACGGATAGATAAATGGGGTCATGCAACCAAGGAATGAGCACAAAATGTGGAGTCCACAGAAAACGCTCGTGTTGCACAACTCAAGAGAGACGCTAGCATGATTGCTCTGTAGGCGGATACAACACTTGTGCACAACCTATGATATGCAAAATGGATAAACTTCTATCCCAAGTATGCTATATATGTATGGTTCCCGATGTTTCTATCAAGATGATCCAAGATGATCGGATATGACAATCTTATATGCAATGTGGTATGATGCTATGGCACTTGCTTACAAGCTTCTTTGCTCTTTCTCTTTTGCTTAAAAGTTATTCTTATTTTTTTGTATATATGGCCACTTTGCGAAATGCACAAACCAAGATAGCAATTGTGTATATGCGGGAACAATCTTGTGACACAAGGGATGATATGATGATACCAATATGATATGGTATGTATGCAATGGAAGTGTGGATCACTAATGTGCACAAGTAACGTTGCCGGCAATACTCAAATGGCTAGTCTCGATAGGCAAGTGACGCAAAATGGGCTAAGGGGTTATCAATGCAATTGCAAGGGGAATATACAATGGTGTCGTCGAAGTTACCGTCCTTTGCGATGATGAGTGGCGGTGTTCTTGATGTAGATACCAAGATGATGGATACGCGTCCCTAATTAGCCGAAACACCTTAGGAAACGGAAAAACCGCGAACTCAAAATCTCCAATGACAAATGTCAAATGGTGGTAGCGGGAAAGCGGTGGTGGTTGCGGAAACTCAATGGTATTGCGGGAATGCAATGATGGGTTTTGAGACATAATGCAGAAGTGGGGGTTATGGTAGTGGATTATACACGGTGTCGTAGTTGGAAGCACGATCCCTAAGTAGCCGAAACACCTTAGGAGACACAACTCACAACACAAACAAAATTGGTTAAGTTGCGATGGCGGAAGTGTATGGTGGTGGTTGATGAAGAAGCAATCATCCCTAAGTAGCCGAAACACCTTAGGAGACTCGAATCACTTCTCAAACAACCTCAAATGTGATGGGGAACAAAAATGGTTAGGTTGCGGAAGTCGGTGTTGGTTATGCAGAGGATGTGGTGGAAGCCCTAGGCAAAGATGCCAAAGTTCCAAAAATTTGATGGGGTCAAATGGTGATGGAACCTATCTAGGTGGATGGGGGATGTCCATAGCTACTCAACGAGCTAAAGAACGCGAAAATCGGACTCCGGATGTGGAAGTTATGGCCGAAATGGTGAAACTCGGAACGCTGAAACTGGGAGGGACGGTAGTACCGCTGGAGAGGGCGGTAGTACCCCTTGTGGTGCTCAAGCGGTAGTACCGCTAGGGGGGCGGTAGTACCGCTGGTGTCGGGATTTTTCGCAGATCGAATCGGGGCGCGATTTTGGGGCGGAAATGGATGATTTCAGGGTCAAAATTGGAGAGATTTCGTGGATAAAAGATGGGGAAACTTAAGGAAATGCTAGATCCACTCAAAACCAAGCAAATCCATGGATCAAAATCAACAAAACATCATCAAAACCAACAAATCACAGAAAAATTTGGGGCTATTTTTGGTGGGGATTTTCGAATTTAGGACGAAATCTAGCAAAAGAAGGCTAGAAAACGAGGGGGGAGGCTCCGAAATCGTGATCAACGTGGCTCATGATACCAAGATGATGCAGGGTGGAACCCTAGGTGGCCGATCTTTCACGAAAGGAGCGGATCCCTACGAAGAACGTGATGAACACGAGGGGAAACACGAGGGAAACACGAGGGGAACACGAGAGAAATCACTCAACCAACAAGAATAGATCACACATGCGCTAGATCGATGAACACAAAGGTAAGATACAAGATCCAAATCCAACAAAGGACGATACAAAGGTAACCGGTTCTTCTCCGTGAGGAGGTCTTGAATCCAAGGTGGATCTTCTCCGTGAGGAGGTCTTGAATCCAAGGTGGATCTTCTCCGTGAGGAGGTCTTGAATCCAAGGTGGATCTTCTCCGAAGAGGGGCCGCGGTCTCTCTCGTGGAGTAGATCCGTAATGGATGAGCAATGCTCTATCTCACATATGAGCTAAACCAATGCTAACCCTAGAAAGGACGTGGAGGTGGTCTATTTATAGTCTTAGGCACGAAGGGGTAAGTGGGAGAGGGATACAAGGCCAAAGGCCCGTGGCTGCGCACAGGCAATGCGGTAGTACCGCTTGGGAGGGCGGTAGTACCGCTTGTAAGCGGTAGTGCCGCTTGGACTGGGCGGTAGTACCGGACCCGGGTCGCTCGAGCATAGGAGTTTGTCGGGTTGAGCGGCAGTAGAGCGGAAGTTCGGCGGTAGTGCCGCTTGGGGGCCTCTAGCGGTAGTACCGCTCGTCCTGGGTCTTCTTCCTCCTTCTCTTCCATGCTTCCCTCGCGGACGGTGTAGTCGTTCCTTGGTGCTTGCACTCCTCCTCGACATCCGTGAAGCTCCAACAATACCTATGTGATGAGGACATCAATACCATTGTTACACCCACAGCCCCTGCTGCTATACATACTGGACCAATTACTAGAGCTCGCGCACGCCAATTAATGATAGAGGCGAGGGTGTCCCGATCTTTCGATGAGATGATAACTATCGATTTGGTGGAGACGACTTTGACGATCCGACTACAAACGTGCACGACGTTGCGCCTTATCAATCGCTAAACCAATCTCCTGAGGTTACTGACGATGCCGGAAGCACGATCAGCCTGACCACGAAGGTCTATTCCTGCAAGCAATCGAAGAACGAGCAAGAATATGATAATGCAATCTGAATATTGCGAATATATATGAAGTATTGATAGTGGTGGGGATCCGTAAGCGGTCTTGGTCTGGTCGTTGGACACAAACGAAGTACACGAAGTTGCAATGGCTAACTTTTAACTAAACAAATCCCAAGGAAAAAGCTACTAGATGGATCTACTTATATAGGAGCAAGTGGTGGCGGCCAAGGAGGTGGGAGGACGTCCCAAGGCAGCCTAAAACCAACCCTAGGTCGTACAAGGCTCATGGGCCCAAGTGGAGGTGATGCAACACCTTTGGACTTGTAGTTTGACTCAGATTCTGGTGCAACGTCAGATTGTTTCGACCATAACTCAATGCTCCGGACGAATTTAAAGGTGAATCCAATTGGGTTGGAAAGAGCACGAAATCTAGTTTCCAACAAAAAAAGAATCACCCAATTCGGAGTCCGTATGAAAAAGTTGTTGGCGTTTTGAGTCAGGTATGTCTGTGCAGTCCGAATCTGAATCCAGAACGTGAGAGACTTGGACTCTATCTTCTCTTGGCCCAAAAGTGACGTGGAGAGGACTTTTTGAACAGAACCTAAACTTCTCCTTTTGCCTTATCTTCATATGTGGATTGTACAAATGTCCCATACACCTGCAATTAGACAAAACACAAAAGTGTGTGAAGTATTTTTGTTCTGGATAACATAAATAGATTATTGAATAGTTTGCACTAGAAATCACCTGACAAATATGCATGTATGCAATATTTTTGGTCGTATCCAAGGTAGTCATGTCCTCATCAATTAAATTACCAGGTACTTTCGTTTCTTGGTAATGATTCTAATATTCATGAGAATATGATGCTGCCTAAATTGGATACATTTGTTTTGCTTACAAATGAAGGGCCTAGCTTTGAGAAGGATGAACATTGGAGCAAGAACAAGCATGGAGATGATGGCATGCGCATGGGGAACAAGAACGGAGTTACAAGTGATGATTTCAAGACGTTGAAGCCACCATAATGCGTGCATGAAGCCTTGGACGAAATATACAAGATGCTACTTCATAACTTTCGTCCAGAGGCTATTCTAGGTGCTGCGTCACCTTATTATTGGGCCAGGCCCATGTAATTTCGAAATACATCAGTATAGGCTGTTTTTAGAGTCCGTATGTGTGGGGAAACAAGAGATAGGGTTGGTTTCGGACCCCTTCCTCAAGGGCCACGAAATTCCCCCCCTCTTCCTCCATATATACAGCCCTTAGGGCGTCGTTTAGACTTTGGGTTTTGTTTAGATTAAAAGTTCGCCATAGCTGCAACTTCGCGTACTTCGTTTGTGTTCAGCGACCAGACAAAGGCGTCACAGAACTCCACCTTGATCAATAAAGCTTTCATCTTATATTCGCAATATCCACATTGCAATCTCAGTTTCTTGCTTGTTCTTCGTTTGCTCGCAGGAAACAGACCCTCGTGGTCAGGTTGATCGTGCTCCGGCGTGGTCGATAACCTCTCGGAGTTGGTTTAGCGATTGCTAAGGCGCGACGTCCTCGCACGTTCGTAGTCAGATCGTCAAAGTCGACTTCCACCAAAGCAATATCCATCATCTCATCGAAAGACGGGACACCTTTGCCTCTATCAAGTGGTATCAGATTTCCAGGTTGCTCGGTGAGATTTCACAGTTTTTCATAGTTTAGATCGAGTCTGTTCTTCATACCTACAGTCCACGAAAAAGCCACACAAAAAATTAGGGTTAGTTCATCATATCCGAACCAATCTGAGCCTTTGCATAATCTTTTTAGGGTTTTTGCTTTGTTGAATTTGCGGTTGCATCGTCGTGTCAAGTTGCTGGTCTTAGAGTCTAGTCTTTTAGAGTTTCGAGTTCTGGTCATAAGTTGTCACGCCGCCGCCGCACCATCATCATCGCCTTGCCATCTACCACCATTGTTTATCCGCCACCGCTTTGCATCCGTATCCATATACCACCACCAATCCGTATCCATATACCACCACCGATCCGTATCCATATACCACTACCGCTACCATATACCACCACCGCTGCCATATCCTACCGCCATATATCCACCACCAATCCGAGTTCTTTTCATATTCGGTTGGTTTTAGAGATCCATATATTTTCCGTTTCGTGTTTCCTTGCCTGAGTAGGTCTCGGAAAAAAAAAATCGGCAACCAAAAATATTTTTTCCCTATCCTATTTTTAGGCCCCGGGTAGTGTTTTGAGACACTCGCCATCATAGTGATTTTTTGTCGCACTTTTTCGTCGTCGCTGCCCTGATTTCCGAAAAAAAATAGTCAAAAAATTTTGTGCCCATCCTGTCAGTTTGACCTGGGAAGAGTTTTGAGACACTCGCCATTATAGTGATTTTTCGCAAAAAAAAAAGAGCGCAAAAAAAAAGAGCGCAAATTTTTTTCTTCCAGAGTGTGCTTTTCCCTTGTTTACGTGCAGCGCCGTGATTTTGTTAGTGTTCTAGGCTCGCGTCTCTAGCACGGTCTAGCCTAGGACCAGCACAGTACCGTCGTTGAGCGTTTATTCAACTTTGCATCTCTGAATTGATTATTGCTTACCATTTTGCTACCATATTATAAGCCTTCCCAGCTCCACATAAGTCTACATCGTGCGTTTGACTCTCCCTGGTAATCGCTATATCCAAGCTTTGAGAGTTTTTGACTACAACGGTTGCCGATCACCACCTGCTGCTGGGTAAGAACTGGTAAGAATTTGAGATTCGCTTGAAGGTTTTGTGACACACCACCATCACCACCACTTCTAGTAGTCTGCAGGATCATATTCTTTTGTGTTTCTTTTGCTGCTAACCATGGCAGGTTCACAAGCCGATGAGACTAATTGGGAGAACATGACGAACAAGGAGTTGCATGATAAATTTCAGCAAATGATGAGTGGCCAGGTGGGAGATGTGCTAAACAGATTTGAAGAGGCTATGGAGAAGATAGATGCCGTGGAGAAGTCGTTTGAGACAAAGCTGGATAACAAGTTTACTGAATTACTCAAGCATCTTCCCCAACCACCACCGGCTGCACATGTCGCACCTCTACAACAACAACAACCACATCTCCAACGCCGCCTTCCAAATCAAGTGGGACGAGCACAGCGCGTTCCAATTGAGACTGGTCAAAATTCGGGTGCCGCTGCACCTACTGTTGATGTTTCTTTGGCTCCTGCTACTGCGGCGGCTGAAGAGGATGACGATTATGCGGGCGATTATGAGGATGAGGTTGATCAAAATCAGAACTACGTGCAGCCACCAGCACCACCACCAGCAGGTCAACCTCAGGTATATATTCGCAACGGTAGGCCGGCACCACCACCTCAGGTACGAGATCATGACCATCTCCCTAAACTGAAATTGAATATTCCACCATTTGAGGGTAGATATGTTCCTGATATATATCTTACTTGGGAGTTAGAAACTGAACAACGATTTACATGTTTACAATATCCTGAGGAGGGACGTGTTCCTGCTGCTGTTTGTGCTTTCACTAGCTTTGCATGTGTTTGGTGGTCTGAACATTGTAGATTATATCCTGTTCCAGCTACTTGGGCTGCTTTGAAAACTGCTATGCGTACTCGTTGGGTTCCACCATATTATCAACGTGAATTACTTCAAAAATTGCAGCGCTTAAGACAAGGGAAAAATTCTGTAGAAGAATATTATCAGGAATTACAAACTGGCATGATTAGATGTGGTATTGTTGAGGAGAATGAAGCTATGCTTGCACGTTTTATGGGTGGATTAAATAAAGAGATTCAGACCATTCTAGAGTATAAGGATTATAATAATATCACTCGTTTATTCCATCTTGCTTGTAAAGCTGAACGTGAAGTGCAGGATCGACAGCCATTGGCGCGAACTAACTTTTCTGCAGGTCGACCTTCATCATGGACACCGCGTGCATCTTCTACTTCCACTTCACCATCACCTCCATCAGGTGCCACCTCCAGCCGTGATACAAGAAAGCAGGCACAACCACCACTCTCTGCCAAGAGCACACCTGCCGGGCCTGCACAGAGCTCTTCTTCTTCCATGGCATCGACAGGGCACACAAGTGATATTATTTGTCGTCGTTGTAAGGGAAGAGGACATTTTGCGAGAGAATGCAAATCTCAGCGTGTCATGATTGCTACTGAGGATGGTGGGTATGAGTCCGCTAGTGACTATGATGAGGAGACTTTGGCTCTTATTACACGTGAAGAACATGGTGGAGATGATTCTGAAAATGAGACGCAATACATGGCTCCTGAAGACGCTGACAGGTATGAATGTTTAGTTGCTCAACGTGTTTTGAGTGTGCAGGTCACACAAGCAGAGCAAAATCAGAGGCATAATTTGTTCCATACAAAGGGAGTTGTGAAGGAACGTTCTGTTCGCGTCATCATCGATGGAGGGAGCTGTAACAACTTGGCTAGCATGGAGATGGTGGAGAAGCTATCTCTCACCACAAGACCACATCCACATCCTTACTACATCCAATGGTTCAACAACAGCGGCAAGGTTAAGGTAACACGTACCGTTCGTGTGCACTTTAGTATCTCTACATATGCTGATTATGTTGATTGTGATGTGGTACCCATGCAAGCAAGTTCCTTATTACTAGGTAGACCATGGCAATTTGATAAAAATTCTGTACACCATGGTAGAAACAATCAGTATACTCTTGTTCATAAGGATAAAAATATTACTTTGCTTCCTATGACTCCTGATTCCATTTTGAAAGATGACATTAATAGAGCTAATAAAGCAAAACAGGAGAAAAATAAGAGTGAAAATCAGATTGTGGCAAAGGAATTTGAGCAACAAATGAAACCTAATAATAAACCATCTAGTGTTGTTTCTGAAATTAAATTGAAAAGTGCATGTTTACTTGCCACAAAATCTGATATTGATGAACTAGATTTCCACAAATCTGTTTGCTATGCTTTTGTGTGCAAAGAGGCATTATTTTCATTCGAGGACGTGCCTTCCTCTTTGCCCCCTGCTGTCACTAACATTTTGCAGGAGTTCGCTGACGTCTTCCCACAAGACGTGCCACCGGGATTACCACCTATTCGAGGGATTGAGCATCAAATTGACTTAATTCCCGGTGCATCGCTACCCAACCGTGCACCATACCGTACCAATCCAGAGGAGACGAAGGAGATTATGCGTCAAGTACAGGAGCTGCTCGACAAAGGTTATATACGCGAATCTCTTAGTCCTTGTGCTGTTCCTATTATACTCGTGCCTAAAAAGGATGGTACGTCGCGTATGTGTGTTGATTGTAGAGGCATTAATAATATTACTATTCGTTATCGTCATCCTATTCCTAGGCTAGATGATATGCTTGATGAATTGAGTGGCTCTACAATATTCTCCAAAGTTGATTTGCGTAGTGGATACCATCAAATTCGTATGAAATTGGGAGATGAATGGAAAACTGCATTTAAAACTAAGTTTGGTTTATATGAGTTGTTAGTCATGCCTTTTGGGTTAACTAATGCACCTAGTACTTTCATGAGCCTAATGAACGAAGTTTTACGTGCTTTCATTGGACGATTTGTGGTAGTCTATTTTGATGATATACTGATTTATAGCAAATCTTTGGAAGAACATTTGGAACATTTACGTGCTGTTTTTATTGCTCTACGTGATGCACGTTTGTTTGGTAACCTTGGGAAGTGCACCTTTTGCACCGACCGAGTATCTTTTCTTGGCTATGTTGTTACTCCACAGGGAATTGAAGTTGATAAAGCCAAGATTGAAGCTATTGAGAGTTGGCCGCAGCCCAAAACGGTCACACAAGTGCGGAGTTTTCTTGGACTCGCTGGTTTCTATAGGCGTTTTGTGAGAGATTTTAGCACCATTGCTGCACCTCTCAACGAGCTTACAAAGAAGGATGTGCCTTTTGTTTGGGGTACCGCACAGGAAGAAGCCTTCACGGTATTGAAAGATAAGTTGACACATACTCCTTTACTCCAACTTCCTGATTTTAATAAGACTTTTGAGCTTGAATGTGATGCTAGTGGCATTGGATTAGGAGGTGTGTTATTACAAGATGGCAAACCTGTTGCATACTTTTCTGAAAAATTGAGTGGGCCTAGTCTGAATTATTCTACTTATGATAAAGAACTATATGCTCTTGTTCGGACTTTAGAAACAAGGCAACATTATTTATGGCCCAAAGAATTTGTTATACATTCTGATCATGAATCTTTGAAACATATTAAAAGTCAAGCTAAACTGAATCATAGACATGCTAAATGGGTTGAATTCATTGAAACTTTCCCTTATGTCATTAAACACAAGAAGGGTAAAGAAAATGTTATTGCTGATGCATTGTCTCGTTGCTATACTATGCTTTCACAACTTGACTTCAAAATATTTGGTTTGGAGACCATCAAAGATCAATATGTGCATGATGCTGATTTTAAAGATGTATTGCAGAATTGTAAAGAAGGAAGAACCTGGAACAAGTTTGTCGTTAATGATGGATTTGTGTTCCGTGCTAACAAGCTATGCATTCCAGCTAGCTCTCTTCGTCTTTTGTTGTTGCAGGAGGCGCATGGCGGAGGATTAATGGGACACTTTGGCATGAAGAAGACAGAGGACGTACTTGCTACACATTTCTTTTGGCCAAAGATGAGACGGGATGTTGAGCGTTTTGTTGCTCGCTGCACTACATGTCAAAAAGCTAAGTCACGACTCAATCCTCATGGTTTATATATGCCTTTGCCTGTACCTAGTGTTCCTTGGGAGGATATATCTATGGACTTTGTTTTAGGTTTACCTCGAGCAAAGAAGGGGAGGGATAGCATATTTGTTGTCGTGGATAGATTCTCGAAAATGGCACACTTTATACCATGTCATAAAAGCGATGATGCTGTTAATGTTGCTGATTTGTTCTTTCGTGAAATTATTCGCTTGCATCGTGTGCCAAATACTATTGTTTCCGATCGTGATACTAAATTTCTTAGCCACTTTTGGAGATGTTTATGGGCTAAGTTGGGGACTAAACTGCTTTTTAGTACTACTTGTCACCCCCAAACTGATGGACAAACTGAAGTAGTCAATAGAACATTGTCTACTATGCTTAGGGCTGTTTTGAAGAATAATAAGAAAATGTGGGAAGAATGCTTGCCTCATATTGAGTTTGCTTATAATCGTTCATTGCATTCTACTACTAAGATGTGCCCTTTTGAAATTGTGTATGGTTTCCTACCTCGTGCACCTATTGATTTGTTGCCTCTTCCATCTTCGGAGAAGGTTAATTTTGATGCTAAACAACGTGCTGAATTGATCTTAAAAATGCATGAGTTAACTAAGGAAAACATTGAGCGTATGAATGCTAAATATAAACTTGCTGGAGATAAGGGTAGAAAACATGTTGTGTTTGCACCTGGAGATCTTGTTTGGTTACATTTGCGTAAGGATAGATTTCCTGATTTGCGCAAATCAAAGCTAATGCCACGTGCTGATGGTCCTTTTAAGGTGTTAGAGAAAATAAATGATAATGCATATAAACTTGAGCTGCCTGCAGATTTTGGGGTTAGTCCCACTTTTAACATTGCAGATTTGAAGCCTTATTTGGGTGAGGAAGATGAGCTTCCGTCGAGGACGACTTCATTTCAAGAAGGGGAGGATGATGAGGACATCAATACCATTGTTACACCCACAGCCCCTGCTGCTATACATACTGGACCAATTACTAGAGCTCGCGCACGCCAATTAAATTACCAGGTACTTTCGTTTCTTGGTAATGATTCTAATATTCATGAGAATATGATGCTGCCTAAATTGGATACATTTGTTTTGCTTACAAATGAAGGGCCTAGCTTTGAGAAGGATGAACATTGGAGCAAGAACAAGCATGGAGATGATGGCATGCGCATGGGGAACAAGAACGGAGTTACAAGTGATGATTTCAAGACGTTGAAGCCACCATAATGCGTGCATGAAGCCTTGGACGAAATATACAAGATGCTACTTCATAACTTTCGTCCAGAGGCTATTCTAGGTGCTGCGTCACCTTATTATTGGGCCAGGCCCATGTAATTTCGAAATACATCAGTATAGGCTGTTTTTAGAGTCCGTATGTGTGGGGAAACAAGAGATAGGGTTGGTTTCGGACCCCTTCCTCAAGGGCCACGAAATTCCCCCCCTCTTCCTCCATATATACAGCCCTTAGGGCGTCGTTTAGACTTTGGGTTTTGTTTAGATTAAAAGTTCGCCATAGCTGCAACTTCGCGTACTTCGTTTGTGTTCAGCGACCAGACAAAGGCGTCACAGAACTCCACCTTGATCAATAAAGCTTTCATCTTATATTCGCAATATCCAGATTGCAATCTCAGTTTCTTGCTTGTTCTTCGTTTGCTCGCAGGAAACAGACCCTCGTGGTCAGGTTGATCGTGCTCCGGCGTGGTCGATAACCTCTCGGAGTTGGTTTAGCGATTGCTAAGGCGCGACGTCCTCGCACGTTCGTAGTCGGATCGTCAAAGTCGACTTCCACCAAAGCGATATCCATCATCTCATCGAAAGACGGGACACCTTTGCCTCTATCACTATGCATGCACACGGGAAAAGTGTCAAGTAGTATACCATCCTTGAAGGGGTCAAGTGAACACGTGTAAAGGAGAAGATTCACCTTTATGTATGAGAAGTAGATGTCGCACGTATCACTTGCCGAACGGACTCTTGACATGGTGATGTCCATAGGATGCTCCGCATCACCGTGGCTCAGAGTATACTATAAACACAATTGCAGGTACTATTGAGTCATACACAGGAGATGCCACTGAGCTCCAGTGGTAGTTTGACGAGGATCGTGGGCATTTCTATCTTACATATCCGGACGGTCAATAGAGGCACTAGTCGGAGTATCCGGGGAAAGTAGCAGGTGGTGTTTTTCTTGTTTATCTAGTCCATAGCCGGACTGTACTTATATGTTATGGATGATTGCATGATGATTGTCATATTTATACTATTCTGGGGCAAGTGTATGCCTTGATCTCGTATTCTGTCTATTCATTTGGTTGTATGTATTTGTATGTCACCTTGCTATGCGTTCCAAAACGGGATTCTGCCGTGACCTCAAATTCATCATGAGATCGCGATAGATTTTCGTCTTGGCCGTTACACACATGATCACAAAGATTCCAATTAGGTGGTTGAACAATAGGTGCAAAAATCGAGGATTTCTTAAGGATTTCAAAGGCTTGTACACAATCATCATCAAAAACAAATGGAACATCTTTTTGATCAAGAAAATTTTAGAGGCCTAGAAACTTTTAGAGAAGTCTTTAATAAACCTTCTATAGAAACCAGCATGACCAAGGAAACTTCTTATACCTTTGATATGTTTAGGACACGACATCTTTTCAATAGCATCTACTTTAGCTTTATCAACTTTAATGCCTCTTTCAGAAATTTTATGCCCCAAGAAAATACCTTCATTAACCATAAAGTGGCACTTCTCCCAATTCAAAACAAGATTAGTTTCTCAGATCTCTGCAAAATTCGATCAAGGTTGCTTAAGCCATCATCAAAAGAGGTTCCGTAAACGGAGAAATCATCCATGAAAACCTCAACAATCTTTTCACAAAAGTCAGAGAATATAGCAGTCATACATCTTTGAAAGGTAGCAGGTGCATTGCATAAACCAAAAGGCATACGTCTATAAGCAAAAGTACCGAAAGGGCAAGTAAAAGTAGTTTTTTCTTGATCCTCTTTTGACACGGGTATTTGAGAAAAACCAGAGTAACCATCTAGAAAGCAAAAGTGTGTATGTTTGGATAGTCTTTCTAGCATTTGATAAATAAAAGGTAGAGGGTAATGATCCTTCCTAGTAGTTTTGTTTAATTTGCGAAGATCAATTACCATAGTATAACTTGTAACAATTCTTTGTGGAATCAATTCATTCTTATCATTAGGAACAACAGTTGATGAGGACATCTGATAGAGGCAAAGGTGTCCCGTCTTTCGATGAGATGATGGATATCGCTTTGATGGAAGTCGACTTTGACGATCCGACTACGAACGTGCGAGGACGTCGCGCCTTAGCAATCGCTAAACCAACTCCGAGAGGTTATTGACCACGCCAGAGCACGATCAACCTGACCACGAGGGTCTGTTTCCTGCGAGCAAACGAAGAACAAGCAAGAAACTGAGATTGCAATCTAGATATTGCGAATATAAGATGAAAGCTTTATTGATCAAGGTGGGGTTCTGTGACGCCTTTGTCTGGTCGTTGTACACAAAAGAAGTACGCGAAGTGGCAGCTATGGCGAACTTTTGATCTAAACAAAACCCAAAGTCTAAACGACGCCCTAAGGGCTGTATATATGGAGGAAGAGGGGGTAATTTCGTGGCCCTTGGGGAAGGGGTCCGAAACCAACCCTATCTCTTGTTTCCCCACACATACGGACTCTAAAAATTGCCTATACTCAAGTATTTCGAAATTACATGGGCCTGGCCCAATAATAAGGTGACGCAGCACCTAGAATAGCCTCTGGACGAAAGTTATGAAGTAGCATCTTGTATATTTCGTCCAAGGCTTCATGCACGCATTATGGTGGCTTCAACGTCCTGAAATCATCACTTGTAACTCCGTTCTTGTCCCCCATGCGCATGCCATCATCTCCATGCTTGTTCTTGCTCCAATGTTCATCCTTCTCAAAGCTAGGCCCTTCATTTGTAAGCAAAACAAATGTATCCAATTTAGGCAGCATCATATTCTCATGAACATTAGAATCATTACCAAGAAACGAAAGTACCTGGTAATTTAATTGGCGTGCGCAAGCTCTAGTAATTGGTCCAGTATGTATAGCAGCAGGGGCTGTGGGTGTAACAATGGTATTGATGTCCTCATCATCCTCCCCTTCTTGAAATGAAGTCGTCCTCGACGGAAGCTCATCTCCCTCACCCAAATAAGGCTTCAAATCTGCAATGTTAAAAGTGGGACTAACCCCAAAATCTGCAGGCAGCGCAAGTTTATATGCATTATCATTTATTTTCTCTAACACCTTAAAAGGACCATCAGCACGTGCCATTAGCTTTGATTTGCGCAAATCAGGAAATCTATCCTTACGCAAATGTAACCAAACAAGATCTCCAGGTGCAAACACAACAAGTTTTCTACCCTTATCTCCAGCAAGTTTATATTTAGCATTCATACGCTCAATGTTTTCCTTAGTTAACTCATGCATTTTTAAGATCAATTCAGCACGTTGTTTAGCATCAAAATTAACCTTCTCCGAAGATGGAAGAGGCAACAAATCAATAGGTGCACGAGGTAGGAAACCATACACAATTTCAAAAGGGCACATCTTAGTAGTAGAATGCAATGAACGATTATAAGCAAACTCAATATGAGGCAAGCATTCTTCCCACATTTTCTTATTATTCTTCAAAACAGCCCTAAGCATAGTAGACAATGTTCTATTGACTACTTCAGTTTGTCCATCAGTTTGGGGGTGACAAGTACTACTAAAAAGCAGTTTAGTCCCCAACTTAGCCCATAAACATCTCCAAAAGTGGCTAAGAAATTTAGTATCACGATCTGAAACAATAGTATTTGGCACACCATGCAAACGAATAATTTCATGGAAGAACAAATCAGCAACATTAACAGCATCATCGCTTTTATGACATGGTATAAAGTGTGCCATTTTTGAGAATCTATCCACGACAACAAATATGCTATCCCTCCCCTTCTTTGTTCGAGGTAAACCTAAAACAAAGTCCATAGATATATCCTCCCAAGGAACACTAGGTACAGGCAAAGGCATATATAAACCATGAGGATTGAGTCGTGACTTAGCTTTTTGACATGTAGTGCAGCGAGCAACAAAACGCTCAACATCCCGTCACATCTTTGTGATGAGGACATCAATACCATTGTTACACCCACATGCCCTGCTGCTATACATACTGGACCAATTACTAGAGCTCGCGCACGCCAATTAAATTACCAGGTACTTTCGTTTGTTGGTAATGATTCTAATGTTCATGATAATATGATGCTGCCTAAATTGGATACATTTGTTTTGCTTACAAATGAAGGGCCTAGCTTTGAGAAGGATGAACATTGGAGCAAGAACAAGCATGGAGATGATGGCATGCGCATGGGGAACAAGAACGGAGTTACAAGTGATGATTTCAGGACGTTGAAGCCACCATAATGCGTGCATGAAGCCTTGGACGAAATATACAAGATGCTACTTCATAACTTTTGTCCAGAGGCTATTCTAGGTGCTGCGTCACCTTATTATTGGGCCAGGCCCATGTAATTTCGAAATACATAAGTATAGGCTGTTTTTAGAGTCCGTATGTGTGGGGAAACAAGAGATAGGGTTGGTTTCGGACCCCTTCCTCAAGGGCCACGAAATTCCCCCCCTCTTCCTCCATATATACAGCCCTTAGGGCGTCGTTTAGACTTTGGGTTTTGTTTAGATTAAAAGTTCGCCATAGCTGCAACTTCGCGTACTTCGTTTGTGTTCAGCGACCAGACAAAGGCGTCACAGAACTCCACCTTGATCAATAAAGCTTTCATCTTATATTCGCAATATCCAGATTGCAATCTCAGTTTCTTGCTTGTTCTTCGTTTGCTCGCGGGAAACAGACCCTCGTGGTCAGGTTGATCGTGCTCCGGCGTGGTCGATAACCTCTCGGAGTTGGTTTAGCGATTGCTAAGGCGCGACGTCCTCGCACGTTCGTAGTCGGATCGTCAAAGTCGACTTCCACCAAAGCGATATCCATCATCTCATCGAAAGACGGGACACCTTTGCCTCTATCAAGTGGTATCAGATTTCCAGGTTGCTCGGTGAGATTTTACAGTTTTTCGTAGTTTAGATCGAGTCTGTTCTTCATACCTACCGTCCACGAAAAAGCCACAAAAAAAATTAGGGTTAGTTCATCATATCCGAACCAATCTGAGCCTTTGCATAATCTTTTAGGGTTTTTGCTTTGTTGAATTTGCGGTTGCATCGTCGTGTCAAGTTGCTGGTCTTAGAGTCTAGTCTTTTAGAGTTTCGAGTTCTGGTCATAAGTTGTCACGCCGCCGTCGCACCATCATCATCGCCTTGCCATCTACCACCATTGCTTCTCCGCCACCGCTTTGAATCTGTATCCATATATCCACCACCAATCCGAGTTCTTTTCATATTCGGTTGGTTTTAGAGATCCATATATTTTCCGTTTCGTGTTTCCTTGCCTGAGTAGGTCTCGGAAAAAAAAGAGCGCAATTTTTTTTCGTCGTCGCTGCCCTGATTTCCGAAAAAAAATAGTCAAAAAATTTTGTGCCCATCCTGTCAGTTTGACCTGGGAAGAGTTTTGAGACACTCGCCATTATAGTGATTTTTCGCAAAAAAAAAAGAGCGCAAAAAAAAAGAGCGCAAATTTTTTTCTTCCAGAGTGTGCTTTTCCCTTGTTTACGTGCAGCGCCGTGATTTTGTTAGTGTTCTAGGCTCGCGTCTCTAGCACGGTCTAGCCTAGGACCAGCACAGTACCGTCGTTGAACGTTTATTCAACTTTGCATCTCTGAATTGATTATTGCTTACCATTTTTGCTACCATATTATAAGCCTTCCCAGCTCCAAATACATCTACATCGTGCGTTTGACTCTCCCTGGTAATCGCTATATCCAAGCTTTGAGAGTTTTTGACTACAACGGTTGCCGATCACCACCTGCTGCTGGGTAAGAACTGGTAAGAATTTGAGATTCGCTTGAAGGTTTTGTGACACACCACCATCACCACCACTTCTAGTAGTCTGCAGGATCATATTCTTTTGTGTTTCTATTGCTGCTAACCATGGCAGGTTCACAAGCCGATGAGACTGATTGGGAGAACATGACGAACAAGGAGTTGCATGATAAATTTCAGCAAATGATGAGTGGCCAGGTGGGAGATGTGCTAAACAGATTTGAAGAGGCTATGGAGAAGATAGATGCCGTGGAGAAGTCGTTTGAGACAAAGCTGGATAACAAGTTTACTGAATTACTCAAGCGTCTTCCCCAACCACCACCGGCTGCACATGTCGCACCTCTACAACAACAACAACCACATCTCCAACGCCGCCTTCCAAATCAAGTGGGACGGGCACAGCGCGTTCCACTTGAGATTGGTCAAAATTCGGGTGCTGCTGCACCTACTGTTGATGCTTCTTTGGCTCCTGCTCCTGCGGCGGCTAAGGAGGATGACGATTATGCGGGCGATTATGAGGATGAGGTTGATCAAAATCAGAACTACGTGCAGCCACCAGCACCACCACCAGCAGGTCGACCTCAGGTATATATTCGCAACGGTAGGCCGGCACCACCACCTCAGGTACGAGATCATGACCATCTCCCTAAACTGAAATTGAATATTCCACCATTTGAGGGTAGATATGTTCCTGATATATATCTTACTTGGGAGTTAGAAACTGAACAACGATTTACATGTTTACAATATCCTGAGGAGAGACGTGTTCCTGCTGCTGTTTGTGCTTTCACTAGCTTTGCATGTGTTTGGTGGTCTGAACATTGTAGATTATATCCTGTTCCAGCTACTTGGGCTGCTTTGAAAACTGCTATGCGTACTCGTTGGGTTCCACCATATTATCAACGTGAATTACTTCAAAAACTGCAGCGTTTAAGACAAGGGAAAAATTCTGTAGAAGAATATTATCAGGAATTACAAACTGGCATGATTAGATGTGGTATTGTTGAGGAGAATGAAGCTATGCTTGCACGTTTTATGGGTGGATTAAATAAAGAGATTCAGACCATTCTAGAGTATAAGGATTATAATAATATCACTCGTTTATTCCATCTTGCTTGTAAAGCTGAACGTGAAGTGCAGGATCGACAGCCATTGGCGCGAACTAACTTTTCTGCAGGTCGACCTTCATCATGGACACCGCGTGCATCTTCTACTTCCACTTCACCATCACCTCCATCAGGTGCCACCTCCAGCCGTGATACAAGAAAGCAGGCACAACCACCACTCTCTGCCAAGAGCACCCCTGCCGGGCCTGCGCAGAGCTCTTCTTCTTCCATGGCATTGACAGGGCACACAAGTGATATTATTTGTCGACGTTGTAAGGGAAGAGGTCATTTTGCGAGAGAATGCAAATCTCAGCGTGTCATGATTGCTACTGAGGATGGTGGGTATGAGTCCGCTAGTGACTATGATGAGGAGACATTGGCTCTTATTACACGTGAAGAACATGGTGGAGATGATTCTGAAAATGAGACGCAATACATGGCTCCTGAAGACGCTGACAGGTATGAATGTTTAGTTGCTCAACGTGTTTTGAGTGTGCAGGTCACACAAGCAGAGCAAAATCAGAGGCATAATTTGTTCCATACAAAGGGAGTTGTGAAGGAACGTTCTGTTCGCGTCATCATAGATGGAGGGAGCTGTAACAACTTGGCTAGCATGGAGATGGTGGAGAAGCTATCTTTCACCACAAGACCACATCCACATCCTTACTACATCCAATGGTTCAACAACAGCGGCAAGGTTAAGGTAACACGTACTGTTCGTGTGCATTTTAGTATCTACATATGCTGATTATGTTGATTGTGATGTGGTACCCATGCAAGCATGTTCCTTATCACTAGGTAGACCATGGCAATTTGATAAAAAATCTGTACACCATGGTAGAAACAATCAGTATACTCTTGTTCATAAGGATAAAAATATTACTTTGCTTCCTATGACTCCTGATTCCATTTTGAAAGATGACATTAATAGAGCTAATAAAACAAAACAGGAGAAAAATAAGAGTGAAAATCAGATTGTGGCAAAGGAATTTGAGCAACAAATGAAACCTAATAATAACCATCTAGTGTTGTTTCTGAAATTAAATTGAAAAGTGCATGTTTACTTGCCACAAAATCTGATATTGATGAACTAGATTTCAGCAAATCTGTTTGCTATGCTTTTGTGTGCAAAGAGGCATTATTTTCATTCGAGGACGTGCCTTCCTCTTTGCCCCCTGCTGTCACTAACATTTTGCAGGAGTTCGCTGACGTCTTCCCACAAGACGTGCCACCGGGATTACCACCTATTCGAGGGATTGAGCATCAAATTGACTTAATTCCCGGTGCATCGCTACCCAACCGTGCACCATACCGTACCAATCCAGAGGAGACGAAGGAGATTATGCGTCAAGTACAGGAGCTGCTCGACAAAGGTTATATACGCGAATCTCTTAGTCCTTGTGCTGTTCCTATTATACTCGTGCCTAAAAAGGATGGTACGTCGCGTATGTGTGTTGATTGTAGAGGCATTAATAATATTACTATTCGTTATCGTCATCCTATTCCTAGGCTAGATGATATGCTTGATGAATTGAGTGGCTCTACAATATTCTCCAAAGTTGATTTGCGTAGTGGATACCATCAAATTCGTATGAAATTGGGAGATGAATGGAAAACTGCATTTAAAACTAAGTTTGGTTTATATGAGTGGTTAGTCATGCCTTTTGGGTTAACTAATGCACCTAGTACTTTCATGAGACTAATGAACAAAGTTTTACGTGCTTTCATTGGACGATTTGTGGTAGTCTATTTTGATGATATACTGATTTATAGCAAATCTTTGGAAGAACATTTGGAACATTTACGTGCTGTTTTTATTGCTCTACGTGATGCACGTTTGTTTGGTAACCTTGGGAAGTGCACCTTTTGCACCGACCGAGTATCTTTTCTTGGCTATGTTGTTACTCCACAGGGAATTGAAGTTGATAAAGCCAAGATTGAAGCTATTGAGAGTTGGCCGCAGCCCAAAACGGTCACACAAGTGCGGAGTTTTCTTGGACTCGCTGGTTTCTATAGGCGTTTTGTGAGAGATTTTAGCACCGTTGCTGCACCTCTCAACGAGCTTACAAAGAAGGATGTGCCTTTTGTTTGGGGTACCGCACAGGAAGAAGCCTTCACGGTATTGAAAGATAAGTTGACACATGCTCCATTACTCCAACTTCCTGATTTTAATAAGAATTTTGAGCTTGAATGTGATGCTAGTGGAATTGGATTAGGAGGTGTGTTATTACAAGATGGCAAACCTGTTGCATATTTTTCTGAAAAATTGAGTGGGCCTAGTCTGAATTATTCTACTTATGATAAAGAACTATATGCTCTTGTTCGGACTTTAGAAACATGGCAACATTATTTATGGCCCAAAGAATTTGTTATACATTCTGATCATGAATCTTTGAAACATATTAAAAGTCAAGCTAAACTGAATCGTAGACATGCTAAATGGGTTGAATTCATTGAAACTTTCCCTTATGTCATTAAACACAAGAAGGGTAAAGAAAATGTTATTGCTGATGCATTGTCTCGTCGCTATACTATGCTTTCACAACTTGACTTCAAAATATTTGGTTTGGAGACCATCAAAGATCAATATGTGCATGATGCTGATTTTAAAGATGTATTGCAGAATTGTAAAGAAGGAAGAACCTGGAACAAGTTTGTCGTTAATGATGGATTTGTGTTCCGTGCTAACAAGCTATGCATTCCAGCTAGCTCTCTTCGTCTTTTGTTGTTGCAGGAGGCGCATGGCGGAGGATTAATGGGACACTTTGGCGTGAAGAAGATGGAGGACGTACTTGCTACACATTTCTTTTGGCCAAAGATGAGACGGGATGTTGAGCGTTTTGTTGCTCGCTGCACTACATGTCAAAAAGCTAAGTCACGACTCAATCCTCATGGTTTATATATGCCTTTGCCTGTACCTAGTGTTCCTTGGGAGGATATATCTATGGACTTTGTTTTAGGTTTACCTCAAACAAAGAAGGGGAGGGATAGCATATTTGTTGTCGTGGATAGATTCTCGAAAATGGCACACTTTATACCATGTCATAAAAGCGATGATGCTGTTAATGTTGCTGATTTGTTCTTTCGTGAAATTATTCGCTTGCATGGTGTGCCAAATACTATTGTTTCAGATCGTGATACTAAATTTCTTAGCCACTTTTGGAGATGTTTATGGGCTAAGTTGGGGACCAAACTGCTTTTTAGTACTACTTGTCACCCCCAAACTGATGGACAAACTGAAGTAGTCAATAGAACATTGTCTACTATGCTAAGGGCTGTTTTGAAGAATAATAAGAAAATGTGGGAAGAATGCTTGCCTCATATTGAGTTTGCTTATAATCGTTCATTGCATTCTACTACTAAGATGTGCCCTTTTGAAATTGTGTATGGTTTCCTACCTCGTGCACCTATTGATTTGTTGCCTCTTCCATCTTCGGAGAAGGTTAATTTTGATGCTAAACAACGTGCTGAATTGATCTTAACAATGCATGAGTTAACTAAGGAAAACATTGAGCGTATGAATGCTAAATATAAACTTGCTGGAGATAAGGGTAGAAAACATGTTGTGTTTGCACCTGGAGATCTTGTTTGGTTACATTTGCGTAAGGCTAGATTTCCTGATTTGCGCAAATCAAAGCTAATGCCACGTGCTGATGGTCCTTTTAAGGTGTTAGAGAAAATAAATGATAATGCATATAAACTTGAGCTGCCTGCAGATTTTGGGGTTAGTCCCACTTTTAACATTGCAGATTTGAAGCCTTATTTGGGTGAGGAAGATGAGCTTCCGTCGAGACGACTTCATTTCAAGAAGGGGAGGATGATGAGGACATCAATACCATTGTTACACCCACAGGCCCTGCTGCTATACATACTGGACCAATTACTAGAGCTCGCGCACGCCAATTAAATTACCAGGTACTTTCGTTTCTTGGTAATGATTCTAATGTTCATGAGAATATGATGCTGCCTAAATTGGATACATTTGTTTTGCTTACAAATGAAGGGCCTAGCTTTGAGAAGGATGAACATTGGAGCAAGAACAAGCATGGAGATGATGGCATGCGCATGGGGAACAAGAACGGAGTTACAAGTGATGATTTCAGGACGTTGAAGCCACCATAATGCGTGCATGAAGCCTTGGACGAAATATACAAGATGCTACTTCATAACTTTCGTCCAGAGGCTATTCTAGGTGCTGCGTCACCTTATTATTGGGCCAGGCCCATGTAATTTCGAAATACATAAGTATAGGTTGTTTTTAGAGTCCGTATGTGTGGGGAAACAAGAGATAGGGTTGGTTTCGGACCCCTTCCTCAAGGGCCACGAAATTCCCCCCCTCTTCCTCCATATATACAGCCCTTAGGGCGTCGTTTAGACTTTGGGTTTTGTTTAGATTAAAAGTTCGCCATAGCTGCAACTTCGCGTACTTCGTTTGTGTTCAGCGACCAGACAAAGGCGTCACAGAACTCCACCTTGATCAATAAAGCTTTCATCTTATATTCGCAATATCCAGATTGCAATCTCAGTTTCTTGCTTGTTCTTCGTTTGCTCGCAGGAAACAGACCCTCGTGGTCAGGTTGATCGTGCTCCGGCGTGGTCAATAACCTCTCGGAGTTGGTTTAGCGATTGCTAAGGCGCGACGTCATCGCACGTTCGTAGTCGGATCGTCAAAGTCGACTTCCACCAAAGCGATATCCATCATCTCATCGAAAGACGGGACACCTTTGCCTTTATCATATACCATCCTCGAAGGTGCCAAGTGAGCACGTATAAAGGAGATGATTCACCTTTGTGTATGTGAAGTAGATGTCGCACGTGTCACTCGCCGAATGGACTCTTGACATGGTGATGTCCATAGGATGCTCCGCATCAGTCGACTCCACCAAATCGATAGTTATCATCTCATCGAAAGATCGGGACACCCTCGCCTCTATCAAAATGTTAGTGACTGCAGGGGGCAAAGAGGAAGGCACGTCCTCGAATGAAAATAATGCCTCTTTGCACACAAAAGCATAGCAAACAGATTTGCTAAAAACTAGCTCATCAATATTAGATTTTGTGGCAAGTAAACATGCACTTTTCAATTTAATTTCAGAAGCAACACTAGATGGTTTATTATTAGGCTTCATTTGTTGCTCAAATTCTTTTGCCACAATCTAATTTTCACTCTTATTTTTCTCCTATTTTGCTTTATTAGCTCTATGAATATCATCTTTCAAAATGGAATGCGGAGTCATAGGAAGCAAAGTAATATTTGTATCCTTATGAACAAGAGTATACTAATTGTTTCTACCACGGTGTACAGAATTTTTATCAAATTGCCATGGTCTACCAAGTAATAAGGAACATGTTTGCATAGGTACCACATCACAATCAACATAATCAGCATATGTAGAGATACTAAAATGCACCCGAACAGTACGTGTTACCCTAACCTTGCCGCTGTTGTTGAACCATTGGATGTAGTAAGGATGTGGATGTGGTCTTGTGGTGAGAGATAGCTTCTCCACCATCTCCATGCTAGCCAAGTTGTTACAGCTCCCTCCACCTATGATGACGCGAACAGAACGTTCCTTCACAACTCCCTTTGTATGGAACAAATTATGCCTCTGATTTTGCTCTGCTTGTGTGACCTGCACACTCAAAACACGTTGAGCAACTAAACATTCATAACTGTTAGTGTCTTTAGGAGCCATGTATTGCGTCTTATTTTCAGAATCATCTCCACCATGTTCTTCACGTGTAATAAGAGCCAAAGTCTCCTCATCATAGTCACTAGCGGACTCATACCCACCATCCTCAGTAGCAATCATTACACGCTGAGATTTGCATTCTCTCGCAGAATGTCCTCTTCCCTTACAACGACGACAAATAATATCACTTGTGTGCCCTGTCGATGCCATGGAAGAAGAAGAGCTCTGTGCAGGCCCGGCAGGTGCGCTCTTGGCAGATAGTGGTGGTTGTGCCTGCTTTCTTGTATCACGGTTGGGGGTGGCACCTGAAGGAGGTGATGGTGCAGTGGAAGTAGATGATGCACGTGGTGTCCATGATGAAGGTCGACCTGCAGAAAAGTTAGTTCGCGCCAATGCCTGTCGATCCTGCACTTCACGTTCAGCTTCACAAGCAAGATGGAATAAACGAGTGATATTATTATAATCCTTATACTCTAGAATGGTCTGAATCTCTCTATTTCATCCACCCATAAAACGTGCAAGCATAGCTTCATTCTCCTCAACAATACCACATCTAATCAAGCCAGTTTGTAATTCCTGATAATATTCTTCTACAGAATTTTTTCCTTGTCTTAAGCGCTGCAATTTTTGAAGTAATTCACGTTTATAATATGGTGGAACCCAACGAGTACGCGTAGCAGTTATCAGAGCAGCCCAAGTAGCTGGAACAGGATATAATCTACAATGTTCAGACCACCAAACACATGCAAAGCTAGTGAAAGCACAAACAGCAGCAGGAACACGTCTCTCCTCAGGATATTGTAAACATGTAAGTCGTTGTTCAGTTTCTAACTCCCAAGTAAGATATATATCAGGAACATATGTACCCTCAAATGGTGGAATATTCAATTTCAGTTTAGGGAGATGGTCATGATCTCGTACCTGAGGGGGAGCCCTAACATTGCCATTATTTGCATGTGGACGACCTGGTGGTTGCACGTAGTTCTGATTTTGATCAACCTCATCCTCGTAATCTCCCGCATAATCATCCTCCTCCACATCAGCAGCAGGAGCCACAGAAGTATCAACAGCAGAACCAGCAGTTTGGCCAGGCTGAAGAGGGACACGACTCGCTCGGCGGAGGGCTGTTTCCCGACGTGGAGGTAGTCGTCGTTGTTGTTGTTGTTGTTGTTGTTGCAGAGGTGCGGCAGGTGCAGCCGGTGGTGGAAGACGCGCAAGCAGTTCATTAAATCTGTTATCGAGCTTTGTTTCAAACGTCTTCTCAAGGCCAGTGATCTTCTCCATGGCCTCTTCAAAATTGTTCAGCACATCTTGCACCTGTTGAGTCATCATTTGCTGAAACTTATCATGAAGCTCCTTGTTCGTTAAGTTCTCCCAGTCAATCTCGTCGGCTTGTGATCCTGGCATGGTTAGCAGCAATAGAAACACACAAAAATATGATCCTATAGACTACTAACAAGTGGTGGTGGTGGTGGGTGTCACAAATCCGTCAAGCAAATCTCAAATTCTTACCAGTTCTTACCCAGCAGCAGGCGGTGATCGGCAACCGATGTAGTCAAAACTCTCAAAGCTTGGATAGAGCGATTAGCAGGGAGAGTCAAACGCACGATGTAGATGTATGTGTAGCTGGGAAGGCTTCTAATATGGTAGCAAAAAGGGTCAGCAATAATCAATTCAGAGATGCAATGTTGAATAAACGCTCAACGACGGTACTGTGCTGGTCCTAGGCTAGACCGTACTGGAGACGCGAGCCTAGAACACTAACAAAATCACGCCGCTGCACGTAAACAAGGGAGGAGCACACTCTGATTTTTTTCTTTTTCACTTTTTTTCCTCTTTTTTTTGCTCCGCAACAATTTTTTTTTGAAAAAGTCTACAAATGTCCTAAAAACTGCCTAGCCAGAATTTTCCAGACTTAGTTTTTTTTTTAAACTGGAACTATTTTTCTTCTGCGTATGGCTCGGAAGTTGGGGAGTCCTACTCTGTCACGACTCGGAGTATCGCGTGATCTGGAAATCTAGAACAAAGCAATAATTACTGGACTCGGACTGGTGGTGGAGATGAATCTGGTGGAAACTCGGACTGGTGGCGGGTATTTGCAGGGCAATGGAACACGGACTGGTGGCGAATCTGTGATGGAGGTGGACTCGGATTAGCGTGATGGCGGTGGATATGTGGTATATGGTAGCGGCGATGACGATGGTGGTATACGGCAGCGATGATGACGATGGTGGTATATGGCAGCGGTGATGATGATGGTGCGGCGGCGGCGTGACAACTTAACAGAACTCGAAACTCTAAAGTACTAGACGCTAGGACCAGCAACTTGACACGACGATGCAACCGCAAATTCAACAAAGCAAATACAGAAAAGATTATGCAAAGGCTCAGATTGGTTCGGATAAGATGAACTAACCCTAATATTTTTTTTGGCTTTTTCATGGACTATAGGTATGAAGAACAGACTCGATCTAAACTACGAAAAACTGTAAAATCTCACCGAGCAACCTGGAAATCTGATACCACTTGATAGAGGCAAAGGTGTCCCGTCTTTCGATGAGATGGTGGCTATCGTTTTGGAGGAAGTCGACTTTGACGGTCCGACTACGAACGTGCGAGGACGTCGCGCCTTAGCAATCGCTCAAGCAACTCCGAGAGGTTATTGACCACGCCGGAGCACGATCAACCTGACCACGAAGGTCTGTTTCCTGCAGGCAAACGAAGAACAAGCAAGAAACTAAGATTGCAATCTGGATATTGCGAATATAAGAGGAAAGCTTTATTGATCAAGGTGGGGTTCTGTGACGCCTTTGTCTGGTCGTTGAACACAAACGAAGTACGCGAAGTTGCAGCTATGGCGAACTTTTAATCTAAACAAAACCTAAAGTCTAAATGATGCCCTAGGGGCTGTATATATGGAGGAAGAGGGGGGAATTTCGTGGCCCTTGGAGGAGGGGTCCGAAACCCACCCTAACTCTTGTTTCCCCACACATACGGACTCTAAAAATAGTCTATATTGAAGTATTTCGAAATTACATGGGCCTGGCCCAAAATAAGGTGACGCAGCACCTAGAATAGCCTCAGGACGAAAATTATGAAGTGGCATCTTGTATATTTCGTCCAAGGCTTCATGCACTCATTATGGTGGCTTCAAAGTCCTGAAATCATCACTTGAAACTCTGTTCTTGTCTCCCTTGCGCATGCCATCAACTCCATGCTTGTTCTTGCTCCAATGTTCATCCTTCTCCAAGCTAGGCCCTTCATTTGTAAGCAAAACAAATGTATCCAATTTAGGCAGCATCATATTCTCATGAACATTAGAATCATTACCAAGAAACGAAAGTACCTGGTAATTTAATTGGCGTGCGCAAGCTCTAGTAATTGGTCCAGTATGTATAGCAGCAGGGGCTGTGGGTGTAACAATGGTATTGATGTCCTCATCACTATACATACTGGACCGATTACTAGAGCTCGCGCACGCCAATTAAATTACCAGGTACTTTCGTTTCTTGGTAATGATTCTAATATTCATGAGAATATGATGCTGCCTAAATTGGATACATTTGTTTTGCTTACAAATGAAGGGCCTAGCTTTGAGAAGGATGAACATTGGAGCAAGAACAAGCATGGAGATGATGGCATGCGCATGGGGAACAAGAACGGAGTTACAAGTGATGATTTCAAGACGTTGAAGCCACCATAATGCGTGCATGAAACCTTGGACGAAATATACAAGATGCTACTTCATAACTTTCGTCCAGAGGCTATTCTAGGTGCTGCGTCACCTTATTATTGGGCCAGGCCCATGTAATTTCGAAATACATCAGTATAGGCTGTTTTTAGAGTCCGTATGTGTGGGGAAACAAGAGATAGGGTTGGTTTCGGACCCCTTCCTCAAGGGCCACGAAATTCCCCCCTCTTCCTCCATATATACAGCCCTTAGGGCGTCGTTTAGACTTTGGGTTTTGTTTAGATTAAAAGTTCGCCATAGCTGCAACTTCGCGTACTTCGTTTGTGTTCAGCGACCAGACAAAGGCGTCACAGAACTCCACCTTGATCAATAAAGCTTTCATCTTATATTCGCAATATCCAGATTGCAATCTCAGTTTCTTGCTTGTTCTTCGTTTGCTCGCAGGAAACAGACCCTCGTGGTCAGGTTGATCGTGCTCCGGCGTGGTCGATAACCTCTCGGAGTTGGTTTAGCGATTGCTAAGGCGCGACGTCCTCGCACGTTCGTAGTCGGATCGTCAAAGTCGACTTCCACCAAAGCGATATCCATCATCTCATCGAAAGACGGGACACCTTTGCCTCTATCAAGTGGTATCAGATTTCCAGATTGCTCGGTGAGATTTTACAGTTTTTCATAGTTTAGATCGAGTCTGTTCTTCATACCTACAGTCCACGAAAAAGCCACAAAAAAAATTCGGGTTAGTTCATCATATCCGAACCAATCTGAGCCTTTGCATAATCTTTTTAGGGTTTTTGCTTTGTTGAATTTGCGGTTGCATCGTCGTGTCAAGTTGCTGGTCTTAGAGCCTAGTCTTTTAGAGTTTCGAGTTCTGGTCATAAGTTGTCACGCCGCCGCCGCACCATCATCATCGCCTTGCCATCTACCACCATTGCTTATCCGCCACCGCTTTGCATCCGTATCCATATACCACCACCAATCCGTATCCATATACCACCACCGATCCGTATCCATATACCACTACCGCTACCATATACCACCACCACTGCCATATCCTCCCGCCATATATCCACCACCAATCCGAGTTCTTTTCATATTCGGTTGGTTTTAGAGATCCATATATTTTCCGTTTCGTGTTTCCTTGCCTGAGTAGGTCTCGAAAAAAAAAGAGTCTGGAGACCCCCGGGCAGTTTTTAGGCCAAAATTTCGGCAACCAAAAATATTTTTTCCCTATCCTATTTTTAGGCCCCGGGTAGTGTTTTGAGACACTCGCCATCATAGTGATTTTTTTGTCGCACTTTTTCGTCGTCGCTACCCTGATTTCCGAAAAAAAAATAGTCAAAAAATTTTGTGCCCATCCTGTCAGTTTGACCTGGGAAGAGTTTTGAGACACTCGCCATTATAGTGATTTTTCGCAAAAAAAAAAAGAGGAGCGCAAAAAAAAAATTAAGAGCGCAAAAAAAAAAAGAGCGAAAAAAAAAATTCCAGAGTGTGCTTTTCCCTTGTTTACGTGCAGCGCCGTGATTTTGTTAGTGTTCTAGGCTCGCGTCTCTAGCACGGTCTAGCCTAGGACCAGCATAGTACCGTCGTTGAGCGTTTATTCAACTTTGCATCTCTGAATTGATTATTGCTTACCATTTTGCTACCATATTATAAGCCTTCCCAGCTCCACGTAAGTCTACATCGTGCGTTTGACTCTTCCTGGTAATCGCTATATCCAAGCTTTGAGAGTTTTTGACTACAACGGTTGCCGATCACCACCTGCTGCTGGGTAAGAACTGGTAAGAATTTGAGATTCGCTTGAAGGTTTTGTGACACACCACCATCACCACCACTTCTAGTAGTCTGCAGGATCATATTCTTTTGTGTTTCTTTTGCTGCTAACCATGGCAGGTTCACAAGCCGATGAGACTGATTGGGAGAACATGACGAACAAGGAGTTGCATGATAAATTTCAGCAAATGATGAGTGGCCAGGTGGGAGATGTGCTAAACAGATTTGAAGAGGCTATGGAGAAGATAGATGCCGTGGAGAAGTCGTTTGAGACAAAGCTGGATAACAAGTTTACTGAATTACTCAAGCGTCTTCCCCAACCACCACCGGCTGCACATGTCGCACCTCTACAACAACAACAACCACATCTCCAACGCCGCCTTCCAAATCAAGTGGGACGGGCACAGCGCGTTCCAATTGAGATTGGTCAAAATTCGGGTGCTGCTGCACCTACTGTTGATGCTTCTTTGGCTCCTGCTCCTGCGGCGGCTGAGGAGGATGACGATTATGCGGGCGATTATGAGGATGAGGTTGATCAAAATCAGAACTACGTGCAGCCACCAGCACCACCACCAGCAGGTCGACCTCAGGTATATATTCGCAACGGTAGGCCGGCACCACCACCTCAGGTACGAGATCATGACCATCTCCCTAAACTGAAATTGAATATTCCACCATTTGAGGGTAGATATGTTCCTGATATATATCTTACTTGGGAGTTAGAAACTGAACAACGATTTACATGTTTACAATATCCTGAGGAGAGACGTGTTCCTGTTGCTGTTTGTGCTTTCACTAGCTTTGCATGTGTTTGGTGGTCTGAACATTGTAGATTATATCCTGTTCCAACTACTTGGGCTGCTTTGAAAACTGCTATGCGTACTCGTTGGGTTCCACCATATTATCAACGTGAATTACTTCAAAAATTGCAGCGTTTAAGACAAGGGAAAAATTCTGTAGAAGAATATTATCAGGAATTACAAACTGGCATGATTAGATGTGGTATTGTTGAGGAGAATGAAGCTATGCTTGCACGTTTTATGGGTGGATTAAATAAAGAGATTCAGACCATTCTAGAGTATAAGGATTATAATAATATCACTCGTTTATTCCATCTTGCTTGTAAAGCTGAACGTGAAGTGCAGGATCGACAGCCATTGGCGCGAACTAACTTTTCTGCAGGTCGACCTTCATCATGGACACCGCGTGCATCTTCTACTTCCACTTCACCATCACCTCCATCAGGTGCCACCTCCAGCCGTGATACAAGAAAGCAGGCACAACCACCACTCTCTGCCAAGAGCACGCCTGCCGGGCCTGCGCAGAGCTCTTCTTCTTCCATGGCATCGACAGGGCACATAAGTGATATTATTTGTCGTCGTTGTAAGGGAAGAGGACATTTTGCGAGAGAATGCAAATCTCAGCGTGTCATGATTGCTACTGAGGATGGTGGGTATGAGTCCGCTAGTGACTATGATGAGGAGACTTTGGCTCTTATTACACGCGAAGAACATGGTGGAGATGATTCTGAAAATGAGACGCAATACATGGCTCCTGAAGACGCTGACAGGTATGAATGTTTAGTTGCTGAACGTGTTTTGAGTGTGCAGGTCACACAAGCAGAGCAAAATCAGAGGCATAATTTGTTCCATACAAAGGGAGTTGTGAAGGAACGTTCTGTTCGCGTCATCATCGATGGAGGGAGCTGTAACAACTTGGCTAGCATGGAGATGGTGGAGAAGCTATCTCTCACCACAAGACCACATCCACATCCTTACTACATCCAATGGTTCAACAACAGCGGCAAGGTTAAGGTAACACGTACCGTTCGTGTGCATTTTAGTATCTCTACATATGCTGATTATGTTGATTGTGATGTGGTACCCATGCAAGCATGTTCCTTATTACTAGGTAGACCATGGCAATTTGATAAAAATTCTGTACACCATGGTAGAAACAATCAGTATACTCTTGTTCATAAGGATAAAAATATTACTTTGCTTCCTATGACTCCTGATTCCATTTTGAAAGATGACATTAATAGAGCTAATAAGGCAAAACAGGAGAAAAATAAGAGTGAAAATCAGATTGTGGCAAAGGAATTTGAGCAACAAATGAAACCTAATAATAAACCATCTAGTGTTGTTTCTGAAATTAAATTGAAAAGTGCATGTTTACTTGCCACAAAATCTGATATTGATGAACTAATGCACCTAGTACTTTCATGAGACTAATGAACGAAGTTTTACGTGCTTTCATTGGACGATTTGTGGTAGTCTATTTTGATGATATACTGATTTATAGCAAATCTTTGGAAGAACATTTGGAACATTTACGTGCTGTTTTTATTGCTCTACGTGATGCACGTTTGTTTGGTAACCTTGGGAAGTGCACCTTTTGCACCGACCGAGTATCTTTTCTTGGCTATGTTGTTACTCCACAGGGAATTGAAGTTGATAAAGCCAAGATTGAAGCTATTGAGAGTTGGCCGCAGCCCAAAACGGTCACACAAGTGCGGAGTTTTCTTGGACTCGCTGGTTTCTATAGGCGTTTTGTGCGAGATTTTAGCACCATTGCTGCACCTCTCAACGAGCTTACAAAGAAGGATGTGCCTTTTGTTTGGGGTACCGCACAGGAAGAAGCCTTCACGGTATTGAAAGATAAGTTGACACATGCTCCTTTACTCCAACTTCCTGATTTTAATAAGACTTTTGAGCTTGAATGTGATGCTAGTGGCATTGGATTAGGAGGTGTGTTATTACAAGATGGCAAACCTGTTGCATACTTTTCTGAAAAATTGAGTGGGCCTAGTCTGAATTATTCTACTTATGATAAAGAACTATATGCTCTTGTTTGGACTTTAGAAACATGGCAACATTATTTATGGCCCAAAGAATTTGTTATACATTCTGATCATGAATCTTTGAAACATATTAAAAGTCAAGCTAAACTGAATCGTAGACATGCTAAATGGGTTGAATTCATTGAAACTTTCCCTTATGTCATTAAACACAAGAAGGGTAAAGAAAATGTTATTGCTGATGCATTGTCTCGTCGCTATACTATGCTTTCACAGCTTGACTTCAAAATATTTGGTTTGGAGACCATCAAAGATCAATATGTGCATGATGCTGATTTTAAAGATGTATTGCAGAATTGTAAAGAAGGAAGAACCTGGAACAAGTTTGTCGTTAATGATGGATTTGTGTTCCGTGCTAACAAGCTATGCATTCCAGCTAGCTCTCTTCGTCTTTTGTTGTTGCAGGAGGCGCATGGCGGAGGATTAATGGGACACTTTGGCGTGAAGAAGACAGAGGACGTACTTGCTACACATTTCTTTTGGCCAAAGATGAGACGGGATGTTGAGCGTTTTGTTGCTCGCTGCACTACATGCCAAAAAGCTAAGTCACGACTCAATCCTCATGGTTTATATATGCCTTTGCCTGTACCTAGTGTTCCTTGGGAGGATATATCTATGGACTTTGTTTTAGGTTTACCTCGAACAAAGAAGGGGAGGGATAGCATATTTGTTGTCGTGGATAGATTCTCGAAAATGGCACACTTTATACCATGTCATAAAAGCGATGATGCTGTTAATGTTGCTGATTTGTTCTTTCGTGAAATTATTCGCTTGCATGGTGTGCCAAATACTATTGTTTCCGATCGTGATACTAAATTTCTTAGCCACTTTTGGAGATGTTTATGGGCTAAGTTGGGGACTAAACTGCTTTTTAGTACTACTTGTCACCCCCAAACTGATGGACAAACTGAAGTAGTCAATAGAACATTGTCTACTATGCTTAGGGCTGTTTTGAAGAATAATAAGAAAATGTGGGAAGAATGCTTGCCTCATATTGAGTTTGCTTATAATCGTTCATTGCATTCTACTACTAAGATGTGCCCTTTTGAAATTGTGTATGGTTTCCTACCTCGTGCACCTATTGATTTGTTGCCTCTTCCATCTTCGGAGAAGGTTAATTTTGATGCTAAACAACGTGCTGAATTGATCTTAAAAATGCATGAGTTAACTAAGGAAAACATTGAGCGTATGAATGCTAAATATAAACTTGCTGGAGATAAGGGTAGAAAACATGTTGTGTTTGCACCTGCAGATCTTGTTTGGTTACATTTGCGTAAGGATAGATTTCCTGATTTGCGCAAATCAAAGCTAATGCCACGTGCTGATGGTCCTTTTAAGGTGTTAGAGAAAATAAATGATAATGCATATAAACTTGAGCTGCCTGCAGATTTTGGGGTTAGTCCCACTTTTAACATTGCAGATTTGAAGCCTTATTTGGGTGAGGGAGATGAGCTTCCGTCGAGGACGACTTCATTTCAAGAAGGGGAGGATGATGAGGACATCAATACCATTGTTACACCCACAGCCCCTGCTGCTATACATACTGGACCAATTACTAGAGCTCGCGCACGCCAATTAAATTACCAGGTACTTTCGTTTCTTGGTAATGATTCTAATATTCATGAGAATATGATGCTGCCTAAATTGGATACATTTGTTTTGCTTACAAATGAAGGGCCTAGCTTTGAGAAGGATGAACATTGGAGCAAGAACAAGCATGGAGATGATGGCATGCGCATGGGGAACAAGAACGGAGTTACAAGTGATGATTTCAAGACGTTGAAGCCACCATAATGCGTGCATGAAACCTTGGACGAAATATACAAGATGCTACTTCATAACTTTCGTCCAGAGGCTATTCTAGGTGCTGCGTCACCTTATTATTGGGCCAGGCCCATGTAATTTCGAAATACATAAGTATAGGCTGTTTTTAGAGTCCGTATGTGTGGGGAAACAAGAGATAGGGTTGGTTTCGGACCCCTTCCTCAAGGGCCACGAAATTCCCCCCCTCTTCCTCCATATATACAGCCCTTAGGGCGTCGTTTAGACTTTGGGTTTTGTTTAGATTAAAAGTTCGCCATAGCTGCAACTTCGCGTACTTCGTTTGTGTTCAGCGACCAGACAAAGGCGTCACAGAACTCCACCTTGATCAATAAAGCTTTCATCTTATATTCGCAATATCCAGATTGCAATCTCAGTTTCTTGCTTGTTCTTCGTTTGCTCGCAGGAAACAGACCCTCGTGGTCAGGTTGATCGTGCTCCGGCGTGGTCGATAACCTCTCGGAGTTGGTTTAGCGATTGCTAAGGCGCGACGTCCTCGCACGTTCGTAGTCGGATCGTCAAAGTCGACTTCCACCAAAGCGATATCCATCATCTCATCGAAAGACGGGACACCTTTGCCTCTATCATATAGTAGCAGGGGTTGTGGGTGTAACAATGGTATTGATGTCCTCATCAGCTGCACAGGCGCCGGATGTCCGGCCCTAGGCCCGGATGTCCGGCCGCTGTAGCTTCAGCAGCTCCGTCTTCTTCCGTCGTCGCTTCCAGGCTTCCCTCGCGGATGGTGTAGTTGTTCCTTGGCGCTTGCACTCCTCCTCAACATCCGTGAAGCTCCGACAATACCTATGCAGGCACACGGGAGAAGTGTCAAGTAGTATACCATCCTCGAAGGGGTCAAGTGCGCACGTGTAAAGGAGATGATTCACCTTTGCGTATGTGAAGTAGATGTCGCACGTGTCACTTGCCAAACGAACTCTTGACATGGTGATGTCCATAGGATGCTCCGCATCATCCGGGCTTCTGGCCGGATGTCCGGGCTGATGGGGTTCAGCTTCGGGTGCGTTCTGTGATGGGCGCCGGATTTCCGAGGGTCGGGCCGGATGTCCGGGGCCTGTAGCAGCTGGCTCTTCTTCCTTCTCCTTCCTTCGCTCCCGCGCACACTTGGCCTTGTGATAGAGGCAAAGGTGTCCCGTCTTTCGATGAGATGATGGATATCGCTTTGGGGGAAGTCGACTTTGACGATCCGACTACGAACGTGCGAGGACGTCGCGCCTTAGCAATCGCTAAACCAACTCCGAGAGGTTATCGACCACGCCGGAGCACGATCAACCTGGCCACGAGGGTCTGTTTCCTGCGAGCAAACGAAGAACAAGCAAGAAACTGAGATTGCAATCTGGATATTACGAATATAAGATGAAAGCTTTATTGATCAAGGTGGAGTTCTGTGACGCCTTTGTCTGGTCGCTGAACACAAACGAAGTACGCGAAGTTGCAGCTATGGCGAACTTTTAATCTAAACAAAACCCAAAGTCTAAACAACGCCCTAAGGGCTGTATATATGGAGGAAGAGGGGGGAATTTCGTGGCCCTTGAGGAAGGGGTCCGAAACCAACCCTATCTCTTGTTTCCCCACACATACGGACTCTAAAAACAGCCTATACTGATGTATTTCGAAATTACATGGGCCTGGCCCAATAATAAGGTGACGCAGCACCTAGAATAGCCTCTGGACGAAAGTTATGAAGTAGCATCTTGTATATTTCGTCCAAGGTTTCATGCACGCATTATGGTGGCTTCAACGTCTTGAAATCATCACTTGTAACTCCGTTCTTGTTCCCCATGCGCATGCCATCATCTCCATGCTTGTTCTTGCTCCAATGTTCATCCTTCTCAAAGCTAGGCCCTTCATTTGTAAGCAAAACAAATGTATCCAATTTAGGCAGCATCATATTCTCATGAATATTAGAATCATTACCAAGAAACGAAAGTACCTGGTAATTTAATTGGCGTGCGCGAGCTCTAGTAATTGGTCCAGTATGTATAGCAGCAGGGGCTGTGGGTGTAACAATGGTATTGATGTCCTCATCACCTTGGTCCTTGGGCTCTCCATGGTCTCCTCGGGTGTACCTGAGTATGCACAAGGTCCGCGCTTGAAATAGCATCCATGTCTTACATGCGGAAAGGGAAGATTTGGAAGGGAGCGAGTTCACCTTAGTTCCAATGGCATATGCTTGAGGTCTCAACATGAGGGCACTTGGGGCTTGGGGAGAAGTCGTAGTGTACATGGTGATGATCGTAGGATGCTCCGCATCACAATATGACCGAGGTGTCATCCACAACGGGCGCACAAACCGCTATAGCTTCAAAATGAAAGGGAAGGAGTTTGTGCTACGACCTATGTCTCCAAGCCAAGTGCTCGCCGACAAGCAAGCCACCCATCGTGGAGAGAGTAGTGAGAGAGCGAACCACCAAAAAGAGAGTGAGCGCCACAAGCCAAAATTGAGTGCCTCCACGATGAGCGGCAAGAAAAACTTAGTTCATTTTGCGACCAAACGTGAGATGAGAGAAGTGTGTGAGAACCCATCAAGTGTCCTACACTATGTCCTATTGTGCAAGGACGAGGCACCAAAAGCTAACACCTCTCACAATCTTCCTCTAGTGTTATCTTCTTTATTGCAGGAATTCCAAGATGTTTTCCCCGACGAGCTACCTCCGGGTCTACCTCCACTACGAGGCATTGAGCACCGAATCGACCTCATCCCTGGAGCACCTATACCTAACAGGGCCCCATACCGCGTCAACCCCGAAGAAACCAAAGAAATACAAAGGCAAGTAAAGCATCTCATAGATCATGCATATGTGCGTGAAAGTTTGAGTCCTTGTGCCGTACCGGTCATTCTTGTGCCAAAAAGAGAAGGTAGCTTTCGCATGTGTTCCGATTGTAGACCTATCAATGCTATCACCGTTCGATATAGGTACCCCCATTCCACGCCTTTATGATATGCTTGATGAACTTAGCGGTGCCACTATTTTCTCCAAAGTTGATCTTAAAAGTGGTTACTATCAAATACGCATACAAGAGGGTGATGAATGGAAAACCGCTTTCAAAACAAAGTTTGGTCTATATGAGTGGTTAGTCATGCCTATGGGTTTATTGGAAGCACCCGGTACTTTCATGCGTCTTATGCATTATGTGTTTCGCCCTTACATTGGTGAATTTGTTGTTGTCTACTTCGATGATATCCTTGTTTTTAGCAAGTCTCTCAATGAGCATGTCAACCACCTTCGCACCGTGCTACAAACTCTTCGAAAAGAGCAACTTTATGCTT
Source organism: Aegilops tauschii subsp. strangulata (assembly GCF_002575655.3). Taxonomy (NCBI): domain Eukaryota; kingdom Viridiplantae; phylum Streptophyta; class Magnoliopsida; order Poales; family Poaceae; genus Aegilops; species Aegilops tauschii. The sequence continues at coordinate 345,124,925 of NC_053041.3, forward strand.
ATATGGAAAAATGCCTCTTTGGTGTTGATAAGCTTGTTTTCTTGGGTTTTGTAGTCTCTTCTAAGGGTGTTCATGTTGATGAATCTAAGATCAATGCTATTAAAACTTGGCCCCAACCAACCAATTTGCAACAAGTGCGTGGTTTCCTTGGTTTAGCCGGTTTCTACCGTAGATTTGTGAAGGATTTTGGCACCATTGACCTTTGCATGCTTTGAGTAAGAAAAATGCACCGTTTGTTTGGGGAAGATCCCAAGACATCGCTTTCAATGAGCTTAAGAATTTGCTTACTCATGCTCCCGTCCTTGCATTACCCAACTTTGACAAACCCTATGAAATTCATTGCGATGCTAGTGGTAATGGCATAGGAGGTGTGTTAACGCAAGAGAAGCGCCCCATAGCATACTTTAGTGAGAAACTCTCCGGCGCGCAACTCAATTATCCCATCTATGACAAAGAGCTATATGCTTTAGTGTAAGTTTTGCGTGAATGGGAACATTACCTTCGCCCTCATGAATTTATCATCCATACCGACCATGAAACGCTTAAATACCTTAAGGGCCAAACTAAGTTGAACAAGCGTCATGCTAAGTGGAGTGAATTTATTGAGTCTTTTCCTTATGTCATCAAGTATATTAAAGGTAAGGAAAATGTTTGATGCGGAGCATCCTACGATCATCCCATGGACCTACCATCATCTCATCAAGAGCCAAGAGGACCTATGACACGAGCACGAGCTAGAGCTCTCGAGAACGAGGTGACTTCCTTCCTTAGTGATATCACATATGATCCAATCGAGACATGGCTACTACCTAAGTCCGATATGCTATGCATGATTAGGTGTCAAGAAGAACGTCCCGAGGATGCACGTGAAGACGGACAAACCGCCAAGTTCACGGATGAAGAGAACCGCCGGAAGGAGAAGAAGACAGCTCCAGGGCCCGGACATCCGGCCCCAGCCCCGGACATCCGGCCGCTGGAGACATCTACTACAGCCACATCCCAGCCGCCCAACATCTACAGGCCCCGGGCATCCGGCCTGAGCCCGGACATCCGGCCAGAAGCCCGAAAATCCGGCGCCACGCACCAGAACCTACAGAAGCTTTCGCCGTCAGCCCGGACATCCGGCCCCCTAGCCTGGACATCCGGCCCCTCCCGAAGCCCCGGACATCCGGCCCGACGCCCGGACATCCGGCTCCGCCTGTCTGCGCACAGTGAAGGGCCGAAGCCCATGTACCTCTTCGCCCCCCTAGACTATATATACTCCATCCCCTTCCTCTTTCTAGGGTTAGCATTGGTTTAGCTCATAGTTTGATTAGAGCTTTGCTCATCCATTACGAATCTCCTCCTCGAGAGAGACTGCGGCCCCTCTTCGGAGAAGATCACCTTGGATTCAAGACCCCCTCTTGGGTGGCCCCCATCAAGACCTCACAGAGAAGAACCGGTTACCTTTGTATCGTCCTTTGTTGACTTTGGATCTTGTATCTCACCTTTGTGTTCATCGATCTAGCGCATGTGTGATCTATTCTTGTTGGTTGAGTGATTTCTCTCGTGTTCCCCTCGTGTTTTCCCTCGTGTTTCCCCTCATGGTCATCGCATTCTTTGTAGGGATCCGCTCCTTTCATGAAAGATCGGCCATCTTGGGTTCCACCCTACATCATCTTGGATCAGAGCCAGCTTGTCTCATGATATCTTGGTATCATGAGCCACGTTGATCACGATTTCGGAGCCCCCTCTCTTTGTTTTCTAGCTTGATTTTGTTGTTTTTCGTCCTAATCCAAAAATTGCCCCAAATTTTTTTGGGATTTGTTGGTGTGATGAAGTTTTGTTGGATTTGATCCGCGGATTTCGTGTGTTGCAGATAGATCTAGCTTTTTCCCACCTTTTCCCCATTTTCCATCCACAAAATCTTCCGAATTTTGCCCCGGATTTGACCTCTCCACGCGGTGTTCTTTGAGTTCATCCATGGAACCCGAGCCCGGACGTCCGGCCCAACCCGGACATCCGGCCCCTGACAGCATCACTTCCATCCTCCACTCCGCTTTCCACCTAACCCTCGCCAAATTTTGTCCCGGTGCCCACATACACTTCCGCATACCACCACCACTTCCGCATAGCACCACCATAGCCCTTCCCGCTACCAACTCCGACAATTTTGACCCGTTTTCCTTTGAGAATTTGAGTTGTGGTTTCCGTGTCCTATTGTGTTTCGACTATCTAGGAAAGGTTCGGCATCAACGTCACCACCGCTCATCTTCGCCAAGGACTACTACGAACGGCTACATCACAATTGTGGTATCAACCTCACCTTGGTATCACTTTGGTATCATGATATCATCATACTCTCTTGCATTTGCATTGATAACCCCATGGCCTTACTTTTGCATAGCTTACGCATCGAGACTAGCCTTTGAGTATTGCCGGCAACGTGACTTGTGCACATTAGTGATCATACTTCCCATAGCATACATACCCATCATCGTGTTGCATATCTTGGTATCATCTTTTGTGTCACAAAGTTGTCTTCGCATACACAATTGCTATCTTGGTTCGTGAAGCATTGCATGAGAAAAGAGCTCAAACGACAAAGAGCCAAACAAGCTTTTAAGCAAAAGAAGAAAGATAAGCAAAGAGCTTATAAGCAAGAACCATAGCATCATACAACATTAAGATTGTCATACTCGACCATCTTGGATCAAAAGCATAGAAACATCATACATATAGCATACTTGGGATAGAAGTCGTTGCATTTTTGCTTAGTAGGTTGTGCACAAGTTCGTATCCGCCTATTGTGCAATCGTGCTAGCGTCTCTCTAGTGTTGTGCAACAAGAGCATCTTGGTGGATTCCACATTTTGGCTCATCCTTGGTTGCCCAACCCCACTTATCTATTTGCGTGTGTGTTTCCGTGTACCATATCTTGCTATTGGTCTACTTGTTGCATTTACAAGTCGCGTATCTTTTCCAACATTATTGAGTCTCACTTACAATTGCATCAAATTTTTGTGCCACCATCCTAACCAAGCTCCACCATAAGCTTTTACTTGTGTAGGTGTGAGAACCGACAAGGATTGGTACCAATTGTGCTATTTCCTTGCTACACATTGGAGTGATCTTTGATCCATTTTCAACATCGGTCAAGGTACATTTGGTATTGGTTCTTCTCTTTCTCCCACTCACATATCTTTGTTTGGAATGATGGATAGGCCAAGTACTTCTACCAACCCACTCTTCTTGGAGCAAGACGACGACATGTCATCCTACGTCACCAAGACTCAACTATTTGGTGCACATCGGGCTTTGCATCAAGAACAACTTGCTTTGGGCGACCGCATCGACAATCTCGCCGCCGACCTACGACAATCCGAGCAACGTACAAGAGACTACTTCGACACATCCATGAGTTCCCTCAAAGAAGATATCCGAACCATGATGGTCCGCTCTTCTACAACTTCGTCCTCGTCAAGACGGAGCCGCTCAAGTCGACACTCCGATGACACTATCTCCGGTTCAAGTACACCGACATCGAACACTCTTCGTCGTGCCGCGCGTCAAGACCAATAAGCTAACCGCAATCCTCTACACGACACCGACTCTCAAGAGCATCGACATCGTCAAAACCAAGCTGCTCTCACACAAGCACAAGAACGGCAACGCCTACGACAACAAGAACAAGAGGAGCGAGCGCGACAACATCAAGATGCGCAAGACGCCGAGGTGCAACGTCAAGAACAACAACTACGTGAAGCTCAAGCACTTGAGGTGCAACGTGCCCTTCAAGATTCAAGTCGTGCCGTAGCCAATCGAGGCCGACAAGCTCGACTACATCAAGAAGCACTTCGCGACGAAGCTCAAGAAAGGATTTACAAAGCACGTGTGCATCGACAAGCTCCTCGTCAAGATAGACAAGCTCCTCCTCAAGCGAGACAAGAACGTCAAGTCCATCGAGAGCAAGAAGACAATGGACCCCGTCCTCGACAAGAGCAACATGAGGTCGGCAACCCTCCTCGGCAAGAGCAACATGAGGAAGACAACCCTCCTCGCCAAGAGCAACATGAGATTGCCAATCCTCACCGACATGGGCGTCATCATCCCCGACCCGAACACAATGAAGAGCAACGATATGGCAAGCTAAAGTTCACCATGCCCAAGTTTACCGGAAGCAATGACCCTGAAGAGTACATATCATGTGATGAGGACATGACTACCTTGGATACGACCAAAAATATTGCATACATGCATATTTGTCAGGTGATTTCTAGTGCAAATTATTCAATAATCTATTTATATTATCCAGAACAAAAATACTTCAGACACTTTTGTGTTTTGTCTAATTGCAGGTGTATGGGACATTTGTACAATCCACATATGAAGATAGGGGAAAAGGAGAAGTTTAGGTTCTGTTCAAAAAGTCCTCTCACGTCACTTTTGGGCCAAGAGAAGATAGAGCCCAAGTCTCTCACGTTCTGGATTCAGATTCGGACGGCACAAACATACCTGACTCAAAACACCAACAACTTTTTCATAGGGACTCCGAATTGGGTGATTCTTTTTTTCGTTGGAAAGTACATTTCGTCCTCTTTCCAACCCAATTGGATTCACCTTTAAATTCGTCCGGAGCGTTGAGATATGGACGAACCAATCTGACGCTGCAGCAGAATCCGAGTCAAACAACAAGTCCAAAGGTGTTGCATCACCTCCACTTGGGCCCATGAGCCTTGTACGACCTAGGGTTGGTTTTAGGCTGCCTTGGGACGTCCTTCCACCTCCTTGGCCGCCACCCCTTGCTCCTATATAAGTAGATCCATCTAGTAGCTTTTTCCTTGGTATTTGTTTAGTTAAAAGTTAGCCATTGCAACTTCGTGTACTTCATTTGTGTCCAACGACCAGACCAAGACCGATTACGGATCCCCACCATTATCAATACTTCATATATATTCACAATATTCAGATTGCTTTATCATATTCTTGCTCGTTCTTCGATTGCTTGCAGGAATAGACCTTCGGCTGATCGTGCTTCCAGCATCGTCAGTAACCTCAGGAGATTGGTTTAGCGATTGCTAAGGCGCAACGTCGTGCACGTTTGTAGTCGGATCGTCAAAGTCGACTGCACCAAATCGATAGTTATCATCTCATCGAAAGATCGGGACACCCTCGCCTCTATCAAGTGGTATCAGTTTTCAGGTTGCTCGGTGAGAATTTCCAGTTTCCCCTAGATTAGATTTATTTTCTTACCTATTGTCCAAGAAAAAGCCACAAAAAAGTTAGATCTATTCATCCTTTTGTCCAAGCCAGTCTGAACCTTTGCAATTTTCTTTTCATTGTTTGCATTATTGAATTATCGGTTGCATCGTCGTGTCGAGTTGCTGGTCTTAGGGTCTAGTTCGTTTAGAGTTTCGAGTTCTGTTCACATTAGTCACGTCGCCGCTGCATCGTTATCCCTTCCGCTGTCCACCACACCATCCATCAATTTCCACCACGTGCTACCCATAGTTCATTGTCACAATCATAGTTGAGGTCGTTCACATCTTCGCTTGAGTCAATCTGCATCTTATCTAGTTTGTCTTAGAAAGAGGGAGAGAAAAAAGACAGAAAAAAAGAGAGAAAAAAAAGAAAAAGAAGTCAGAGAAAAAAAAGAGAGAAAGAAAAAGAAAAAAAAGTGTGAGAAAAAAAAGAGAGAAGAAAAAAAACAAAATTCGGATCTATCTAGACTCAATCTCGTAGTAGAATTCGGATTGGAATCTGTTTTGTGCATTGTTCTATAAAACAGGCATAACTTCCTCCGCGAGTACTCAAATGAAAGCTAGCGATGAGCCGCATCTAAATAGTTGCAGAGACTAGTTCAATATTTGACACCTCAAAATCGTCTTCTAAATAGGTATTTTTGCCCTCCGAAGTTCGCGGACACAGCTTATTCCAGTTTTTCAAGCCAGTTTCAGAATTCTTTGACTCCTCATATCAACTCGGAATTGAGTGATTATTTTTGCATTGGAAAGCTTGAGTTAGTAGCATTCTTTGAAAAAATTTATCAGAAAATTGGCTCAAACTTTTCAAGAGGAAAGTTAGAGAGAGTTGTTGTATATCCTGCTTGGCAGTTGTTTTTCATCATTATCTTTACTGCCGTTGTGATCTTCACTTATATCTTGCTGATGAGGACATCAATACCATTGTTACACCCACAGCCCCTGCTGCTATACATACTGGACCAATTACTAGAGCTCGCGCAAGCCAATTAAATTACCAGGTACTTTCGTTTCTTGGTAATGATTCTAATGTTCATGAGAATATGATGCTGCCTAAATTGGATACATTTGTTTTGCTTACAAATGAAGGGCCTAGCTTTGAGAAGGATGAACATTGGAGAAAGAACAAGCATGGAGATGATGGCATGCGGATGGGGGACAAGAACGGAGTTACAAGTGATGATTTCAGGACATTGAAGCCACCATAATGCGTGCATGAAGCCTTGGACGAAATATACAAGATGCTACTTCATAACTTTCGTCCAAAGGCTATTCTAGGTGCTGCGTCACCTTATTATTGGGCCAGGCCCATGTAATTTCGAAATACTTGAGTATAGGCTATTTTTAGAGTCCGTATGTGTGGGGAAACAAGAGATAGGGTTGGTTTCGGACCCCTTCCCCAAGGGCCACGAAATTCCCCTCACGTCACTTTTGGGCCAAGAGAAGATATGGAGTTTAGGTTCTATTCAAAAAGTCCTCTCACGTCAAAAAGTCCTCTCACATATGAAGTTTAGGTTCTGTTCAAAAAGTCCTCTCACGTCACTTTTGGGCCAAGAGAAGATAGAGTCCAAGTCTATCACGTTCTGAATTCAGATTCGGACTGCACAGACATACCTGACTCAAAACGCCAACAACTTTTTCATACGGACTCCGAATTGGGTGATACTTTTTTTGTTGGAAAGTAGATTTCGTCCTCTTTCCAACCCAATTGGATTCACCTTTAAATTCGTCCGGAGCGTTGAGATATGGACGAAACAATCTGATGCTGCAGCAGAATCCAAGTCAAACAACATGTCCAAAGGTGTTGCATCACCTCCACTTGGGCCCATGAGCCTTGTACGACCTAGGGTTGGTTTTAGGCTGCCTTGGGACGTCCTTCCACCTCCTTGGCCGCCACCCCTTGCTCCTATATAAGTAGATCCATCTAGTAGCTTTTTCCTTGGGATTTGTTTAGTTAAAAGTTAGCCATTGCAACTTCGTGTACTTCGTTTGTGTCCAACGACCAGACCAAGACCGCTTACGGATCCCCACCATTATCAATACTTCATATATATTCGCAATATTCAGATTGCTTTATCATATTCTTGCTCGTTCTTCGATTGTTTGTAGGAATAGATCTTCGTGGTCAGGCTGATCGTGCTTCCGGCATCGTCAGTAACCTCAGGAGATTGGTTTAGCGATTGCTAAGGCGCAATGTCGTGCACGTTTGTAGTCGGATCATCAAAGTCGACTCCACCAAATCGATAGTTATCATCTCATCGAAAGATCGGGACACCCTCGCCTCTATCATCATGGGCATTGAAGGTTGACAAAATCTTCCGCTTGCACAACTACGAAGAAGAGAAGAAGATTGCAATGGCATCCCTCGAATTCCAAGACTACGTCCTCATTTGGTGGGAACAAGTCATTGAGCGCCGAGCGGCAAGAGGTGAACCACCCATCACCAATAGGGCACAAATGAAGGATGTCATGAGAGCACGATTCGTGCCAAACAACTACAACCGCGACCTCTTCAAGAAACTCCAACAACTCAAGCGAGGAACCAAGAGCGTTGAAGAGTACTACAAGGAAATGGAGATTGCCATGATACGAGCCAATGTCAAAGAAGATGATGAGCAAACTATGGCGCTGATGAGGACATCTACCATTGTTACACCCACAACCCCTACTGTTACATATAATGGACCAATTACTAGAGCTCGCGCACGCCAATTAAATTACCAGGTACTTTCGTTTCTTGGTAATGATTCTAATGTTCATGAGAATATGATGCTGCCTAAATTGGAACTTTTTTTTGCTTACAAATGAAGGGCCTGGCTTGGAGAAGGATGAACATTGGAGCACGAACAAGCATGGAGTTGATGGCATGCGCAAGGGGAACAAGAACGGAGTTACCAGTGATGATTTCAGGACTTTGAAGCCACCATAAGGAGTGAATGAAGCCTTGGACGAAATATACAAGATGCCACTTCATAAATTTCGTCCAGAGCCTATTCTAGGTGTTGCGTCACCTTATTATTGGGCCAGGACCATGTAATTTCGAAATAAATAAGTATAGGCTGTTTTTAGAGTCCGTGTGTGTGGGGAAACAAGAGATAGGGTTAGTTTCGGACCCCTTCTCCAAGGGCCACGAAATTCCCCCCTCTTCCTCCATATATACAGCCCTTAGGGCGTCGTTTAGAGTTTGGGTTTTATTTAGATTAAAAGTTCGCCATAGCTGCAACTTCGCGTACTTCGTTTGTGTTCAACGACCAGACAAAGGCGTCACAGAACCCCACCTTGATCAATAAAGCTTTCTCTTATATTCGCAATATCCAGATTGCAATCTCAGTTTCTTGCTTGTTCTTCGTTTGTTCGCAGGAAACAGACCCTCGTGGTCAGGTTGATCGTGCTCCGGCGTGGTCAATAACCTCTCGGAGTTGGTTTAGTGATTGCTAAGGCGCGACGTCCTCGCACGTTCGTAGTCGGATCGTCAAAGTCGACTTCCATCAAAGCGATATCCATCATCTCATCGAAAGACGGGACACCTTAGCCCCTATCAAGTGGTATCAGATTTCCAGGTTGCTCAGTGAGATTTTACAAGTTTTCGTAGTTTAGATCGAGTCTGTTCTTCATACCTACAGTCCACGAAAAAGCCACAAAAAAAATTTAGGGTTAGTTCAGTATATCCGAACCAATCTGAGCCTTTGCATAATCTTTTTAGGGTTTTTGCTTTGTTGAATTTGCGGTTGCATCGTCATGTCAAGTTGCTGGTCTTAGAGTCTAGCCTTTTAGAGTTTCGAGTTCTGGTCATAAGTTGTCACGCCGCCGCCGCACCATCATCATCGCCTTGCCATCTACCACCATTGCTTATCCGCCACCGCTCTGAATCCGTATCCATATACCACCACCAATCCGTATCCATATACCACCACCGATCCGTATCCATATACCACCACCGCTACCATATACCACCACCGCTGCCATATCCTACCACCATATATCCACCACCAATCCGAGTTCTTTTCATATTCGGTTTGTTTTAGAGATCCATCTATTTTCCGTTTCGTGTTTCCTTGCCTGAGTAGGTCTCGGAAAAAAAAATTCGGCAACTTTTAGGCCAAAATTTCGGCAACCAAAAATATTTTTTCCCTATCCTATTTTTAGGTCCCGGGGAGTGTTTTGAGACACTCGCCATCATAGTGATGTTTTGTCGCACTTTTTCGTCGTCGCTGCCCTGATTTCCGAAAAAAATAGTCAAAAAAATTTTGTGCCCATGCTGTCAGTTTGACCTGGGAAGAGTTTTGAGACAATCGCCATTATAGTGATTTTTCGCAAAAAAATAGAGGAGCGCAAAAAAAAAAGAGCGAAAAAAAGAGCAATTTTTTTCCAGAGTGTGCTTTTCCCTTGTTTACGTGCAGCGCCGTGATTTTGTTAGTGTTCTAGGCTCGCGTCTCTAGCACGTTCTAGCCTAGGACCAGCAAAGTACCGTCGTTGAGCGTTTATTCAACTTTGCATCTCTGAATTGATTATTGCTGACCATTTTTGCTACCATATTATAAGCCTTCCCAGCTACACATACATCTACATTGTACGTTTGACTCTCCCTGGTAATCGCTCTATCCAAGCTTTGAGAGTTTTGACTACAACGGTTGCAGATCACCACCTGCTGCTGGGTAAGAACTGGTAAGAATTTGAGATTCGCTTGAAGGTTTTGTGACACACCACCATCACCACCACTTCCTAGTAGTCTGCAGGATCATATTCTTTTGTGTTTCTATTGCTGCTAACTATGGCAGGATCACAAGCCGATGAGACTGATTGGGAGAACATGACAAACAAGGAGTTGCATGATAAATTTCAGCAAATGATGAGTGGCCAGGTGGCAGATGTGCTAAACAGATTTGAAGAGGTTATGGAGACGATAGATGCCTTGGAGAAGTCGTTCGAGACAAAGCTGGATAACAAGTTTACTGAATTACTCAAGCGTCTTCCCCAACCACCACCGGCTGCACATGTCGCACCGCTACAACAACAACAACCACATCTCCAACGTCGCCTTCCAAATCAAGTGGGACGAGCACAGCGCGTTCCAATTGAGACTGGTCAAAATTAAGGTGCCGCTGCACCTACTGTTGATGCTTCTTTGGCTCCTGCTACTGCGGCGGCTGAGGAGGATGACGATTATGTGGGCGTTTATGAGGATGAGGTTGATCAAAATCAGAACTATGTGCAGCCACCAGCACCACCACCAGCAGGTCGACCTCAGGTATATATTCGCAACGGTAGGCCGGCACCACCACCTCAGGTACGAGATCATGACTGATAGAGGCAAAGGTGTCCCGTCTTTCGATGAGATGATGGATATCGCTTTGGTGGAAGTCGACTTTGACGATCTGACTACGAACGTGCGATGACGTCGCGCCTTAGCAATCGCTAAACCAACTCCGAGAGGTTATTGACCACGCCGGAGCACGATCAACCTGACCACGAGGGTCTGTTTCCTGCGAGCAAACGAAGAACAAGCAAGAAACTGAGATTGCACTCTGGATATTGCGAATATAAGATGAAAGCTTTATTGATCAAGGTGGGGTTCTGTGACGCCTTTGTCTGGTCGTTGAACACAAACGAAGTACGCGAAGTTGCAGCTATGGCGAACTTTTAATCTAAACAAAACCCCAAAGTCTAAACGATGCCATAATGGCTGTATATATGGAGGAAGAGGGGGGGAATTTCGTGGCCCTTGGGGAAGGGGTCCGAAACCAACCCTATCTCTTGTTTCCCCACACATACGGACTCTAAAAATAGCCTATACTCAAGTATTTCGAAATTACATGGGCCTGGCCCAATAATAAGGTGACGCAGCACCTAGAATAGCCCCTGGATGAAAGTTATGAAGTAGCATCTTGTATATTTCGTCCAAGGCTTCATGCACGCATTATGGTGGCTTCAATGTCCTGAAATCATCAATTGTAACTCCGTTCTTGTTCACCATGCGCATGCCATCATCTCCATGCTTGTTCTTGCTCCAATGTTCATCCTTCTCAAAGCTAGGCCCTTCATTTGTAAGAAAAACAAATGTATCCAATTTAGGCAGCATCATATTCTCATGAACATTAGAATCATTACCAAGAAACGAAAGTACCTGGTAATTTAATTGGCGTGCGCGAGCTCTAGCAATTGGTCCAGTATGTATAGCAGCAGGGGCTGTGGGTGTAACAATGGTATTGATGTCCTCATCAATGACCATCTCCCTAAACTGAAATTGAAAATTCCACTATTTGAGGGTAGATATGTTCCTGATATATATCTTACTTGGGAGTTAGAAAATGAACAACGATTTACATGTTTACAATATCCTGAGGAGAGACGTGTTCCTGCTGCTGTTTGTGCTTTCACTAGCTTTGCATGTGTTTGGTGGTCTGAACATTGTAGATTATATCCTGTTCCAGCTACTTGGGCTGCTTTGAAAACTGCTATGCGTACTCATTGGGTTCCACCATATTATCAACGTGAATTACTTCAAAAATTGCAGCGCTTAAGACAAGGGAAAAATTCTGTGGAAGAATATTATCAGGAATTACAAACTGGCCTGATTAGATGTGGTATTGTTGAGGAGAATGAAGCTATGCTTGCACGTTTTATGGGTGGATTAAATAAAGAGATTCAGACCATTCTGGAGTATAAGGATTATAATAATATCACTCATTTATTCCATCTTGCTTGTAAAGCTGAACGTGAAGTGAAGGATCGACAGCCATTGGCGCGAACTAACTTTTCTGCAGGTCGACCTTCATCATGGACACCGCGTGCATCTTCTACTTCCACTGCACCAGCACCTCCATCAGGTTCCACCTCCAGCCGTGATACAAGAAAGCAGGCACAACCACCACTATCTGCCAAGAGTGCACCTGCCGGGCCTGCACAGAGCTCTTCTTCTTCCATGGCATCGACAGGGCACACAAGTGATATTATTTGTCGTTGTTGTAAGGGAAGAGGACATTATGCGAGAGAATGCAAATCTCAGCGTGTAATGATTGCTACTGAGGATGGTGGGTATGAGTCCGCTAGTGACTATGATGAGGAGACTTTGGCTCTTATTACACGTGAAGAACATGGTGGAGATGATTCTGAAAATGAGACGCAATACATGGCTCCTGAAGACGCTGACAGGTATGAATGTTTAGTTGCTCAACGTGTTTTGAGTGTGCAGGTCACACAAGCAGAGCAAAATCAGAGGCATAATTTGTTCCATACAAAGGGAGTTGTGAAGGAACGTTCTGTTCGCGTCATCATAGATGGAGGGAGCTGTAACAACTTGGCTAGCATGGAGATGGTGGAGAAACTATCTCTCACCACAAGACCACATCGACATCCTTACTACATCCAATGGTTCAACAACAGCGGCAAGGTTAAGGTAACACGTACTGTTCGTGTGCATTTTAGTATCTCTACATATGCTGATTATGTTGATTGTGATGTGGTACCCATGCAAGCATGTTCCTTATTACTTGGTAGACCATGGCAATTTGATAAAAATTCTGTACACCATGGTAGAAACAATCAGTATACTCTTGTTCATAAGGATAAAAATATTACTTTGCTTCCTATGACTCCTGATTCTGTTTTGAAAGATGACATTAATAGAGCTAATAAAGCAAAACAGGAGAAAAATAAGAGTGAAAATCAGATTGTGGCAAAAGAATTTGAGCAACAAATGAAACCTAATAATAAACCATCTAGTGTTGTTTCTGAAATTAAATTGAAAAGTGCATGTTTACTTGCCACAAAATCTGATATTGATGAGCTAGATTTCAGCAAATCTGTTTGCTATGCTTTTGTGTGCAAAGAGGCATTATTTTCATTCGAGGACGTGCCTTTCTCTTTGCCGCCTGCTGTCACTAACATTCTGCAGGAGTTCGCTGACGTCTTCCCACAAGACGTGCCACCGGGATTACCACCTATTCAAGGGATTGAGCATCAAATTGACTTAATTCCCGGTGCATCGCTACCCAACCGTGCACCATACCGTACCAATCCAGAGGAGACGAAGGAGATTATGCGTCAAGTACAGGAGCTGCTCGACAAAGGTTATATACGCGAATCTCTTAGTCCTTGTGCTATTCCTATTATACTAGTGCCTAAAAAGGATGGTACGTCGCGTATGTGTGTTGATTGTAGAGGCATTAATAATATTACTATTCGTTATCGTCATCCTATTCCTTGGCTAGATGATATGCTTGATGAATTGAGTGGCTCTACAATATTCTCCAAAGTTGATTTGCGTAGTGGATACCATCAAATTCGTATGAAATTGGGAGATGAATGGAAAACTGCATTTAAAACTAATTTGGTTTATATGAGTGGTTAGTCATGCCTTTTGGGTTAACTAATGCACCTAGTACTTTCATGAGACTAATGAATGAAGTTTTACGTGCTTTCATTGGACGATTTGTGGTAGTGTATTTTGATGATATACTGATTTATAGCAAATCTTTGGAAGAACATTTGGAACATTTACGTGATGTTTTTATTGCTCTACGTGATGCACGTTTGTTTGGTAACCTTGGGAAGTGCACCTTTTGTACCGACCGAGTATGTTTTCTTGGCTATGTTGTTACTCCACAGGGAATTGAAGTTGATAAAGCCAAGATTGAAGCTATTGAGAGTTGGCCGCAGCCCAAAACGGTCACACAAGTGCAGAGTTTTCTTGGACTCGCTGGTTTCTATAGGCGTTTTGTGAGAGATTTTAGCACCATTGCTGCACCTCTCAACGAGCTTACAAAGAAGGATGTGCCTTTTGTTTGGGGTACCGCACAGGAAGAAGCCTTCACGGTATTGAAAGATAAGTTGACACATGCTCCTTTACTCCAACTTCCTGATTTTAATAAGACTTTTGAGCTTGAATGTGATGCTAGTGGAATTGGATTAGGAGGTGTGTTATTACAAGATGGCAAACCTGTTGCATACTTTTCTGAAAAATTGAGTGGGCCTAGTCTGAATTATTCTACTTATGATAAAGAACTATATGCTCTTGTTCGGACTTTAGAAACATGGCAACGTTATTTATGGCCCAAAGAATTTGTTATACATTCTGATCATGAATCTTTGAAACATATTAAAAGTCAAGCTAAACTGAATCGTAGACATGCTAAATGGGTTGAATTCATTGAAACTTTCCCTTATGTCATTAAACACAAGAAGGGTAAAGAAAATGTTATTGCTAATGCATTGTCTCGTCGCTATACTATGCTGTCACAACTTGACTTCAAAATATTTGGTTTGGAGACCATCAAAGATCAATATGTGCATGATGCTGATTTTAAAGATGTTTTGCAGAATTGTAAAGAAGGAAGAACCTGGAACAGGTTTGTCGTTAATGATGGATTTGTGTTCCGTGCTAACAAGCTATGCATTCCAGCTAGCTCTCTTCGTCTTTTTTTGTTGCAGGAGGCGCATGGAGGAGGATAAATGGGACACTTTGGCGTGAAGAAGACGGAGGACGTACTTGCTACACATTTCTTTTGTCCAAAGATGAGACGGGATGTTGAGCGTTTTGTTGCTCGCTGCACTACATGTCAAAAAGCTAAGTCACGAATCAATCCTCATGGTTTATATATGCCTTTGCCTGTACCTAGTGTTCCTTGGGAGGATCTATGGACTTTGTTTTAGGTTTACCTCGAACAAAGAAGGGGAGGGATAGCATATTTTTTGTCGTGGATAGATTCTCGAAAATGGCACACTTTATACCATGTCATAAAAGTGATGGTGCTGTTAATGTTGCTGATTTGTTCTTTCGTGAAATTATTCGCTTGCATGGTGTGCCAAATACTATTGTTTCAGATCGTGATACTAAATTTCTTAGCCACTTTTCGAGATGTTTATGGGCTAAGTTGGGGACTAAACTGCTTTTTAGTACTACTTGTCACCCCAAACTGATGGACAAACTGAAGTAGTCAATAGAACATTGTCTACTATGCTTAGGGCTGTTTTGAAGAATAATAAGAAAATGTGGGAAGAATGCTTGCCTCATATTGAATTTGCTTATAATCGTTCATTGCATTCTACTACTAAGATGTGCCCTTTTGAAATTGTGTATGGTTTCCTACCTCGTGCACTAATTGATTTGTTGCCTCTTCCATCTTCAGAGAAGGTTAATTTTGATGCTAAAGAACGTGCTGAATTGATTTTAAAAATGCATGAGTTAACTAAGGACAACATTGAGCGTATGAATGCTAAATATAAACTTGCTGGAGATAAGGGTAGAAAACATGTTGTGTTTGCACCAGGAGATCTTGTTCGGTTACATTTGCGTAAGCATAGATTTCCTAATTTGCGCAAATCAAAGCTAATGCCACGTGCTGATGGTCCTTTTAAGGTGTTAGAGAAAATAAATGATAATGCATATAAACTTGAGCTACCTGCAGATTTTGGGGTTAGTCCCACTTTTAACATTGCAGATTTGAAGCTTTATTTGGGTGAGGAAGATGAGCTTCCGTCGAGGATGACTTCATTTCAAGAAGGGGAGGATGATGAGGACATCAATACCATTGTTACACCCACAACCCCTACTGTTACATATAATGGACCAATTACTAGAGCTCGCGCACGCCAATTAAATTACCAGGTACTTTCGTTTCTTGGTAATGATTCTAATGTTCATGAGAATATGATGCTACCTAAATTGGATACTTTTGTTTTGCTTACAAATGAAGGGCCTGGGTTGGAGAAGGATGAACATTGGAGCAAGAACAAGCATGGAGTTAATGGCATGCGCAAGGGGAACAAGAACGGAGTTACCAGTGATGATTTCAGGACTTTGAAGCCACCATAAGGAGTGAATGAAGCCTTGGACGAAATATACAAGATGCCACTTCATAAATTTCGTCCAGAGGCTATTCTAGGTGCTGCGTCACCTTATTATTGGGCCAGGCCCATGTAATTTCGAAATACATAAGTATAGGCTGTTTTTAGAGTTCGTGTGTGTGGGGAAACAAGAGATAGGGTTAGTTTCGGACCCCTTCTCCAAGGGCCACGAAATTCCCCCTCTTCCTCCATATATACAGCCCTTAGGGCGTCGTTTAGACTTTGGGTTTTGTTTAGATTAAAAGTTCGGCATAGCTGCAACTTCACGTACTTCGTTTGTGTCTAACGACCAGACAAAGGCGTCACAGAACCCCACCTTGATCAATAAAGCTTTCCTCTTATATTCGCAATATCCAGATTGCAATCTCAGTTTCTTGCTTGTTCTTCGGTTGCACGCAGGAAACAGACCCTCGTGGTCAGGTTGATCGTGCTCCGGCGTGGTCAATAACCTCTTGGAGTTGGTTTAGCGATTGCTAAGGCGCGACGTCCTCGCACGTTCGTAGTCGGATCGTCAAAGTCGACTTCCATCAAAGCGATATCCATCATCTCATCGAAAGACGGGACACCTTAGCCTCTATCAGGCGCGTTTCTTGAATGGACTCAATCACCCTATCAAGATAATTGCTGACTTCCAACCATACTCGAACCTCATCGAGCTAGTGCATCAAGCTACCAAAGCGGAACGGCAAGTACAAGACGACTTCAAGTATGCCAAGTTCTCATCCAAGTCCTACGGCTTCTCCAACAATCAAGCTTCGACGACTCAACCACCTTCTACCTCAACCAAGCTGATGCGGAGCATCCTATGATCATCCCCATGTACACTCGAGCCTACGCCTTTGGACCTAAGGTGAACCCGCTCCTAAATGCTTCTCCTTCCCATTCATGTGAGACATGGTTGCTACCTAATGCAAGGACACTACACATGCCTAGGTACCAAGGAGACCCTCTCGGAGATGCTCGGAATGATGGACAAGTCCCCAAGCACAAGGATGAAGGAGCACGACGAGAGGAACCGGAGAAAGGCTACAGGACCCGGACATCCGGCCCTGGCCCGGACATCCGGCCCCTCCCGCAAGCCCGGACATCCGGCACCAGCCCGAAAATCTGGCGCCCATCACAGAAGACACCCGAAGCTGAACCAAGTCAGCCCGGACATCCGGCCCGTCGCTAGCCGCCGGACATCCGGCCCAGCTCCCGGAAATCCGGCGCCCCATCACAGAAGCTGGACCCTGCCAGCCCGGACATCCGGCCCCAGCGCCCGGACATCCGGCGTCTCGGGAAGGCCCGGACATCCGGCCCGTCGCCCGGACATCCGGCCCCCTCTGCCTGTGTGCAGTGCATCTGGGCCGAGGCCCATGTACCCCTTCGTCCCTTAGACTATATATACTCCCCCACCTCCTCCTAGTTAGGGTTAGCAAAGGATTAGCTCATATGTGAGATAGAGCTTTGCTCATCCATTACGGATCTACTCCACGAGAGAGACCGCGGCCCCTCTATGGAGAAGATCCCCCTTGGATTCAAGACCTCCTCACGGAGAAGACCCCCATCAAGACCTCCTCACGGAGAAGAATCGTTTACCCTTTGTATCGTCCTTTGTTGATCGTGGATCTTGTATCTCCTCTCGTGTTTCGAGGATCTAGCACATGTGTGATTGATCTTGTTGGTTGAGTGATTTCTCTCGTGATTCCCCTCGTGTTTTCCCCCGTTTTCCCCTCGTGTTCTTCGTGTTGATCGCGGGATCCGCTCCTTTCGTGAAAGATCGGCCCCATAGGGTTCCACCCTACATCATCTTGGATCAGAGCTTAGGTTTATCACGAATTAGGAGCCTCCCCGTTGTGTTTTCTAGCCTAGTTTTGTTGATTTTGTCCCAAAATTCGAAAATCCCCACCAAAAAATAGCCCCAATTTTTTTTTGTGATTTGTTGGTTTGATGATGTTTTGTTGAATTTGATCCGTGGATTTGCTTTGTTACTTGTGGATCTAGCTTTCCCCCAATTTTTCCCACTTTCCATCCACGAAATCTCTCCAATTTTGCCCTTGAAATCATCAATTTCCGCCCCAAAATCGAGTTCCTCGAGTTCATCCTCGGATTTGGAGCCCGGACATCCGGCCCGTAGCCCCGGACATCTGGCCCCCCGGACATCCGGCCCGTGCCCCGGACATCCGGCTCCTGGAGCGCATTTTCGCGCGTGGTTATGGACATCAGGTCCCGGAAATCCGGCCAAAGCCCCGGATGTCCGGCCCCTGTACATTTCAGCTTTTCCGTTTCACCGTTTTGTGCATAACTTCCACATCCGGAGTCCGATTTTCGCGTTCTTTAGCTCGTTGAGTAGCTATTGACATCCTCTACCCCTCTAGATAGGTCCCATCCCCATTTGACTTCATCAAATTTTGACAACTTTGGCATCTTTGCCTAGGGCTTCCACCACAACATCCGCATAACCACCGCCGACTTCCGCAACCTAACCCAATTTGTTCCCTATAGCATTTGAGGTTGTTTGAGTTGTGATTCAAGTCTCCTAAGGTGTTTCGGCTACTTAGGGACGGTTGCTTCTTCATCAACCACCACCATAACTTCCGTATAGGCTTACCCACCATACACTTCCCACAACAACCTAACCCAATTTTGTTTCTGTTGTAAGTTGTGTCTCCTAAGGTGTTTCGGCTACTTAGGGACTGTGCTTCCAACTCCCACACCGTGTATAGTTCACCACCTTACCCTCCACTTCCGCATTGCCTACTCGCAAAAACCCATCATTGCATTTTCGCAATCCCTTTGAGCTTCCGCAAAACCACCACCGCTTTCCACTACCACCATTTTGACATTTGACATTTGAGATTTTGAGTTCGCGGTTTTTCCGTTTCCTAAGGTGTTTCGGCTACTTAGGGACGAGTCTCCATCATCTTGGTTTCTACATCAAGAACACCGCCACTCATCATCGCCTCGGACGGTAACCTCCATATCATCTCGGTATCGTGGTATCCCTCCATTGTATATTCCCTTGCACATTGCATTGATAACCCCTAGCCTATTTTGCGTCACTTGCCCATCGAGACTAGCCATTTGAGTATTGCCGGCAACGTTACTTGTGCACATTAGTGGTGTACACCTTCCATTGCATACATACCATATCATATTGGTATCATATAATCTCGTGTGCCTCAAGTTTGTTCCCGCATATACACAATTGCTATCTTGGTTTGTGCATTGTGCAAAAGTGGCCATATCATACAAAAAAGAAGAAGAATAAAGCTTTTAAGCAAAAGAGAAAGAGCAAAGAAGCTTGTAAGCAAGTGCCATAGCATCATCCCACATTACATAAGATTGTCATATCCGATCATCTTGGATCAAACACCGGGAACCATACATACATAGCATACTTGGGATATAAGTTTATCCATTTTGCATATCATAGGTTGTGCACAAGTGTCGTATCCGCCTATAGAGCAATCGTGCTAGCGTCTCTCTTGAGTTGTGCAACACGAGCGTTTTCCGTGGACTCCACATTTTGTGCTCATTCTTTGGTTGCACGACCCCATTTATCTATCCGTGTGTGTGTGTTTCCGTGTACCGTTCTTTGCTATTGGTCTACTTGTTTCACTTGCGAATTTGTGAATCTCTTTCAACATTATTGACTCTTGCTAACATTTTGCAACAAATTTTTGTGCCACTATCCTCATCGAGCTCCACTATAAGCCTTACTTGTGTAGGCGTGAGAAACCGACAAGAATTGGTACCAATTGTGCTATTTCCTTGTTACACATTGAGTGATCATTGATCCATTTTCAACATCGGTCAAGGTACATTTGGTATAGTTCTTCTCTTTCTCCCACTCATATTTGCTCGAATGTTGTGATGGATAGGCAAGGCATTTCATCTCCGGTCTTCGACAACAACGACGGCGCGAACAACCACATCACCAAAGCGTCCATCTTCGATCTACAACGACAAATGCAAGGAACACAATCTACCTTGCGAGAGCGCCTCGACAACCTCGCCATCGACATACACCACTCCGAAGCAAGGAAAAGGGACTATATCGACACCAAGTTGGGCGAGCTAAAGGATCAACTACGCGACATGGTGGCCGACTACAAGTCTTCTTCCCCTTCATCATCCTCAAGGAGGCGGCGAGCAAGTCGATCATCTTCGGAGCACAAACAAGATGCAAGCGCAAGTCGTCCACGTCCACATCTCCATGGCGACCATCGCCAACATCGTCATGAAGGGCGAGACACCTCCAAGCATCATGTGCACGACGACGACGAACGACATCTACTACGAGCTCAAGTACGACAACGACATCATCAACATGAAGATGCTCAACAAGCGCAAATGCACAAGTCCCAACAAGCTCTACTTCACGCCAAGTCCAAGCTTCATGAGCACAAGAGAAGACCGCGAGACGAGCACCACCAAAACGGAGCTACGGCTACACCAACCACTTCGGCATCTTCGCCAAGTGTTCTCAAGGCATCTTCGCCTTTGGACGTACGGCATCTTCGCCTACTTCCCATGAGTTCGCCTACATCAACATCTTCAACAACAAGGCGACCACTTACGAGCGAGGGCGACACTTCCATCTTTGGAAGTCCCTCAAAGAAGATGGCCGAGCATGGGAAATTCCCTTCGGTCATGGAGACGAGCTACGAGGTGCCACATCATATGGGCCTCCAACAACAAGACGACGACAAGAAGGTTGAGCATGGGACTATCCCTTCAACCAAGGCGGCGATAGGAGTTGAGCATGGAGACATTTGCACCAACATCTCTCCGACACCCACATATGTGCCCCAATTCCCATGTGAGGAGAGCCACCCCACCATGAGTGATATGAGTGACTCCAACATATGTGACATTGAGTGCATTTCCTATGAGAGGATGAGTGTGACCACCACTAGCCCCACACATGAGAGCATGCCACACATTGATAGAGGCAAAGATGTCCCGTCTTTCGAATGAGATGATGGATATCGCTTTGGTGGAAGTCGACTTTGATGATCCGACTACAAACGTGCGATGACGTCGCGCCTTAGCAATCGCTAAACCAACTCCGAGAGGTTATTGACTATGCCGGAGCATGATCAACCTGACCACGAGGGTCAGTTTCCTGCGAGCAAACGAAGAACAAGCAAGAAACTGAGATTGCAATCTGGATATTGCGAATACAATATGGAAGCTTTATTGATCAAGGTGGGGTTCTGTGACGCCTTTGTCTGGTCGTTGAACACAAACGAAGTACGCGAAGTTGCAGCTATGGCGAACTTTTAATCTAAACAAAACCCAAAGTCTAAACGACGCCCTAAGGGCTGTATATATGGAGGAAGAGGGGGGAATTTCGTGGCCCTTGGGGAAGGGGTCCGAAACCAACCCTATCTCTTGTTTCCCCACACATACGGACTCTAAAAATAGCCCATACTCAAGTATTTCGAAATTACATGGGCCTGGCCCAATAATAAGGTGACGCAGCACCTAGAATAGCCTCTGGACGAAAGTTATGAAGTAGCATCTTGTATATTTCGTCCAAGGCTTCATGCACGCATTATGGTGGCTTCAATGTCCTGAAATCATCACTTCTAACTCTGTTCTTGTCCCCCATGCGCATGCCATCATCTCCATGCTTGTTCTTGCTCCAATGTTCATCCTTCTCAAAGCTAGGCCCTTCATTTGTAAGCAAAACAAATGTATCCAATTTAGGCAGCATCATATTCTCATGAACATTAGAATCATTACCAAGAAACGAAAGTACCTGGTAATTTAATTGGCGTGCGCGAGCTCTAGTAATTGGTCCAGTATGTATAGCAGCAGGGGCTGTGGGTGTAACAATGGTATTGATGTCCTCATCATCCTCCCCTTCTTGAAATGAAGTCGTCCTCGACGGAAGCTCATCTCCCTCACCCAAATAAGGCTTCAAATCTGCAATGTTAAAAGTGGGACTAACCCCAAAATCTGCAGGCAGCTCAAGTTTATATGCATTATCATTTATTTTCTCTAACACCTTAAAAGGACCATCAGCACGTGGCATTAGCTTTGATTTGCGCAAATCAGGAAATCTATCCTTACGCAAATGTAACCAAACAAGATCTCCAGGTGCAAACACAACATGTTTTCTACCCTTATCTCCAGCAAGTTTATATTTAGCATTCATACGCTCAATGTTTTCCTTAGTTAACTCATGCATTTTTAAGATCAATTCAGCACGTTGTTTAGCATCAAAATTAACCTTCTCCGAAGATGGAAGAGGCAACAAATCAATAGGTGCACAAGGTAGGAAACCATACACAATTTCAAAAGGGCACCTTCTTAGTAGAATGCAATGAACGATTATAAGCAAACTCAATATGAGGCAAGCATTCTTCCCACATTTTCTTATTATTCTTCAAAACAGCCCTAAGCACAGTAGACAATGTTCTATTGACTACTTCAGTTAGTCCATCAGTTTGGGGGTGACAAGTAGTACTAAAAAGTAATTTAGTCCCCAACTTAGCCCATAAACATCTCCAAAAGTGGCTAAGAAATTTAGTATTACGATCTGAAACAATAGTATTTGGCACACCATGCAAACGAATAATTTCACGGAAGAACAAATCAGCAACATTAACAACATCATCGCTTTTATGACATGGTATAAAGTGTGCCATTTTTGAGAATCTATCCACCACAACAAATATGCTATCCCTCCCCTTCTTTGTTCGAGGTAAACCTAAAACAAAGTCCATAGATATATCCTCCCAAGGAACACTAGGTACAGGCAAAGGCATATATAAACCATGAGGATTGAGTCATGACTTAGCTTTTTGACATGTAGTGCAGCGAGCAACAAAACGCTCAACATCCCGTCTCATCTTTGGCCAAAAGAAATGTGTAGCAAGTACGTCCTCCGTCTTCTTCACGCCAAAGTGTCCCATTAATCCTCCTCCATGCGCCTCCTGCAACAACAAAAGACGAAGAGAGCTAGCTGGAATGCATAGCTTGTTAGCACGGAACACAAATCCATCATTAACGACAAACTTGTTCCAAGTTCTTCCTTCTTTACAATTCTGCAAAACATCTTTAAAATCAGCATCATGCACATATTGATCTTTGATGGTCTCCAAACCAAATATTTTGAAGTCAAGTTGTGAAAGCATAGTATAGCGACGAGACAATGCATCAGCAATAACATTTTCTTTACCCTTCTTGTGTTTAATGACATAAGGGAAAGTTTAAATGAATTCAACCCATTTAGCATGTCCGAACAAGAGCATATAGTTCTTTATCATAAGTAGAATAATTGACACTAGGCCCACTCAATTTTTCAGAAAAGTATGCAACAGGTTTCGAATCTTGTAATAACACACCTCCTAATCCAATTCCACTAGCATCACATTCAAGCTCAAAAGTCTTATTAAAATCAGGAAGTTGAAGTAAAGGAGCATGTGTCAACTTATCTTTCAATACCGTGAAGGCTTCTTCCTGTGCGGTACCCCAAACAAAAGGCACATCCTTCCTTGTAAGCTCGTTGAGAGGTGCAGCAATGGTGCTAAAATCTCTCACAAAACGCCTATAGAAACCAGCGAGTCCAAGAAAACTCCGCACTTGTGTGACCGTTTTGGGCTGCGGCCAACTCTCAATAGCTTCAATCTTGGCTTTATCAACTTCAATTCCCTGTGGAGTAACAACATAGCCAAGAAAAGATACTCGGTCGGTGCAAAAGGTGCACTTCCCAAGGTTACCAAACAAACGTGCATCACGTAGAGCAATAAAAACAGCACGTAAATGTTCCAAATGTTCTTCCAAAGATTTGCTATAAATCAGTATATCATCAAAATAGACTACCACAAATCGTCCAATGAAAGCACGTAAAACTTCGTTCATTAGTCTCATGAAAGTACTAGGTGCATTAGTTAACCCAAAAGGCATGACTAACCACTCATATAAACCAAACTTAGTTTTAAATGCAGTTTTCCATTCATCTCCCAATTTCATACGAATTTGATGGTATCCACTACGCAAATCAACTTTGGAGAATATTGTAGAGCCACTCAATTCATCAAGCATATCATCTAGCCTAGGAATAGGATGACGATAATGAATAGTAATATTATTAATGCCTCTACAATCAACACACATACGCGACGTACCATCCTTTTTAGGCACGAGTATAATAGGAACGGCACAAGGACTAAGAGATTCGCGTATATAACCTTTGTCGAGCAGCTCCTGTACTTGACGCATAATCTCCTTCGTCTCCTCTGGATTGCTACGGTATGGTGCACGGTTGGGTAGCGATGCACCGGGAATTAAATCAATTTGATGCTCAATCCCTCGAATAGGTGGTAATCCCGGTGGCACGTCTTGTGGGAAGACGTCAGCGAACTCCTGCAAAATGTTAGTGACAACAGGGGGCAAAGAGGAAGGCACATCCTCGAATGAAAATAATGCCTCTTTGCACACAAAAGCATAGCAAACAGGTTTGTTGAAATCTAGCTCATCAATATCAGATTTTGTGGCAAGTAAACATGCACTTTTCAATTTAATTTCAGAAACAACACTAGATGGTTTATTATTAGGTTTCATTTGTTGCTCAAAGTCTTTTGCCACAATCTGATTTTCACACTTATTTTTCTCATGTTTTGCTTTATTAGCTCTATTAATGTCATCTTTCAAAATGGAATCAGGAGTCATAGGAAGCAAAGTAATATTTTTATCCTTATGAACAAGAGTATACTGATTGTTTCTACCATGGTGTACAGAATTTTTATCAAATTGCCATGGTCTACCAAGTAATAAGGAACATGCTTGCATGGGTACCACATCACAATCAACATAATCAGCATATGTAGAGATACTAAAATGCACACGAACAGTACGTGTTACCTTAACCTTGCCGCTGTTGTTGAACCATTGGATGTAGTAAGGATGTGGATGTGGTCTTGTGGTGAGAGATAGTTTCTCCACCATCTCCATGCTAGCCAAGTTGTTACAGCTCCCTCCATCTATGATGACGCGAACAGAACGTTCCTTCACAACTCCCTTTGTATGGAACAAATTATGCCTCTGATTTTGCTCTGCTTGTGTGACCTGCACACTCAAAACACGTTGAGCAACTAAACATTCATACCTGTCAGCGTCTTCAGGAGCCATGTATTGCGTCTCATTTTCAGAATCATCTCCACCATGTTCTTCACGTGTAATAAGAGCCAAAGTCTCCTCATCATAGTCACTAGCGGACTCATACCCACCATCCTCAGTAGCAATCATCACACGCTGAGATTTGCATTCTCTCGCATAATGTCCTCTTCCCTTACAACGACGAAAAATAATATCACTTGTGTGCCCTGTTGACGCCATGGAAGAAGAAGAGCTCTGCGCAGGCCCGACAGGTGTGCTCTTGGCAGAGAGTGGTGGTTGTGCCTGCTTTCTTGTATCACGGCTGGAGGTGGCACCTGATGGAGGTGATGGTGAAGTGGAAGTAGAGGATGCACGTGGTGTCCATGATGAAGGGCGACCTGCAGAAAAGTTAGTTCGCGCCAATGCCTGTCGATCCTGCACTTCACGTTCAGCTTTACAAGCAAGATGGAATAAACGAGTGATATTATTATAATCCTTATACTCTAGAATGGTCTGAATCTCTTTATTTAATCCACCCATAAAACGTGCAAGCATAGCTTCATTCTCCTCAACAATACCACATCTAATCATGCCAGTTTGTAATTCCTGATAATATTCTTCTACAGAATTTTTCCCTTGTCTTAAGCGCTGCAATTTTTGAAGTAATTCACGTTGATAATATGGTGGAACCCAACGAGTACGGATAGAAGTTTTCAAAGCAGCCCAAGTAGCTGGAACAGGATATAATCTACAATGTTCAGACCACCCAACACATGCAAAGCTAGTGAAAGCACAAACAGCAGGAGGAACACGTCTCTCCTCAGGATATTGTAAACATGTAAATCGTTGTTCACTTTCTAACTCCCAAGTAAGATATATATCAGGAACATATCTACCCTCAAATGGTGGAATATTCAATTTCAGTTTAGGGAGATGGTCATGATCTCGTACCTGAGGTGGTGGTGCCGGCCTACCGTTGCGAATATATACCTGAGGTCGACCTGCTGGTGGTGGTGCTGGTGGCTGCACGTAGTTCTGATTTTGATCAACCTCATCCTCATAATCGCCCGCATAATCGTCATCCTCCTCAGCCGCCGCAGTAGCAGGAGCCAAAGAAGCATCAACAGTAGGTGCAGCGGCACCCGAATTTTGACCAGTCTCAATGGGAACGCGCTGTGCTCGTCCCACTTGATTTGGAAGGCGACGTTGGAGATGTGGTTGTTGTTGTTGTAGAGGTGCGACATATGCAGCCGGTGGTGGTTGGGGAAGACGCTTGAGTAATTCAGTAAACTTGTTATCCAGCTTTGTCTCGAACGACTTCTCCACGGCATCTATCGTCTCCATAGCCTCTTCAAATCTGTTTAGCACATCTCCCACCTAGCCACTCATCATTTGCTGAAATTTATCATGCAACTCCTTGTTCGTCATGTTCTCCCAATCAGTCTCATCGGCTTGTGATCCTGCCATGGTTAGCAGCAATAGAAACACAAAAGAATATGATCCTACAGACTACTAGGAAGTGGTGGTGATGGTGGTGTGTCACAAATCCTGCAAGCGAATCTCAAATTCTTACCAGTTCTTACCCAGCAGCAGGTGGTGATCGGCAACCGTTGTAGTCAAACTCTCAAAGCTTGGATAGAGCGATTACCAGGGAGAGTCAAACGCACGATGTAGATGTATGTGGAGCTGGGAAGGCTTATAATATGGTAGCAAAAATGGTCAGCAATAATCAATTCAGAGACGCAAAGTTGAATAAACGCTCAACGACAGTACTGTGCTGGTCCTAGGCTAGACCGTGCTAGAGACGCAAGTCTAGAACACTAACAAAATCACGGCGCTGCACGTAAACAAGGGGAAAAGCACACTCTGGAATTTTTTTTTGCTCTTTTTTTTCGCGCTCCTCTTTTTTTTTGCGAAAAACCACTATAATGGCGAGTGTCTCAAAACTCTGCCCAGGTCAAACTGACAGGATAGGCACAAAAAAATTTTGACTATTTTTTTTCCGAGACCTACTCAGGCAAGGAAACACGAAACGAAAAATAGATGTATCTCTAAAACAAACCGAATATGAAAAGAACTCGGATTGGTTGTGGATATATGGTGGTAGGATATGGCAGCGGTGGTGGTATATGGTAGCGGTGGTGGTATATGGATACGGATCGGTGGTGGTATATGGATACGGATTGGTGGTGGTATATGGATACGGATTCAAAGCGGTGGCGGATAAGCAATGGTGGTAGATGGCAAGGCGATGATGATGGTGCGGCGGCGGCGTGACAACTTATGACCAGAACTCAATACTCTAAAAGACTAGACTCTAAGACCAGCAACTTGACACGACGATGCAACCGCAAATTCAACAAAGCAAAAACCCTAAAAAGATTATGCAAAGTCTCAGATTGGTTCGGATATGATGAACTAACCCTAATTTTTTGTGTGTGGCTTTTTCGTGGACTGTAGGTATGAAGAACAGACTCGATCTAAACTACGAAAAACTGTAAAATCTCACCGAGCAACCTGGAAATCTCATACCACTTGATAGAGGCAAAGGTGTCCCGTCTTTCGAATGAGATGATGGATATCGCTTTGGTGGAAGTCGACTTTGACGATCCGACTACGAACGTGCGATGACGTCGCGCCTTAGCAATCGCTAAACCAACTCCGAGAGGTTATTGACCACGCCGGAGCACGATCAACCTGACCAAGAGGGTCTGTTTCCTGCGAGCAAACGAAGAACAAGCAAGAAACTGAGATTGCAATCTGGATATTGCGAATATAAGATGGAAGCTTTATTGATCAAGGTGGGGTTCTGTGATGCCTTTGTCTGGTCGTTGAACACAAACGAAGTACGCGAAGTTGCAGCTATGGCGAACTTTTAATCTAAACAAAACCCAAAGTCTAAACGACGCCCTAAGGGCTGTATATATGGAGGAAGAGGGGAGAATTTCGTGGCCCTTGGGGAAGGGGTCCGAAACCAACCCTATCTCTTGTTTCCCCACACACACGAACTCTAAAAATAGCCCATACTCAAGTATTTCGAAATTACATGGGCCTGGCCCAATAATAAGGTGACGCAGCACCTAGAATAGCCTCTGGACGAAAGTTATGAAGTAGCATCTTGTATATTTCGTCCAAGGCTTCATGCACGCATTATGGTGGCTTCAACGTCCTGAAATCATCACTTCTAACTCCGTTCTTGTCCCCCATGCGCATGCCATCATCTCCATGCTTGTTCTTGCTCCAATGTTCATCCTTCTCAAAGCTAGGCCCTTCATTTGTAAGCAAAACAAATGTATCCAATTTAGGCAGCATCATATTCTCATGAACATTAGAATCATTACCAAGAAACGAAAGTACCTGGTAATTTAATTGGCGTGCGAGAGCTCTAGTAATTGGTCCAGTATGTATAGCAGCAGGGGCTGTGGGTGTAACAATGGTATTGATGTCCTCATCACACATCTTATGTGAGGTTGAGCACCATTTGAGTGACTCCACCAACAATATGAGTGAGAGCATCTTTGAGGGAGTGAGTGAGCCACAACACTTAGTGAGTGAGGTAGTTGACACGGCATGTGAGGCCACTATGATTTCTAACGACTTACCCTCTACTCCGAGTGTGTTTTCTTCTTTGGTGCTAGGTCTCCTACATGACGACACGCCTATCCTCGACGAGCCCATACCTCCAATGGGAAAACCGATGGCCATGGTGGACAATGATGAACCCCCCACATGGTACCATCAAGTTGCAACCTCACCTACAACACATGAGCGATGCTCCAAAGGTAACAAAGGTGATGGTGCTTCTCTTGTCCCACTAGTGGACTATCTTACCTATGATTGCTTGCATGATGTTGATCCACCTATTCCCATGCTTCATGCTAGTGCGACTTCTTCATGTCATGACTTACCAGTTTATGATGATGAGCATGTTGAGTTGCCTAGTTGTGATGCTATGCTCCATAGGATATCATGTGAAAATTCTATTGGTCACTTCATGTTTGACAATCCATTGAACTTGTCATATGCTATGAGTGAGATCTCCCATATTGCTTCATTTCAATCTCAACATAGTGACTATGCATGCCCCATTAAAATACATCCCATTTGCACTTATGGCATAGATGACGAGATGATGGTCATTGGCTTTTGTTTGTCATGCGATGATATTGCTATGCTTCCTTTACATGATTTGCGCAATTCATCTACTATGCCATGTCATGATCACATTGTTCCAAATATGCTTTGTTTTGGATGTTGTCAATATTCTCCATGTGATGTTTCTACAAATGCTCATGAGACCCCCATAGTTTCCTCATACATATTAGGAGATCTTGATGCATTCTATACTTTGCATGATTCCCATAATTGCTTGCACCATATGCATTCCATGAATAACAATGCTCTACATATTTCTCATGATGCATTACACAATTTGAGTCTCCATTATGCTATACATAATAACAAACCTCTCATGATGGATGACATGTTTCTATATCACGCATCTCATTTAGTTGAGCATTGGATATTTGGTGCTAACCGACACAAGCACGTATGCATCATGATGGATGATGTGTACATCTACCACGCACACACAATTTTCCCTTTGTCTTTGTTTTGTGTAGGTACTTATGAACACTCGTCAACCTCACAATCCCATGAGTTGACGAAACGAGCTCTTGAGAGCAAAGATGACTTGGGATCCCGTGGATTGTCCTTCCCACCATTCCCTTCGCGCAACGACTTCGCGCATTCCTTTTACTTGGCTCTCACACGGCTTTGGGCTATATATCACTTGTTATGTTATGTCCATTTTCCCGTGTTCACTTTGCATGCTATGCCTCTTTCTATGATTTTGCCATGCAATTGTGACCCTTGCTTGCATCTACCCATGATTCACCATTATGCCACTCCTATGTGTATTTGCATGTTTGGTGGAGATCCTTGTTGCTATTGCCATGTTTATCATGTGCCTCATGCTATTGTTGATTCTTGTGTTGGGAGAGTCATGATGTTCCATTGCTATTTACATAGGACTTCTTGCCTATACATTGATGATATATTGCTCATATCTTGCTTTCATGCTTGTGATATGTCTTGTGAATTATTTATGCCCACTATTTGCACACATGACATGTTTGCCATGATTCCTTGTAGTATGTTGCATCTTCGCACTACTAGCTTGTTTGACTTGATCAATATGATTGCTTGCTTTGTTGCATCACCCATGTTCCATTCCTACTCGCTTTCTTGGGTTGATGACATATATATTCATGCCTCTCACTTGATTTGTCTTGATCATTGTCTCTTGTCTCCATTAGTTGCATCTCTCATATCACCTTGTATTGAGTGCCAACTTGCTATGCTTATTGATCGTGGAGACTTGGACATGTTACTTGTGCAGCATGCTTGTTTCATTGAGCCTATTGTATTTGGTTGTTCTCGCATCATACGCCTCCATACCATGAACTACACCGTTGTACTTTCTTATGTTGAGCATGATGCATACACTTGTTGGGTATCTTACCACACGAATGCTAGGTTTTGCATTTACGCTAACCTCATTTGTTCTTTCGAGTGTTTCTCATGTTCTTTCGTTTTGAAGGATTCACAAGGCGGTACGATCATGAAACATTTTGGTTATGAGAAGGCATACATGATGCGCAACTCCATCACCCTTGAGAAACTACTAAAGGTGAACTCCTTCCCTTTGAGCCATTCTCAAATACGCATGTTGGATGGGTCATTCTTTCATTGTTGTTTCCTTCTTGTTTTCTACATGATACATCTCGTGAACGGAGGACCGACATTGGAGATGGACCCTATGGACCTTCAAGTTGAGGAGTGCTCGGACTTAGTGGATGCACCACCGGACCAACACTTCTACCACGACATCGAGCTATGGTACAACACCACCCATGACAAATTTGCATCTTATGCATGGATTGACACACATTATGATGAGGACATCAATACCATTGTTACACCCACAGCCCCTGCTGCTATACATACTGGACCAATTACTAGAGCTCGCGCATGCCAATTAAATTACCAGGTACTTTCGTTTCTTGGTAATGATTCTAATGTTCATGAGAATATGATGCTGCCTAAATTGGATACATTTGTTTTGCTTACAAATGAAGGGCCTAGCTTTGAGAAGGATGAACATTGGAGCAAGAACAAGCATGGAGATGATGGCATGCGCATGGGGAACAAGAACGGAGTTACAAGTGATGATTTCAGGACGTTGAAGCCACCATAATGCGTGCATGAAGCCTTGGACGAAATATACAAGATGCTACTTCATAACTTTCGTCCAGAGGCTATTCTAGGTGCTGCGTCACCTTATTATTGGGCCAGGCCCATGTAATTTCGAAATACTTGAGTATAGGCTGTTTTTAGAGTTCGTATGTGTGGGGAAACAAGAGATAGGGTTGGTTTCGGACCCCTTCCCCAAGGGCCACGAAATTCCCCCCTCTTCCTCCATATATACAGCCCTTAGGGCGTCGTTTAGACTTTGGGTTTTGTTTAGATTAAAAGTTCGCCATAGCTGCAACTTCGCGTACTTCGTTTGTGTTCAACGACCAGACAAAGGCGTCACAGAACCCCACCTTGATCAATAAAGCTTTCATCTTATATTCGCAATATCCAGATTGCAATCTCAGTTTCTTGCTTGTTCTTCGTTTGCTCGCAGGAAACAGACCCTCGTGGTCAGGTTGATCGTGCTCCGGCGTGGTCAATAACCTCTCGGAGTTGGTTTAGCGATTGCTAAGGCGCGACGTCCTCGCACGTTCGTAGTCGGATCGTCAAAGTCGACTTCCATCAAAGCAATATCCATCATCTCATCGAAAGACGGGACACCTATGCCTCTATCAAGTGGTATCAGATTTCCAGGTTGCTCGGTGAGATTTTTACAGTTTTACGTAGTTTAGATCGAGTCTGTTCTTCATACCTACAGTCCACGGAAAAGCCACAATAAAAAATTAGGGTTAGTTCAGTATATCTGAACCAATCTGAGCCTTTGCATAATCTTTTTAGGGTTTTTGCTTTGTTGAATTTGCGGTAGCATCGTCGTGTCAATTTGCTGGTCTTAGAGTCTAGTCTTTTAGAGTTTCGAGTTCTGGTCATAAGTTGTCACGCCGCCGCCGCACCATCATCATCGCCTTGCCATCTACCACTGTTGCTTATCCGCCACCGCTCTGAATCCGTATCCATATACCACCACCAATCCGTATCCATATACCACCACCGATCTGTATCCATATAACACCACCGCTACCATATACCACCACCGCTGCGATATCCTACCACCATATATCCACCACCAATCCGAGTTCTTTTCATATTCGGTTTGTTTTAGAGATCCATCTTTTTTCCGTTTCGTGTTTCCTTGCCTGAGTAGGTCTCAAAAAAAATGGCATGATTAGATGTGGTATTTTTGAGGAGAATGAAGCTATGCTTGCACGTTTTATGGGTGGATTAAATAAAGAGATTCAGACCATTCTAGAGTATAAGGATTATAATAATATCGCTCGTTTATTCCATCTTGCTTGTAAAGCTGAACGTGTAGTGCAGGATCGACAGCCATTGGCGCGAACTAACTTTTCTGCAGGTCGACCTTCATCATGGACCCCGCGTGCATCTTCTACTTCCACTGCACCAGCACCTCCATCAGGTTCCACCTCCAGCCGTGATACAAGAAAGCAGGCACAACCACCACTATCTGCCAAGAGCGCACCTGCCGGGCCTGCACAGAGCTCTTCTTCTTCCATGGCATCGACAGGGCACAAAAGTGATATTATTTGTCGTCGTTGTAAGGGAAGAGGACATTATGCGAGAGAATGCAAATCTCAGCGTGTCATGATTGCTACTGAGGATGGTGGGTATGAGTCCGCTAGTGACTATGATGAGGAGACTTTGGCTCTTATTACACGTGAAGAACATGGTGGAGATGATTCTGAAAATGAGACGCAATACATGGCTCCTGAAGACGCTGACAGGTATGAATGTTTAGTTGCTCAACGTGTTTTGAGTGTGCAGGTCACACAAGCAGAGCAAAATCAGAGGCATAATTTGTTCCATACAAAGGGAGTTGTGAAGGAACGTTCTGTTCGCGTCATCATTGATGGAGGGAGCTGTAACAACTTGGCTAGCATGGAGATGGTGGAGAAGCTATCTCTCACCACAAGACCACATCCACATCCTTACTACATCCAATGGTTCAACAACAGCGACAAGGTTAAGGTAACACGTACTGTTCGTGTGCATTTTAGTATCTCTACATATGCTGATTATGTTGATTGTGATGTGGTACCCATGCAAGCATGTTCCTTATTACTTGGTAGACCATGGCAATTTGATAAAAATTCTGTACACCATGGTAGAAACAATCAGTATACTCTTGTTCATAAGGATAAAAATATTACTTTGCTTCCTATGACTCCTGATTCCATTTTGAAAGATGACATTAATAGAGCTAATAAAGCAAAACAGGAGAAAAATAAGAGTGAAAATCAGATTGTGGCAAAAGAATTTGAGCAACAAATGAAACCTAATAATAAACCATCTAGTGTTGTTTCTGAAATTAAATTGAAAAGTGCATGTTTACTTGCCACAAAATCTGATATTGATGAGCTAGATTTCAGCAAATCTGTTTGCTATGCTTTTGTGTGCAAAGAGGCATTATTTTCATTCGAGGACGTGCCTTCCTCTTTGCCCCCTGCTGTCACTAACATTTTGCAGGAGTTCGCTGACGTCTTTCCACAAGACGTGCCACCGGGATTACCACCTATTCGAGGGATTGAGCATCAAATTGACTTAATTCCCGATGCATCGCTACCCAACCGTGCACCATACCGTACCAATCCAGAGGAGACGAAGGAGATTATGCGTCAAGTACAGGAGCTGCTCGACAAAGGTTATATACGCGAATCTCTTAGTCCTTGTGCTGTTCCTATTATACTAGTGCCTAAAAAGGATGGTACGTCGCGTATGTGTGTTGATTGTAGAGGCATTAATAACATTACTATTCGTTATCGTCATCCTATTCCTAGGCTAGATGATATGCTTGATGAATTGAGTGGCTCTACAATATTTTCCAAAGTTGATTTGCGTAGTGGATACCATCAAATTCGTATGAAATTGGGAGATGAATGGAAAACTGCATTTAAAACTAAGTTTGGTTTATATGAGTGGTTAGTCATGCCTTTTGGGTTAACTAATGCACCTAGTACTTTCATGAGACTAATGAACGAAGTTTTACGTGCTTTCATTGGACGATTTGTGGTAGTCTACTTTGATGATATACTGATTTATAGCAAATCTTTGGAAGAACATTTGGAACATTTACGTGCTGTTTTTATTGCTCTACGTGATGCACGTTTGTTTGGTAACCTTGGGAAGTGCACCTTTTGCACCGACCGAGTATGTTTTCTTGGCTATGTTGTTACTCCACAGGGAATTGAAGTTGATAAAGCCAAGATTGAAGCTATTGAGAGTTGGCCGCAGCCCAAAACAGTCACACAAGTGCGTAGTTTTCTTGGACTCGCTGGTTTCTATAGGCGTTTTGTGAGAGATTTTAGCACCATTGTTGCACCTCTCAACGAGCTTACAAAGAAGGATGTGCCTTTTGTTTGGAGTACCGCACAGGAAGAAGCCTTCACGGTATTGAAAGATAAGTTGACACATGCTCCTTTACTCCAACTTCCTGATTTTAATAAGACTTTTGAGCTTGAATGTGATGCTAGTGGAATTGGATTAGGAGGTGTGTTATTACAAGATGGCAAACCTGTTGCATACTTTTCTGAAAAATTGAGTGGGCCTAGTCTGAATTATTCTACTTATGATAAAGAACTATATGCTCTTGTTCGGACTTTAGAAACATGGCAACATTATTTATGGCCCAAAGAATTTGTTATACATTCTGATCATGAATCTTTGAAACATATTAAAAGTCAAGCTAAACTGAATCGTAGACATGCTAAATGGGTTGAATTCATTGAAACTTTCCCTTATGTCATTAAACACAAGAAGGGTAAAGAAAATGTTATTGCTGATGCATTGTCTCGTCGCTATACTATGCTTTCACAACTTGACTTCAAAATATTTGGTTTGGAGACCATCAAAGATCAATATGTGCATGATGCTGATTTTAAAGATGTATTGCAGAATTGT
Source organism: Aegilops tauschii subsp. strangulata (assembly GCF_002575655.3). Classification (NCBI taxonomy): domain Eukaryota; kingdom Viridiplantae; phylum Streptophyta; class Magnoliopsida; order Poales; family Poaceae; genus Aegilops; species Aegilops tauschii. The sequence continues at coordinate 345,160,275 of NC_053041.3, forward strand.
AAAGAAGGAAGAACCTGGAACAAGTTTGTCGTTAATGATGGATTTGTGTTCCGTGCTAACAAGCTATGCATTCCAGCTAGCTCTCTTCGTCTTTTGTTGTTGCAGGAGGCGCATGGAGGAGGATTAATGGGACACTTTGGCATGAAGAAGACGGAGGACGTACTTGCTACACGTTTCTTTTGGCCAAAGATGAGATGGGATGTTGAGCGTTTTGTTGCTCGCTGCACTACATGTCAAAAAGCTAAGTCACGACTCAATCCTCATGGTTTATATATGTCTTTGCCTGTACCTAGTGTTCCTTGGAAGGATATATCTATGGACTTTGTTTTAGGTTTACCTCGAACAAAGAAGGGGAGGGATAGCATATTTGTTGTCGTGGATAGATTCTCGAAAATGGCACACTTTATACCATGTCATAAAAGCGATGATGCTGTTAATGTTGCTGATTTGTTCTTTCGTGAAATTATTCGCTTGCATGGTGTGCCAAATACTATTGTTTCCGATCGTGATACTAAATTTCTTAGCCACTTTTGGAGATGTTTATGGGCTAAGTTGGGGACTAAACTGCTTTTTAGTACTACTTGTCACCCCCAAACTGATGGACAAACTGAAGTAGTCAATAGAACATTGTCTACTATGCTTAGGGCTGTTTTGAAGAATAATAAGAAAATGTGGGAAGAATGCTTGCCTCATATTGAGTTTGCTTATAATCGTTCATTGCATTCTACTACTAAGATGTGCCCTTTTGAAATTGTGTATGGTTTCCTACCTCGTGCACTTATTGATTTGTTGCCTCTTCCATCTTCGGAGAAGGTTAATTTTGATGCTAAACAACGTGCTGAATTGATCTTAAAAATGCATGAGTTAACTAAGGAAAACATTGAGCGTATGAATGCTAAATATAAACTTGCTGCAGATAAGGGTAGAAAACATGTTGTGTTTGCACCTGGAGATCTTGTTTGGTTACATTTGCGTAAGGATAGATTTCCTGATTTGCGCAAATCAAAGCTAATGCCACGTGCTGATGGTCCTTTTAAGGTGTTAGAGAAAATAAATGATAATGCATATAAACTTGAGCTGCCTGCAGATTTTGGGGTTAGTCCCACTTTTAACATTGCAGATTTGAAGCCTTATTTGGGTGAGGAAGATGAGCTTCCGTCGAGGACGACTTCATTTCAAGAAGGGGAGGATGATGAGGAAATCAATACCATTGTTACACCCACAACCCCTGCTGCTATACATACTGGACCAATTACTAGAGCTCGCGCGCGCCAATTAAATTACCAGGTACTTTCGTTTCTTGGTAATGATTCTAATGTTCATGAGAATATGATGCTGCCTAAATTGGATACATTTGTTTTGCTTACAAATGAAGGGCCTAGCTTGGAGAAGGATGAACATTGGAGCAAGAACAAGCATGGAGATGATGGCATGCGCATGGGGAACAATAACGGAGTTAGAAGTGATGATTTCAGGACGTTGAAGCCACCATAATGCGTGCATGAAGCCTTGGACGAAATATACAAGATGCTACTTCATAACTTTCGTCCAGAGGCTATTCTAGGTGCTGCGTCACCTTATTATTGGGCCAGGCCCATGTAATTTCGAAATACATAAGTATAGGCTGTTTTTAGAGTCCGTATGTGTGGGGAAACAAGAGATAGGGTTGGTTTCGGACCCCTTCCTCAAGGGCCACGAAATTCCCCCCATCCTCCTCCATATATACAGCCCTTAGGGCGTCGTTTAGACTTTGGGTTTTGTTTAGATTAAAAGTTCGCCATAGCTGCAACTTCGCCTACTTCGTTTGTGTTCAGCGACCAGACAAAGGCGTCACAGAACCCCACCTTGATCAATAAAGCTTTCATCTTATATTCGCAATATCCAGATTGCAATCTCAGTTTCTTGCTTGTTCTTCGTTTGCTCGCAGGAAACAGACCCTCGTGGTCAGGTTGATCGTGCTCCGGCGTGGTCGATAACCTCTCGGAGTTGGTTTAGCGATTGCTAAGGCGCGACGTCCTCGCACGTTCGTAGTCGGATCGTCAAAGTCGACTTCCATCAAAGCGATATTCATCATCTCATCGAAAGACGGGACACCTTTGCCTCTATCATGCACCTATTGATTTGTTGCCTCTTCCATCATCGAAGAAGGTTAATTTTGATGCTAAACAACGTGCTGAATTGATCTTAAAAATGCATGAGTTAACTAAGGAAAACATTGAGCGTATGAATGCTAAATATAAACTTGCTGGAGATAAGGGTAGAAAACATGTTGTGTTTGCAACTGGAGATCTTGTTTGGTTACATTTGCGTAAGGATAGATTTCCTGATTTGCGCAAATAAAAGCTAATGCCACGTGCTGATGGTCCTTTTAAGGTGTTAGAGAAAATAAATGATAATGCATATAAACTTGAGCTGCCTGCAGATTTTGGGGTTAGTCCCACTTTTAACATTGCAGATTTGAAGCCTTATTTGGGTGAGGGAGATGAGCTTCCGTCGAGGACGACTTCATTTCAAGAAGGGGAGGATGATGAGGACATCAATACCATTGTTACACCCACAGCCCCTGCTGCTATACATACTGGACCAATTACTAGAGCTCGCGCACGCCAATTAAATTACCAGGTACTTTCGTTTCTTGGTAATGATTCTAATGTTCATGAGAATATGATGCTGCCTAAATTGGATACATTTGTTTTGCTTACAAATGAAGGGCCTAGCTTTGAGAAGGATGAACATTGGAGCAAGAACAAGCATGGAGATGATGGCATGCGCATGGGGGGACAAGAACGGAGTTAGAAGTGATGATTTCAGGACATTGAAGCCACCATAATGTGTGCATGAAGCCTTGGACGAAATATACAAGATGCTACTTCATAACTTTCGTCCAGAGGCTATTCTAGGTGCTGCGTCACCTTATTATTGGGCCAGGCCCATGTAATTTCGAAATACTTGAGTATAGGCTATTTTTAGAGTCCGTACGTGTGGGGAAATAAGAGATAGGGTTGGTTTCGGACCCCTTCCCCAAGGGCCACGAAATTCCCCCCTCTTCCTCCATATATACAGCCCTTAGGGCACCGTTTAGACTTTGGGTTTTGTTTAGATTAAAAGTTCGCCATAGATGCAACTTCGCGTACTTCGTTTGTGTTCAACGACCAGACAAAGGCGTCATAGAACCCCACCTTGATCAATAAAGCTTCCATCTTATATTCGCAATATCCAGATTGCAATCTCAGTTTCTTGCTTGTTCTTCGTTTGCTCGCAGGAAACAGACCCTCGTGGTCAGGTTGATCGTGCTCCGGCGTGGTCAATAACCTCTCGGAGTTGGTTTAGCGATTGCTAAGGCGCGACGTCATCGCACGTTCGTAGTCGGATCGTCAAAGTCGACTTCCACCAAAGCGATATCCATCATCTCATTCGAAAGACGGGACACCTTTGCCTCTATCAATGTGTGGCATGCTCTCATGTGTGGGGCTAGTGGTGGTCACACTCATCCTCTCATAGGAAATGCACTCAGTGTCACATATGGTGGAGTCACTCATATCACTCATGGTGGGGTGGCTCTCCTCACATGGGAATTGGGGCACATATGTGGGTGTCCGAGAGATGTTGGTGCAAATGTCTCCATGCTCAACTCCTATCGCCGCCTTGGTTGAAGGGATAGTCCCATGCTCAACCTTCTTGTCGTCGTCTTGTTGTTGGAGGCCCATATGATGTGGCACCTCGTAGCTCGTCTCCATGACCGAAGGGAATTTCCCATGTTCGGCCATCTTCTTTGAGGGACTTCCAAAGATGGAAGTGTCGCCCTCGCTCGTAGGTGGTCGCCTTGTTGTTGAAGATGTTGATGTAGGCGAACTCATGGGAAGTAGGCGAAGATGCCGTACGTCCAAAGGCGAAGATGCCTTGAGAACACTTGGCGAAGATGCCGAAGTGGTTGGTGTAGCCGTAGCTCCGTTTTGGTGGTGCTCGTCTCACGGTCTTCTCTTGTGCTCATGAAGCTTGGACTTGGCGTGAAGTAGAGCTCGTTGGGACTTGTGCATTTGCGCTTGTTGAGCATCTTCATGTTGATGATGTCGTTGTCGTACTTGAGCTCGTAGTAGATGTCGTTCGTCGTCGTCGTGCACATGATGCTTGGAGGTGTCTCGCCCTTCATGACGATGTTGGCGATGGTCGCCATGGAGATGTGGACGTGGACGACTTGCGCTTGCATCTTGTTTGTGCTCCGAAGATGATCGACTTGCTCGCCGCCTCCTTGAGGATGATGAAGGGGAAGAAGACTTGTAGTCGGCCACCATGTCGTGTAGTTGATCCTTTAGCTCGCCCAACTTGGTGTCGATATAGTCCCTTTTCCTTGCTTCGGAGCGGTGTATGTCGATGGCGAGGTTGTCGAGGCGCTCTCGCAAGGTAGATTGTGTTCCTTGCATTTGTCGTTGTAGATCGAAGATGGACGCTTTGGTGATGTGGTTGTTCGCGCCGTCGTTGTTGTCGAAGACCGGAGATGAAACGCCTTGCCTATCCATCACAAGACTCGAGCAAATATGAGTGGGAGAAAGAGAAGAGCTATACCAAATGTACCTTGACCGATGTTGAAAATGGATCAATGATCACTCAATGTGTAACAAGGAAATAGCACAATTGGTACCAATTCTTGTCGGTTTCTCACGCCTTCACAAGTAAGGCTTATAGTGGAGCTCGATGAGGATAGTGGCACAAAAATTTGATGCAAAAAATGTTAGCAAGAGTCAATAATGTTGAAAGAGATTCACAAATTTGCAAGTGAAACAAGTAGACCAATAGCAAAGAACGGTACACGGAAACACACACACACGGATAGATAAATGGGGTCGTGCAACCAAAGAATGAGCACAAAATGTGGAGTCCACGGAAAACGCTCGTGTTGCACAACTCAAGAGAGACGCTAGCACGATTGCTCTATAGGCGGATACGACACTTGTGCGCAACCTATGATATGCAAAATGGATAAACTTCTATCCCAAGTATGCTATGTATGTATGGTTCCCGGTGTTTGATCCAAGATGATCGGATATGACAATCTTATGTAATGTGGGATGATGCTATGGCACTTGCTTACAAGCTTCTTTGCTCTTTCTCTTTTTCTTAAAAGCTTTATTCTTCTTCTTTTTGTATGATATGGCCACTTTTGCACAATGCACAAACCAAGATAGCAATTGTGTATATGCGGGAACAAACTTGAGGCACACGAGATTATATGATACCAATATGATATGGTATGTATGCAATGGAAGGTGTACACCACTAATGTGCACAAGTAACGTTGCCACTTTCTTTGTAGAAGAATATTATCAGGCATTACAAACTGGCATGATTAGATGTGGTATTGTTGAGGAGAATGAAGCTATGCTTGCACTTTTTATGGGTGGATTAAATAAAGAGATTCAGACCATTCCAGAGTATAAGGATTATAATAATATCACTCGTTTATTCCATCTTGCTTGTAAAGCTGAACGTGAAGTGCAGGATCGACAGGCATTGGCGCGAACTAACTTTTCTGCAGGTCGCCCTTCATCATGGACACCACGTGCATCCTCTACTTCCACTTCACCATCACCTCCATCAGGTGCCACCTCCAGCCGTGATACAAGAAAGCAGGCACAACCACCACTCTCTGCCTAGAGCACACCTGCCGGGCCTGCGCAGAGCTCTTCTTCTTCCATGGCGTCAACAGGGCACACAAGTGATATTATTTGTCGTCGTTGTAAGGGAAGAGGACATTATGCGAGAGAATGCAAATTTCAGCGTGTGATGATTGCTACTGAGGATGGTGGGTATGAGTCCGCTAGTGACTATGATGAGGAGACATTGGCTCTTATTACACGTGAAGAACATGGTGGAGATGATTCTGAAAATGAGACGCAATACATGGCTCCTGAAGACGCTAACAGGTATGAATGTTTAGTTGCTCAACGTGTTTTGAGTGTGCAGGTCACACAAGCAGAGCAAAATCAGAGGCATAATTTGTTCCATACAAAGGGAGTTGTGAAGGAACGTTCTATTCGCGTCATCATAGATGGAGGGAGCTGTAACAACTTGGCTAGCATGGAGATGGTGGAGAAACTATCTCTCACCACAAGACCACATCCACATCCTTACTACATCCAATGGTTCAACAACAGCGGCAAGGTTAAGGTAACACGTACTGTTCGTGTGCATTTTAGTATCTCTACATATGCTGATTATGTTGATTGTGATGTGGTACCCATGCAAGCATGTTCCTTATTACTTGGTAGACCATGGCAATTTGATAAAAATTCTGTACACCATGGTAGAAACAATCAGTATACTCTTGTTCATAAGGATAAAAATATTACTTTGCTTCCAATGACTCCTGATTCCATTTTGAAAGATGACATTAATAGAGCTAATAAAGCAAAATAGGAGAAAAATAAGAGTGAAAATCAGATTGTGGCAAAAGACTTTGAGCAACAAATGAAACCTAATAATAAACCATCTAGTGTTGTTTCTGAAATTAAATTGAAAAGTGCATGTTTACTTGCCACAAAATCTGATATTAATGAGCTAGATTTCAACAAATCTGTTTGCTATGCTTTTGTGTGCAAAGAGGCATTATTTTCATTCGAGGATTTGTTGTTTGACTCGGATTCTGCTGCAGCGTCAGATTGTTTCCTCCATATCTCAACGCTCCGGACGAATTTAAAGGTGAATCCAATTGGGTTGGAAATAGGACGAAATCTACTTTCGAACAAAAAAAGAATCACCCAATTCGGAGGCCGTATGAAAAAGTTGTTGGTGTTTTGAGTCAGGTATGTCTGTGCAGTCCGAATCTGAATCCAGAACATGAGAGACTTGGACTCTATCTTCTCTTGGCCCAAAAGTGACGTCAGAGGTCTTTTTGAACAGAACTTAAACTTCTCCTTTTCCCCTATCTTAATATGTGGATTGTATAAATGTTCCCTATAATTAGACAAAACACAAAAGTGTGTGAAGTATTTTTGTTCTGGATAACATAAATAGATTATTGAATAGTTTGCACTAGAAATCACCTGATAAATATGCATGTATGCAATATTTTTGGTCGTATCCAAGGTAGTCATGTCCTCATCACCATTGCATACTTTAGTGAGAAACTCTCCGGAGCGCAACTCAATTACCCCATCTATGACAAAGAGCTATATGCTTTAGTGCGAGTCTTGCGTGAATGGGGACATTACCTTCGCCCTCACGAGTTCATCATCCACACCGATCATGAAACGCTTAAATACCTTAAGGGTCAAACTAAGTTGAACAAGCGTCATGCTAAGTGGAGTGAGTTTATTGAGTCTTTTCCTTATGTCATCAAGTATATTAAAGGTAAGAAAAATGTTGTGGCAGATGCGCTTTCCCGTATTTGCATGCTTGTTACTCAACTTGAATTGAATGTCATTGGCTTTGAGCACATAAAAGACTTGTATGAGCATGATCCTACTTTTGCTATTCCTTATGCAAAGTGTTTGACGCATCGATTTTGGGAACGCTACTACATCAAAGATGGATATCTTATGAGAGCTAACAAACTTTGCATCCCCGAGTCCTCTCTTCGCTTGTTGCTTTTGCAGGAATCTCATGGAGGCAGACTCATGGGACACTTTGGACGCGACGAGACATTTGCTACGCTCTCCAAGAACTACTTTTGGCCCAAGATGTTTCACGACGTCAATCGCTTCACCAACCGATGCTCCACATGTCGCAAAGCTAAGTCTAAAGCCCAATCTCATGGCCTTTACATGCCACTTCCAATTCCATATCAACCATGGGAAGATATTAGCATGGATTTTGTGCTTGGTTTGCCTAGAACTAGAAATGGCAAGGATTCCGTTTTTGTTGTTGTGGACCGATTCTCCAAAATGGCTCATTTCATTCCTTGCAACAAGATAGACGATGCTTCACATGTTGCAAATTTGTTTTGTAGGGAAATCTTGCGACTTCATGGAGTGCCAAAGACGATTGTCTCGGACCGCGACGTCAAGTTCTTGAGTTACTTTTGGAAGACCTTTTGCGCCAAGCTCGGAATCAAGCTTTTGTTCTCTTCGGCATACCATCCACAAACAGACGGCCAAACGGAGGTGACGAACCGCACGCTCTCCACTCTACTACACGTGTTGATAAAGAAGAACATCAAGGAGTGGGAGGAGTGCCTACCTATTGCCGAGTACGCCTACAACCGTGCAAGACATTCGACTACCGGCAAGTCCCCCTTCGAGGTCATCTATGGCTTCAACCCATTGTCACCATTGCACATTCTACCTCTACCGCTACAAGAGCGCACAAACATGGACGCGAGGGCCCGAGTCAACTTCCTCAAGAAGATGCATGAAGATACAAGGCACACCATCGAGCGCCAAGTACAACGACTCGCGACCAAGCTCAACGTCAACAAGCAACCGATGATTTCCAAGTTGGAGATATTGTGTGGCTACACCTTCGCAAGGACCCCCAACGAGCGCAAGTCCAAACTTCTACCACGAGCCGATGGACCCTTCAAGGTGCTTGCACGCTACAACAACAACGCATACAAGATCGACATCCCACGCGACAAGTACTCCGTGAGCGACATCTTCAACATCAAAGATCTCTCCCCGTACCATGGTGATGAGGATTTCGATCTGAGGTCGGATCTTTCCCAAGGGAGGGGAGATGATGCGGAGCATCCTACGATCATCCCCATGGACCTACCATCGTCTCATCAAGAGCCAAGAGGACCTATGACACGAGCACGAGCTAGAGCTCTCGAGAACGAGGTGACTTCCTTCCTTAGTGATATCACATATGATCCACTCGAGACATGGCTACTACCTAAGTCCGATATGCTATGCATGATTAGGTGTCAAAAGGAACCTCCCGAGGATGCACGTGAAGACAGACAAGCCGCCAAGTTCACGGATGAAGAGAACCACCGGAAGGAGAAGAAGACAGCTCCAGGGCCCGGACATCCGGCCGCTGGAGACATCTACTACAGCCACATCCCAGCCGCCCAACATCTACAGGCCCCGGGCATCCGGCCCCAGCCCGGACATCCGGCCAGAAGCCCGGAAATCCGGCGCCACGCACCAGAACCTACAGAAGCTTTCGCCGTCAGCCCGGACATCCGCCCCCCTAGCCCGGACATCCAGCTCCGCCTGTCTGCGCACAGTGAAGGGCCGAAGCCCATGTACTTCTTCGCCCCCTAGACTATATATACTCCATCCCCTTCCCCTTTCTAGGGTTAGCATTGGTTTAGCTCATAGTTGAGATAGAGCTTTGCTCATCCATTACGGATCTCCTCCTCGAGAGAGACTGCGGCCCCTCTTCGGAGAAGATCACCTTGGATTCAAGACCCCCTCTTGGGTGGCCCCCATCAAGACCTCCTCACAGAGAAGAACCGGTTACCTTTGTATCGTCCTTTGTTGACTTTGGATCTTGTATCTCACCTTTGTGTTCATCGATCTAGCGCATGTGTGATCTATTCTTGTTGGTTGAGTGATTTCTCTCGTGTTCCCCTCGTGTTTTCCCTCGTGTTTCCCCTCGTGGTCATCGTGTTCTTCATAGGGATCCACTCCTTTCATGAAAGATCGGCCATCTAGGGTTCCACCCTACATCAATGTTGTGGCGGATGCACTTTCCCGTATATGCTTGCTTGTTACTCAACTTGAATTGAATGTCATTGGCTTTGAGCATGTAAAAGACTTGTATGAGCATGATCCTACTTTTGCTATCCCTTATGCAAAGTGTTTGACGCATCCATCTTGGGAACGATATTACATCAAGGATGGTTATCTTATGGGAGCTAACAAACTTTGCATCCCCGAGTCTTCTCTTCATTTGTTACTTTTGCAAGAATCTCATGGAGGTGGACTCATGGGCCATTTTGGACGCGACAAGACACTTGCTACGCTCTGCAGGAACTACTTTTGGCCAAAGATGTTTCGCGACGTCAACCACTTCACCAACCGATGCTCTATATGTCGCAAAGCTAAGTCTAAAGCTCAATCTCATGGCCTTTACATGCCACTCCCAATTCCATATAAACCATAGGAAGATATTAGCATGGATTTTGTGCTTGGTTTGCCTAGAACTAGAAATGGCAAGGATTCCGTGTTTGTTGTAGTGGACCGATTCTCTAAAATGGCACATTTCATTCCTTGCAACAAGATAGAAGATGCTCCACATGTTGCCAATCTCTTTTGTAGGGAAATCTTTCGCCTTCATGGAGTGCCAAAGACAATTGTCTCGGACCGCGACGTCAAGTTCTTGAGTTACTTTTGGAAGACCTTATGCTCCAAGCTCGGAATCAAGCTACTACTCTCCACGGCATACCATCCGCAAACCGACGGCCAAACGGAGGTGACGAACCATACACTCTCCACTCTACTACGCGTGTTGATAAAGAAGAACATCAAGGAGTGGGAGGAGTGCCTACCTATCGCCGAGTACGCCTACAATTGTGCAAGACATCCTCTACCGGCAAGTCCCCCTTCGAGGTCGTCTACGGTTTCAACCCGTTGTCCCCATTGGACATTCTACCTCTACCACTACAAGAGCGCATCAACATGGACGCGAGCGACCTAGTGAACCACCTCAAGAAGATGCATGAAGATACAAGGCACACCATCGAGCGCCTAGTACAATGACTCGCGACCAAGCTCAACGTCAACAAGCAACCCATCATCTTCAACATTGGAGATCTTGTGTGGCTACACCTTCGCAAGGACCGTTTCCCAAACGAACGCAAGTCCAAACTTCTACCACGAGCCGATGGACCCTTCAAGGTGCTAGCACGCTAGAACAACAACGCCTACAAGATCGACATCCCACGCGACAAGTACACCGCGAGCGACATCTTCAACGTCAACGATCTTTCTCCATACCATGGTGATGAGGATTTCGATCCGAGGTCGGATCTTCCCCAAGGGAGGTGAGATGATGCGGAGCATTCCAAGGTCATCCCCATAGACCTATCATCGTCTCACCAAGTGCCTAGTGGACCCATGACTCGAGCACGTGCAAGAGCTCTCGAAACCGAGGTGACATCTCTCCTTTCCGAACTACCACTTTCTATACACGAGACATGGCTGCTACCTCAAACGGAGACACTTTGCATACTCAGGTACCTTGGAGAAGCTAAGGAGCAAAGCGGATCGAAAGGAGAAGATGGACGCGAGGAAGGAGAAGAAGAAGAGCTGTCGAAGAAGCTCCAGCCACCGGACGACCGGTCTGGACCGGACGTCCGGAGCCTGAAGCCAAACCTGCCCAAGTCCCAGGCTAAAGCGAGCGGACGGCCGACCCGGACCGGACGACCGGCCTCACCCTCCAGCGAGCGGACGACCGAAGTCACCGGACGTCCGGCACCGCACCTACAGAACAAAACTAGCGAAAGTATGAAGACACTGGACGTCAGGCGCCGCCTTCACAGAACCGAATCAGCGGAAGACCGACGACTTCCGGACATCCGTCCGGCCGTTCCTAAGCCATCGGACGACCGGTCCCCAGCGGACGTCCGCTGCCTGTGTGCCCGCGACCTCGGGCTGATGCCCTTGTACCCTTTCACTTCGACCCCCATTTGTACTACGACTATAAATAGACCTCTCCCACCTACGCATTGGTTAGCTCATATGTGAGATAGAGCATTGCTCATCCATTACGGATCTACTCCACGAGAGAGACCGCGGCCCCTCTTCGGAGAAGATCCCCTTGGATTCAAGACCTCCTCATGGAGAAGACCCCCATCAAGACCTCCTTACGGAGAAGAACCGGTTACCCTTTGTATCGTCCTTTGTTGACCGTGGATCTTGTATCTCCTCTCGTGTTTCGAGGATCTAGCACATGTGTGACTATATCTTGTTGATTTGAGTGATTCTCTCGTGTTTTCCCTCATGTTTCCCCTCGTGTTCTTCGTATTCTTAGTTGGGATCCGCTCCTTTCGTGAAAGATCGGCCGTGTAGGGTTCCACCCTACATCATCTTGGTATCATGAGCCACATTGATCACGATTTCGGAGCCTCCCCTCTTCGTTTTCTAGCTTGATTTTGTTGTATTCTTACCTAAGTCGAAAAATGATGCGGAGCATCCTATGGACATCACCATGTCAAGAGTCCATTCGGCGAGTGACACGTGCGACATCTACTTCACTTACGCAAAGGTGAATCATCTCCTTTACACGTGCTCACTTGACCCCTTCGAGGATGGTATACTACTTGACACTCCACTCGTGTGCATGCATAGGTATTGTCGGAACACTACGGACGACGAGGAGGAGTGCAAGCGCCAAGGTACAACTACACCATCCGCGAGGGAGGCCCGGAAGCGACGACGGAAGAAGACGGAGCTGCTGAAGCTACAGCGGCCGGACATCCGGGCCAAAGGCCGGACATCCGGTGCCTGTGCAGCCGCCAAGGAGCTGCACCAACAGACAGCCAACAGCATGAGCGGCCGGACATCCGGCGCCAGCCCCGGACATCCGGCCATCCCCCCAGAAATCCGGCATCGACGATAGAAGACATCCAGAAGTTTTACCCTCCAGCCCGGACATTCGGCCCGTCGCCCGGACATCCGGCCACCCCTGTCTGCGCACAATAAGGGCCGAGGCCCGAGTACCCCTTCGACCCCCTAGACTATATATACTCTTTCTCCTCCATCTTTCTAGGGTTAGCAAAGGATTAGCTCATTTAGAGATAGAGCTTTGCTCATCCATATCGGATCTACTCCACGAGAGAGACTGCGGCCCCTCTACGGAGAAGAGCCACCTTGGATTCAAGACCCCTCACGGGAAGATCCCCTCGTGGATTCAAGACCTCCTCACGGAGAAGAACCGGTTACCGTTTGTATCGTCCGTTGTTGACTTTGGATCTTGTATCTTACCTTTGTGTTCATCGATCTAGCGCATGTGTGATCTATTCTTGTTGGTTGAGTGATTTCTCTCGTGTTCCTGATAGAGGCGAGGGTGTCCCGATCTTTCGATAAGGTGATAACTATCGATTTGGTGGAGACGACTTTGACGATCCGACTACAAACGTGCACGGCGTTGCGCCTTAGCAATCGCTAAACCAACTCCGAGAGGTTATTGACCGCGCCGGAGCACGATCAACCTGACCACGAAGGTCTATTCCTGCAAGCAATCGAAGAACAAGCAAGAATATGATAAAGCAATCTGAATATTGCGAATATATATGAAGTATTGATAATGGTGGGGATCCGTAAGCGGTCTTGGTCCGGTCGTTGGACACAAACGAAGTACACGAAGTTGCAATGGCTAACTTTTAACTAAACAAATCCCAAGGAAAAAGCTAGTAGATGGATCTACTTATATAGGAGGAAGGGGTGGCGGCCAAGGAGGTGGGAGGACGTCCCAAGGCAGCCTAAAACCAACCCTAGGTCGTACAAGGCTCATGGGCCCAAGTGGAGGTGATGCAACACCTTTGGACTTGTAGTTTGACTCGGATTCTGGTGCAACGTCAGATTGTTTTGACCATAACTCAACGCTCCGGACGAATTTAAAGGTGAATCCAATTGGGTTGGAAAGAGCACGAAATCTAGTTTCCAACAAAAAAAGAATCACCCAATTCGGAGTCCGTATGAAAAAGTTGGCGTTTTGAGTCAGGTATGTCTGTGCAGTCCGAATCTGAATCCAGAACGTGAGAGACTTGGACTTTATCTTCTCTTGGGCCAAAAGTGACGTGAGAGAACGTTTTGAGTCAGGTATCTCTTTCTCCCTTATCTTCATATGTGGATTGCACAATGTCTCATACACCTGCAATTAGACAAAACACAAAAGTGTGTGAAGTATTTTTGTTCTGTATAACATAAATAGATTATTGAATAGTTTGCACTAGAATCACCTGACAAATATGCATGTATGCAATATTTTTGGTCGTATACAAGGTAGTCATGTCCTCATCAGTTCCTCTCGTGTTTCCCTCGTGTTTTCCCCTCGTGTTCATCATGTTCTTCGTAGGGATCCGCTCCTTTCGTGAAAGATCGGCCACCTAGGGTTCCACCCTACATCATCTTGGTATCATGAGCCACGTTGATCACGATTTCGGAGCCCCCCCGTTGTGTTTTCTAGCCTAGTTTTGTTGATTTTGTCCCAAAATTCGAAAATCCCCACCAAAAAATAGCCCCAAATTTTTTTGTGATTTGTTGGTTTGATGATGTTTTGTTGAATTTGATCCGTGGATTTGCTTTGTTACTTGTGGATCTAGCTTTCCCCCAATTTTTCCCACTTTCCATCCACGAAATCTCTCCAATTTTGCCCTTGAAATCATCAATTTCCGCCCCAAAATCGAGTTCCTCGAGTTCATCCTCGGATTTGGAGCCCGGACATTCGGCCCGTAGCCCCGGACATCCGGCCCGTGCCCCGGACATCCGGCTCCTGGAGCGCATTTTCGCGCGTGGTTCTGGACATCAGGTCCCGGAAATCCGGCCAAAGCCCCGGATGTCCGGCCCCTGTCATTTCAGCTTTTCCGTTTCACCGTTTTGTGCATAACTTCCACATCCGGAGTCCGATTTTCGCGTTCTTTAGCTCGTTGAGTAGCTATTGACATCCTCTATCCATCTAGATAGGTCCCATCCCAATTTGACTCCATCAAATTTTGACAACTTTGGCATCTTTGCCTAGGGCTTCCACCACAACATCCGCATAACCACCACCGACTTCCGCAACCTAACCAATTTTGTTCCCCTTAGCATTTGAGGTTGTTTGAGTTGTGATTTGAGTCTCATAAGGTGTTTCGGCTACTTAGGGATGATTGCTTCTTCATCAACCGCCACCATAACTTTCGCATAGGCTTACCCACCATACACTTCCACCAACCCAACTTAACCCAATTTTGTTTGTGTTCTGAGTTGTGTCTCCTAAGGTGTTTCGGCTACTTAGGGACCGTGTTTCGAATTCCGACACCGTGTATAGTCCATCCACCTTACCCTCGACTTCCGCATTGCGTCTCAAAACCCATCATTGCATTTCCGCAATCCCATTGAGCTTTCGCAAAACCACCACCGCTTACACTACCACCGTTTGACTTTTGTCCTTGAGATTTTGAGTTGTAGTTTTTCCGTTTCCTAAGGTGTTTCGGCTACTTAGGGACTAGTCCCCATCATCTTGGTATCTACATCAAGAACACCGCCACTCATCATCGCCAAGGACGGTAACCTCGACGACACCATTGTATATTCCCCTTGCAATTGCACTGATAACCCCTAGCCCTTTTTGCGTCACTTGCCTATCGAGACTAGCCATTGGAGTATTGCCGGCAACGTTACTTGTGCACATTAGTGGTCTACAACTTCCATTGCATACATACCATATCATATTGGTATCATATCATCTCGTGTGCCTCAAGTTTGTTCCCGCATATACACAATTGCTATCTTGGTTTGTGCATTTCGTAAAGTGGCCACACATACAAAAAAAATAAGCTTTTAAGCAAAAGAGAAGAGCAAAGAAGCTTGTAAGCAAGTGCCATAGCATCATACCACATTGCATATAAGATTGTCATATCCGATCATCTTGGATCATCTTGAGAGAAACACCGGGAACCATACATACATAGCATACTTGGGATAGAAGTTTATCCATTTTGCATATCATAGGTTGTGCACAAGTGTCGTATCCGCCTATTGAGCAATCGTGCTAGCGTCTCTCTTGAGTGCAACACGAGCGTTTTCCGTGGACTCCACATTTTGTGCTCATTCCTTTGTTGCACGACCCCATTTATCTATCCATGTGTGTGTTTCCGTGTGCCACTCTTTGCTATTGGTCTACTTGTTTCACTTGCGAATTTGTGAATCTCTTTCAACATTATTGACTCTTGCTAACATTTTGCATCAAATTTTTTGTGCCACTATCCTCACCGAGCTCCACTATAAGCCTTACTTGTGTAGGTGTGAGAAACCGACAAGAATTGGTACCAATTGTGCTATCTCCTTGTTACACATTGAGTGATCATTGATCCATCTTCAACATCGGTCAAGGTACATTTGGTATCCTTCTTCTCTTTCTCCCACTCACATTTGCTCGAGTCTTGTGATGGATAGGTGATAGAGGCAAAGGTGTCCCGTCTTTCGATGAGATGATGAATATCGCTTTGATGGAAGTCGACTTTGACGATCCGACTACGAACGTGCGAGGACGTCGCGCCTTAGCAATCGCTAAACCAACTCCGAGAGGTTATCGACCACGCCGGAGCACGATCAACCTGACCACGAGGGTCTGTTTCCTGCGAGCAAACGAAGAACAGGCAAGAAACTGAGATTGCAATCTGGATATTGCGAATATAAGATGAAAGCTTTATTGATCAAGGTGGGGTTCTGTGACGCCTTTGTCTGGTCGCTGAACACAAACGAAGAACGCGAAGTTGCAGCTATGGCGAACTTTTAATCTAAACAAAACCCAAAGTCTAAACGACGCCCTAAGGGCTGTATATATGGAGGAAGAGGGGGGGAATTTCGTGGCCCTTGAGGAAGGGGTCCGAAACCAACCCTATCTCTTGTTTCCCCACACATACGGACTCTAAAAACAGCCTATACTTATGTATTTCGAAATTACATGGGCCTGGCCCAATAATAAGGTGACGCAGCACCTAGAATAGCCTCTGGACGAAAGTTATGAAGTAGCATCTTGTATATTTCGTCCAAGGCTTCATGCACGCATTATGGTGGCTTCAACGTCCTGAAATCATCACTTGTAACTCCGTTCTTGTTCCCCATGCGCATGCCATCATCTCCATGCTTGTTCTTGCTCCAATGTTCATCCTTCTCAAAGCTAGGCCCTTCATTTGTAAGCAAAACAAATGTATCCAATTTAGGCAGCATCATATTCTCATGAACATTAGAATCATTAGCAAGAAACGAAAGTACCTGGTTATTTAATTGGCGTGCGCGAGCTCTAGTAATTGGTCCAGTATGTATAGCAGCAGGGACTGTGGGTGTAATAATTGTATTGATGTCCTCATCATCCTCCCCTTCTTGAAATGAAGTCGTCCTCGACGGAAGCTCATCTTCCTCACCCAAATAAGGCTTCAAATCTGCAATATTAAAAGTGGGACTAACCCCAAAATCTGCAGGCAGCTCAAGTTTATATGCATTATCATTTATTTTCTCTAACACCTTAAAAGGACCATCAGCACGTGGCATTAGCTTTGATTTGCGCAAATCAGGAAATCTATCCTTACGCAAATGTAACCAAACAAGATCTCCAGGTGCAAACACAACATGTTTTCTACCCTTATCTCCAGCAAGTTTATATTTAGCATTCATACGCTCAATGTTTTCCTTAGTTAACTCATGCATTTTTAAGATCAATTCAGCACGTTGTTTAGCATCAAAATTAACCTTCTCCGAAGATGGAAGAGGCAACAAATCAATAGGTGCACGAGGTAGGAAACCATACACAATTTCAAAAGGGCACATCTTAGTAGTAGAATGCAATGAACGATTATAAGCAAACTCAATATGAGGCAAGCAGTCTTCCCACATTTTCTTATTATTCTTCAAAACAGCCCTAAGCATTGTAGACAATGTTCTATTGACTACTTCAGTTTGTCCATCAGTTTGGGGGTGACAAGTAGTACTAAAAAGCAGTTTAGTCCCCAACTTAGCCCATAAACATCTCCAAAAGTGGCTAAGAAATTTAGTATCACGATCTGAAACAATAGTATTTGGCACACCATGCAAGCAAATAATTTCACGAAAGAACAAATCAGCAACATTAACAGCATCATCGCTTTTATGACATGGTATAAAGTGCGCCATTTTCGAGAATCTATCCACGACAACAAATATGCTATCCCTCCCCTTCTTTGTTCGAGGTAAACCTAAAACAAAGTCCATAGATATATCCTCCCAAGGAACACTAGGTACAGGCAAAGGCATATATAAACCATGAGGATTGAGTCGTGACTTAGCTTTTTGACATGTAGTGCAGCGAGCAACAAAACGCTCAACATCCCGTCTCATCTTTGGCCAAAAGAAATGTGTAGCAAGTACGTCCTCCGTCTTCTTCACGCCAAAGTGTCCCATTAATCCTCCTCCATGCGCCTCCTGCAACAACAAAAGACGAAGAGAGCTAGCTGGAATGCATAGCTTGTTAGCACGGAACACAAATCCATCATTAACGACAAACTTGTTCCAGGTTCTTCCTTCTTTACAATTCTGCAATACATCTTTAAAATCAGCATCATGCACATATTGATCTTTGATGGTCTCCAAACCAAATATTTTGAAGTCAAGTTGTGAAAGCATAGTATAGCGACGAGACAATGCATCAGCAATAACATTTTCTTTACCCTTCTTGTGTTTAATGACATAAGGGAAAGTTTCAATGAATTCAACCCATTTAGCATGTCTACGATTCAGTTTAGCTTGACTTTTAATATGTTTCAAAGATTCATGATCAGAATGTATAACAAATTCTTTGGGCCATAAATAATGTTGCCATGTTTCTAAAGTCCGAACAAGAGCATATAGTTCTTTATCATAAGTAGAATAATTCAGACTAGGCCCACTCAATTTTTCAGAAAAGTATGCAACAGGTTTGCCATCTTGTAATAACACACCTCCTAATCCAATGCCACTAGCATCACATTCAAGCTCAAAAGTCTTATTAAAATCAGGAAGTTGGAGTAAAGGAGCATGTGTCAACTTATCTTTCAATACCGTGAAGGCTTCTTCCTGTGCGGTACCCCAAACAAAAGGCACATCCTTCTTTGTAAGCTCGTTGAGAGGTGCAGCAATGGTGCTAAAATCTCTCACAAAACGCCTATAGAAACCAGCGAATCCAAGAAAACTCCGCACTTGTGTGACCGTTTTGGGCTGCGGCCAACTCTCAATAGCTTCAATCTTGTCTTTATCAACTTCAATTCCCTGTGGAGTAACAACATAGCCAAGAAAAGATACTCGGTCGGTGCAAAAGGTGCACTTCCCAAGGTTACCAAACAAACGTGCATCACGTAGAGCAATAAAAACAGCACGTAAATGTTCCAAATGTTCTTCCAAAGATTTGCTATAAATCAGTATATCATCAAAATAGACCACCACAAATCGTCCAATGAAAGCACGTAAAACTTCGTTCATTAGTCTCATGAAAGTACTAGGTGCATTAGTTAACCCAAAAGGCATGACTAACCACTCATATAAACCAAACTTAGTTTTAAATGCAGTTTTCCATTCATCTCCCAATTTCATACGAATTTGATGGTATCCACTACGCAAATCAACTTTGGAGAATATTGTAGAGCCACTCAATTCATCAAGCATATCATCGAGCCTAGGAATAGGATGACGATAACGAATAGTAATATTATTAATGCCTCTACAATCAACACACATACGCGACGTACCATCCTTTTTAGGCACGAGTATAATAGGAACAGCACAAGGACTAAGAGATTCGCGTATATAACCTTTGTCGAGCAGCTCCTGTACTTGACGCATAATCTCCTTCGTCTCCTCTGGATTGGTACGGTATGGTGCACGGTTGGGTAGCGATGCACCGGGAATTAAGTCAATTTGATGCTCAATCCCTCGAATAGGTGGTAATCCCGGTGGCACGTCTTGTGGGAAGACGTCAGCGAACTCCTGCAAAATGTTAGTGACAGCAGGGGGCAAAGAGGAAGGCACGTCGTCGAATGAAAATAATGCCTCTTTGCACACAAAAGCATAGCAAACAGATTTGCTGAAATCTAGTTCATCAATATCAGATTTTGTGGCAAGTAAACATGCACTTTTCAATTTAATTTCAGAAACAACACTAGATGGTTTATTATTAGGTTTCATTTGTTGCTCAAATTCCTTTGCCACAATCTGATTTTCACTCTTATTTTTCTCCTGTTTTGCTTTATTAGCTCTATTAATGTCATCTTTCAAAATGGAATCAGGAGTCATAGGAAGCAAAGTAATATTTTTATCCTTATGAACAAGAGTATACTGATTGTTTCTACCATGGTGTACAGAATTTTTATCAAATTGCCATGGTCTACCTAGTAATAAGGAACATGCTTGCATGGGTACCACATCACAATCAACATAATCAGCATATGTAGAGATACTAAAATGCACACGAACAGTACGTGTTACCTTAACCTTGCCGCTGTTGTTGAACCATTGGATGTAGTAAGGATGTGGATGTGGTCTTGTGGTGAGAGATAGCTTCTCCACCATCTCCATGCTAGCCAAGTTGTTACAGCTCCCTCCATCTATGATGACGCGAACAGAACGTTCCTTCACAACTCCCTTTGTATGGAACAAATTATGCCTCTGATTTTGCTCTGCTTGTGTGACCTGCACACTCAAAACACGTTGAGCAACTAAACATTCATACCTGTCAGCGTCTTCAGGAGCCATGTATTGCGTCTCATTTTCAGAATCATCTCCACCATGTTCTTCACGTGTAATAAGAGCC
This sequence comes from Aegilops tauschii subsp. strangulata, assembly GCF_002575655.3. Lineage (NCBI taxonomy): Eukaryota > Viridiplantae > Streptophyta > Magnoliopsida > Poales > Poaceae > Aegilops > Aegilops tauschii. Next base: position 345,180,681 of record NC_053041.3, read on the forward strand.
AAAGTCTCCTCATCATAGTCACTAGCGGACTCATACCCACCATCCTCAGTAGCAATCATGACACGCTGAGATTTGCATTCTCTCGCAAAATGTCCTCTTCCCTTACAACGACGACAAATAATATCACTTGTGTGCCCTGTCGATGCCATGGAAGAAGAAGAGCTCTGCACAGGCCCGGCAGGTGTGCTCTTGGCAGAGAGTGGTGGTTGTGCCTGCTTTCTTGTATCACGGCTGGAGGTGGCACCTGATGGAGGTGATGGTGAAGTGGAAGTAGAAGATGCACGCGGTGTCCATGATGAAGGTCGACCTGCAGAAAAGTTAGTTCGCGCCAATGGCTGTCGATCCTGCACTTCACGTTCAGCTTTACAAGCAAGATGGAATAAACGAGTGATATTATTATAATCCTTATACTCTAGAATGGTCTGAATCTCTTTATTTAATCCACCCATAAAACGTGCAAGCATAGCTTCATTCTCCTCAACAATACCACATCTAATCATGCCAGTTTGTAATTCCTGATAATATTCTTCTACAGAATTTTTTCCTTGTCTTAAACGCTGCAATTTTTGAAGTAATTCACGTTGATAATATGGTGGAACCCAACGAGTACGCATAGCAGTTTTCAAAGCAGCCCAAGTAGCTGGAACAGGATATAATCTACAATGTTCAGACCACCAAACACATGCAAAGCTAGTGAAAGCACAAACAGCAGCAGGAACACGTCTCTCCTCAGGATATTGTAAACATGTAAATCGTTGTTCAGTTTCTAACTCCCAAGTAAGATATATATCAGGAACATATCTACCCTCAAATGGTGGAATATTCAATTTCAGTTTAGGGAGATGGTCATGATCTCGTACCTGAGGTGGTGGTGCCGGCCTACCGTTGCGAATATATACCTGAGGTCGACCTGCTGGTGGTGGTGCTGGTGGCTGCACGTAGTTCTGATTTTGATCAACCTCATCCTCATAATCGCCCGCATAATCGTCATCCTCCTCAGCCGCCGCAGGAGCAGGAGCCAAAGAAGCATCAACAGTAGGGACAGCAGCACCCGAATTTTGACCAATCTCAATTGGAACGCGCTGTGCCCGTCCCACTTGATTTGGAAGGCGGCGTTGGAGATGTGGTTGTTGTTGTTGTAGAGGTGCGACATGTGCAGCCGGTGGTGGTTGGGGAAGACGCTTTAGTAATTCAGTAAACTTGTTATCCAGCTTTGTCTCAAACGACTTCTCCACGGCATCTATCTTCTCCATAGCCTCTTCAAATCTGTTTAGCACATCTCCCACCTGGCCACTCATCATTTGCTGAAATTTATCATGCAACTCCTTGTTCGTCATGTTCGCCCAATCAGTCTCATCGGCTTGTGAACCTGCCATGGTTAGCAGCAATAGAAACACAAAAGAATATGATCCTGCAGACTACTAGAAGTGGTGGGATGGTGGTGTGTCACAAAACCTTCAAGCGAATCTCAAATTCTTACCAGTTCTTACCCAGCAGCAGGTGGTGATCGGCAACCGTTGTAGTCAAAAACTCTCAAAGCTTGGATATAGCGATTACCAGGGAGAGTCAAACGCACGATGTAGACTTATGTGGAGCTGGGAAGGCTTATAATATGGTAGCAAAATGGTAAGCAATAATCAATTCAGAGATGCAAAGTTGAATAAACGCTCAACGACGGTACTGTGCTGGTCCTAGGCTAGACCGTGCTAGAGACGCGAGCCTAGAACACTAACAAAATCACGGCGCTGCACGTAAACAAGGGAAAAGCACACTCAGGAATTTTTTTTTCGCTCTTTTTTTTTTTTTTCCGAGACCTACTCAGGCAAGGAAACACGAAACGGAAAATATATGGATCTCTAAAACAAACCGACTATGAAAAGAACTCGGATTGGTGGTGGATATATGACGGTAGTATATGGCAGCGGTGGTGGTATATGGATACGGATTCAAAGCGGTGGCGGATAAGCAATGGTGGTAGATGGCAAGGCGATGATGATGGTGCGGCGGCGGCGTGACAACTTATGACCAGAACTCGAAACTCTAAAAGACTAGACTCTAAGACCAGCAACTTGACACGACGATGCAACCGCAAATTCAACAAAGCAAAAACCCTAAAAAGATTATGCAAAGGCTCAGATTGGTTCGGATATGATGAACTAACCCTAATTTTTTTTTTGTGGCTTTTTCGTGGACTGTAGGTATGAAGAACAGACTCGATCTAAACTACGAAAAACTGTAAAATCTCACCGAGCAACCTGGAAATCTGATACCACTTGATAGAGGCAAAGGTGTCCCGTCTTTCGATGAGATGATGAATATCGCTTTGATGGAAGTCGACTTTGACGATCCGACTACGAACGTGCGAGGACGTCGCGCCTTAGCAATCGCTAAACCAACTCCGAGAGGTTATCGACCACGCCGGAGCACGATCAACCTGACCACGAGGGTCTGTTTCCTGCGAGCAAACGAAGAACAGGCAAGAAACTGAGATTGCAATCTGGATATTGCGAATATAAGATGAAAGCTTTATTGATCAAGGTGGGGTTCTGTGACGCCTTTGTCTGGTCGCTGAACACAAACGAAGTACGCGAAGTTGCAGCTATGGCGAACTTTTAATCTAAACAAAACCCAAAGTCTAAACGACGCCCTAAGGGCTGTATATATGGAGGAAGAGGGGGGGAATTTCGTGGCCCTTGAGGAAGGGGTCCGAAACCAACCCTATCTCTTGTTTCCCCACACATACGGACTCTAAAAACAGCCTATACTTATGTATTTCGAAATTACATGGGCCTGGCCCAATAATAAGGTGACGCAGCACCTAGAATAGCCTCTGGACGAAAGTTATGAAGTAGCATCTTGTATATTTCGTCCAAGGCTTCATGCACGCATTATGGTGGCTTCAACGTCCTGAAATCATCACTTGTAACTCCGTTCTTGTTCCCTATGCGCATGCCATCATCTCCATGCTTGTTCTTGCTCCAATGTTCATCCTTCTCAAAGCTAGGCCCTTCATTTGTAAGCAAAACAAATGTATCCAATTTAGGCAGCATCATATTCTCATGAACATTAGAATCATTAGCAAGAAACGAAAGTACCTGGTAATTTAATTGGCGTGCGCGAGCTCTAGTAATTGGTCCAGTATGTATAGCAGCAGGGACTGTGGGTGTAATAATTGTATTGATGTCCTCATCACCAAAGATGTTTCGCGACGTCAACCGCTTCACCAACCGATGCTCTACATGTCGCAAAGCTAAGTCTAAAGCTCAATCTCATGGCCTTTACATGCCACTCCCAATTCCATATCAACCATGGGAAGATATTAGCATGGATTTTGTGCTTGGTTTGCCTAGAACTAGAAATGGCAAGGATTCCGTGTTTGTTGTAGTGGACCGATTCTCTAAAATGGCACATTTCATTCCTTGCAACAAGATAGACGATGCTTCACATGTTGCCAATCTCTTTTGTAGGGAAATCTTGCGCCTTCATGGAGTGCCAAAGACGATTGTCTCGGACCGCGACGTCAAGTTCTTGAGTTACTTTTGGAAGACCTTATGCTCAAAGCTCGGAATCAAGCTACTATTCTCCACGGCATACCATCCGCAAACCGATGGCCAAACGGAGGTGACGAACCATACACTCTCCACTCTGCTATGCGTGTTGATAAAGAAGAACATCAAGGAGTGGGAGGAGTGCCTACCTATCGCTGAGTACGCCTACAATCGTGCAAGACATTCTACTACCGGCAACTCCCCCTTCGAGGTCGTCTACGGTTTCGACCCGTTGTCCCCATTGGACATTCTTCCTCTACCACTACAAGAGCGCATCAACATGGACGCGAGCGACCGAGTGAACCACCTCAAGAAGATGCATGAAGATACAATGATAGAGGCGAGGGTGTCCCGATCTTTCGATGAAATGATAACTATCGATTTGGTGGAGTTGACTTTGACGATCCGACTACAAACGTGCACGACGTTGCGCCTTAGCAATCGCTAAACCAATCTCCTGAGGTTATTGACGATGCCGGAAGCACGATCAGCCTGACCACGAAGGTCTATTCCTGCAAGCAATCGAAGAACGAGCAAGAATATGATAAACCAATCTGAATATTGCTAATATATATGAAGTATTGATAATGGTGGGGATCCGTAAGCGGTCTTGGTCTGGTCGTTGGACACAAACGAAGTACACGAAGTTGCAATGGCTAACTTTTAACTAAACAAATCCCCAAGTCTAAACGATGCCCTAGGGGTTGTATATATGGAGGAAGAGTGATAGAGGCGAGGGTGTCCCGATCTTTCGATGAGATGATAACTATCGATTTGGTGGAGTCGACTTTGACGATCCGACTACAAACGTGCACGACGTTGTGCCTTAGCAATCGCTAAACCAATCTCCTGAGGTTACTGACGATGCCGGAAGCACGATCAGCCTGACCACGAAGGTCTATTCCTGCAAGCAATCGAAGAACGAGCAAGAATATGATAAAGCAATCTGAATATTGCGAATATATATGAAGTATTGATAATGGTGGGAATCCGTAAGCGGTCTTGGTCTGGTCGTTGGACACAAACGAAGTACACGAAGTTGCAATGGCTAACTTTTAACTAAACAAATTCCAAGGAAAGAGCTACTAGATGGATCTACTTATATAGGAACAAGGGGTGGCGGCCAAGGAGGTGGGAGGACGTCCCAAGGCAGCCTAAAACCAACCCTAGGTCGTACAAGGCTCATGGGCCCAAGTGGAGGTGATGCAACACCTTTGGACTTGTTGTTTGACTCGGATTCTGGTGCAACGTCAGATTGTTTCGACCATAACTCAATGCTCCGGACGAATTTAAAGGTGAATCCAATTGGGTTGGAAAGAGCACGAAATCTAGTTTCCAACAAAAAAAGAATCACCCAATTCGGAGTCCGTATGAAAAAGTTGTTGGCGTTTTGAGTCAGGTATGTCTGTGCAGTCCGAATCTGAATCCAGAACGTGAGAGACTTGGACTCTATCTTCTCTTGGCCCAAAAGTGACGTGAGAGGACTTTTTGAACAGAACCTAAACTTCTCCTTTTGCCTTATCTTCATATGTGGATTGTACAAATGTCCCATACACCTGCAATTAGACAAAACACAAAAGTGTGTGAAGTATTTTTGTTCTGGATAACATAAATAGATTATTGAATAGTTTGCACTAGAAATCACCTGACAAATATGCATGTATGCAATATTTTTGGTCGTATCCAAGGTAGTCATGTCCTCATCATCCTCCCCTTCTTGAAAACAAAGCCGTCCTCGGCGTTGCTTAATCTGAAATGTGGCTAACAAAAGAGACAAGGTGTACATGTTGTATATGTATATGTCATCCATTTTTACTTCCCGTGGATTTTGCACATATGACACATGTATACATGAGTAACTTTCATAGTTAATAAAATATAAAGCCAAAATATTATCACAAGAAGTAGAAGGCATGAAAGTATTGCAACTCAGTTTGCACATATAAGTGAAGCTCTTATTCATATGAAAAGATTGACAATATTCATCATTAAACCATCCCAACATTGATGAACCATCACCAAGATTAGAGGTCATATCAAAATGATTAAACATTGGCACAATTATTTTCAAACATATTTGATCCAAATCTGATTTATTCCCTGATTCACTTGATTCTTTTGCATCGATAGTTAATTCAATGGGCTCACTCAAAATTGTTTGATCACATGGCAAAGTCAAATCATCAACATAGTCCTCTAAGGTAGCTGGTGTGATCAAAGTAGTGGGTAGCTCACCGCATGGTGCACTTAAATTGACAAGACATTCATCATACTCATGTGGAAGTGGAAGATTAGTACCTTTGTCATTACCTCTTATGATCAACTCAGATGAGGTAGGCACTCTCGGTGATGATGTGTCACATGGTGGAGGTGATGTAGTCCTCACAACAACGGATGTGGTCGTCATAGTATGCTTAGTAGTTGAAAGGACAACCATATCAACTCTTGGAATGTGCATCTCGCGCTTGTTCTCCTTGTGCGCAACACGTCGTTTTATTTCCTGTTTAGCTTTGCAAGCAAGATGAAACAAATGGTCCATAGGATAACACTCTTCATGTATTAGTATCTCCTGAATGTCACGATTTAATCCTCCCCAAAATCTATCCATAAAATCTTCTTCACTTTCTTCTAAAGAGGAATGCAGCAAGGTAGTTTGTAAAGTATCATAATATTTCGTTACGGTGTCACTACCTTGTTTTAAATGTTGCAACTTTGTAATCATGTCGCGAGTATAATAAGCGGGAACGAATGTATGTCGCATGGCAAGTTTCAAATCATCCCAAGTAGTAGGTATATCATTAGGGTGTAACCGACAATATTCACTCCACCAAACTACAGCATAACCAGTGAAAGAACCAACCGCAACCTTAACTTTTTTACGCACATCAAAATTATTGGAAGCAAATATATTATTTAGGTCAAACTCCCATTCAATATATAAAGCAGGTCTAAAACGGCCATTAAATGGTGGTATAGAAACATTAACCTGATCATGTGCATTTGGATGTTTGTGCACCTCTCGTGACGGTTGTGGTATTTGCATAGGTGATGGCACATCTCCCACGATCGACAAACCCCATGAATTGACTCTAGATCCTGTCATGATTAGTAGAAACAAGAAACAAAATTCAAGAATAATGTTCCTATGAACTACTAGGATGTGGTGGTAAAGCGCTCACAGTAAAGCAAATATCAATATCTTACAAGTTCTTACCAAGCAGCAGGTGGTGACAGGCAACCAGCGGTGTCAAATAACTCCAAAGATTGAGTAAAGCGATTGCCAGGGGAACGTACGTATACACGGTGTAGAAATATGTGGAGCTGGGTTGGCTATATATGGTAGCAAAATATTAGCAATAATCAATTCAGAGATGCAATGTTGAATAAACGTTCAACGACGGTACTGTGCTGGTCCTAGGCTAGACCGGACTAGAGACGCGAGCCTAGAACACTAATGAGGTCACGGCGTAGCACAACTAGCATCAATGAAGGATAATAAGTAGCTCTGGACAGCAAGATATAAGTGAAGATCACAACGGCAGTAAAGATAATGATGAAAAACAACTGCCAAGCAGGATATACAACAACTCTCTCCAACTTTCCTCTTGAAAAGTTTGTGCCAATTTTCTGATAATTTTTTTCAAAGAATGCTACTAACTCAAGCTTTCCAATGCAAAAAGAATCACTCAATTCCGAGTTGATATGAGGAGTGAAAGAATTCTGAAACTGGCTTGAAAAACTGGAATAAGCTGTGTCCGCGAACTTCGGAGGGCAAAAAGACCTATTTAGAAGACAATTTTGAGGTGTCAAATATTGAACTAGTCTCTGCAACTATTTAGATGCGGCTCGTCGCTAGCTTTCATTTGAGTACTCGCGGAGTCAAAACGGACTTCGTATGAGGAAGGTATGCCTGTTTTACTAAACAGAGCACAAAACAGATTCCAATCCGAATTCAACTACGAGATTGAGTCTAGATAGATCCGAATTTTGTTTTTTTTTTTCTCTCTTTTTTTTCTCACACTTTTTTTCTTCTCATTTTTTTCTGACTTCTTTTTCTTTTTTTCTCTTTTTTTTCTCTGTCTTTTTTTTCTCTCCCTCTTTCCAAGACAAACTAGATAAGATGCAGATTGGATCAAGCGAAGATGTGAACGACCTCAACTATGATTGTGACAATGAACTATGGGTAGCACATGGTGGAATTTGATGGATGGTGTGGTGGACAGCAGAAGGGATAACGATGCAGCGGCGACGTGACTAATGTGAACAGAACTCGAAACTCTAAACGAACTAGACCCTAAGACCAGCAACTCGACACGACGATGCAACCGATAATTCAATAATGCAAACAATGAATAGAAAATTGCAAAGGCTCAGACTGGCTTGGACAAAAGGATGAATAGATCTAACTTTTTTGTGGCTTTTTCTTGGACAATAGGTAAGAAAATAAATCTAATCTAGGGGAAACTGGAAATTCTCACCGAGCAACCTGAAAACTAATACCACTTGATAGAGGCGAGGGTGTCCCGATCTTTCGATGAGATGATAACTATCGATTTGGTGGAGTCGACTTTGACGATCCGACTACAAACGTGCACGACGTTGCGCCTTAGCAATCGCTAAACCAATCTCCTGAGGTTACTGACGATGCCGGAAGCACGATCAGCCTGACCACGAAGGTCTATTCCTGCAAGCAATCGAAGAACGAGCAAGAATATGATAAAGCAATCTGAATATTGCGAATATATATGAAGTATTGATAATGGTGGGAATCCGTAAGCGGTCTTGGTCTGGTCGTTGGACACAAACGAAGTACACGAAGTTGCAATGGCTAACTTTTAACTAAACAAATTCCAAAGAAAAAGCTACTAGATGGATCTACTTATATAGAAACAAGGGGTGGCGGCCAAGGAGGTGGGAGGATGTCCCAAGGCAGCCTAAAACCAACCCTAGGTCGTACAAGGCTCATGGGCCCAAGTGGAGGTGATGCAACACCTTTGGACTTGTTGTTTGACTCGGATTCTGGTGCAACGTCAGATTGTTTCGACCATAACTCAATGCTCCGGACGAATTTAAAGGTGAATCCAATTGGGTTGGAAAGAGCACGAAATCTAGTTTCCAACAAAAAAAGAATCACCCAATTCGGAGTCCGTATGAAAAAGTTGTTGGCGTTTTGAGTCAGGTATGTCTGTGCAGTCCGAATCTGAATCCAGAACGTGAGAGACTTGGACTCTATCTTCTCTTGGCCCAAAAGTGACGTGAGAGGACTTTTTAACAGAACCTAAACTTCTCCTTTTGCCTTATCTTCATATGTGGATTGTACAAATGTCCCATACACCTGCAATTAGACAAAACACAAAAGTGTGTGAAGTATTTTTGTTCTGGATAACATAAATAGATTATTGAATAGTTTGCACTAGAAATCACCTGACAAATATGCATGTATGCAATATTTTTGGTCGTATCCAAGGTAGTCATGTCCTCATCAAAGAGGGGGGGGGGGATTTCGTGGCCCTTGGAGGAGGGGTCCGAAACCCACCCTAACTCTTGTTTCCCCACACATACAGACTCTAAAAACAGCCTATATTGAAGTATTTCGAAATTACATGGGCCTGGCCCAAAAATAAGGTGACGTAGCACCTAGAATAGCCTCTGGACGAAAATTATGAAGTGGCATCTTGTATATTTCGTCCAAGGCTTCATGCACTCATTATGGTGGCTTCAAAGTCCTGAAATCATCACTTGAAACTCTGTTCTTGTCTCCCTTGCGCATGCCATCAACTCCATGCTTGTTCTTGCTCCAATGTTCATCCTTCTCCAAGCTAGGCCCTTCATTTGTAAGCAAAACAAATGTATCCAATTTAGGCAGCATCATATTCTCATGAACATTAGAATCATTACCAAGAAACGAAAGTACCTGGTAATTTAATTGGCGTGCGCGAGCTCTAGTAATCGGTCCAGTATGTATAGTAGCAGGGGTTGTGGGTGTAACAATGGTATTGATGTCCTCATCATACAAGGCACACCATCGAGCGCCAAGTACAACGACTCGCGACCAAGCTCAGCGTCAACAAGCAACCCATCATCTTCAACATTGGAGATCTTGTGTGGCTACACCTTCGCAAGGACCGTTTCCCAAACGAACGCAAGTCCAAACTTCTACCACGAGCCGATGGACCCTTCAAGGTGCTAGCACGCTACAACAACAATGCCTACAAGATCGACATCCCACGCGACAAGTACACTGTGAGCGACATCTTCAACATCAACGATGTTTCTCCATACCATGGTGATGAGGATTTCGATCCGAGGTCGGATCTTCCCCAAGGGAGGCGAGATGATGCGGAGCATTCCAAGTGGACGTCCGGAGCCTGAAGCCAAACCTGCCCAAGTCCCAGGCTACAGCGAGCGGACGACCGGCCCGGCCCGGACGACCGGCCTCACCCTCTAGCGAGCGGACGACCGAAGTCACCGGACGTCCGGCACCGCACCTACAGAACAAAACTAGCGGAAGTATGAAGACACCGGACGTCCGGCGCCGCCTTCACAGAACCGAGTCAGCGGAAGATCGACGACTTCCGGATGTCCGGCCATTCCTGAGCCACCGGACGACCGGTCCCCAGCGGACGTCCGCTGCATGTGTGCCCGCGACCTCGGGCTGATGCCCTTGTACCCTTTCACTTCGACCCCCATTTGTACTATAGACCTCTCCCACCTCCTAGTTAGGGTTAGCATTGGTTTAGCTCATATGTGAGATAGAGCATTGCTCATCCATTACGGATCTACTCCACGAGAGAGACCGCGACCCCTCTTCGGAGAAGATCCCCTTGGATTCAAGACCTCCTCATGGAGAAGACCCCCATCAAGACCTCCTTACGGAGAAGAACCGGTTACCCTTTGTATCGTCCTTTGTTGACCGTGGATCTTGTATCTCCTCTCGTGTTTCGAGGATCTAGCACATGTGTGACTATATCTTGTTGGTTTGAGTGACTATATCTTGTTGGTTTAGTGAGTCCTCTTGTGTTTTCCCTCGTTTGGCCCTCGTGTTCTTAGTTGGGATCCGCTCCTTTCGTGAAAGATCGGCCGTCTAGGGTTCCACCCAACATCCTAAGATGATCGCACCGACGAGCCATCTTGCACAACTCGGAATGGCCTATAATTTTTCGAGTGCATAAATGGAGTGAGGCTGAACTGTTATGTACTTTATGATCCAAGAATAATGCATCCGCTGGTGAAAACGTGAGGGTGGTAGCGAGATGGGTGATAGACCATGTAAAGCATCAATTCTTGGGTTTCGATGCTACGAAGAACCTCCTCCTTGTGTCGTGACTGAACCTGTAGTCTTTCTAGTGTGTAATGGAGGGATGGTGCATTGTTCTATATGTTATTGTCCATATATCAGTTCGTAGGTAAGCTAACGGAAGGGTGGTAGAGGGTGGCAGAGTATACCTCAAGCATAAAATCGTCTGGAACTCAATTTTACAAGCCGGGTCTTGCCTCCGAAATGTTGTCGAAGCCCGAGAGTGGGTTACGGGCACATAAAACTTTTGGTTGTGATAGTATTGGCGGGTCATGGAGCTCCAATGGAGTTTTTGTGGCAAAATTGTTGCCGTTTTATGGATACAACATTGCGGGACAGACCGTGAATACAACTTTCAAGGTAAGATGACCGCACCGACGAGCCATCTTGCACAACTCGGAATGACCTATAATTTTTCGAGTGCATAAATGGAGTGTGGATGAATTGTTATGTACTTTATGAACCAAGAACAATGCATCCGCTGGTTTAAACATGAGGGTGGTAGCGAGATGGGTGATAGACCAAGTAAAGCATCAATTCTTGGGTTTCGATGCAACGAAGAGCCTCCTTCTTGTGTCGTGACTGAACCTGTAGTCTTTCTAGTGTGTAATGGAAGGATGGTGCATTGTTCTATATGTTATTGTCCATATATCAGTCCGTAGGTGAACTCACAGAAGGGTGGTAGAGGGTGGTAGAGTATACTTCAAGCATAAAATCGTCCGTAACTCAATTTTACAAGCCGGATCCTGTCTCCGAAATGTTGTCGAACCACACGAGTGGGTTACGGGCGCATACAGGTTTTGGTTGTGATTGTTTTGGCGGATCATGGAGTTCCAATGGAGTTTTTGTGGCAAAATTGTTGCCGGTGTATGGATACAACATCGCGGGACATACCATGAATATAAATTTCAAGGTAAGTAGATCGCACCGATGAGCCATCTTTCACAACTCGGAATGACCTATAATTTATCGGGTGCATGAATGGAGTGAGGAAGAACTGTTATGTACTTTATGCTCCAAGAATAATGTATCTGCTGGTCAAAACGTGAAGATGGTAGCGAGATAGGTGATTGACCATGTAAAGCATCAATTCTTGGGTTTCGATGCGACGAAGAGCCTCCTCCTTGTGTCGTGACTGAACATGTAGTCTTTCTAGTTTGTAATGGAAGGATGGTGCATTGTTCTATATGTTATTGTCCATATATCAGTCCGTAGGTGAGCTCACGGAATGGTGGTAGATGGTGGCAGAGTATACCTCAAGCATAAAATCGTTTGGAACTCAATTTTACAAGCCGGATCTTGTCTCCAAAATGTTGTCAAAGCCCGAGAGTGGGTTACGGGCGCATAAAACTTTTGGTTGTGATAGTATTGGCGGGTCATGGAGCTCCAATGGAGTTTTTGTGGCAAAATGGTTGTCGTTTTATGGATACAACTTCACGGGACAGACCGTGAATAAAAATTTCAAGGTAAGATGGTCGCACGGAGGAGACATCTTGCACAACTCGGAATGACCTATAATTTTTCAAGTGCAAAAATGGAGTGAGGATGAACTGTTAAGTACTTTATGATCCAAGAATAATGCATATGCTAATGAGGACATGACTACCTTGGATACGACCAAAAATATTGCATACATGCATATTTGTCAGGTGATTTCTAGTGCAAACTATTCAATAATCTATTTATGTTATCCAGAACAAAAAATACTTCACACACTTTTGTGTTTTGTCTAATTGCAGGTGTATGGGACATTTGTACAATCCACATATGAAGATAAGGCAAAAGGAGAAGTTTAGGTTCTGTTCAAAAAGTCCTCTCACGTCACTTTTGGGCCAAGAGAAGATAGAGTCCAAGTCTCTCACGTTCTGGATTCAGATTCGGACTGCACAGACATACCTGACTCAAAACGCCAACAACTTTTTCATACGGACTCCGAATTGGGTGATTCTTTTTTTGTTGGAAACTAGATTTCGTGCTCTTTCCAACCCAATTGGATTCACCTTTAAATTCGTCCGGAGCATTGAGTTATGGTCGAAACAATCCGATGTTGCACCAGAATCCGAGTCAAACTACAAGTCCAAAGGTGTTGCATCACCTCCACTTGGGCCCATGAGCCTTGTACGACCTAGGGTTGGTTTTAGGCTGCCTTGGGACGTCCTCCCACCTCCTTGGCCGCCACCCCTTGCTCCTATATAAGTAGATCCATCTACTAGCTTTTTCCTTGGAATTTGTTTAGTTAAAAGTTAGCCATTGCAACTTCGTGTACTTCGTTTGTGTCCAACGACCAGACCAAGACCGCTTACGGATTCCCACCACTATCAATACTTCATATATATTTGCAATATTCAGATTGCATTATCATATTCTTGCTCGTTCTTCGATTGCTTGCAGGAATAGACCTTCGTGGTCAGGCTGATCGTGCTTCCGGCATCGTCAGTAACCTCAGGAGATTGGTTTAGCGATTGATAAGGCGCAACGTCGTGCACGTTTGTAGTCGGATCATCAAAGTCGTCTCCACCAAATCGATAGTCATCATCTCATCGAAAGATCGGGACACCTTTGCCTCTATCAAGTGGTATCAGTTTTCAGGTTGCTCGGTGAGAATTTCCAGTTTCCCCTAGATTAGATTTATTTTCTTACCTATTGTCCAAGAAAAAGCCACAAAAAAGTTAGATCTATTCATCTTTTTGTCCAAGCCAGTCTGAGCCTTTGCAATTTTCTATTCATTGTTTGCATTATTGAATTATCGGTTGCATCGTCGTGTCGAGTTGCTGGTCTTAGGGTCTAGTTCGTTTAGAGTTTCGAGTTCTGTTCACATTAGTCACGTCGCCGCTGCATCGTTATCCCTTCTGCTGTCCACCACACCATCCATCAAATTCCACCACGTGCTACCCATAGTTCATTGTCACAATCATAGTTGAGGTCGTTCACATCTTCGCTTGATCCAATCTGCATCTTATCTAGTTTGTCTTGGAAAGAGGGAGAGAAAAAAAAGACAGAGAAAAAAAAGAGAGAAAAAAAAGACAAAGAAGTCAGAAAAAAAAGAGAAAGAAAAAAAAGTGTGAGGAAAAAAAAGAGAGAAGAAAAAAACAAAATTCGGATCTATCTAGACTCGATCTCGTAGTTGAATTCGGATTGGAATCTGTTTTGTGCACTGTTTAGTAAAACAGGCATACCTTCCTCATACGAAGTCCGTTTTGACTCCGCGAGTACTCAAATGAAAGCTAGCGACGAGCCGCATCTAAATAGTTGCAGAGACAAGTTCAATATTTGACACCTCAAAATCGTCTTCTAAATAGGTCTTTTTGCCCTCCGAAGTTCGCGGACACAGCTTATTCTAGTTTTTCAAGCCAGTTTCAGAATTCTTTCACTCCTCATATCAACTCGGAATTGAGTGATTCTTTTTGCATTGGAAAGCTTGAGTTAGTAGCATTCTTTGAAAAAAATTATCAGAAAATTGGCACAAACTTTTCAAGAGGAAAGTTGGAGAGAGTTGTTGTATATCCTGCTTGGCAGTTGTTTTTCATC